>NC_132929.1:28699920-29999920 GCF_047675955.1 Chlorocebus sabaeus | reverse complement strand
CATTCCATATATCTTCTGATCATTTCCCACCTTCCTGTTGTCTCTTCTTCTTAATTTCTATGAGATAATAACCTCTCTCTCTCTCCCTGGAAAGCACAGCCCAAGTATCACCTCCCTTTAAGTCTTCCGTTGTATTCAAGGCAGAATTAGCAATGATTAAATGCTTGTGAATGATAAGGGCAAAGAGAGGTGCATAGTGACTATACATGGGTCTGAGCTCACTTAATATTAAGAATTAGTGACAGGACTGGTGCTTTTCTACTGTAGAAATGACACAATTTTACTCTTGACACAAGGTCTCACTTAACTGGCACAATGTGATTGACATTTGCTTTGTAGTTCCAAACTGATGAAAATGAGGGGAATAAGATTTTTTCTCTTTAATTTTGTCTAGCATTATACAACATTTCTCCTGACAGGGTTCAGAACATGCTACCCCAAAATATGGCACCTTGGCAAATTGAATATTTCAAGTGGAAGGAATCTGAGAAATGGCACGTGCAGTTAGGACTTTGTGATTTTCCCCTGAAGCAAGAATAAAACCTACAAAGGGTTTTCTGATCTTCCTCTGAAGCAGGAAATAGGATCCTTACATGAGAGGTGCTGCTCCTATACCAAAAGCAAAGAAAGAAGCATCCTTATCAAAAGGAACGTGAATGAGCAGGCCTTGCTGTTTCTCCAAGTTTACTGTATTTATACTTTTCTGGGGGCTTCTATACATGTCCCCACAACTCTCCACTTTTCGTCAAACCTAGCACAAAATATACTCAAATTTAGTCATTCATTCAGGTCTTTATTTCCTTTGAAGGCTCCCATGTCATATAAAGTTTATGTTAAATAAATTTGTATGCTCTTCTCTTGTTAATGGATCTTGTTATAGTGACTACAGCTGAGGACTCAGAGGATAGAAGGAAAAGATATTCTTTCTCCCCTACACTGCTCTCACATAGCATCTCTTTACTACCTAACAGTATTAATTACATTTACACAGTCTTCCCAATACCTACATATGTATATAATTTTTTCTCTCCATACTATTTTTTTTTTTTTTGAGATGGAGTCTCACTCTGTCGCTCAGGCTGGAGTGCAGTGGGGCAATCTCTGCTCACTGCAAGCTCCGCCTCCTGGGTTCACAGCATTCTCCTGCCTCAGCCTCCCGAGTAGGAGCAGCTGGGACTACAGGCACCCACCACTATGCCCGGCTATGTTTTTCTATTTTTTAGTAGAGACAGGGTTTCACTGTGTCAGCCAGGATGGTCTCGATTTCCTGACCTTGTGATCCGCCCGTCTCGGCCTCACACAGTGCTGGGATTACAGGCGTGAGCCACTGCGCCTGGCCCTCTCCATACTATTTAAACCATTTTAGCAGCCGAAATATAACTTAGTAACATTTGCAAAGCTAACAGTTTCCCAAACAATTCTTTACTGTTTTCTGCCTTGTGGAAATAGGGGAGAAAAATGAACAATTATGAGTAAAATACAGCAGGTGAAAGAAGAAAGTCGGTTCTGGAAATCAAAGGATAAATACTCCATGTTCCCGACAACATAGATTTTATCAATTTCTCAGAAACTAATGGCTACATTTTAAGTTTCTAATTTTTAAGGGACCACAAAATAATATTCCCATAATAGTGTTTTTTCACTGTGTCCAACTTTGCCTTTGTAGACTTGTAAATATGTAATCTCATTTTGACACTAAATTTTTATATGCTTTTTCTATGCTGTAGTTCCAATATCAAATCATTATTTAAAAGGCAGAGTTGTTTTTTTCTGACACATTTCACAATGGAATACATCTGCCTTTTGGTGGGGGCTAGCTATGGAGTCTATACCATCTGCATATTTGCTAGAGGCTTATTTTCCAAAATTTAACACATTTTTGACTATTTCTTCTGCCTAATACCTAGCATTATAATACAGAAGTTAAATAGCAATGCTTTCCCAAAGACAGCGATTTCATTTCTCCTCTGCTACTTAGCTAATTTACCCAGTGGAGCAGTGAGTAATCTCTTCAAAACTCAATTTTCTCACTTGTCAAATGGGGATGATATTAATTGCGTAACTTGGGACTGTTTCTAGGGCTGTTGTGAGGATTAAATGAGATTTTACGTGTAAATATTTTGCTTAGTCACTGACACACGGTGAGTACTCAATAAATGTTTCCTGCTGGTAATGATGAAATTGTAAGTCCTGCTGGTAATGATGAAATTGTAAGTATAAATGAGACAGACAGGAAAATATTTAGATTCCATTGATTTCTAACGTAAAAATAATCACATAAAGTGAATGAAAATTTATATTTGTATTTACCAGGTGTTTAGTCCGTAGGATAAAATATGTTAATAAAGTTAATAGCAATAAACTTGATTTAGGAAAATGTTTATGTACTCACAGGACTAAATGGTTTTATGAACTTCAGAAATATTGAACTATACACTAACAATTCATACATTAACTACAAATGAATTCCAAACTACGATAGAAACAAAATTGAAAGAGGTTTACCTTTCCACGACCATTTCGTAACTTTGTAGAAGTTGTCATACATACTTAAAAGTTAAAAGAAGTACACATAAATATGGTATATTAAATATTCCTACTTACCGTATATATTTAAATTAGCCTTTCTCACACTAGTCTGAATTCATGAGTTTTCTTGTGCACAAATTAAATTCTCTAAGGTGTAGCTCCACCTCTTCTCCATTTTCAATGCAGTCATAGCTTAACTTAATCTACCATTATAAAGAGGAGGTTTAATGAAATAACTGATCCATTCCACCATTATTTGACTGTCTCCTGTTTTTAATTTGCAGCAATTAATTAACAAAGCACAAATGTTTTAAATCTTGAATCTTATGAGACACAATTTAATAACCTAATTTATTATCTTGCAAATGTCTTACTGAAATGAGGAAAACATAAACTGCCACTGTCAAATTTGATAATACTGATTCATCAGTCACAATGGATAAAATTAGAATCCATTAAATGTGAAGTATTATTTTGATATGCAAAGTTTGAAGAAAAGTATGTTAATTATTACAAATTAGTAAGCAATGGTTCCCCGTTCCTGCCTGTCATGTATGCATCTGAAATTTCTTTGTCATAGCTGGAACTTAAAGAGACAGTTTGTTGTGCCCTTTTTACATTATAAAACATATTAAGCCTTTGTTAGTATGTTCTGCACTTAAGACACTTGACATCTATTTAGTGCAATTAACTGCTATTATCATGAATGTAGTGAACAACTAAGCATAAATTTTATTAAGCAGGACTCTACTAGTAAATTACGAGCCATCCTTACAAATTAATGCTATGGTAGAAATTTTTCCTTTTGTACTTAGGTTCTCTTGTACCATAAAGCAAATTGATCATAAGTGCCATTTGAAGCCAATCACCCTTTTTATCTTTTTGCTTTCTCTTTGTTTCATTTATAACCTAAGGCATTATTTTAATGAACTCAGATCTTTAAGTATATATTTAATTTTAACATGAAAAACAAAATTGTGAATGGATCTATGTAAACTTTTTTTTTTTTTTTTTTTGGAGACAGGTTCTCACTCTGTTGCTCAGGCTGTTGCTGAGTGTTGCCTTGGCTCACTGTAGCCTCCACCTCCTGGGCTCAAGCAGGTCCTTCCGCCTCAGCCTCCCTAATAGCTGGGACTACCAGCATGTGGCAAAATGCCTGGTTAATTTTTGTATTTTTTTATTTAGAGACGAGGTCTCCCTATGTACTGATCTCAAACTGCTGGCCTCAAGAAATCCTCCTGCCTCAGGTTCCCAAAGTGCTGGGATTACAGGCATGAACCATTGCTCCTGGCTTCCACTTTTTAAAAGTTTTTATTTATTTATATCAGAGACAGGATCTTGCTCTGTCACCCAGGCTGCAGTGCAGTGGTCTGATCATAGCTCACTTCAGCCTTGAACTCCTGGGATCAAGAGACCCACCTGCCTCATCCTTCCAAGTAGCTGGGACTACCAGCATGAACCCAGCTCTAAGTGAACTATTGAAATCAGCATCGCATAAGAATTTTAAAATACCACCTGGCAATATCACAAAGGAGTTGCAGATGGCCAGAGACAACCTAAATAACTTGTGTAATGCGCATGGGATAAATAGTCAACAGAATTTACTGAGTTTAGATAACTGTTTCTCAAGCTGCAAGACCTGGTACAAGCAAGTCCTCATGTTCATATTGCAGGGGAGGGGGGAGCACCTATTCAATGCAGGCATTAGGGTGGGTGCCTTCTGTGCATTATCTCTACAAATCCTTCTATGGTCTCATGAGTTAAGTTTTGCCTCCTAATTTCTCAAACATAGAAAGCCTAAAAGATGTTGCAATCAGATCCAGATTAATCATTAAAATATCAGAAATGTTTGGAAGGATTAATGTTCATCATCTTATTTATGGGATCCTCTTGTTAACATTAACCCTTTTGTTACTTCAAAGGGTTGCTGACATTTTGATTCTGCCTATTACTAGGTATGTGATTTTGTGTAACTTAGTCCCCTCTATGCTTAAGTTTCATAATCTGTAATTTGGGGATGATAATGGTACTGATATCATTAGAATGAATTTAGGATTAAACGTTAAACTGTAAAAATGTTAGAATAGTGCCTGGCTCCAGCTAATTCCCCATGGTTCCCTATATAATGATTATGATATTTATAACACATAAATATCTAGTTGTGTTAAAATCTTTCAGCAAGCATGACAAACCTTGAAAAACTCAAGATCAACTCTTTTTCGCCTCTATGATATGTGGTCAGGGAGGTAGAAAAGTGAAATCTTCAGAGGTGTTTAAATTAGTATAATTCTTAGTAAGCATTCTTTGACAGTACTCTTGTGCACTTAGAAAAATACTTGAATTATTTCCACATAATGTAATATTTTGGGAAACTGCAGAGAAACACACTTGATCTGTTTTAAAATTCAAAATGGCTATGATAGACATGCGTAACAATTTTTTAAATTACTTTTGAAATTTTACTTTATATCTTTAGTGTCAGGTAGATTTTTATAACAGATCTGTGGTTTTTTTCGCTATCTATTCTGCCCTCTATGAACTCCAGGTCTGCAAAACCGATCTCTTGTAGGAAATAAACCATTTGCCTAGATCCTAAGAATTCAAATTAAAGCTTTTTTGTTTGTTTGGTTGGTTTTTGCTTTTTTTTTTTTTTTTTTTTTTTAACATTTCAACAGAAAACAAACTGCAACTATATTGGAATACATGTGTCATTCCATATAATATTATATTGGATTAGTTATGCTACTTTGGTTCCAAAACTCAGAGGCTCAAGTAACTACAAATAATTAAAAAGTAATTTTTGTAAGGATACTTTGGGTAATGGAAAAACAAAACTAAACTCCATTACCACGTTCTACTGGAACCCAAGAAAAACCGAACTCTGTCTACTGCAGTCAAACAGCCCCTGGAGTCAGGCTTTAGGGAGCCTCAGACAAGACAGACAAGATGCTCCTTCAGGGTTTAAGGCAGCGCTGAGGACTGCGCTGAATGACCGCAGACAGGGATCTTCATGCACAAAGTCCTCCAGTATGTGACTCTGCTATTCTTGTATCTGCTTTTCCTTCCAAGTATCCTTTCCCTCCACTCACTGCCAACTACCTTCTTCTCTCTCAGTGCTATCTTCATTCCTGTTTATACTTCATTTTGACTTATTCTTAATTGTGGATCACCGACTACAGGTATCTCCAAATTCGTAAACTTTCAGTGTCTAGTCTCCCTGTCAGCTGAGTCATTCTCAGGATTTTTTTGGTACAGTTCCAGAGAGGGAACCTAGTTTCTCTGTTCTCATAAGGCTGTGTCAACAAGGATGTATAGGAGGAGTTTAATCACAGAATGACTTGTGACTGTGGCAGGCACAGGCACAGTAGTTAATCAGTTTCAGACTCCTGATTAATTTTGTACATATCTCTTTTAGAAATTAAATATTTGTGACTCTAGCCTTGCATGGTGCCTGGCATATATTAAGGGTTCGATACATATTTATTAAATTGAAATGAAACTGTTAATGAAAAACAATAAAAGTCCAATAGAGCAGAAAAGAAAAGAATGAGATAAAATACTTTAGGTTAAAAGAAAGAATTAAATATTTACTTTATCTTTCCTATATTTACTATATATTAGGGTAACCAAGTAACCCTAATTAATGAAAGTTCTTCTTTGTAAAAAATTCTAACGAATAAATGTTGAAGAAATGATAACCTTATAAACCCACCATTTTGTCATCCCTAATGGAATAGCAAATTCTGAAGTGATCATAAATAAATGAAACCATTAGAGGAAAGGTTGATGAAGACATTTTCAACAAAGAAATAAGGCTGGCAGCACTAATCACTGTTAACATCACTACAAGGGAATAACCAGATAATGTCCTACCTGATGTGACATACTATGAAGTACACACAGTCACTTGTGAAGTGTTCTTAAAAAAATGAACCTGAAATATTCAGCTATGGAGAGTATTAACTATGAAGGAACAAGTTAATTAGCAGCATAAGGAGGCAAATGGAATAACCCAGAAAGTGGCATATTCTAAAGGATAGTGAACATAGCTTCTTTCAGAAGTCAATGGTATAAATAAAATAAAAGGGAAGGGGGACTTAACTAGTATGAAAGAGACTTGTAACACATAATAACCATATGTAATGCTTATACCTTATTTGGATCCTGATTGAAACAAAACAATGTAAAAAAATAACTTCTTTAAAGAAAATCAGAAGCACTTGATTATGGAATAGGGATTACACAATACCAGGCAATTACTGTTAATGTTATTAGTTGTGCTGTACAAAAGAAAGCCATGAATTTTAGGGATAAATGCCGAACTAAGAAGGGATGAAATGATAGGATGTCTGAAGTTTGTTTAAGATAATTCAGCCAAAAGAAAAAGAAAGTGAAAACTCAAGAGTATAGATGAAGAAAATATCACAAAATTTTGATAATTGTTGAATTAGAATGATGGCTATACAGAACTCTACTGCATAGTCTCTGTACTTTACTGTATGATTAACACTTTCACAACAATTTCTTAAATATAAAAGTAATTTAGGGAACCCATAGTGTAAGCAAACAGATCAATAACTTTAATACTCTGAACAACATTATTTCCAAAATAGAAAGAACAAAGGCAAATCCTAATCAAAGTAGCTTAAACCTAAACTTCCTCAATTCAGCAAATAAAATACACTATCTTTAAAAACATCCACTTTGAAACTAATGTTCTGGCTCATCACATAACCCTGAGAGGGGAAAAATAAGCAAATTTTATCCTTGCAAATGGAAAAGACAATCTTTCAAAATTGGTCCATTTTCTAATCAATACACTGAGATACTTTCTGCTATCTACACTTAATGAAGAGAGAAAATGAGTTGAGACTTCACTGTATGTATACTTTTGGAGAAAACTAAAAGAAATTACATATTATAGTACAATGCATGCAAACAAATGAGATAACAGAATGGATGAAACGTATTTCTGCTTATGTTTTGGTATGTATAACAAAAACAAAGTAATATGAAGTCACAATAGTTTTAGTAAAATGAGTAAAATTTTCTGAATATTTAGAAATAATTAAGATTTCTTACTTTTAGGCATATATAGCTAAACTTCTCTATATTATGTATTTAATTGATATCAATCTAAAGGATTTCCATATGTATGTATACAACTCTCTGTTGCATATAATGCTTGCAAGTCACATAGATAACTAAATCTCTGTATATCAAAATATAAGTCACTGTGAACTTCTTTAAATTGATACTTCCTCCTGTATTACTTATCTCCAATAATGATGCCCCTATAAATATAACATTTCCATTGTCTCTGCTTCCTTAACACTCTACTCAATGCATTTAGTCATAAAGATCTTTTGATTTATTTCACAAATCTGACCTTAACTCTCCACCATCTTACACAAGGCTTTCATATCTTCTCACTGGATTACTGCGATAGCCATTTAACATTTATTTTCACTAACAGAAGAAAGACAATAATAAAAGAATGAGAAAAAAATTAATTTAAAACAGAAAACAAAACATTGAATAAAATCAAAAGCTGTTTTTTAAGACCAGTAAAATTTATAAATGTTCAGCCAGTTGCACAGAATAAAAGAGAGAAGACACAAAATATAAATATTAAGGATGAGAGATAGGAAAAATCAGTTCAGATTTAACAGACATAAAAAGGATAATAATAGACTGGCATAAACAACTACATGATGGAGAAATTTCACTACTTAGATTAAATGGAAAATTTCCTTGAAGATACAAACTACAAAAACCTAAACTGAACAAATAGGTAAACTAAACAGCCCTATATCTAATGAAGAAATAACATTTTTAATTTAAGAACCTCCTACAATAAAACTCTAAGCCCAGATTATTTTTCCAGTAAGTTCTATCAAAAACTCAGAAAAGAAAATGTCAAATTTTATAAAAACTCTTTTGGCAAATCATACTGGAAGAAATACTGTCTAACTCATTCTATAAAGCCATCATTATATTGATATAAAAATCAGATAAAGACACTACAAGAAAATAAAACCATAGAGCAATATCCTTATACACACAAATGCAAAAATACTTAACAAAATTTTATGAATAAAATATAATAATATATAGGAAAGATTATACATCAAGACTATGTGGAGATTGTTCCAGGAATGCAAGGTTGGTTTAAAGTTAAACACTCCTTGGTATAATTCACCATACTGATGGTTGAAAAGCAAAATTGTGTGATTACCCTATTATGAGCAGAAAAGATATTTGACAAAATCAAACACACTTTCATGATAAAAACTTTCAGAATAATAAGGACGGAACAGAACTTCCTCAACTTGATAAAGAATTATTCATGAAAAACATTTAGTTAACATGATATTCAATGGTAAAAGTCTGTATGCTTTCCCTATGAGATTAGGAATAAGGCAAGAATGTCTGCTCTTCACTAATTTTAGTCAACATTGTCCTGAAGATTTTAGCCAGAGCAATAAGGCAAGAAAAATAATAAAATGCATCCAAATTGGAAAGATATAAGTAAAACCATCTTTATTTTAGACAAGAATATGATATATTTAAATAATCACAAGGAACCTACAAAAAAGTAAATTTAGGAAGGCTGAAGATATATATTTGTGTATCTATGTACTACTAACAAAGAATGGGAAATTGGAATTAAAAATACCATTTAAGATAGTAATAAAAATACTTAGAAACCAATTAACAAAGAATATGCAACACCTTTCCACTAAAGTAAAAAATTAAATAAGACCTTAATGCATGTACATACCATGTTCATGGATTATAAAATTCTATATTGCTGTTTTCATTTCTCTCCAATAGATTTATACATTTAATGCAATATCAATCAAAAGTCCAGCAGACATTTTTCTTGTGGAAACTGATGAACTGATACAAATTTAAATGGAATTGCAAAGGAGCTAGAAGAGCCAAACAATTTTCAAAAATATAAATAAAGTTGAATAAATTTTACTATGATATTTCAAGATATGTTAGAAAATGATAGTCACCAAGATGTGCAGTACTGGTGTAATTATGGATATATAGATCAATGGAACAGAATACAAAGAACTTCAGAATTAACCTCTTACATATATAGTCAATTGAGTTTTCACCAAGGTGCCAAAGCAATTCAATGAGGAAAGAATAATTTTCAACAAGTAGAGATAAAAAATAGATAACCATATGAAAATGATCCCAAATAAAGTTAAACTTGATTATAACACCAGTTAACAAGTAAAAATTAGCTTGAAATGAATTATAGACTTAAATGTAAGATGTCTAGAAGAAAACTGTGGTGTTGCAAACTGACTGCAGATCGCAAGGATTTCTAAAATAGAAATTTTTAAAAGCTTAAACTATAAAAGAAACCGATAAAAAAAATTGGACTATTCCATCAAAATTTTAAAAATATGCAATAACTATGCTCTTCAGAAGGCACTAGTAAGATAATGGAAAACAAAGTTACAAACTAGAAGCATATATTGCAACATTTATTTCTGATGACAGAGCTTTATCTAGTACAGACCTTTACAACTCAACAATAATAAGATAAACATCCTAATTTGGAAATGGGAAAATGATTTTAACAGATATTTCACCAAAGAAGATATATGAATTTCAAATATGCAGATAAAAATACGGTCAGTATCACTAGGATTCAGAAAGTGCAAATCAAAATCATAGTTAGATCATATATGCCTATTAGGATAGGTAAAATTAAAAGATTTATCAAACCAATTGTTGGTATAGTACAGCCACTTTGGAAAGCAGTTTGGCAGCTTTAATATTAAATACATACTTACCACATAACTCAAGAGAAATAAAAGAGTATGTCTATAGAAAGACTTGTAAACAAATATTCATAGCAACCTAATCTTGAAAAAATACAAATTTTAACAGATGAATGAATAAACATATTGTGGTATGTATGTACAAGGGAATACTACTCAAAAATAAAAAGAAACATACAATAACATGGGTGAATCTCAAAATAGTTGTAATGAATAAAAGCAGTTGGACAAAAGAATGGAGAGAATCTATGAATACATTTACACATAATGATAACATTTCCAAACTAATTCATAGATAAGGGGTTGCCTGGGGATGGTAGAGGAGTGGATGAATTATAAAAGTGGATGAACTATTGGGGTAATGGCTATCTTCATTGTTTTGAAAATAGTGATAATTTTGTGGTTAAATACATATGCCAGAACTATTCAAATTATACTATTTAAGTACATGAAATTGTATTATATTCAATTATACTTCAATAAACCTGTTAGAAAGAGAGAGAAAGAGAAAGAGAGACAGAAACCGAGACCTAAATCTGAAAGTACTCTGCTTAATACTATTTAGTTTTAATGAAATACTGAAATTTCTAAAACATCTAAAATTCATTATTATTTTAAAAATTAGAAAATATTATTCAAATAACTACTGTATTTCACTAATAAATCAGCAACATGGGAACAGACAGAACAGATACTGACTACATGTATAAATTTACTTTAATTTATTAATTCATTCGACAAATAAGTATGCCTGAATATACATTAGTCAACAAAATGGAAGTCTTTTCCCTCATGCTTATATTCTACTGTTACTGTAAACTTGTTATCAGATTTGAATAAGCAAAAGCCTACAATGATTTCTCAAGCTCATGATAACAATAAGAACTTCACTAAATGATCTGAATCAATAATTATGCATTACATTGAAAGATATTTTAAAATGTCCTATGTTTTAAAATCATTAAATTCACTTGCCTTTGCCTCTAAAACAAAACCCAAGCTACTTTTAACATGTCCTTCACATATTGATCTGGGCCTTCATTGTTAGTGACCATAAGACACAATAACAGGGATTGGTTATTAATATTGCAGATTTCTGTGTCAATTTCAGGTTTTCTGAATCCATAGATTTGGGGTGGGGCTCAAGATCTGCAAATCCAACTAGTAGTCCATGTGATCCTTACCCTAGTGGTCTGGAATTTTTACTTTGTGAAATCCTGCATTAGTTTAAGTAGCCAAGGAGATGATTCATGAAGCATAAATGTGACAATACAGTATTCAAACAAAGAAACAGATATAAATGAAAATCTCACCACATTATACAAATGCAACATGGGCCACCAGGACCCCATCTCAGTCTCCAGATGAGTTCACTTAAAGCATTTATTAAATTAAGTGAGAAACTAAATTGAATGATCTTCAGTATGCAAAAAAAGCTTTACAGCATCCTTAAAATCTGACCAAACACAATAATAAATAATGGATTCCAAATAGAGGAAGGCATTTGTTTTTTTCAGGGACAAGTTTTCAAAGGAAAAAAGTGGACTTAAACTCTGACATTAAAAACAAAATTAAAAACAAAAACAAAAACAATTCTTTCCCCATATGTCATTGTTAATTTTTATAACTTAGGCTTAATTTAGTTCACAATTATAAATATATTTTTGCCATAAATATTATTTATTCCAGTTCCTTTACTATAGTTACACATAATCAACTAAAATCTTTGTATATATTTTGAGGTATATGACTAAAAATAAATCATGGATGTTTTAATTTCTTCCATGATTTTATAACGTATTTTACTGGTCATATCCTGATTGAAGATACTTGGTAAACATAAGAAATTTCTTTGATTATTAAAGCCAAAGTTTCTTCATAGAACTGAATTTGTGTTTTTCAGCAGAAGTTTGTTTTCATCCAGCATCCATTTATAAAATGGCCTATCCCAGTCCAAGGACACAGTCTTGAAACAAGTTGTCAGTCTCCCAATCTTTCAGAAACCTACTCTGTCCTCAAGAAAGGTCCAAAGAATAAATAAGAAAACAATCCTATTCCACAAAGTTGTCAGAGACCTGAGAAGTACTTCTCAGGACCCATGATGAGATGATGACAGGTGATAGATTAAGAGAAGATCTTCTAGTCCTAACAGCAGAGAATAAAAGAGCAAAGTCTGTACAGAGATTGAAACACTAAGGCCTTCAGGAAGAAAAGGTAGATATAAGAATTAGGTTTGGGGAAAAAGGGAGAAGAAAGTGAAAGAGCAAACTTAATGTAATGATGATTGTATACCAAAAATAGGACCACTTTCTCCACAATTAGGAATTGCAGCACTGTTGAAAATGGGTGGTTAACAGTAAGCAGAAAAGGATGAAGATTGAAATACTTAAATGTATTTCTTCTTTAATTGGAATTTTAGTTGGAGCCAACATAAACAATGACCCTAATGGTCTTGACCAGTATAGAGGATAAGAACACCAAACACATTCATTCCATAGTAAGTCTGAGTCTACTTCAGTGTTCTACTTTACTGTTTGTCTATTTCTGCTATCTTTGCTACCCATAACATTTCAGGTCTCACTAATATTGTCAAGACAATCCTCTTCATTAACCAGATTGCAAGTGCCTAGCTGGTAGTCTGTTGTTATATTTGCTTTTATGATCTTTAATATGTGGGTGTAAAATAAAATCCAAATATGCGATATTAAAGTTGGATTGGATCTTGGAAATCATCTAATAATTACACCTTTATTTTAGTTGGGAGGAAACTGAGACCCAAGGAAATTAGATAATTTGCCTAAGGTCACATAGCTAGTGGTATTTTGATAAAATGAGGACTTTTACAGTCTCTTCTAGAACAGTCATGAATTTTAATTCATCTATATTGTCTTAGAGGCATGAACTTTAGATTACAATTTGTGAAAATTGACTTGTTTTATTAAATATTTTATTAAATTTGTTAAATCAATATGCATAGCTATTTTGAAAGCAGCTGTTGTGCCAAATGTTTATTATTAAAAAGCCACAACGCAATATGTTTAATACTAGCTCTTCAAAATTATTTTTAGTTTTGGGGGAGTGCACATTTTTTTTCTTTTGAGACAATGGTATAGTTATGAAAGGATCCAGAGGAAAAGTTTTACATTACATAAAAATCAAATCTTGGAAAATATTTTTCTCCATATCCACAGATTCATACTCCATGCAGCTCAAATTAAAAATTCATAATATCGTTTAATTGATATTTGCTGATAAAAGTTGAAAAATACCATTTTCTATAGCTTAATCATGGAAAAGTTTATTATTGTCATCAGAGTATGCTGCACTTAAAATATGTATTATTTTAACTTCAGTGGAATAAAATGCATTCATTTCCAAAACATTGTACTTACTGATTCAGGACAGGTGTGTAGGCAGTTTTATCCTCATCAATAATAGTGACCATCAGTGTAATAAGTTGGGGCCAAAAATCCAAATTCTTGGTGGTTGGTCCCTGATCTTCACGAGGAATGTCCTGTTTCTTACTCTGCTCACAAATTCACGCAACATGCAAAAGAAAAGGTTAAATGGGATGACTTTAGTTAGATGTCACTGTCAAATAGAAGATCAAAGAAAAATGATTATGGAAATGAAACTCTTAGATTACGGGAGTTAAAGCTGTTAAACTCAGGTTTCTTTTCTTCATTGAATGGCATCCCACAGAATAAACTCACAGTGGCCAGGCTTGTATGTACAATCACTTTTTAAATTTTGCTTTAACTTCCATTGCTTTTTTTATTGTTGTTGTTCTGGATTGGAGGTTTTTCCTCCCTCTGATGATTATAGTTCGTGACCTTAAGAATTATTATTATAGAAATTATGCCTTTAATGTGGCTTCTTCAAGGATGAAAATTGAATTTTGTGTGTGCAAAAGTGTGTGCTTGTGTGTGTGTGCAAGTATGTGTGCATAAAATTTATCTTGTCTAAATATTTTGCTCAAAGTTACATCAGTAGTAAGTATGCAGAACGGACAGCTGCCTGGTTGCAAACTCAGTACTGTTAGATCCCACAATACATATGCAACATTAATGACTTAAACTCTCCCTTCTGACGCACAAATGTATCTAGATAACCAAAATTTTGTGTTAGCCTTTTTTTCTTTTTTCCTTTTTTAAAAACATCTTTGAATCTTTCTCAATTTACCACTCTCCTCAAAATCTTCAACTGTCATTCTAGAAAGCAGAATGTGACATAGGATGATCTAGATTTACTTTGAGGTTAACAGAGTACAATAATAATCTTGAATGTTGCACATATAAATTTCATACTCAACATATGCAACTCTTTACAACATACAGATAAGTTAATTTGGTCATTTATTTTGGTGGGTGTTCCTTTAGAGCACTTCTTTTACATTTACTTGTTAAAATTGGGTTAAAAAAATAGGCAGAGATAAATTTTCACTTAAGCGTATGGAAATTTTTGCTAAATCCTTTGCAAGCTTATAGGTGCAGGATATTTGAAAACATCAACTTATGGTTCCAGAAACCCAAAGACTCTGGTGTAAAATGAGTACTAGATTTTATTTGGCCCAAACTATTGCCATATCCAATTGCCATGTCTTCTGTGACCAGGTCAGCCACCCTCTCAGTTGAATGGTTGTATATGCATATTTTCCAGTGCAAATCATGATATGTAACCATATTCTGTTGAGTTGTCATTTAATTATTATTCTCACTTAACTTAAAATATAGCCCTATAGTGAACTCACTTAGTACTAGAGACCTCTATTCTTAGACTATAATGTACTTTTAAGAGCATATATATTCCCTAGGGTATATCCAAGAGCCATTGATTTACATTTATGTTTGAAATGCAGCAGATGTTAAAACTTGCAGAACTAAATTAAAATGGTAAAAAAAATAGTGGCTGACATAAAATACTTCAAATGTCCAGAATGAATTATAAGAAGTCTCCAAAGATCTTAAGAAGTATGTACATGTGATCCCCGAAAACAACTTGAAAGTTCTTGGCAAGCTTCCTCTTTCAATTCCTTCGTTATATCAGTCAACTTTAGGAAGTAATGGGCAGTAATGCAGGCTTACAAATATCAAGCTTTACTGCCTTTTAAGTTATAACTTTTATTAAAATTTATTTTTATTTTGTGAACAGGATTTTGTTATCACCACAATAATGTAATTATTTGTGCATTATATTAAGCTCAATAGATTTCTAAAAGATTTAGAAATCCAGATAACCTGGTGCGTTGTGAAGGTTATAAATAAAACTGCTTCCAATGGCCACAGTGGGGAGATATTTGGTATTAGAACAGTATCATTAATTATCGTCATACGTACATAGCCAAACTATATGTCTTATAGGTTTTAAGTAATGTGATTAAATGAAATAAAATTATTATACACGATATGTGTAACATCACAGTCACTTCTCATCATTTTGCTAAGAGTGACATGGAAAAGAGGAGAGACAGAAGTAGTTGAAATATGCAATCATTCCCAAATCCCTTACCTGTCACAAATTGTACTTCCATCACTCTTTTTTATGACACCAGAAGATTACTGATGATGCTATTTTTCACATCCTACTATGTATGTTGCTTTAGAATAAATCGAACTTGATGTTGAATCATTAAGTTTTTACATACCACACAATACTATCATAAATCAGGCTCTCCCTACTTTAATAGCACATTGTGAGAGACTGCATGCTTAAGGGATGAGGTCTAATCTGGTGTATTTTAAATTTCTTAAGAATTAAGTTTATCTATGTAAAACTTTTCAGTATACCCTAGAAATCTAATAGGGCATTAACCTTATGATTGGAAACATTAAGGTTATGATAGTAGAAATTAAGAAAAGCTTATAATAAGTGTATTCATACTGATTGAAACATTACTATGAATAATGTTATGAAATAACAATTTGTTATATCAAGAAAATATGGTAATTATAAATCATTTAATAATAAATAAAAATACATTCATTAAAATATGACCCAGTAAATCAATCATAATTATAGTGATTATTATAACAGTGATTAAAATTATTTTGTTAATAGATTATTGAAGAAACAGACTTTAAAGAAAATCTGTAAGGTTCAAATGGGGAGGTAATTTTTGAAAGTGGAAAGTTGCCAGGTTGTAGGATTATCTGAAGAGAGTTGCAATGGTCATGTTTACAAAGGATATTTCATTACAGAAAAGCATATACAGAAAAGCTTTTACAGACAAGCTGATGGGATGTATATTACACTTTCATGATATCAGATAAGAAAATATAAGTATATTCCATCATGAAGAGATCAATATATAGAAAGAGCCATTACATGCAAAAGAAAATATTGAAATAACAAATGATATCTTCAAGTTAGTGGAACTTACACAATACTTTAAAAACTGTTATAAAATATTTCTGTGGCATTCAATGTATTCATTCAATAAACATGTAATTGTGAATGCTGCTTCTAAGGAGCTGACAAGATGAGGGTTGGGAGGAGACATTTGGTAGAAAAATGCAAAGATGGGCCGGGCGCAGTGGCTCATGCTTGTAATCCCAGCACTTTGGAAGGCTGAGGTGGGTGGATCACCTGAAGTCGGGAGCTGGAGACCAGCCTAGCCAACATAGTGAAACTCCATATCTACTAAAAATGCAGAAACTAGCTGGGCATGGTGGCACGTGCCTGTAGTCCCGGCTACCTGGGAGGCTGAGGCAGGAGAATTGCTTGAACCTGAGAGGTGGCTGTTGCAGCGAGCCAGGATAGCGCCACTGCACTCCAGCCCGGACAACAGAGCAAGATTCCATCACAGAAAAAAAAAAAAAAAAGAAAAGAAAAATGCAAAGACAGGCTACGTAAACACAAAAACACATGGCAGATGCCTACTATATTTGAATAATTACTAGTAAAATGGGCTTTTGATGAAGTGTGCTTCTCTAACGTTTCCTCTACTCTGTGTTAGTATCGCGTACTTACACACACAAGGGCCAGGTCTCAACCAACTTAAAAATTTTTGCTTAAACAAAGTTAAATATGTTATTTTCAGATTTCCTGAAGCCTTTAATATGCTACTATGCATGGTGATTCTCTAAGATTGTGGTTCTCCAACTTTAGTGTGTATCAGCATTGCTGGGAAAGCTCACAAACACAGATAGGTTGCTAGGTCCTGGGACCCATCGTTCCTGATTCATTAGGTCTAGGGTAAAGCTTGAAAAGGTGTATTGAGAATGACCTTTCAAGTAATTCTAGTGCTTCTGCTCCAGGAATCAACTTGAGAACCACTTCTCTAAGGGGTAATACTAAAGTATTAGTTTCTCAAATGGATTTGAACTTGGTAAAGCCCTCCATTCCCTTCCTGTTCCTCCACCTCATCATGCCAGACTTTTCACAGAGTAAGTGTTTTTCTGAACACACTTTGGGAAATAAAAGACTACAGAGATAAATGCAGGGGTCAAATCATGAAAAGTTTTGTGTGTTCTGTCAAGGAGTTTGCATTTAAACCAAATACGATAAGGATCATTAAAAGATTTTAAACATAGGAGGACTTGGTTACATTTGTGTTCTAAATGATTTGGCAGTTTACTTCTTAACTTAAAGAGTTAATAAGTAAAATTGTTGGAACTTATTGACTAATGGGTGAGAAGGAAAAGAGAAAAGGAGGAATCTAGAAGATAATTAGGTAGACCTGTCTGAAGTTTCAAAGGCATTCTGAAACCTGTTGATGTAGATTTAAAAAATTCCAGTATATATGTGGCAGCTGAAATTATGGAGTAAATAAGATTGCTCAAAAAGAGAGAGATAAATATGTGACCACAGACAAAACCTTAGAGAAAAAGTCTATAAAACAATAGGAATAACATTTTTAAGAGACATAGGTAAAGGAGAGAGGCCCCTGCTGAAACGGAAGAGAATGAGATCCAGAGTTTATGTGGAATAATTAGCTTCAAGCATAAATAAGAATGTGAATTGCTCTGAGTAACATAACAAGAAAATCTTGCAGATAAGCCTTGTTGGTGGTGAGAAAAGTTAGCTAGGAATTTCCTTCTTGAGAGAAGAGGTGGTGCACAGTGTACTGGAGGAGTAGTAAAAGTCTGAAATTGTACCTGTGAGGAATGAGACACAGTCTCGAGCTGGACCCATAGTGGCATTGCCAAGCAGTGTGGGGTGGCTCTCTGAACTTGCAGTGACACTATGCTGGACCATTATGAGTTTTCTCTAGTATTGAATGTAGAAGCCTAAAAGCCAGAATGTTGGATGTGCTTCTGGAGTATACAATAGAAACAGGAAAGGAGAATGAGATTTAAATATTTAATGAGAATTACTGTAGTGCTAGAACAAATATATATTTTGGTCTGGAGGAAGGAAGGAAAAAAAGGAAGGGAAGGTGAAGAAACAGATCTAGAGGAAACACGGAGTGAAAAAGGCAGAAGGACAGGAAATTGAGGTCAGTAGGATATTTGTGTTTAGTCATTCAGCTCATGGGAAAGGGAATCAAGAATGGAGATTAGGTGAAAGACTCTAGAAATGAGGAGGTCTAGGAGAGGCCAAAGGGACTGTGATATTTCTGAACAGAACTTAAAGAATATGTGTGCTCGTGTGGGTGTGTATAAGAAGGTGACTTTTGCAATGTGCATAGCAAGGTACCTATAGTCAAGGCAGCTAAGCAATGATTAAAAGTCTTAGCAACAAGGTTTGCTGATGCCAAGAATTTGAATAATTAGGACAGGGTAGATACAAAGAAACAAAAAAAGAAAACAAGATAGATATAAGTCTGAATATTTTACAAGAGGTAAGCTTTAAAATGTCATAAATATGTAGCAAGATAAAATAATATTAAATCATTAACTAGATAGCTCTTATATGATGTGTTTGTAACTTCTTCTGATTACAAATTGATTGTTTACCTATTCATAATTCTGAGATAGGGAAATGTTAGCTATAGAAGTTCATAGGTTAGAAAAATGGGCCCTCTCTCATTAGTTTTGAGGTAGGAGATGAGCAGGACTTGGTCTCCAAATCGGTGGGGTTATGATCCCACTGATGAAAACAGGATCTAATCAAAACATGATGTAGTAAAGAAACCAGCTAAATCAAAATGGGGATGAAAGCAACCTCTAGTTGCCCTCATTGTTAATTATGCACTAATTATAATGCGTTAGCATGCTAAAGGACACTCGCCGTAGCACCATGACAGTTTACAAATGCCACAGCAATGTCCGGATGTTACCTTATATGGTTTAAAGGAGAGAAACCCTCAGTTCCAGGAACTCCACATCCCTTTTCTAGAAAATTATTTACCATATAATTAAGGAGTAGCTACAAATCTAGCTAACTGGTGCTAGATCCACAAGTGTTACTTTGCCTGTGGGGTAGCCCTGCTTTGTCATGGAGCAGCCATTTTCCTGTATTCTGTTGGTCTAACAAACTTGCTTTGCTTTCACTTTACTCTGTTGGTTCATTTTTTAATTCTTTCCTGCATGATGCCAAGAACACTTCTTGGTTGGGTTCCAATATTGGGGTTCGCCTGCATCAGTTTAGAAGTAGAGTCTAAAGTTTCAGATACCCAGGGGATCAAGGATCCTTGTGAAGAGCAATGTGGACAGTTTATAAGCTAGGAACATAGAGGGCAATGTTTCTACTCTACATTTAGACGAGATTGAGAAAGAGAATTTCTCCAAGTGCTCTTCCCCTAGCTCAAGGTAACCTATTGAGACATTCCTGACATCAGTAGAGCCACATGCCTTACTTCTCTCTTCCAGATACTGCTGCCTTCACCTTACCGCCTAATGCTACCTCCACTACTTCCAAAAACAGCAACAGGCATCTTTTTAACTCATTCCAATTCAATTCTCATTAAAAAAACTGTTAGCCACGAAGACTGAACATACAAATGAATAATGTCTAGACCATATCTGATAGAACTCTGGCCCACAATCTCTGCATCAACAAGTCCAGGAGGCCAAACCACAACCTTTGCAGCAACTGACCTGGAATAGTAAGGATTTGGTCAATGGCTGCCAGCTTCCTTATATTTTGCCCTAATTTTTAACTGAGAACCAACAAGAGAAAGCCAAATACGCTCCCTAAACAAATCACACAGGATGTGTCACTTCCATTTAACTGACTCCTAGCTTTCCCATGCTAACATGCTCCAAACACATCACACCTGAGGCCTTCCATGTTTTTATTATAAGGCTTTTCCACTTCCCTGCCTGACTTTGAATCTCTGCCAAGTGCTAGTGATGGTAGCTGACTTTATTGCTACAGCAATGTCTGAATAAATAAACCATTCTCACTTGGATGTTCTTCATTTATTTCCAAATATTAAAGTCAAATACCATTATCATCATTTTAGAGATAAATAAACTGAGGGTTATCTTAATTTTCACATCCTCTTAACTGAAAATAATACAAGTTAGTAGCCTCGGTTTTTTTCTCTTTAGCCTCAATTCCAAGACCTGGTCGAGTTTATAGACACAGATAGCAACCATCACCTCACATGAATAATATGGAGCTAATTTTTATTTTGTGTTATATATCTTGAATGGGAAGAAAAGTTTTCAGAGAACAAAATGATTGATACCTGTGTTAAATGCCTTTGCACTTCCTGAGTTCTCAAATGTCACAACTCCTGAGCACTCATTTGCAGTCTGAGAATTATAGGCACAATCAAGGTCTAGCTGTAAGTTAATTTCCATTTGATTTTCCCCCAGTTTTAGAGCACTATTTTTTTCTCCTTTTATTGATATATAATAATTTACAAATTTATGGGGTACATGTGAGTGTTCATTGCGTGCATAGAACATATAAAGATTAAGCCAGTATATTTGGGGTATTCACCACCTTGAGTGATTATGATTTTTATTTGTTGATACCATTTCAAGTCCTTTCCTCCAGTTACTTTGAAATGTGCATAATATTATTGCTAAGTATAGTAACTCTAGTCTGCTCTCAAATATTATAACTTATTTCTTATATTTAACTATATTTTTATATCCATAACCAACCCCTCTTCATCCTGCCCCCCTCCAACCCTCGCCACAACCCACCCTTCCCAGTCTCTGGTATCTATCATTGTATTCTCTATTTCCATGATATCAAGTTTATTAGCTCCCACATATAAACGAGAATATATGGTATTTGTCTTTCTGTGCCTGGGTTATTGTGCTTAATGTAATGACCTCTCCAGTTCCACCCACGTGATTGCAAATGACATGAATTTCATTATTTTTATGGTCAAGTAGTATTCTATTATGAATATATACCATATTTTCTTTATCTGTTGTTCCCTTGATGAGACTTAGGTTTATTTCATATCTTTCCATAGTACTGAAGGACTTCCAGTACCGTGTTGAATGGAAGTGGTGAAAGTGGCCATCTTTCACCGTGGGCACTTAGGTTGATTCCATATCTTTCCACTATTCTTTGTGAATAATGCTGCAATAAACACATGAGTACATATTTCCCAGTAGTGGGATTGCTATATTCTATGGTAATTCTGTTTTCCATAGTAGTTGTACTAATTTATACTCTCACCAACAGTGTGTAATAGTTCCCTTTTCCTCACATCCTTGCCAGTATCTGGCATTTTTTGTCTTTTAAAAATTATAGCCATTCTAACTGGAGTAAAATGATGTCTCATTGTGGCTTTGATTTGCATTTCCCTGATGATTAGTGATATTGGGCATTTTTAAATATACCTGTTGAACATCTGTATATCTTCTTTTGGGAAATATCTATTCATATTCTTTGCCCACTTTTTAATAGAATTATTATTTTTTGCTATTGAGATGTTTGAGTTCCCTGTATATTCCAGATATTAGTGCCTGTAGGATGAATAATGTGCAAATATTTTCTTTAATTCAAGAGGATGCCTCTTCACTCTGTTAAGTGTTTCCTCTGTTGTGCAGAAGCTTTTAACTTTACTATGATCTCAATTGTCTATTTTTGGTTTTGTTGCTTATGCTTTTGAGCTGTTAGCCATAAAATCTTTCCCTAGAAAGATTTTCTGAAGACCAATGTCCTGAAGAATTTTCCCTCTGTTTTCTTCTAGTAGTTTTATAATTTCAGGTTTAACATGTAAGTCTTTAACCCATATTGAGTTGCCTTTTGTATGTGGTAGAGACAGGGGTCCAGTTTCATTCTTTTGCATATAGTTATACAGTTTCCCCAGCACTATTTCTTGAAGAAAGTGTGCTTTCCCCAATGTATGCCCCTGGAATCTATGTTGAAGATGAGTTGGCTGTAAATATGTGGATTTATTTCTGGGTCCTCTATTCAGTTTCATTGGTCTATGTGTTTACTTTCATACAAATACCATGCTGTCATGGTTACAATAGCTTTCTAATATGTTTTGATGTCAGATAGTACGATGCCTCCAGGTTTGTTGTTTATGCTCAGGGTTGCTTTGGCTATTTCAGCTCTTTACTTGTTCCATATGAATTTTAGAATTGTGTATTATATTTCTGTAAAAATGGCATTGGTATTTTGATAGAAATTAAATTGAATGCATAGATTGCTTTGGGTAGTGTGGTCATTTCAATAATATTAATTCTTCTGATTCATGAACAAGTAATCTCTTTCCATTTGTTTGTGGCTTCTTCAATTCCTTTCATCAGTGTTTTGAAGTTTTCCTTGTAGAGGTCTTTCACTTCCTTGATTAAATTTATTCCTAGGTATTTTTTTGTAGCTATTGAAAATGAGACTGCCTTCTTAATTTCTTTTTTGGCTATGCCATTATTGGCAGATAGAAATGCTGCTGATTTTTGTACATTGATTTTGTATCCTTCAACTTTACTGACTTTGTTTATAAGTTCTAAGAATTTCCTGGTAGTCTTTTGGATTATCTAGACCTAAGATCATTTTATCCACCAAAAGGGACAGTTTGACTCTTTTCTAATTTTGGTGACTTTTATTTATGTTTCTTGATTGATTTCTCTGGCAAAGACTTCCAGCACCATGTTGCATAGGAGTGGTGAAAGTGGGCATTTTTCACCATTTGTTTCATTTCTTAGAGAAAATGCTTTCAAATTCCCCCCTTCAGTATGATGTTAGCTGTGAGTTTATCATATATGGTATTTATTATTTTGAGGTATGATATTTCTATGCCTAGTTTGCTCAGAGTTGTCTTTTTCTGCATCTATTGTGATAATCCAATGGGTTTTGTCTTCCCTTCTGCTGACATGATGTATCACATTTATTGACCTGAATATATTGAACTATGCTACCATCCTTGCGATAAATCTCACTTGATCATGATGCATTATCTTTTTAATGTGTTGTTGCATTCAGTTTGTTAGTATTTTGTAAGGATTTTTGCATCTATATTTATCAGAGATATTGGTCTATAGCTTTTTTGTGTGTGTCTTTGTCTGGTTTATTAGGATAATGCTGGCCTCATAGAATGAGTAGGGAAAATTCCCTATTCAATTTTTGCAATAGTTTAAGCAAAAGTGGTATTCATTCTTCTTCATATGTTTGGTAGAATTCTGCATGGAATCTATCCTGTCCTGAGCTTTTATTTGTTCACAGAATTTCCATTACTGATTCAATGTTGCTCCTCATTATTGGCCTGTTTAGACTTCCTGTTTCTTCCTCATGGAATCTTGGTAAGATGTATGCTTCCAAGAATATATTCACTTCCTCTAGGTTTTTCACTTGGTTAGTGTATAGTTGTTAATAATAATCTCTGGTGATCTTTTGTATTTCATAGTATTAGTCATAATGTCTCCTTTTTCATTTCTGATGTCTGTTTTGGGCTTCTTGCTTTTTTTCTTGGGTAGTCTAGTTAGCAGTTTATCAAACGTTTAAATATTTTTGAATAGTCAACTTTTGTATTGGTTTCTTTAGTCTCTATTTTGTTTAGTTCTGCTCTGATCTTTATTATTTCCTTCCTTCTGCTAATTTTGGGTTAGATTTATTCTTGCTTTTCTAGTTGCTTGAAGTGTATCATGAGACTATTTGAAATCTGAGTTTTTTTTTTTTTTTTTTTTTTTTCATTGTTGTTTTTGTTTGTTTTTGGGATAGGGTCTCACTCTGTTGCCCATGCTGGAGTGCAATGACTCAATCTTGGCTCACTGCAGTCTTAACCTTCTGGGCTCAAGTGACACTCCCATCTCAGCCTCCTGAGTAGCTGGGACTACAGGCATATGCCACTACACCAGGATACTTTTTGTATGTTTTGTGGAGATGGAGCATTGCCATATTGCCCAGGCTTGTCTCAAACTCCTGGGCTTAAGCAATCTGCCTGCATCTGCCTCCCAAGTCTCCCAAAGTGTAGGGACTATAGGAGTGAGCCACTGAGCCCAGCCTCACTTTTTGTCTATGTAGCTGTTTGGTGCTATAAACTTTCCTCTTAGCATTGCTTTTTCTCTGTCCTACAGAAATTAATATTTTGTATTTCCATTTTTCTCTCTCCAGAAATGTTTTAATATAAATCTTAATTTTCTTATTGACCCAGTGGTCATTCAGGAGTGTGTTGTTTTCCAAGTATATGTATAGGTTCTAAAGTCCCTCTTGCTATTGATTTCTAGTTTTACTCACTGTAGTCCGAGAAGATACATTATATGATTTTGATTTTTAAAATATTTTGAAACTTGTGGACTAACATGTGTTTTGCTCTGGATGCTCAGCTTCATTTATTATCAGGGAAATGCAAATTAAAACCACAATGAAATATCATCTTTCACTTGTCAGAATGGCTATCATCAAAAAGACAAAAGATAACATGTATTGGTTAGGATGTAAAGAGAACTCTCATACACTTTTGGTGGGAATGTAAATCAGTACAGCTATTATGGAAAACAGTCTCTTTCTCATAAACTAAAAATAGAACTACCATGTGATCCAGCTGTACCACGGTATATATATCCAAAAGATATTAAATCTGCATGTCAAAGAGATAGTGACACTCCCATATTCACTGTAGCATTATTCACAAGAGCCAAGATATGGAATCAACTTAAGTAGCCATCAATGAATAAATGGATAAAAACCATACATATGTATAAACACAGTGGAATCCTATGTAGTCTTAAAGAAAGGAAATCTTGCTACATGGATGGACTTGGAGAACATTATGTTAAGGGGATTAAGCCAGGCACAGAAAGATAAATATCATGCTAATGTATGGAATCTAAAAAAGTTGATCTCATAGAAGTAGACAGTAGAATGGTGTTTAATAGGGGCAGGGACGGTTGGGTTAGGGTTGGGGGTGGGGGCTTAGAGAGCTGTTGGTCAAAGGACACAAAATTTTAGTTAGAAGGAATAAATTCAAGAGATCTACTGTATGACATGTTTACTATAGTTAAGAGTATATTGTATTCTAGAAAAATGCTAAGAGAGTGGATAGAAATTGTTCTCACCACAGAAATAATAATTATGTGAGGCAAAGTATCTATTAGCTAGATTGAGTCATTTCACAATGTATATATCCTTCAAAACATCATGTTGTGCATGATAAATTCAATCTATCTTTCAATTTAAAAAATAATAATTTTAAAATTCATACCAAAAATACCTTGAGCAAAGTGTCAATTGCAACTTATACAGAGAATGTAAAAGAAACATATGTGGAATGGAATTGGAGCCAATATTCACAGCTCCTATTGACCATTGTTTTTCTAAGTCTGGACCACGGATCTTCTACATCAGAACCATGTAGGTTGCCTGATAGAAATACAGTTGATTTTAAAGCCTCTATTGTAGATCTACTAAATCAGGACAACTGAAAATACGGCCCGCAAATTTGACCTTACATAAATAGCACTGCTCTTATGAAGCCTCATGTTCATAGGAAAAGTTCACTGGTAACTTTTAATAAAGTCAGATTAAAAACAGGACTCGCTTTTTAGAAACAACAGTAATACACTTACTTTTGGGTGCCAGTATCAGTCATGGGTTTGCTAGATTTTGTATTCTGTCATGATAATAAAAGATGTACCTTTTACCTTCAGACCTGACGAGTTTCCAACTACACATAATTCCCTTATTTTAAGAGGAAGTGGAATATTTTATTAGGTATTTATGTAGTATCCTTTCTAGCTGCTGATAGACTTTGATACTAGATCCTATATAAAACATTATTTTTAACATTAATAGTCACTAAGGAATTACTAGTTTTCTCAAATACCATAATAGACTGTTGCTATTAATAATTGAAAACAAAAAAATCTAAGCAACTAGTGCTCTTAAAAGTAATTATCAAAAGCTAGAAATACATTAATTTGGTTAGAAACAAAACTAGGAATTTCCATATATTAGAATATTTCAGTTTCATTACAGTAAAATATTCAATAATCTTTACAGGGTCCTTTCAGTTTCCATAAGTCAAAGGTATCCTGCCATTTAAATTGCCAAAACTGCATTTCAAAGTGTTTGAGCACTCTAAGTGGTTTTTAACATCTCTCAATAGTTCCTTGAATTTGAATAGACTGTACATAGTTAATTAAACTATACACAATTATAAAATATTACAATTCTGAATGTGGAATTTTAAATATATAAATTATGTAACAGCACGGTATAATAGGAAAATAGTAACTGAACATAGGACCAGAAACTTATACTCTGGTCTCAGTTTACCATTAATTTATTGGAAAAATTGGGGCAAAGAATTAATCTCTTCAAACTTTAGATACCCAATATTGAAATAATATATACATATATATTTCTATATTTCTGATAATTATAGCAAGTATATGTGTAGAAGATATGTAATATTATATATTTATTATCAAAATGGGGGAATCCTTACATTTAATGAACTTTATGGTGTATGCTCTAGTAATTGACGAGGTCCTTAAGATCCAAGAGACATGCATATGAAAGTTTCTTGAATATAAAATACTACCATTTTAATAAACTAATAGCTGCTCCTTTCTCTTTATGTAAATTACACTTGTATTAAAAAAGAAAAAATGCAGTAGATCATATCTGGCTAGCATTTATTTTCCACTTCAGATATCACCTCTTTAAAAGCACTGGTAGCGCTTAGAACAAAGATAACAAACTCTGGAGCAACATGATAGCTGATTCAACTACACGATGGGTTGTTGTACAGAAGACTAGAAGATAACTTGGATTTGTTTCATTTGGTCAAGAAAATAATACTAATACTTGTGAGTAAAATGTTCAATAGAGAAGATTTTAGTATAACATAATAAAAATGTTCTAGTATCCGATGTCTCCAAATGTTATAAACCTCCAGGTACATAGGGGCATCTATACATAAAAACATCATTTTTTTCAGGGAATGCTGTACCCAAAAAAAAATCCCATATTGTATCTAAAAATTGACTACATGCCCTATGAATTTGTTAATATGCATTTCTATTACTATATGCTTGTAACTAAATTCACAGATATGAAAATATAATCCATAAGTGATATGGTCTAAATGTTTGTGCCTTCCCCATGGCCAAATTCATACATTCATACCTGATCACCAATGCAATACTATTAAGAGGCGAGGCCTTTGGGAAGTTGTTAGGTCATCATGGGGCTGGAGCCCTCACTAACGGGATTAGTGTCCTTACAAAAGAGGCCTGAGGGAGCTGGTTCACTCCTTCTGCCACGTGAGGACACAGAAAGACTGTGCTATCTATAAGGAACAGACGCTTCGCAGACAGCAAATCTACTAGCACCTTCATCTTGGAATTCCTGGCCTCAGACTGTGAGAAATAAATTTCTGCTGCTTATAAATTACCCAGTCTAAGGAATTTTCTTATAAAAGTCTGAATGGATTAAGACAAGTTTTAAGTACTTCACAAGGTGTTGATGAAAATACATAGTCACTGTTTAAAATGATGAACAGTTTAAAAATCTCCACATTGTGACAGAGACTGGATAGCTATTCACTAAACTGTTCCTCCTTTTTCTTGGGTACACCCTAACAAGTGTGGAGGGTTAAGGATAGTTTCAAATTATTTGTCAATTCTTCCTTCAAAAAGTATGTCTGTTTTCCTCCCCTTGAACATGGGTGACTTTGACCAATAGAATATGGCAGAAGTGATCAGTGTCTATTTCCAGGCTGTAGTCTTAAGAAATACAATTCTCAATGCTTGTCTCTCGAACATCTGCTCTTAAAGCACGGCCATTAAGATGTCTCATATCGTTGTTGACAGGATTAGTTTCCTTGCATTTCTAGAATTCAGGAAGGCTTGGTTCTTTAAGACCAGAGGAACAATGAATCTGATCTCAGAAAAGGCTGAAGCCCCCTTTAAAAGAGCTCACCTGATTAAATCAGACTCACACTAAGTAGTCTTTCTTTTCATTGATTCAATTCAAACATACTAAGGACCTTAATCTCATCTGTAAAAATCCTTTACCTTTAACAAACAAAATAATCTAAATGTGAATTTACATTTGTTGTTTTTGTTTATGGTTTTTGCCATACTCTGTCGGCTAGAAACAAGTCACAGGTTCAGCCAAGATTCAAGGGAAAAGCATTATACAATAGCATTACTTACTGGTGGTTATTTTAGAATTCTGCCAACCATTACAGGGTTAAATTTATTTTAACACTTCATTCAGAGAAAAATGATATTAAAAAAATACAAGTTTATCTTCTGCATGGTAGATTAGAAATTTTGAATAAACCTCTTATTTGGTACAACTGAGGCACTGACTGAGAGGCTGCAATTTGTAAACTCTACAACCATGTGGAAAACATCTGAGCATTACCTAGTGAAGTCCATTACACACATATCCTAACTTTCTGTAATTCTACTTACAGGTATATAGCTTTGAGAAATATTTGCATTTATTCACCAGAAGACATAGACAGGACTGTTTAGAGAAACATGGTTTACCATAGCCATACCTCCTCAAACTGGAAATAACCTAAATCTCTATCATATATAGAATATATTAGTAAATTGTGGTTTATTTATATAATGAAATTCCAATAGAACAATAAAAATAAATAATCAGCCCTATCATAGACATTGCAGTGCTCTGCTCAGAATCTCTCCAAAGCTTAGCACCAATCCCCTAATGATGGCAGTGGCAGCCCATCTGGAGAGGCTGTTGTGAAGACGACAGCTGCAGCTGGGGAGGCGCAGCCAGAACTGCATGCTCCACAGAGTTAGCAGGAGCCAGGCACAGGTGGAAGCCCCCACCCCTTCCAAATTGGAGGGATGGAAATCCCGCCCCAATGGGCGCAGCTGCAGACCTGAGCATTCCTGAGCTCAGGGACCCTGGAAGGCTTCCCTTCCTTTGCAGGCTCAGAAATGCCTGCTCCCCCTGCCCGGCATCTTCCTGCTCCTGGAGCCTGCTGCGATTTTGAAGCAAAGTTGAGACCAAGCCTGTGTGCTGTCACGACCCAGAGGTGTGTTTGCATGCTGGGGGTAGTGCTGAAATGCCAGCCCCCTGCTGCCTTGGCCCCTCCAGACTTTGGGTGCTGAGAAGCATGGGAGGGAGGCCAGGGTGGGAGTTACTGAGGCTGGCTTGGTGTGGGCTTGCAGGTGCCCCTTGGTACAAACAGCCTGGACACCAGGGCTGACAGGTTGACAGCAGTGGGAGGCAGATAGGCTCCTGGGTGGAAAGGGCCTGGGAAGGCCTGAAGCCTGGGGGCTGGGCTGCAAGTTCCACAGACTGGAATGAGAACTTAAGGTGCTTTTTCTGGGCCCACTTATAGTCACCCATGAACCAATCAGTACGCACTTCCTCCCCTTTGAAGCCCATAAAAACCCCGGACTCAGCCAGACTTGGGGAGACATTGGGAGGACCTGTCTGCAGAGAGGAGCTGCCCACTGTGGGTCTTCTGTCAGCTGAGAGCTAAGCAGATGTTGGGACGACCTGCCTGATGATAGGAGCTACCCACTCTGGGTCTCTGCTGAAAACTGCACACTTGACAGGATGGCCTGCCTATGGATAGGAGCTACCCACTTCGAGTCTCCAGAGAGCTGTACTGTCGCTCAATAAAGCACCTCTTCACTCTACTCACCCTTTAATTGTCAGTTTACTTCATTTTTCCTGGATGTGGGACAAGAACTTGGGACCCACCAAATGGCAGGACTGAAAAGAGTTGTAACACAAACAGAGCTGAAACATGCCCCTTGCTCACCATGTTGCAGGCAATAAGAAGGAGAAAAGAGAGAAAAACAGAAGAGCTGCAGCCCTTCAGAGAACCCAGACATAGGAGCTCCCAAGCCAGGGTTGTGACACACTCTTTGGGACTCTGTGGTTCCTGGTGTTCCAGACTTCCAGGCACCACCACGTTCCCTGGTGCCAGAAGTGAAAGCTGCCTGTGGCATGCCTGGACCAGCTGCAGCCTTGCAGGGAGCTAGCACCCATGCCAGCATTTGGAGCTGCCTGCCCCACCACAGCTGGTGTGCCTGGCTCTGCATAGCATCCAGACTCCATGCTTTCTCACTCAGGCGTCCCTCACTGCTCCACGTCTAGCTCACATTTGGCACGAATGGGATCCAGGCTGGTAGCGCAAGCCAAACACGACTTGCCAGTGTGAGTGGGTGAAACGAGTCCAGTGGGCTCGAGCAAAACTCAGGCAAATGTGCCACTGGCCACAAAGGTTTCTGGTTAATGAAGCAACACCCCAAGGATCCTGTGACACTTGCCGCTGGTAATATTGGCTGCTGAAGGCTCACAGATGTGCTTTTCACTGGAAATCACCCTCAGAGGCAAAGAAGTGACTCACCCAAGGTTGCTCCTTCTTCTAGGAGGCAGAACCAGTGACTGTCTCATGCTGTCATACTCAAGTTCAGTTGCTTTGCCTCAACTGGGGACACCTTTGACAGCCTATCCCAGTTCTAGACGTGCCCACAGGACTGGCTGAATCAGCTTCTACCTCTGCCCAATTCTGCTTCCTACTTTCCTACAGGTGTATCTCTCTAGAGCTCTGCTATCCAGTGCCATAGCTCACAAGCTATATGTGGATGTTGAAATTTATTTTTAAATGTTTAAATTGAATAACTCGATAGTCACCTATGGATGGTGGCCACAGCTACTCTATTAGGCAATGCAGGTATAGAACGCTTCTACCACTGCAGAAAGTTCTATTGGCCAGCACTGCTTTAGAGCATTCTCAGGTGAAATTTCTGCAAGCAATTCTTCATCTCAGAATCTATTTTCAGGGAATCCAAAGTAAAACAAACAGTTACAAACAGAAGCCTGAATGAATACCAAACACATAATATGGAGGCCAAGGAACATAACATGGAAAAATATATTTAGTATGATTCCATATATACCAATTTAAAAACAAAATTAGATAATAAAGTATACAAATATTTATGTGTAGTAGAACTATCATGAAAAGAAAAGGAATCATTGACACAAGCTTCCAGAGAGTGGTTATTTTTGGGGACTGATGTTATTAGGGTAATCTCCCTCTAAACTTGGGTCATGAGTATTAAGGTGCTCATCTTACTATCTTTTTATAAATCATAAATGTTCACTATTTTTATGTAGGCTATTTTTCACAATAAAAATAATTTTTCAATAATCTAGGCTCTTAAGGAAAAGGTAACTGGTATGTTTTCTATTACTAATAGAAAACAAGTATAAGATAAAGCTTAAAGCTCACTGATGTGATGTATTACTGTATTTTTGATTTTATAATTTTTAATTGACAAGTAAATATTGTATATATTTATGGTACACAATATGATGTTTTGATATATGCATCCATTGCAGAATGACTAAATCAAGCTTAATACACGCGTTACCTCACATACTATAATGCTTTTTTTGTGCTGAGAACACTTAAAATCTAGTCTTGTAGCAATTTTTAAATATACAATATACTGTTATAAATAATAGTCACATGTTGTACAATAGATCTTTGGAACTTTATCCTTGTAACTAAAACTCGTGTGCTTTCATCAACAAGGACATGATCTCCCCAGGCTCCCCTCCCTCAGCCTCTGCTTACATGACTTTACTCATTGTTTCTATGAGTACAATTATTTTTCGTTCCACAAATATGTGAGATCATGCAGTGTTTGTCCTTCTGTGCCTGACTTATTTCACTTAACATGATGTCCTCCAGGTTCATACACGTTGCCACAAATAACAGGATTTCCCTCTTTTTTTTAAGGCTCAATAATATTCCACTAGTATGTGTACCTATATATCTCCATTATTAAGGGGTATTTTATTTTAAAGCCATGGTAAAGCCAGAAACAAATCCTGAATATCAAAAAATTACACGTGGAAATAAGATTGGAGAAGCCAAACAGAATGGCAAAACTTTTAATTATATTGCATTACAACTTTCTATAAGAAAGTTTCTTAACCACAACAAACTATGGAACTAAGAACTGCTGCTAAGCCTCAGGCCATTCAAAAAAGTCTTGAGATGAGTTGAGTATCACCGCTTTATTCAACTTGGGAACTTAATGGGGTTCTATGTTGATGGCAAGAATGGGGGAAGAGTAGTGCGTGTGTTTAATTAGACCTAAGAGCTTATCTTCTATACATTTCCTTCATTTTGATAATGTTTGATAATCATTCCAGGTATGTTAAATGAAATGTCAGGCCTTAAAAGACAAATACCATATGATTTCACTCATATATGGAATCTAAAAAAGTTGATCTCATAGAGGCCAAGAGTAAAATGATGGTTACCAGGGACTGGAATGGTTGGGCAGGGGTGGGAGTTTGGGTGATGGGTTGTGGAGACCTTGATTAAAGGATACAAAATTTCAGTTAGATAGGAGAAATAAATTCAAAAGATCAATTGTACAACATGGTAATGATAGTTAATGACAACGTGTTGCATTCTTGAAAAGTGCTAAGAGAGTGGATATAAAGTAATCTCACAACAAAAATCGTAACTATGTGAGGTCATGCATATGTTAATGAGCTATATTTTGTCATTCCACAATGTACATATACTTCAGAATAAAATGTTGTGTACAATACATGTGATTTCATGTCAATTAAAACCTTTTTAAGTTCATAATTAGTAAAAAATTTATATTTTCATGAAGAAGGATATTTTCATTTTTATAATTATAATTGAGACTTTAAAAAGTATTTTTATTATATAAGTGAGAAATTCAGATACTTATACCATATTCAGATAATATTTGAATGCAAGAGACCACTTAGTGAAGGTCAAAAAAACCAGAAATCTCTCTGGAGTGCTGACTTGTAAACCAAAATCTATAAATAAAACTATGACAACATGTCAGATTAGAAATCAGAATGATCAGCTAGAAAACACCATATTCGTGTTTTATCAGAACTAATCTGAAAGTCAAGAGGCAGGAAAGGGCAATTCAATGTGAAGCAGCACCGAAGCAGTGGCAGACATGATCGTATCATGATGTAACTGTCAGATTGCTCATTGTCAGGGAGTTTTAGAATTGAAAGGGGACTTAAAGATTGCAAGTCCTAGGTTTCCCTAGGCTTAATGACAAGTGAGTAAATCTACATGTCTAAATGTCTATATTTCATTATGAGGTATTTAGGGAACTAAATCACTTGAGGGGCATTCAGGATTCCAAAATGTATCTCAGGGTTAGCAACAACAGATAGTCCCTAGGGCCTTGCTGTTCTTAAAATAACTGTTTCTCAGTATTTAACAGCCAGGCTAAATGGGGTCAATAAAGAGACTGGATATCAGTACAATTTGACGCTTGCTGAAAAGATGTAGCAAGCCACCATATTGGCTTTTTTCCCCCATCTGTGCATGGAAAGAGGTGGAAGTAGTTAATAAACACATTAAGAAAATATTAAATATTGTAGGAATGCCAAGTGTTGGCTCGATAGCAGTCCTACAATACGTGAGTTATAGCCCAGAAAAACTCAACAAACACTGTTAGGTACAAACAATGAGCTCCTAGGAAACCAATGTGGCCTATTATTTCTCACCACCCTTAAAAACACAAGGAGAATATGTAGACAATACGAAACTGAAGATCCCTGACTAACCAGAGATTCTAACACAGCCAACTCTCATTTTTCTTAAAAACAGTAGAAACAAGCGAGATGCGTTACTCGAAGAGCGCAGACAGGCCCACATACCCTTTTGGTTTTTCTTCTTATCTCAGGCTCAACACTATTACAAGCCCTTTTTAGGCATGCTAATCTGAGTGTCATTTTTTTCTTCATTGTTTATCCACGCATTGGTGAAATAATGTCAGTGAAACTGTGATGACCAAAATATAGAAAAGAAAATATAAGAACCTTTCAAACTAGATAACGCATCTGTAAATAACCAAAGGTAGGCTATGTTTTGTTCATATTCTATCTTTAATTCTTTGTGTGTGTGTGTGTGTGTGTGTGTGTGTGTGTGTGTGTATATATATATATATATATTTAGTGGAGACAGGGTTTCACCGTGTTAGCCAGGATGGTCTCGATCTCCTGACCTCGTGATCCGCCCGTCTCAGCCTCCCAAAGTGCTGGGATTACAGTCTTGAGTCACCGCGCCCGGCCTCTATCTTTAATTTTATAGCAGATAGTATCTAAGTGGAATTTCCTTCTGAATTTATCAATTCATTAGGTAGATATAAAATTCGTGGTGCATTTTTTAAATTGTGTGGCTTCCTATTAATGCCTGAATCATTACTTACAAGTTTAGTGTTGCTTGGGGAACAGTGATCTAAATAGTCAATTACCAATTTAATTGTAAATGTAGCTGTTATGCTGGATTGCAATAAGCAAGTAAAGAAACAAAAGGGCTTCATTCAGCAAAGGCAATGCTTTTGTTGTGGGAGAAAGTCTACGAATTAACCTTATCCCAAATAATTGCAGTTCAAAACTGCCAATAATAACATGAAATTAAAATGCATTCAACTGATGTCCTCTAGCATTCAACTTTTTCTGGGGGGAAGTTAATCATTGATCCCAGAAGGTCTATTTATTTTCTTTTTTTTTTTTTTTGAGACGGAGTCTCGCTCTGTCGCCCAGGCTGGAGTGCAGTGGCCGGATCTCGGCTCACTGCAAACTCCGCCTCCCGAGTCTATGCCATTCTCCTGCCTCAGCCTCCTGAGTAGCTGGGACTACAGGCGCCTGCCACCTCGCCCGGCTAGTTTTTTGTATTTTTTTAGTAGAGACGGGGTTTCACCGTGTTAGCCAGGCTGGTCTCGATATCCTGACCTCGTGATCCGCCCGTCTCGGCCTCCCAAAGTGCTGGGATTACAGGCTTGAGCCACCGCGCCCGGCCCAGAAGGTCTATTTCTAAAATCTACTTGTAGCTATCAAAATACAGGGATGTTTAATTTTATCAATTGTGCTAACTAGAGAAAATGTATTTTTTCCTTTCATTTTTAACTCTGAAGGACTTTATAAGTTATACTTGAACAAATCATTACTTCATGGAGGAGATTACTCTAATGGTTCTTCCTTTACCAACAAGCTTTGGTAAAATTAATCTACAATTGTTGAACATGGTTATGTCCTACTAACGCGTTTACTCTTTGGACTTTATGAAATAGAGTCCTCAGCTCTAATATTTGAAAGGATATTACTGGAATTAATGAGTGCCTACTCTGTTCCGTTTACTAAAACAAGAGTTTTGTAGTCATGATAGACATGTATTGCAATTGCTTATTTAGTTGCTGGGTCTATTCTGTGAAATAAAAAAGCAAAATCTCTCTTGAGGAATAAAATCTCTGCCTTTAGTGCAAATATCAGTCATATAGCAGATACTCATTAAACAGCATTTAAGAAAATTAACATAAATTAGGTGTTAGCATCACCATGTAGTGGGGTGGGGCCACTGAGGCACAGTGAACTTAATTCTCCTTGTGTTTTCAAGGGTGGTAAGAAACAGCAGGCCACATTGGTTTCTTGGGGGCTCATTGGTTGTACCTAACAGCACCTGTTGAGTTTTTCTTTGCCATAACTCACATGTTGTGGCACTTCTATAGAGCTAACACTTGACATTTCTACCACACTTTTGTCAGGAGAAGTGAATATACAAAGCACCAAGAGTCACTTCATAGAGGAGATAACATTCGATTTGATTATAGAAAGAAGATTTGATAATTTGAAAGGCTCCTATGGGAAAGGAAAGGAATAAAAGAAAACATCATAATTCTCACTGTAGCAGAAAACATATTTCTTTAGATCTGTGAACAATTCATTCTTTAGGTAACATGACGCTTCAATAGTCCGTAATAGCGTCCCAGTGCCATCTGTGGTTTAACATGGGCCCAAAAACATAGGGTAAAGTGTCAGTAGTAAGAAACTCTGGCTAGTAATCTCTGAAATGCATGGCTGAGACTAAGGTGAGGCACGTGGGGTGTCCTTGAACACAGAATTTCAGGGTCAACCATGTCCTTGCATTACCCTGAAAGTCTCATCCTAGTGGACCCTAGTTATAGCCCAGCTGATGATTTTTAACACAATATGAATGTCACCATTTGTTCTGAGTTCCGAGTTATGTTTTCCAATACAGTAGCCACCAGCCAAATGTGACTATTTAAGTTTAAAATAAATGTAAATAAAGTACAAACTTCAGTAATTCAACTGGTCTAGGTACAATTCAAGCACTCAACAGCTACATGAGGCTAGAGGTTTCCATATTGGATAGTGCAAATATAAAATATATCTACCATCACAGACAATATTGTGGGACAGAACTGACTTGGCTCAGTCTACAATCTAAGATTTAACTGAGACTAGATGCTCTAATGGACTCCAGAATGAAAGAGAGGTTAAAAGCAGCTTTCATTATGCTATAATTTGTTGGATCATTTGCTTTCTCTGTCGAAAAACTTTTAAATATTTTTGATTCATTCATTCTATCAGTATTTATGGAGCAGATACCTTGTGGCAAGTACTGTGTATGGATAGGGGCAAGAAAGTGATTTTCAAAGATGAATCAAACTTAGATCCTCCCTTCAAACAGCCTGTAGCATAATGCGAAAGCTAAGACTTGCAAAAAATAACAGTAACATAAAGCGGAACAAACTCCCAAATAGGAATTAAGGGTGGGGAGAAATTATTTACTGTTAAATCTATCAAGAATTTGTTATAGAAAAGATGGTATTCACATTGTGCTTTTATGAATAGGTAGGATTGGAAAATGTAAATATAGTTGCCGGGAGAGCTACTACCATTTTAATGAGAAAAGTTAAGGTTAGAGGAAAATCTGAGCCATACATGGGAAGAACTATTTGGTTGGTTTGGAATATAAAGTGTGTAGGGCTTGGCATATTTCTTATGTTTTTTTGGTACTTTCTGTTCTGATAGCTTCTGAGAAACTATTTTAATATGAATACAATTTTAATACTAATAGATTTAAATTAATAAATAATTGTCATGTCATTAATCTGTCTGATCTTATGCATAATTAAATTACATGAATCATAAGGTCACTGCATCCCCTGAGATTCAATGACAGCCAGCCAGTTTTCCTGTGAGAAGACAGTTGTGCGAGAGCTCAACAGTTCCTGGTCTAACTGGCTCTTAAGAAATAGTACCCTGCTCTGCTGTAACAGGGACTTTAGGGCCTTCCAGCCACCAGAGGACTTAGTATATTCCATGCATACAGTCAAGAGTCGTCCAAATATGCTTTAAAGATAGGTTAGCCATTTTTCAGAAAAATGAAGAAAAATGCTGCATTAACAAAATACCATTCTTTGCCAAGATGATGTTTAATAATAATAAAAAAATTAGTGAGACCTCTTTTTTCCATCAATAGGTCAGATTTGTTTCTTCCAGCAAACTCTGATTTTCTCAATTACTGTTAATATCCTGGGACAAAGAGTTAATTATTTTCTAAAAATATTATTTAGTAGATAATATTTACCATTTTAGTACACAAACCTTCTCAACCTAAGATATCAAAAAATAATAACAAAAAACTACAGTGGGTTAAATGTACCATATGTCGATGGATGTATATGTGTGAATGTGTGTTCATATGCACATAAGTAAAATATAGTAAAATGTTTTCAAGTAGAAATGCTTTTTATCCTGGGGATTTAAAATTGGGCTGCAAAAATGAAACTCAGGCAAAGTACAAAGCATGATTAAAATCCTTATCTGTAAAACCATAAGGAAAATCTGAGGAGGGCTGAACTACCCCAAGTGGCCAGCTTCTTTAAAACATTTTGCCACGTTATAGAAATATATCTGCTATATAGTAACTAGAAAATGCATCACCCAAATTATATGTAGATGAAACATCCGCATCAAATTCTAAATAACAGAATTACCATAATAAACAGATGCCTTTGAAATAAAAATGAGGCCTTTTCATCTAACAGAGAGATGCTGTAATTTAAAGGGAGTCGTTAATAAAAATAGGACATAAAATAATATATCCAAGCAATATCCCAAATAGCTCTTCTTCTGTGGAACAATTAAACAATCACAAACTCTCCTGGAACACTTTTTCCCAATGTGCTGCAAAGGTCATAAAAGTTAACATAATTCTAAGTGTCTTCAAGATGGAGAATTTAAAATGATGTATTTTCCTTCCCTTATAAAAACTCATGATGATTTTACAACTAAGATAAGTAGTCCGAGTACTGAACCTCCAGGAAGACACAGTATAACTAAAAAAGTTCTAGAGAGTATACGATGGTCACAAAGTGGGACTGTTTCTTGGGTCAAGACTCCAACTCTTTCATCATAAATCCTGAGTCTCCCAAGGCTCGTAGTTAACACATAAAATCATAAATCAACATGGCCTTATATGCCATCCCAAATTCCTGTGTAATACAAAAGATATCTTATGAATATAAGTTAAATAAATTTGGGCAAAGAAAAAGAAAACTTTGGGAGGTGATAGATATGTTTATAGCCTTGATGGTGGTGATGGTTTCACAGGTGTATGTTTATCCCCACATTTATCAAGTTGTATAGACTGAATATGTACAGTTTTTAAACATATCAATCATACCTCAACAGAGTGGTTTTTAAGAAAGAGGAAAACTACTTTAAATTCAAGAGCCATGTGCAATAATCAGAGAAACACCTTTCCCCAAGGTACTATGAAAATTAGAGGGAGACTTCCAATGGATAGAAAGAACTTAGCCTCCAAAAAGGACCAGCTGGCCAGAAGGGGAAGAGCTGTACAGAGAAAAGGATCTCAGTGAGGAGCCTGCATTCAGCCAAGTCAGGAACAGAAAGGATGCAGGAAAAGACAGAGAGGGCCATGAAAACAGACCAAGTCTGTGGCTGGGTTTGCAGCTCTGCAGATCTGATGGAGAGTTCTTTCTCTCTCTAAATGGCAAAAAGAAAAAAAAGATTGTGAAAATTGGAATGGCAGTTGAGCTGTGCCATCTTAGAAGCTACTCTGCAGTCTAATCAGACCTATTGCCATAGACATAGCGCTAGTGTCAGCATCAACATATGGAAAAGCATTCATCTGCACAGTGGTTATGCCCCAGTTTGATTGTTTTTATGTACATCTAGTAGTAGCTCTAGCATACTATAATTGGATTCATTCATAGTTTTCTAATTCACATAGCTATTCATCAGTGAGAATCAATCACTAGATAAGTGTGTTACCAGCACTATGTAGACACAAATTACATTGAATAAGGTTCATTAAGTCATTTAATGGGAATATCGTAAGTACAATCAGCACTATATTACACTTCTAGTGGGCACTATTTTCCATAAAGGTTTTGGATGTCTTATTTAGATTTGTGTGAGTTTTTTCCAACAGAAAAAGTCACTAAAGTGAAGTCTTACTGTCCTTCACTAAAAGTGCAAACTGTCATCAGCTCAGTCAGTTTACAAAAGAAGCTGCCACTCAAAAGATGATACTAAATTGAATTTAAATATGTACAAAATGACATTAAACTCCAGTAGATCATTACATCTAAGAAAAACGAACATTGATTTGGGACCCTGCTCAAATTCTGATGTCTTTGGGCTTTGTTGGTGGCTAACTTTTCCCTCTCATAGCAGCTCTGAGTGTAATTACTTATAAATAAAATATGACTATCTCAAAAATTAAGCTGTTTTCATGCAATTAAATTTTTCTTGGGGGCGTCATTTTTTGGTCTAATAAATACTTAGATGACTGTCTAATTCACTTGGGTCCAGCTATATTATAAAATAAATTAAATGTCATGTTTTATAATCTTCAACTATCAAGACATATGGATTTATTTTTCTCCCATTAAATTTCATTGTTTTTTCTTTCATATGGCATCTGTTAAGCAAAAAGCTCATTTCCTCATGTTTCTGTTCTCCAGCAATACGTAAAGGTCAAGCTGGAGTTTCTAATCAACACTAAATCACTAGAGTGCCTATACTGAATTGATGTAATTTGCCCCAAATTAAAAAAAAAAAACATGAATTTTTAATTTGCATTCACGCAAATGTATGACACTTGCTGGGCTTTTTAATATACTGAAAATTGCTTGTTAGTTCCCCTTACTTTTTAACAAATATCTATAATTGCTCAGGATCTTTAAAATGGAAACCCTTATTTAAGACGTAAGACTTTATTTTTCTGTACGTATTATTTTTATTCAACATATGCCAAAAAGCTGGGGCATATTTTTACAAATGAATTATTTAGCAAGAGACTATCAGGAAATTTAACACAGACAGATTATCCAAATAGTCTGTGGTTACAGCTGTTCTACTTGCTCCCACTCTCACCCCTCCAATTAATTCTCAATTCTGTAGCCAGACACACTTTTATAAACATAAATCTGATCATGCCACGCCCCTGCTTAAAATTCTTAGTGGCTCCACATATTCTTCAGGACAAATCAAAATCCATTAACTTGGTTTACAAAACACCTCTTTTCTTCTTTAGCCTGATTTGTCACCAGCGAAAGGAAATAATTTTCAGTCCCTATGACTTTCACTGATACTAGCATCAAATGACTTGTGACATCTTCACCCTTGATAAAAACCTCATGATCAGGACTGGGTGAGATGGCTCACACCTGTAATCCCAGCACTTTGGGATGCCAAGGTGGGAAGATCACCTGAGGTCAGGAGTTCAAGACCAGCCTGGCCAACATGGCGAAATCCCGTCTCTACTAAAAATACAAAAATTAGCTGGGAGTGCTGGCGCGTGTCTATAATCCCAGCTACTGAGGAGGCTGAGGCAAGAGAATAACTTGAACCCAGGAGGCAGAGGTTGCAGTGAGCTGAGATCGTGCCATTGCACTCCAGCCTCAGCAACAAGAGTGAAACTCTCTCAAAAACAAACAAACAAACAAAACAATCCTCATGATTAGTTCAGCACTATGACTGGTTATGGTTGCTTCAATTTTCAGTTCTGAAAGGCATCAACCCTCTCCTACCTCTGAGATCTTGCACTTGTGGGACTTTTCTTTATTCGTAATACTCTCTCTGACCCTTTGTCCATCACCATGCCCCATCCTTCTTTTCCCTAATACATCCTTCCCACTTAACTTACCTATTCTTTATATGCTTTCTTCTCATCCTAAAAGCCTTTCATGATCTGTCTATCCCCAGTGGATTATGTGAGCCTCCTACGTACTCACAGAACACTTTTTTTTTTCTCTCAGAGCATTTTCTACATTTTAACTCTCCCTTTATTTGTCTGAGTCATGCAGTAGATTAGTGATTTTCAATCATTAGAGTGTACCTGGAGGACTTGTTTAAATGCAGAATGTTGGACCCTACCCTCAAGAGTTTCTGATTCAGTAGCTCTTGAATGGGTCCTAAGGATGTACATAACTGAAAGTGATGTTATGGTTCTCTAACTCCATGTTTGTGAACCCTGCAATGGAAAAAAACTGCGACAAGTTATGTCAGCATGATGGTGGAATACATGATGGTGGATATAAGACTATCAGTACTCCCACCAAAATATAATTAGAAACAATTCAAAGACAAGAACACCACCCTGAATTCACCAGAATTCAGGGGAGTAATGGAGAAATATCTTGGTCCTACAGAATCGAGTAAAGGCAAGAGCAGTAGGAGAAACAGTCATTTTAGTCTGTGCTGCTCCCTCCTCCAAGCTGGCATAACACTATTTGCAAAGAATTTCCCTAGACCTGTGGGTTCTGAGGTGAGAGGAGGGAGTTGGAGGTGGATATTCAATCTGTCCACTGGTCTGATAATCTTCATAGGAAGTCAACTCCAGTTCCAACCCCCTGGAAGCACAGGGAGTGCCAGGAGGGCTCAGTTACCTGGGGTAAATTGGATAAAGAGCAGGTCTCTTATCACAGTGAGTGGTACACAGATCTTGGCAGCTATTCTTCCCTCTAATCAGCATGGATGCCACACTAAGGAGACTGGCTAGAGCCATTGAGCTACAGTAAGTACAATATGCAGTAAGGCCCTAATCCCTGGACATATTTTTTACAAACCCAGATGTTCATGTGAATCTTTCTCCTGTCCTAGAAATAACTAAAATATTGGAATTAGGTTTTGGTGCCACTTAAGTCTTCATCAGACCAGAAAAAAACACCAGGGCAGCAATGTAATTCTGGTATAGCATTTAAGTTCCTGTACTCTTTACAAGTCTTCCCCAGACTGGGAAATAATAGCAGAGCAGTAATTCAGTTCTGGTGCAGCATTCAAGTCTCAACTCACAGAGTAAGTCTTCCTCAAGCCAGGAAAGAAAGGTAGGGTAGCAGTTTAGTTCCAGTGCAGTGTTTTAGTTCCAATGCTCACTGTAAGTCCTCCCAAGAATTGGAAGCAAAGGATTGACTTTTGATACTAAGTAGTAAAGGTCTAATACCACCAAAGAATACTGCAAAAGTTGGGCAAGGTGGCTCTCTTCTCAAATGTGCAGACATCAATGTAAGGGTTGTTAAACTCAGGAAAATATGACATCATCAAAGGAAAACAACAAAGCTTCGGCAATGGACACAGAATCGAATATCTATGAAACATCTGTCAGAAAATTCAGAATTATCTCCTTAAAGAAGTTTAGGGGAATCACAAGAGAATATGGACAGACAAACTGATGAAATCTAGAAAATAATCTAAGAATAAAATGAGAAAATTGACAAAGAAATAGTGTTTACACAAGTAAAAACACACCAAGTAGAAATCTTAAAATTTAAGAATACTGAATACAATGAATAGAGAATACAATAACCTACCTGAAAAACTCATTAGAAAGCTTCGACAGTAGACTTGATCAAAGAAAGGAAATAATGAACAAGCTTGAAGAGAGAATATATGAAAGAGGTGATAAAAGAAAAAGAATAGAAAATAAAAAATAAGGCCTATGAGAATTATGAGCCACCATCAAGTGAATTAAGTTCCACCAACTATTAATAAAATTCCTGATGGAGATGAAGGGAAAAGACCTAAAAAAGCATATTTAAGGAAATAATGACTGAATATTTCCTAAATCTGGAGAAAGATGACAGCATTCAGGTACAAGAAACACAGAGACTGCCAACCAAATTTAAGCCAAAAAAGGAATTTCCCAAGGCAAATAATAATCACATTATCAACCAAAGACAAATAAAGAATACTTAAAACAGCAAGAGCAAAGAACTATATCACATTCAACAGAGCCCCAATAAACTTTTTAGAGGATTTCTCAGTAAGAGTGGAATACTGTATTCAAAGTGCTTATGGAAAAAAAAAAAAAAAAAACCCAAAACGTATCAACCAAGAATACTGTACCAAGAAAAGCTATCCTGGAAACATAGGGGAGAGAGAAATTTCCCAGGCAAATAAATGCTGAGTGTATTCCTCAACACCAGCACTATCTTACAAGAAAAATGCTAAGGAGAGTTCTTTAATCTGAAAGTAGCTTTGCTTATGCCAGATAAAATAGACTTTAAGTCAAACATGGTGAATAAAAAGGCAATTATATAATGATAAAGGGGTCAATGCAGCAAACAGACACAATAATTTTAAATAAATATGCACCCAATATCAGAGCACCTAAATATATAAATTAAATATTAACAGACTTACAGGAATTGATGCAATAAAAGAATAGTAGATTACTTCAGTACTTCATTTTCAGCAATGGACAGATTGTTCAGGCAGAAATCAATGAAATATCAAAGTTAAACTACAGTTAAGACAAATAGAAATCACAAACATTTCCAGAAAATGTCACCCAACAGCTGCTGAATACAATTTTTTCTCAACAGCACTTGAAGCATTCTCCAGTACAAATCATATGTTAGGTCACAGAACAAGTCTTAATAAATGTTTACAAATCAAAATAATATCAAGTATCATTTCTGGTTACAATTTAAAAATACTAAAAATCAATAACAAAGGAATATTGGAAATTGTACAAATTAATATAAATTAAACAACATGTTCCTGAACAATAATGGAGAATTTAGATAATGAAGAAATTAGATAATTCCTTGAGACAAGTGAGAAAAGAAACACAGCCCATGAGATACAGCAAAAGCAGTTTTAAGAGGGAAGTTATAGCAATGAACACTTACATCAAGAAAGGTATACCTTAAGAAACTAGAAAAACAAAAACAAACTAAACTTAATATTGGTAGAAGAAAAGAAAGAACAGAGACCAGAACAAAAATAAATAAAATAGATATTTTAAAAATATGAAAGATTAACAAAACCAAGACTGGGTTTTCAAAAAATAGACAACATTTATAAACCTTTAGCTAGTGTAAGTAGAAAAGAGAGAAGACTCAAATAAGCATAATTAGAGATGATAAAAGGAGACATCATAACAGATGCCACAGAAATACAAATGATTCAATACAAACAGAAAAGATAATATTATGAACAATTATATGCCAACAAGTGGAAAAATCTATGACAAATGTATAAATTCCTGAACACACACAGCCTACCAAGACTGAATCATGAAGAAATAGAGAACCTGAACAGACTAATAATAAGGAACAATACCAAGGCAAAAATAGACTCTCCCATCAAAGAAGAGTCCAGGACCTGATGGCTTCACTGCTAATAAATATTTGCCAATAATATTGAATTATCAAATATTTAAGGAAGAAATCATATCAACTTTTCTCATATTTATCATAAAAAATTGAAGAGGTGGGAATATTTTCAACTCATTTGATAAACTTAGCATTACCATGATATGAAAACCAGACAATGATACAACAAAAAAAGAAAACTAGAGGCCAATATAAATGCAAAAACTCTCAACACTAGCAAAACAAATGAAACAACACATTAAAAAGAGCTTTCATTATTAGCAAATAGAATCACGCCAGAGATACAAGGAAGGTTCAACGTATGCAAATCAAAAACGTAATACATCATGCTAACAGAATCAAGGACAAAAACCAAAAAATCAAATATGAATATTTCAGTAGCTGCAGAAAAAAACATTCTATAAAATTTAACATTTTTTCATGATAAAAACAATCATCAACAAATTAGGTATAAAAGTAATATACTTCAACACAATAAAGGCCATATATGACAAACCACAGCTAACATCATAATCAATTGGGAAAAGTTGAGAGCATTTTTCTCTAAGTTATGGATCAAAATAAGGATGTCCACTTTCACTGCTTTTATTCAACACAATACTGGAAGTCTTAGCTAAAGCAATTGGGCAAGAGAAAGAGATAAAGGGCATCCAAATTGGATAGGAGAAAGTCAAATTATCCCTGTTTGAGGACAGTATGATTAAAAATACAGAAAATCCCAAAGACTCCACAAAAAAAAATTGGAACCAGTAAATAAATGAATTTAGTAAAGCTGCAGCATACAAAATCAGCATATAAAAGTTAGTTGCATTTCTATACACCGATTACAGACTATCTGAAAAATAAATCAAGAATGTAATCCAATGTATAGTAGTTATAAAATATAAAATAGTGATACATTTAACCATGGAGGTCAATGATCTCTATACTGAAAACTATAAGATAACTGATGAAATAAACTGAAGAAGATGCAAATAATTGGAATGACATTTTGTGTCCACTCAATGGAAGAATTAATATTAAATGTCTGTAATACCCAAAAGGAGCTAAAGATTAATGTGATCCCTATGAAAATACCAAGGATGTTCTTCATAGAAACAGAAAAACCAATCCTAAAATTTGTATGGAAGAACAAAAGACCCAAATATCCAAAACAATCTTAATCAAAAAGAATGAAGTTGGAGGCATCATACTACCTGACCTCAAAACATACCACAAAACTACAGTGACCAAAACAGCATGGTTACTGGCATAAAAACATACACATTAGCCAAAGGTATAGAATAGAGAACCCAGAAAGAAATCAACATACTTATAGCTAACTAATTTTTGACAAAGTTGGAAAGAATATACACTGGGGAAAAGATAGTCCTTAATAAATTGTGCCAGGAAAGCTAGATTGCATACTAAGTAAATGCAGAAACTCCTAGATATTTTTTAACTAAAAAGAGTTAATAGATATGTTTGTGCACTATGATTAGCACAGGCAAGTCTCCCTGGCTTTTGGGCTTTTGATAATAATAGAGAGAAGATTAACGCATATACATACATACATATGTACATACACATATAAAATAATGGTTTACATATATATACACACACACATTTATGTGTGTGTTTTTTCTCATATATCTGTGAAAAATGTGTTTTGGAAGTCCTACTCCAAGGGCAAGGAAGATGTATATGGAAATCAAATAATAGTTTACTGAAAGGATGAAAGAATGTGTTTGTATTTTTCCCCTGGATTTCTCAGTAATTATCTCCCTAAATTACTTTCTCCTAAAATGTTTGTACCTGCTAATATGTCTAATTTTATGCTAACTTTAGAGGCTTAAAGTTATTTTTTAATATATACCTTTGCTGAAACCTCTTCAATTTCTGCTTTATCTTTTAAGCATATTTATCAGTGTACAAAAAGTATGTGTAAATGTGTAATGCTAAAAATTTAAGAATTGCAAATAATATTAGAATAAAAAATTAGTTTTTCCTAAAGCTGAACTTAACAAATATTTTCAAATTTAGTATTTCATAAAAACAATGTACAGAAAGTCCTGTTAGATAACGGAAGAAAATAAGAATATTTTTAAAATATTCCAGGTTGTTTTTTAGGATGGAGAGAATGCAAAGCAAAAACATTTGTTGATTTGATTCTGCTCTATACTTCATAATTATCATTTATTTTGAAATTTATAATAAAACACTGCTTTAGGACAACATTTTTATCACAATTTATATAAAAATAAATTCCAGGTGAATTTATTTACATTTAACCTAAAAATATTGTAAAAATTCTAGATGGAAAGATGGGATGAGATTTTAAAAAATAATCTCGAAGTGGGGACTGTAGTTTACAACATAACATAAATTCTATAAGCTGTAAACTGATACAATTAACAACATATACTTTAAAAAAAAAACTAAAGAAATTTAAACAAAATCTAAAGAAATTATGTTTGAATCCTTTATCAAGACAAAGTACAATTTCCTTAACTAGAACAAGGTCCTATAGATCAGAATACATAAATCAATAAAAAAATGAAGAAAACTTTGATTAAACATTGAAGTGCCTTTTTAATATACAAAAATGTTTAAACTTATCAATAATAAGATAAATGTAAATTGAAATTCCTCAGTAATAATTTTTTATATCTATCAAATTTGTAAAAACTATTAAGACAATGACTATGGTCTGAATGTTGGGTAGCCCATAAAAATTCATATGCTATATTCCTAAAGTATTCCTAATACTCAATGTGATAGGATTAAAAGTTGGGACTTTTTGGAGAATTATCAAACAATAAAAGCTCTGCTCTCATGAATGAGATATGTGCCCTAATAAAAGAGGTTGAAAGCTGCTTTTGCCCCTTCCGGTAGGTGAGGTTTCAGCAAGAAGTCACTACCTTGGAAGCAGAAAGCATATCCCACCAGACACTAAATCTGCTGGCATCTTGATCTTGAACTTCCCAGCTTCAAGAACTGTGAGCAATAAATCTCTGTTGTTTATTAATTACCCAGTCTAAGGTATTTTTGTTATAGCAGCCCAAGAGGACTAAGACATCTTTGGTAGAACAGTATACGGACAAGGTATGGAGAAGAGATACTTTTAGAGATTGCTGGAGGGACTGAAAATTAATAAAACCTTTTTGGAGGTTAATTTGCTGGCATCTACTAAAATTCCAAATCTATATGACATTTGTTCCATCAATCAAATACATATTTTGAATTTTATTTGATACATACTTTTACAAGTTACAAAAAGATATATATCATTTCTTTTAGCATCATTTGTAAAAATATAACCTTAGAAATAACTTGAATTTCCACCAATAGGGGCAGGCTAAATACACTGTGAAATGTCCATTCAATGGAATACCACGCAGACATAAAAAATGAGAATATTTTAGTGTATTGGCTATGAAACCATCTCAAAGACATATTAAGCACAGAGTAGTAGAGTATGTATAATACGCTACCATTTGTGTAAAAAAGGTGATTCATATATCTCTATGTGTACGTGTTTTCATATATACAAACATATCTATATACATATCTATGACATGTTCATATTTGAAAAGCATATATGTGTATATATATGTATATATACACACATACATAGGTATGAATGCCATATCTCTGAAAGGATATGTAGAAAGGTGATATTGTTTATTTCCAGGAGGGGAGACTGAGTACTTGGGGAAAGTATGAGCAGGAAAATTTTTACTTTATACTTAAAAAAAAAAAAATCTTTTCCATTATGTGCCTGAGAAATATACTACCAAAAATTTTAATGAATAAAACTTGAATTAAAAGCAAAGTGAGGGCTGGGTGCAGTGGCTCACACCTGTAATCCCAGCACTTTGGGAGGCCAAAGTGGGAGCACCACTTGAGGTCAGGAGCTGAAGACCAGCCTGGCCAACATGGTGAAACCCCGTCTCTATTAAAAATACAAAAATTAGCCAGGTTTGGTGATGCATGCCTGCAGCCCCAGCTTCTTGAGAGGCTGAAGCAGGAGAATAGCTTGCACGTGGGAGCCAGAGGTTGCAGTGAGCCAAGATCGTGCCATAGCATTCCATCCTGGGTGATAAAGCGAGACTTTGTCTCAAAACAAAAACAAAAACAAAAGCACAGCAAAGTGAGATTAAAAATCAAGATTAATTCAGAGATAATGAAATGAAACATGATGTGTAGACTGCATGATCATAGAAATAATTCTAATTCTTGCCTGTCTTTGATACTTGATAATTACTTAAGTAAAGTTTTAAGTTTGTTTCTGCTGATCATAGCAAAATACCTGAAACTTGGAAATCTATAAAGAAAATACATTTATTTCTTACAATTGCAGAGGTTGAGAAGTCCAAGGTCGAGGGGCAACATCTGGTGAAGGCCTTCTTGGTGGGGACTCTGTGTAGAGTCCGGAGGTGGCACAGGGCATCACGCGGCAAGGAGGCTGAACAGGATAGTTCAGGCCTTTCTTCCTGTTCCAATAAAGCCACCAACTCTACTCCTATGATAGCCCACTAACACAATAATCCATAAATGAAATAATCTATTCATGTGGGCAGAGTCCCTTGTGGCCCAATCACCTCTTAAGGGCCTTATCTGTCAATACTGCCACATTGGGGATTATATCTCAACATGAATTTTAGAGGGGACAAACATTCAAACCATAGCAAGTAACAATTCCCATATTATTTAATTCCAAGTTACATTTTGTACAGAATTTGGGGGCACTGATCTTCAAGTAGTTTTCTTTGAATAATAGTAAAGTTCAGATATTCCTCGAGTTGGAAATACTACTTTGGATTGTACAACCTTGTTCCTCTTACTATCTCTGAAGGAAACCTATTCCAGAAGCTTTGTGACCAAAAAGAAGAAAAGGACAATGAAGTACATTTCCAGCAATTTTTATAGGGCGTCAGTGCCAAGTTTAATTAGAGAGCATGTTCCAATGCTTCCAAATACCTGGAAGATGCTTTGCAAGCAGATGGAGAGTGACAGCATATGCATTTCAGAGTAAGCCTGGTAGGTCCAGCAAACTATGTATTTTGTGTGTTATAATCTCCTCCATTTTTATAAGGCTGCTCAGTAGAAGCAGCACTGAATCAAAAGCTGTTTGTGTTTCAGTGCATGGTGTTATAGCACAAACTCCTGTCTGGTCAGGGAATTTAGCACAAAAACAAGGCAAGTATTGATGGAATAAAGAAAAGGACCATCTCCGGAATACCTATGAGTAAGATGATTCACAAACATTCTCTCAGTTAATCCTCACATCAATTCTATGAGTAATCATTGTCATCCTTTTTTTTTTTTCTAAATGAAAACATTGAGGCTTAGAAGAGCGAAGTAATTTGTCCAAGACTCAATAACTTCCTAATTGATGGGAGCCTCTATTTGAATCCAGGTGGGTTTGATTTCAAAGCTGCATCTCTTCCTAAGACCTCCACTACTTGCCAAAACAAAATAAGGTTATTTGTTGATATGAAGCAGGCAGGACAACCAATTCTTCCCTAGGAACTAAGAGCTATTTCCAGAATCAAAGCAAAAGGGGCCCACATACTACTCTGTTTTTCGATTGGTTGGTGTCCTCCAGGTTTTTATGGGACTGCTTTGTGTGTGAAGCAGTGTAGCTAGAGTAAAAGCCAAGGATGGAACCCCAAGAGTTCTAACATTTACAGGCTTGGTAGAAGAGGGCATTTGGCAAAGAATCTAAAAGGGAGCAGTCAGTGAGGTCGGAGGAAAGCCGGTAAGAATAGCAACTAGACATTTAGAAAATAAAGTGTTTCAGGAAGGACGGAGTGGCCAACAATGATAAATGCTTCTGATAGGTTAAGTAAATGAGGCCAGATAATTGACCATTGGTTGAGGCACAGTACGGATGCAAGAGCTAAGATAGTTTTAGCAGAAGCCCAACAAAAGTGATTCTACCTTACCTCTTTGCTGGGATGAAATATACAACTGTCTGTAGAATTCTAGGTACTACTACACTGGGATTTTGAAGGAAAGTAAGATAATGTTTTGTTTTGTTTTATTGACGATTGATTGATTGATTGATTGTAACATTTCCCTGGTCTTTGCAGGGACACATCTCCAGAATTACCACCTCCAGCAGAGTCAGTCTGGATGTATTTCTAACAGAAACCATATTATTTTAAATTCTACTCTTCCCTACATCCCAGACCAGATGGGTTTTTCTTTTAATACTACATTCTATTTTTTCCTGCCTGGCATCTGACACTATTTTAGTTATTGGTCTAATAATGTTTTTTTAAATGTCTACCTCTCTGGGTAGAGTCCCATGAGAACACTGACTGTGTTTGTCTTGTTCACTGCTCTTTCTCTTATTCTTAGTGTTTGGTACACAACACGAAGTCAACAAATTTTATTTATATGTGAATAAATGAATTACATTTAAATCCTTTTTCTCATATGAGACAGACAACTCGGAACTAATCTTCCCGCATAATTTTGGATGCTTCCTCTTGGCCATTTTCACCATTGCCAAAGAAGAATGTCTCAGAGTTTTTCAATAGATAAAACTGTAAAAATCAATAAAATAGGATACACAAGCTGCATTTTTAATAAGATATTTAAGGAATGGTAACAAAATTGAACACCTCTATAGAGAGCCATATAGTATATTTAAGGAAAATAAAATGCAGCATGGAAATAAAGAAAAGGACCAATTCATTTTCTGGCAAGATTCCATTATCCATTAACCTGTTCTGGAGAGAGCAAGGGGAAATTGGATTACTGGATTATTACAATCTAGTCTGTCTTTGCTAGCCATCTATTAGAGATTATATATAGACACCACTTATGAGTGATAGCAAAAATACATATGTATTCTAGAATTTAGCATAATTAATTGCTATATTTTTGTTTTATGCCTTCTGTTTGACACTTCTGACGAATCAGGAACTTTAGAAGAAACATGCTACAAAATATGAGACTTTTAATAAAAGAGACTATGTCTAATCAGCACATTAAATACCATTTTATTAATGCAACACCAACATCATTTTATTCACGTGATTTTGTTGCTGGTGATGAATTAAAACAATTATGACCAATAATATTCTTCAGAGAGGATAACCTAACTCACTCTCTCTCTATATATATATATTTATATAAAAATATATTATATATAAATGTAATTATATATAATATATACAAATTAATATACAAACATAAAATATCTATTTTTATATTATATATTAATTTATATATTATATAAAAGCATATTTATATAAATATATAAATAATATATATTATTATAATTATATATAATTTAAAAAATATTATCATTATATATTATGAATAAATATAATTATATATTTATATTAAAATACACCTATAATTATATATAATTATAAAATGTATATATGTTCTATATTTATATAAAAATATTAAATGTATATATGTTATATATTTATATAACCACAATATATAAACAGAATCAAAACTATGAGAATACCTGCATCAGTGTTTCCTGGAAGGCTAAAAATAGCAATTAAAAATGCATTAAATTTAACCATATAGAAAGCTTTTTAGATGGATTAGAGTTCCTGACCTCTTGTTTTAAAATTTCACATTTAACTTTCAGCCCAAGAGTTCAATGAAATCATTGAGTAAATGATATTTTAACTTTAATTCTATCTCTGTATATGTCTCGCTTTTAATTACTTATGTTTCTACACTACTTTCTAATTCACTAGATGCTTCACTAAGTGCAAACACCTCCTGATTTTAAAATCAGAGTTCTACTACCTCTGAAGTAGAGACAAAAGATATTGCATTATTTTAGAGATAAGAAAACAGTGGCTACTGAGTGATTTGTTAATTCTTTATAATTAGTAAGTTGTAAAACTAAAATTAAAATTAAAATCTTATGGTTTTGATTCACATGCATTATAAACAAAAATGGCAACTATGACATCCACTATTTGTGGAATGCCTAGTATACGTGAAGTGTTAGGTTGGATATAAAAAATGCATTGGTGAGCAAGAGAGACAAAATCCTGCACTGAAGTGTTTTATAACATACTCCACAATACTGTCTCCCTGTTGATCTTAATTGCTGTATTGTTTTACCAAGGATTCAGTAATATAAGTAACATCTACCAATTTTTTTTCTTAAAGAGGAACTATATTAAGATTTCTATAACTTCTGGGAAGCTGGGGAAGGGGAGTCCAAGCCTTGGGAAATAATATAGACTATTAGGCAAAAACAGTTCTCAAACAGATTTTTTACATACCATAGTTCTTTTCACAATTTAATTTTCAGTGCAAGTTTTTCTCTAGATACTTACTAAAAACTAAAAAGTAAACAGAGTATCAGGATCCATAGTGACAAAGTTCTATTTAATGGAATAGTTGCCTAATGTCAGGTATCATTCGACTAACTTGTTAAAAAAAAATACAGATTCTTGCGCATTTTACTGGATATCCTATACTTTCTGAAGTAGCCAAGAACCTGTGTTTTAATAAGCTCCCCAGATGATTCTTAGCAGCAGGAAATTTAGGAAATGCTAGAGTCAAATAATTGTAAAAAAAAAAAAAAGTTTCCATTTTCTTATGTTTATTGGACTTTTCATGAGTTTGGAGTAATTTGACTTACTAAAATGTCCCATCCCAATCAACATCTATATTTTAAAACTAACGTTCAAGATTCAAGAATCATCAGTTTCCTGGGTAACTATTATACAAAGTCACAATGTGAAAAATAGAAAAATTTTAAGTGAAACGACTCAAACTGTAGTCTTCAATGAAATGTTATATGTTCCAAACAACTTAATTGATAGTATTAAAATATAAAGGAGCGCATTGTAGATAAATTCATTTTTTCCTATCACCATTTGTGAATGAAAAACATCTTTAAAGAATGAAGGCTTCTAAAGAATGAACACAGTAAAATAAAAATCACATGACACAATGTTGATTATACCTCTCGATGCCACTACAGCAATTTTATGACTATAACACTGCACTATTTCAGAGGTCTCCATTTCAATTTTGTGTATGGCCATGTGGGGCAGAAAGAGTCAACATTAAATCTGAGCTCTACACTTGTTAGATGCTAAATTCATATCAATTGAAAAGTTATATGAAGTCTAGGTAATTGACCCCAGAGATATCACAAATATAGCATATTTTGCTGCAGACATTTAGACTTATTCTTTTTTTCTTTGAGGTGGAGGAGAGGTTAGAACCTTAAATTTAGGGACTTAGATCATGCAAGTTTCCTGTCTGCCTTCCTGTTCATACCATCTATCATTTTTATCTTTTCATTTCTTTTTAATTACCATTCTACAATTTCATCTCCTTTTGACTTACATAAGACCATATACTGAGTTTGGTGCTTGCCTATTTTTTCAGTCTTGTAAAATGTTTATTATTATTTTGTGTATTTATCTACATTTTAGAAAAATAGGCCGGGCACGGTGGGTGGCTCACGCCTGTAATCCCAGCACTTTGGGAGGCCGAGGTGGGCAGATCACGAGGTCAGGAGATCGAGACCATCCTGGCTAACACGGTGAAACCCCGTCTCTACTAAAAATACAAAAATTAGCTGGGCGTGGTGGCGGGCGCCTGTAGTCCCAGCCACTTGGGAGGCTGAGGCAAGAGAATGGCGTGAACTCGGGAGGTGGAGCTTGCAATGAGTCCCGATCACACCACTGCACTCCAGCCTGGGCGACTGAGCGAGACTCTGTTTCAAAAAAAAAAAAAAAAAGAAAAGAAAAAAGAAAAATAGTATTGTGCTAATATACAACATTATGTTTCTTCCCTTGTTTTCCACTCATTACTGTTTTGACTTTTTATCCATGTTACTATGTAGATATCTAACCCATTTTTCTAAGTGCTCCACAATACTCCATGGTACGTACCCACTACATTTTACAGATCTATTCTTCTGTGAAGGATACCTGGGTTGCCACCAACTCCTCAGCCTCACAAACAATGCTGTATTGAATATCCTAGTAAACATGCCCTTAGTGAACTTTGTGAAAATATGTACCCAGAGTAAGATTACTGGCTTCCAGTTTACTTGCCAACTGAAAGTGCATGAAGGTTCCAATGTCCTATATCAGCGTTAAACTTATAATTGATCTTTTTTTGGTATGGTTGAACCATTTTTGCATTCATGAGATAAAATTACTTGACCATGTCATGTTCTTTAATATTCAATATTTTAATTAGACTTTTTTCATCAATGTTTATTAACAACGTGAGATTATATTTTTTTCATGTATTGTCATAATTCAGTTTTAGAATCAAAATTTCACTAGTTTTACTAATACAACATAGTATGTATGTTATTGATATTTTCAGAATTTATTATGGTTTCATTTTTGACTATTTACTTTGTTATGAAAATTAAAGCATATAGTGATAGAAGCATAACTGGCTAGTCATTTTTAGTATCTGAATTTTCGTATATTTTTCTTCTTTACAGCACATAAGACAAGGCAATATACTACTCATTTTGAACAATTTCTTGTTACAAGTAAAATTTTATATACTACTCATGGAGCTGCCATTTAAAAAGAAATTTTCGTTTCATAACATTTATTCTATACACTTTATAGAATATCAAATAATATTTTTATATATTTATAAATGATAAATATTTTATAAATTATAATTTGATATATTTGTATCTATCAAATTATAAACATATTAAGTCTAAGTTATCTTTATATTTACACAGATCTAGAACTAAGAGAATGAGCACATGAGGTGATAAAAAGGCACCTTTCTTTCAGAATAAACATCATTCCCTAACTAATGCCAATGATTACATAAGAAAGTATATTGCTGGAAAAATATCTAAGAAAAGTTAGGGACATATTATAGCCAGTTTCTTAATGATTACTATTTAAATCATTCAAATTAAGAGTTGTAGAATTGGATATTTTTCTACATGTACATTTCAGGGCACATTCTAACTTTTCTTTCATTGCTGAATTATTTAGAAATTGGCTAGAGCAAAACCAAAGGAAAGGGAGAAAGACAAATAGCTAAATCAACCTTTTGGGTTAAAATAACTGAGAAAGATACATCTGCAAATTAAGCATAGACTTTCTGAAATTTTCCACATTTAAATTCAGGTGAGTTGCCAGTTTAGAGTATTCTTTGATGATATTTTCTTTTTCTCAAGGAATTTTCAGAGAATAACTTGGCCAAAATTGTGGTATACATATCACATGCCATCTAATACAAAGAGATTTTTTTTATATAATTTTCATTTAGTAATTATTAATTGATCTCTGCAGAGTGTTATATGCCACAAATTCAATAGTAAGATTAATGGAGTTTCTCTTTTCACTAAACTCAATGTTACCATGGGTATCAGACAAATAAAAGGTATTTTAATGTATGTGAAAAGGGTGCCTCTGTCCACATGGTACAAGATGGCTCAAAATCAGGTCCACATTCTGTCTAGTGGAAGGGAAAAAGTGGAGGAAAGGAGGGTATTTCCTTCTCCTTTAAAAGACTATACTGAAATTTTTACACATCTATTACAAAGATATTCATTGCAGTCTTATTTGTAATTATGAAAAATTGGAATTGATGTGTATATTGGTGTATATGCTGTAGGCAGTTGTAAAAAATCAACAAACTGTACATACATGCAGCAGCATAGATAATTCTCAAAAATTAATAATGAGCTTTAAAAATTACAGAAGAATAATTAAATTTAGACAATCTGGTTCTAGAATTAGTATATATAACAATAACACTGTATTACCTATTTCTAAAATGTATTATATCACAGGTTGATGGAGATAAAGACTGTATCACAAATAATAGATATATGTAATAAATGTACACAAAGATGAAACTATGTTCATCAAAGCTAATAAGAAATTCATAACAGAGATTTCCTTTGAGAGAAGAAGTGAGAGAATTTGACTTGGGAGGGAAACAAATAGTCTAAGCATATATGTGCATGTGTGTGTGTATATATCCAAAAGTTAATACAGACATATGTTTCTACTGATTTGACATATGACCCCCACTTTTAGGTAGCACATTTTCCTCTGCATTCATGTATCTGTATCACTCATGCTGCCTTATAACAAAACACCGTCATTTGGAGAAATGATTTTCAAAAGAAATCATCGCACGAATGTCAAGAACTTTCGTTTGTTCTTGTTTTTAGTTACAAACCTTCTAATCAGATTAAAAATAAGATTTTAAGAAGTCCCTAATTGTGCTTCAGAACTAAAAGTGTACACGTGTTTTAGTTAAGGCATATCTTAATGCATTTTTCTTAGGTAGTCATTCATTAAACAACTAAAAATTTACCAAAATATATAAACTTAAAACACGAGCATCTTAGGCAGAAAGGTTTTATTGGATTTTGGCATCTTCTTGTGGATGATCTCTGTGTAAACAAGTTTTGATTTCAGGGTAGGAGTGGAGAGGACTGTAGAAATCAGTTAATAAGGGTTTTCATTGTTCAACAGAAAAGTTCTTTTGCTGAGTGGTTTCCACGGAACTGAGATAATGCTGATATTAGCTCAGCATAATTCTCTTAAAACACATTTAAAAAGAAAGTCTTATCTATCCCACTCATTCCACAATTAGGGGGTCTCTTTATGTAGATTTTATTAAAACGGATGTGTTCATGCTAGCAATAATCACTATTAATATTATCCAACTAATTCATTCTGCTCTTGTTCCATGTTCCTAAAATAACCTTCAGATTACAGGTGTTATTTTCACATAGATATTCACCCAGGAGAGTATAAACTAAAACATTTTCAATCAGTTTGAAATGTTTATTTTTTATTTTAAAGAAACTATCGTTTGTTCTCTGACATGTCCTAAGAGCCAACACCAGTGCCTGGCATATAATAGGGCTGATGAGGTATCTGCTGGATAGACATCTATCCTAGTTTATAGATTGATCTATTGTGTATCTCTCTGCAAGACACCAGTGACCTCTGTCTACACTGACACATTGGAGATCTTAAGCTAAACTGAAGAGCAGATGCAGAGCCTGGCAATTCAGCCAAGGTAAATCCCACCTACTGAGTGCACAGCCAGTCTCCGGAGACCACACTTCTATCTTGTTCTAACTGCAGCTGTTTCTACTTTTCTATCAAATCAATTTTCCTTTTTTATTCTAAGCATTTTATTTTTATATGCTTCTTCAAAATCCCTCTGGAAAGAGAAAGTATGATTCGACATTTAAATAATCAGAACTGTACTGTGTCTAATAGTGCTGGAATCCTTAACTTTTTGTTTCAGGCAAGGCATTATATTATCCAGAGAGGATTCAGAAAAAACAGAAGTAGCATGAATATGATGAAGAAACTAGACATGAAGAGGCTAACTAGCTTATCAAAGGCCATAATTCTAAAAAGTAGAGCTGTGATTTGAACTCAGGGGTTTTAATATCAGAGATTATGTTCCTTACCATAGGTTTTAATGTAGAGTCATTGAAGGATACTATAAATAAGTAATTAAGGCACTGCTTTTGTTTTTTTAATGTTATTTTTACTAGATAATTACTTTGTTTATCAACCCTACTCAGAGTCAGGTATACCACCAGGCAATGGGAAAACAAAGATGAAACTCACAGTTTAGCTGGGACGACAGGTCAAACTGATATTACATGATGCACCTAATAAATTCACCATGATAAGTGCAGTGGTGGTGACCTGTCAGGGTATTACGAGAACAGGGAACCGAAACACCAAATCCAGCTAGAAGAGGTTATAAAGGCTTTCTGAAAAGGTTAGCTGAGCTGGGGTTAGCCATTAGGAGGGAAGTTTGGAGAAGTGATGCACACTCCAGGCAGGTAAATATAAGGCAGGCAAAGTCACCATGGAGTTTAATGTACTGAATCATGGAATGCAATGTGGAGATGATGTTGAAGTCAGGAGTGATAATCAGGGCTTAGACCTTAAAGGCACTGTGGATAATGGGAGAGCCTGGATTTCATCCTGTGAGTAAATGGGAGCTGGTCAAGATTTATAAACAGGATAGTCACATAAACATGGATATATTTTAAATAGTGGGGTGGCAGGTTGGAAAAGGAGCTGACGTTCTTTTAGTCAAAATAAGCCAGATTGTGCTATGGTAACAAATAAATATCCAAATATCAGTGAGTTAATACAATCAAAGACTATTTCTTAAACATCCAAAGCCTGGGGCTGACTAGGCAGCCCTTCTCCACCTGGCAGCTATGCCATCTGGAATACACATCCTTCCAGGTTATTGCACTGCAGGTGACAAGATGTTTTTATGGGTTGGGACTAGCAGTGACCTTCATTTACCTTTCCCATATCTCATCATCTGGGATCCTGCCACATGACCCAGAGTAAGTGCAAGAGGCCTTAGGCAAGCACTGAGAGTCTACCACAGAACAGGGCATTTCATTCAATCTTGTTTATCGTAGTTGAAATATACCTATAATTTCTTACCATATTATTTGGAGAAAAATCAGTTTATTTATTCCATTCACTCAACGAATGCTTTTGTGAGCACCTACTCGGCACTGTCCTGAGTTCTGTCTCTGTCATAAAAAGCAGGGGTAAGCATTGTTCACATTACTTCCCTGCGCATCAACTCTTCATTGGCTCTCCAGTCACATGGAGATATGTGCGAGGGGACAGAATTAGAGTTAGAGGGGTGAGAAGCGTAACATGAACCAGATCATGTGGAGGTTTGTAGGACTTTGAATTTAACTTAAATGAAAGGCCTTAGAACATTCTGTGCAGAAGAGTGATACAATCTGACTTCCTTTTTTAAAAAATAATTCTGGCTGCTCTGTTGAGAACAGATATAAGTGATGGGGTAGACACATTGAGCTCTCTTAGGAAGTTACATAGTAATCCAAGTGAACAATGATTATGGTTCTGAGCCAGGGTAGAAGCATGGATCTGGTGAAAAGTAGTCTTATTCTTGATATATTTTGAAATGAAGGTATTTAATTTTGAATTAAATAATTAGAATTTGAAGACAAGTGAGAGGTACGCTAAGTTAAGACAAAAAGGTCTTAACTTGAATTCTTAGGAGCATGGAGTGGCAGCCAACTGAGGGGAGACAAGGCTTAATCATTTGAAATATTCCTAGATGGCTTCAAAAGGGCTCTAGAGAGTATTAGTCCCCTAAATAATTCAGCTCCAATGGATGCTTCCTTTCGAATTTCAAATAATAACAATGTTGATGAAAAAGTGTTTTTCCAAGATTTAAAGCTTAGCCCCAAGCATTCCCTACATTGACAAAATTTCACATAAAATCTATCTACCTAAAAATAAAACTAGTAAGAAAATTATGTAATTATCTTTTCTGAAAGCCAAGTCAGAAGATATTAAGTGATATTAGATTATTTTGATGTGACATAATTCATTAACTTTTTGTTGGGGCATGTTTGCTTTATGGGAACTACCTACGAAACTCTCTTACAGAAATAAACTGCTTGTGTATTATTGTTGTTGTTATTATTTATGTATTAGAAAGACATCAAGTAAGGTATGCCACTTTACTTTGGCAGTTTAATTTATCCACTGAGTATTAATTAGTAAATGAGGAAATGATAAAGATTCTCTATTTGACCAAACTTTGGTCAAACTCTTCTGAGCTCTCTTTTTAACCAGACCTCAACTTTTGAGCTCCCATGTTAGTTTCTGCATTGTCCAATTTAGCAAGAATCTTCTCAGTTTAGCCAGAATTGTTCATCCTTGATATCTGATCACACTTTGATATCTGATCAGGTTTCCTTCCTCCACAGTGCTTCCGGTGATATTTGATCACCCTGGTCTGCCTTCAGCAAGAATCCCATCAGATCTGTTGGCCAGGATCCGCCCTTACCCCAAATGTTACCTCTTAGTAATTTCTATCCATTAAGTCCCTCCCCTTAACTCAGCTCCTTGGCTATAAATTCCCACTTTTCCTTGTGGTATTCACAGTTGAGCCCAATCTCTCTTTTCCACTATAAAATCCCATTGCGGTAGCCTTCCTGTGTAACTATTGTAATAGTCCTCTTTGAATAGTCTGCCTTACTATTCTGTAATGGGTGTAATGAATAAGTTTTTCTTTAACAAAGATCATATCTGAGCTGGATTTTGATGAAAGCAGGGAAGAAGGGAGAGTTTTTTTAGGTATATAGAACAAAATGCATAAATGCAGGGATGTGAAAAAGGATGACTGATTCATGGAAATTATAAAATTTGGGGCTCATGAGAGCAGAGCAGTTTGGTTCAGGAGTGTGAGGTGTAGGAAACCAAACCTGGTGAAGTCTAGTAAGATTGATTATAAAGTTATGCATGGGGCCAAGCATGGTGGCTCACGCCTGTAATCTCAGCACTTTGGGAGACTGAGGCAGGTGGATCCCCTAAGGTCAGGAGTTTGAGACCAGCCTAGTTAACATGATAAAACTGTATCTACTAAAAATACAAAGTAAGTCAGGCAAGGTGGTGGGTCTCTGTAATCCCAGTTACCCAGGAGGCTGAGACAGCAGAATCACTTGAACCCAAGAGGCAGAGGTTGCAGTGAGCCGAGATTGCGCCACTGCACTCCAGTCTGGGTGACAGAGCAAAACTTTGTCCAAAAAAAAAAGTTATGCATGGGTAATTACATGGTACAATAAAAAGTTTCAATCTTAGCCTTTAGGTAAAATAAAGATAATGATGTTGAAAAATTTAAAAGAATTGAAAGAGCCCTATGGGAGGAAGATGGAAAGCAGAGATTAGACAAAGAAAAGTCATTAGAAATCTACTCACAGGGAAATACAATTGAGAACCAATTTAGCTCCTAGTAATCCTGGAGGACCAAGTTTTAAAACTAGAGCATATCTAACAGAGTTGATAAGCTAAAGTTATGAACAAGTATGTGGTTATATATTGTTTTGCTTATACAATGCCAAACTCAGCTTAATATGTTTTCTTATAAAGCAAAAAACAAGCAAACAACAACAACAAAAAAAACAGTGACCCCAGAAATATATCATACTATATAAAACCTAGTTAAAAATTCAGTTTGGAAGAGTCTTACTTGTCTTAATCTAACATTTGCTTTCTAGAATTTGCCTCTCCCAAGTAAACAGAATGTTTCATGGATAATCACACAATTTTTGATATCTAGTGGAGCAAGTGCACTATTCAGGAAAGGATAGGCAGTAGACACATTAAAAAAAAAAAAAAAAAAAAAGAGATAGGGTTTTGCTGTGTCACCAAGGCTGGAATGCAGGGGAGCTATCATAGTTCACTCTAACTTCTAATTCCTGGGCTCACTCTAACCACCTTAACCTCCTAAGTAGGTGTGACTATAGACACATACCACTACACCCAGCTAATTAAAAAACATTGTAGAGATAGGGTCTCACTACGTTGCCCAGGTTGCCCAAGCTAGAATACCTTTGTAAAAGTCAATTTTATAGAAGTAATAGCTATATATGTCATAGTATGCATTAGAAAACTTCAATATAACAAAAAAGATGTGTCATCAAGAGAGAAGTAATCTATGAAATTCACATAACCAAAAAAGGATTAGTATCCACAATATTTTTAGATTTTTCTATAAATTAATAAGTAACAGACAAGCAAACCAAGAGAAACACACACAAAAGACTGACCGGCAATTCACAGAACATAAAACTCAAGCGTTCATTGATCATATGTGAAAATATTTCAAACTTACCAATATTAGAATAGTGTTCATCTCCAAAGGACAAAAAAAGGAGTGGGATGGGATTGGGAAATACAAAGCAAAATACTATTTTATGTGTAACGTTTAATGTCTTTAAACAAGAGCAGAGAAATACTGGAAAATGTCAACATATGGTTATAGCTAGTAGGTAGTAAGCATATACATGTTTGATTTGCTTTCTTTTTTTTTTTTTTTTTTTTTTTGAGGCGGAGTCTCGCTCTGTCGCTATACTTTCTTTTGTATTCCTGAAATTTTAAAAAATAATTTCAACATTTATTTTAGATGCATGAGGTACATATATAGGTTTGTTAAGTGGATATATTGTGTGATGCTGAGGTTTGGGGTACGACAGAGCCCCTTACCCAGGTACTGAACATAGGACCCAACAGTTAGTTTTTTAAGCCTTCTCCCATTGCCAATAGGCCTAGTTTCTATTGTTCCCATCTTTATAAGCTCTCACTTATAAATGAGAATATGCAGTATTTAGTTTTCCTTTCCTGTGTTATTTTGTTTAGGATAATGGCCTCCAGATGCATCCATGTTGCTGCAAAGGACATTATTTCATTCTTTTTTTATGGCTACATAGTATGCTGTGGTATGTATATACCACATTTTCTTTATCCAGTCTACTGCGGATGGGCACCCAGATTGATTCCATGTCTTTGCCTTTGTGAATAGTGCTGTAATGAATGCATGAGTGCATTTATCTTTTTGTAGAAAAACTGATCTTCTTTTGTATAGATTCTCAGTAATGGAATTGCTAGGTCAAACGGTATTTCTGTTTTAAGTTTTTTGAGAAATCTCCATACGGATTTCCAGAGTGGATGAACACATTTATATTCCCACCAACAGTGTATAAGCATTCCCTTTTTTCTGCAGCCTTACCAGCATGTATTGTTTTTTGATGTTTTAATAATAGTCATTCTGCATGCTTATAGATGTGTAGAATCAATATTGTGAAAATGACCATACTGCCAACAGTAATCTATACATTAAATGCAATTCCCATCAAAATACCACCACAATTCTTCACAGAACTAGAAAAAAGTCCTAAAATTTATATGGAACCAAAAAAGAGCCCACATAGCCAAAGCAAGACTAAGCAAAAGGAAAAAATCTGGAGACATCACATTACCTAACTTCAAACCATACTATAAGGTCATAGTCACCAAAACAGCATGGTACTGGTATAAAAACAGGCACATAGACCAATGGAAGAGAATAGAGAACACATAAATAAACCCACATACTTACAGCCAACTGATCTTTAACAAAGCAAACAAAAACATAAAGTGGGGAAAGAATACCCTATTCAACAAATAGTGCTGGGATAATTGGTAAGCCACACGTAGGAAAATGAAACTGGATCTTCATCTCTCATCTTACACAAAAATATACTCAAGATAGATCAAGGAACTTAAATCTAAGACCTGAAACTGTAAAAATTCTAGAAGATAACATCAGAAAAACCCTTCTAGACATTGGCTTACCCAGAGACTTAATGACCAAGAACCCAAAAACAAATGCAACAAAAACAAAGATAAATAGGTGGATTTAATTAAACTAAAGAGCTTCTACACAGCAAAAGGAACAGTCAGCAGAGTAAACAGTCAACCCACAGAGTGGGAGAAAATCTTCACAATCTATACAACTGTCAGAGGACTAATATCCAGAATCTACAAGAAACTCAAACAAATTAGTAAGAAAAAATTATTATCAGAAAGTGGGTGAAGGACATGAATAGACAATTCTCAAAAGAAGATATACAAATGACCAACAAATACATGAAACAATGCTCAACATCACTAATGATCAGGGAAATACAAAGCAAAACCACAATGCAATACCACATTACTACCGGAAGAATGGCCATAGTAAAAACATTAAAAAAAAAAAAAAAAAAAAAAGACGTCATGGATGCAGTGAAAAGGGAATACTTTTACATTGCTAATGGAATGTAAACTAGTACAACCACTTTGGAAAACAGTGTGGAGATCCCTTAGAGAACTAAGAGTAGAACTACCATTTAATCCAGACAACTCACTACTGGGTATCTACCCAGAGGAAAAGAAGTCCATGCACAAAAAATATACTTGCACATGCAGGTTTATACCAGCACAATTTCCAATTCCAAAAATATGGAATCAGCCTAAATGCCCATAAATCAATGAGTGAATAAAGAAACTGTGATATCTATATCTATATCTATATCTCCACATAATGGAATACTACTACTCAGCCATAAAAAGGAATGAACTAATAGCATTCACAGGAACCTAGATGGAACTGAAGACTATATTATTCTAAGTGAAGTAATTCAGGAATAGAAAGCCAGACATTGTATGTTCTCACTCATAAGTGGGAGCTAAGCTATGAGGACGCAAAGGCATAAGAATGATACAATGGACTTTGAGGACTCTGGGGAAAGGGTCGGAGGGGTGTGAGGGATAAAAGACTACAAATTGGGTTCAGTGTATATTGCTTGGGTGATGGGTGCACCGAAATCTCACAAATCAGCACTAAAGAACTTACTTATGTAACCAAATACCACTTGTTCCCCAAAAACCTATGGAAATAAAAATTTAAAATAATAAAATAATAATAATAGCCATTACTACTGGTGTGAGATTGTATCTCATTGTGGTTTTGATTTAAATTGTGTTTTTCAAATATTTTTAAATAAATTAACACATAGGCCAGGCGTAGTGACTCATGCCTGTAATCCCAGTACTTTGGGAGGCCGAGGCAGGTGCATCACCTGAGGTCAGAAGTTCGAGACCAGCCTGGCTAACATGGAGAAACTCCGTCTCTACTAAAAATAAAAAAAAAATTAACTGGGCATGGTGGCTCATGTCTGTAATCCCAGCAACTGGGGAGCCTGAGGCAGAAGAACTGCTTGAACCCAGGAAGCAGAAGTTGCAGTGAGCTGAGATTGCGCCACTGCACTCCAGCCTGGGTGACAGAGTGAGACTCTTTCTCAAAAAATAAATAAATGAAATAAAATGATATGGGAGGCAGTGTGAGTTAGGGGAAGAACATAGAAACGGGAGTTGGAATCCTAATGTGTAGTCCCAAATCTTCCACCTACCCACTGTGTGACCTTGACAAAATCTCTTCATTCTTCTGAAACTGATTCTTCAGCTAAAACCTTAAACAATATGTGCCTTTACTACACAAAGTTATTGTAAGGAGTGAATTAGTTCATGTATGCGAAAGTCGTATTCAAATGTGAAGAAAAGATATGGAAATTCTCAAATTTGCAGTTAATATGAAATTAAATGAACATACTTTTCTATTTACTCTCATGCTAAATGTATTGAAACAGATATTAGAAACAAAAGTGGGGATTATAAAAGACATACATATTTTCTTACCGGGTCTATTAGCTGGGAGTAGAGTTCATGGCAATTGTCAAAAATATACTTGTATGTAGAATCCAGGCAAGCCCTTACACAGTCTTTCACCACCATGCTTGCTTTTGGGGGGCTTTGCAGCTCCAGAACCTGACAGACAAAGACAGACACTTATTTTCTCAAATGCAACAATAACACATTGTAATCTAGTATAAACTACTCAAATATATATTCAATAAAGACTTTTAGTTGATTTTTCTATGTTCAGTAAGTGTCATCTTACCACGTGGTTTTAAATGTGTAAACATTTCAACTTTCTGATATGAGTTTCTTCACAGAATTGGAAAAAACTGCTTTAAAGTTCATATGGAACCAAAAAAGAGCCCACATCTCCAAGGCAATCCTAAGTCAAAAGAACAAAGCTGGAGGCATCACGCTACCTGACTTCAAACTATACTACAAGGCTACAGTAACCAAAACAGCATGGTACTGGTACCAAAACAGAGATATAGACCAATGGAACAGAACAGAGTCCTCAGAAATAATACCACACATCTACAGCCATCTGATCTTTGACAAACCTGAGAGAAACAAGAAATGGGGAAAGGATTCCCTATTTAATAAATGGTGCTGGGAAAATTGGCTAGCCATAAGTAGAAAGCTGAAACTGGATCCTTTCCTTACTCCTTATACGAAAATTAATTCAAGATGGATTAGAGACTTAAATGTTAGACCTAATACCATAAAAATCCTAGAGGAAAACCTAGGTAGTACCATTCAGGACATAGGCATGGGCAAAGACTTCATGTCTAAAACACCAAAAGCAACAGCAGCAAAAGCCAAAATTGACAAATGGGATCTCATTAAACTAAAGAGCTTCTGCACAGCAAAAGAAACTACCATCAGAGTGAACAGGCAACCTACAGAATGGGAGAAAAGTTTTGCAATCTACTCATCTGACAAAGGGCTAATATCCAGAACCTACAAAGAACTCAAACAAATTTACAAGAAAAAAACAAACAACCCCATCAAAAAGTGAGTGATGACATGAAATCTCAATTAAAATCCTAGAAAGAATGATAATCACCTATACAACTATGAAAAATAAAGAAACGAGGTGGGATGCACATTATCTTTTTTTTATGATTTGCTATGAGGTCACAGTAATCAAGACAGGATGGTAGTGGTGGATGTACAAACAATCGAACAGTATAGAGAGTTCAGAAATAGACCCATACATATATGGTCAATTTAATTTTTTACAATAATACAAAAACAATTTAATGGAGAAAGGAAAATCTTTCTAATAAATGCTGCTGGAACTCTTAAACCTAAATATGTAAAATGTTATCCTTTATTCACACTTTATACCATATACCAAAAAAAAACCACCAAAAAAATCCCCAAAATTCTAAATAAAACATATGCCCAAATATAAAAGGTAAAACCAATCTTTCAGAAGAAACACATCAAAAAACCTCTTTGTGATGTTGGTTTAACCAAGAGCATTATCCATAATTAGAAAAAAAAAATGATAAAGTAGACCAAAATTTAAAACTTGCTATATGATATATTTTTAAGACAATTAAAAGACAAGGCACAAACAAGGCAAAAATAATAGTAAATCACATATCTGACAAAAAAATGTATCCAAAACATATAAAAACTCTCAAAACTCAAGACTATTGTATTCTTGAAAAATGCAAGAAAGTAGATTTTAAATATTCTCCCCATAAAAATGATAACTTTGTGAGGTAATGCATATGTTAATTAGCTAGATTTAGCCATCCTGAAATGTATATATATTTTAAAACAACATGTTGTACACAATAAATACATGCAATTTGATCTATCAATTTAAAATAATTAAAATTAAATTGCCCTTAATAGTAAGAAAGCCAGCTAACAAATATGGGTAAAAATTTCAACATTCTTCACAAAAGAAGATATTCAGATAGCAAGTCAACCCCCCAAAATTCTCAATATTATTAATTTTTAGACAAATAAAATTAATACATTAAGATATTGCAACATCACTTCTACTAGAATACATACATACATACATACATAAATAACATGGAAAATCCCAAGAGTTTTGCTAGAGGATGCAGAAGAATTGGAACTCTCACACACTGCTGCTGAGGATTTTACCCAAGGAACATAAAAATGTATGTTTACAACTATAATCCCATGCTTATTTAAAATAGTTTTATTTGTAATAAACCAAAATTGGAAATAACTCAGATATCTGTCAGTGAGGGAAAGGATAAATTGGTAGTACGTATATAACAAAGAATTACTACTTAGCAATTAACAGTAGTGGATTGTTGATACACTCAACAACAATGAATCTCTACTGTGTTATGGTACATTGTGTACAATTTCATTTACATGATGTTCTAGGAAAGGCAAACCTATAGGCAAAGAACAAATCAGTGGTTACCAGCATGTGGGAGAAGGGTTTACAACAATGGTGTAGCACCAGGGAATTGTGTAGGCTCATGGAACTGTTCCGTATCTTATTACTCTGGTGGTTATATAACTACACATTTATCAAAACTAATAGGACTGTGCAACAAAAGAGTGATTTTTACTGTCTGCAATGAGAAAAAAGGATAACAGGAGAAGAAAATTTGTTCAAAGGATAATATGAGGAAATTAACTGGAAGGAAAGGTATAGATGACTATTTCAAGGAGTTTTGCTATTAAGGGAAATGAACTGGGGTAGTAGCTATAGAAGAAAGTGAAACCAAGTGGTATTTTGAAGACTGTAAAATCAATAGCACGTACATAGGGGAAAGTTGACAATTCAGGAAAGTGGAGAGGATTGCTGGACCAGTATTTTAGTGCACAAGAGAAGACAAAATCAATTGCACAAGTAGAAGAGACCACATTTTCTAAGAAAACAGGCTCACCAATAGTAAAAAAGAAAGAATATGTGGATACATACAAGGAAGTACCTACTAGGGTAGGTGGTGGGAGTGTGTGATTGGAGCTTGGGGATACTCCTCTTTCTTTCCTCCTATTTTTTTTTTTTTTTCACTGAAATAGGAAGCGAAGCCATCAGCTGGTAGTGAGGGTTGGGGAAGAGTAGTTACAAGTTTAGAGATAGTGTTTTTAATCAAGGAGGCATGGCAGATGGGTAGCACTGTGCTGGCACGCCCCACCCTCACTCCCATTCCTCACTCCTCAGTGTCAATGGCAGATGTCACCTGTCAATCGAAGTCAACTTGATTGGGTCTCGCCATCATTATCTGCACATTGTTCCAGGAGCTACTGACAGTAGATTAGAATTGATGTAAAGTCTACTTATCCTAGTCACCTAGATAGCCTGATTTTAAACCAAATGAATTTTAATTCAACTTTAAATAATCTAAATGAGCACTGATATAGTATGGTTTCCCTTCGTGTCTCTCTTTCATTACAAAATGCCACTTTTAGAGGTTCTAGTGAAAAAAATTATGGGCAAATGCAAAGAAAAAAAAATTGTCTCTATTTAGGAATTTTCTGAATAAGCATCGTAATACTCTCTTTCAAAGAGCATATATTTTAGCCCATAGCCTGGCAAGTAGTTTCTGAAAATGCTTTACATAAGTTGCACTGCAGGCCAGAACTATGACTGCAGAGAACTTGCAATTAAAGCAGAAATGATATATCTAAGAAATACCTGGTTTGTAGGGCCTAGCCAATGATACCAATAGATAGGTGATCAAATATATTCCTAAGTAGACATTCCCAGTGCTGAAAATGGAAGTTGCCACAATTGGGGTAAACTTAAAAGAGTCAGCTACTTTCTTGTAGCAAAAAAGTCAGCAAAACATCTAAGTTAAAACTAAAATTAGAAGTGAACTCCATTTCCATTGGAAAATTTTTAAGTGCCACATCCACTTACTAGAGAGCTTTATCTAAGACAGATTTAACTGAGAACTAAATTAGAGCCAAATGTATCAGAGTATTTTAAATGTCTAGGATAATCTCTTCTTCACTATACCTTATACTGGAAGATTCATTGAGTTCAGTCAAAGATAGTACAGCTTAATCGATGGGGTTGACACAGTACTTGATCAAGAGGAGGGTAAAGCAAGACTTTACCAGGGGATGAATGTATTCTATGTCACAACAAAACAGTGACAGAAATAAAATGAGATACCTTCATCCTAAAAAAGGTGATACTTGTTAACAGGTCAACAGTTGATTTCAGGTCTTGCAGTCTTTCAGTATTGCTTGCAGGAAAGTTTTCCTGGTTAATCAGGGAACAGAAAATGGATAAGGTTGTCAGTAGTAAATCTCCAGTGGGAAAATAAACTAAAATTAGCTTCTCCTAAAAGAAAATGGAAAGTAAACTGTATACAATTTTTAAAATACACCGAAAGTATTCTTAAAATATTTTTATCATAAAACATTATAGAATATAAACAATTTGGAAATATTATATTTTTATACTCTTGGAAAGCTGCACTCTTCTATTTATATTTACAATGCAATAAATGCAAAACAATATCATTATTACAAAATGTTATGATGTTATTAATGCTTGCTTCTAAAATAGTCTTGCTACTAAAAGGAAGAAGTGTAGCATACATAGGAAAAATTTTTCATGATTTTCTCAAGATAAGTATTTTTATAAAAAATACTTCAGAAATTATACATGTGCTGCATTTACTTTTAGTCACAAAAAACTTTAAAAGTTAAAAAAATAAGTTTGCATCATATAGTCTTTCCTGAAGTACTATGGATTTTAACAAAAGGTTTCTTTTAGCAAGGTTTGATGAGAAGCATCATTTGAAAATACAGATGTTCATAATTTGAAGGAATGAAAAGTTATAATTATGAAATGTTTGAACTAAGAAAGAATTTTTACTTTGGTCAATTTCACATATTAACATGCTTTTCTAAAGAGCCATTAGGAAACCCACAGCTAATTACGAGATATTCATGAACTTGAACAGGGTTAGTGTGCCTATGATGAGGTGACTTCAGGCCCTTGTTGCCCCCAGATATCTCTCTCAATGGCTTAATGGTTGTCCTCTTCTCATTATGTTGGCCCCAGATTCAACACGAAATAATCAACATGTAATAATACCAAATCAAATTTGGTATTATAACTTCCATAAGTATGCAATTAAAGTATCTGTCAATAAGAGACTAATTAAAAAGGAATGCGTGGGAGATACATAAGTTCAAATAAGAAAAGATGTTTAGGATAAATTGTTAAAGAATGTAAGATATAAGAGAGCATGTATTCGTTATCACCATAGACATTTTGTAACAAAAATGTGTAACTAAAATATGTTGTAACTAAAATTATATGTGTGTATATTTATCACATATATACATGAATATATTTGTGGTATGTGTATGTGTTTCCCCAGGAGGTGATATGTAGAATTGTTGACAATGAATTCTGTACAGCTTTGCAAGAGCACATGGTACTCTTTGTACCCTAATCCAGGAGGAAAGAGAATGAAGCAGTAAATTAAGTAGGAAGCTCAGAAATTGAGGAAGTATCAGCGGAATATTTCACTAACAAACGATGAGCTTTCAGAATGAGGACTGGGCCATAGTCTACTTTATGAATTAGCTGAGGGTCATTGAATCTGATGGTTATTTTAGAAATTACAAAATTAAAGCTGCATGTGCACACACACACACACACACACACACACAGAGTATTGTTGAAGTCTAAGTAGGGTAAAGAATCTGAACAACAAAGGAGACCTGCTGGATTATTTCTAAGGGTGACAGCACATGAGATCAATATTTTTATTTTTCTATTCCATGATGGGTGATTTTTATATAGCAAGAAATTATCTAAACCAAACACAGCAGTTTTCTTTTATGCAAGTAAATTTCTACATACCCTATACTTTGACAGATCAATCCTCAGAGAGTTATGCAACTGGTCCAGTAGTTTTATGAATTTTTCCCTCTGTACAAAGCAAACACAAAATAGGAGAATGGAAATAAATGACCACTCTAGAGGTCATAATAATTCTGAGTTTTGTCTCTATTTTTAGAAAGGAAGGATAAGATATATTAATGACTTGTCCAAGATCATAAAGTTACTATGTGGCATAGCAGTGATTCAAACTCAGGTCTCTTTGACACCAAATTCATGTTCTTTTCAATAAGTCGTACTTCCTCTCTATGATGAATGAGAAACGTGTAATTGTTCTAACAAAGTATCTGAGACTTGTATTTGGTAGAAAGAGATCAGACAAATAAATTGCCAGTACATTTCTCTATGTGTAATAATTCACAACAATACAATGTATCAGCAAGAGAAAATGCAACCCATTCTTCTTTTTATTCCTGTACTTCATGCCCCTTCTCCAGACAATATATGACAGTTTTTTACACTTCTCCCTCCTACGGAAGTGGGAGCAGGTGTTGTTTTTGTCAAAACCAATTTCAAAAAAATTTTCTTTTTGGAAGCAAATGTAGACTTTATAATCTGAAAGGATCAATTGCTTTTAAAGGCTGTGTATGATTTAGTGCTAAAATTAGTATAATAATGCAGCCAAAAAACTGCCGTTGCTTCCACTTGATGCAGTATCAGTGTTGAACTGTCCTCTTCACAGACGTATTTGAAGATGGTGAGAATAAAGAGTTTTTCCTCTTATTAAGTGTATGGTTAAAGTTGGATGGATTAAATAAAAACAAAATCAAAACACAAAAGTCACACATGCAAACCTTAGAGGTAGACCCTCCACTATTCTGAATTGCAGTTTTCTCATCAAAAAAAAAAAAAAAAAAAAAGGAGAGGTAAGATTAAATGACATAAAACATCCCTGCCAACATTAATATTCTGTAAACACCAAATTGCACTTTGGAGGATATTGACAAAAATGAAAACTTTTCCCAGTAGTTTTACATAGGAGGTGGATTTATGGGGTATATAAGTCACTGATCTTGATGGAGTGAGCTGAATATTAACAGGAGGTGGTAAATTGTTCCTAAGCTGAAACTCCAATTTTCTGAATGAACTGCCATCATCAGATTTATACATCAGTGAAGAAAGTTTGAGTATCATCTCTGTGTTAACCTCTGTGGAGGCAATAGAGGAGCCTGAGAAATGAGTCCTGCCTTCCAGAAGCATGCAATCTGGTTAGGCAGGTTAAGACCCTTTATCCCAACAAAGCTACGGAAAATGCAGATGAGTTGAACGTCTTAGATCTTTCTCTGCCACTCTCCATTATAGCTTCCCAGGGGATGAGGCAAGCTATGCAGTCCTTTCTTAACTCTCCAACTTCCATGCATTTGGGTTGGTGGCCCTCAATCCAGATAGAAAAAGAGAAGAATCACTAAAATAATTAGTTTAGGCCACAGTAAAGTTAATCATTCAGATGGTTAAAGTGAGTGTGATTCGTACCACATCTCTGGATGCCTCATCTTATCTCTGTGATTGGCACAAATCATCAAGACGGCTGAAGTGACTGATCAACCATACTATGGCCCAAATCATCGGCCCTCTTATACTCACTGGGGCAAATGGTGCTGGTTGTCTGCCCAATATCCATTCTTCCACTGCTTCTTACTAAAAGAATATCATAAGTCAAATGTGCCCATATGAAATGCTTACCTTCTCAGAGCTCTTTTCCTCCGAGGATGACCACATGACATGGTTTGGCCAATGAGATGTAGACAGCTTATTAAATAAAATAGACCCAGCTACCATACCACCAACGACTTACTGTTTTGAAATATTGAAAAAGACTGCTTGGCAGATAGTGTTTGTTACATTAGTGGTTGCTGTATAATTCTTTGTTAGGTATACCTTTCAGACTTTTTAACTTTTGCCCTTTGTGCTTCTTCCCTTTTCCCCCCTAAAACTCTAATAGGCTCCAGAAGATAGAGCACTTATTTCATGCCCATTAGATGAAAATGGAAAGAATGAACGGAGAAAAAAAAGGATTGTCTACATCCATCCTACCCCTACTGCCCACTCTTTTAAAATATTACAATACTGAGCAGTTATACCAGCTCTAAATTCCTTACCTCTGGACTTAGTTTCCAAGGGTCGGGGAGCAAAGGGGGAAATCTTATTAAGTTAAATGTATTTAGTGAGTTTCTGTTTCATGCAGTTGAACAGAATTCTGACTGATACAATCCACACATTTGGTTTCCCTACCTAGTCTTCAGTGCCCAGCTGGAAAATTTATATTCAAGGAAAATAGAAAACTGTGAAGAAAACTGCTGGGCTTCTTGTCACTGAATCCAGAACAACATCAGATGATGTGAAATTAAAAGTACGCTGCTGATTGAATTTTTACAGAGATTCTTTAAACAGTAGGACAGCCTGAAATTTAATTTTATTTACAACAATTTCTATTTAACTAGAGTGAGATTGCCTTTGCAGAGCAGAGGAGGCCTACTGCCTGTAGGGTGTGATTTGAGGAATAACGAAAGACTGGGTGATTAAAAAATGTTTCCCCGAGGGACATGGCACAATATCTAAAACTGCCACATTATTTAGTTTTTTTTTTTTTATTAAATAAGGTCCACATAGCTCTAGTAGGAGCAAATCAATAATAAAAATAATAAATATTATAATAGGTTCACAAATACAGTTAGAAAGAATAAAATCCAGTGCTTGGTAACACGAAGGGCAACTATAGTTAACAATAATTGGTTGTGTATTTCAAAATAACTAAAAGAGTGGAAGTGGAAAACTCCCAACATGAAGAAATGATAAATGCTTGAGATGATAGATATTCCAGGTATTCTGATTTTATCATTACATATCGTATGCATGTATCAAAATTTATGTTGTACCCCATAAACATGTACTACTATTATGTATCCAATTAGAAATTTAAATAAATTTTTTAAAATAAAAGGTAAACCCAAGCAAAAAAAACCCCAATTTGGTTTAATTAGTTGACCAGAATAACTAGACCAGGGATTGGCAAACTGTCTACAAAGGGCTAGTTAGGAAATATTTTTAACTTTGCCAACCCTGTCTCAAGTATTCAGTCTCACACTGTAGCACAGTAGCTGCCAGAGACAATATGTAAACTAATAGGCATGATTGTTTTCCTATGAAACTTGATTTATGGATGTGAAAATTTGAATTTTAGATAGTTTTAATGTGTCACAAAATAACAGTCTTTAAAAATTTTTTTCAACATTAGAAAATATTTTTAAAAATATTCTTAGCTTATGGGCCTTACAAAACCAGTTGGTGAGTTGGTGGACTGCATTTGGCCCACGGGCAGGGGGAAGAGGCAGTGGCTCCCCTGACTGTGCACCTTCAGGAAGTTCCCACCAGGACTGGGGAACTGTGGAAGCAAAAGTTCTTGTAAGGAAGGAGTATGATGACCTCTGCTTCACTCTCAGCTTCTCTCATTATTTTCTTTCTTTCTTTCTCAAAGTCTGGCTTCAACAGCAGGGATGAATTTAACCAGAAGCTAATGATGCTTAAGCTCCTCAGCCCTCACCTGCTTCAGCATCCCTGGGAGGAGCTAGCCGTGTATTCATGCTATCTTAGATTTTTGTAAAATTTTTGGGAATAAGATAAAAATAATTCAGAACACAACAAGCAAATTGTAATACTTTTTTTCCAGATCATACCAAAAACAGCAATTCATTAAGACTTTTCAAGCAGAAGTCATGCATAGGCAATTTTGATAATTTTAAAATAATTCAATTAGTCTTAGACATATGAACATACTGGACATACATTTACAGCTCTTATTGATTTGAGATTAATTCTGATACCAAGAGAAATATCATATAATTATGGAATACCACTAAAATGATGCTTTCAATGACAAAATAATTAATGAATTTCACCAATTCAAAGTATATTTAAAGAGTCCCTTCACAGGAAAACTTGAAAAGCATTGAAATGTTATTGTTCACTGATGAAGACATCCTTAACTTCCCCTCAGCCTGGTTAGATAGGCTTCTTCCTGACTCTAGGTCTCAACCTCCGTTTTCTTAAAGCATTTTATTCAGAAAACTTTTAATTGTAAATTCTTTTTCTGTCCCTTCACATGGAAATATTTTGTAAAGCCTCTTGCCGGTTTCATAATCCAAGAATGTCTTCCTGAAAGACTTGGGAGCCTTCCCTTTGAAATGTAATCATCAAGGAGATAGCACTCCTACCTCTGACCCTCCTTGGGAAGATAGGAGCCTAACTTCCATGGCTGTAATTAGCAAACGAAGATGGCCTAATCACAGAAGAAAAAATGGCAAACTCAGAATTACTCAGTGCACTGGTTACATCCCATTGATCAGCCTCTCCACTATCACCCTTCACTACTTTCTCCTTATTTTAGTCCTGCCTTTCATTTCAGTGGAGTTGAGCTCTAACTGAGCTCTGACCTCTCTCCCCTATTGCAATAGCCTTGAATCAAGTTCACTTTGCCTGTTCAACTTTGTCAGCTGTAATTTTTGCTTTTACATCACATATAAAAAAAAATTGGTGTTTTCCCAAATTTTGTGAAATTACTAAAATGCATGTGGCATTGTGAAAGTGAAACAAACTCTTCTAAGGTGTTCATTTAAAAAAGTCAACTCTGCTAAGTAAAAAAAAATTATAAAAATAATATTTCAATTTTTTGTCATATGAAGTGATCAAAGAAAATGCAGCCAAAAATGTCCTGAAAGAAAATATTATAAGGTTGGTTAGTCAATAAAAATATCACTTATACTTGGATATATATATTGAGCGTGTATAAACTCAAGTTAAAAAAAAGCTCAAAAATATCAATTTTACTATTGATTTATTTGATATTTGTATTTCAAGATAATTCACTAAATAAATTTCCTCTTTAGGAAATTTCACCTTCAAAATTAAAATATTGACTGCTTCCCACTTCATGGAGCTTTGTTCTTTTTCAACTCCTGATCTACCCATGAGTGCCTTCAACACACATAGAGACACTTTATCTAATAAAGTTATTTGTCTGGACTCCAAATAGCATTTACACTCAGTAATCTGCTGGTAAAGTGGCTCTCTGAAAGCAAAAAGCCTTGATTTTTAGCATTTGCTAACTTTAATGTTGTAAATACTTTTAATATGTCCAATTTCAAGGATGGCTGTGTTTAACAACCAGCTTGCAATATTCCTGACAATTTACCAATCAGTTCTCATGAGCAGGTACCAGCCAGCTGTAGCATACCACTGTTCTACAATCAATTTTCAACAATCTACTCCCTGAGTTACCTTTTGGACCTGAGACTTCCCTTTCGAAATGTTAACTGAAAGGTGCTATTAATACGTTCCTCCCACAATCCTCTGTCTCTGCCTGTTTTCTCTCCTCCACTTTCTCTGTCCCTTTCCCCACTTCTCCCCTCCTTCTCTCTTGCTACCCATCATGCTTCTCATGGTTCCACTTACCAAAAACTAGAGCTAACGGCAAATCACTTTACCTTCACCCCATTATCTTTATATGAATTTCCTTACCTTCCCATGGCCTCTTTTCTGCAAAATTTCAGCCTGGAGTCAATCCAACAATCGGCTATATCTCCTCATAGATCAGCATCAGAATGCTGACACACCCTAAGAAAGTCTCACAGTCACAAGAATTGTGACAACAAATTTATAGTGCCCAACAGCAAATGACACTTTTAGCTTTACTAAGAATTTTTTTTTATATGTCCCTGAAACATTCTTTTTTGTATTCCCCACAGTAGCTTATCCAAACTTTTACCACCCTCTTCCCCTCTGCAACCATTTCACAGCCCTTGTTTTGTAAATGAGCAATTCTTGGCCTTCCAGACAACTTTAAAGAAGGACTAAAAATAAGGTACAACTACCCCAACTTTTCACTTCTATATCAAAAGCTTAGTGTTCTCTGCAAGTACTCTCACACTATTTCCTCGAATTTCAGAGCAGAGCTTGTCCTTTCTTGTGCTAAAGGCTAGCCTCTCCTTCTGCCCTCATGACTGCACTTCCTTCCTTTCCTCTGAGATAGTACTTATAGTCACTTACTCTCCCATCTGAGAAATTCTCAACCTCACTCTTGCAACTAACTCCTTTCCTAACACTATAAACATGTTTATATTTACCTTATTAAATACAAATCCCTACCCAAGCAAAGAATAAAAATAAAGTCTCTTTTTATATGGAAAAACCTTCTTACTCTTGCCCAATCTCTCTTTTTAGCTTCTCACTTAAGTTCCTTGAAAGAATAGTCTATTTCTTCACCCAATTTCAACCTTTCTTTCAGAATTTTGTTATAAAGTTAATACAGACTTAAGGTATTTTATAAAAAATTTTAGACATCATTCTCAGCAAAGTAACACAAGAAGAGAAAACCAAACACCACATGTTCTCACTCATAAGTGGGAGTTGAACAATGAGAGCACATGGACACAGAGAGGGGAACATCACACCCCGGGGCCTGTCAGGGGTTGGGGGCTGGGGGAGGGATAGCATTAGGAGAAATACCTAATGTAAATGATGAGTTGACGGGTGTAGCAAACCAACATGGCACAAGTAAACCTATGTAACAAACCTGCACATTGTGCACATGTACCCCAGAACTTAAAGTATAATAATAACAAAAAGACTGTTGTATAAAGATTAATAGTAAACAAAACCAACAAAATGTCAGCTATAATCCAACCAGGTGGCTATATCATTGATATTTTAGCACATTTCCTTCCAGTCTCATCTCTAAACCAGTATGTGTGTGTGTGAGTGTGTGTATGTGTGTGTGTTTTCAGTGTTGGAATTAAATTGCATAGAGAGTTTTTTAGCATACTTTTTTCATTTATCATTATATCATTATATCATGGGCATTGCTCAATTATAGAACCTCTTCCATAAAAACTTAATTTTGAATGACTGTATCATATTTTAGTGAATAATTGAGCTTTAATTTATATCACTGTGCTTCTATGCCAGGGATATTCAATATTTTGGCTTCTATGGAAGAAGAAGAATTGTCTCAGGCCACACATAAAATACACTAACACTACTGGTAGCTGGTGAGCAATAAAAATATCATGCATAAGTCTCATAATGTTCTAAGAAAGTTTACAAATTTGTGTTGGGCTATATTCAAAGCCACACAGGGCTGCATGTGGCCCACAGGCCATGGGTTGGACAAGCTTGTTCTATGCCATTCACTGAACAAACTTCATGAAATCAGGCTTCAACCACAATTGCTTCACTGACTGATGACCTTCTACTTGCCAAATTCAGTGGGTTAATTTCATTCTCCATTTTACTTGAACTCTCTATGACAGTTAATGATATTATATACTACCCCTTTCCCAAAATCGTTTACCTTATCTTTTACACTATCGCTTTTTTTTTTAGAGACAGGGTCTCATTCTGTCTCCCAGGCTGGAGTGCAGTGGTAAGATAAAATCACATTTAAAAAAAAAATCATTGTCATCCAATTGGTCTAGCCATTTTCCTGGATAAATTTTGCTTGTATCTCTTCTGTACACCCAAGGGTTCTGTCCTTTTCACTTTATTTATGAACATGTTTCATCCACATCATGATTTCAAATAAGATTTATACATGAAAAGGTCTAAATGTGTAATGATTTTCTTAAAGACTTGTTTTAAAATTCTCATAGGTAAGAAAGCTTTTTCCACTGGTTTATTTTTTGGAGTCTCAAAATGTTTGGGTTATGTACCTTTGAGAAGGATCAAGAAGGGAGCATATAATTGTCATTGAGTCCCAGATGACAGAATCAGCTTTAATAGTTAGGTGAATGAAAACCTGAGGCTCCAATGTAGAGGCAGGATATATACTTCAGTATATTTTACTCATCAAATGGCATTATTTTCAATAGCTAGAAAAATGTAGTCAAATTTACATACCAAATCACCAACTTTTCATGATATAGTTTGAAGAAACATTTCTCTTTCTTTTGACCCTATTCTATAATGAGTTATTGGATTTTACAAAATGAAGTTTGTTATAACTACATTGCCACAGAAATACTAAAATGTGCTGAAATCAATCTGCTCTCTCTTCTTTGGGGCAGCATGAAGAAAAGGAGCATGTTATCTAATTTTCCTCCAGGTAGTTTTTATGGTGGATATTAATCACTTAAACACATCTTTCTCAGAGGGAGAAAGGCTCAGTGTTCCATGATGTTGACTTATTCTTCACAATATACACAGACGGAATATTAGAAGCAAAACAATTTCATAGCACAGAATGTTTTACATCATAGGTAAAAATCCCAAGACAACATGTGCTGTTACTAAGATGAGGTTTTTATAACAAAACTGTTCTATGATCTGGTATTTGGTAACAACAGGAGTTCATTGAGCTGGCTAGGGAACGTTCTTTGGTTCCAGCTACTGCAAGAGTCAATCTGTCTAACAAAAGTAGCTGATACTGTAGGTTACACTGTAGGTAAAGCAGGAAAGACAAAATCCTCATATTTTATGCAATGACACTTTTAACTTTTATCAACTGGCTTGCCATCTTTTATCTTATTTTATCATTATTTTAAATTTGAGAAACATGTTAAAGTAAGAATTATCTTCTTCACTGAGCGTGTTGAGGAACTGAGGCTTTTATGACTAAACTGACTTGCTAAATTTCAATAAAAACGGAAACTCCATAACTCCTAACCCAAAGGGTAGTCTCCATTACTGGCATTTTATTTGATTTGGCATTAAATAGCAATTTTAGTTTCCTTTAATTATTCTAATTCACTTCATACACCTCACATGCATTTCTCTCTTTGAGGAAAAGGACAGAAAAAGAGTAAACACAGGAGCACATCTTTTTCCCTGCTGTGTTTTCACCCTTTTATTTGCTGTGTCTCAACTGTTTCTTTTCTATGACACATAACTCAAAATTTGAGTTCTAAACAATATACTCTGTAACAAAAATATATTCAGTGAACTAAATTAAAAGTACAGTGGAAACAATATGGTGCCATGAAAAATCACTTCCCCACAATTGATCTTAGTTTCCTCCATGGAAAAAAAAAAAAGAGAACAAAAAACCTGTCTCACAGGATTACTGAACAGTGCTACTGCCTACCCATTTGCCCTGACCAGAAACCTGGGAATATTTCCAGGCATCTTCTTCTTCCCTCCCTGTCCATGTCCCCAGACATACCAAATGCTATTGAGGCTGTTGATTTTATGACCTGAAAAACTTTGGTATCTATCCTCTCTTCTCCATCTCCACTAATTTTTAATTTTGACTTTTACCACTTCACTAGAAATACTCTTAATTTACATCCTATTTCCAGTCTTACCAATTTCAGTTATAGTATACTTGTAGAGAAAGTTACAATGATAGATGCAACAGACGAATTCTTGGGGCTCCTTTGATTCCCTGAATTTCTACTTTTCTTTTTTTCTTTTTTATGAGACAGAGTCTTGCTCTGTTGCCAAGGCTGGAGTGCAGTGGCGCAGTCTCAGCTCACTGCAAGCTCCGCCTCCCAGGTTCATTCCATTCTCCTGCCTCAGCCTCCAGAGTAGCTGGGACTACAGGGGCCCGCCACCTCGCCCAGCTAATTTTTTGTATTTTTAGTAGAGACGGGGTTTCACCGTGTTAGCCAGGATGGTCTCGATCTCCTGACCTCGTGATCCACCTGCCTCAGCCTCCCAAAGTGCTGGGATTACAGGCTTGAGTCACCGCGCCCAGCCTGAATTTCTACTTTTCAATGCATTCTTGATGTCTTTGCATATGTCAGATGGACAGCCTTAATTAGACACAGATTGTTTTCCTTAGGCTCCTTAAACACCTACTATGTTTTACTTAGAGGATGTGCCACTATCCATCAGTACCAGAAGGAACCAATAGGAAGTGCAAACGGAGCCTAATATGTTCCAGAGAAGGCAGCCAAGCTCACACTGACTAGGGAACTGTATCTACAAGACAGTGAATCTGAGATGTTGAATACCAAATTTGCATACGTGGAGAATTCCCTATAAAGTCCCAGCATTCTCTTATAAAATGTATGTTTTTCCCTCATTGAAAAAGATCCTTTAAGATATGAAGATTCAATCTAATGAAAATTCCTATTGAATGTCAAAGTTAATTTACTAAAAAGTTTTCAAATGAATTTTGAGCTGGAGCCCATTATGCTATTCCCTAAAATGTCCTTTCTGTGGTAAGATTCCAAGAATATCTTAAGTTCAAAGTCTCTCGAAATGTAACTCCCATGAGCTGCTAGGAATTTTAAAGTTTAAAAGATTATACTTACACCAAAGTTGGTAGCAGCAAATCGATCTGAAGCAGAAACCTGTACATTTGTTGAAATTGTTGTGTGAGCATAAAAAGCATTTATATTAGCCAGCAAGGTGCTCATGACAGCAGGGACACCAGGGCACATGTATTTAGAAGACAGACATGAAAAGTGCCTGCAAGACAAAAAACATAATGTGCTTTTTAAACAGAAATTAATTAATTCATGCAACAACGGAGCTTCTAACATCAGCAATTAAGTAATTCCACAGCTACATCTATGAAAAGGAGAGAAAACTGCACAATCTCTAATTGAAAGAAAAACAATTTCGGCCTTTTGAAAATTTCTAATTCGCAAATGTAAAGTGGCTTAATTAGAGTGTAATTTGCCCTTTTCGCCCATGGACGCTGCCGAGAAAGCATCGTTAAAGTCTCCCTTGCCACTGTTGTCATGTCGAAGTCAGAGTTTTCGAAAGAGCCTGAACAGCTGCAGAAGCTCTGCATCAGAGGGTTGAGCTTTGAAAAAAAGTTAATGAGAGTCTGAGGAGTGATGGGGAACACTCACAGGCTGTGTGGTAATGAGACACCCAAACACTCAGCGCTCCGGGGACTTTGGGTTTGTCACATATGCCACTGCGGAGGAGGTGGATGTAGCCATGAACGCAAGACCACAAAAGAAGAGTTGTGGAAACAAAGAGAGCTGTCTCAAGAGAAGATTCTCAAAGACCAGGTAACCACTTAATTTTGAAAAAGATCTTTGTGGATGGCATTAAAGAAGACACTGAAGGACAGCACTCAAGAGATTATTTTGAACAGTACAGGGAAAGTGAAGTAATTGAAATCATAACTGAGACAGGGGCGAGAGAAGGGGTTTTGCTTTTGTAACCTTTGATGACCATGACCCCATAAATAAGGCTGTCATTCAGAAATACCTTACTGTGAATGGCCACAACTGTGAAGTAAGAAAAGCCCTGTCAGAGCAAGAGATGGCTAGTGCCTCACCCAGTCGAAGAGGTCAAAGGGGTCCTAAAAGCTTTGGTGGTGGTCATGGAGGTGGTTTTGGAGGAATAACAACTTTGGTCATGGAGGAAACTTTAGTGGTTGTATGGCTTTTTTGGCATCTGTGGTGGTAGTGAATATGGTGGCAGTGGGGTTGACTATCGTGGATTTGGTAAGAATGGAAGCAGTTTCAGAAGTAGTGGAAGCTACAACAATTTTGGCAATGATAAGAGTCAATCTTCAAATTTGGGGTGAATGAAGGGTGGAAACTTTGGAGGTGGAAGCTCTGGCTCCTGTGGTCATGGAGGCCAATACTTTGCCAACCAGGAAACCAAGGTGGCCATGGTGGTTCCAGTAGCAGCAGTAGCTACGGCAGTGGCAGAAGATCTTAATTAGCAGGAGAAGAAAGCCAGTGAACTGACAAGGAAGCTACAGGTTACAATGCAGTTGTGAATTCAGCCAGGCACGGTGGTGACGGGGCCTTGCTGCTGTCAGAGAAGATGTGTTTTAGACAGTACTCATGTGTATGGGACAAAACCTCAAGGATTATATCTGTGACTAATTGTATAACAGGTTATTTTAGTTTCTGTTTTGTGTAAAGCATTCTAGTGAATGTTTTTAATGCACATTTTTTTTGCACCCTTGATGCTGATTGCTAAATGTAATAGTTTGATCATAACGTGGAATAAATGTGTCTTAAAAAAATAGAACGTAATTTGCCACAAAGATGCGTACACTCAACTTTGAATATTGCATGTACACACCAAAAGTACAATTTCCAGTGGAATTTAGCACCATCAGAAAGCAACTGTGCAGGAGTCTCCCTACTTCCTCATCCCCGCCTCGACTTATTTTGGTTCCTAAAATGCTATATTTTAACCAATATGTTCTTTTGCATTTGCCTGCCTCTCACAGTTGTAAAGTAGCAAGACACCCTCCTCTCATTATACATTGAATGAATAAGTCAGTTTAACCTCTGACTTGAGTCCAGTTTGTAGGATTTTTCAGAAAGAAATATCTTCTGTAAGCAATTCTCTTTTCTAAGCACTTTGTTACAGACAAAATTTAATTGGGCAAATAGATGAATAGTGAGAACAGATTGAATAATGCCATCTTTATGCTTAAAGATCATTTCTTTTAAACCTTGAATAATGGTATCATTTACACCCATCAGAAGCATCAAGGATCCAATTTTGTTATTTCTCTCAAGGAAACCTGTTTCATTTGAACTACAACAAAATACTTGAAAATAGAAAGCACAGCTTATAACAAAAGTGAAAGATAAAACATACATGGAGGAAAGAAAATTTCACTATATAATGTGATGCTATTTTGCTCTCATATCTTACTATGCCACCAAGGAATCTAGACATTTCTGAATTTTGTAATATTGAACACATACATAAATAGCTGCCTGAGTGGCACTCTCACAAAAAATAAATGATGATCCTGAAAACCGTGGCTTTTCTTAGATCTTAACCAGGCACCTTGCTACCCACTTTGTCATAACACTGATGAACAAAAAAGGCTAAATCTTTAAAGGTGCATCTTTAAGAATCACAAATAAAAATTTATGCTATGAGAGTTCCATGATTTGTGCAACTTAACCTTGGATTTAGATTATTAATGACTGCTTCTTTAAGGAAATGATAAGTGTTATGTCTCTATTATACACTGAATTGATTATAATTAATATTTATTAAGAATTCACAAACAGTATCATTTATTTAACAAAAAAATTAGTTAAAAACAGAAATTAAAAATTCTTAGAGCTCTGCTATCACATTTCTTTTTTTTTCCCACACTCCCATGTATATTGAGGCAAAACAGTCAAGGAATAGAATCAACCTAAGTATATATCAATAGATGAATGAATAAAGAAAATATGGTTATATATGCAAGAGAATACTGTTCAGTCATAAAAAGAAGGAAATCCTGCCATTTTCAACAACATGGATGAACCTGGAGAACATTATGTGAAATAAGTCAGACACAGAAAGACAAATACAGCATGATCTCACTCATATGTACAATCTGAAAAGTTGAAGTCAGAGAAGTAGAGAGTTGAAAGGTGGTTACTAGAGGTTGGAGCAGTTAGCGGGTGCATGGGAAGATCCTGGTCAAGGGATATAACATTTTATTTAAATGGGGGGATAAGTTCTAAAGATCTATTTTACAGAATGGTGACTATAGTTAATGATGACATATTGTCTTTGTGAAAAATGCTAGGAGAATGGATGTTAACCGTTCTCCCACAAAAATGATAACTATGTGAGATGCGCATATGTTAATCAGCTAGATTTAATCATCCCACAGTGTATATGTTCTTCAAGGCATCATATTGTACATGATAAATATGTATAATTTTATCTGTCAGTTTTTTAAAAAACTAAATAAATTTGAAAGAAAATGACACAATTATTGAGCATTGCTCACTAGTTAAAAGTCATCTGAGGGAAAAGCAAATGCAATATGGGAAGATTAGAAGTATCAAAAACCACCCTTTGCCAAATATCTGGATGATAAAAATACCCTAAGAAACTATGGCTTCTGAATGCCAGAGCAATGTTTCATGACCAAAATGAGAGGTTAATAATTCATAGGTTATATGTGAAAATTTGTGTAATTCAGGAAACATCATGTAAATAAGTGCAGTCTTGAGTTATATAGTTTTATACAATCTTTGCTACACATTTATCATTAATGCTAACATGTTGTTCACAGAAAAATTAGAAAACAGTAACATCAAATTTACATTCACACTTTAAACTTCTCTTTTAAAAATAACTTCAATGGATAGTCAGATAGTAATTATAATACATTCGTCTATGAAAATTGATTAGAAATAGTATTAGAATTTATTCTAAGAGTTTTCTAGTATTTAACCTTTTTTTTTTTTTTTTCCTATTAAAGCCATCTGGTCAGAGTACTGTTTCTTCAATGGTTATGTACTTACTGTATTCCTGGCACTCTTCTTAATGGTAAGGATCTGGAGTTGATTAAAACATAGTCTTGATGTAATAAAATGCATACTCCTAATTAACAAGCACATACCTCAAATCCTAATTTTGTTGTACAGCAGAAAGTGCAATCACAGAGGCAGCCAAAAGGTTTGGGTGGGCCATAGGGTAGAGGAGCAGGCCTGGAGGTGCAGGACAATCCTCCAAAGGCCGAACTGAGTCCCATAGTGGTGAAGAGAGGAGAAGTCAGAGGGAAACACAAGGAATACAGAATGAGAGTTGAGGTAATGATCATCAAAGAGTGAAGAGCTTAGCGTCTCTACAAGTTGGTTCAACAAATATTTACTGAGCACACCTAAATGGCAGAGACTATATTAGCTTTGGATATGCAGGAATGAATCTGCTTATAGACTGCTGGCGGAATCAGTCATGTAATAAGTTTAATACAGTTATGCAAAAATTATGAAAAAGGCATAGCAGAGTGCTATGAAGACACTGAGTTAGAATGCATATATCACAGCCTGGTGAGGAGGGTCAGGCGAGACGTCTTGAGATTAGGCTGGGCTAACAGTCAATGAATGACTAAGAGATAGCCAAGCCTTACACAGGGTTTGATATCATTGATGGATAAAGAATGTATTCCAGAGGAATGGAAAAGTACAAATCAAGGCACTATGGAAAGAAATAAAATATTGTGTAAAGTGAACTCTAGTAATTTTAGGTTAACAGAGCACAAATTTCCAGGAGAACATTTAGGATTGGTATGGCTAAAGATAAATCTGAAGGGTTTACAGAGAGTCTTGTGTAACATGTTAGATAAATTGGATCTATTCTAGGCATCAAAAGACATTTTTGGACAAAGTTCAAAATGGTACAGAGTAAATATAAGTTAAAAAGCATTAGCAAGGAACTTTAGTTCTTCAACATGTAATAGGAAGTGAAATAATCAGATCTGGATTTTAAATAGGTTAATTTGATAGGAGGAGCATGGAGGAGGATGAGTTTAAGGAATATGAAAGTAAAGAGTCCAATTAGGAGGCTATGAAGAGAAGAGATGATGGGTGTCTTAACTAGTAGTAGTGTGTAGACGATGAGGAGGAAACGGATTTGAGAAATATTCAGAGAGGAAAAACTGTTAGGACTTAGAATTGATAGAGAGGGATGAGGAAGAGAAAATGTTAAGTTTCAAGGTTCTAGTTTGAGTGACTACATGAGTGGTTCTTCTGCCAAGTGAGCTGAGAACTAAAAATTGGAAAAAAGTTGAAGGTGGAGGGATGATGTATCCAGTTAATTATGAGCTTAAGGTGCTCATAGAGCTTCCATGTAGGAATGTTACTAGTTTTTGGAGACATGGACTAGACACCTAGATTTGAGATCATCAGCATGAATTATCAGAAACCATGAGAAAGGATAAGATTATCTAGGGAAAATATGTACAGTAAATGAAGAAATGTTAGAGAATGTCACCTGGGAAATAGCAATATAAAAGGAAATTATACAAGAAGGAAAAAAAGTAAATTCTATAAGTAAGACTAAATAAATACTAGATAGGTAAAAGTAAACCCAGGAAACTGGAATCAGGATAATCTTGGTAAGAGGATGATTGATACTGTTAAGTGCAGTAAGAGTCTTATAAAATAAGGGCAGAAAAGAAGTTATTGGACTTGACAAATAAACATCATCATGACCTTAGCAAGATCAATGTTAATAAAGTGACAGGAGTTTTCACTAAGAGGAAATAAGATGAAAAGTGAAGAGGTGTCAGGGGATGACCAAGGTAAAGTAGGTCAAGGCCAAACCTTGATTGGTACAATATCTGGCCAAGGAGTTTGGATTTTCTCATGTGAACTATATGAAGTTACCTGAGATTTCTGCAGAAAGAACTAGCATTATCAGATTAATTTGAAAAGATGACTCTGAAGTGGTATAAAGAAGGATTCAAACGAGTGGGTAGTGGAAGCAGAAAAACAATTTAGGAAGTGTAGAAGTGAAAATTGACACTCCTGCCATGCTTCCAATATGAATGACCACTTCACATACCACAATCAGAAGGAAAAAAATACTTTGCACCTGAAGATAATTCAAATATCACAGAATTACTGTCCGCTTCTGATCTCTAAAACACAAAACCTTGAATTTTTCTGCAGCACCCAGACTTCCTAACAAAACAATGTTAAGCCTAATTTTGACAATGTTGTAACTGAAGATTTAGAATGATCTCTGAAAATATAAAACCAAGTGGGAAAGTTGCTGTTCCCATCATGAACGGCGTGAAAACACCAAGTAAACTAGGTAACCTCAGTAATTGCAACTTAGTCTTTAAATACTTAATTGCTTCTGTTTTGCCAATGTTTCTGAAGTCTAATGTCCTCTCTGTATTTGTTGTAATTAAACATTTATTTCCTTTTCTACTTTTTTTTGTTTAAAGTCACAGAGCAGGTAAGGTTCTCAAAGACTGGAATTCAGGCAACGTATCTTTAGAGACTCCTTCTTAACCATCTACCACAGTATAGCTTCTCTTAATTTATCCTACTCACTCTCTCTTGTTTTTTTAATTCTTTATTTTTAATTGACAAATAAAAATGACATGTTTATCATGTACAACAGGTTGGTTTGAAATATGTATACGTTACGGAATGGCTGAATCAAGCTAATTAACATTTGCACTACTTCCCATACTTATCTTTTTTTTGCGGTGAGAAAACATAAAATCTATTCTCTTTGCTCTTTTCAAGAACACAATACATTGTTATTAACTATAGTCACCATGTTGTAAAATGAATTTCTGAAATTTGTTCCTCCTATCTAACTAAAATTTTGTATTCCTTGACTAATAGCTCCACAATCTGCCTCCTTTCCCTAAGCCCCTGGTAATCATCATTCTGCTCTCTATTTCCATGAATTCTAGTGGTTTTTTTTTTTTTGATGCCACATATAAATGAGATTATGCAGTATTTGTCTTTCTGTGCCTACCTTATTTCCCTTAACCATAATATTCTCAGGGTTTAACCATCTTGTTGCAAATGACAAGATTTCATTTTTTTTTAAGGCTAAAAGTATTCCATTGTGAGTGCATACTACATTTTCTTAATACATTCACCCACTGATGAACACTTAGGTGGATTCCATGTCTTAGTTATTGTGACTAATGCTGCAATGAACATGGGATACAGATATATCTTTGACATAATGATTTTATTTACTTTGGCCCTCTCTCTTCAATATTGTGTATTGCTTGTATACGTATCTGTTCTTTCTGGAATGTGTTTTCTTTATGCTTTGATAACTTTTGAAAGAAAAAAAGCACTGTGTTATTGATGTGTTTGACTTATTCCAAAATAACTTATTTAATGATATTTTAAAGTATTATTATAGGTTTATACAGTTTTACATTATAGACTTTAAAGGTTATGCAGTTTTATCTAAAAAAACAAAGAGAAATGTAAATAATTATTTAGTTTATCAAAGAATTAAAAAAACAAGTTGAATTATCTTTCTTCTTAGTACTTAAGGTGACAAAGAGACTCTTAAATCAACGATAGGCAAAATTCGAATCAGCAAAATTTAAGATATATATCTAGCCCATATTTAGCACAGTGCTTCCTTGTACATATTAATTGACCAACAAACATTACTTAATTAAAACAAATTAAAGTAATATGAACCAAAATATAAACTAAAGGTATTTATGTAGAGTTAGGGAATATAGGACATATGCTTGAGTATGACAGTTTATAAAAACATCCAATTATGTTGTAAAATTTGGCGGAAGTACCTAGTAGTTAACACTGCAATAACAATGGATACTTTGAAGGAGAATAATATTCTACTTATAATCAGTATGCTGAAAGCAGCATTTTAAATTTTCTAAAGCATTAGGCAAGTATCCCTCTTAGAAAGCTGACAGAAATATTTTACATTTTGATTAAAATTTAACTGAGATGATTTCTGGGTATGATGGATGGTAGCTAGCTGACCCTGATTCAGTCCCTCTAAGCATCCCATGGAAACTTCCGAGAAAACCAAAAAGGATGCAAAGTCACAACAGTATTGGAAATTAAGGTTACCAATCAAAGATTTCCCAGTTTCTGGAAGGAACTTTTTCTAACTGTAGGTGGCTGGCTAGATGGGGAACTATTCAGTGACTGCTAGTATATAAACTCCTAAAACACTAACCTGACTAGAGAGGAATGGGAGGGTATTTTTAGAAACCTTCCAACATCTGCTCCGTTTATCAGAGATCTGGGTCCTAGACTGCTGCCAAGCAAGGCTATCAATCCCTCCCTATTTCATGCTAATGGACTTCCCAGGAGGTAAAGCTGTTTCTCCTTTCCCACACCTTCTCACTTTGTATCCATTAAAGAGTACAAAAATCCCAAGATTCTAATACTGCCTGTACAATAGGGAATGAGCAATGGGATGTGAGGCTACTTAGAAGAAAGGACTGGAAGAACGCTGGGAACAATATACCCTGGGGATTATGTAGAATCTTTTATGCTCTGCTTTTAGCAAGACAAAATTTATTGGTTGTTTACATTGTTCTTCAGAAAAAGAAATATGCTTAGAACACCCACAAATAGAAGCTAAAAAATATTTTTCCCCAGTCTAAAAGAGTACTTCATTTGAACAAAGAAATAGCAGAAAGTGGAAAATTTTTAGGGGCTGGTCTTTCAGTTTAAAGTTTGCAGGTGGATGCTGACAACATCCAGGTGGTCAGCAAACATGTATTCAGAGAAACTCTGTAAGTTGCCAAAAAAAGCAGGATAAAAACATTTTACTATCTCAACACACACACACACACACGCACACCAAACACAAATAGATATGTGTATATGTCTACATGAAAACACAAAAACAAACACCAAGCAGGAAATACTGCTAAATTATATGATCATAGTGTTATCTCTGGGTGGCATTATACATTTGTGTTATTTAAAAAATGTACATTGTGTATTTTTAAATGTAGCATTAATGTGTTTTATTACACTAACCAGAAAAAATATACATCTTAAATTTTGCTAATTCAAATTTTGCCTTTTGTTGATTTTAGGTCTCTTTGCAACCTTAAGCACTAATAAGATAATTTAAAATGTTTTTTATTCTTGTTTCACTAAATTATTTATTTCTATATATTTTCCTTTTGAAGAAAACTACATAACCTTTAAAGTATATAATGCAAAATTGTATAATCTATCATATTTTAAAATACCACTGAACAAGAATTTTGTTGAAGAAGTCAAACAAATCACAAAATGACTTTTCTCTTTCAAAACGTATTACTGACAAGTAATTTCTAGTTAGGAGTACATGTCTCATGATATAATAAAATTACTGTAAAATAGATACCAGTTTAATTTTACTTAATAAAATATATCAAGAATTTTAGGGCCGGGCGCGGTGGCTCAACCCTGTAATCCCAGCACTTTGGGAGGCCGAGATGGGCGGATCACGAGGTCAGGAGATCGAGACCATCTTGGCTAACACGGTGAAACCCCGTCTCTACTAAAAAATACAAAAAACTAGCCGGGCGAGGTGGTGGACGCCTGTAGTCCCAGCTACTCGGGAGGTTGAGGCAGGAGAATGGCTTAAACCCGGGAGGCAGAGCTTGCAGTGAGCTGAGATCCGGCCACTGCACTCCAGCCTGGGCGACAGAGCGAGACTCCGTCTCAAAAAAAAAAAAAAAAAAAAAGAATTTTAAAGATATTAATGAAATTATCTTGGTGCATAAGTTCCTAAGGCAAAATAAAGGTATGAGAATGGTGAATATGTGAAAATCAAAAAAGGCTAATAAGAAAAACCCAGCATTTCACTTAATGCTACTTTTCTTTCAACTAGATATTTTATTACCAATTTCAATAACAAATTAGCATTACCATAGTTTTTCTTATGAGCTAATTAATCAGCAAAACTTTTGTTGTTTGATTGAAAGGAAATATAAATATGTCAAAAATTTAAATATGACTCATAAATTTAGTCATAGTTAAACTAAACACTTTTTAATACACCTAAAGATTAAAAATACAATACCTAGGAGTTGTTGCCACCTCTTAGAACTTACATTAAAATGATCTTGTTAGAAATAACTAGTGACTTGGGAATTAAACAAACAGTTGAGAGCCAAGATTAAAAACTTAGTCATTTGATACTGATTTTACAAAATAAAATACTGAAACTGAGCAACAGAATTTTCAGGTCATTCCAATGAGTATAATTTTTTTTCCCAGTTTGGTAAAAATACCTATCTTTTTCTAGAAACTGTGATTAAAAGCATGCTAAATTAAAGAAGGTAGTTCCTAGTACCAAAACAATAGTCTATCTTGAACTTGCCTTTTCATGACTCTAAATAGTAAATGATTAGGCAATTGATATGATAAAGATGGTAGTAGTATACATCAAAGTACACATTTCTTGGATGGTTGAAGGAAAAAAGAAAAATAAACAATTCTTAAAAAAGGAAAAATATGAATCAGTATTAGTGGCTACGTTTCTTTGAAACCTTGAAGAAATGGTCAGCAAAGTGTGTGTGCGTGTGTGTGTATATACGTATACATATAGTACGCGGAGGGATGGAAGGAATCTGGGTGGCCAATTTAGAGTTAAAAGTACCAAGGCATAAAGATGCTTCATGCTAAACCTAGCCCTCTACTGTGACCTTAAAAAGTAACTTCATCACTTCTAGATTCAGTTTCTCCATCTGCAAAATGAAAGGATTTTTAGAAGATCCAATCCTTACATGCTCGAACATGCTATGCCTTTCTGAATATAAATAACATGTTGGCTGTGTCCAACTACATTCATCACTTCTCTCCACCATCAACATTTGATTCTATTGCAGCCAGGGGTTAGGAAAAATAACAAGAAAGCACTGGACACAGAAGTCAGCCTGAAGCAATCTTTGCTCTTTGCAGAGCTTTCAGCCAATGGGCTTCTACAGGATGTTCCGTTTGGCAAGATGTCCGCCTCCGAGTTTGTGCGGGTTCTCTCTTTATGTGTAGTTACAGCCAAAGCAAACTTTTTCTTGCTTCTAACCATATCCATTGAAAATCATTTACTTTTATCAGCTACAGTTCTAATACTACTTAAATTATTCTCAGGGTGGAAATAGGATTACAAGTACAACTAGTAATTAAAAATGACTGACTCAGAGGTGCTGCAAACCACCTCTTCAAAAACCAGAGAATACATCTTCAAAAAAAAAAAAAAAAAAAAGGTAAAAAAGTACTGTTGCAATCTCTGGAAATGTTTAATATTCTCCCCTAGAGACATGATTAAAAACAATGGATTATTAACATTAAAATACTTTACTTTTGCAAGTAAATGGTGTTAGTGTCAGAAGAATTCAACAAATGGAATTTTAGTTCCATGGGAAAAGTTCGAGTAATAAACTCTAAAATGATGATACTTATTGCAAATAATGAAACATGGCACTGACATAAAAATAGACACATAGATTAAAGGAACAGAGTAGAGAGCCCAGAAATAAATCCACACATTTACTGACAAATGATTTTCAACGAGAGTGCCAAGTGCACACAATGAGAAAAGGATAATCTCTTTAATAAATGATGTTGAAAAAACTGGATGTCCACATGCAGAAGAATACAATTTGACCCACCCTTATCTCATACCATATAAAATATCAACTCAAAATTGATTGAGGACTTGAATGTAAGACCCAAAACTATAAAACTACTAGAAGAAAACATAGAGGAAAAACTGCATGACATTGGTCTGTGTAATGAGTTATTAACTGTAACCTCAAAAAGACAACAAAAGCAAAAATAAACAATGGGATTGCATTAACCTAAAAAGGTTCTTCACAGCAAAGGAAACAGTCAACAAAGTGAGGAGCCACCCTACAATGTGGGAGAAAAAATTTGCCAACTATACATTTAATAAAGGGTTAATATCAAAAATATAAAAGGAACTCAAATAATTAAACAGCAAGAAAACAAATAACATGATTAAAAATTGGGCAAAGGATCTGAATTGACATTTCCCCAAAGAAGACATACAAATGGCCAACAGTACATGAAAAATATTTAACATCACTAATCATCAGAGAAATGCAAATTAAAACCATAATGAGCAATCACCTCACTCCTATTAGAATGGCTATTACCAAAAAAGGTAAAAGATAACAAGCCTTGGCAAGGAGCTGGAGCAAAGAGAATCTCATACACTGTTTATGGTAATGTAAATGATTACAGTAATTATGAAAAACAGTAAGAAGCTTCCTCAAAAAGTTAAAAATAGAACTATTAGACAATATATTATTTCCACTACTGGGCTTATAGCCAAAGAAAATAAATCAGTGTATCAAGAAATATCTGCACACCCATGTTTATTGCAGCATTACTCACAATAGCCAAGATATGGAATCAACCTAAGTGTCCACTGCCAGATAAATGGATAAAGAAAATGTATATATACACAATGGAATAGTATTCAGCCATAAAAATGAAGGAAATTTTGTCATTTGCAACAACATGGATAAAAATGGAGAACATTATGTTAAATGAAATAAGCCAGGCACAGAAAGACAAATACCATATGAATATCTCACTCATGTGGAATATTTAAAAAAAAAAAAAAAAAAGGAACGCATTGAATTAGAGAGTAAAATGGTAGTTACCAGGAGCTGGAGTTGACTAGCGGGGTGAGTGTTGGGAGATGTTTGTCAAAGTATAAAATATTCAGTTAGATAGGAGATATAAGTTCAAAGTGTCTATTGTACAGCATGATGACGATAGTTAATAACAATGCATTGTATTCTTGAAAAATGCTAACAGCTTGGAAGTGTACTCATGACAAAAATAACTATGTAACGTAATGTATATGATAATTAGCTAGATTTAATCATTTTACAATGTATATATACTTCAAAACATCATGTTGTATATAATAAATACATAAAATTTTATCAATCCATTAAAAATTTAAAAATGAATAATGAGGTAGTTACTGGCAAGTTTTTGGCTAAAGCAACAGCTACAAAGTTATTAACCATTAATTGTCAAAATATTATTGGCCTAATACGTATTTCAAATAGCACATCTGGATTAATGTCACTTGCTATTGTTGAACAAAAAAATAAAACAATCCTCTAACTCACATGCCAGTTCAGGGACAGGTGTCCAAAATCATACTGAACTTGTGGTTTTCAAAGAATAGAAATTCCTTTCACCTAAAGTTTAAAAATAATCAATGAACAGAAGAGGAAGGTGATTGGAAAGATGTACCGAAAGGAAGATTATGATTCTTAGATTGTTAGAAACAATTTCAGAGATACTATGCAAAATGAAAGGAAAGACCATCTGCATTTCTGATGTTACAAATACACTAAAACAACGTTCATCACATTTGCTCCCCCAAATTCAGCTCAGCATTCTAGCTTATCAATGATAAGTTAGAATTTTATTCATTCTTGTCACAAAGATGACCCAAACACTTAAATGTCACTTCTCCTTTGACCAAAAACATCATAGCTTCTCAAAGATGCTATGGGTTGCTAGAATGCAATTATGGAGATTTTGAGTACAAGGGCAATGGTGTGTGATTGGAAAATAAAAGGCACAGATTTTAGAGGAAGACAGAAGTTGAAGGACAAGTAAGGGTGGGACCCTCAGGCTGCCCGTCAGCTTTCTCTGACACTTCTCATCTGTGCTTGGATTTGCTTCCTCTATACCTAGGCCCTTCCAGCCCCCATGTTTGTTATTATTTAATTTTTTCATTCTCTTCCCCCTAAATCAGGAACTTACTAGAGGCAAGAGCTATCTTTTACTGCTATTTCCCCATTGCCTTGTGCTGTGGTCTGAACAGTTGTGTTCATGAAAAACTCATCTGTTGAAACCTATGACTCAAGGTTGTAGTATTACAAGGTGAGGCTGTTGAGAGGTGATTATGTCATGAGTGGAGAGCCCCTCATGAATGGGATTTTAGTTGTCTTATGAAAGAGGCCCCAGAGAGCATTCATCCCTTTGGCCATGTGAAGCTTGCACACAGTGAAAAGATAGCCATCAATGAACCAGGAAATGGCCCTCATCGGACACCAAACCTGATGGCACCTTAATTTTGGACCTTCTAGCATCCAGGGCTGTAAGAAATAAATTTCTGTTGTTTATCAGCCACTCAATTTATGGTATGTTTTAATAGCAGCCTCACAGACTAAGACATTCTATGTAAGTCCTTATACTTACATACTCAGAAAATGTCAATTGAATAAATAAATTTTGTCTTCTGGAATGTGAGGCTCATGGGAAACTAGACTGACTTTTTGCTTACTGCTGTAACCATAGAAACATTTCTGGCACATGATAGGCACTGAGTAAATATTTCCTAAATGAATGAAAGATGCCGCTAAGTAGTACTCTTTTTTTACAAGTAGACTCCTGGCTCAAGCAGTTAAAACAGACTGGTGCCTTTAAAGTAATCTGTATCCAAACAGTTCTGATTTAAATATAAATTAGATAAAGATGGCCAATGTCAGGGTCCAGGTTGTTTGTTAAGCACATCAAGGTAAAAAACACTGACCTAATGCTTTCCTCTCCTTTGGTATTGTAGAGGCATAACCATAGCCTAACAGAATCTCAGACTTTGTGAGATATCTTAGCCTTCATGTTACAATAAATGACTAATTAAACACTCAAGAAAATGTATTTTCTTGACAGAAATAATCTCCAGAGGATGGTTTAATCCGTAATGACTGATATAAAATTCCCCAGATGTGTTCAGCTGTGAACAATTAGTCTGTCAAAACACTATTAGAAACATATACAATGCATATATTGATGAAAAGCATCAGTTGATGAAAAGCATCAAGAACTCCCAAAATATTGATGATGGAAACAAGTTCTATGCCTCACCCCATGATGCAAAATATGTGGAATGGTGTGTTCCTTACAGAAGGGGAACAGCCTCTCATTCTTACTGTCATTAGTTAGAAAACTATTTTAGATGGATGGTTGCATTTGCCATGTGGGAACAAATTCTTCAGGTCCTTAATCAATCACCTGTCCAAACAGGAAAACTGTAATCCCTCTCCTACTGATACAGGCTCCAGAACAAAGGGTCATTTTTATGTAATGGGTAGGGCTAATAAATGGTACCCTCACAGAAAATATTATGTGGAAAGAGGAGTGCTTTATAGTAAGCTGGAGGCAACCTGGAGCACTGGGACATTCAGTCCTAATGCTCAGATTTACCAGCAAAATAGTTTCAGACTCTTGTCTGATGAGAAATTCACAAGAGAAAAATTCAATAGTGTACTACCAGACTATGACTTAAAACATACTTCCCCTTATTTACTTCTTCTCCAAATCCATCTTCAAAGAAATGGGAATGTGCTCAAAAGAAACCAAGAAATCTCTAATAAAAGAGGAAGATTATGAAGTTACCTGGGGATCTGGCTAACCCTAAAGAGTATTTAAATATCAAAAGAAAGTACAATTTGATTTTTGTTTTTGATCAAATGGTGTCTAGGAAAATCCACAGAATTAAGGAGTTTTGTCTTTTTCAAAACTGGTGTATATCCTTACTACAAAGACAAGACATCATTTCTTCCTTGTAGCTGAGTTTTGCAATTTTGTTTTTTTAAGAATTAAGAGGAACTAATTCTGAGACAGGCTTCAAATGTTCTGTTCTTGGTTTTGTTGTTCTTTCATTAGTTGGTTGGTTGGCTTTCCGGTTACTTTTATTGTTGTTGTTCCCTGACACAAGGTTTCAGAACAACAGAAAAATACCGATTCATTAGTCAACCAGTTTAAATTAGAAGATAGATTTATTTATAAACAGTTTTTTTTTTTTTTTTCAGTTGAGTTAGTCCTTGATCAGCAATAGCTTAGGGCTCAAGTTACAGTTCAATTGCAAAAGGATCATTTTAAAAATACGGTGGAAACTATCTCTGAAAGCTGTATTTCAACTCCTGATTGAAAACAAAAGTCAGTACTCTGAAACTTCCTCAAATTTTTTTAAAATGATCAATAAATGTAGTGTGCTCTCACCCTTATCACAACATAAATGGTGACATAGAACCTCTATCAGCTCAATTAAACTTTTCATTTTCACTTTGTTTTTGGCAACTGAAAAACTCGGGCATCTAGAAACACACTAGGAGAAGGCAAAAATAAATGGAATTCTGATAAACAACTTCTGCCTCTGATTCACTCAATTGCAAATATGTATTGAGTTTCTATCATGCAACAAGCGAACTTCTTGTGATTCGTCTCTTCAAAATTTCAATTTGTAAGTCCTGGAATAGAATTCAAGTGTACTTCTATGCTCTTCTATTCTATTATCTTTCCTGGATATAATTACAGATTACAATTATATTAATAGATTAAGATAAAATGAGTACATGTATATTTTTGTATAAAAATAGTAATTTCTAATAACTAATGAATACCAATAAATAATATTGGTATTCATAAAATCTTTATTGGTACAACAGAGATTGTATCTATGTTGGTAGTAATTTCCTTAGGATTAATCAGATTGTCAACAGAATTTTTTTCTTCTGGCAAAGTAATGGAAAATTTTGTACTGACAAAGCAAAAATTGCACCAAAGTTAATTAGACAAGGGAATTTTTATTAAGGTTACTGCAACAGGGACAAGATCAGGCAAGGGCTTAAAAAAAAAATTAAATCTCAAAGGAACAGAGAAAGAATTTACAACTGTAAGTTTTCTAAAGTAAAGGCTCTAAGGGAAAGGAGGTCAGGGACCTGTGGGTTTAGGTCATTTGGAATCTGCAACAGCTGGGAGGAGATGGACCTCAGGGCAATAGAGGCAGAAAGAAGCCTATCTAAAGTTTTGCTAAGCTGGGAAAAACATTAGGGTTGTCATGGTAAGTATTCAGCGCTAAAAGAAACATGTGATACATAAAAATATTTTAAAATCAAATGTATAACCAAAAGTACCCATAATCTACCACATTATTGTCACTGAAGTGTAATTGTCAATGAATCACAAAACCTTAGGCATTCTTTTTCTTTATTTCTATCTGCCTTGTTTCCACTCCTTAGACCAGTGAATCTATGACCCTCAGGCCCTCATGCCAAACCCTGACCAAATCCTGAGTTTCTGTTTTTTAAAATAAAGTTTTATCAGCACACAGCCATTTCCATTTGTTTACTTCATATCTATGACTGCTTTGCACTAAGCAGTGTAACAGAGACTGGTACAACTACAAAATATTTACTATCTGGCCCTTTACAGAAAAAAAAAAAAAAAAAAGCCAACCCCTGCTTTTAGACAGTTGTCTGGTGTGAACAGAAGTTTTTGCCTTTCCTGAGTATTGTAAATACAATAAGACATAATTTACCTGCAGGTCACTTGCAAATAAATATCGAAAATATTTTTGAAAAATACTTATCTTTTACTTAGATTAAGAGGCAAGATTTACCACATTATACAATGTAATAAAATAAGGAAGGGCTAATTCTCCTCTTTTCAACCATCTATGTGATACATACTTAGCATTTTTCTATATTCACATGACTATGTTTCTTAGAACACAGCAAAGATGGAAATGAATGAATCTAACATCAGCTCCCAGAGATATTTTGGAATAAATTTAACCTAATCTTTTCTTTTAATGGGATTCTATCCAGCAGCAGGTTGTTTTGATTTTTTAACCTACCTTTCTTTAGGCAGAACAATTCATTTCCCTTAGACTGCTCATCATAGTTGCATTTTAATGGTGCTGTGACTTTATACTAGGTGTTCTGAATCATAGCCCTTGGCATGGGATGGAACAGATGTCAAAGTCATGGACTCCCTTATGGTTGATCAATTATAAAACAAGCTCCCTCCAAAGTGGTAAGCTCCCTGTTACTGGATGTGGACGAACAAAGGGATGGTGACCATCAGTCAGGGAACCAATCACAAAGTTTCCAGATTTGAGAGGGAGGTTCAATCGGGTGATCTCTAAGGTTTCTTTTTTTTTTTTCATGTCTAAGAATCTATATATCTTTATTATTTAGCATTAGGACATTCTGTGTACTGGAAAAGCATGCACAATTTCTCTATCAGTAATTATCATTCATGCTTACATTATGTTGTTCTAGAAATATGATTAGAGATTAAGGGCTATGAACAGCAAATTTTGAAAAGAAACACTGATAGCACTGAATCCATCAATTACTTTGGGAAGTATGCCCCATCAAGCTACCATGGACTTTCTTCACAGAATTAGAAAAAAACTACTTTAAATTTCATATGGAATAATAAAAGAGTCAGCACAACCAAAACAATCCTGGCAAAAAGAACAAAGCTGGAGACATCACATTACCTGACTTCAGTAACCCAAACAGCATGGTACTGGTACCAAAACAGATATATAGACCAATGGAACAGAACAGAGACCTCAGAAATACCACCACACATCTACAACCATCTGATCTTTGACAAACCAGACACGAACAAGCAATGGGAAAAGGATTCCCTATTTAATAAATGGTGTTGGGAAAACTGGCTACCCATATGCAGAAAACAGAAACTGATTCCTTCCTTACACCTTATACAAAAACTAACTCAAGATGGACTAAAGACTTAAACGTTAAACCTAAAAGCATAAAAACCCTAGAAGGAAACCTAGACAATTCCATCCAGGACATAGATATGGGCAAAAACTTCATGACTAAAACACCAAAAGCAACGGCAACAAAGCCAAAATTGACAAATGGGGTCTAATTAAACTAAAGAGTTTCTGCACGGCAAAAGAAACTATCATCAGAATGAACACGCAACCTACAGAATGGGAAAAAACTTTTGCAATCTATCCATTTGACAGAGGACTGATATCCAGAATCTACAAATAACCTCAACAAATTTGCAAGAAAAAACCAAACAGCCTCATTACAAAGTGGGCAAAGGATAGGAACAGACCATTCTCAAAAGAAGACATTTATGCAGTCAAGAAACATATGAAAAAAAGCTCATCATCACTGGTCATTAGAGAAATGCAAATAAAAACCACAGTGAGATACCATCACATGCCAGTTAGAATGGCGATCATTAAAAAGTCAGGAAACAACAGATACTGGAGAAGATGTGGATAAATAGGAATGCCTTTACACTGTTGGTGAGAGTGTAAATTCGTTCAACCATTGTGGAAGACAGTGTGGCGGTTCCTCAAGGATCTAGAACTAGAAATATCATTTGACCCAGCAATCCCATTACTAGGTATATACCCAAAGGATTATAAATCATTCTACTATAAAGACTCATGCACACGTATGTTTATTGCAGCACTGTTCACAATAGCAAAGACTTGGAACAAACCCAAATGTCCATCAATGATAAACTGGATAGATAAAACATGGCACATCTATACCATAGAATACTATGCAGCCATAAAAAATGATGAGTTCATATCCTTTGCAGGGACATGGATGAAGCTGGAAACCATCATTCTCAGCAAACTAACACAAGAACAGAAAACCAAACACTGCATGTTCTCACTCAAAAGTGAGAGTTGAACAATGAGAACACATGGACACAGGTAGGGGAATATCACACACCGGGGCCTGTCGGCGGGTGGGGGGATAAGGGAGGGATAGCATTAGGAGAAATACCTAATGTAGATGATAGGTTGATGGGTGCAGCAAACCACCATGGCACATGTATACCTATGTAACAAACCTGCACATTCTGCACATGTACCCCAGAACTTACAGTATATTAAAAAAAAAAGAAAGGAAAGGAACACTGATTTTGGCCCAGTCTTCATTCATCATTAAAATGATTGAAATTGACTGATTATCTGGGCCAGTATCTATTCAGTTCACATGAAAATGAGATCTTCTTGTTAATATGAAAAAAAGTCATCTAATATATGCATATAAATAATTTGCATATTACACCTGGTATATATCTGAACCACTTGCACTTATAAACTTAGACCAGGTTTCAAAAAGTAAATTATGGGGAAGTAACGAATACTTCTGTTCATTACTAAACCCTTACTGAAATTCAGTTCTGAATCCTCATTGAAATTATAATAAGTCATTTCTGTGGCATCACATTTTTTTATATGGTTTGGGTTCTATGAGTGCTAAATAAATCTTTGTTTTACTGAATTAGCAGTACTGCTATAAATATGAGAAGGAAAGACATATTCTAATATTTGGAACAAGACACCATACTACCTCTGGACCTGTCTCTCTCACTAACAGGCTTTGTGACCTTGGATAAACCAGGACTTCAGTTACCTCAGATATAGAATAAGTCATTGACTCTCAAACTTTGAAGTATATGAGAATCACCTGGAAGACTTGCTGAACCATAGGTTGCTGGATTCCACCCTCAGAGTTTCTGATTCAGTAGGTCTGGGATGGGGTGGATAATTTGCATTGCTAAGTTGCCAGGTGCTGTTGATACTGTTTGTCAAGGAACCACACTCAGAGAATAGAACAAGGATTGGAGGATGGTGGTAATGAATTACCAAGTCATTAATACTTTACAGCTGTAAGAGTGAGTAGTCAGCATCAAACATGCACAGTGAAATATAATCCTCTTTTTAATCAGTTTCATTTGAATTAGAAGTGAGATGAATGCTCCTTTCTTTCTTTATATTTTAATAGAGATATTGACCACGTAAATGTTCTGTAGTACTTACGTCATAGCTTGATAAATGGATTCAATTCCATAACGCATAGCAAATTCATCAACTATTTCCTGGGAAGCATCATCAAAGAAAACCTTCCAGGCTTCATCCCCTTTGACTTCTGGGATTTTCACTCCACCATTAGATTTCACTTCAGTCAAGTAATGGAACAGATTCTAAAAGCAAGTGGTTTTTAATTGTTCAGTGATTCCTCAGAATAGGCCAGAAATATTTAACTAAAACTTTCAGTAAAATGCACTTGCATTGTCATTGCCTCTAATGTTTCATCAGCATCTGCAAGCAATAGGAATACCTCGAATTTTTATTCTAACTCAATTCATCTTTTATGCAAAATCTGCTTTGATTTCTGCCTGGGTAAAAGCACTGATATAAATATGGGAAGAAAGGACATAGTTTGATATTTAAGACAAGATGTCATAATAGCTCTGGATGGGTCTTTGACAGTAACAGGCTTTGTAACCTTGTCAAGGCTTTAGTTTCCTCAGCGAATAAGACATTGGTTCGCAAACTTTAAAGAGAATCACCTGGAGGGCTTATTAAAACACACATCGCCGAGTTCCACTCTCAGAATTAGATTCTATTACACTGCAGTTGAGAGGTTAGTTAGCGGTGTCACTGGCGAGTCCCTGACGCAAATGATACTTGTCTTACATCAAAAAATAGGAGATGAGGCCGAAGAATGTACCCATATTCATGTTCAAAGTGATAAAGTACCTTCCTAAGGTACTTTAGGCAGTAAAGTGGGGTGGGTCTATACGGAATCAATGATTCAAATATTTGTACATACCAAACCATTTGCAGAAGGAAGCGTTTTTGCATGAAATCATTTCTACATGATAGAGCATATTTTGCATTCAGGGATTCTGAGTAAATTATGGTGCCCTCGATGAATAATGTGATTTTGACTATGTTAAGGCGAAATTTAGCTCTGTAAATGATACTAAAGGGTTTGGGCTGCAAAATGGTAAGAGTAAGGGCAATGAAATGAGGCTGAAAAGTGAATGTTGAAGAATTTTGGAGTGCTATGAAATTACTACTCTCAATTCCTTTTTGCTTCTAAGCTTAGCAACTGCTACTTTGATGAAGCCAGGGTAAACTGAAGAACTTTTTCTTAGATTTCAGTTCTTTCTGGTTCTTGGACCAGTAGAAAAGACTCTGTAAAGTGAAGTGTACTGCTATTTCTCTGACGGTACACACACTTTAAGGCCAGAATTCTTCATCATGCCAGTTCAAGGGATTTCTTTTTATTGGTCTGAAAAATGAACCATCTCTCGTGAGGGAATGCTATCACTGACCACAAAACTGTGATTATGAAATAAACCTAGGTCGTATACCTAATTACTGTGTGATAGTCACACAATTTGAACACTGTTCCTCATTTCTTTTTTAGTACAATGGGGTCTATTTAAATGCATACATTTTCATGAATATATTTAGAAAAAAAATATGCAAAAAAGTAAAGCTACTTTTCAGTTGTCTTTTTCTGAGGAAGGCACTTTGTTACTTTGAAAAACATGAAGAAGAGTACATTCCTCAGCTTCACCTATTTGTTGATATGAGACAAGTATTATTTGCATCAGAGAAAGTCTCCAGCGACACTTCTAACTAACCTCTCAGTGACAAACATTCGATCGAATCCCAAGATGATTTACCTGTGCTTCTATACTGAGACACAAAAGGGAACTGGTCAAACTGCTTTTGATTGACATTGGATGGTGTTTACCTCTCTCTAAGCCAACTAGGCCCTACCTTTTGGGTGAGTAACCACATCTTATTCTCTCCATACTCATATGTTTGTGGAAAGAGAAGTTAACATGGAGGAGTGTGCAATATGTATGAAACAGTTTGTTGTACTCAGAAACAGGAAGAAAAATTAACTGCTTATGACGTTGGCTCCCAAAAGCCATTGAAACAGTACATTTTTATGTTTCTAGTTATAAATAGAGTCCTAATTAAATCTTCAATAAAACCTGAACTCTAACTCGGAGTTCTCAAACACAGTTATGATTTGATCCTCTCCTGCATCACCAAACTACTGCATATTTAATGCTTCCAAAATATGTGGCATGACTCATTTCTTCAATCAATATTTTTATTACTCTTCTTCCCCTTTGGAAGAACAGTAATTTTTTTGTATCTACTTATGCATTATCATCTTACTGCCTATTCACACCTGCCTCACAGGCTTGTTCTAAACTCTCATTAGATGACAAGTTCATCAGGGGTAATACAATACATAGAATTTATGATATCTTAGTGTATCGCCTGCTGTAGTATAGAGTCAGAACTCCAGGAACCACTCTGCAAATTCAATGATTTTTAAAACCAAATATTCTGTTTTATAATCCATAATCAAGAACATTTCTTATATTTTGTATTAGTAAAATTCCATTTATTTACCTCATGTAAACAGGTATATTGAATATGATATGGAGCCACCTTCTCTTCTCCTTTTATCTCCACATTGATTTTCAATCGTATGGCCCCAGATACAGCTGACTTATCTGTCCTTTTCTCTGATAAAGCAAAAAAACAATTTGTCAGTCATGTCTGACAATAATATTTTTCTCATATGACCTCTCAAAAGTTTAAAAAAAAAAGACTTAAGTAGCTAAAAACTATTTTTCTGAGTCAGAGTTGCTTGTTAAGTAACCATAATGAGACCGCATGTGGTAGCTCTTGCCTATAATCTCAATGTTTTGGGAAGCCAAGGTGGGAGTATCACTTAATGCTAGGAGTTTGAGACCAACCTAGGCACATAACAAGATCTAGTCTCTACATTTTTTTTCTTTTTTCGTTAGGCAGGTGTGTTGGTGCTTGCCTGCAGTCTTAGCTAATTAGAAGGCTGAGGGAGATGATGTCTTGAACTCAGGAGTTTGAGGTTATACTAAGCTATGATCACACCAGGGCACTTCACCCTGTCTAACATAGTGAGACCCTGTCTCCATTTAAAAACAGAAAAAAGTAACCATGATTCCCCTAAATACAATTTAAGATATTTGCCTATTATGTTATTGTAATTGTCAACTGTCTTATAGATATTCCAAAAAAAGAAAACTAATCAGAAGACCCTGCCATTCTCATATATATTTCTGTGTACTTGATCAGTTTATACAATGAAATGAAATAAGTTATTTGGCAATCAACATTAAGAAAAACGGTGTATAAATAGGAAATTATTTTGTCTGAAAGCTGTCACTACTTGGTTTCTTTTCTTTCTGTACTTGAAAAGATGAGCCAAAGTTCTGGTTAATAAAAAAATGTCGCTAATAGTTTTCATTGTCAGTGATTTATAAAGACCGACAGTCTATAACCTAGGCTAACTTATAAGTGTTAGACTGTTTATTTGAATGGAAACAATGTATAGTCAATTTAGCCATAAAATGTGTGTATGTGTTCAGTATGAACTGATCAATAGCTCTGAGATAAATAAAGGCATAAACTTCTAGGCTGTGATTGTAGCGGGGGAGTCCTAAGTTCAAGACCCGTTTCTGGCAATCTGACCCATTTCACAAATGAAAATAGGATTTAGGTAAGTGACACAAAGTCAGTGCAGAGGACTTAAACTGGCCCTCTTTCTAAACATAGTTGTACCTTTAGCCATATAAGGTACAGTTAAATTATGAAGATGGCGTCCCTCTTATGGAACGTCTGATGACTTTTCACTTTTATTCTTTAATAGTCATTTGTGTTACAAAGATTCTTCCCTTCTAAGTGCCAGGATCATAAGCGATTTTCCTACTGGCTGAGAGGGAGCTGATTCTCAACAAATATTAAAATTCTCTGCTGGGGCCAAGAGAAATGCAAGGCCTAGGGTCTTTTTGGTCACACACCTCTTTCCAGAACTCCAGGGGAAATTTGTTGGTTCTTTGATTTTTGACTGTTATCATCCCAAAGGATCTTTGGGAAGCAGGCTCCACGTGGACACCCAAGGCTTTTGGTCAAAACTTCCTTTGTGTAGTAGAATGAATTTTAAGTAATGAGAAAGGTTGTATCAAGAATAGAAACAGGTTATTTGTTTGGATAGAAGGTATTCAGGGATTTTACACAAAGCTGAAAAAGGTAAAACCTGTACACACTCTCTCTTTTTCTCTCTCTCTCAGAGGTTAAACATCAGCAGTGAGGACAAAAACGTACTGAGGGTGAGTAGGTACAGACTTACAATATTGTGTTTCATCATATTTTCATCTCGTAGACTGAAGGACAGTTTCAGCATAAGAGCTGAATGGCTGATTCTACTAATAGCAGCATATTCAAATTCCTCAGCAAGTTCCTGAATATATACTGGTACATGGTTTTTTTGGGTCTACTTCTTCTTCTTCTTCTTCTTCTTATTTTTTGTTTTTTTATTTATATACAAGGTCTCACTCTGTCACCCAGGCTGGGGTGCAGTGGCATAATCTTTTAGTTCACTGCAGCCTCAGTGTCCTGGGCTCAAGTGATCCTCCTGCCTCAGCCTCCAGAGTAGCTGTGACTACAGGCACATGGCACTATGCTTGGAGAATATTTTTTAAATTTTTGGTAGAGATGGGTCTCCCTATGTTGTCCAGTCTGAACTCAAACTCGTGGCCTTAAGCAATCCTCCCTCCTCGACCCCCCAAAATGTTGAGATTACAGGTGTGAGCCACTATGTTAGGCACTCATACATGTTTTGTTAAAAGAACAAATTGGAGAAATTTCTTTTCTGACTTACAACTTTACTGCCTCAACCCAAGAAAATATTAACGTATTACAGAAAAAAAAAGTCCATATAAAGATAAACCTCTTTCATAAAGAAATAATTGGTGAATATTCCACAGAGTTAATGGTCTGAAATTTACCCTCAGTTAGTATCTCTATTTTCATATATGAAGTTATTTAATAGTTAAAACAAGCTTTGGGGGGTGGCTCATTACAGGAGAGGTAAAAATTCTACTCCAATCCATAAGAGTACCAATCTTCTTTAAGGAATATTTCTTAAAATAGTTTTGATAATTAGTTCTTAGTTTAACTTGAATCATCTGTGTTTAGATAAATTAAATATCTTTCTTTTGTTGCATTATTCTGTAATCTAGAGTTTCATGAATTCTATGTGACCTTCTCCTTTTAGTTTGTCAATTATTTTGTTACTAAAAGTATGCAGTTTTTTTTAAAGTCAAAAGCACTTTTTATTTTGTTAAAATATGTTGGTATCCTAAGTGGTGATTCTTTTTAACCTGAGGAATGTGTCAACTCTTTAACTCATATCCAGCCAGCCCTCAAAAGTTTAATTATAGGATATGATTAAGACATCTTCAGATCATGCCTTTGCAGAAACTGAGGTGCCTCATATATTTTTACTACTATTAAATCACTATTGAAAATTCTGTGTTATTATTCTATTCCAGTAAAAGTTAAATCAAAACTTACCTTATTTAATTTCTGGTTCCATAATAATTTTTTAAAGCATTTCAGCTAATCACCTTCTCAATATCTTCATCATGAGAGTCCGCATGAGTTCACATATTTACTTGGCTTTGTCAACTAAAGGCTACTTTTCTACTATCATTCGAAAGCAATTCAAAATACATTTTTCCTTCATTGCCAAAATTCCATCAATGGACAAGAAGGAAATAAGTCAAACAGCATTAAATAATAGATTATTTGTTTCCCACGTATTTGGCAAAGGTTTATGAAGCTGTATTTCATGCATTAAAAATTAAGAATGCAATAACATTTTTCTCTAAAAGACATCTAGGTAGTTCGTGGAAAGGGTTTTCTCTTTTCAACTCAGATTTATCAAAGTCTTTCAATGGTGTTGAAAAAAGAACAGCCTTTTCTTGTCAATGAAATGAATCATCTAAAGTCCAACAGAATGTCCTGGAAAGGCATTGGTTATTTTTACTTACATGGGAATATAATACATGCCACTGGTATTTAGTGGTTTTATTTAACTTGTTTTTAAGTAGATAAAAAAATAATCACCTAAGTTGTACCAGACATCCATTTCTCCACTCAAGGTCCTCACTTCTACAATTGTTTGTCCCAGAAAATCATCTGACTCCTTTTTGAAATGTTGCTTGACTCTGGATTTAATATCATCATCTTCATCCCATACTCTGACTTTGATTCGATCTGTGGAGTTATGACACTCACTGAAAATAAATGTGGATAAGTTAACAACCATTGAAAACTGCTCCAGATCGCATCTGATGTTAGTACTTTATTTTCTATCTATTCTAGAAAGGCATAATATACAACATAATAAATGAGTTAACCCATTGCATCTATCCATGGGATGTTGCAGGTACATAATGCAAATATACTGAAGAAAAGTTAAATAATGTTAATAAGGGAAAATCAAATCCCATTCCATCCTATTTCCTTCAACTGATTTAGATATAATCAAATATCGGTCAGAAATCTTTGCTTGTGATATTTTCACTTATGCCATATTTCCTATTGACAATAGTTATCTTGATAAAAATATCCATGCTTAGAAAATTCTTCACCATAAAAATAAAGCTAATTTTATTGCAATGGGAGTTGAGAACGTGGACTTCACAAACTACAAAATAACAATAGTAGTTTTCTGAAGGACTTGAAAAACTAAAAATCCCGGTAAGCACATAAGATATTATTAATTCAAGTACAATTAGAATAAAATCCTTCTGATTTAAAGAACAAACTGTACATTCTAGTCCATTGTTAATTTCCAGGTTTCCTCCACCCTCTTGTGTTGAAGCAAGCTACTTAGTATTGCCTACACATATTACTGACTTTTCTGACACTATGATTTTTGTATACATTCTTCCCTAGGCTTTTCTGCCTGTTAACCAATCAATCTTTAGGAATCAGCAAGTTAACTGATGTATAGTATTATCACTTTTCCTACAACTTATTGAACCATTTAGTTGTGATCAACTGTGTGCTCCCTGTGTATCCTGTACATGATTTCCTCTAGTACAGGTACTTTATCTCAGGGTTCATGGATGAGTTCTGAGCATTCTTGAACTTGGATTAAAATACATATATTATATATATACACACACACACACAGAGAATATACATACTATATCTTATCTATATAATCTAGATAGATATAGATATCTTTCTATATAATCTATATCTGTATTACCTATAATTAATATAGATATATGTATAAAACATGTATTTTATGCATATATGCATGCATAAAATATATATACATGTATTATATACATGTATTATACATATGTATGCATAAAATACATGTTTTATACATATATGCATAAAATACATATATAGAGAGAGGAAGAGATCATCTTTATATTTTCAATTATGAATATAGGCAACAAACTACAACAGCATTTTTGTCATCAATACAACCACAGATATTGACATACAACATTATAAGTGTTATGAACCTTAAAATATTATTTGTACCTATCATTAAACTAAAACTATGTTTCAATATAATTGATTTAATTCTATGAATTTTATTTTTTATATGAAAAGGTACATTTTGAAAAGACATCCATGGTTTTCACTAGACTTCCCAACAGGTTCATGGTGCAAAAAGTATTTAAGAATTCCTAACAGTGTAAGGTCTCTTTCATTAACTTATAAGGCAAAATAATACGGCACATACAAGAATAATATTTGAATCTGACAGGCCTATATGCGAATTGTAGCACCACTGTTTCTACTTAACCTAGGAGTTTTCAACACAGAGCATTTTACTATTTGCTGGGACATTTTTGGTTTTCATGAACATTCAAGGACACTACTCTACTGGCATTCAGTGGAACAGGCTAGAGATTTAGACACCCCACTATGTACAGGACAGTATGCATGATTTAAAATGACCCATCAGGAATTAAGGAAATTGCTTAACTCATTGATAATTATCTTAGCTCAGGATGTAATTCTTTTAGGTAGAAACACCATGTCTTTTGCATTGTTTACTAGACACTGAAATGTCCTGGAAAGGAACTGGCATGTCAATCACTAATCAAAGAAGGTTTTGTTATTGTTGCTGTTAAGAAATTCACCAAGGCTTGTTTTCCATTTTGAAAAATTACATCACCCATGTCGAAACTACACAAAGCATTTGAACTATAGTGTTTGAACTATGGTATTTATAGTGTTTGTATCAGTGTGCATTTGAAATGGTCATATTCATGTTAATTCTATTGACTGTGAAAGCCTGTGTCTACTATGTATTCTAGGGTAGTTGTAGCCAAGCCCTTACACGTTAAAATACATATTAGAATACTTTTAGTTCTCCTTCATTTTAGGTTGGAACATTATACTGATTTTTCAAATTATATCTATATCGGTTAAGTCATACATTACTTTGTTTCAGCATAAAATGGGTCATTATGAATTATTTTACATAAAAATGAATCATTGGGTCTGACAGGGTTGAGAACTACTATGTCTACCTAACTTCTATAAATCTCAGTTACTTTATAAATAACAGGGGATAATAACATTTGTCTTAGAAAATGTTTGTGGGAAATGGTAGATAATGCCTTATAGCTGTTAGCGCAGTACCAGGCAATGTTTGATCACTATTAGCTATAATATGTCATTATTCCATAAGTTCCACACATTCTTTTTGAAGTTAGAGCCTATGTTTAATATATCTCTTATTGATTATTTCTGTCATGTATCTTTCAACAAATATTCACTAAAGTCTGCAAAGTTTCACCAAAGTAAAATCCCTTTTATATTTGAGGAAAAAATAATTTTGTCATTCTTATAAATATATTCATAAACATGTCTAAGTTTGAGCTATTTTATTAGTAAAATGTGGTAGAAATTGTAGGGAGAAAGGAAGAATTAATCCATGACACTGTGTCTGGAGCAGCTAACAAAGCCCACTATCAACCATGGAGAGCAGTCAGGCTAGTAACAGCACAGCTGTCGCCCATTGACTCAGAATTCCCGAGATAACTGTATGAACCCACAATGAAATTATTGTAGCAAGCATATTTGGATAACCTCTTTGGTAATTTGCCCAAAATTTATATTAAAAATGGCTAACATTTTAAGTTCCTTGCTCTCAAAAAGAAGAAAAGTCTAAGTAGAAACAAAGACACAACTACTAGTTTATTTCATTCTTATCTCAGAAAAAGACAGAAAGGCATTTTAGAGTAGCAAAAGAGACAGTTATCATCTTAAACTTAACTCTCAATACATTGCAATTGCAGAAAGATGTCACTTTTTGTCATTTTTTGATAAATAAATCATCAGAGTTTATATAAGCCCTGGAAAGAGTTCTAATGTATTTTTTACCTGCAAATAGCAGGCACAATAAATAGCAAGCTCTAGATAATAAAGATTGGTAAACATTTCTAGAATCTATTCCTTCACAAGAAAAAATATCCTATCTCATTTTGAGGCCAAATTTTTTGAGATTCTAGTTTTTACTACAAAAGCAAGGTAAAAATTTATTAAGTGGTTAAATATACACACAAATAGCAATCCATACAAAATAGTAGTAAATATATGGGTAGATAAACATACACACATGGGCATGTGTCTTTCTACATCATACATACATATGATATAGAAAAAGGAGGGAGAGACAATACTATCTTTCTTTCCAAACTTCTGTTTAAAATAAATGTGATACAAATAGATGAAGGACAAATATAAATGACCAATGATGTGCTTTGTATAAGTGTACTTGCAATTTGCCTTGAGAGTTTGAGTTTCTCTGCATTTCTGATTGACTTTTTTTTTTCATTTTTTAATTAAATGAACTTTTTATTTTAGAATACTTTTAGATTTGCAAAAGACTTGCAACAATAGCACAGAACTTTTCTGTATGCCCTGAACCCTAATTATTTATTAACCTGCCACATTACTAATATTTGTCACAACTAATATTGGTTCTACTTTTATTCCCCATAAAGACTGGCCAGCTCTTACATTCTTTGTCTTCCAAACAGCTGCTTTTTGAGGAATATTAAGTTTGCCATTATGTTTCACATTGAAACTGTCAGAAACTTACATTTTTACTTCACAGAGCAAAGGTAAGAGTGGGGTTGCTGTTTCAAAATGTTGAAGATTGCCTAAGGGTGTCGTGATGGGTTTGAAACTGGAGATTCAGTTGATGATTCTGTAGTGGAGAAGCATCATGTATGGAGGCCCAGCCTCTCGAGCATTCTGCTTCCATTTTGACCAGATCCCTCCTTGTGTGGCTCATCTTCTGAAGACTCAAGTTAGATAACTCACTTTCCCGGATTCCTTTGCAGCTATGTTCCAGGTATTTACCCTACATTCAAGCAAGGTGTAAACTCAAAGTGGCACAGTGTCCATATCATGGGAACTGCTTCCCGCCCCCCCAACAGTGGATGCTATATAGTACGGTCATACAGGGTTTCACAGTACTATTTAGTCCCGAGGGGCAAAAGTATTGATTGGTGTTTTTCCCAAAGAAACGCTGCCACATAACTTGACCCAGTTTCCACACAGTAGCTTTAGAAGCTGGCACTTTAACCTCTACAATGATTCTTGAGTGACCTAGTAGTCTATAAAGAATCTTTCTCTGCCTAAACTAACCAAAGTGGACTGCTTTGTTTGCAACTAAGAATACTCACTAACATAACAATTGTTAAAGCACGAAGGCAATGGCAAGTAACGGAGTCTAAAAACATAGAACTGACTCTGTGGAGGAGATGCTGGTACAGAGAGTGAAGATTTAATCACCTCAGGCTAGAAAGCTGATACATTTTGATATGCAATTGCAAAACAGCTGGTCAAATCTTGCTCACTATATGTATAAACTTTGACCACCATGCCAGCTGAGGCTTTTTTATTAGTGGAAATGGTAGGAAATAAAATTCAGAATATTGCCAAGTGATTATTAAACGCTTCCCCCTTTCAAAAATATACTACCATACACAGAGAGACATTCACACTGAATCTAGACAGTTTATAGGTAGAGATGCAAAAGAGAGCAGCCATGTTCAAAAGAGGCACATTTGCTAGTGTCCTGCAATGTAAATTGACTGAGAATATTACAATTTGGAACTCTGCAGGGTTGACAAAAGCCAGCTGATTCTGTATACAAAAAGGTACCGGTACAAGCAGAGGTTTCTAAGTGCAACTTCAGAAAGAGATAAAATTGTTGCCCGAGGGCTTTTCCAGCACCATCCTTTAAGAGGCCTTCGAGTGAAAATGAATGGTAGCTTAGCAGCAAAAACCAAATTAAAGGTGTTGCATTCTCACCCTGGAATATTATTTTTCAGGAACTGAAGCTGCAGCCATTAGGTTAAGGGAGATGAATTGATCAGAGCAGAGGAGCCAAGAGCTAAGAGCCAAAATTGTCCAGGCTTATGTGGTTACTTGCTCATAAAATTGTCTTAGAGCCCATCTCCTGGAAGCCTGGTAAATTTTCCAGGAAACAGTATTGCCCAAAAGTCACATACACATGCAGAGAAGCTAAAGAGATTGTTGGTGGCAGATGCTATAAGTACACTCATACAACAACCTTTCGAACCACTCCCCTCCTTCCCTTTTTAGTTTTATGCAATTTCCCAACCTCCCCTGCAACTAGAGATGGACATTAGCCAATGTGTCTCACATGTGGCTGGCTACAGCTGTACTTAAAGTAATTCCTGTGTCCCTGCACTCACAGCAATTAAAAGAAAAAAAAAAAAAAGACTCCAAGCAGGGCATCTATCTCCCCAGCTAGGAAGACCACATGCCTGGATTTCCTGGGATGGTCCCCATTTATGGATATTGTACATAATGGAATGACTTTTAATCAATTTAGAGCCCTTTTTCATTTACTTTCACCTTTCACAGTACTCACCCTTGAGTGTAGCCACTGATGAAATGAGCAAGGAAGGTTTACCTGTATGTAGACTCAAAGTAGTGGAGGGAAATCGATGAACAAAATTCATCCAGAAAGTAGCAGGTCATACAAGATTGGCTAACCCAGAAACTACTTCTGCTGCTAGGATCAGGAAGTCCTGAACATATCTGTCCAGAGGACCCTATGGTTGCTACATACATGGACTATGTATTTTCCATTTTCTCTCTTAGTAAATGAGAAATTTTAAATTGTTGTTATCCTATTTTATTTTCTCTTCACAACAATACGTTGGGAGTGTTGGACGAAGATGCCTAGTGTTTAATTTGTGTCCCAGGATCCACAAAGAACCAAACCTGAAGCTTGTGAAGAGTCTACAGACAGATCCTGAACTTCAAGATACATGCAGTAACTGAATATAATTTTTGGATTACCTACATTGAAAGGGAGAGAATGAATTCATTTAAAGTAAGCATAGGTGTAGAAAAGGCATATATACATGCTTAGAAGCTAAAGAGGTTGTTGGTGGCAGATGCTATAAGTACACCCATACAACAACCTTTCAAACCATTCCCCTCCTTCCCTTTTTCAGTTGTATGCATTTTTCCAACCTCCCCTGCAACTAGAGATGGACATTAGACAAAGCTCTTCCAATGAGATATGAGCAATAGTCTTCTGATGCTGTCTCCTCTTTTTTCTAGATTTACTACCCTGAAACATGGATGTAGAACAGACTTCACCAAAAATGTTTAAACAGCAAGATAAAATAAGCTTTGTTCTTTGAAGGGATAATTGAGTTATCATACCAATATCTGAACTTCTTGTTGAATGAAATAAATGAATCTCTTCTTTGCTAATGCTGTGGCTTCATGTGAGACTGAACACAATTCTGATTGGATCAAGTAGGAAAGAATACAAAACATAGTAAGTTAATTGTATTTGATTATACCTGAAATAAATTTAAATAAGTTTAGGAACTGTTATTAGTTTTTATACTTGCTGTGTTCTGTGGCATTCCTTAACTATTTAAAATGTGTTTCACAAACCTTGACTTTCATGAAAATATGCAGGTTAGCATTTTAGCTGGGAAATGATAGGCTCTTGTAGTAAACAATTTGACAACAAGACAAATATCCCTACATACAAGAGGAAAAAAAATCTATCATGTGTAATAGAGGGAGAATGCATAGTCTCACTAAATCTTATTCTACTAAACCATTTCTGTACTGAATAATTTGTTAACCAAGACTCGGGTTTAGGGTTTACCAGTTTGTGAATTTGGCTTATTTTTTAACAACAGAAATTAATATTTTCTACTGCACAAACTTGATAAATATAGCACTGCTAGAGCCAAGTTATTTGTTTTGCAGTTTTTCTTTAATTAAAAATAATTCTCTTCTTAAAGAGTGATTCATATTTCTAATTTTAAATGTTTTCATTGTTAAAGAGAGAGCTGGTTTTGTTTCCATGGGAATAAGGTATTTTATTCCATCCAAAATTAAAGAAAAATATATTCCTTTTCTCGCCTCAGGATTATTGTATGTGTGTCTGTGTTTTGATTTTTGTTTCTAATTTACAGGTGCTGGCTGTATCTCTGTAGAGCCAATCACTTGTTTGGCCAATTTTCTTTTGGCAGCCATAAAAATGACTAATTTCTTTATAATTGCTTATTCCACCTTTACAAATATTTTCAGATATAGAGTCTCCTAGATATGGTCCAAATAGATATTTCCTCTCATTAAAGCAAAAATTTTTTTGGCCAAGTTATCAGTGTTTAACCCATCATGAGATGGCTCGCTCTACCTAGAGAAATGCTCATGGCTTTCATAAAGTTAGTAAAGCCTGATTGCCTGACTTCACTGGAAAAAAACAAGTTCCTGCCCAAGTGACCATCTCAGAATATAACAGCATTGCTGAAGTAGTATATTAGAAGAGAGTTGTTAAATATTGAAAACTGCACTTATAGTTGGGCTAGATCTAATGAAGCAACTAAAATATATTTCACACTGCAGCTATACCAGGAAAATGTCAATAGTAAGTGCTGTCACCATTAGAAATCATGTTCGTTAAGAAAAATTCTAGCTACATATTTTAATGTAGAAAGATCCTGTAATATTTAAAATAGTATTGTACCAGCTTTTATTAAGAGATATACTGATAAATAATGGGCCAGGCATAGTGGCTCATGCCTATAATCCTAGCACTTTGGGGGGCTGAATCGGACAGATCACTTGAGGTCAGGAGTTCAAGACCAGCCTTGCCAATAGGGTGAAACCCTGTCTCTACTTAAAATACAAAACAAATTAGCCTGGTGTGGTGGCAGACACCTGTAACTCCAGCTACTCAGGAGGCTAAGGCAGGTGAATCGCTTGAACTGGGGAGGCGGAGGTCGCCTTGAACTGAGATTGCACCACTGCACTCCAGCCTGGGTGACAGAATGAGACTCTGTCTTAAAAAATAAATAAATAAAATAAATAACTACCGAATATACATGATTAATAAATATATACATATATAAAATATATATTCATTAAAATAAGCTATAAGGGTATACATCAAAATATCAAAATATAGGTGATAGAATTTGTGAAAGTTATTTTATTATTTGTATTTTTTCTGTTACAATAAAAAATGTATTTTCCAATATCTTCTAGTAATTGTGAATGATCTCATTCCAACTCGGCCTGGAACACAGGGCATCAATTGAGAAAATCATCAGCAGAAACCTCCTGCCAGAGCCATCCTGAGGCAAAGCAGCAGTGGCGGCCTTTCAAACAGTAATTAAATTCTCTAGTTACAGCTTAATTCCTTAAACTCTGACCCAGCAAATGGAAATACTATGAGACACTCAACTTTCACATTTCCTCTTAGTGATTGATCATGAATTATGTAACCCACTTCTATTGCAATATCGGTGTCTCACTTGTTATTGCATGAAGATCCCTAACACTATTATCTTCCAATTCTATTATAGTAGATGGACAAACTCTAAGTTCAAAACCCAGTGATGATGCAGAGAAACTTTTCTCACCTACATTTAACAGGAGCAATTTAGTTATTGGAGTTAAAAAACAAAAACACAAACAAAAGAGTCCCCAACACTTTAAATTCTCTCAGAGTTTTTCTTTGTACTATTAAGGCACTGTAAATCCATTTCAGAAGTCAATAACATAGGAGATGGTGCAAATAAGAGCATGACTTTTGGAAAAGGAGAAGAGGAGTTCACGCACTGGCTTTTAAGGGTTGACTGAAGAAAGTACTTATATTTTAACAGATCACAGAAACAAAGGGCAAAATATGACCTTATTAGCTACATTAATTTCCCGGAACCACCTTCTAGACCCCACAGTTAGACTATAAATCTTTCAAAGTCTTGTATTATATGTTTATATCTAGTGATTTCTCCACAGATAATGTTGCAGAATAAACTTGTTTTACCAGCTGTTTTGATAACGATTAAATAACATTAAAACAGCTGAATAATAACAGTAAATGAATACTAAGCTCTTAAGATACTATCAAAATTATAATGTAAAATATAATTATTAATACTATTAAAATAATAAACATAAAAAACTTGCTTAGGAAAACACCCCGTGTTCATTTTGCTGTGAAAAGAGAGACTACTTAGGAAGAGAGATATCAGCAAACAGGCAGATCAAATTGTTCTCTCAAGAAATTAGAAGAGTGTGTGTGTGTGCGCGCGCGCGTGTGCATGCGTGTGTGTGTGTGTGAACGTGCACATGTGTGCACATGTGCTCGTGGTGATTTCTATTCATCATTTCTTTGATTCACCTTGTATTTTCCCAGCTCAAACCCTGTATTCATGTTTTTCCTAGTTAAGGATGTCTTTTCCCTACTCCTCTGGTGGACACTTACCTGTCTTTCAAAACCCACAAGAAGAGTCATCCCTGTGTGAAAGGGAGCATTTTGTTTGTTCCAACCTCTAGTGCCTGCAGCAAGTAGGCATTCAAAATTGTTTGCATAATAAATAAGAGAAACATCACAGGTAGGAGTAATCATACTCTTCCTTTTTATTCCTCATTAGACATTACAAATATACTTGTTCGAATTAGTGGCATAATTATTGTAGCTGAAATTAAACTATTTGTTTGAAGAAACAAGGTCCACTTTGGATGTATGTTTGATATTTATTTGATATTTTAATAAAGAAATTATCTTCCCAAATCTGACTTTTATTTAAGTGGTGATATGTGTTCTTTCTAAAAGCTTACCTGCCCACAGAACAAAGAGTTATACATCAATAATCTCTAAAGTCATTGGTTGTAATGAGGAACAAAAGATCATATAACTGTAAAGGGACTGGAACAGTGTCTGTTGCTATTGTTTGTGGTTTTCTTATTCTAGCTATAATATTCCAAGATCTGTGATTCACAGTATGTTACACATTTTTTGTATTTCACTTTGAATGTCAGTATGTATTAGACATGATGGAAGAATAAAACTAGCTTAGAAAAAGACCTGTCTAGTTCAAATTTCATTTGAGCCACTCACTAGCAATATGACTTTGGGCAAGTTGCTCAATTGCACTGAGCCTCTGTGTCCAATCAATAAAACTGAAGTATTGATAATTACTTTTAAGGTGATTAAATATTACATACACACACATACACACACATATATATCACATAGAAATGTGCTAGGCACTTAGATTTTTAATTACAGGTAACTGGTTGCAACTAGTTACATTATTCAAATGTATAAATATGTTCCACCTTAACAGCAAAGGACATGTCCACACGGATATATAAAATAGAATACATTTTAATTTCCTAATTATAAAACCCAGGAGATTGATTAAATAATGTATATATACCGATACAATAAAATCATATTCAATTATTAAAAATTTAGGTTTAGCAATATCTTTCACAATGTGGAAATTTTTACAATGGATCACTGACACAAAAAGCCTTATAATGAAGGGATTATAATTATTCTAATATTTAAATTTTATATTATTTTGTATATATGTTTATATTTGTGTGTATATATGATTGGATATGTATGTAGTTGTATGTGGATTTATATATATACCCGTATTGTTGAAGATATATATATATAATTGATAGTGACAGGAGGGCAGCCAGATGCCTAGGCAGATAGGGTTGGGTAGCAGGTGAAACCCCTCCTTAAAGCTGAATACAGTTTAAAGCCTGAAAGCCAAGCTGCAAATTAAATCCTTGAACTGGATTCCGAACTTGTCTTCCTGTTTGACATGCTTTCCTCTGATTGATCCCCACCCTTCATCTATTTTATACATACCTGCCCTTTCCTAATTGGTAATCTACACTTTCATGCCCACCTTTGAGTGAGGTCTTCACATTAACCTTTTTTACATACCAATCAGCATGCACATCCGATCCTGTGCCTATAAAGACCCCAGATTCAGTCAGTAGAGGGGAGACGGCCTGACTTTGAGGAAGAGACGAGACTCCAGGGAAGATGACGTGAGCTTCCTGTCCCCTCTCCAGCTCCCCTCTCCACTGAGAGCTGTTTCCATCACTCAGTAGAATTCTCCACCTTCACCATCCTTCAATTGCCCAACGACCTCGTTCTTCTTGGACACCAGACAAGAGCTCGGGGCCCACTGAGTGCGGGTATGAAGAAAAGGCTGTGACACTGGCCCTTTGCACTCAGCAGAGGGCAGCCAGCCCACATGATGAGGCAAGGGGCCAACTGAGCTGCTAAACTGACAACAAAAGTAAAGAAGCACTGTAACACCCCCTCTGGGGTTTTGGGGTTGTGGACACCCTCACTTGGGCAGTGCCATGTTCCCCTTGAAGTGACACACCTGGTCTGGCCACAGGCCCCACATGGAGCTTACTGAGCTTACAGCTCAGAGCAGTTGGCTATATCCCATGCTCACTCCCTCCCTCCTGCAAGACGTTGAGCGCAGTGGGACACGTAGACAGGGCGCCCCTTCTGCAAGTCTGGCGAAGGGGCTGAGAAATATCCTGCATCATAATTACACATATAGACATATTGAATTGATGATATATATGTATATGTATGTATGCATATGTTCATATATTTATGATTCTGAGTATATAACTACATATATGATCAGAGCTAGAGATAGCAAAATTTTTACAGTGGTTATCTAAAAATCACTCATATTATGTAGATGTAGTTCAGAATATTGGTTAAGAATAAGGGCTCAAGCAACATGATTCATAATACCTAAAAGTAGAATCAACTCAAATATCTACCAACTGGAGAATAGACAAAATGTAGTGTACCCATACAATGGAATAGTATTCATTAATAAAAAGAAACCACCTACTGAGACGTACCACAAATGAATGAAACTCAGAAACATTAGGCTAAATGAACAAACCCAGATGAACACTTAAAATGAATAAATTGTATCCTATGTATGTTGTACCATAGTAAAAAGAAGAAAAAAAATAAAAAATAAAAATAAGAGTTCACTTTTGGTTCCACCGTTTGTTGACCATTGTATTACTTAATATATTTGCCTTGGTTTTGTCTCCTGTTTAATGGTTATAATAATGATACTTATCTCATAACACTGTTGTAAGAATTAAATAGATTATTGTGTATATGTGTATCATTTAGAATAGCACTTTGGAGTATATAGATACATAGACAATACTTGTAAGTTCTTTGGAACGAACGCATGCATTCTTTTCAACTTCATATTTGACTGAGAGTTGGTGGCTTTAATTTCTCCCACTGTTGCATTCTGTAAATTACCAGAAAACTATAAAAGCAGTTAAGGCATAGAAGAGCTAACAGGTAAATGAGCAGCATACCACATGCCAAACCCATACAGAAAATGCCATGAAAAGATACATACAACTATATATTTAGCTTTAAGTATATATTTGGTTCTCTCTCTCAGTCCTTTCAGTATTTCTTTGTCCTTCTCTGAAAAGTCTTAGCATTTGTGTCTTGATAATAAATCTTAAACACAAAGCACTTTTCTGGAGTGTATGATCCAATTTTCTTATTTCAGAAAAGGAAACCTCTGTATGAAGACTAATAAACATTTTGCACTAGTAACAATGAGTGAATTGGAAAGAAAATTGTGGATGTAAAAGTTTTGGAAAAGTAATAGCACTTTATAAACTATTATAATGATTTTTATGCTTATATAGTCACTCTGTTTAAGTATATGGAAAATTTAAAGACTTAAAAATATTGACTATTGGCTGGGCATGGTGGCTTATTCCTGTAATCCCAGCACTTTAGGAGGCCGAGGCAGGCAGATCACTTGAGATCAGGAGTTTGAGACCAGCCTGGCCAACATGGCAAATTCTCGTCTCTACTAAACATACAAAAATTCCCTTGGCATTGTGGCACGTGCCTGCAATCTCGGTTACTCAGGAGGCTGAGGCAGGAAAATTGCTTGAGCCCCAGAGGCAGCGGTTCCCATGAGCAGAAATTGCACCACTGCACTCCAGCCTGGGCCACAGAGTGAGACTCTGTCACATTTTTTTTAAAAAGTATATACACACACACACACACCCACAGACACAGACACATATGTATATATGTACATGTATGTATATACATATGTATATATGCATACATATATATGGAGAGACAGCAAGAGAGAGAGAGAATGTGTTTTTCAGAAAGATGGAACTCTCCTCTATCAATTTCCATCTGCAGTGAGCACAGTTCTTATTGTGATAAGTGTATCCAGTTCATTACTTGACTTACTGAATGTTATTGTCAATATTTTAATAGAAAGTTATTATTTAGTATTAGTATTTGCCTTTAAAAAGTTTGATGTATTGTTATCAAAGTAGATACATGTATCTACTATGAATTTTGACAAATACGGGATCTTATTGTACATATCATTTACCCCTTTAACTTAACACATTGGGTACATCCTGACACATCATTCTTTTTAATAACTGTATTGTATTTCATTACATTACTGTGTCCTAATTTATTGAATTATTCCCCTGTGTACAGTAGATGGACATTTAAGTAGTTTCCATTTGTTTACCGTTACAAAAATTACTACACAGAACCACAGAATCCCTTGTATGTTTATAAACTTGTGAAAATATGTTAGTCAAATTATTAAAAGTAGCTTGGCTAGATTTAAAGGTGTGCATATTATATGCATATCTGTATACACACACATTACTTAAATATTATCCAGAAACATGTATGTGCTTACCCTTCTATCTGCTTCTCTATACTCTCATTAACACTAGGAATTTTTACCTTTTAATATTTGCTGATGAGATCATTGAAAACCTATCTTTTTATATTATATTGATTTTTAGGGAGCACATCCATCCTACAGTAAACAAAATACATATATAAATATTCATGCAATACTTTTCTTTTTTTCCTTACCAGCCTATCTGAACAGAAAAATATTCTAATGAAAAGCTTCACATTCCCACATCTAAAAGACCTCTAAAGAGATAATAAATATTTCTTGCCAGAGAAAAAGAGTTAAACAAAATAAGTAGCCAGAGTTTATTTCTGGCAAGAAAACAGGATCAGTCGGCATTCATTTCTGTAGACACCTGGCATCCTTTATCTTAGTTATTTCCCCACCTTACTTGCTAGAAAACAAGAGCTGCCATTCTTTCAAGAAACTCTGAGGCAATGATGGAAATGCCAGTAACAAGTGGCGGTTCCATCAGTTTCCCAAACAGACTTTATCTGAACACCAAACTTGATTCAGGAGAGTCAATCACAAAAGTAAACACTGTCAACTAACATCCCTCTATTCCCAAATATCAGCAATACAACAGCACAGTACAGGCTTATACAAAGAAGATTGTACTAATCACCAAGGAATTGCTGGAGAAATGTTAGGAAATCTCACATTCCAATTAACTTTTCCACTTAAGTCTAAGCTTCAACCAATTATCTCAAATGAAGCAAATGTTCTTAAGAATTCACAAATAGTAATGTTGGTTATACCTCAGTCCTCTCTGGGCTCTTTTGCTAGATGTGAAAAAATGCAAAGAGATGGAATTTTTGAAAGTGCCAAGTCACTGCACAAAAATACTACAAAACACTTGGCAACACCTGTCATATTCTGGCACTGGTACCCATCTGTCTGCAGCATTGCCCTTTATCATTAAAATGCAAACTTAAGCGCCATAAGAACTCAAGTTGAATAAATATGTTAGGAACAGCTGAAAGAAAAGTTTACCAGACACCTGTTTGAATGTATTTAATATTTCCAAAAGTTTGTGTAATAAAAGATAAAACAACCCAATTTGATCAAATATAAGCATAGCTTATGTTTTAAAAAGTATAACAAATACTATGCTGTAGATGATAAAGAGGTAAGACTGATGACTCAGATAGAAATCATTCTAATGAAAGCGATTACTTTAGGCTGAACCATATAATATTTACATTTTTGTAGGTCAAAAGGGTCAAATGTCAAAAATTTCACGTGGTTCGACTGTGTAATGACCAGTTCTGCATGATGAAGTCTTGAGTGTCCTAACTGACAATCCAGTATGTACTTTGCAAGTATAAGAAAGTCTATTATATTAAAAAAAATAACTAGAGCATTCACAAAACCTAGTCTGAATATTAATCAAGATACTGAAGAGATCAGTGTAGGGGAGATGGAGAGAACAGTATTGTACAGCTTAACAGCAAAGTTGAGGAAGCCCTGGAGATCATCCAGATATACTAAATTGATTCATTTGAGAACAGCATTGATCCTAGAGGGGATCATTTAGACATTAGTGAATGCTTTTCCAGAAATTCAGTCACTCCTCAGGGAACTTCCCAATTCCTCTCTCGCCAGATAGGGGATTAATTTTGTCTACTCAAAGAAATCTAAAGCTATCAAGCTCACATGAGAACAGTATCCTGACATGTGACTCTAAAGTAGGGGCAGTAAAGAAACTTCTGGCTAAGAAATGTCTTGGAGTTCTAAAATCACAAGATCCATACTCATAAGGAGTGGTTGATAAAGAAAGAGGATAAGATTTCTAAAAAGTGGTGAAAAGAGAGTTGGGTGCCAATTTTTAAAAAGGCACAGCAAAAGCTAGGCAAAATAGAAGTCTCAGGTCAGGATGGAGCGGCCAAAGAAAGTTAGGTCAGTAGAGGGCATTGACATAACAGTTATTTTTGAGTTGCATGCCACGCTGATCCCTTTTCCACAAACAGAAAGTCATCTAAGGGCATTGTTTCTCTCTGATTGTGCACTGGCTACAACCTGTACCTAAAGTACTCTAACTGTAGAGTAGCCTTCAAAATCTGAGATCACCTAGAGTACCAGTTCATAAATTTATCAGCTACTTAATTTCCCCCAGCTGTATCACATTTTCTACATTACTCTCATATTACAAAATAGATTGGGTTCAAATCATTTAGTTTCATCTCAATCCTTGTGACTGAATATACCATTGAAAAATAAAACTGAATTATTTGTTTTAATTCCTCCTTGGAACAAAGCAAGGAATAATTGCTTAAAATTAAATATTTATTAAAGCATGACTTAAAGCATTTTAAATATGGCCCTTGTACCGGCAATATTAAAAAGATAAAGTTAATGTGTCCTTTATGATGAAATTTTTCCAGCACACATACTTAATTATCTGCCAAGAGTAGAGTTTTATAAAGTAATAAACCTATGATGTCAGAGGGCGCCTTAGACATCATCTTGCAGTGAAAAGTCACGCCAAATGTTCCCCAAGAGTTAGCGGCAGGTTTCCATCTTGTGTTTTCTTTTTTTTTTTTTTTTTTTTTTTAATTCTTTTTTTTTTTGAGACGGAGTCTCGCTCTGTCGCCCAGGCTGGAGTGCAGTGGCCGGATCTCGGCTCACAGCAAGCTCCGCCTCCCGGGTTCACGCCATTCTCCTGCCTTAGCCTCCCGATTAGCTGGGACTACAGACGCCCGCCACCTCGCCCGGCTAGTTTTTTGTATTTTTTAGTAGAGACGGGGTTTCACCGTGTTAGCCAGGATGGTCTCGATCTCCTGACCTCGTGATCCGCCCGTCTCGGCCTCCCAAAGTGCTGGGATTACAGGCTTGAGCCACCGCGCCCGGCCGTGTTTTCTTAACCTTATACATTGTTCTGTAAGGACGGGGTGAAAAAAGATGACATGGATCTAATCATAGTAAAAGCTCAGAAGGTTACTTCCTACTTCTTACTTTAGCGCTTTAACTAAGTCGAAAGAAGTGCTATCCATTTTATTGTCCCCCCAAGTCCAACTCTAGTCAAAATCAGCTTCAAAGTTTACTGGGTAGAGACATAACTGAAAGAAAATAACAAACATATCATGAAGACTAAAGGCCTTCTTAACATTTCATCAGGCAGGAAAACATTGCGGAGATGCTAATAAAAATGTCAACGTCTGAGTTCATATCATAATGTTCGGGTATCACGCACAGAAAAGAAAGGAATATCTTTGGAATTACTTGGGAGAAAATGTCATTGAAAACAGGAGAAATAAGAGTGAAGCAATAGTGTGAATAAATTTTTTAAATTAATGATAAAAGTTTATAAGAAGATGCTTCCATTGGTTAAAAAAATCAATTATAGAAATTATCATTTGAAAAAAATTATTAAACAGATTTTTATGCTTACTTTATACCCAAAATTATTTTAGGAGGTTCCCATCCTTAAGTAACTCAAAACTTAGGTGAGGAAAATTACACTAACATATATAAAATACATAAAAATTTGGAAGGACTGTATCAAAAATGATCTCAAATATCATAAGACTAATGGGGAAAAATGTTAACTGCAAGTAGATGTGCCTGAAATCGCACATTCTTTTAATTTTGAACTTATATAGAACTCAATGAGTAAGGTATAAAAAAATTCACAACAGTATTACACCCTAATTAGCCCATCAAGGAACTTGGGGTTCTGGTTATACTATCTGTAATTTCATAAAAGTCTGAGACATTTTTCTCAGCCATAAATGTAAGGATGCAAATGCACATGATACTGTATTTCTTTTAAGATTTTAGATGTGTTGAACACTGTAAACCATTAATGTCAGACCACAAAGGATGGAGGTGGTCGGGGTCACTGATATTATTGTGTGGTCATCATGGTCATCATCATGGTCATCATCATACTACAAGCAGCAATTTTATATCATCTTGAATTTGTGGGGTGTGAATAATTAGTGGAATACTGACTCTGCTAGCACAGTGAATGAATTATTTTTGTCAGAGTTTTTTTTTTCAACTGTTTATTGGGGTATAATTGAAATACAATTAACTGCACACATTTGAAACGTACAATATTTTAAGTCTTGGCATACACATTCACCCATGGAATCATCACCATGATTAACATAATTAAAGTTGTATTTCAAAAGTTTCTCCAAAAGTTTCTTTGAGCTTCTTTGTAATCAGTTCCTCTCATCCTTTCCTTTCCTTACTCCCCAGGAAAACACTGATCTGATTTCTTACATTGGAAATTAGTCTGCATTTTGTATTTTCTATAATTTTATGTAAATGAAATTATACTGTAAGATCTCCTGTCTGAATTCTGTCACTCACCATAATTATTTTGAGACTTACCCATGATATCGTGTATACCTACAGCTCATTCCTTTCACTATTAACTAGTATTTCGGTCTCTGGATTTACCACAACTTGTATATCTATTGTAATCACCTATTGATGAAGACTTGGGGTTGTTTTCAGTTTTAAGTTATTACAAAAAAGCAGCTATGAATATCTGTACACAAGTCTTCATATGGACACATGTTTCCTTTTCAATGAACGAATGAATTCTTTTCCCAAGTGGTTTACCATTTTATATTCCCACCAGCAGTAGAGTTCCAGTTCTACCACATTCTCACCAACACTGAGTGGCAACAGGATAAAGGTATACAGGAGACAACTAGATGTGTATCATTATAACTTTCTCATATTGTATTTGAAGTAGTATTAATGTTATGTTACTGGTAGGCTGTTATAACTTAAAGATATATACATAATAAAATCTAAAGCAATCACTAAAATAACAAAATAATGAGATACAAATAACCCAACAAACTATATTATACACAATTATAAAAAATATTCAAGGGGTCCAAAAAAGGCAGAAAAAAAATAATACTAGGGGACAAAGAATATACCGTTATACTAAGTATGAAGTGATTTTCACATAGTTTTACTTGGAATTTCCCTAATAATGACATTGAGCATATTTTCTTGTGCTTATTTGCTATCAACACAAATCTCCCGTGTGTACTTTAAAATGATATGTATTCTGTTCTTGTTGGGCAAAGTGTTCTAAGTAGTACAACTACAAGTAGTATAACTATTTGTGTCTTTATTTAAAGTGTATTTCTTACAGGCAGGATATGCTTGCATGTTGCTTTTTTATTCAATGTGACAGTCTCTGCCTTTTATTTGGGGCATTTAGATGTTTTTTATGTAATGTGATCATTGGCATATTTAAGTTTTAGTCTATCATCTTGCTATTTGCTTTCTGTTTCCCCCCATTTGTTTATTTTACCCCTTTATAGGATTTATCATTTTTGATATTAAAATTTGTCTACTTTTTTGACTTTTAAACCATAACGTTTTTTGTTTTCTCTTTTCAGTGGTTGCTTTAGAGTTTATAGTACACAGCTTTAACTGAATATTTATGTGATAATAGAAGATGTAGGCGTGAGTTGTGTTTCTTTCATTTTGCTTGTTGGGATGGATTATTTAGCAAAAATCTATTGGTCTCCAGAAGCCCCGGCTTTCTCATATGTAAAATGATAACAACAATCATAATGACAATGATTACATTGTGAAGTATTATACATATGATAAGATTTGAGATACAGTAAATGACCACACAAATATCCATGCCTATCATTATGATGATATTTGCAGTGATTTGGGTTTTTAGATATTTCTTCCTTGCCATTAATATTTCTTCAACACATTGCTTACCTATTTAAAACTGCTTTTGTCCAGCCTTCAAATATTACCTTGCTTTAAACATCTTTTACTTGGGAGTCAAATATCTATCCTATTGTTAAGTTGGCAGCACCAGGCAGAACTGGCCGCTTCTCCCCCAACCTCCCTAGGACTGGCTCCCCCTACTGACGATGTTAGCCTCAGCATCATCTCCACTCCAATTGTAATTAAAGCTCTGGGGCAAAAAAATTACGTGTTTTTCATATTTACCTCAGTGCCTGTAACACTGTGAAGAGTACCTCATACTTAAATACATGTTCAATGAATTATTTCTCTACAGAGTGTTGGGTCTGACACTAACAAAAAATGCTCAGAAAGCTGAAATTTACACTATATGGACCTGGGTCAACAGGGATCTGCAGACTCCCAGTTTGGCCAGGGACAGTACTAGCATATCGATCTTTTTCTGCTTTCAAAATAGGTGGTCTACACAAGGGATATATCCAAGAAGTGAAGGAATGAACCAAGTAGAGATAGATTGGCATTTTAGTTTTGGAATCTTGAAAATGCTGCTAGATCAGTCGGTTGTAGTGTAATACTAGATGTATTCCACTCGGGGGAAATTGCTTCAACCCACAAATGAGTGACTAGCATGCCCCATTAAGACCTCCGTGGTCTCCATTCCACACATAAAACATACAAGTGATAGTTTTAAGATGTTCCGATCATTGATAGACCAATAACCAGGACTTGTATGGTGCTTTGTAAAGATGAACTGAGCTAATTATTGAAAAACCCAAAGAGGTTTCCAGCAGCAAACTGAGTGCTAGAGTTGGGAAACACATGACCAAGGCTATTATATACCATGGGGAAGTGAAAAACAAGAAAATCTATTGAGTAGTGATCAAGAATCAGATCAATGTGCAGAGAAGAGAGGAAGGGGAAAAGTGGGGAAAGGAGGGAGATAGGGACTCAGTGAAAAGGAGAGTGTGTGTATGCAAATGGAAAGAGGGAAAAACAGATGCAGGTGAACTCTCAGAGAAGAGAGGAATAAACAAGCATAATCATTTCTGCCCTTGGGACAATTTGTTTGGCTTTTCCTGGTTTCTGCAAGGGCTTTCTCTTCTCATATATTAAAATTTGTCCTCACCTAATCCGTTTTCCATGTACTAGTTTAATTGTAGAGGGTTTTCTTTCCTCTGACTGAGATGGATTCCTGCAGAACAGTCCTTTTTACCCCAAACACTGCTATTTGTACCCCAACTGCTCCCTAAAGATTTGGGGGATTTTATTTAAATTCTGTTTGGTTCTCAATTTAAAATGAAGTCAAGTTCATAGCACCTTGCATCTCTACCTATGCAATATTACAGTGATGGCTCTAAAAATGCATCTTGATTTGATATTTTCTAGTTTACTGACTGTGAATTAATTCTCTTTGGTGACCCTAAGTTCATATTTTATGGCATTCAATTTAGATCTCTCCATAACTCCTTTCGCTATTTATTATAAAACCCTTAGATTCTAGTGAGAAGCACTGATAATGTAAATTATGTTATGTTGGCTTTGCTGTATGTGGATAGGTAATGTTTCAATCTCATTTAGTAAGCGAACAGCAGAATTGGTTATTATTTCCTTAATGCTAGACATAATCACAATGTAGGCAATGATTAGTCAAAAAAAGATGGATGGATAGATAGATAGATAGATAGATAGATAGATAGATAGATAGATTCTAATCCCATAAAGTTTGACTAAACTCCTTGCTCTAGAAACTGCGGAACCATCTTCTATGACAAATGACTTACTGGTGTTGATACCGTCACTGTCAAATGGCTCAGGCAACTAAGGAAATACTCCCTTCCCACATAGCCTAGGAAAAGACTGCTGGTAATCTAGGCAATAAATCAGATTCATGATTATGTTCAGGCTATCATTTGAAAATATTAGTCTGCTGTGCTATCATAATATTTTTAAGTATAGTATTAAATTATCTTTTATAGAGTTTAGTTTATGCTTAATTCATACTCAGCCCCGGCTGAGCCGCACATGGCATAGTGGAGAGCCATGGGCCTGAGGCACTCTGTGCACCACATCCGGGTAGCTAGGAATTGAATGTGGCTGCCATATACTTCAAAAAGTCCAAAACTATCATGTCTCTAAACAACAGCATTGTAAGTTAAGTATTACTGTCTCTCAAGATGGGGAATAACTTTTAGCACATTTCCCATCGTGATACTGAGATTCAAAGAGGTTAAGGATTGGTCAAGAAACATGTTAGACCCAGAAGAGTTCTGGAATTCAGGTTTATAATCTTGTTGGCCAGATAGTTTTTGGTATAACATGGAATCACTCTTTAAGTCAATACTTTCCATGGTACTTAACTGCAGTGCTTTACATATAAGGGTCACTCAGGAAATCAGGTGGAATTAAATGGATACTCCAAAAAGCAAGTGGAGTTGATTGTCCAGTCAGTTACATAAGTAGAACATTTAACTACCATTCCCATGCCTATTCAACGCTACTACAAATGAGGACACATCTGCACTCCTATCACAGGCATTTTGTTGGCTAGGCTTTCATTAACATAATTCTTTACTCCAATGGTTAATATTGATTAAAAACAGATTAAGTAACACATATCTACCATCACCTTTATGACCTACCTCAACTCTTGTACGGAGTCAACATGAAATTTGTTTTTATTTCAGAAGTTTGCAAAAAGGAGGCACCAAGACCTCAACTACAGTGTCCTCAGAAAACAACATCAACATATGCACAAAACGTCAGTCTCCCAATTCTCAAATTTCTTATTCAAACTGGCATACCATACTGGCATTTTCTCTATGTAACTCACTGAGAGAGACTTACTTGTTTTCCTCCTGAGGGAAAGTTTATGATGAGCATAAGACATTTCATTAACAGTAGCAAAGGAAAGTGAAATTGAATGTCATAATTAATCATGAAATGATCAACTATAGAATTTAGGATTAAAGAACAAAGATAACCAGCACCTTAGATTTATATGATACTTTATCATTTTCAAAGTGCTTTCATATGTGTTATCTTAATTAATCTTCACGTGATATTTTAGGAATTAAACATTTGTTTATAACCCCTTGTAACTCAGATTTCTGTAAGGGCTTAATTGGTCATGCCTCTGTTCTCTCCAAATGCTGTCAAGAGTGCCCCATTCTGAAATCACACAACATCCATAGTATTTGAAAGATTATAAATGGAAACACTTTATTTTAAAGTAAGAGAAATAAAATTAAAATGGAAATTATTTAGCATTAAAATCTCTAGAGGACATTAAAGTGCAATTAATAGGGGGATACTTAAGGCCAAATTCCAAAGTTGAAAGACTATTTCAACTACATTTTCATTTTACCAGTTTTGTGATTGCCTGCCTTGATTAGGTCTGCAGCACTTTTTCAAGTGAAGCGTTTGGATGTAGGGGGAAAAAATCACACTTCCTAATCTCTACTCGTATCTTACTTGTGGCTTCACAACAGAGCGCTACTCTGTAGTGTCGAATGTACTACAACCCATCTGAGCTTTGATTTTCTCATCAGTGAAGTGAAGAATTTGGACAAAACTATCTCTCAGATTCGTTTCCCAGTCTCAGTTCTCTGATTCTTATTTTAGGAGAACTGTTTTTTTTTTCTTTTTACAGCAACCTATTCATTGGTTCTCCCTTGCCATCACTATTCAAGTTGGAACTTTTTTGGCATGAGAATATTACTGTCATATTTAGTGTAAAGACCTGAAGCTCAGCACAAAGATATAATCATGTTATTAATTCTAATAATAATACAGCTATCATTTTTAATACTTAACAAGTTCTATGAAATTTATGTATGGTATCTATCTCAAAAAACATAACAATTCTGTGAGGTATGTATTATTATCCCTATTTTTCATATTAGACAAGCTAAAGCTCAGAAGTTAAAGTCACACTATTAATAAAACATTCTATTTTCAGAATGTCAGTATACATTTTTTCCACCCCAGTTCACAGGGCAGAACTGTCAGGGTAGGGGGAGGCATGGATGAGTTCATCTGTGACGTGTATACATTTTTCAGAGTCTGAACATAAATTCACTGTGAACTCATTTCTTTCTGAGAACTGTTTATAAAGAAAAGGTAACTCTGCAATTCTCATGCCATTTTTATGATAAATGAAAACATGCACTGGTAACTTCAAAACAGTATTTCTAGAGTCAGTGATATAGAACCTCTATAATAAGAATAAAATCTCAGAATGCAGGAAACCGATGGCAGAAAGAATTAATGTTAAAAAAGTTGGTATTTATCTTTGATATTCTAAAAGGAGACAAATAGAAAAGAATTACAAGTGTAACTTCACTTAAAGTTAATAAATATTTTATCAGTAAAATGAAAAATACTGTGAAAAATGATGTACTTATATATAGTTCATGCATGGCCAGGTACAGTGTTAAATTTGAATTTCTTGTTTGAAATGATGTTGTTAAAAAAATATATACATATACATATATATATATATATAGTTATTGCCAGTACAGACGGTGCCTCCTATCAAAAGGCAACCAGGCACACAATGTGGAAAATGATATGAAAACTGCCAATAATAATACAGATAATTCACAGTTTAATAGTCCATTCCAGTGTGTACTTCTGTGTACTTTCCCCATGAACTATGATGCTTATTAGCCAGTCTGATGGGAACAAGCACTAGCCCTGGTCTGGATGAGCACTGCAAACTGTCACATCAAGTACTTGGGTGGTCCTAGGTAGTTTTCTCACATGCATCATTATTTAGCTGTACTTATCATTACTCAGTTGATTTATCAAGGAGGACCCTTTGAAGGATTAAAATAATACAATAAATATTTCTATTTTATTTTACTGATTACAACTCAATCAATATTTCTAGAAATTTTATTATCTTTGACATGCCCCATGTTGGCTCTCATACTGTTTTATTTTGGTTTTTTGCTTGTCAATCAAATTAAGGTTTCCAGACTTTCTATTCTAGTCAAGAGGGATTAACATGGACCAGATATATCCTTCCACATAAAAAAAATCAAGCAGTGAACAAAATACATCAAACAATGGTTTTCAATATAATGGAGATATGTCAGTGATGAACAGTGATTCCCTGAGAGAGAGAGAGAGAGAGAGAGAGAGAGAGAGAGAGAGAGAGAAAGAAAAGAAAAGAAAAGAAAAGAAAAGAAAAGAAAAGAAAAGAAAAAAGAGCACCGTGATTACTTCGGCTTATTGCCTTGAGGGAGTTTTCCAATCATTGTGCAAGGAATAGAAACCAAGGTAAAGTCCATTAGACTCTTTCAGTTAACAGACAGAATTGAAAGTTGGGGAAGACCAAGGCAGCTAGAGGTCACAGGGCATAATATCAAAAAAAAGACCTGAACAGAAGGAAGGTTTCAGCAATCTTTACAAGGGTTCCCTTGAGATATGAGTTGAGTAATGATAAGTGAATGCACATAAAGAAACTGCCCAAGGCCACATTAAGATTTAAAAGTTTAGATGCAATAATGCCCAACACAGGGCCAGTTTTAGAAATCATACTAATTTCTACTGGGCAGAAGATAAAACCTCCTAATTCATGAGTTAGTAGGAAGAGTATGCTGAAGAGACTTGCCTTCATCATGGGGAATAATTAGCCTGAAATTGAGCACTATTTCATTCCCCTTTAACACATTTGAAAAGCAAGATCCAAAGAACAAAAATATTTCCATGTAACTTAACTATGTCCAGAACAAAGCTCAGTAATACCTATAGGATGCTACAATATCCAGCAAGCAACAAAGTAACATTTGCAATGTCTACAATTGAAGCTAAAATTACCAGGCAAACAAAGTAGCAGAAAAATATAATGCATAATGAGGAGAAAAATCTATCAATCAAAACTGACCAAGATTGGACATAGATGTTAGAATTGGTAGGCAAGGACATCAGAGTTATCATAAGTATTGCATGTTTTCAAAAATTTAAGCTGAGGCATGGAAGATGCAAAGACCCAGTTAGGATTTCCTAGGATGGAAGAGAAAACGCCTAATATGAAAAATACAGTGGCTTAGATTTTAGCAGATTAGACATTATGGAAGAAAAGCTTAGTGAATTTAAACACACACAATGGAAGTAATCCAAAGTGAAATACAAAAGAAAAAAATAAGAAAAAAAGAAATTAAGAAAAGTTGGGGGGTGGGAGGCAAGTGGAGGGAGAGCATTAGGACAAATACCTAATGCCTGCGGGGCTTAACACCTAGACAATGGGTTGATGGGTGCAGCAAACCACCATGGCACATGTATACCTGTGTAACAAACCTGCACTTTCTGCACATGTATCCCAGAACTTAAAGTAGAATTTAAAAAGAAAGAAAGAAAGAAAAGTCCTCAGAGTGTCAAGCAGCTGTGGGGCAACTTCAGGAGGCCTCAGCAGAGCCTCCAAACAGACAGCAGAATGCATATTTAAAGAAATAATGATCAAATCTTTCCAAATTTGAAAGAAAACTGTAGACCCACAGTCCCAAATAACTAAACAAACCCTAAACACTAGAAAAAGGAAGAATATGACACCATGTCAAATCATAAACCAATTGTATAAATGAGGAGAAAAATATTTTAAAAGCAGTTGGGGGAGTAGGGGAGATATGTTATACCCAGAGAAGCAAAATAAGGACAACTGCAGATTTGTTATTGAAAGCACAAAGACAATGAAGCAAAAAAATTTAAAATGACAATCAGAATCATATGATCATCTCAACAGATACAGAAATAGAATGTAACAAAATGCAACATCTATTTCTGGTCAAAACGCTCCGTTCACTGAGAATAGAAAATCACTTTTTAATTGGATAAATGGCATCTACAATAAAGCTACAGCTAATCTCATAGTTAATCAAGAAATGAAGTTTTCCACTTAAGACTGGGAATGAAGCTAAGATGTCTGCTCTTACCTCTTTCATTTGGCATTATACTGGAAATCTTAGCCAGCGCTTTAAAGCAACCAAAATTCCATCAGGGTTTTTTTGTTTTGTTTTGTTTTGTAAAAAAATGATGAATCGATTCCTAAACTAATATAAAATAATTAATAGGTAACCAAATAGCCAATAAAGTTGAAAAAATAAGAAGGTTGGTAGACTAATTCTACCCAATTTTCAGACTTATTATAAAGCCACAATGATCAAGACTGTGTGTTATTAGAAAACAGATAAATAGATCAACGAACAGAATGACATGGTCGGATGCAGTGGCTCATGCTTGTAAGCCCAGCACTTTGGGAGGCTGAGGCAGAGAGATCACTTAAGGTGAGGAGTTTGAGACCAGCCTAGCCAACATGGTGAAACCCTGTCTCTACTAAAAATACAAAAAATTAGCTGGGCATGGTGGTGCGTGCCTGTAATTCCAGTTACTCCAGAGGCTGAGGCCAAAGAAATGTTTGAACCCGGGAGGTGGAGGTTGCAGTGAGCCAAGATTGTGCCACTGCACTCCAGCTGGGGCAGAAGAGCGAGGCTCTGTCTCAAAACAACAACAACAACAACAACAACAACAACAACAACAACAACAACCAGAATGACGTTCAGAAATACAGACATACATACACGGAGAACTGAATTTTATCAAATATGTAAAAGCAATTTAGTAGAGAAAAATAGTGCTTTCAAAAATGTCACAGAAACAAGTTTATGTGCATATGCAAAAAAAATGAACTTAAGTCTACCACTTATACCATACTCAAAAATTACCTCAAAATGTATCATAAGCCTAAATGTAAAATCCGAAACCATAAAAGCTATACAAATACAAAATACAAAAGCAATACCAAATGGACAAAATATTTGAACAGACACTTAACCAAAGCAGATACATAGCACATAAGCATATGATAACATGCTCAAAATTATTAGTCCTTAGAGAAATGCAAAATACAACCACTATAATACTACACATGGATCAGAATGGCTAAAGTGTCAAAAACTGGCCTTACCAAGTACAGATACCCCTCAACTTACAATGGGGTTACGTCATGATAAACCCATAAAACAAAACTATCATAAGTTGAAAATGCACTAAACATGGGCAACACAGCAGATGGTCCCCAGCTTATGTTGGTTTAATTTAGGATTTATAAACTTTATAATGGTGCAAAATTGATAGGCATTTAATAGAAACCATAACCCAATTATAGATCCTAAGAAATGCCTCAGCTTACAATAGGATTACATCGTGATGAATATATCTTAAAGTAAAAAAAACCTTATGTCAAACTATCATAAGTTGAGGACCATTTCTATTGGAAGGATATGTTTGATCTAGAACTCTCAGACATTTGTAGTGGAAGGATAGAATGGTATAGTCATCTGGAAAAAAATCTCAAATATTAAACATATTCCTAATATGTGATCCAACTATTCATTCCACTTCTAGGTACTTATTCAAGAGAAATAAAAACATATGTTCACACAAATATTTATATACAAATGTCGGTTTTAGAATAAGTCATTCATTTAACATATGGGTCACTTTGTTGTCATTAACCAAAAACTAGAAACAAACCAAAATATCCATCAAGAGGTGAAGGGTCAAATAAACTGCAATATATTAATAAAATGCAATGCTACCAAGCAATAAAAATAAACTACTGATACACTCTACAACTTGGATGGATCTTAAAATAATTACGTTGAATGACTAGAACCACACAAAGCATTACACGCCATATTGTTCTAGTTACAGGAAATTCTAGAAAACGCAAAATGAAAAGTATCCTATAGCATCAGAAAGCAAACCAGTGACTGCCTTGGCACAGGGGAAGTCAGAAGGGATGACTTTTCATGAGGCATAAAGAATATTTTGGGACACTGATGGATATGTTCATTATCTTGTTTGTAGTGATGATTTCCCAGGAGGTACATATATGTCAAAACTTAACAAATTGTACATTTTAAATGTGTAGATTTTATGTTATGTCAATTATACCTCAATAAAACTGTTTCTAAGCTTTCAGATATCCAACTTCCTGAAAAACTGGAAGCTCTAGCCACATCACACCTGCATGATCGCATGGCAACAGAAGCCATTTCTTTCCTGGGAATCACCTGTTTTCCAGTTTGCCATAGTCTTCTTCCCTCCCCTTTGTTGTTCCTTTCCTGCTTTATTTATTTACTTGACTCCAACAGGAAATTTAATTTTAACTTCCAATTGATTTATTGTCTTCTATTTTAACACATAAAATGGTATTAGTCTCCCTCAGAAGTCTGAAGGGAGAAATCCTCCAAATACCTTAATTCATTCTATAGTACCTTCTGTTATTTGGTTCCAACTGATTTTCCAAACCTATTTCTTAAGACTTCCTTCATCAGGCCATATATTCAAGAAACTCTACTTCTTACACAATATTGCCCACATTCCCAACTAAGCTATATGTTTGGGGTGTATTTACTTACCATGGTAATGAGATTCCTGTTTAAAGCATTTGCAAAGAGAGAACTCAAGAAAAAAGACTGTCTTTAACTCATGTAGGAATTTTTATTTCTACCAAATAATAACTGAAATTCATTTTTTTACGAAGGAGCGGTAAAAAAAAAAAAAAAAAAAAAAAAAGAACTTTTGAGAGAAAAATGAGTTCTTGCTATTCAGTGAAAGATACAAGAGGTTTAAAAATAAATGCTCTCATGGAAAATGCAAGGTTATAAAAGTTATCATCAGCCACCTGAATAGTATAAGCTAGTGTAGATGTGGTTCCACCCCAAGTGATGGGACAGGAAATGCTCTAAGTCCCTTGTCTTTAGTTATGAATCTTCAGGATCAAGATAGTGTTGAATCAAGATTACATTTCTGGATATTTTGGGTCATCCCAAGTTATAGATCATGTTGTGTATCTTTTTTTTTAATCTCTGGCAAAGCCACCCCAGTCATGCCATCTTAATTTGAAATATTTTTCTTATTCACTTGCTTCCAAGGATAAAGAATAAATAATAAATATTATGAGAGTATTGAGGGAGCTTATAACATGACTTTTATGTTTTTATTACTTTTGGGTAAGAGATTATTAAAATATGAGATAATTATTGCATACTTTGCATGCCTGTCTTAAATTCATTCTTAAACAATTTAATATTTGTAAAAGTTTCACATTATATACTCACAAATAAAACTTCTCATCCCATACTGGATTCAAGTTTCCAAAAATGGTTTTTGTTCTTCTTTTGTTCTTTCCAACTTGAACTGTAACATACGGATCACTAGAGCCTGTTTTATCTTTTGCCTGTAGACCCTGTGCAGAAACCACTGAAATAAACCAAAAGAAACATTTTAACATACATATTCCTCAGAAACGAAAAATAATAACAACAAAGACAATTTTTCTGTCATTTGGTTCTTTGGGTTTACAGATGCATCCCCATTGCTTTCATTCTCATGACCAACAGAACTTTAAAAAAAGTTTAATAAAAATAAATACACAACATTAAAATCTGTAATTTTTGCTTTTGTCTCTAATGCAAAGTAGCTATATACATTACGTGCATATGCATATTAGCTATATACTCATACACATTACAGCATACATGTACAGAGAAATGAGGAAGATATACCTACACTTATATGAAAAGTTACCTAACATGATTCAAAGGTCTGTAATCCAAACTGATCTATTTATGAGTCTGCCATCAGTATTGATCAACTCTACATAGTTGAGAAAGCATCTATATCAACTATGAGAAAGCATCTCATAGTTGAGAAAGCACATTTGTTTTGTATTTACTCATCTTTAAATACAAAATAAGTAATTAAGAGGCTTGGTAAATGTTAACAGGCTGCACAGTCACTTGCTGTTAACATTACAAGCAACTTCAGAAGTCCAATTTACTAGGTATCGTTTAACTCAAATTGTCCTGACTTGAGGACCAAATGGATGAGGGATGTTGAGCCAGGAGTAAGTAAAATAACACCTATTGTCTCACTGAAAAAGATTAACTGAACGTATTATTAGCTACTGTTATAATTTATCACTGGTAGGCAGCAAAAATGCTTATTTCTTGTAAACTGCAGGGGAATATATTGAAAACAGAAATCTTTTCCTATGAAAGAACTTTTGATTAGAACAAGACACAGACTAAAATTATTTCACTTATCTAGTATGTATTTTCAAAATATGAAGTACCAACTAGTCTGGTTCATATTAACATGATTGAAAAAATAATCATTTGTTTTACCTATGATTATTATTAGCAGTTATTTCTAGGACACATAAAAATCTCAGTTTACAATAAAAATGTTCAAGAAGACTTATTTTTACCTGTAATGGTTATTTTTGCAGACCACTTGGATGTCCCATCCAGTACGCTCTGTTTGGCCGCCTTTGTATACTGCACAAAATCTTCTTTAGAAATCTGAAACATTTCCTGGATTACTTCAAACACTTCTGGCCGGTTTTTCTCCCTGATCTTCATTCTTTCTTTCATTGCTGTAATAATGGTCTGAGTCTTGTCTTCGGCACCATGTTTAGAACTCTTTTCTGCTGCTCCTATGATGGAAAAATCAATGGTGATGTGAATGTACATGCCATTACTTTTTGATGGCTAAAGGAGGGAGGAAAAGGAGGAGAGAGTGATAATGAATGAGGGTTTTCATTCTGTGGAGTCAGGTGGCTTTTTAGAAAAATATCAGAATGAACTGCTCTGCTGAGATTCCCAACAACTAGTGCTCCTTTGTGTTATTGGCAAGTAAATTGACCTCCTATGATTCCCAGGCTTGTCTCTTGTATTACTGAACTAAATTAGGTGTTGTGCAAAAATTCGGTTTGAATTTTCTAAAAAGGAATTCAAAAACAGCAAAAAGAACAGACACAATCAAATATGTTACATACCACACATATTTCCTCAATGGATATCCAAAACAAAATTGAGAAATAGATAGGATATAAGTGGCAAATGTCACTTGGAAGTCAGTAATTCAAACACATCACTGTTATTTGCTAAACATTAAAACAGAATGTAAGATTTTACTTGGAAAGAAAATGATTGAGCTGTTTAAAATACATTTGGACACTACCAGGCTAAAAGACCTATAAAGTAACTGATAGAACACCGACTTGAACTCTCTTTCTCTAATATATCCAGAGCTTTTAAATGACTGAATACTCATTTTCCACTAAAAACTGTTTTTTTATTTCTGGGGCATTGTTTTTCATGACGGGTCTCAACTTTCTGGGCATTTTTGTTTGTAATGACAAATCATTCCATCAGTGAAAGATTTCTAAAATTCCATTCTTGGATTCCCTAACCTTAAGCTACTACTGGCTAGATATTCTCATTGCTCTGTATGGCCTTCTGGGTTGCCCAGTATTATATAAGTTAATAACGGACCATGATTTCAATTTCCACAATTCCTTAGTGAGTTTAAAGTAAGAAAGCAAAAGCTCATGTACCACTGTCTACAGGAACTGCCACTGATAAAATCAAACTTCTTTTTGGTACAGAAGCAACTGAAATATAGTGAAAATAATAGAAAGAGTTGTGTTCATAGCTAGTAATTGCTCTAATTTTCATTGACATGACTGTGAGTTTGCCTAACTAGTATTTTCATTTTATTCTGAACTATTATATTTCTGAGATAGGCATACTAATATCTCATAAATTATTTAGCAATTAAATGGGATAATTTATAGGTAAGCACAATTTCTACAATAAAAGATAACATCAGTAATGTTCTTTGAACCTAATTTGTGAATGTTAAGCCCAATTTAAGTATAGAAAGTAAGACAAAAGATGAAAGGTCAACTACTACCTTTACTTATGATAAATTAATACACAATTGGACAGCAATAATTTAATGTAAATGTTCATTTACTTGAAAGTGTAATATCTGTTTCCTAGAGTGGAAATATATATTCATAATAATGAGTGTGAATAGAGGAAGCTAAAAGATATGAATATTCCAATGGTAGAAAGAGCAGGCTACCTGTCTTTATCTTTTATTTTAACCTTTGAGGACCTAAACGACATTTAAAAAAAAGGAATAAAAAAAAAAAATGAATTCCACTAAAGGTGATTTAAAAGGACATTGTAAATAGTCTACACTGTTGAAACATGTCCCTGGAATAGCTACAAATTTGCAAATTGCATGAAATTAAGATGTTTTTAATTTATCAATGTTGGTTTAGCTACACAGTCCATAATTCTGAAACAGCAAAATTAGCTTAGGCTGCACTAAATAGTTGAAACTATCCGATAGGCATATTTTATTCATATATTTAATATTCATTAAATGGACAGGACAGTGGTGGCTGGAAAATGTTCCCTACAAGACACAAAGTGGCTCAAAAGTTTAGTCTGTGACAGCCAGGCAAAGAATGTCCAAAAGGTTAGAAATGTCATAAAAATGTTGACTCTCCCCCAAATTTCTAAACAGCTATTCTTATTTTTGCTGTTAATACTCCCAAAGGCTCTAGGAAGGAGTGCTAAAGTCATGTAGAGTTAAGTATACTTTGGATTAGTTTTCTAAATTGAGGAAGAACCCATCTAACTACCATGAACAAAATAAATGCTCAAACAATAGCTGCCAAATTCAAAGCTAGAATATAAAGAGATTGTTCATCCAAAGGAATCAGGCTTCTATCCTTAATGACTGCCCCTTGTTATCAAAAAAATAATTAGGAAAGCTTGAGCATTAGCTTTGAAATTTCACTTATTCTTATATATTATTGATGTTATTATAGAATATCTATTCTAATATGTACAGGCAAAAGAGCCATGAACTGAAATAGCCAACTGGTGGACAGCAGGTTAACAGAGACATACGTTTAAGCATCTTCTCTGTTATTTCTAGAAAAAAATATGTAGCTTTTAAAAATTTCTACTTTTGGCCGGGCGTGGTGGCTCAAGCCTATAATCCCAGCACTTTGGGAGGCCAAGGCGGGCGGATCATGAGGTCAGGAGATTGAGACCATCCTGGCTAACACAGTGAAACCCTGTCTCTACTAAAAATACAAAATAATTAGCCGGGCTCGGTGGCGGGTGCCTGTAGTCCCAGATACTTGGGAGGCTGAGGCAGGAGAATGGTGTGAACCAGTAGGCGGAGGTTGCAGTGATCCGAGATCACACCACTGCACTCCAGTCTGGGCGACAGAGCAAGACTCCGTCTCAAAACAAAACAAAACAAGCAAATAAAATTTCTACTTTTGCATTTTTGATCAGAAGAAAATTATTCATCTTCGATTGTTTAGCTCAGAGATAGAGACAAATTCATAATTAATTTTTGTCACTGATGTACAGGTACTTTCCATTGCCCTATTCTTTATCAAACCCACATATCTTATGCTTCTAATGAAACTCTTTATTAAATAGTTACAATTTGCAATGAATTTCCAGCCCTTTGGGTTATTTGTCTTTGGCCTTATTTGTTTATACAAAAGTCATCAGAGAAAACTTTAAATTAGTTTTTATATGACTCTTTCTTCAACGTGTGTGGCAGAAGGTCTAGTAGCGTCATTGAAATACAGTAATATGCCAACCAGAGATCAATAATAGATGAGATCAAAAGAGATAATGTAAACCAAAAGCACTTTGTACAGTATACTATGCAAATGAAATGCATCATTGTTACTTTTAAAAATAATTACTTGACAGATAAGACAATATAATTACGGACAACACAACCATAACCCAACCTTAGACAGAGGGGCAAACTGGTTCTCCTCTACATAATTTAATGGGACAATTAACTAGAACTCATTTTTCCTTAGTTTTTATCAGACAAAACATCTAAACTTCAGGTGAAATTAACAATTTTACCATCTTTATATGGCAGTTTACAATTTTTGTGCTTTTTTGCTGAAGAAGTATCTATAGATAATATCTACAAATAATTATAGAATTTATAGATATAATCTATAAATAGAAAAATGTTGAAGTTGTTATATATGTAACTTTATATATAAAACATATATAGTTATATATAATACATATTTTGATTATATATAACTATATATAAAATATACATATATAAAGTTATATATTAAAAACTTAAAACTACAGGTGTGTGTACATACATATATAATATATACACATACATATATATTTGTGTGTATATATACACATATATGTATATAATAACTTCAGTGTTCTTCCTTCTTCACAGTTCTTTCCTTTTGCTATTTTTCTCAACAGCTCTTCCGAAACATTTCTACTCTCAAGTCACCTACCTCACCCCCATTACCCTCCATTCTCAGCATATGATCTTATCTCCTCAAGAGGAAATAGAGTTCTTTTAAACTCAACAGTCACATTTTCTCTCCTCTCCTACAGAAACAAAAAAACCCAAATCTGATTTGTAGTATTAGATTTCTGTGACATAAATATTTCTAACAGCTGATTCCAAGCAAATGCCTCACAAAATTCTTTCATATTTAACAATCACCATTGACACAGCTACCTGCATATATGTCTATTCCTTATGCTACCTCATAAGGCCCAAATTTTATTAAATGTGTATTCCAAGTGTCTAGCACACTGTTTGGAAACTAGCATACACTCCATAAATAGAGGAAATACTTCTTGGGGGAGTCTAAGATAAAATGATTGGCATAATTGTATATTTAATTTGGCTCTGGGTTAATTTAATGTGTTATGAACTTCTTGCAAACTCCTGCCCTAAGGCCACAATTTTGGCAAATAACAGGAATAAACTGAATATAAAATGATAAATACCCTGTCGAATAAATCTTATGAAAAGATAAAATACACGTGGCCCTTGGCTTTGGATTTGGAATTATTAGAAAACAAAGGCTGTATTCCCATCATTAGATAACAGAATTTAACCTACATGCCACGTGCACTTAGTCAGCATAAAGCAAGAACATGAATGCCAACTACCAATAGAAGAAATATATAAAGAGTTTCACTTTCAAATAAAGTAAAAGTGCACAGTATCTAGTGATGCTTCAGTGACATGGTTTGGCTGTGTCCCCACCCAAATCTCATCTTGAATTTTAGCTCCCATAATTCCCACGTGTTTTGGGAGGGACCTGGTGGGAGATAACTGAATCACGAGGGCGGTTGCCCCACACTGTTCTCATGGTAGTGAATAAGTGTCACGAGATCTGATGGTTTTATAAGGGGAAACCCCTTTCATTTGGTTCTCATTCTTTCTCTTGGCCTGATACCATGTAAGACCTGCCTTTTGCCTTCCACCATGATTGTTAGGCCTCCCCAGCCATGTGGAACTGTGAGTCCAGTAAACCTCTTTTCTTTATAAATTACCCAGTCTTGGGTATGTCTTTATCAGCAGTTTGACAACGGACTAATACACTTGGGTAGAGGAGACAATCTTGAGTGTGAATCCTGATCTGCCACTTACTAACTGGCATGGTCTGAATGTTTGCATCCCATTGAAAGTCATATATTGAAACTTAATCCCCAATGTGATAACATTAAAAGATGAGGCCTTTGGGAAGTGGCTAGGTCATGAAAGCAGAGCCCTCAACAATGGGATTAGTGGCTTTATAGGCTCAAGGGAGCTCACTCGCCCCTTCTACTATGTGAAGATGCAGTGGGAAGTCAGCAGTCTGCAACCTGGAAGACCGCCCTCGACGGGCCCTGACTGTGCTGAAACCCTCATCTTGGGCTTCCCACCTTCAGAACTGTGGGTAATAAATCTATGTTGTTTATAACTCACCCAGTTTATGGTACTTTCTTAGGCAACTGAAATAGACTAAGATCCTAACCTTTTAGTCTTGAGCTAGTTCGTTTATCTCTCTCAGCCTTAGCTTCCTCATCTGAAAAACAGTTGGAAATAGTAGTAGTGTCTCTCTTAACAGTATCAGGACTCAAAGAGATAATGCATATAGCTTTAATAATAGTAATGGAACAAGTGTAGTGATTTCAGAATGCCAAAAAGGTGAAGGTATAGGCATTTATTAAAGAACTTCAGGCCAGGAGTAGTGGCTTACACCTGTAATCCCAGCACTTTTGGAGGCCAAGGTGGGTGGATCACTTGAGGTCAGGAGTTCATAACCAGCCTGGCAAACATGGTGAAACTCCATCTCTACTAAAAAAATACAAAAAATTATCCAGGTGTGGTGATGCACATCTGTAGTTCCAGTTACTTAGGAAGTTGAGGCAGGAGAATGACTTGAACACAGCAGGCGAAAGTTGGCAGTGAGCCGAGATTGTGCCACTGCACTCCAACCTGGGAGACAGAGTGGGACTTTGTCTCAAAATAAAAATAATAATAATAATTTCACATTAGTAAGAAATTTTAAGGGTTTGAGCTTCAAAATCACTTGACCTCTGAAACCACTCCTGAAAACTCTCACATGGACAGTATCTGCAGTAGGCTGGATGCTCTATATCTATTTGACAGATGAGGGCCAATGAAGGGCTTAAAGATAAAAGAAATATGAGTTAAAAAAAAAGCTAGAGAAAAATAACTTATTTGTTTATTTATTTATTTTTTGACATCCATAAAGCCTTACCTGCACTTGAAATTGATGGACCCAGAGAAAGTGGGTGGTTAACATCCATGGAAAGCATTCAGAGGGTCTGATATTAAGGCATTTGTGTACTCCTTTCTTTCTCTAGGAGCCTCTCTGACATGGGAAATGGGTCTTTACTGCTTTTTTTCTTTATTTCTCAGCAAAAAGATGTAGGTGGGCCTGCTTTCATTGTCTCTCTGCTTTTTGCCCCCATGACATCATGTGGGTGGACATTCAGTTGCCATTCTCTACCCATTTCCTTTCAGATGTCTTATATCCAAGATAATATGAACCCTCCTCTTTTAACATGCCTTCAGTCTTTTCAAGGAACAGAACTGCAACTCCCTCAGTCTTCAAGTTAGCAGCCTCCTTTTTCTTGTAATATCAAAGCCACACACTCCTTATTTTTCACAAACAACAAAGGACTGACATTTAACAGAAGGTAATGGAAGGAGCACAAATATAACATAACATCATCTCCCATTCGTGTAGGTGAGAGCCTGTAGGTAACTCTGTCACTGACAGTGGGAAAATAGGAGAAGGTCGCCCACTTCCCGAGGAACTATCACCTTCTCTGAAATGACCAGTGTCAGGGAGTCTGGCACCAAGAGCAAACAAAAAACTGCCAGACTGTCTTTTCTCTTCTGCCAATACCATCCCCACCATATTCAATCATCTCATTATTGGTAAATGCAAACTTTTAGAACAAATTTGAAAACAAGCATGTTTTAAAAATACAAAATCAGGAATGCGCTCACATAACAGTATGTTAAAGCGACTATATCTCATCAGCATTTTCTCGAGGTTTCCCAGTCATCACAGAGTCAAAAGCTATCTATATTGTTTAGGGGAACAAATCAATTATAATTTAAAATGTGTTCAATTTTCAAAATATTTTTACTAAGCAAGGAAAAAGAGAAGAAACCAAGAGAGTTATGGAAGGAGGAAGATATTTTTCTTAGTATCACATTTAGTTACATAGATTTCTTCATATACTTTTCAAAAAAAAATACAAAGCAAAAGAAAATTAAACATCAACATTTTCAAAACAAGATTGATTTTTATTTCTATTTTTTCATAACCCAGACTCTGACTTCTAGGAACTTTGCTAATGCAACTAGTTCACAGTGTTGTTCAGGGCTGGCCTGGTGCTCACAGCTAGGCTACGTTGTTCTTTTCTTGGACATGAACAATTTCAAAGAACACCAACCTTAGACATGGTCGCCCACGACAGTGTTAAAGTAAGACAAACAAGGCCACTTCCTTATTTTTCCTAAGCATAGACAAAACATAGCACTCTGTAAACCACACAATATCAAACATTCCCTCTCTTAACTAATATGCGTGGCCATTGTTTCTTTAGGATGTATAATTGTCCTCTTTTATCCTCAGGGAATGCATTCCAAAGCCTTCAGGAATACCTGAAACCTCAGATAGTACCCAATTCTATCTTTATTGTATAGTGTTTTCTTGTTGTTGTTGTCATTGTTTTATTTTATTTTAATCTGATCACCAAGAAAGCTACTAAGTGACTATGGGGTGAGTAGCATCTATAGGGTGGATACACTGACAAAGGGATGACTTTCCTTCCAAGAAGGATGGCAGATTTAATCACGCTACTAAAAATGGTATGCAACTTAAAACTTATATTTTGTTTATTTCTAGAATTTTCTATTTAATATTGTTGGACCATACTGCAGAGGACTGAAACTGGAAAGTGAAACCACGAATAAGGAGGGACTACTGTAAAGCTGTGGCTTCAGTCAACTCTGCCTTCCTTCTAGATTAGATGTTTACAGACACAAAATCATAGAGTTGTCCTCACTTCCACACAACACCCCATCCAGAGTACAGCTCTGTGTTCTAGCACCGTCTTGCTGAGATGCCCTACAGTCACCCTAGTGTGTGTTCTCCCTCACAGTAATAAGTAATAAAACATACTTTTTGAAACTACGGGTGTGCTCCTGGTGGTCTCTAGCTGGAGGTCATTGACAAGTATTATTAACTGTTTTCACAAATGAGGAAAATGACGCTCTGGGAAGTTTTAAAAACATTTTAGTTGCAATAAGACTGGAAGTCAGATTATTTTTAAGTAACTCAATACTACGAAAAAACATGTATTGATATCCATTGAGTATGTTATGTAGAATATCTCTACGGCATTACGCAAGGCATATTCGTCCTCTTAGTCTCTCTCCAGCAGCCAACCCCAACACCTGAAAATGCTCCATTATTAGTCTGTTCCTTTGGGTTAAGGAACTGACGGTTGCATTCATTTCCCTTTTAGTGTTGTTGAAAATTCAATGCAATAACCTGCTGGGATAGAGGTGGTAGAGATAGGGAAGGGGGTCAGGGAAGTGCCTGAAGGGGAAGGGTGTGGTCCCTGGCTAGGGCTCCACCCCTGGGCCTCTGCCCAGGGACCTTAGTGAGGACAGCATTTTTGTTTTCCTCCCCAAATGTTGCATTTCCCAAGACAACTCTGGCCTGCCACGCCCCCATCCTGTGCCTATAAAAACCCTAAGGCTCTAGTCAGCAGACACACAGGCAGCTGGATGTGGAGAGGAGCACATCAGTAGAGGAACACACAGGCGGCTGGACATCCAGATAAACACATTGGTGAAAAGAGACACAAGTGGCTGGATGTTGAGAGGACACCAAGGGGAGCACACCAGGTGGAAGAGCACAGGACAGACATCGGCACACCGGCAGGCCATCAACGGACAGAACGTGGTGGATTTAGGGTAGGGCAGTCAGAGGAGAGCCCAGGCCTCCAAGCCACCTGACTCCAGGGGAAACCCATCTCCCTTCTGGCTCCCCCATCTACTGAGAGGTACTTCCACTCAATAAAACCTTGCACACATTCTCCAAGCCCACGTGTGATCCAATTCTTCCAGTACACTAAGAAAAGAACCCTGGGATACAGAAAGCCCTCTGTCCTTGTGATAAGGGAGGGGTCTAATCAAGCTAACACAGGCCACCTACAGGCAGCTAAACTTAAAGAGCATCCTGTAAAGAGCATCCATGCCCACTGGGGCTTCAGCTATAAACATTCACCCCTAGACACTGCCGTGGGGCTCCCAACCCATCTGTGTACTCCCCTAGAGGTCTGAGCAATGGGACCCATCACACGCCCTGCAAGGAGGACATGGGAACTTTTCCCATTTCAGGAGCATTGAGGATTTATTGGTGGTTGGCTGTAGATGGCGGGTCCTGAGGGGTTATCATGGTGGGGAACTCTGGGAGCTACAGTCCAGGCAGCATAGAACGTCTACAATTCAGGGGTCCCATATGTGCTTTCTCCCATATGAGAAAGTGAGACAGCACTGAAAATCAAATTCAGTAACTTTCCTTTTCTTCCCCCTAGGACTGACTTTGCAAATTTATTTATAAGTTAGCAAAGAACATCAGGCTGAGTTCAGAGACCTGATTTCTAATCCTGCTTACACTATTCACTTGATTCTTTTTGATGAGACACTAAATCTTCTGAACTCAGCCAAAGCAGTAGACTGAGTTTCCCAATCCATTAATCTCGAAGCTCCTTTAATAGCATATGCTTATATGGAGAGATGATACTTAAAGCATAACAGGTTATTTCTAGTTGTAGTTCTTGTTCCTTCATCTATTAGTTTAACAACATTTGTTAAGCAGCTCCTTTGCTTAAATGTGTGTTAAGTAGCAGTGGATAAAAGGAATCCTACTTCTAAATTTCCTGAGTACTCATTACTTAAACATATATTGTAAAATTGTTATTGAAAGAGTAAAACGTCAAAAGTTTCCAAGATACATGTTCACATCTGTTCATCTACGTTATGTATTAGAAAATAAGTTTGAGTCCAGGAAAAACACCACTTACTTTCTTTGCAGCTCTGAGAACCCAGAATAAAGCTCCTACCCACAATAGATGCTCAGTATATACAAATATTTGACTGTCTTAAAATATGATTTTGAAATGTGGTAACAGGACAACAAAGAAAGGAGAATCAATACCTAATTTGCAAACAAGAGTACGTTAGATTTTATTAATGCTATGAATTTATTGATTGCTTGTCTTAGGACACATAAGTTCAATGTAATGTCAGTGGGAAGCACATAGAATTAAAGAACACATCTCACAAAATGCTTCTTCACTGAACGTTTGGTGAAATATTTTCTGGCCTCATGCAGGTGCTTGAAATTTCTAGTTAGGAATTAAAAGTAGGCAGAATGTTTATTCAGTGAGACTCTGGGAATCCTTCTTTGGAGATGTGTAAGGAAACTGCCATGATTATTTGCATTTTTTTCCAATCTCTGTAGCTGTCTCTTTTCTACACTGAAAGGATAATCAAGGAAAATATTTTACATATGATGTCTCTTCTACATATGACTCACTCTGCAGACAACCTTCATCCCAGCCAACATGGCCTTTTTCTAGTTTAAAGCTACCACTGAGGTGCCACAGCAAATTCCTTACGAGTTATGTTAACATAATTCAGGGTCACAACCTGCTCCTCCATTTATTATAATTAAATTATTTCACCACCAAATGCTTTTTCCAAAAAAAAATAAAATGTCTTTTTAGGTGATAAGACGCAAATGAACTAATTAAAGAAAAAGCAGGTGAACTCTGGCTGTTGCCACTGATTTTATTGAAGGAGTATAAATCAGGTCTCTTTTCTCATTTTTCTCCCTGTTTCCATTTGATCTCCTTCTCACCACCCTGTGGCTATCAGTTTTGGGCCAAGAAGCTGGTAAAATCTAGGAACTACCATCAAGTACAATTAGCTAGAGAGGGCGTTAGATGAAGCTCTTTGGGGAATTGACTGGGCATTTCCATGCATCTCTGAACCTGCAAGGAAGCACTGGAGCAGTGAGTGGGATTTCACCATCACCTGGTCTAATTCCACTTGACTGAAGGCACACGGGACACAGACCCAAGACTTCATGGTAAGGAAACACCTAATTTAAATCAATTTGAAGTAACTTTACATATTCTGTCTTTTGCATGGGTCATTGGTCAGACCACATGTAGAGAATTTAATTTCTTTTAGCATGAGTATGCTGATAGACTATAATTATTCAGAAAAGAATTAGCAAAATAAACACAGCACTAGAAACCTGTAGAAAACTAGATAATTACTTTTCAGTACTTGAAAAACTGTCATATTTAATAGAATTTGTTAAATATTTTCTCCATAAGTAAGATATGGTTTAATGGGTAAAAATTACAAGGAAAGACACCTTGGCTTAAATTTTAATTCATGAACTAGCATTTTGAAATCATGAGATCATGAGTTAAAATGCCTACCAAGGGTTTAAAGTTTCCCTGGAAATATTACGAGATTGAATGGCCATTTTATAAAGAAAATCATAGAACTTTCTTACATTTAAAGGGGGCTGAATTAGCTATACCTTCTATTTAACACTGATTTTCTTAGATTTTTATTCTTTCCTTTTCTTCAGTGTTGGCATTCATGAAATTATCTCATATATAGTGTCACCACTGCCATTTTTTTGGGCTTAAAACAATGAATAAGAGAAATTTTTTAAGGTAATGTGACTGTTCTGTAGGGAGAATTTCAAATTTTATTGATAGTTATCATGGAAAGTTATGAAGTTAAGTACACATACTTGTAGGACCTCTTTCTGATCAATATGAGAGTGTGAATTTTAGTGAAAAAGTAAAAATGGATTTAAAAAACCCGTCCCTGGCAACCAAGATGGCCAAATAGGAACAGCTCCAGCCTCCAGCTCCCAGCATGAGTGACACAGAAGACAGGTGATTTCTGCATTTTCAACTGAGGTACCGGGTTCATCTCACTGGATGTGTCGGACAGTTGGCGCTGGTCCGCAGGTGCAGCCGGACCCGCAACAACTGAAGCAGGGACAGGCATCGCCTCATATGGGAAGTGCAAGGGGGAAGGGAATTCCTTTTCCTTGCCAAAGAGAATTGAGACACAAAACACCTAGAAAATTGGGTAACCCCCACCCTAATACTGCACTTTACCAAGGGTCTTAGCAAATGGCACACCAAGAGATTATATCTCACACCTGGCCCAGAGGGTCCCATACCCACTGAGCCTCCCGCATTGCTAGCACAGCAGTCTGAGATCTAACTGCAAGGCGGCAGCAAGACTGGAGAAGCACCCGCCATTGCTGAGGCTTAAGTAGGTAAACAAAGCCTCCAGGAAGCTCAAATTGGGTGGAGTCCACCACAGCTCAAGGAAGCTGGCATGCCTCTGTAGACTCCTCCTCTGGGGACAGGGCATTGCTAAAAAAAAAAAAAAAAAGCAGCAGAAACCTCAGCAGAGGTAAATGCCCCTGTCTGACAGCTTTGAAGAGAGCAGTGGATCTCCCAGCACAGAGGTTGAGATCTGAGAATGGACAGACTGCCTGCTCAAGTGGGTCCCTGACCCCTGAGTAGCCTAACTGGGAGATATCCCCGACTAGGTGCAGACCGACACCTCACACGGGAGGGTACACCTCTGAGACGAAGCTTCAAGAGCAAGAATCAGACAGAAACACTTGCTGTTCAGCAATATCCTATCTTCTGCAGCCTCCGCTGCTGATACCCAGGCAAACAGGGTCAGGAGTGGACCTCAAGCAAACTCCAACAGACCTACACCTGAGGATCCTGACTGTGAGAAGAAAAACTAACAAACAGAAAGGACACCCACACCAAAACCCCATCAGTATGTCACCATCATCAAAGACCAAAGGCAGACAAAACCACAAATATGGGGAAAAAGCAGTGCAGAAAAGCTGGAAATTCAAACAATCAGAGCGCATCTCCCCCTCCAAAGGTACGCAGCACATCGCCAGCAATGGAACAAAGCTGGACGTAGAATGACTTTGACAAGCTGAGAGGAAGGCTTCAGTCAATCAAACATCTCAGAGACAAAGAAGGTCATTACATAATGGTAAAGGGAACAATTCAACAAGAAGAGCTAACTATCCTAAATATATATGCACCCAATACAGGAGCACCCAGATTCATAAAGCAAGTCCTTAGAGACTTACAAAGAGACTTAGACTCCCAAGCAATAATAATGGGAGACTTTAACACCCCACTGTCAACATTAGACAGATCAATGAGACAGAAAGTTAACAAGGATATCCAGGAACTGAGCTCAACTCTGCACTAAGCGAATCTAATAGACATCTACAGAACTCTCCACCCCAAATCAACAGAATATAGATTCTTCTCAGCACCACATCGCACTTACTCCAAAATTGACCACATAGTTGAAAGTAAAGCACTCCTCAGCAAATGTAAAAGAACAGAAATTATAACAAACTGTCTCTCAGACCACAGTGCAATCAAACTAGAACTCAGGACTAAGAAACTCAATCAAAACCACTCAACTACATGGAAACTGAACAACCTGCTCCTGAATGACTGCTGGGTACATAAAGAAATGACCACATAGTTAGAAGTAAAGCACTCCTCAGCAAATGTAAAAGAACAGAAATTATAACAAACTGTCTCTTAGACCACAGTGCAATCAAACTAGAACTCAGGACTAAGAAACTCAATCAAAACCACTCAACTACATGGAAACTGAACAACCTGCTCCTGAATGACTACTGGGTACATAACAAAATGAAGGCACAAATAAAGATGTTCTTTGAAACCAATGAGAACAAAGATACAACATACCAGAATCTCTGGGACACATTTAAAGCAGTGTGTAGAGGGAAATTTATAGCACTAAATGCCCACAAGAGAAAGCAGGAAAGATCTAAAATTGACAACCTAACATCACAATTAAAAGAACTAGAGAAGCAAGAGCAAACACATTCAAAAACTAGCAGAAGGCAAGAAATGACTAAGATCAGAGCAGAACTGAAGGAGATAGAGACACAAAAAACCCTCCACAAAATCAATGAATTCAGGAGCTGGTTTTTTGAAGAGATCAACAAAATTGACAGACAGCTAGCAAGACTAATAAAGAAGAAAAGAGAAAAGAATCAAATAGACACAATAAAAAATGATAAAGAGGATATCACCACCGACACCACAGAAATACAAACTACCATCAGAGAACACTATAAACACCACTGCGCAAATAAACTGAAAACCTAGAAGAAATGGATGATTTCCTGGACACTTACACTCTTCCAAGACTAAACCAGGAAGAAGTTGAATCCCTGAATAGACCAATAGCAGGCTCTGAAATTGAGGCAATAATTAATAGCCTACCAACCAAAAAAAGTCCAGGACCAGATGGATTCACAGCTGAATTCTACCAGAGGTACAAGGAGGAGTTGGTACCATTCCTTCTGAAACTATTTCAATCAATAGAAAAAGAGGGAATCCCCCCTAACTCATTTTACGAGGCCAACATCATCCTGATACCAAAGCCTGGCAGAGACACAACAAAAAAAGAGAATTTTAGACCAATATCCCTGACGAACATCTATGCAAAAATCCTCAATAAAATACTGGCAAACCGAATCAAGCACATCAAAAAGCTTATCCACCATGATCAAGTGGGCTTCATCCCTGGGATGCAAGGCTGGTTCAACATATGCAAATCAATAAATGTAATCCAGCATATAAACAGAATCAAAGACAAAAACCACATGATTATCTCAATAGATGCAGAAAAGGCCTTTGACAAAATTCAACAGCCCTTCATGCTAAAAACGCTCAATAAATTCGGTATTGATGGAATGTATCACAAAATAATAAGAGCTATTTATGACAAACCCACAGCCAATATCATACTGAATGGGCAGAAACTGGAAGCATTCTCTTTGAAAACTGGCACACAGGGATGCCCTCTCTCACCACTCCTATTCAACATAGTGTTGGAAGTTCTGGTTAGGGCAATCAGGCAAGAAAAATAAATCAAGCGTATTCAGTTAGGAAAAGAAGAAGTCAAATTGTCCCTGTTGGCAGATGACATGATTGTATATTTAGAAAACCCCATCATCTCAGCCCAAAATCTCCTTAAGCTGATAAGCAACTTCAGCAAAGTCTCAGGATACAAAATCAATGTGCAAAAATCACAAGCATTCTTATACATCAGTAACAAACAAACAGAGAGCCAAATCATGAGGGAACTCCCATTCACAATTGTTTCAAATAGAATAAAATACCTAGGAATCCAACTTACAAGGGATGTGAAGGACCTCTTCAAGGAGAACTACAAACCACTGCTCAGTGAAATAAAAGAGGACACAAACAAATGGAAGAACATACCATGCTCATGGATAGGAAGAATCAATATCGTGAAAATGCCCATACTGCCAAAGGTAATTTATAGATTCAATGCCATCCCCATTAAGCTACTATTGACTTTCTTCACAGAATTGGAAAAAACTGCTTTAAAGTTCATATGGAACCAAAAAAGAGCCCGCATTGCCAAGACAATCCTAAGCCAAAAGAACAAAGCTGGAGGCATCACGCTACCTGACTTTGAACTATACTACAAGGCTACAGTAACCAAAACAGCATGGTACTGATACCAAAACAGAGATATAGACCAACAGAACAGAACAGAGCCCTCAGAAATAATACCACACATCTACAACCATCTGATCTTTGACAAACCTGACAAAAACAAGAAATGGGGAAAGGATTCTCTATTTAATTAATGGTGCTGAGAAAATTGGCTAGCCACAAGCAGAAAGCTAAAACTGGATCATTTCCTTACTCCTTATACAAAAATTAATTCAAGATGGATTAGTGACTTAAATGTTAGACCTAAAACCATAAAAACCCTAGAAGAAAACCTAGCTAATACCATTCAGGACATAGGCATGGGCAAGGACTTCATGTCTAAAACACCAAAAGCAATGGCAACGAAAGCCAAAATTGACAAATGAGATCTAATTAAACTAAAGAGCTTCTGCACAGCAAAAGAAACTACCATCAGAGTAAACAGGCAACCTACAGAATGGGAGAAAATTTTTGAAATCTACTCATCTGACAAAGGGCTAATATCCAGAACCTATAAATAACTCAATCAAATTTACAAGAAAAAAGCAAACGACCCCATCAAAAAGTAGGCAAAGGATATGAACAGACACTTCTCAAAAGAAGACATTCATACAGCCAACAGACACATGAAAAAATGTTCATCATTACTTGCCATCAGAGAAATGCAAATCAAAACCACAATGAGATACCATCTCACACCAGTTAGAATGGCAATCATTAAAAAATCAGGAAACAACAGGTGCTGGAGAGGATGTGGAGAAATAGGAACACTTTTACACTGTTGGTGGGACTGTAAACTAGTTTGACCATTGTGGAAAACAGTGTGGTGATTCCTCAAGGATCTAGAACTAGAAATACCACTTGACCCAGTCATCCCATTACTGGGGATATACCCAAAGGATTATAGGTCATGTTGCTATAAAGACACATGCACCCGTATGTTTATTGCGGCACTATTCACAGTAGCAAAGACTTGGAATCAACCCAAATGTCCATCAGCGACAGACTGGATTAAGAAAATGTGGCACATATACACCATGGAATACTATGCAGTCATAAAAAAGGATGAGTTCATGTCCTTTGTAGGGACATGGATGCAGCTGGAAATCATCATTCTCAGCAAACTATCACAAGAACAGAAAACCAAACACCGCATGTTCTCACTCATAGGTGGGAACTGAACAATGAGATCACTTGGACACAGGAATTGGATCATCACACACCGGGTCCTATTGTGGGGAGAGGAGAGGGGAGGGATAGCATTAGGAGATATACCTAATGTAAATGACAAGTTAATAGGTGCAGCACACCAACATGGCACATGTATACCTATGTAACAAACCTGCACATTGTGCACATGCACCCTAGAACTTAAAGTATAATAAAAAATAAATAAATAAAATAATAATCCTAACCAAAAAAAAAAAAAAAAACCCTCCCTGGGACATGCATACCCACCTTCATTGTTCTTCACTATTTTTGATTCTTCCAATTTACATGTACATTTTAATGAATGTCAAAGAATATTTGAATTGCATAATTTATTTAACAAATATGAAATAATAAATGTTTTGAGAAGTGGAAATAGATTATGAACATGTTTCTAAAGTTTAATGAATGGCTAGCATCTGTCCTTTCTGAAAGACTAGAAGAACGAATTCATTTCTTAAGTATGAGCAGCATCATTTTTTTCTCTAAGGAATTTAAGCCATTTTTTTTTAGATGACAGTGTGTTTTCTATTTTCTTAAATGTCATTGCCCTAATATGCTTATTTCTTAAGATGCCTGTACACAATTCACTTTTTAAACAATTGGGCTGACTATTAATTGGATTATGAGATTTTGCATGTAAATTCAATGAGTAATATCAAGTCAATCCCCCTTCCTTTAAAATATTTATTCTTAACTATACTTTTTATTTTTCAAAGAAAGAATACCACTTGTTTTGCTTTAAAAAAAAGCACTTGTTACCATTAACATAGCCTCAATCTGATCTGACCTTGTATGGAGAAAACTAATCAGGTAGAGAAAACTTTAGAATGTATATGATCGTGACTACAAGTCAGCTGTGACAGCAATTCTGATTTAATCTTTCACATTTTCCTCTTCCCCTCCCTTCAGTGTCAAGCTATCTATATATCTTACATTGACTACATCCATATAAACAATAAATAGAGGGCACAATATTTAGATGTGAAAAAAATATGATTTGCAAATGAACATCATGTTGAAATGCAATTTTTTGGCAATTTTTAAGCAACACTACCCAATAAATAGAGTAGTGAAAAGTCAATTATGTGTATTTTAGAATGTGATGCATCAGCATTTCTAGACCTAAAGTAGCAAATAAAGGATTTTTTTGGAAATAAAAAATTTAAGGTAACGTATAAAAATCAAAGTGGCATGTACTCATTCAAGAGTGTGAAAGGATGGAAAGTCATTAATATTTATTGAGCATCTACCATGTTCCAGGCTCTTAGCAGAGACTATTACATTTAGCCTTTCCAATAACCTTCTAAGGTAAATTTCGTTATTTCTGCCCATAGAGTGGAGAAAAATAAAGCCTCAAGAAGTAAAAATATTTTCTCAAAGTCACATATCTGGTAAGTTACATTTGTTGTTGACAGTCAAACTGAAGACATCCCATTTCCAAGGCCTGTGCAGGAACTGTAGAAGGACATGGATCCTGCCAGACAGGCACCAGATAGGCTTGAAAAAAGAATTCCAGTTGCTGCCAATGCAGGAGCACGTCTTGAGCCCTGTTTGGGGAACCTGATTTTACATATTCCCACTTACCTCATGGAGCTATTATGATGTATGAGTAAGAAAATAGATAGGAAGTCACTTTGAAGGTTTATACTGGATGAGAGTGCAATTTCACTCCAGGTACTCACCCTGAGGATTCTAACAGCGCCTAGCTCAACACCGTTAGACTGCATCATCAACTATGATTTGATGGACATTATGGTGTGTCTTTGTGTAAGTGGTGGGAGGGGAGCGGGTAGGATTTGTTGACAACCGGCAAGAGTTGAAGTGATTTAACATGAAACAGATGGAATAAGGCAGGCTCTGCCTACCACTTTGTCAGCCAAACCAAGTACTCACTCTGCAAGCAGTCAGCGTTTAGCAGGTCCTGACACTTTTCGTGGCATTTCACTCCACACTCCAGACACTTCATGCCTTGCCTTGCAATGCCCCACAGGAGCCCTTCACACTCATAACAGTAGGTGGGCGTGGTAGCTGTCCAGACCTCAAAATTGTGTGGGGTGGTAGAAGACATAGGGTAGATCAATGCCTGCAAGGTCTTCTTGAAGACGTGCATTTTCTGTGAACATGAGAGAAGTTACCAGTGTACCGCCAAGTCAGTGGATTTGAATTGTTTCATAGTAAAACGAATCATTTTATCACTTTTCTCTGAAAATGCTATTTTGAGAGATCCCCTTGATCACTGATTCGAGTCATGACAGTAAACATAATAACTCTGCTAACTTATTCTCTCAATGTTTTAGGGCCCGATTCAGTTATCTGTATACAAAGAACTCCCTAATCTTCCAGACTGGACTGGGCTCCAGTGTCTGCAGCTTCTTTCCCAGCAGCACACAGATCTAATGACTTGAGGATGTCTAAGTCCCTGCTATGCTATAAACCCCACACCTCTTTTACTTTCTACTCAGGTGGTTATTTCCTGACTCCCTTGTCCTCCCTGATACTTCACCCCTCCTCAGCCCCACGGAATGCTTCTGTCATTCAATCTGCAGGAAATTTGCTTTCAGCACCTATCACCTGGGAAGGATCTTATCACCTAATTCATAAGAAAGCATCAGTAGTAGATAAGGTCAAATGAGGCACTCTCCCATGATGATTTATATTTTAAAAGGAAATAGTTTCTAATAGCACATGGAAGGACTCTCTAATGATAAGTGAGGTGAAAAAAATCTATTGGACAAGTAGCTGGGAGATCTGAGTTCTCCTAGGCCCAACCACGTGATATTTAAAAGGGGCCTCTATAAGCAGGAACTGTCTTCCATGTTTTCCTTCTTAGTGCCTAAACAGCTTATCACTGTCCCTGGAACATAGTAGAGGTACATTTCTTTTAATGAATAAACGTTCTGCCACTTATGAATCTTGTAATCTACAGAGAGATGTAAGGGCTCTAAGACTCACTCTCCTCCTCTGCTCTGCTTAAAATGCTATTACTTTGAAGATCAAATTATATAATGATAACAGAAGTAGTCTATAGGCTTCAAAACACCAAATAAATACTTAATATGGATGCTGGATTAAAAAAAAAAAAAAAAACCACCACCAACAATAAACACAGGCCAATAGAAAAGAGAATTGGTTACATGAGTCCTTTTCTACACTTCTCATATCCCACAAAGCAGGTGACTTCCTGAGAGAAAGACCAGCACTCTCAGAGTTTACATTTACAGATAATTTCACACAACTGCCTGATGCATAATGAATGGATATTTACATAAACCCTGTAGGAGCCTAGCTGATAAGTCACACTAGAAGGGAAGCATTTATATTTTGCATTAATTATCCTCAAATCTCATTTCAGAATATTTTCCCACAGTGTTGAAACGACTAACTTTCAATTCCACAGTACGGTAATAGCATATTTCCCTTTATTATTATATTACTCTCACTCTGTGTTTTCCCAGAATATGTTTGGTAATGGTACTGGGAGGTCCCCTACCAGGGAATGAAGCCTCAGTAAAAATGTTTCTAAGTTTGAATGGTTAGATTCATCCTTGCTATTAGATAAGGGACTGGTCAATCCAGAGCTCTTTATACTTCAAGTGAGTCTACAGAGCAGCAGTATGGTCAAATTTGGGCATCACTCAAGTGGAAGACCCTAATATTAGGGTTTATTCAGATAGAACAACTGGATCCATCACCTTTCAATAAAGAGTGTCTGAAACAAGTAAATCTCCTGGCTTCATTTCATAATGAAGATGTCTTATAAAGAACTGTTAAGAGTTCTTTGAGAATTAGAAGCATGTATTATTCACCTTTGCCTCCTCTTTAATACCTAGCATAGTGAGTATCTTCACTATCATTAAAACAAATGAAATAATCCTTGGCATAACAGATTTTTCATTAGCTACCCACAGACAGAGTCTCCTGTTCTAATTGGGCTGAGGGGCTGTGTGTGTTTGTGTGTGTAATGTAGCATTTGTGGTCTAGAAGAAAAATTAGGAAGGGAATTAATTTATATACTTGCAGTTGCATCAGGCAACTCATTTGTTTTAACGGAAAAAAAATAAAAATAGAATAATATTCTAATTACATGCAATACTGAGTGGGAATAAAACAGAGTCTGCTAATGAACACAAGAAAAGTAAGTAATGTACCTTGCATAAATATAGAAAGTAGAGTTGGGAATAAGGTTGTTTTTGAACATGAACTTATTCACATATTTCAAGAATAAGTAAATGATTAATATATATGATCTAATTCCCTATGTCCACTTTGTTTTACTGAAGTCGAGTGATATATAGTCAGTACTCTAAGTCCATAGGTTATAGTAGGAGTAATGAAAAGAAATAACCCTGCTAAAAAATTAAACAGACTGGAGGAAAACAAGTAAAAGTTCTGAATAAACAGCCGAGCAAATTTCATTAAAATGTTTTGTTTGGTTTGGCTAAGGAGCCGTAATTCATTTCTTGCAAAGGGAGAGTAAAGCTAATTTCTGAAAATAAGAAACATGAAACATTTACTAGACAGCCCATTGAAAAGCAATTGAATGGGGCACTGAAATAAATGCCAATATTTAAAAGTTATTAAAGTTAGAGAAAAACATTAAACATTAGACAACCTACCAGAGGGTATCTATCCCCTCTAATAAGGGCTCAACACTTTAGGGAATGATGAGTCCTTTTCATTCTTGACTTTCGGGGGTATGGGCATGTATTTATCAAAGCTGCAAATTACTCTAAAATAAATGCCATACAAAACCATTCTTTTTTCAGCAAAGTATATTCTGAGTTGATAGTTTAGGAACATGAAATAGGTAGGAAAATCATACACAAATAATCTCATAATAGGGGATTCTGGTATTTCAGGGTGCTAATGCATCTTGGAGAAAGCTGTTTTCTTGGCAGCAAAATCAGGCAAGATGAAATAAGATTATAAGAAGGAAAAAGTGTGGGTTTTTGTGTGGAATAAGGTGAAAAGAGCAAGAAGCACTAAATAAAAGCATGGCAGAGGAAAACAAGGGGAAACCCCAAAATGTGCCATTAATGGAAGCGAATGAAGTCTGTAGTTTGCCATTAGGAATCAGACTGAAGGGATGAAAAACCATTGAAAAAGAAAAAAAAGTAACATTTAGGGCAGGCAGATTCATCATCAGCTACAGGTAAGAGCTGAAGGATGGAACTGAGTTTGTTATCAAGAGAGGGTCTCTGGCCTAGGTGAACAACTTGGAATCAGACATATGGAGGTCCCTAGAACAAGCAAAAATCTAGTTACTAGAATTAGGACCCAAGGACAGTGGGATATGGCAAAATGAGTGACTTGCTGCTAATCTATTTAATTTTTTAAATTTCCAAATTTTATTTTAAGTACAGGGATACATGTGCAGGATGTGCAGGTTACATAAGTAAACATGTGCCATGGTGGTTTGCTGCACAGATCATCCCACCACCCAGGTATTAAGCCCAGCATCCATTAGCTATTCTCCCTGCTGCTCTCCCTCCTCCCACCCCCACCCTCCGACAGGCTGCAGTGTGTGTTGTTCCCCTCTGTGTCCATGTGTTCTCAGCAGCTCCTAATCTATTTTAAGTGTTTCTTGACTTTACAAATCTTCTACAACTTTTCAAATCTTCTACAACAAAAATATATTTTCCTAAAAATATGTATTTTAAGATTATAATAAAATGCATGCTCATTGTAAAAATAATTTATAAAGCAGAAAGACACTAATATAAATAATACAAATATTCAATTTAGCCTTTTAAAGTTAGGCATTATTTGATACATATCCTTCTCGTATTCTTTTTTATATAGAGACAGGATGTAATACTCTTGCGATTAGAAAAAAAAAACATTATTTTCACATTGCTTAAGTGATTCCAACAAAGAAGGCAATTTTTTTCTGCTGTGTATAGACATCTTGTTAACCTGTAGAAATGAGTAAGGAATGTTTTCACATTCTGATAAGCCTTTGTAGGCAAGTACAATATATAGACTATACCCTAGACAAATATTTTGTTAGAACTTTCTTCTCCAACAAATACATTTAAAGTAAGTTGCACTAATATATCACTTTTGGAACAATTAGGACACTGGAAGGAAATGAATTGCCTTTTCTATTCATCACTACCTGAGGAAACTAAAATGAGCCTGAGATATAAAGGAATCAGGCTTCCTGCCAAGAGCAATGACTAGTGTTTTCAGACCATCAATATTCTAATCTACCAACTGTTAATAATTATAACAGGAACAAAGCTTGTCTGCCTCAATTTGCCACATTATTTCTCTCCTTTTTCCTTTCTGTGTTAACCAGTGACTAACCTATGAAGTTCTATTTTCCTCCTCGTCCTGTGGAGGAAATAATCCTCCTCATGAGATTATGTAAGCCACACCTTTCCTATACCCCCCAAATGTCACATTTTGATACTTTCAAGACAAAATATGCTCCTTGTTTTGAGGCATTTTTAATATACTTGATGTATATTTTTTAGAAAAAATATGTTTGCTCTTCTGTAAAGTACAAATGTTATTGTTTCTGGACAAAAGCATCAGAATTTTTTGCAGAGCAAACATTAGGTACAATATGATTTTTGAAATTTTTTATAAACGTGAAGACAGAGCAATGCTAGGATAAAATCCTGAGTATAAAAACAGACATAATTTCAGTGCTGATTGCTCATCTAAGTAATCATCCTATAAGATTGATTGACTGTAGAAGCTAAAATTATTCAGGTAATTTTTTTTGTAGCAGAAAGTACAAACGAAGACTAAAAGTTATATTCCTATCTATGTGAGAATGTAAGTAGTTTTCTTTCACTTCTATTGCTTTATAACAGATATAAATTAACATCGTTCTAAGAAACTTATGGGGTGAGTCCAAAGAAAGAGGGCAGAACAATGCAAATGTAGATGATTCCTTAATTCAAGGAGAGCACAATATAGCATAAGCCCTTTGTTATGACACAGAACATAATCTGAAAACAAAATATGATAGATTTTTTATGTACTATAAATGTTCTTTTTTCCCAATTCAAACTTTCAATAAAAATGTATACAAGGGATGTGGGTGGTATGAGATAATTAATTTGATAAATACATGAAACTAAAAATAATATGGATTTCTCCACTGGGGGAAACTTTAGCCATTTTAATGTGGGAAGTCTAATATTTACTACTTGGGGTGGAGACTGCATTCTTACGAGTTTAAAACCAGCATAAGACAAGGATGCCCTCTCTTACCACTCCTATTCAACATAGTATTAGAAGTTCTGGCCAGGGATATTGGGCAAGAGAAAGAAAGAAAGTATATTCAAATAGGAAGAGAGGAAGTCAAATTATTTTTGCAGAGGATATCATCCTATATCTAGAAAATTCCATTGTCTCAGTCCAAAAGCTTAAGTTTATCAGTAACTTCAGTAAACTCTGAGGATACAAAATCAACATGCAAAAATGACTAGCATCTCTATACACCAACAACAGGCAGACAGAGAGTCAAGTTATGAACAAATCCCCATTCACAACTGCTACAAAAAGAATAAAATAACTAGTGATACACTAACAAAAGAAGGGAAAGACCTCTTCAAGGAGAACTACAAACTACTGCTCAAGGAAATTAGAAGGAAACAAATCAAAAAAACATTCCATACTCATGGATAGGAAGAATCAATATTGTGAAAATGGCCATACTGCCCAAAGTAATTTATAGATTCAATGCTACTCCCATTAAACTACCATGAACATTTTTCACAGAATTAGAAGAAACTATTTTAAAATTTGTATGGGACCAAAAAGAGCCTGAATAGCCAAGACAATCCTAAGTAAAAATAACAAAGTTGTAGGCATCACCCTACCCACCTTGAAACTATACTACAAGGATACAGTAGTCAAAACAGCATGGTACTGGTATAAGAACAGAAAAATAGACCAATGAAATTGAATAGAGAAATAAGAAACAAGACCATGCACCTTCAACCATCTCACAAAACCTGGCAAAAACAAGTAATGAGGAAAGGATTCCCTATTTAATAAGTGGTGCTAGAGAACTGGCTAGCCATATGCAGAAAACTGAAACTGGACCACTTGCTTATATCATATACAAAAATTAACTCAGGATGGATTAAAGACTTAAATATAAAGCCCCAAAACTAAAAAAACTCTAGAAGAAAATCTAGGCAGTACCATTCAGGACATAGTGATGGGCAAAGATTTCATGACAAAAATGCCAAAAGCAATTGCAACAAAAGCAGAAATTGACTAATGGGATATAATTTAACTAAATAGCTTCTCTGCAGCAAAAGAAACTAACATAAGAGCAAACATGCAACCTACAGAATGGAGAAAATTTTAGCAATCTATCTGTCTGACAAAGGTCTAATATCCAAGATCTATAAGGAACTTAAACAAATTTACAAGAAAAAAAAAAAAGAAAGAAACCTCATTAAAAAGTGGGCAAAGGACTTGAACATAAATTTCTCAAAAGAAGACTCTTATGCAGTCAGAAAAACATGAAAAGAAGCTCAACATCACTGATCATTAGAAAAATGCAAATTGAAACCACAATTAGATGCTTTCTCATGCCAGTCAGAATGGCAATTATTAAAAAGTCAAGAAACAACAGATGCTGGTATGGTTGCAGAGAAAAAGGAATGCTTTTACACTGTTGGTGGGAATTAAATTAGTTCAATCATTGTAGAAGACAGATTCCTCAGAGATCTAGAGGCAGAAATACCACTTGACCCAGCAATCCCATCACTGGGTATACACCCAAAGGAATGTAAATCATTCTGTTGTAAAGATACATGCATGCGTATGTTCATTGCAGCACTATTCACAATAGCGAAGACATGGAATCAACCCAAATGTCCATCAGTGATAGACTGGATAAAGAAAACGTACTACATATACACCATGAAATACTATACAGCCATAAAAAGGAATGAGATTGTGTCCTTTGTAGGGACATGGATGCAGCTGGAAACCATCATCCACCGCAAACTAATGCAGGAACAGAAAACCAGGCCCCACATGTTCTTACTTACTAGTGGGAGCTGAAGGATGAGAACACACGGACATGTGGCGGGGAATGACACACAATGGGGTCTGTCAGGAGTGGGAGTGGGAGGAGGGAGAGTATCAGGAACAAAAACGAATAGATGCTGGGCTTAATACCAAGGTGATGGGTTGATCTGTGCAGCAAACCACCATGGCACACCTGTGTAACAAGCACATCCTGCACATGTATGCCAGCACATCATGCACATGTATCCCAGAACTTAAAACAAAAGTTGAAGGAAAAAAAAGAGAAGAAGAATGTTTAGGATTTTAGAAAACAAAGGTGAGGCAGGGGCTGACCATTCCTATAAACAGATCCCATGTTACTGTCTTTTTATGTAAACAAGAAAGTCAGTGAGGGAACCATGGGAAATTGTGTGGTGAAAAATAGTTAATAACAAAATTAACTTTTAGTATGCACTTATGCCTCAAAAATGGATACATGATTAGATGATGATGATGATTATTATTATTTATTTTCTCCACTTATGTTTTAAATATTACTTTGTGTATATAGGATAGTTAATAAGAACCATTAAAATCAATAGCTTTATGTTCAACTCTATAACTTAGAAAAGTAGTTTTGGGGTGAATACAAAGAATTTAAAAAAAAACTAAAAATGACAAGAGCATCAATAAATGAAATAAAAAACAAAGAGATAAATGGAGTCAACAAAGCAAAGTCAGAGAAATTTCCTGCAGTTTTGAGTTTACAAAAGAGAGAGAAAATACAAATAAATAATAATAGGATAAAATGGCACACATTTTTATACAAATTATGATATAATTATATAAACAATTTGATATTAAATTCAAAAATTAGAAAAACAAGACAACGTACTGAAAAAAGTAAAAATTGTCTAGCCTAACTCAAGAATGAATGCTTAAGGAACATAATCACTATATTAAAAAAGTTGCTTCGATAGTCAAAAAATTACTCTAAAAAAATAACTACCATATCCAGGTGGTTTTGGAGGACAAGCTTTGCCCGTCCTTCAAGATACAGAACTTATTTTATAGAAAACATCCCAGAGAAGGAAAAAAAAGAAATCTCCCCCGCTTATCTTATTAAGCTAGTTTAATATTGACGGCAAAATTGTTCAAGGACACAGAAAAACATAGCCATTTTTACCTTATGATGCAAAGTAGATGCAAAAATATGATATAATTAGTAAACATATAAGAAAATCAAGGACATGAGAATTTCCATAACTTGCCCCAGGTCCCACAGCAGGTAAATTGTGGAGCTGGACCAACATTGGATCTCAAGCCAAAGTCCACGCTTATGAAGAATAACGGAACCAATAGCAATACTTGTAGACAAGAAATAATTTTTATTTTGGTGTCATTATTGCTGGCTTCCATGTCAGTACTTCCTGGAAAGGAAATTGACCCTCAGGTGCAAAGAGGGCAGGGAGGCATTAGATTCAGCATGTATTCTGCAGACCCGATCACAAGTTCCTGCCCTACTGTGCTGATGGCCACCTGCCATGCCAGCCACTGTGTAAAGAGAAAAGGAGGAATGGGAAGGTTTGACTAAACAAAGGGCTTTCTACATAAGCTATTTCTTTTAATTCTCACAAACTGTGAGGTAACTTTTATTACTTTCATTTTATTGATGAAGCCAAGTCGTCTCAGGAAGGTGCAGAATATTGAGAAGAAACAAGTAGTCAAAGCTAGTGAGAGGTGGGGTCGAGATTCTAATTCAGGCCCCTTTCACTTCAAAACTTATCCAGGTGGCCTGAAAGGGTTCCTGTTCCTGAGTAGGGGTCTGAAGTACCTGGGTGTGCTGTAAGCCTACAGCTCTGGTTGAAGTTGAAGTCTCAGAGAGGTGTCCTGAGCAGCTTTCTCCTTCCATTTTATCTTTCTAGTGTCAGGCTAGAAATAGGGCTCAGGTTTGATCTCCTGATTACCTCTCATCTAGTCCTTGCCAGTCCCTTTCACTAAGTCTGAATCCTAGACAAACTTTCCCTTACTGAGAACGGACACTTCCTAGAAGCCTTCCAGCCTCAACACTCCCTTCAACCCAGACAGAACCAACAGGGCTCCAGGATCCCTCTTATGCTTGGTGATTTTCATTCCTCCCTCTACCTGGTTTCCCATAAACCTCATCTGAGACTATCTTGGTTTAAACGCTCTTGCCTACTAGAAGCTTCCATGTGACTTGTAGCAACAGTGGATACAAAATTAAGTATCTCAGTCCTCCGCCCACTGTCTGGTAAGCCTCATGAAAGTAGAGATTTTTGGCTGAGTTGTTGCCTACTCTATTTCCAGTCTGAAACAACCCCTGACACATAGCAGACAGTCGATAAGCATGTATTGAATTACCGAATGGATCTACTTTGATTGCCCCACTGTCAGGTTCACACCTAAGAAATTATCAATCTGTGAAACTAGCACAGACATGGATAGTGGAGTGCCAGGAAGACTACTGCTATGGTATTTAGATACTAGATTGGTTGGTCCTTCCTATGTTACGAAGCTAGATGGAAATTTTCTGAAATCATAATCCTTAACAGCTTATTGAGCTGAGATTCTCGATCAGTCCTAATAGCGCCTTGTGGGTAAGGTGCAGTTGGTGATGGATGGAGGCACTGGTGATGCTTCACCCATGGCCAGCAGAGCGTTAGCGGAGGAGGCAGTGCTAGGTGACCCACTGTCATCCTGCATCAGGCATTAGACTCTGTTCTGTCCTTGGAAGAGATGACTGAGCTTCAAACTGTACATTTCTTTAATTAAAATAGAAGTGGTACCATTTGTTGTTTTCCATATCACCAAGCCATTTCCCTTCATACACAAGCAAATATTTTATGCTTTTTTTCAAGTGTGCCTAGGAAGATTTTCAGCACCAAGGAGTGCAAATTATTTGTTCCAGCATTTATGTTAGTTGCCTGTGTAATGACTGAATGTGACAGCTCGTCAAGAGTGACATTTAATATGCCTGTTGTACAGAGGTCATAGTTTATTTACTTTTTGAGGCACGAGTCCCAGGGAAATGAGCTTTATGAATTTGAGAGGGAATGGATGGATTCTGTTCATCCATTCAACACCAACGCAGAGTTTTTTACTGAGGTCTTCTGAAACTAAAGGAGTAAAGGTGATATTATTAAGTTGTTGAAAAGCAGATCAATAGCTGATTTAACCTTAAATTGAAGATATGTTCTCTATTCAGGACTCAGAATATACAGTAGCATTCCACATTCCACTAATTTCTATGCTTTCCTGTTAACTTGTGAAAGGAATTAGTTCAAATACTAATGTCAAAGGAAATAGTACAAGTCAAATACCATGTTTTAAAACATAGGAAACGAACACTGTAGAAGTTTATCAATAAAATTCTTCAGCATGTATTATTTACTCAAAAAAAAAAAGACTAGATGCTTTGAGATTCAGCAAGCAATATGCAGCTTTCTCCACACCAGAGGATGTCTGCTTTGTCTTATGCCTAAACTATACTCCTAATATTACATGGCAACATAAACCTAATGGATAAGAATAAGGAAGTGGGGGCTATGGTGGCTTACGTCTGTAATCCCAGCACTTTGGGAGGTGGAAGAATTGCTTGAGCCCAGGAGTTTGAGACCAGCCTGGGCAACATAGCAAGACCCTGTCTCTAAAAACTAAAATTAAAAATACTAGCTGAGTGTGGTGGCACATGCCTGTAGCCTCAACTATCTAGAAGGCAGAGGCCAGAGGATCATGTGAGCTCTGGAGACTGAGACTGCAGTGAGCTATGACCATACCACCACACTCCAGCCTGGATGACAGAGCCAGACTCTGTCTGCAAAAAATAAACACATAAAAAGAGTGAGGAGAAAGAAAGAATAATAAACGGAGAATGCAATTACATTTTTTCTCCTGTGGCACAATAGAAAATGCATCAACTTGTTGTAGCCTCCAGATAATCAAATGACTATGCTTTGTTTTACTGATACATACTGGGTAGGAGAACTTGCTAATGGAAAAACCCAGGAAAGACTGACATTTGGATGAAAGATGACAATGAGAGAAAGAAGAAGGAAGGGAATGAGAAATATAGACATAAAAATGGTGTTTAGATGTTAAGTTATAGAAAGTCAAAATGAGTAATATAATATTTTTGGCAGAATTTTTATTCTATAAGAATGACAAAGTTGCTAAAATTGGGGAGGTAGGATATATCAGTTTCCAAGTGTAGGGAGAGACACAGATAAATTGTCTCAAGTAAATCCCCAGTAGAGTGTGCAAGACACATTTACCAGAACAGAACATGCCAGGCACAAAACACAAGGATTTTTAAAAAAATCCCTTTGACCCAAACTATACCTGAAGCCAATTAAATCAGAGTGGCTGAGAATAAGACCCCAGCACTGTATGTTTTAAAGCTCCCTCAAGTGTTTCAGTGAGCCAGATTTAAGAATCCCTGACCTAAATATTTATAGCCTACTTGTATCTTCTAATCAGCGTGGTTCTTTCATGCAATCAGAATTTACAAACATCTACCTCATGTCAGACAGTGTGCTAAGCAATAGTGGTAGAAACATTTAACAAGAACAACAAACAACTTATAGTGCTACCCTCAAGGATATCAGAGTCTAAAAGAAAAGGTGTCTGCAAAATAATCGAAATAATTGTAATTAAAATAATAAAACAGAAGCGCATAGGTATTGTTTACTATGTTTACTAATTGTTAAGCTATGCTGAATGTTAAGCATATATCTACTTCCTTAATCCTCTCAGTTTCCTTGTCACCTCACTGTGTAGATGAGAGAACTCAAGCTTGAAGAAGTAACATAACTTGTGGGAGATAATAATTCTCATTAAGTGGCACAGATGGGACTCATACCAAGCTGACTTCACTTGTAATCATATGACAATAGGGAGGTCATGATTAAATGCTATTAAAGGGCCGGGTGCGGTGGCTCATGCCTGTAATCCCAGCACTTTGGGAGGCCAAGGCAGGCAGATCACAAGGTCAAGAGATGGAGACCATCCTGGCCAACATGGTGAAACCCCATCTCTACTAAAAATACAAAAATTAGCTGGTAGCATGCACCTGTAGTCCCAGCTACTAGGGAGGCTGAGGCAGGGGAATCCCTTTAACCCAGGAGGCAGAGGTTGCAGTGAGCCAAGATGGGTCACGGCACTCCAGCCTGGCAACAGAGCGAGACTCCGTCTCAAAAAATAAATAAATAAATAAATAAATAAATAAATAAATAAATAATGCTATAAAAGCCCTGAAGAGGAAACTAATCATTCAGCTGGAAGAGAGGAAGATATTTGGGGAAAACCTCGTAAAAGAGGCAAAACTTAAACTATGTGAAAATCAGTGGGACTTTTCCACAGGGAGAATAAGAGGGAAGCCATGTTAGAATTGAACAGCATTTGTCAAGATAGGGAGGTTCGTGCGTATTTGAGGAGAAGAAAATGATTGGCTGATGCCCTGAGGAAGTTTGTTTGAAGTCAGGCTCTCCTCACGCTCCCAGTTATTTCTGGAACATTGGACTAAACATCACAGATGAGTAGCTCAAACAGAACGGTTTCTCCCTTGTGGTTATGAGGAATATCTAGTTAGTAATGGACATTGTACTTACCAGTTCCTCATTATTTAGGGATGTCCTAATCACCATAGCCAGGGAGAGTCCAGATTTCCTGGCAGCCAGGGTCTAAAACAAACAGAATTATGACTTATTAATACATAGGGAGGTTGACATGCATATACTGCTCAGCAGAAGGTGAAAACGCAAGAATATCAGCTATCGCTGTTCATAGTTTAGTTAGTAAGGACCTGCCATTTTGATAATCAGTCGATTCACAAAGAATATGGACTCATACAATATTAAAACTGGAAAGGTCCCACAGCTCATCAACCCTGCCCCTACATTTTATAGATGATGAAAGTGAGGCCCAGAAAGGCAAGACAACCAGCCTCAAGATGACTAGCCCCCTCAAGCACCTCAGGCTAGTGAGAGGCTTCTCAAACTTTCTTATTCCCCAAGGTGGTTGTGATATATTCATTCAGAATACATAACCATTGGAAGACAGCCAGCCTGACTTTGGTGATGGCGCTTAATCATTATTAGTATTAGATGGTTCTTGAGTTGTTCATAGTTCCCCAGAACATTCTTCCATATCTATTCAAGATATTTTTTCTAAGTGCCCATTTAATTTGCTGAGAATTTTTATATCCAGATTCATTTTTTTCACTTGATGCTGGTAACTTGGGTGATCTTAAATAAGACTCAAGTCCCTTCAGTTTCCTCACCATATAAAATAGAACCATAACCACCACTACCTACTCCTACCCAAAATATATGAATTACAAGAAACTCAGCAGTGCTATAGTGAATGTTGGAAATCAGAAGTTCCATATGGGAATATTAAAACTGCTATCCCATTAGGAGCAAAGGGACGTCATTGTGGAATAGCGCATTCTTGATCGCCCAAGACCCAACTGGTTATATACGTATCTCCTCAGGGTTGCAAAGTCATTAACTCAAATAAAATTCAGCCTACACCTGAGCAAGAATGTCACTCTCCACTCATCTCCACATTTACCTTGGAGAATTACCTCCAAGAGTTTACCCAAGAAAATCTTTCATCTCTGAAAAACATATTCCCTAAAACTACATTTGTATCCTATTTTGGTCTGTGTTTGCACCTGTTGTATACATAATTTTCTCTTTCAGAAATGAACAAGATGTTAAATTCTTGTAGAACAAACTTCTTATTCTTGTACGTCTGTCTTTTCATTTCTCCATCTTGCCCTCTTTTACCCCATGAGTAAATGCAATGTATGTTTGAGAAGACTGCAAAATATTAATTAAATAAATAGAAAAGCACTTACCATGGCCTGAAGATTCCAGAAGTGAGAGGAAACAAAGTGTAAATAGTTAGACACATGAAAGGTAGGAAAAGAGTACAACAATATTAAATTAGCCTAACACTTTGCAATTATTTTCACACAGTAAGGACAGAAATCTGAGCTAAATGTACTGACATGTTATACTTTCCAGTATAAGACCTTTTCAGTCAGGATCATATTTTAAAACTAAAGTGGTGGCCTTCAGATGAAGCCTTTCTTAGCAAAATTAAAAATTACTGATATAAAAAATTATGTAATTGTTGCTGAAAAAAATTTACTTTTTTATGGGGGAAATACATTTTTCATATCACATATAATATTAAAAATAGGCGTATAAAATGTGAAGACATTTTGGATGACAGAAGAGACACTTTTTCATGATTTTTTTTTTTTAAACAATCTAATACAGGCCATGGTCAATTCTTTGCATTTATCAAGGTGGCGGCAGCATATTTCAATATAGGAAACAGATTTATTCAGAGTCATGATCAGAAGTAATAATGATGTTAATGACTTGCAAACCATGGTTTTCTTTTCTTTTTTATTTTTATTTTTGAGATGGAGTCTCGCTCTGTCACCCAGGCTGGAGTGCAGTGGCATGATCTCAGCTCACCGCAAGCTCCACCTCCTGGGTTCATGCCATTCTCCTGCCTCAGCCTCCCGAGTAGCTGAGACTACAGGCGCCCGCCACCACGCCCGGCTAATTTTTTGTATTTTTAGTAGAGACGGGGTTTCACCGTGTTAGCCAGGATGGTCTCGATCTCCTGACCTCGTGATCCACCCACCTTGGCCTCCCAAAGTGAACCACGATTTTCTTTAAATAAAAGAGCTTATTAATTTAGCAAGAATTGACTTTAATATAATAAAATAAAGAATTGATTAATGTTATCTGCTTGCTTTGTAAAGTATTCAGGTTCACTGTGTTAAGGTGAAGAAGTTTAAATAAAGCCTCAAGTGTTGTGAATTAAACTTCTGATCATTCATAACACTAAACACATCAAAGCCTATTCGCTTGCTTGGCATGCTGTGTGATTTCTTTTTGCTCCAATTATAGGGTCATATTAACTTAATTATAATTTCCACTTATATCAAAAGCTATCAAAAGGTTTGAGTTATTTCCTCCAAGTAATAGATTTTAAAGAAATAATAATAAATATAACAGCAGGTAGCATCTGGCCTCATATACTTTTATTCCATGAAATATTTACAGACTAGACAGTGAATGAGAAGGATATTACATTTTGGCAAGAAAAAAAAAACACAGACACACATGCAATCAAAGAGAAGTAAACAGCTGTAACTTACCACATCTCGGACAATAGGCAAAGTCTTTTTTCTGCGGAGATCTGGCATGCTGTCAATACCGTAAAGTCCACCTCCTGCCCTGAAAGAGAAAATAAAACCAATAATTTCAATGGGTAAAATGATGTATTATAAGAAAAACATCCACTGTTCATGGTATAAAGTCTGTGAAAAAGATGACAGGGATACCATAGTTTTCAAATAATTCACAAAGCTGCAAAGATACAAGCGTCTAGGACTTTGTTGAGTGAGGAAGAAAGACTGTAGCTACCACAATTGCTGACCACTCATCTTCTTGGATAGTTGAAATTTTAAGATACACATGACCTGGATGGACACACTATTTTCTGTTAGTATCACAGAGACAAGAATCACCATGTAAGATCTGTGGAACTTCTTACCTCCAGGAGAAAACAGAACCAAACCATTTTTGGTGCAATTTGGTCTGGCTGTGGTGCTAAATAAATTACCTTCATTATAAAAATACCAGTTATTGTGTGCTTCCGCTTCACAAATTAAACTCCAGAAAAATGTCTCAAGGAGTCATGGACATATTTAAGATATTGGGAATTACCATTATACCACAAGTTCTGCTTATCTGAATTCATCCTACAGGTAAATGCACAGAATTAAAATAAGTAGTTGTAGAGGGATATTTATTGCATCTTTGAAATAATAACAATAAAAGCTAGGTTATTTACATGTTCATCAATAGTATATTGATTAAATGAATCAATGAGAAGAATAATTAAAGTGAAATAGGTAAACATATGTGAGTATAGATAAAAATATTCATAAGATGTTAAGTGAAAAAGCAAGTTTGCGTATTAGTAAGTTTAGTATACTCACACACACACACATACACACACATATATACACTTAGTAATATATAAACACACAAACACTTAGTAATACATATGTGTGTGTATATAGTGTGTGTGTATACATATAGTATATATACTTAGTATATATACACTTAGTAATATATATGTGTGTGTGTGTTTGTGTGTTTATGAATGCACAGAAAATATCTAGAAGAATAATCACAAAATCCGTAACTGTAGTTACCTCTGTGGAGTGAGATTTGGTGAGAGAAATAGAAAACTCGCTGTTACAAACTCGGTAATGTTCAGTTTTTTAATAAGCATGTATTATTTTGCAATTAAAATTATTTTCTAAGAGGCACGAATCTGTGTTTCTTTAGAATGAGTTTGATACATTGAATTTGACTTTTTATTGCATTAAATCCAGTCATTTAATATAACCAACAAGATGCTAATATTACTGATGATAGCTTCTCCTTATGCTTACTTGAACTACAAAACCCCTTGCTGACCTCTTGCCCACGGTCAGCTTATTCACCATGAGCAACACAGTTCATGCCCCTGGGCTATAGCTAGGTGTCTCTGTCATTGCAACAGGCTACAAAGGCTCATGATAGATTAATAGCATTTTATAGTCCAGTTTTCCACCAGCAGAGAGATGCCCTCTCTGTTCTTGCTGCTTAGCTTAATATAAGGAAACTTAGTCTTATTGGATTTTTCTTAGTAGTCATGATCCTAACTCCAACACTCTTCAGGTATCCACTACTACTAACATGGTAGTCTTGAACAAGTCACTAAATGTATCATCAAACTCATGTCAATAGGAAAAAAAAAACAAAGTAGTAATAAAGAGAAAATGAATTAACAAATGCATAGTAATCATGCCATAACATATGCTTGGAAGTGAGGATCAAATGCAGTAAGTGTGAAATATTAAAACCTTTGCAAATGTGTAAGAAAGATGTCAAGGATGAACACATTATTTTCAGAGTTGTGCACTTCAACTAAATGTCCCCCCTTACTTTTGATCATAAAGAAATAGAATACGTGTGGAGCAGAGGTCAAGAAAGATGAAAGAAAAGAGAGAAGAAAAGAACAGAAGAGAATGTGTTCAGGGAGAAAGGTGACATTTAAAAGACCCTTTTCTCCACTAATTCTATGATAAAGTAGCTAATATGATTTCCCCCATTGCCCAGAATAATGACAATTGGCACTCTCTAGGTGAAGGGTTGTGGTAGTCACAGAGTCAAAGTTTGAGAATGTACATCACAAGAAAGAACCATTGGTGACATACTCTTTTGAATGTCAAGAAACTGCAGAGTAGAAAAGAATGATAAACTTTTTTCTTAAGCCCCACCTTCAGCCTACACAGCACTACTCCATCAATAACTTCTTGCTTCCCTCCTGTCATCTTTCCATATTCCTTCCCACCCCCTGCCAATTCATACTTGACCCTTTCACATTCAAAACATCAAATACATGGAAAAAGGCTAAGTGAATGGGTACCTAGAAGGATTCTTCCAGTTTCATGTGCTCCATTATTAGGCTGTCATTCCAAGTAGTTTCTACTTTCTCTCCTCTGTAAACAGTATCAATAATGAACTAAAACATGCATGAATAAACATTTTCCCACTACAGTACCTATTAATCATGTTAACTATAAACCTTCAAGTATTTTTGAAATGTTTTGACTTCTAAATAATGCAACTTTCACAGCTATGTAAAGAAACACATTCAATTCAGATGATGGTTGAGAAAGTGATTTATAAACTGCAAAGTGTTACATAAATGAGTTGTATATTTTCTTTTATCAGTAATCATTATTTCTTTTAGGTTTCCTTTCCATGGAACGTCATTCAAATTTTCAAAGCACACCCAAAAATTGTGAACCAACCTTATTTACCCACAAATTTGGAAATCAGTTATAAGCATGTGCATTATCAGGCCTGACACTTCACTCCTATGCTTGTCTCATCAGAGCAGAGATATCCAAGGACCTAGGACAAACATGAGCACTGCAGTATAACAAGCCCAAGTGAGCAGACATGTATACAAAATTCATCTCTGCCTCTTTTGAGTTTGCCACTGAATTTCACTGAACTTACATTTTATAATCTGGAAAATTGCAAGACAATACAATCACTTTCTTAACCTTCACAGCCTCTAAACATAGCCTTCTCTGGTTGTTTCTTTTTACTTTTAGATTTTCATCATTACTACAAGAAGCCTTGATAAGCCTATCCCTCAAGCAACATAAAATTTTATTGTAAACCATGACTTTGAAAATGTCTACCTTACTGACCTCACCGCATGAATAGAGAAGCACTTGCTACATATGGATAAGGTCTACATAAATGCAAACTATTTTTGTAATATTTATTGGGAGACTTCTTGCCAGGAGCGATCTTGGAGAGATTAAGTGACAAAAACTAGTAAATAGTGGAAATATTCATATATAAATAAATCATTGGCTTTCTAGGCAAGATGTTACGTTCATGCGCAATAGTTAAAATCCAGAAGAAACTGTCTAGGCTTGATGAAGAATAAGTCAGATGAAGTTATCAGAACAGACCATAGCAGACAAGTAACTCTAAAGTTAAGGTCTGATAAAAAGAGAAGTTGTTTCATTTCAGCCCTTTCAGGTATAGTTTATTGTTTTAAGATGTCATTGACTGTACACAGAAAACTCACTAAGGATAACTAATATTTTTTGGTGCTTATTAGGTGACAGATACAATGCTAATATTTGTACCCAACATTTACAGAGCACTTACTATTCTAAGCACTTTACTTATGTTAACTCATTGTATGTTTAAAAAATCATATCAGATATAGGTACAATTATTTATCTCATTTTATAATAAGAAAATGAAGACATAGAATCCTTCAAAATCATACCCAAGGTCACTATTTAGATCTGAAATGGCAGTGCCCAGATGTGAGCACACAGTTTATTACTTACCGTCCTCCACTGCTTATCTGATTGGGATATCCTATATCTCTAAAACTCATATAAACTGAGGTCTACAATTAATATTATTTTATATTTAATGAAACTAATATATTGCAGAGATTGACTTCCACTGCAGGATCATTTTACCTCAAACTTAATGTTCTTAATAATCAATAAGTATTTTGTTAAGAAATAAGACACATGGACCAGTTTTGCCATCATTTGGATATTTTTTCAATGTATTTCAGAAAGACTGTTATCTTCAGATCACAACCCTGTTTCATTGTACAAAATAGCCTCAGTCTTCCTCAAATGACCCCTCTCCAACTATTCAAGTGTTCTCCTTAGGAAAACAGACATATTAGACTACAGGCATTACAGATGGGATAAAAAACTGAAGACATCCATGGAAATATTTGGAAAGTCAATGATCACATTAAATTAACAAAATGGATATTATTTTAAAGTCTAAATCAAGCATGCTCAAATTCAATATCAGCTCTATTATAAAGTTTTTATTAATACTTTAATTAACATATAACTATACATATTTATGGGGTACAATGTAATGTTTTGATATAGGTATGCAGTGTGGGCTGATTGAATCAAGTTAATTCACACACTTATCACCTCATTTATTTTTTGTAGCGAGACTTTTAAAATATACACTCTTAGCCAACACAGTTTAAATATTTTCAGTGGTTTTCTTTTGTTTCTCAGTTCTTTCCATAATATTTAAATGAGTCCACTGAATTTAATAAAATCTGAGATGTACAGTATATTGCTCTATGCCTTGACTCAGGTTCAGTTAATTGTCTTGTTATAAAATAAATGCAATATAGAGTATACAAATTACATATGTTCTGTAATTTTAAGACACTTCATTTTTAGATAAACAAAATAAAAACTGATTTTACTGATTAAGGAGAGATTATTATTTTCACTCAAAATTGACTAATAACATATGGAATGTATATAGATTGCAAAAGAAATTTGAGAAGACACCAGGAAAATATCACGTGAAAACTATCAAGCAGGATATTAAAAAATACACAATACCACTAGTTATTAGTGAAATGCAAACTTAAACCACAATGAAATATCATCTCACAAGTGATACAAGGGTTATCATAAAAATAATAAAAGGTAACAAGTGTAGGTGATGAAATGGAGAAAAAGGGACCTTTGCACATTGTTGGTGGAAATGTAAATTAATAAGCCATTGTGGAAAACAAGGTGTAGATTCCTCAAATAACTTAAAAACAGAACTACCATGTAATTCGTTACTCCTACCAATGGGTGTATATTCAAATAAAATGAAATCAATATGTTGAAAAAATATCTTCACTCCTACATTTATTGCCACATTATTCACAATATAGCCAGGATATGAAATCAACCTAAGTGTCTATCAGTGGATTAATGGATAAAGAAAATGTGGTATATATACACAATAGAATACCAGTCAGTCTTAAAAAAAATAAAATCCTGCCATTTGTGACAATGGACGAACCTGAAGGACATGATGTTAACTGAAATAAGCCATCCATAGAAACACAAATACCACACGATCTCGATCACATGTGCAACCTAAAAAAGTTGATTTCAGAACTAGGGAATAGAGTGGTAGTTACAAGAGGTGGATGGCAGGGAAGGGGAGGTTCGGGAAATATTGATCAAAAGATACAGAAAATTTACACAGGAGGAGTAAGTTTAAGAGATCTATTGTAAATAGGGTGAATATAGTTCATAACAATGTACTGTATTCTGGAAAAATGTTAAGAGAGTGGATGTTAAGTGTACTCACCCCATAAATATAACTATCTGAGATAACACGTGTTCACCAGCTAGATTTTGCCATTTCACAATGTAAATATACTTCAAAACATAATGTTGTACATAAGTATGTACAATTATTACAATCATTTAAAAATAATAATAAACAAATGGTAACGTGATTAAAAAAAAGACTCAGCTTTCAAGGAAGTGGAGCAACATGGCTGAATAGAAGCCTCTAGCAATCATCCTCTCCACAGGAATATCAAATTGAACAAATATCCACACAAAAAAGCACCTTCATCAGAACGAAAAATCAGGTGAGCAATCATAATATTTGGTTTTAACTTATATCACTAAAAGAGGCTCTGGAGAGCATCAGAATGAAAGTGTATAATTACTGATGCCACCCCTCACTGATCCCTTGGCAGTGACCACATGGCATGGAGACAGAATCTGAGTGCTTGAGGGAGGGAGAGTGCAGTAACTGTGCGACTTTGCATTGGAACATTGGAACTCAATGCTGTCCTGTCACAGCAGAAAGCAACAACAGGCAGAACTCAGCCAGGGCCCACAGAAGGAGCATTTACACCAGCCCTAGCAAGTGGGGACTAGCCCGTCCCAGCTGTTGGATCCTGAGGTCTGGCAAGCCTCGCCACTAAAGTCTACAGTGCTCCTGGGTCCGAAATAAACTTGAAAGGCAGTCTAGGCACACGAACTGAAAATCCTGGTGTTGTGCTATGCTTAGAGCCAGTGGACTTGGTCAAATGACCTAGATTTGCCCATCTAGGGTGGCTAAGGGAGAGTTTGTACCACCTATTTCCCCAACCCCAGGTAGCACAGCTCACAGGTCTGGGATAGACACTTTCCCTCTGCTTGAGGAGAAGAGAGAGAAGAGTAAGAGGACTTTGTCTTGTAAGCTGGAACCCAGCACAGCCACAGTAGAATAGGGAATCAGAATTCTGAGACTCCCATTCCAGGCCATGGCTCTTAAACAACAGTTCCAGGCACAGCCTAGGCCAGAAGGGAACCTGCTGCCTTGAAGGGAAGAATCCAGTCCTGGCAGGATTCATTACCTGCTGACTAAAATACTCTAGGTCCCTGAATAATCAGGAGCTGTAGCCAGGTAGTACTTGCCATGGGCATTGGGTGAAACTCAGGGACACGCTGGTATTGGTGTAACGCAGCATATTCCCAGGCGTGATGGCAATGGGGAGAGATCCATTCTGTTTGAGAAACAGAGAGGAAAGAGTGAAAGAGATTTTGTGTTACAGCTTAGGTACCAGCTTGGCCACAGTGGGGTACAGGACCCAGAGTTCTTGGGGTCTCTGATTCCATGCCTTGGTTTTTAGACAGCATTTCTGGACCTTCCCTGGACCAGATGGGAGCACATTGCTTTGAAAAAGGAACTCCAGGCTTGGCAGCATTCACCACAAGCTGACGAAAGAGCCCTTGGGCCTTGAATGGACATTGCAGCCAGGCAGTCCTTAACTATGGGCCTGGGGCAGTAGTGACCATGGGGAGAGACACGTCTTCTTGTGGAAAGGGGATGGAAAGTGAGTAGGACTTTGTCACATGGTTGAGGTGCCAGTTCAGCTGCAGGAGAAAAGAGCACCAGGTAGATTCCTAAAGTTTCTGACTTCAAGCCCTGGCTCCTGGATGGCATCTCTGGACACACTAGTGATGAGAGGGAACTCACTATCCTGAAGGAAGGACACAAGCCTGGCTGGTCTTACCACTTGCTTATTGTGGAGCCTCAGGGCCTTAAGTGAACATAGGTGGTAGCCAGTCAGTGGTTGACAGGCCTTGGGCAAGACCCAGTACTATACCGGCTTCAAGACTTACCCAGCACATTACCAGTGGTGGTCTGGGCACAGCTGTACTCACCTAGCTGTGGTGCTGGACCTGGGCATCCCTGAGCTCTTGGGGGCCCGGGAAGCCCCCTTGTCCCCACAGGCTTGGAAGTGCCTGGTCTCACTCCCTGGCCTCTACCCACTCCCCGTGCCTGGAAAAAGCACCATACGTTCTCACTCTGGGCCACTTTTGGAACAAAGCTGAAACCAAGCCTGGAGTGCTGTTGTGACTTGGCACTCAGGGAAGTCCTGATACACCAGCCCCCCTTCCCCCTCAGTCTCCCTCTGAAGAGTTAGGCACCAAAGAGCTCAGGGAGGGTGGGAGGGGGTGCCGAAGGTGGCTTAGCATGGGCTGGCAGGTGCCCCTTGGCACAAGCAGCCTGGGTGCCATAAATGTCATGTTGATGGCAACAGGTAGGCTCCAGGGTGGAAAGGTGTGGGTGTGTGATGAAACTCCACCTTCAAGTGAGGGATGGCTTGAAGCCTGGGGACTGGGCTGCCAGTTCCAGGGGGAGTCCACAGTCAGGAGTAAGAACTTATGGTGCTTTTTGCAGGCCCACCCTTGGCCACCCATGGACCAAACAGCACACACTTCCTCCCTTCTAAGCCCATAAAAACCCTGAACTCAGCCAAACTTAAACAGAAATCAAAACGATCTGCCTGAGGAAAGGAGCTGCCCACTTCAGGTCTCCTGAAAACCATTCAGCCACTCCATGAAGCTCCTCTCTGCTCACTCTCCAGCTCTTTGTGTGCCTCATTCTTCCTGGACAAAGGACAAGAATTCAGGACCCACTGAATGGTGGGACTAAAAGAGTTGTAACATAAACAGGGCTGAAACATGCCCCCTACCCTTCCCTGCTTGCCACGTTGTGGGTAATGAGAAGGAGAAGAGCTGCTGTCCTCCAGGATCCCAGACCTAGGGACTCCTTGAGCCAGGAGTCTAACACACTTTTAGGAGTTCTGCAGTTTCTGATGTCTCCAAGCTTCCAGGCACCACCATGATCCCCCTGTCCAGACATAGGTGCCTACAGTACAAGTCACATGCAGTACATCTGGTCCAGCTGTAGCATCTCACAGAGCCAACATGTGTGCTGGTGCCTGGATCTGCCTGCCCTGCCTCAGCAGCCAGCCTCAGCTTGATTGTAGACAGTGGCTGGACCCCAGGCTTGCTCTCCAACACACCCCTTGCCACTCTGTACCTGGCTTGTCCTTGGCTGGTGTAGGATCTGGGCCAGTGGCATAAGCTAAGCACAGTTAGTTGGGGCAAGTGGATGGAACAAGGTAAGTGGTCATAAGCAATACTCAAGCAGAAGGTGCTGGTGGCCAGAGGTTTCCAGCTAGCAAAGTGACACTCCAAGGATCCTGTGACACTACAAATCAATGAAAGTCCAGGACCAGATGGATTTACAGCTGAATTCTACCAGAGGTACAGAAAGGAGGTGGTACCATTTCTCTGAAACTACTGCAAGCAATTGAAAAGGATGGACTCATCCCTATCTGATTTTATGTGGCCAGTGTCATCCTGATACCAGAACCTAGAAGAGATATGACAAAAAATGAAAACTTCAGGTCAATATCTCTGATGAACATTGATGTAAAAATCCTCAATAAAATGCTGGCACTGAATCTAGCAGCACATCAAAAAGCTTATCCATGACAATCAACTTGGTTTCATCCTGAGATGCAAAGTTGGTTTAACATACACAAATCAATAAATGTAATTTACCACATAAACAGAACTAAAAACAAAAACCACATGATTATCTCAACAGATGCAAAAGGGCCTTCAATAAAATTCAACATTCGTTCATGTTAAAAACTCTCAATAAACTAGGTATTGAAGGAACATAACTCAAAATAAGAGCCATTTCTGACAAATCCACAGCCAAAATTATACTGAATGGGCAAAAACTGGAAGCATTCACTTTGAAAACTGGCACAAGACAAGGATGCCCTCTCTCATCACTCCTATTCAGCACAGTAATAGAAGTTCTGGGCCAGGGCAATCAGGCAAGAGAAAGAAATAAAAGTCTTCAAATGGAAAGACAAGAAGTCAAATTGTCTTTGTTGGCAGATGACATAATCCTGTATCTAAAAACTCCATCGTGTCAGCCCAAAAGCTTCTTAAACTGATAAGCAACTTCAGCAAATTCTCAGGATGCAAAATCAATGTCCAAAAATCACAAGCATTCCTTTACACCAATGACAGACAAGCAGAGAGCCAATTCATGAATGAACTCTCATTCACATTTGTTACAAAGAGAATACAATACCTAGGAATACAGCTAACAAGGAGTAAAGGGCCTCTTCAAGGAGAACTACAAAACACCACTCAAGGAAGTCAGAGAGGACACAAACAAATGGAACAACATTCCATGCTCATGGATAGAAAGAATGAATATTGTGAAAATGGGCATACTGCCCAAAGTAATTTATATATTCAATTCTATTTTCATTAAACTATTTTTCACATTCTTCACAGAATTTAGCAAAAGCTATTTAAAAATTTATATGGAACCAAAAAAGAGCCCAAATAGCCAAGACAATCCTAAGCAAAAAGAACAAAGCCGGAGGCATCATGCTAGCCAACTTCAAACTATAATACAAGGCTATAGTAACTAAAACAGCATGGCATTGGTTAAAAAAAAAAGGTCACATAGAGAACTCAGAAAAAAGACTGCACATCTACAACCATCTAATCTTCAACAAACCTGACAAAAACATGCAATAAGGAAAGAATTTCTTATTTAAAAAATGGTGCTGGGATAACTGGATAGCCATAGGCAGAAAATTGAAACTGGACCCCTTCCTTCCTTCCTTACACATGATATAAAAATTAACTCAAAATGGATTAAGGACTTAAATGTAAAACCCCAAACTATAAAAATCCTAGAAGAAAATCTAGGCAATACCATTTAGGACATAGGCACAGTGAAAGATTTCATGACAAAAATGCAAAAGCAATTGCAACAAAACCAAAAATTTACAAATAGAATCCAATTAAACTAAAGAGTTGTTACAGGCAAAGGAAACTATCATCAGAGTGAACAGACAACCCACAGAATGGGAGAAAATTTTTGCAATCTATCCATCTGACAAAGGTCTAATATCCAAGGTCTACAAGGAACTTAAACAAATTTACAAAAAAAAAAAAAAAAAAAAAAAGAAGCAAAAAAGTTGTGGAGAAAAGGAATGCTTTTACACTGTTGGTGGGAATGTAAATTAGTTCAACATTGTGGAAGACAGTATGGAGATTCCTCAAAGATCTAGAGGCAGAAACATCATTTGACTCAGCAATCCTATTATTGAGTATATACCCAAAGGAATATAAATCATTCTGTTATAAAGATACATACACTCATATGTTCATTGCAGCACTATTCACAATAGCAAAGACACAGAATAAACTCAAATGCCAATCAATGATAGACTGGATAAAGAAAATGAGGTACATATATACCATGGAATATTATGCAGCCATAAAAAGAAATGAGATAATGTCCTTTTCAAGGATATGGATGGAGCTGGAAGCCGTTATCCTTAGCAAACCAAGGCTGAAACAGAAAACTAAATACCACATGTTCTCACTTACAAGTTGAAGCTTAACAATGAGAACACATGGACACAGTGAGGAGAACAACACACACTGGGGCCTGTTGTGGGAGGGCTTGGGGGAGGGAGAACATCATGAAAAATAGCTATGCCTGCTGGGTTTAATATCTAGGTCATGGGTTTTTCTGTGCAGCAGACCATCATGGCTCATGTTTACCTATGTAACAAACCTGCACATCCTGCACATGTACTCCAGAACTTAATTTTTTTTTAAATTCCAGCACATTAAAAAAAAAAATCAGAGCAGAAATACATAGAAGTTAAACAAATAATACAAAAGATCAATGAAAAAAAGCTGTTCTATTGAAAAGATAAACAAAACTTACAACCCTTTAGCCAGGCTAAATAAGGGGGAAAAAGAGAGAGAGAGAGAGATTGAGGGAGAGAGAAGACACAGGTAAAACTAGAGGTGAAAAGGGAAACATTACAACCAATACTACAGATAGTCAAAGGATCATTAGAGGCTACTATGAGCAACTATATGCCCATAAATTGGAAAACCTAGAAGAAATTAATAAATTACTAAACACATAAAACCTACAAAATTTAAACCAGGAAGAGATTCAAGACCTGAACAGACCAATAACAAGTAGAGAGATTGAAGTCGCAATGAAGTGTGTCTGAGCACAGAAAAGCCCAGGACCTGATGACTTCACTGCTAAATTTTGGAAAACATTTTAAAAAGAACTAATGCCAATCTTATTCTAACTATTCTGAGAAACAATACAGGAAAGTGAATACTTCTAGACTCATGCTATAACACCAGTATTACCCTGATACCAAAGCCAAAGACACATGAATGAAAAAAGAAAGTAAGAAAGCCACAGGCCAATATCCCTGATGAACACGGATTTGATGCAAACAACCTTAACAAAATACTAGCAAACCGAATTCAGCAACACATTGAAAAGATCACTGATCATAACCAAAGATGATTTATCTCAGGGACACAAGGATGGTTCATCATACCCAAGTCAGTCAATGTGATACATCACATCAACAGAATACAGAACAAAAACTATATGACCATTTCAATTGATATTGAAAGAGCATTTGATGACATTCATCATTCCTTCATTATAAAAGCCTTCAAATCCCCAGAGGGAACAAATCTTAACACAATAAAAGTGAGAAAAATACAACAGACACACAGCTAGTATCATACTGAATGGGGAAAAACTGAAAAACTTTCCTTTAAGATCAGCAACACCACAAGGATGACCACTGTCACCACCATTATTCAACATAGTATTGGAAGCCCTAGCTGGAGTAATGAGAAAAAAGAAAGATATAAAGTGCATCTAAACTGGAAAGGAAGAAGTCAAATTATCTTTGTTTGCACATGATATGATCTTATATTTGGAAAAAGCTAAAGACTCCACCAAAAAACCATTAGAATTGATCAACAAATTTAGTAAAGCTGCAGGATACAAAATCAACATACAAAAATCAGCAGCATTTTTATATGCCATCAGCAAACAATATGAAAACAAAATCAAGAAAGTAATCTCATTTACAACAGTTACAAATAAAATGAAACCCTACAAATTAACTTAACCAAATAAGTGAAAGACCTCTATAATGAAAACTACAAAACATCGATCCTAGAAATTGAAGAGAACACCAAACAAAAAAAAAAAAAAAAAGGAAAAATATTCCATGTTCATGGATTGAAGGAATTAATATTGTTAAAATGTCCATACTACCTACCCAAAGCAATCTAAAGATTTAATACAATCCCTGACAAAATACTAATGCCCTTCTTCACAGAAAAAAAAAAAAGCCAAAAAGTCCTAAAATTTATATGGAACTGCAAAAGACCACGATAAGCAAAGCTATCCTGAGCAAAAAAACAAAACTTAAGGAATCACCTTACCTGATTTCCAATTATTCCACAGAGCTACAGTCACCAAAATAGCATGGCACTGGCCTAAAAACTGATACATAGACCAATGAAACAGAATAGAGAACCCATAAACAAATCATACATCAACAGTGAATTCATTTTCAACAAATGTGCCAAACAACGCATTGGGGAATGGAGAGTCCTCTTCAATAAATGGTGCTAGAAAAACTAGATATCCATATACAGAAGAATAAAAATAGACTCCTGTCCCTCACCATATACAAAAATCAAATAAAAATGGATCAAAGACTTAAATCTAAGACCAGAAGCTATAAAACACCTAGGAGAAAACATGTGGGAAATTCTCCAGGACATTGGTCTGGGCAAAGATTTCTTGAGTAACACCCCATAAGTACAGGCAGCCAAAGCAAAAATGGACAAATGGGATCACATCAACTTTGAAAGCTTCTGCACAGCAAAGGAAACAATCAACAAAGTGAAGAGACAACCCACATAATGGGAGAAAATATTTACAAACTATCCACCTGACAAAAGATTAATAATCAGAATATACATAGGGAGCTCAAACAACCCTATAGAAAAAAATCTAATAATCTGATTAAAAATGGGCAAAATATCTGAATAGACATCTCTCAGTGAAGACATACAAATGGCAAGCAGATATATGAAAATGTGCTCAAACATCACTGTTTATCATAGAAATGCAAATCAAAATTACAATGTGATATCACCTCAACCCAGTTAAGATGGCTTTTATCCAAATTCCAGGCAAAATGAATGCTGGCAAGGATATGGAGAGAAGGGAATCCTTGTTCACTGATGGATTGTAAATTAGCATGAGCACTATGGAAAACAGTTTGGAGGTTCCTTAAAAACTGAAAATAGAACCACAATATGACCCAGTAATCTCACTGCTAGGTATATATGCAAAAGAAAGGAAATCAGTATACTGAAGAGACACCTGCTGTCTCATGTTTATTGCAGCACTGTTCACAACAGCCAAGACTTGAAGCAACCTAAATGTTCATAATCAGATGAATAAAGAAAATGTGGCACCTATACACAATGAAGTGCTATTCAGCCATAAAAACCAATGAGATCTTGTCATTTACAACAACATAGATGGAACCAGAGGTCATTCTTTTATGTGAAATAAACTGGGCACAGAAAGACAAACAGCATACGCTCACTTATTTGTAGGAGCTAAAAATCAAAACAATTGTATTCATGGAGACAGAGAATAGAATGATGGTTATCAGAGGCTGGGAAGAGTAGGGGTGGGTGGAGGAGGGATGGGGGAATTGTTAATGGGTACAAAAATATAATTGGATAGAATGGACAGAATCTTGTATTTGATTGTACTATAGTCAACAATAATTTATTGTACATTTTAAAACAGCTGAAATAGTATGACTGAATTGTTTATAACACAAAGAAAGCACACATTCTTGAGTTGCTGGATATCCCATTTACCCTGATGTGATTATTATGCATTGTATGCCTGTATCAAAATATGTCATGTATCTCGTGAATATCTATACCTACTATGTACCTACAAAAATTTAAAATTTAAAATAAAACAAAAAATTTCCCAAAAAACTCTCAAGCAAATTTTTCAAAGAAAAATCTTTCTGATTTTGGGACAACAATGTGCCATGCCACAAGAGAACAGTTGATAGTTATTTGGCTAATATCACAGACTAGCTATTTTCTATTAGAAATCAGAAAATGTGTAGACTCTGTATCTGAAGGAGTTCTTGAATTGATCAAAGACTGTGGGTCTGAGAAAATGCATAGTGTTTCTGTTTATTTCTGTGTTGCCAAAACAATTGTTCAATAGGGCTATGCAATTAATCTTTTTTTGTGTGTGTGGTTAGCATTATTGAACATTAAAGCAAGGTAAAAGATAACCAATCATTCTAAATCCCTCTTCTTTAATACAACTCTATTCTGTTAGACTTTTACAAACAACTCTTTGTATTTATTTAGTTATTTGACAATATACCTATGAAAACCTATCTGCATTTTTGCCCAACGTTATGTATTTTATATACATTTAATACAATTTTCCTGATGACTATTATAGACTTCATATAATTTCCACCTGCTAAATATTAGCTATTCAGAGTGTGTTATCCTCCTTGCTCTTTTCAATTATTGTCAACACTGAATGAGTATTTGTGTCTGTACAATTGATGATTCACTTTCCACAGACAATTAATCACCAATTCCTAACAATTTTCTGATTTCATATTTTGTCAGAGCTATAACACCATCTCTCTTCATTATTTTATATAACATTGTGCAAAAAATAAATTATGACACTGTGTTTTCTTAGCAATTAGAATTTAAATTTAGGTCGCTCATAAATGGACATGAAAAATCTATGTATGACATAGACTTTTTTAATTTATCAATCATTTTTGTCAATACATGAAAGGAAAATATACAGAATATAACTTGTTAACTTATTATTAAACTTCTGATTCAGAGTCCAAATCTTTGGAATTAGACTTCATCAGAATTGTCCATGCGTGGGACGTTTTCCAAAATACTGTCCTCAAAGCCATCAAGAACATCTGTGGCTTAGTATCACAAAAAATAATACACCATTATTGACTTTTTCATCCCAAGTAGCAAACCACTATGCTACAGGTTTTGATGTTGATAGGTTCTCAATTTTACTAATAGCACCAAAACAGGCAAACAAGTCTCCTACCCTTCCCCTAATCATCCTTATTTCTTTAATGAAACAATAAGACATTGTAGTTGTTTAGCAATGCCACCAGCAAAACAGTCAAAATGTGATCTTGCCCGCTGTACTTTTAACTACATTTACAAGTGTGCAGGCAATGAAACTCTTACAACTTTTGCTAGGTTACCAATATTTTTAATAAACCATCAGTTATTAAGATGTATTTCTAATTTTTATAATGTATTAAAAATGTATGTTGTAGAATTGTTACAACAGGATACTTTGCCATCTGTCACCCTCCTGAAGTTCAGGACATAGGCATGGGCAAAGACTTCATGTCTAAAACACCAAAAGCAATGGCAGCAAAAGCCAAAATTGACAAATGGGATCTCATTAAACTAAAGAGCTTCTGCACAGCAAAAGAAACTACCATCAGAGTGAACAGGCAACCTACAGAATGGGAGAAAAGTTTTGCAATCTACTCTTCTGACAAAGGGCTAATATCCAGAACCTACAAAGAACTCAAACAAATTTACAAGAAAGAAACAAACAACCCCATCAAAAAGTGGGCAAAGGATATGAACAGACATTTCTCAAAAGAAGACATTCATACAGCCAACAGACACATGAAAAAATGCTCATCATCACTGGCCATCAGAGAAATGCAAATCAAAACCACAATGAGATACCATCTCACACCAGTTAGAATGGCGATCTTTAAAAAGTCAGGAAACAACAGGTGCTGGAGAGGATGTGGAGAAATAGGAACACTTTTACACTGTTGGTGGGATTGTAAACTAGTTCAACCATTATGGAAAACAGTATGGCGATTCCTCAAGAATCTAGAACTAGATGTACCATATGACCCAGCCATCCCATTACTGGGTATATACCCAAAGGATTATAAATCATGTTGCTATAAAGACACATGCACACGTATGTTTATTGCGGCACTATTCACAATAGCAAAGACTTGGAATCAACCCAAATGTCCATCAGTGACAGACTGGATTAAGAAAATGTGGCACATATACACCATGGAATACTATGCAGCCATAAAAAAGGATGAGTTTGTGTCCTTTGTAGGGACATGGATGCAGCTGGAAACCATCATTCTTAGCAAACTATCACAAGAACAGAAAACCAAACACCGCATGTTCTCACTCATAGGTGGGAACTGAACAATGAGATCACTTGGACTCGGGAAGGGGAACATCACACACTGGGGCCTATCATGGGGAGGGGGGAGGGGGGAGGGACTGCACTGGGAGTTATACCTGATGTAAATGACGAGTTGATGGGTGCTGACGAGTTGATGGGTGCAGCACAGCAACATGGCACAAGTATACATATGTAACAAACCTGCACATTATGCACATGTACCCTAGAACTTCAAGTATATTAAAAAAAAAAAAAATAGTGCCCTATTCCACCTCTTGCATTCTGACCTAATCGCCCAACTTTTCTCTGTGATTTTTCTATAACACAAAATCTAAGTATGTCATTTTTATATTCAATATCCCTGGTTGCTTACAGGATACAGAACAAACCACTTTGTATCCCAGTAAGGCTTAATTGCCCCTCATAGCTTATCTCTTTCGACTTCTGTCTTTGAGCTCCATTGTTTCAGCCATCCTGAACTCCTTGAAGATTTCTCAGAGGTATCATACTATCCCACATTTCTCTGTTTTTGCTCCACCATTCCCTCTACTGGTACTGGCTTCCTCACTGAGTAGCAAATGCTAACACCTACTTACCATTTAAGTAAGACAGTAACATCACACTCACTGATCCATAAGTATCTCCTCCCTATCCCCAGGTAACCCTCTTCCCTATCTCTGTAACCCTTACCTTCAGGAATTCTCAGTGGAAACGGATGGGGAATGAGGGGAGAAAGAGGAGGAGAAAATTATGTCTCTTTTCCCTCAAATGCTTTGCCAGCACCTGCAATGTGTTGAAAGGTAAACATTTGTTACTGACAGGAGGATGTTCTACTTTTTGGTTGAACTGGGGCAGAAAAATGTCTGAGAACAATTGTTCTAAGTCTTCTGTCATAGCCCCTATAAAACTGCATTCTGTTTGTTTACAGGGAATGTCTCCATTGTAACACATAATTTTTAAAAATCAATAAAATGATCTGACTCATTTCTACTTTCCTAGAAATAACTCTGGCATGTAGCAAGGATGAATGAAAAGTTGAGGTGCAAGTGAATAGGCCTTGACTTTAGAGGGAAATGATTTTAAGTATTCCATGGTTCTGTTTTAAAATTTAGATTTTTATCTCGGAAATGATACTTGGAAAGAGCAAGATGGAAGCCTACAAACCTGGCAGAAGTCAGAGACCTCACACTAAAGAGGGTTAGTCAGCAAGAACTTAAGTCATAGGGAAGAAGATAAGAGCCTGAAATTTCTTAGGTCAATACATATTTTTTATCCTCTACAAATCTATCTACTATGGAAAATGGAAAAAAAAAATTACTTGCCTTAAAGCATCTTTGGGAGCACTGATGGAGATAATACATTGAAGTAGATTATGTGTTACTGGTAGCAATTATTTGATCAGAGACTTGTGCAGACAGAAACAAAATTAAAGCTGATTGAATGTGTGCTGGCCCACCTGCTGCCCTGTGGTATTTACAATCATCCAAACTAAGGAACAGATTAATGAAAGAGCCTCTGGCAGACATGAACTTGTAGGTATCTATCTGCATAGGGAGTTAAAAGAATAGAAGGGCAGACTGCCAAAGTTGTGATCGCACCCCCTATTGTACTTTTGGCTGTGTTAATTTCCTCTTCTGACTACGCTTTGGTCCAGACTTTCTTTCCTCTACTGATCCGTGTTTGGCACCTTAGCTCTGATGATGCTACATCCTGGTTGAGATACTTCCTTGTCTTGCCCTTATCCACAATCCTAGTCTCAGTTATTTAATTTCACATCAGACAAGAGTTTCACAGATGACTCCATCAAGTTTATTTTTCTATAAACCCTAATCTCTGAAAAACACTTTGATCCTCTCAAATATCTTTCTAAGTCCCATCTCAAAGTGGAAATAAACTTCAAAGAATAAAGCTCCTCCTCAGTACTATTTGTTCCAGACTCTCACATCTTCTCTCCATTAACTCCTAGATATCTTAACTGTTGCTGTAAAGCAGAATGATTTTCTGTATTGGAAACCACACATAGTACTCTAAAGTAACCTGATGATCTTTTTGGAGGGAACCACATTGGCAACCAACATGCCATCGCACAGTAAGACCAGTATGGGTATAGTTCTTTGTGTGTTGTCATGATCACTAATCCCTTGATTGAAAATAAGATGATGTAATTGGCTTAGGTTCAAAGCCATTGTTGTATGCAAAATATATAAAATTACCCTCAGCGGAACAACAATGTTCACGCTTGTGAGGTAAGGGAAAAATTAAACTTAAATAGGGCCTAGAATATGCATTTCTTTCATCTCACTCATTCTGGGCATGTATTAATAAAATACTGAACTAACTGGCATGTTAAATTGCCCATCATTTTTAAATATTTTCCTTGATTTCTCTCTGTGTCATATTTTCCCTCTCTGGCTTTCTCTCTAGTAAATTTGTATAGAAAGTGACTCCATTGAAGTAGGGAAGGAGTATGTCTGTTCTGCTGAGTGCCGGGAACACACTGGCTGTCAATAAACAATTTTTTAAACGTTCTCAAATAATTTCACAAACATGCCAGTAATTTCAAGAACCAATTATTTTCCCTGAAATGTTTTAGCTGTTTCCTTGTCTCTGTTTTGTATATTACCATCATTTACACAAAGAGGTTTAAAATACTAAATAACAGTTAATCTGAGTTACAGAATTGAAGCAACCTAAAAAATGATATATTCCAATATTCTTGTATTTTAAGGATGTGGAAAATGAGATGCAAAGAAAATAAATGCTTGTGCAAAATATCCAGATTATTGGCAGCAAGCTAGACATAATCCGGGCTCCAGACTGTCACTGCAGTCCTGTCGTTTCCCCCCTTCTTTGCCTCTAGTATCCAAGAGATATCAAATCTTGTCCACTTTCCTTCATGTACACACTCTCTCTCTCTCATCCTCATGTCCACTCTCATTTGCATCTTTATATTTGGATCACCATGTACATTTGTTGTGAATTTTATTGTGTTATGCCTGGATTTGTTGACTTTCTAATAATCACTTTCCCCATCTCCAGCTTATCCCAGTTTCATTTCATGTTGGACAAAACGGCTGCATCTATCTTCTGTAGGTATTTAGCCATGAAACTGACATGATTAAAGTGATGTTTGAAGAAGACTAGTCTGGCAGTGCTTTTCATGGTGGATTGGAGGACAAATAAAGGAGAGAGAGAAGTGGTCTCAAAGATTGTTGAAACAATCCTGGATTCCTTAATGGGCTTCTTAATGAGAGTCTTGATGGAGGTAATTTCACCACTATTTTTCTCAACCCCTCCATTCCACTTCATGAACTGTGGTAAAACTCCCAATTCAAACTGCCATAATATTTTAAAGACTAGATGGCCTCACTGTCAAGGAGAGGCTTTGTGTTCTAGTAAATTACTTTCTCTTTTCTTGTGCATTTGACCTATTAAAGCTGTATAATACTCCTTAACACTTTAGGCAGGCTTTCTTTCAAACCTTTCTTCCTTTGTAACATGGTTTCAGAAGTGCTGACTACCTCGTTATTCAACTTAACATTATTTTCTAAAGCTAATGCCATTTTTTAAAGTTTTCAAAGAGTGGGAAGGGACATGAATGATACACTATCCTGATGAGAGACAGAATTTCAAACTGTATTTCCAGTAATGAAAAATATTTTTCATAGAAAAACAAATAACCAAATGGTCCTAGGTTTTTGGTATAATGAGTTGAGGAAGTAAAAAAGCCCAAATGCAGCTTTCAACACTCTTCTGAAGGTTTTCTCAACATTGGGCTTGGGAACAATGACAGTGTCAGGGATTAACTTTTAACAACTCAATTACAATATGTACCTTCTAGGACTCATTTTCTTTACACATTGTTTGTCAAATAGACAATACAGACTTTTCTAGAGTCTGAGATTCCCTATACCAAAAGCCTTACCCTTTCCATAATGTTCTGTGTGCCTAAATTAACCTCAGACATTATTACGTGCTACAGAGCAGAAAACAAAAAATGCAGCCCCAAATCTTTCTCATGATAATAGCATCCACCATTTTTTTGAAAACAAAAATGTGTTTAATTAAAATTCATGCTATTTAGGGTCTCAATTTAGGGTGTTCGTTTTTAAACATCTAAGTCACACTTCTGTGGTTCAAAGCGATAGTAAATATGAAATTGTGTACACTAATGTTCCTTGGTTGGAAGCTAATTTTCTTAGTGCTCTCTTTCTGAAAAGTCTCAGCAGTCATTTATACATCGATTTTTAAAGTATGATCATTCACAATTAATGAAAGACCAGCTTCTTCATAGGTTTTCCTTTAAAGTCATTAAATAGAATCACATATCCAACAGCAAAAAAACTCTATTTCTTAAAGCTGAAACTTTCTATTCCTTTTAATTACACTGTTCCTTAGAAGTATGCGGCATATGTAAACCCTAAAATGTTTAATAATCCCTCTTCTATCACTAATGAAAATTAGCGTACCTGACAGCAGAGAATAAGAGAATGACACTATTAAGTGATTACCAGACTTTCACAGCCCACCCATCTTATTATTAGACAGTTTCTTGCATCCTCTTTTATAGTTTCACAGTTCCAAGCTGACTGCAACAAAAACCATAACTCAGACTTTAGCTCAGACTAAAGACACATCTCACCCAGTAGTTTAGCTTTGATTGATAGTACCAAGAATGCCCTTCCAGGTCCTGCTCATTTCAAAGACTAGAGAAAGTAAAGAATAAAGAAAACGCCTGCCCTGTGTATCTCATCAGGAAGTTAGCCTGTTCACAGACAACTGAGCCAAGCTCTGGTTGTTTGTTATTCCATGGCTGTCTCATTATTTTAAAAGAAATTATGGAATGTTTAGGGTATAATTAAAATATAATTTTTAAAAAGCAACAACTGTACATTAGGTACCGTTTTAATGAATTGCCAATTACAGAATGGGTATTGGAGGGATTCCAATTGACCCAAACAGGCAAGGATAAGATATAATAATTTGTAGAGTCAATTTTTAAAAGTTTCTCTGACCATCAATTTGCAACGTGTTATTTCTCTCCCTTGGTAGCCCCATCTGTGCCTTTGCCTCCTTGGATGTGTGATCCCAATGCCTTTGGCTGGTAAACTTCTGGGGCCATTGGATTACAGAAAATTCCCTCACCTCTGAAAGTTTCCAGCAATACTACCTTTTAGGTTGGCAAGTTGGGAAATGTCTTCCCAACCTACCTATCTGCTACAAAATAACAAACGTTTCCCCTTTTGAACTGCTTGATATAGCTCTATCTATTTTGGTTATATGCAGTTCAGTGCTTTATGATTACATGCACTTGTACATCATCACACATCTCTTCAACAACTTGTCTCTTTAAGGTCAATAATAAATGTATGTTCTCCATGTAAAAATAATTTGTCTGCAACCCATGAATGTACTCAGAGGGGTAACTTCCCAGGATTGTGCAAATGATTAGAAGCTTACAAAGTTAACAAGACTTAAGTGCATGTAGCTACCTATTAGTTGAGAATCCATTTCACCTTGCTACCACTGCATTCCATTTATTCCTTTTATAATACACATTAAAAACTGTGCTAAAGATGTCTGTACATGTTTGACTTTCACTAGATTTAAAAACCCTTCCAAAATAAGAACTATATAAAACATACTTTTCCTCTCTAGTATTTAGCATAGGATTTTGCACATATGAAATACTTAATAAATAAGTAATGAAGTTAATGAATGAAAGGATTCATTTTTAAAAGTATTATTTTTAAGAGACAAATAATAATTATATATATTTACAGGGTATAACCTAACGTTTCAATATATGTAAACATTGTGGAATGATTTTTTTTTTTTTTTTTTTTGAGACGAGGTCTTGCTCTGTCGCCCAGGCTGGAGTGCAGTGGCACCATCTTGGCTCACTGCAAGCTCCACCTCCCGAGTTCATGCCATTCTCCTTCCTCAGCCTCCCAAGTAGCTGGGACTACAGGCAGCAGCCACCACACCCGACTAATTTTTTATATTTTTCATAGAGATGGGGTTTCACCGTGTTAGCCAGGATGGTCTTGATCTCCTGACCTCGTGATCTGCCTGCCTTGGCCTCCCAAAGTGCTGGGATTACAGGCGTGAGCCACCACGCATTTTTTTTTTTTTTTTTTTTTTTTTTTTTGAGATGGAGTCTTGCTCTGTCCCCCAGGCTGGAGTGCAGTGGCCTGATCTCAGCTCACTGCAAGCTCTGCCCCCCAGGTTCACACCATTCTCCTGCCTCAGCCTACTGAGTAGCTGGGACTACAGGCACCTGCCACCAAACTTGGCTAATTTTTTGTATTTTTAGTAGAGACGGGGTTTCACTGTGTTAGCCAGGATGGTCTCAATCACCTGATCTCATGATCCACCGACCTCAGCCTTCCAAAGTGCTGGGATTATAGGTGTGAGCCACCGCACCCGGCTGATCATCTTTTAAAACACTTCTTACTAAAGCAAAAACATGCATATACACACACATTTGAAGGTCTTGAGTAATTAGAAATAAAAAGATTGTCCAAGTTTTCTTTTCTGCCTCGGGGTTTGAAGCAAAGGTTATTATTCTAACCGGTATGATTCTCTAAAAATTGAAAAACAAATGAATTCATTATGTCTCTAATCCAAAATGTTGTTCTTACTGTGCTTAGCATAGCGGCAGTTTGTCTCCTCAAGGCCATCAGGGGTTAAATAGAGAAAAAGGTACTATTTGTTCCTAATGGGTATGCCTTGCATTTTCAGGTACAGTTGCTGGAACTGAAACTGAGCTTTCAAAAACACACACCCAACCAAAAGGTAATTTTAGCTGTCTCAAAAGGACATATCCATCTATGTTTCGTTTAATGTGTAATCAACTCTGCCAGCAACTGTCAAACTGGTACCGTATTCTGGAAGCACTTTTTAAACCCAGTAGTTAAATAAACAAACAGACTGACATAGATCCAATTGGGGTTGAGGGAGAAGAAGGGAGCCAAACTATGTAGATTTGGGACATTTGGTTGTGCTGGCTGGAGAAGCAAAAGAAGACTTTGTTTATTCTTCCCAGATCCCACAAGGAGCATGGTATTGTGTACATAATTTAAGTCATTTTTCGATATACATTGATGTGGGAGCTGGTTTCCTGTGACTGTATATGATTCTCTGGACTTAGATAAGAATCAACTGAACAGTAAAAGGTAAGCAGAGTCACTTAAAATCAGGCATGTTTCTGAAAATAGTAACATAAAAATGATACAAACATCCACCTGAATTTTTCCTTTGTGTGCATGCCTGCTTGGTGTTTGTCCACAACACCTCTCCCATGGATCTCTCCTCAGCAGTTTGGAATGATGCAAGCTTAGCTACTTACTATTTTGTGACTATTTTACCTTGGGAAATGAGGTAAAGAGGACACATGTCAAGTTTGTTTGTAAATTTCAAGCACGATGATAATGGAACAAAAGTAGCAACCTTGTACCCAGGCAGCAAGTGCTGGTCCCAAAATACATTAGTGCTCATAACTTGGTCACTTAGCCGCCTTGTGTAAGCTAAAGCATTTGAGCTACTGACAATTAGGACCCTATATAAAATAAATGGGTTGTGGGAGTGAATAAGTCAGCAAGACGGAATCTCCTCTTTCTTACCTTACAACCCAGGGACAATGTAAGAGGGAAGAGCAGACTTTTGCCTCTATAATAATAACATTGGAAGGGATAAAAACTAAGGCTGCGTCCTGACCTGAGTCCTGCTCACAGGGTAGAGAGTGGTAATATAAGCTCATTTCCTTTGATTCTTCCGTAGACTAAGCAATGAATGTTAGATCTGCCAAATACGGATATCCCATGAAATCCCACTAGCACTGCACCGGACACCCTGTTCATATTGATGGAGAACAGTGGGACAAAGGATGGAGCTTTGTAGGGGAGTGAACTTTTGGTGTTATTACTTCCACTTTGTACACCACAACCAGTGGTGCGCTGGAGAGGAAGAGCAAACTGTAGACATATTTCCCTAACTCCACATTCAGAGATAATCACACTGATAACTTGAAACTGATCGTAGTAGGATGACTTGAGACAAGGAAAAAAGGCAAACGCTACAAAGCAGGGCCTTTTTTTTTCTTTTTTTTACTACTTGAATAATACTTACAGGTTTAAACATTTACCAGCACACAACTAATCACAAGTCTTGCTAATATCCCAGTAAGGAACTCCTATAATCTGTCACTTCACTAACTGAATTTTCATTCCCTTTTATCTCTATCTTTGATTGCCATGAATTCTTGGCATCATTTTACATAATATTTACAGAAATATTTGAGTTCTTTAAAATCAGTGTCTTTCTCAGAACTTCAATTGAAAGGGAAGCCAGCATAGAGGTACACATAAATAGTTGTGTAATTTACAGTGATGACTTCAGTGCTCCTTTGAGATGATTCCCTGGTCAAATTAATTCACTTCAGCATTCACTGAGATCCTACTATAATACCTAGCCTACTAAGTGCTATAGAGTGCTGGGAGACAATTTTTCATGGGTGTCCTGCATTTCTGTGCATCTTGCTAGTGGAGGCTCTGACTGCCTTTTGCAGTATGTACTCCTCCGGAATAGAGGACAGATGTGTTTGCTGAGCAATATAATAAATATAATGTCTCCCCATGAAGCAAAGTTTGGCTTGATTTGTTGAAGTCCACTGTGTGTCCTGCATCCACAAAGGCCCACCTCCAAGTCATCCTGTGGGTCCTGGGACAAGGGAAACCATTGTAAACAAGAAGCCAATGCTGCCTGCTTTGCCGTGAATAATAAAATCCTTTGTCTCTGAGCTTTGTATCAGGATTAGGGTATTTTCTGCCGGCATCCATGCAACTGTGGCAGACTAACTAGATAGCTTTTAAGTAGGGTAAAATATCAGAAATTCATAGTTCTTAAAGTAGAGAACATAAAATAAGTTTATTCTTGACCTTAAAGAGACAGATAAACATATAAAGAGATATGTGATGAAGCATAAGTGCATGTAATCATAAGGAATTGAACTTCATATATTCAAAATATATAAAGCTATATCAAATGGTCCAAAAAGGAAGAGATTTTTATAATAAATGCTTGAATCTCTCATCATGAAGTATTTTGACATAGCATTGCATTTCAGTACAAAAATAAATATTTTGTGCCACACAATCCTCATTTATGACCATGCTTGTTATATGGGAACATTAATCTTCTAATTATTGACAAAGTAACTGATTTAGAGGGCAAATACAGAAATACCTTTAAATTAAAAAACAAGAAAAATTAATGGTTGTTTTGTTAGACCATATATAATATTCTATATATTATATATTATATATACTACATCATGTATATAATATATATTATATATTATATATACTACATCATACACACATATATTATATATACTATATGTAATATATATAGTATTATATAGTATTATATATAATATATAATATAATATATGGTCTAACATATATAATGTTATATATGGTCTAACATATATGATATATATAAAATATATAGATTATATATAGTATATTATATATTAGACTATATATTCTATTATATATGTTAGACCATATATTATAATATATATTATAATACTATATAATACTAATAATATGTAATATTATATATATTACATGTAATATATAATATATAGTATATAATAATATATACTATAATATATATCTAAGACATTATATAATATATAACATGTATTGTTTTTTAACAGTAAATATATATAATTTAACTACTATAAAACAAAATTTATTATATATTATTTATTATATATATATTTTGAGACATATATTATATATTATATAATCATATTCTTATATATTATATATATTCTTATATATTAGAATATGTATTATATATATTATATAATATATCTTATATATTATAAATATAAATATATAAATAGTATAAATTTATATATTTATATATAAATATATATTTATTATTATAAATAAATTTATATATTATTTATGCATAATAATAAATATATATTTATATATAGTATAAATTTTATATATTTATATATTATTTATAAATAATATAATAAATATATATTTATATATTATTTATAAATAATACATATTTCTTTCATTTGTGGAACAACTATATGTCAGGTGCTGCACTAGATTCTTCATGAGTATTCTTTGTAATACTAACAATAACTTTTCAAGTATGAATTATTATTTCTAACATATAGAGGAGGAAATTGTGTTTCACATTAGTTAAATAATGTTTTTCAAAGTTAATACAGACAAAATTGATTCAAAAATATTCAGTAGTTATGAAACAGTGTCTTACATATACCTTAAATAAAATAAATATATGTTAACATCTACCAGATACTTTTTGCCTGTATTATCTCATTTTATCTTATTTAATTCAACTTAATATATAAATTGACTATCCCAATTCTAAAGAAGTTACACTCAATTTGTTGGATCATGTTGACATTAAAATCAAAATGTATAATTGCTGTTTAGCCGATATTAAGAGGTAGAACCTTCTTGATAATTGTACACATAAAACATTTACATAAAATGTCGGCCTGATGTGGTGGCTCACACCTGTAATCTCAGCACTTTAGGAGGCCAGGGTGGGCCGATGGTTTGAGCCCAGGAGTTCAAGACCAGCCTTGGCAATATGGAGAAATCCTGTCTCTACAAAAAAAATACAAAAAATTGGCCAGGGATGGTGACTTGTGCCTGTAGTCCAGCTACTCAGGAGGCTGAGGAGGGAGGATCACCTGAACTTGGGAGGTCAAGTCTGCAGTGAGCCGTGATTGTGCAGTTGTACTCTAGCCCTGAGTGACAGAGTAAGCCCCTGTCTCAAAACAAAACAAAACAAAAAAACAAAAACCTAAAATGTAAAGGGTCAATTCAGGATACACTTCACTCTATGCCTGAATCCCTAGACCACTTGGGTTAGTTTATAACTGGAGTATAGAATCGTGGTTGCAAGTTGCTTATACTCTCCTTGCAAATATCAAATAAAGTTAAATATCAAATAAAGTTAATACAGAACTTCAAATACCAGAGCTCTTCTCCCTTCTTTGGGTTTCTAAGACATTTACCCCATCATGCTTCCAGTTCTACTCTGAAATCCTCCCTTCTCAAGAGCTGAAATCTCCATATAGCTGAACATTTACACAGAGTGAGAGGAGGAGCAGAGGGCCTTGGAGACCAGTTTGTAGTACCCAAGAGAGACTTCCTTTCAGGACAGGAGTACTGAGCCATGACAAAGGCTAGGGCAAGGCAGTCAAAGTTTAGGTGACATGGTTTGTTAGCCATGGACTTGCTTTGCATAAAGGAGTTAATGTTTCTCTTTTGGAGACTCGCGTCACACAGAGGCAGGGTTCTTGCGTCATTTTGGCTTACCTGTGTTGACAAATGGGATAAGCATAAATGTAGTGGGGTCAAAATAATATACAAGTGAGAGAACCAAAAAGTTATTTTACCTCAAAAGTACTATAGTTTATGGCTATTTATTGTATGTGATATATAAGATTTTTAAAAACTCATCTTTTCAACGAGACTTATATAACCTTACCATTCTATTTAATACTGCTCCTTCCCTACCAAAACTTACTTGCCTCAGCACTTCCAATTCCCTTTATTCTGGTTCAGTTTTCTTCTTTTCATAGTTCTTATGACCATTATACACACATCATACACATAATATATTTACGTTTATTATCTGCCACTTCTACTTAGAATTCAAGCTCTGTGAGGGCAGGGGTCTCTATTACCAAATGCCTTGAATAACACCTAGCACATAGTAGTTGCTCAATAAATGTTATGGGAATGAATAAATGAGTAAACAACCTTGAAATGTTCAACAATAAAAAATTATGCAGCCCTTATTATTTGACAGGTACTGTTATAGCTACATACACACAGTAATTCATTGAATCCTGCTATCATTTGGCTATTTGACCCCTCAAAATATCATGGTGAAATGTAATCCCCAGTGTTGGAGGTGGGGCCTTGTGGGAGGTGCTAGTATCACGGGGCGGGGGTCATCCCTCATGAATGCACCATCCCCTTGGTGTTAAGTGAGTTTTGCTCTGAGTTATTGTGAGCTGGTTGTTTAAAAGTATGCGGCACCTCTTCTTTCTTTCTTTTTCCTGCTCTCACCACGTGACATGCTTGCTCCCCATAACCTTCTACTGTGATTGTAAACTTCCTGAAGCCTTCACCAGAAGCTTAGCAGGTGTTGGTGCCATGCCTCTTGTACAGCTTTCAGAACTGTAAGCCAATTAAACCTCTTTCTTTAAAATAAATTTTCCGGTTTAAGTATTCTTTTTAATAGTGACACAAAAATAGCCTAAGACAAAGCCATACAATAAATCTTACAAGACAGAACTACTATTATGCTTATTTTCTACATTCGCATACTAAAACATAGAGATGTTAAGTATTTTGTTCCAAAATCACACAACTGGCACATATAAAGCTTAGATTTCAACCCAGTCAGTCTGGTTTCAGAGTGCAACTCTTGATCACTACAGTAGTGAATGATATTCATGACAGGCATGGCGTCATTTTAAGAAAAGACATATATCGTGTTTTGAATAGTTTAAGAAGTCAGAGATGTACAAATTTTTAGAAAAATATCTAATCAAAATTATCCCCACTATAGGTATCTTTAATGGGTACTACAGTTAGCTGGATAATTAACTTACATGAATTATTCCATTCCCTCAAAAACTTAATTATAAAATGCCAGTAGGCGTATTTCTACTTCCACAGTTTCTTCTCCTTCTCTCCCTCCCCTAAGTTCAAGATTGGGCAGCTATGTGTGGTGAGGGCCTCATGCTCCTTCTGCTCATGGCAGAAGATGAAAAAGTGCAAAGAAATCACATGGCACCCGAGGACGTGAGAGAAAGAAAATAAGAAATTTACACTATTTTTAACAAACAGCTTTTTTCTGGAACTAATCCATTCTCAGGAAAGCAAGAACTCCCTCACCTTAAAGGAGAGCATTAATCTATGTATGACGGCAAACACCCCTCACGGGCCCCACCTCCCAACACTGCCACATCAGGTGCTGGAGAGGATGTGGAGAAATAGGAACACTTTTACACTGTTGGTGGGACTGTAAACTGGTTCAACCATTGTGGAAAACAGTGTGGCGATTCCTCAAGGATCTAGAACTAGAAATACCATATGACCCAGCCATCCCATTACTGGGTATATACCCAAAGGATTATAAATCATGTTGCTATAAAGACACATGCACACGTATGTTTATTGCGGCACTATTCACAATAGCAAAGACTTGGAATCAACCCAAATGTCCATCAGTGACAGACTGGATTAAGAAAATGTGGCACATATACACCATGGAATACTATGCATCCGTAAAAAAGGATGAGTTTGTGTCCTTTGTAGGGACATGGGTGCAGCTGGAAACCATCATTCTCAGCAAACTATCGCAAGAACAGAAAACCAAACACCGCATGTTCTCACTCATAGGTGGGAATTGAACAATGAGATCACTTGGACTCTGGAAGGGGAACATCACACACCAGGGCCTATTATGGGGAGGGGGGAGGAGGGAGGGATGGCATTGAGAGTTATACCTGATGTAAATGACGAGTTGATGGGTGCTGACGAGTTGATGGGTGCAGCACACCAACGTGGCACAAGTATACATAGGTAACAAACCTGCACGTTGTGAACATGTACCCTAGAACTTAAAGTATAATAGAAAAAAAAAAAAGGAATCAAGTTTCAACACGAGTTTTGTTTGGAACGAACAACATTCAAATCCTTGTAATTATCATCACCATCATCACCATCATCATCATCATCAATAAAATGCCACTGCTACCTTACCTTGGTACAATGCATTGCATGAGGATGCTTCCTCTCTGCTACTGTGAGATCCAAACTTTTATTTAGGACCTGGGGGTATTTTTGCTACTTAGGATACCTTGGGTTTTATTTTTCCATTAGGAATGGGTTATATCTTAACAACCTCAGCACAACACTTTATTATGGGAGATCTAAACACAAGCCAAAGTTAAAGACATCTGACATTCATGAATTGTGTTCTTGCCAGAGCAATTTCATAAGCCAAGAGCCCCTGACATGCAGTTTCACTTCACTATAATTTTCTAGACTAGGATTGTTTGACCACACTGAGTTGACTCTTTACATTCGCTCTTAGTATATCTATTAGAAGTGCCATGAGGCTGCCATTTTCACAATATATTAGCTGACAAGTGCCACAAATATCTTTAATACAATTTACTGTCTGGTTTAGATAGAGTTATATACGTCAGATATTTCCTTCACCTGATCCTAGTTTACTACCCAGCTGTGAGGATGATCTGTTTTGTCTAAGGAAGTAGAAGCAAGGTGATAGAATCCTTATATACCACATGCATTGATTAATGGTTCATTCTGTAATCACCATCAGCCATTTAAAAGTGAAAACAAGAGAAACAATATTCCAGTTGTCAACCATTTTCTTTAAGAAATGCTAAGTCTCACTGAACTATTTCAAGAAAGTGGAGCTGATTTCAGAATAATTCCAATGCAAAAAAATCTGCAACCCTTTTCTGTTATCAAAGTTTTTATTTGTATAAATGATCACTTGACTTGATTGGAGGATGAGGGATAGAAGCCTTAAGATCAGTTAGGCAGGGGAAAATGGGTGGCAAGTGACTAGTGCAAAGAGAAGGGAGAGACACTTACAGGATAGAAAGAAAAATAGAAAAAGGTCACCTATAAATATTTTTAGGAAAGTAATTTCTGAGTTTTTGTGACATGCATAACATCAGGAATAACAATTTCTTTATATGATTAAATATTTACTACAAATCCACAATCTTTTATGCATTAATACTATAAAATTATTGATTTCATTATATTTTTAAAGAGAGGAAATCCTTGATTAAAAGTAAATTATACCCTAATCTCTTCAAAGTAACAACTTATTAGTTCAGCTAGAGAAATTTGCGCTTAGATATGCTGAATTTAATCCTATGCCAGCCTTAAAATCTCAGACGCCCAGCTGTAATTTCAGCTGACTGAATTACTTCCTTATTAACTCACTGGTAACCAGTTTTGTAGACACACTACTGTTGTGTCCTACAATAAACTCTGAGACAGGTGCTTTGAAAAGTGAGGTGTTTACTTTTCAATTTATACTTTGAACACGTATAAGAACGACATAAATTCTGCAGAAAGTAGAGAACTTTAAAAGATGACATGACAATGCTTTTAAAAATCAAGTCCCATGGCAGAAAAAAGGAACCTGTTTTCTGTTGCTCCGGACAGCAGAACTAGGGCTAACTGGTGGAAATAACAGAGAGTTAGGATTTGACTCATCATCGATTACTATAGTCATAATAAACATGAAGACAGACAGTATTTATAGAGCCTTTACTGTGTGGCAGGTATGAGGCATGATGCTAAGAGTTATACAAAAAGTATCTCGCTTGTTTTTCTTTAGTATTAACACTTTTGAACAAAAAGAACCTGATATTAGTTGAATAATTGCTTAGTGAGCTCCTTGCCTATAGAAATATATAAGCTGAGACAAAGTGTCTTTTAGGATAGCACAGAAAGAAAAATCTTACATTGGGGGATGAGAGAAACTAGAAAATTAGTGGTTCTCTTAACTAGTTATCATTAGACTCACCAGGAGAATTAAACAAAAACAAAAATAATAACAATGGGAGAGGAGTGGATGTTTGATTTTTAAAACAGTACTACACTACTAATCATTACTTCTTTCACCGTATTCCCATGACCCAAGATATGATTTAGCAAGATTCTGATTAAACCGACCCTTAAGGAGTCATAAAATCTATGTTTTTAAAATTCAGTTCTATGATTGTCAGTCAGGATTAGGAAACCATTACTTATAATATAATTGGGATTATAGAAATTTGACAGTAAGTATTAAAAGAATAAAACATATTTTAGAATTAAAATGATTTGTAACATGACATTGAAACTGCTTTATGATTAAATGACTTATATGTAATGACGTAGGTAACATATGCATGCCGATAATAAAAATAACTCATGTGTTTTCTACTCAGTTCAAAAAACATTTCCAATATTGTTGACTTTCCCAAATACTCTCTTTTACCCTCCCCTCCAAAGGTAGCTACTCTCCTGAATTCTGTGATAAAAATTCACTTGCTTTCCTCAACATGACTCTCTCTTAATTATTAGCTTAAAAATAAGTTACTAATCTGGTAAAATAAGTACTTCTACCTTGTTCTTTTTCTTAAGATCTTAGCTGCTTTTGCTTTGTTTTGCAGAAAAATTTTACAACTTTCTTGAGTGAATAAAAACAATTTGTTGAGATCTTAATTGTAATCACATTAAACGTGTTGACCAGTTGAGAGAGAACTGATATCTTTATATTTGTTTATCCTATCTATAAACATAGTAAATATCTCCATTTGTTTAATCTTTAATATTTTTCCAAAAATAGCATAAATATCACCCAAAATCTAGTTTATTCATACTGCCCTTATACTACTGTTAATATTGCAAATTCTTTTTTTAAAATTGGGTTATATTTATCTTTGTTGCCAGTATGTAAAAACACAATTGAGTTGGTTTTGAGGTTTTTTTTTTTTCAATTTTTAATTTTTTTATGTCAATAGGTTTTTGGGAAACAGGTGTTGTTTGGTTACATGAGTAAGTTCTTTTGTGATTTCTGATATTTGGTGCACCCATTACCCAAATCACCTAAGCAGTGTACACTGTACCCAATGTGCAGTATTTTATCTCTCACCACCCCCAATCTTTCCCGAGTCCCCAAAGTCCAATATATGATTCTTATGGCTTTGTGTCCTCATAACTTAGCTCCCACATATGAGTGAGAACATACAATGTTTGGTTTTCCATTCCTGAGTTACTTCACTTAGAATAATAGTGTTCAATTCCATCCAGGTTGTTGCAAATGCCATTATTTTGTTCCTTTTTATGACTGAGTAGTATTCCATTGTGTGTTTGTATATATATACATACACACGTATACGTATACATATACATATATGTACATATACACTGTATATACATGTATACATATGTGTATGCATATATGTGTGTATATATACATACACAGCAGCACAATTTGCAATTGCAAAATATGGAATTGCAAAAATATGGAATCAGTCCAAATGCTCATCAATCATGGGTGGATAAGGAAAACATAGGGTGTGTGTATATATACACACATACATATATATATACACACACATTTTCTTTATACATACATATACTTGCATATATATATATACACACACATACATATACACACACACTACATTTTCTTTATCCACTTGTGATTGATGGGCATTTGGACTGATTCCATATTTTTGCAATTGCAAATTGTGCTGCAATGAACATGCACGTGCAAGTATCTTTTTTCATATAATGACTTCTTTTCTTCTGGGTTGACACCTAGCAGTGGGATTGCTGGATCAAACAGTAGATCTGCTTTTAGTTCTTTAAGGAATCTTCACACTGTTTTCCATAGTGGTTGTACTAGTTTACATTCCCACCAGCAGTGTAAAAGTGTTTCCTTTTCACTTCATCTCCACCAACTTCTATCATTTTTGATTTTTTTTTATTATGGCCATTCTTGCAGCAGTGAGGTGGTGTCGCATTATGGTTTTAATTTGCATTTCTCTGACAATTAGTGATGTTGGGCATCTTTCCATATGCTTATTGGCCATTTTTATGTCTTCCTTTGAGAATTGTCTATTCACGTCCTCGGCCCATTTTTCAATGGAGTTTTTTTTTTTTTTTTTTTTTTACCTTGTTAAATTGTTCAAGTTCCTTGTAAATTCTGGGTATTAGTCTTTTGTCAGATGTATTGATTGTGAAGATTTTCTCCCACTCTGTTGATTATTTCTTTTGCTGTCCAGATGCTTTTTGGTTTAATTAAGTCCCATCTATTTGTTTTCATTGCATTTGCTTTTGGATTCTTGGCCATGAAATCTTTGCCTAGGCTAACGTCTAGAAGGGTTTTTCCAATGTTATCTTCCAGGGTCTTTATGGTTTCAGATCTTAGATTTAAGTCTTTAATCCATCTTCAGTTCATTTTTTGTATAGGGTGAGAGGTGAGGATCCAGTTTCATTCTTGTACAGGTGGCTTGCAAATTCACCTAGTACAATTTGTTGAATAGGATGTTTTTCCCCACTTTTTGTTTTTGTTTGCTTTGTTGAAGATCAGTTGGTTGTAAGTATTTGGGTTTATTTATGGGTTCTCTATTCTGTTCCATTGGTCTATGTACCAACTTTTATATCAGTACTTTGCTATTTTGGTGACTATGGCCTTATATACAGTTTGAATTTGGGTAATCTGATGTCTCCATATTTTTTCTTCTTGCTTAGTCTCTCTTTGGCTATGTGGGCTCTTTTTTGGTTCCATATGAGTTTTAGAATTGTTTTTCATAGTTATGTGATGAATGATGATGGCATTTTGATGGGAATTTCAATGAATTTGTAGATTGCTTTTGGCAGTACGATCCTTTTCAAAATATTGATTCTACCCATCCATGAGCATATGTTTCCATTTGTTTGTGTCATCTAAGATTTCCTTCAGCAGTGTTTTGTAGTTTTTACTGCAGAGGTCTTTCACCTCCTTGGTTGGGTATATTCCTAATTATTTATTTATTATTATTTTTTTTTGTAGCTATTGTTAAAGGGGTTGAGTTCTCGATCTGATTCTCAACTTGGTCACTGTTGGTGTACAGCAGAGCTACCAATTTGTGTACATTGATTTTGTATCCTGAAACTTTACTGAATTCATTTACCAGTTCTAGAAGCTTTTTGGATGAGTCTTTAGGGTTTTCTAGGTATACGATCATATCATCAGTAAATAGCAACGTTTGAATTTCTCTTTACCAATTTGGATGCCCTTTATTTGTTTCTCTTGTCTGATTTCTCTGGCTAGGACTTCAGTACTATGTTAAAAATTAGTAGTAGGAGTGAGCGTCCTCGACTTGTTCCAGTTCTCAGGGGAAATGCTTTCAACTTTTTCCCATTTAGTATAATGTTGGCTGTGGGTTTGTCCTAGATGGCTTCTGTTACCTTAAGGTATGTCCCTTCTATGACAATTTTGCTGGGGGTTTTATTAATAAAATGATCCTAGATTTTGTCAAATGCCTTTTCTGTGTCTAATGAGCTAATCACGTGACTATTGTTTTTAATTCTGTTTATGTGGTGTATCGTATTTATTGACTTTAAGTATGTTAAACCATCCCTGCATTCCTGGTGTGAAACTCACTTGATCTTGGTGGATTATCTTTTTGATATGCTGTTGGATTTGGTCCCCTAGTAGTTTGTTAAGGATTTTTGCATCTATATTCATCAGGGGTATTGGTCTGTAGTTTTCTTTTTTTGATATGTCCTGTCCTGGTTTTGGTACTAGAGTGATACTGGCTCCATAGAATGATTTAGGGAGGATTCCCTCTTTCTCTGTCTTTTGGAATAGTGTCAATAGGATTGGCATCAATTCTTCTTTGGATGTCTGATAGAATTCGGCTGTTAATTCGTCTGGTCTAGAGATTTTTGTTGTTGGCAACTTTTTTATTACTATTTTAATCTTGCTGTTTGTTATTGTTCTGTTCAGAGATTCTGTATCTTCCTGGTTCAGTCTAGCAGAATTGTATATTTCCAGGAATTTATCCATCTCCTCTAGGTTTTCTAGTTTTTGTGCAAAAAGGTGTTCATTGTAGCCTTGAATGATACTTTGTATTTCTGTGGTATCCGTTATAATATCTATAATATCTCACATTTCATTTCTAACTGAGCCTGTTTGGAACTTCTCTCTTCTTTTTTGGTTAATCTCACTAACAGTTTATCAATTTAATTTTTTAAAGGACCAAACTTTTTTTTTTCATTTATCTTTTGTATTTTTTGTTTCAGTTTCATTTAGTTCTGCTCTGATTTATGTTATTTATTTTCTTCTACTGGGCTTGGGTTTGGATTGTTCTTGTTTCTCTAGTTCCATGAGGTGTGACGTTAGATTGTCTATGAGTGCTCTTTCAGACTCTTTGATATAAGTATTTAATGCTAAGAACTTTCCTCTTATCACCACTTTTCTGTTCCAGAGGTTTTGATAGGTTGTGTCACTATTACTGTTCAGTTCAAATAATTTTTTAATTCCCCATCTTGATTTCGTCATTGACCCAACAATCATTCAGGAGCAGGTTATTTCATTTCCATGGATTTGCATGGTTTGGAGGGTTCCTTTCTATTTTATTCCACTGTGTTCTGAGAGAGTACTTGATAAAATTTCAATGTTTTTAAATTTTCTGAGACTTATTCTGTGGCCTATCATATGGTCTATCTTAAAGAATGTTCCATGTGCTGAAGAATAAAATGTGTATTCTGCAGTTGTTAGGTAGAAAGTTCCATAAATATCTATCAAGATCATTTGTTGTAGGGTATAGTTTAAGTCCATTGTTTCTTTGCTGAGTTTCTATCTTGATGACTCATCAAATACTGTCAGTGGAGTATTAAAGACCGCCACTAATGTGTTGGTGTCTATCTCATTTCTTAGGTCTAGAAGCAATTGTTTTATAAATTTGGGAGCTATAGTGTTAGGTGCATATATATTCAGAATTGTGATATTTTCCTGTTGGATTAGTCCTTTTATCATCATATAACGTCCCTCTTTGTCTTTTTTAACTGTGGTTGCTTTAAAGTTTGTTTTGTCTGATATAAGAATAGCTACTCCTGGTCACTTTTGGTGTCCATTTGCATGAAATATCTTTTTCCAACCCTTTACCTTAAGTTTCTATGAGTCCTTATTTGTTATGAGAGTCTCCTGAAGATAGCAAAATCTTAGTAAATTTTCATCTATTTGGTCATTCTGTATCTTTTAAGGAGAACATTTAGGCCATTGACATTCAATGCTAGTATTGAGATGTGTGATACTATTCTATTCATCATACTATTTGTTGCCTGAATACCTTGATTTTTTTTTCATTGTCTTATTGTTCTATAGGTCCTGTGAGATTTGTGCTTTAAGTAGGTTCTATTTTGGTTTATTTTGAAGATTTGTTTCAAGATTTAGAGCTCCTTTAGCAGTTCTTGTAGTGCCGTCTTGGTAGTGGCAAATTCTCTCAGCATTTGTTTGTCTGGAAGAGATTGTATCTTTCCTTCATTTGTGAAACCTAGCTTTGCTGAATACACAATTCTTGGTTGATAATTGTTTCATTTAAGGAGGCCAAAAATAGGACTCCAGTCTCTTCTAGCTTGTAGGATTTCTGCCGAGATATCTGCTATTAATATGATAGATTTTCCCCTATAGATTACCTGATGCTTTACCTCACAACTCTTAAGATTCTTTCCTGGGCCGGGCGCGGTGGCTCAAGCCTGTAATCCCAGCACTTTGGGAGGCCGAGACGGGCGGATCACGAGGTCAGGAGATCGAGACCATCCTGGCTAACACGGTGAAACCCCGTCTCCACTAAAAAATACAAAAAACTAGCCGGGCGAGGTGGCGGGCGCCTGTAGTCCCAGCTACTCGGGAGGCTGAGGCAGGAGAATGGCGGGAACCAGGGAGGCGGAGCTTGCAGTGAGCTGAGATCCGGCCACAGCACTCCAGCCTGGGCGACAGAGCGAGACTCCGTCTCAAAAAAAAAAAAAAAAAAAAAAAAAAAGATTCTTTCCTTTGTCTAGTCTTTAGATAACCTGATGACTATGTGCCTAGCGGATAATCATTTTACAATGAATTCCCCAGGTTTATTGGAGCTTCTTGTATTTGGATGTGTGGCTCTCTAGCAAGGCTGGGGAAGGTTTCCTCAATTATTCCCTCAAAACGGTTTTCCAACTTGTGGATTTCTCTTTTTCCTTGGGAACACCAATTTTTCTCAGGTTTGGACTTTTAACATTGTCCTGAACTTCTTGGAGGCTTTGTTCATTTCTTAAAATTCTTTTTGTCTTTGATGGATTGGGTTAATTCGAAAGCCTGTCTTCAAGCTCTGAAGTTCTTCCTTCTGTTTGTTTGATTCTATTGCTGAGAGTTTCCAGTGTATTTTGCATTCCTCTAAGTGTGTCCTTGATTTCCAGAAGTTGTAATTGTTTTTTATTTATGCTTTCTGTTTCACCAAAGATTTTTCCTTTCATATCCTGTATCACATTTTAGATTCAAGTTAGACTTCCCCTTTCTTTTCACAATTGACCTTCTGAATTCTTTTTCTGGCAATTCAAAGACTTTGTCTTGGTTTAAATCCATTACAGGTGAACTGCTTATGATCTTTTCAGGGTGTTAAAGAACCTTGTTTTGTCATATTACTAGAATTATTTTTCCAGTTCCTTCTCATTTTGGTGGTCTATGTCAGAGGGAAGATCTGGGATTCAAAGGCTGCTGTTCAGATTCCTTTTTCTCATGGGGTGCTCTCTTGATGTGGTGTTCTCCTACTTCCCCTAGGAGAGGGGCTTCCTGAGAGCCAAACTATAGTGATTGTTTTTGTTACTCTGCATCTACCCACCCAGTGGAGCTACCAGGCTCTGGGTTGCTACTGAGGAGTGTCGGCAAAGTGTCCTGTGATATGATCCATCTTCAGGTCTTGCAGCTGTGGATACCAGCATCTGCTCCAGTAGAGGTAGCAGGGGAGTGAGGAGGATACTGTCAGGATCCTTGGTTGTATTTTTGTTTAGTGTGCTGGTTTTGTTTTGGTTGGCCTCTAACCAGGAAGGGGTGTTTTCAAGAGTACATCAGCTGTGGTCCCATAGGGAGGATGCAAACTTCCCCTAGGGACATCTGGTTAAGTATTCAGGTTTCTCAGATGGTGGGCAGGGCCAAGAGATCATGTCTTCGGCTACCAGGGCAGGTAGAGAAAGACCACCAAGTGGAGGCAGGGATAGGCATGTCTGAGCTCAGCCCCTCCTTGGGCAGGGCTTGATGAAGCTGCTGTGGGGGACAAGGGTGTGGCTCTCAGTCCAATGGAGTTATATTCCCAGGGGAATTATGGCTGCTTCTGCTGAGCCATATAGGTTTCCAGGGAAGTGAGGGAAAGCTGGCAGTCACAAGCCTCACCCCACTCCTACACAGCCTGCAGTCCTAAAGGCTGGTCTCATTCCCACCATACCCCTCCAACAGCACCGAGTCTATTTCCAGGCAGCTGGTGACCAGGGCTGAGAACTTGCCTCAGACCATGAGCCTCCTCGTTGATAATGCAAAAAGACTTACAGTTTTTTGGTGTTTCAGGGAGCCTGCGGCAGTGATCCTCTTCCTTCAGAGGGTCTGTGGACTCTCTCGGCTTTGCTGGTATGTATGTTCCTGCACTAGTTCTTGGAGCAAAAGTTCACTTGTAATACTCAATATGTGAGTATTCACGTATTGCTTATTGCCCTCTCTGTCTGAGCAGGAGCTGCAAGCCAGTCCAGCCTCCTATCCACTATCTTAATCTGATATCCTCCAGATGCTTTATTTTTAAAGGTTCCTTTTACAGCCAGAAGATGCACTTCAGGCAAAGTTTTAAATGTGAAAAAGTTTGCTCCCACAACTCAATTATTCTTAAAGCCTCCATATAGAGATGTGCTTAAAATGTAATCACGTAGTCGAGTTTTGTATATTAAACCTATCCAGCATCTTTCTAAATGTGATTTTTTTGTTTTGTTTTGTTTTTTTTGAGATGGAGTCTCACTCTGTCACCCAGGTTGGAGTACAGTGGCGCGATCTTGGCTCACTGCAACCTCCACCTCCTGGGTTCAAATGATTCTCCTGCCTCAGCTTCCCAATTAGCTGTGATTACAGGCACCTGGCTAATTTTTGTATTTTTAGTAGAGGATTTGCCAGGTTGGCCAGGCTGGTCTCGAACTCCTGACCTCAGGTGATCTGCCTGCCTTGGCCTCCCCAAATGCTGGGATTATAGGCATGAGCCACTGTGCCCAACCAAATGTACTTATTAAAACTAATAATTTGTTTAATGTTTCTTTTGCATTTTCTATGTAGATCATATCATCTGCTAATAATGAAAGTTTTCTTTCCTATTTTCCAAATATTATACCTTTTATTTTTCTTTTTTTATGGTGCTCTTTAGAATCTCCAAAACAATGCCAAACAGAGGTGATGATATAATAGACCCATTTCTCATCCCTGGCCTTAAAGTAAATATTTCAGTTTTTTACTGTTAAGCATAACTGTTCCCATAGGTTTTTATTATATAAGTTCATCAGGTTAAGATATTTTCCGTATAATTTACTAGAATTTATTTCTCAAAAATCATGAATGGGTTTTAGTCTTGAATGACTTTTCATCTACTGAAATGATCACATAATTTTTCTCCTTTAATCAGCTACCGTAGATTAGTATATTACTCACTGACTGCAAGTCAAGTTAAACTTGAAAGCCTAGGTTTAACTTAACTTGGTCATGATATACTGTCTTTTATATATTGTTGGATGTTAATATTCCATTTATTAATTTTTTATTTATACTCATGAGTGAACATGGTCTGCAACTTTCCTGCTTCTTATTGTCCGTATCTGATTTGGGTACCAAGGTTACCCCAGTTTCATAAAATAACTTGGAGAATGTTTTCTCTTTTTCTATTATGTGGAAAATTGAATGTGGAATAGATCCCAAAGTCCCACTTTTTGCAGGGATCTCTACTAAAAAGTCTCATTTCTGAAGGTTGCAGGTTTTTTTCTCCAGTGACCTGCATGCTGCTAAAGCTGAAGATCTGGGTTTGTGAGATCAGCATTTACCCCAGAACAGTTCACAGCTGTTTGCTTGTCGCTCTGCATTTCCACTTCCACTTTCTGTTTGACCTGTAAGAATTTCCCATATTTTCTTGCAAGTTCACCTATATACTTAAGGAGATTATATTTTATTTAGAAAATAAGAGTGTGCTATACTTTTAGTAGGGAGAAAAATAAACTTCATCTCCTATTCATAGAAGAGCTTTCCCCTATTGTGAAACATAATCTGCTTAGATGACTTCAGGGAACTGTTTCAGCATTCATAAGTTTGGCATGAGATAAAGATGGTCACGGATACTTGGTTCTATGAGAAAGGGGGAGAACTTGCACATATTCAAGGTGTCAGTAAAAAGACAAAATAAGACACAGTTGTGGTAAAGTAAGCTGGGCAGCTGATTTTCAATTAATTCAGCTTTGGTATACTATCAAGCAACAGGTAATTTGAACAATTTTAACCAACTGCAGGAAGATGTCTTCATCGTAACCATTAGCACTCTCTCTATTCTGGCTGCACTTCTCTGGAATGACATGTTATACGACTTATAACAAAACCACTTTGCTAAACATTGCTGAAAAGAAAGTAGAAATAGAATGGTCATGAGAGATGATCTGTAAGAGTATAGAGACTAAAGAGCAAATAATGGGGGATAATCAATATTCAGAGGAGAAGTTTAGGTTATATAAAGTGTGGCTTACCTTGTACCTGGGAACTTCATGACATTAATGCTGTATTCATTGTCTATCTATGGTGCAAAACGTGCTGCTTCTGTCCTGCTACTATGCCACTTCGCTATTCAAACAGTACAGAGTTGATCACACAATACTATTTACTGAATGAATAAAGGAAGAATTCACATCCCCATAGCTCTTTCCAAAACCAATGTTATTCATTATACCTTTGTTCCATAGCAAAGCTACAGTGCAAAAATGTATTGGAAAGGCAGTGTTTGAATTGTTAAATTAACAAACGACTGTTCTCTCAGCCTACATGTTATCTGCCAGCCAATGATATAAACAGGGGTGTAGGGCATAAACCTGGCTCCTGCTGAGAGTGTAGTCTTTTTTCCTCTACTGCCGGAGTTGTTTATGGTACAGCTGGAGAATCACCAGGATTGAAATTCCAGCTTTGTAAGTGCAGAATTAGAGATCATGGGGAAGAACCAAAAAAATTGCAGACATATCCACACGAAACTTCTGATCCTGAAAAGTGAACCCAACTCAATATTCTATGCATGGAATGCCAGGAGGTAAATGTAATTTTTGAGAAAAGATTACAAACTAAATGGAAATAGAGTTTAAATTATGAATTCTTTGATGTTTTCCTGTTTGAGTTTCCTTGAGGACTTTTGTCTTATGTTTTATTTCTTAAAAAAAAAAAACAACATGTTTAGTGTTTAATGCTGCTTTCAAAAATAAATATTTAAAAAATTTTTGTACCTAATCTCAGACGCCCACTCAGAGGCCTTCAGCTGTGTCTGTGTAGACCTGTCTGTCTGGCTGATCTGGGGCTCAGACAGTGTCCTTTCTTATACTCCTAGTAGTATCCCACTCCATTTAAATTTCATACCCACTCCACTTCTGAATCCTACTTCAGCAGTCAATGCAGCTAACATCCTTTCACCTAGATCTCGCACTTAAATATCATAAAGTAGCTTTGAAGTAATTTTTAATCAATGGAGAGTTTTGTATCATGTTGTTTTAATCCACAGACTCAAACACTATTATCAAATTCTTAAATTTGATAAGTTGAGTGTCAACCTTAAAACTTCATTTAACACTGTCTTTTAACATTTAAATATTTTCTGACTAAAATATGGATCAGTATTGTCCTTGCCTCAAACAATGTCCAAGAACTTTGAAGAATAAAAAATAATCTACAAATGGAAGATGTTATTGTTACCACACACAAGAAATCACTCCTTCAGCTAAGGGTGCAATATAAGAGCATATGTCAGGGAAAACAAGAGATATTGATAAAACAGCATTTGTCTAAGAACCCTGAAGGACCTTCAAAATATAATCATCTATAGTATGTATCCCTACTCTAGTCTAAACTATCACCCCCTCTAACTTGGGTCATTGCATAGTCTCCAAACTGGTCTACGCAGAGCAGCCAGAGTGATCTCTGCAAACCCTGTTTCCTGCTAAATTTAAAGGGAGGTTCACATCCTGTATGAAGGCCCACTTGGCCCTCAGAGATATGGCCTTTGCATCTTTACAAATTCATCTTTACCTACTCTTCCCTTGATTCACTGCATTTGGACTACACTGGCCTTCTTTCAGTTCTTCTAGTTGGCCAAGCTCATTCCTACCTCTGTTCTCTTCAACAGAATCTTCGTGGCTCCAGATCTCATTACCTAGGTGTTAATTCAGATGTCACTTTGAAAATTATTCCATAAAAGCTACCCTGGCACTCTCTAGCAGCCTGAGAAATCAAATCCTGATTTGTACATTTAGCAATCAGTGCTATGGAGGTAACAGGGAAATCGTTGTAGGCAGATGAATTTCTCTTAAGAGATGGCCTTAAGTGATCTACAAGTCTAGATCACTTAACCTCTTATCACCTCAATCTCTTATCAGTAAAATGGAAACAATAACAGTTAATTGCCTAGCTCTTCAATTAGTTTATTTGAAAAGGGTAAAACAGAATGGCACAGTTGATTGAAGGGTCAGGGGGTGTGAGTGCAAACTTTTTGGTAGGTAGAACCAGAGGGAACACTGAAAAGCTGACTGGCAGCTCAACAGAGTTGGAAGCTTCTAGGATAGAGGGGAAGGAGAAAAAAAGAATAAGGAAGCAGTAAAAGGTGATTGCCTTTAGGGCAAAAAAATAAAAAGGATAAACTTTGAAAGAAAGAAGGTATTTCCTAAATGAGGAAATGTCAAGACATACTGAATAAAGACAGAAAACATGTGTTGTATACACATTCAAGCTTTTTAGAGCAGGGATTCAAGAAGTATCCAAGCATATCACATGGTCATCAGTGACCAGTAGTAACTGAGGCTGAATTTATGATTCATAAGGAGATATGTAAAGACTCTTAACAGAACTTTAAAAAATTGTCTTAAAGCCCAAATCTTTCACTTTGTTTCTCATTTACAACATAGTAAATATCATCTCATTTAGTACTTTATAAAGTAGAAGAAAACAACTTTGTGAATACCTGAAGCCTCAGTTGTGATGAAAATGAATCTAAGATGGTAGATTACTTAGGAAAATAGTAGTGGGGCATTGGTAACGTACAGTAAGTGCAAGTATGAGCTTTGAGTTACTTGAGTTTCCATTTAAAAAATGAATAAAAATAAATATCACTTCCTTCTTTTTCCTTTCATCTTAACGTGTGTGTTTGTGTGTGTGCGACACAGACAAAGAGAAAAAGAGAGAGAGAAACTTGTCTTAGATAAAACCAAACTTGTCTTAGATAAAAACTATTGTCTATAATTCAAAACACAATGTATGAGAAAGGACTGGCAAATACATTGAAGACTGAAGGCCCAGTGGGAAGCTGAGTAGTGCTACAGCTACAGATCTCAAGTGAAACTAACAGAACTCTGTGATTGAAATTACAGATCCCATTCTGATTAATAAACCCAATAATTCTTTGGAATGATGAAAAAGATATGTCCTGAACATGGTATGACAGTAAAATAAATCAAGGAAGAACCAACAAACAAAGGAACTATCCAGATACAGTACTGTGATGAGCGAGATGTTAGAGAACAGGGTGGAGGAAAGGGACTATTTTGTGAAGAGTCTGCAGCTGCCAATCACAGTTGTTTGGAAAGATATAAAGGCTAAAAGAATTCATGGATATATCACCCCGTGTCCAAAGGTACTACTTGTGAAGCATGGAGAATCTATCCTTGCCTGCAATGCTCCTTTATTAGATGACACAAGAAAAACCCATCTCCTTCAAAAATGACAGAGCAACAACAATAGGAAACTAATACATGATAGTCACAAAGACTAGAAAAATAAAGAAGAAATGAAAAAACAAATGACAAGAAAGAAAAAAGAATTCAGGAATAAAGAAATTGCCTTTACAGTATCATTCAGGACATAGGCATGGGCAAAGACTCCATGACTAAAACACCAAAAGCAATGGCAACAAAATCCAAAACTGACAAATGGGATCTAATTAAATTAAAGAGCTCCTGCAGAGCTTCATCAGAGTGAACAGGCAACCTACAGAATTGAAGAAAACTTTCACAATCTATCCATCTGACAAAGGGCTAATATCCAGAATCTATAAGGAGCTTAAACAAATTTACAAGAAAAAAAAAAAACCATCAAAAAGTAGGCAAAGGATATGAACAGACACTTCTCAAAAGAAGACATTTATGCGGCCAACAAAAATATGAAAAAAGCTCATCCTCACTGGTTATTAGAGAAATGCAAATAAAAACCACAATGAGATATCATCTCATGGCAGTTAGAATGGTGATCATTAAAAAGGAAACAACAGATGCTGGAGAGGATGCGGAGAAATAGGAACGCTTTTACACTGTTGGTGGGAGTGTAAATCAGTTCAACCACTGTGGAAGACAGTATGGCGATTCCTTAAAAATCTAGAAGCAGAAATACCATTTGACCTAGCAATACCATTACTGGGTATATACCCAAAGGATTATAAAGCATTCTACTATAAAGACTCATGCACATGTATGTTTATTGCAGCACTGTTCACAACAGCAAAGACTTGGAACCAACCCAAATGCCCATCAGTGATAGACTGGATAAAGCAAATGTGGCACATATACACCCTGGAATACTATGCAGCCATAAAAAAAGGATTAGTTCATGTTCTTTGCAGGGACATGGGTGAAGCTGGAAACCATCATTCTCAGCAAACTAACACAGGAACAGAAAACCAAACACTGCATGTTCTCACTTATAAGTGGGAGTTGAACAATGAGAACACATGGACCCAGGGAGGGGACCATCACACACCAGGGCCTATTGGGGTTGGGGGACTAGGGGAGGGATAGCATTAGGAGAAATACCTAATGTAGATGATGTTGATGGGTGCAGCAAACCACCATGGCACGTGTATACCTATGTAACAAACCTGCATGTTCAGCACATGCATCCCAGAACTTAAAGTATAATTTAAAAATGCCTTTACATGATAAGATGTTACAGGAAAACATACATGATCTCAGTGAATATATGACGAGATGTCATGTAGAGATGTCTTTGGCAGATAGAACTAAAGACAGAAGAAAGCAAAAAAGAGAAAAAATAATCTTACGGAAAAGGAGACACCACTGAAAATACAGAAAGAAAGGACAAGATTTAGAAGACTGAGAAAATTAAGATGGAAATAAATTCAGTGTTTAAAGCAATGAGAAATAAAAAGCTGTATATGGAAGACCAACAAAAAGAGATTCCATCTATGTACATTTAAAACTTCAAAAGTAAAGAATGATAATCATAACAAATATAGTCAAAGATAAGTTCATTTTTTCCAGAAATAAATGATGATTGAAAACATGTTGAAGATATATTATGCTTCACAATTAAACAAAATTCAGAATAATCTATATCAAATATCTTATTAAAATTATTTAATCTTAAAAACTGCTTTCAGTATATAAGCAATAATGTCAATTTATCAATGAAACAGGAAAGTGGGTTATTATTCTTAGTTTCCTTCACAACAACATTCAGAATTCATAGATAACATTCATAGAATTGTTTGCAAGCTCCTCAAGAAAGGAAACTATGACTCTCAAATTTTGTGCCAAGACAACCAAGTGTTAGTTGATTAATTTAATTGGCAGGACGGTAGGTGAGAGAAAGGTAAAAACCATATTGCCCAGACTCACTTGCAAATATGGTTCTTATTTCAAATTACAATCCATCGGTTAGATGCACTCGTGAGATTTAGAAGGCAGAAATGTGCAGAGTTCATCTTTCTGACTTTTTAGCAGCATGGACACGGGTTTCCTGCAACAACATTGTACTTTTTTATTCTCCAGGATTTTAGATATCAAAAGATAGGTATGATTGTATCAGTGTAAGTGGCAGCTTCTTAATTCTGGTTTCCTAAGATCTGATTGGCAGCTATGGGTTTATAGATTTAATTCAATATTTGTAGAGTTTACCTCAGAAGTAATAACTCTGCTGTCAGAAGAGTTCTATATTGTTCTGTGAAATATTTCTGAAATATTAATTATTTATATTATCTACATTAATTATCTACATTAATTTTTTACAGTGAATTTTGCTCACCTGCACTGAATTCTAATTAATAAAGTAATTAAACTATTGTTCAATTATAAAGACAATAAATACACTTTTTTTAAAAGTTGGGATACAGTTACCGGTATGGAAATAGTAGAAGAGGATGAATTTCAATGAACCAAGGGATTAATGGAAAAAGTAGAGAAAAAAATAGAAGGGAGTTGAATCATTTAGCTGTGAATCAAAGACAAAAATAATGTGTATTGGTATTATGATTGCAAAAAATAAATGTAAATATTATTAGTTCTTCTCATGCAAAAATGATTTCACTGACAAAAGTTGTGCGGGGGAGGGTAACAGGTGAGAAGTGGTTTGAGTACGCTGATTTACCGCTTTTATAGACAGGAGCAAGAGTAGTATTAAAAGTACAAAAATGGAAGGCTATTTTAAAGTAAAATAAAAATAATATTCCATTTGGGTGATGAAGAAAAATATTGAGGAACTAAACTAGTATGGACTAAACTAATTTTGTCATTGCTTATCATGGAAAATGCATACATAATGTCTCAAAAACGAGAGGAATAAATATATTATAAAATAAAAAGATCAACTTTCTAAATTACTAAAATAAATTATAGATGGACTAGAAAACAAAAGAGATTATAAAAAGAACAAACTAAAAATGATAGAACTAGGCCTGTTATATCAGTAAGTGTAAATGGTTCAAACAATAAAATGTTATGTTTAAAAGCAAAGTTTATCTATTATATACACAATATATACCTAAAACAAAATTACTAAATGGGGTATATAAAAAATAATAATCTTTGCAGTATATTTAGTAATCAAATATGATGGGAAACAACTTACTGACCCTCATGGATATTGTGATACATTATACAATGGAATACAATGTATCTTCTAGAAAATATGAAATGACTTTATATTTGTATGTAAAGACCTATATGTTATGTTAAAAACTGAAAAAGGATGGAGAATGGTGCATAATCTATCATTTGTTTATTTACATACATAAAGATCTATATAAAAATGCTTGATGTGCATAGCATATCACTAAAAGGATACATAATTAAATAGATAACATTAGCTCTCCCTAAGGAAAAGGGATGGGTGGTGAGAAGAGGGAGATTTGCTTATTACTATGTAGTATTTTTACTTTTGAATTTTTATTGTCCATAGGAATTACCTGTTTTGTTAAACATTTTTAAGAAAAAAAAAAAAAAGAAAGCTTGTACATCTGAGTTTTTGAGTCTCGGCTTTGTCACTTAATTGGTTGTGCTTGGTAGCTTAAATCAGTTTCCTTATCACCCTAATGGAGGCAAGAGTATTAATCAACTTGTAGGGTTGGTTAAGACATCTGCAGGGACCAAAACACTAGAAAGTGTGACCTTACACATTACCTTAGAAACCTGTACTAAGAGTAAGGTATTCCCTCACTGGACAATTTTGTAGAATCAGTTTAGTCTCTAAAGCCTTTTATAAATGCAAAACATTAAGCTAAAATTAGTACTGTTTACCTAACGTGTTACATAATATGTTTGTAAGTTTTTTCCTGAATTATCTAAATCACTTCTGTTTTTTACAATAGGACATGATTCCAAAATAGAATCTTTACCAAAATGGGTATTAAGTGGCATCAAAGAATCAAGATGCCACAATCAAGCAGCTGTTTGTGGTATGCATTTCTCCCCTTTATGGAACCTTGATCTGAACACGGCCCTATAAACTTTGCCACAACTAACGCTGACTCATGACCAGGCAACTTCTTACATTAAAAAATTCAATTTTTAACCAAATTATCTTAATTATCTTGTTTCCATTTGTGTTACATTAAAAAATTCAATTTTTAATCAAATTATCTTAATTATCTTGTTTCCTTTTTCCCGAAATATCTAGATAATTGCTTCAGCTGTCTCTTTCATCTCCCTCTGCAGACACAGCTCCACACTCTAATATGCTCCAAGTTTCCTAAGAACTTCTATTGAAGTAGTTATTACTTGTGAAGCTCATTTTCCTAATAGCTGTAAAAGATTCAGCAGGCAACTGGTGTTATGACGGTGTTGTTTTTCTTGGAAGTACTATTAAAATAAATTGAATTTTAAAAAATGGTACCATCAGAGGGCCCACTTTATAAGAAAAGAAATTCCACCTGTATCCTCCAACTCATTTCTCCCTTTTGCCCAGGGAATATTTATCTGGGAGACAGAATTTTCTGAACCACTTTCACACATTTTAATTTTGTTCCAGACACTGACCTGTGGGACAAAGAAAATGAGCTTTTCATCTAGCCTCATATGAGTCCAGATGACTAGTACTCATAATAGGCAATGAGATATCCTTGCTATTTTCTTATTTTTGGTGCATAAATCTCTAAATTATCTACCAATAGTTGACTTTGTAGGAGAATATCATTCACCTAAAAACCAGAATTTAAAGCAACAACGGTCCTTATTTTTAATGTGGTTTTACCAAAACAGCATTATGTAAGCACATGCATTGTTTCTAGAGAATTTGGAAACGGTAACAATGGAAGAGTAAGGTTGCATTTCTTCCTAAGATAAGCTCTGATTTGGAAAACATAATTATATCTAAGCACCAATGATGGCCCCTTTGTAACCATCAATTTTAAATTTCCAATAAATGCAATTCCCGAAACAGGGTATCTAATAAATAGGGATTTTGATATGTACCTATTTAGCTATGAGGATCAGAGAGAGCACGTACTTTTAGAGTATCTGACACATAACAGATGCTTAACAAATAAAGTCTAATAAAACATACATAATATTGCCACAGCAAAGCAATAGTGTACTTATTGAGAACTTAGGCTCTAAAGTAAAGCAATCCAGCTTCGAAAATCATTTGCAATTGCTCTTATCAAGACAAAATAAGGTAATATTTGAACATGGTTTAGCAGAGTACCCCTCCGCTAATGAATTTAAAATAAATGTAGTTTTCTGTACTCAATTCTCATTATCATAAAGTCTTTGTATGTAATTATTCAATTAAAATTACATAGACAATAAAAATAAAATTCCTTATATAATTATTAATTGCCTGTTGCTAGCCTATGCATTCAACAAGTTGTTTACCTCTATATAATCACAACTAGAAAATTATTTAATACATTTGGGGTTCATCCAAAATGAGGTCAGTGTCTACCTTCTTATGCTGTTGGAATTGACTTCAAATGTTATGATTTTCTACCTAGTTGAAATAATGTAAGAATATGAAATAAGAATGTATTCAATCCCATTATGTACCAAGTTCACTCTTCTAGATGCTGAGGAGCAGGTGGTGAGTAAAAACATACAGTGTGGCCGGGCTCAAAGGCTCATGCCTGTAATCCCAGCATTTTGGGAGCCAAAGTGGGTGGATCACTCCAGGTTAGGAGTTCCAGATCAGCCTCACCAACATGATGAAACTCCATCTCTACAAAAAATATAAAAATTTTATCCGTGCATGGTGGTGGGCACCTGTAATCTCAGCTACTTGGGAGACTGAGGCAGGAGAATTGCTTGAACTCGGGAGGTGGAGGTTGCAGTGAGCCAAAATCGTGCCACTGCACTCCAGCCTGGGTGACAGAGCAAGACACTGTCTCAAAACAAAACAAAACAACAAAACATACAGTGTGGATCCTGGTAGACCTTATTATTTAGTGAAGAGATAAGACATTATTAATCAAATTATTAAAAGGTATAAATACAGCTGCTTGAGTGCTATAAAGATATGATGCCAGAAGAAATTTTTATAGAAAAAAATCATTTCACTGAGGTCAGGAAAGCCTTTTTCTGAGGACAGGCTGACTGAAAGATTCAGTGAAGAGGAGTTAGCTATGCAAAGGGAGGTAGAAAGGCTACTCCGAGCAGAGGGGTATCAGAGACAATGGGCCAGCTGTAGAGAAAGCTATTCACATTTTGGAAACTGAAACCTAGTGTGACTGGAATTCGAAGAGCAAAACCAAAGAGTTATAGAGAAGGGTCAGGCCTTTTTATTCATGGTTTTGATCTTTACGAGCAATGGAAAGTTATTAAAGAATTCTGGGTAGTAGGATCACCTGATCATAATTACATTTTGAAAGAGCCCACTCTGGCTATGGTACGGAGAACATCTTCTCGTGGAGCAAGAATGGATGTAGGAATGCCTGTTAAGAGAGCATGATAGAAGTCCAAGTCCAAGTCAGGGTAGGACAGTAGTGATGAAGAGGAGAGATTTAGGAGGTATTATATTTTATGAAACATTATAATTTTGATCTAAGTTGAAGAATTACTGTCAGGAAATGCATATGTGTCAGCTCACACCAACTTTTACTTGTAAAATTGATGCCACGGTGGGCGGATCACCTGAGGTCAGGGGTTCAAAACCAGCCTGGCCAACATGGTGAAACCCCATCTCTACTAAAACACAAAAATTAGCCGGGCATGGTGACATGTGCCAGTAATCCCGGGTACTCGGGAGGCTGAGGCAGGAGAATCGCTTGAACCTGGGAGGCGGAGGTTGCAGTGAGCTGAGTTTGTGACACTGCACTCCAGCCTGGGTGACAGAGCAAGACTCTGTCTCAAACAAAAAAACAAAAAACAATTTATACTGTGTGCTTTGTATGTGCCATTGAACATGATAATATGGTAATTAAGGGCAGTGAGCATTAAGTAATATGTAAGCCAAAGGGACACGCTTACTTCTCCACTACATGATTAAGGTTTTCTCCAGAAGCCCAGAAATATTAAGTTATTCTTATGTGGAGTGAGTATTGGTCCATTCTTACTACAATTCATGATTAAATATTTCCCACAGTGTGGGTGGATTTTTTTCTGTTATAATATTAAAATAATAACATACATTCTTCACTTTGAGGAAAAATTATACTGTATGATGTGAAATTAAAAGATACATTTGTTTTTAGAATCCTGAAGTATATAATTAAGTAGAAAATATTTTATTTTGATATACCAATTGATTACATACAGTTATTTTGTGGCTTAAGATATAATTTTTCAAGTGTCGAGTACATACCAGAATTTATTTTCTTCATCGACTTTCAGCAAAAGAAATTTAAACGACAAAGCAAATGGATAATGAATCCAATAGAGAAACATTTAAAACTTTAACAAAGGAAAATACCTTGGCTTACTTTCTTGTTAACTTTCTTATTTGCATCAGTAGCCTCAAAACAAAACCAATCTGAAATCATACTAAATCAGATGTAACAATTCGTGTGAAGGGAATGTACAGTCTGTATTTCAGAGATTATAATGCTAAACAAATTATCCATTTCAAGTAATTTTTGTACTTTTTAAAAGTGTGAATCTTTTTGCAGTAATTTTTTCAAAACTGATTGAACGTCCTTTCCCCAAGTAAGTGAGCTTTTAAATATTTAAGGCATAGTTAATGTGTCTGGTCTTTTGTGAAGATTTCAGGATCTCACACTAATAAAACAAATTGTTCCTTTCTCCGTGCCATTGCTCAATCTGAGACTTAGCTCTATTCTATTACTTAATACTATCTGCAATGACTGGTCCCCATGTTTTTTTTTTTTTTTTTTCCATCTTACAATGTCTGGTGTCTAGCACAAAGACTAATATATATTATGTAATCAATAAATAGTTATTGCATGAATGGCTATGGTCCATCACTTATATTCTCCAAAATCATTTCAATAATCCATGGTCCTTCAATTCTATAAATGCACTATGCGAGTAAACTTCTTTTGGACATTTTAACACAAACAAAAATATATATTGGCCCTTATAACTTACACATGGAAATATTCACACAAGGCAAATAGTAATCATTTCAATAAAAAGTGATTGAGGAATCAAAATCATATATATATATATGAAAGTTTTTGAAAAATAATCTTTTGCTTTGCAAAGACAAGTTGCTATTTGCTGGTTATTTAGATAACTGATAGCATAGTCAGAACTGCATCTAGTCTGCCTAAATTCAGAAAACATTCTCTTCTGCCTCCCTGTAGTATTTATTGTGCCAGCATTTTCCAAATTTCTGTCACCTATGTACAATCAGCACCATTTATTTATTTAATGTCTTTCTTAAACTCAACTGACTTTTAAACTTAAAGAATGTATTTATCAACTTTATATTACTATAATAAATGGAAGCAACAGGTATTAATATTTGATATTCATTCTCCCATCTCTGCTTTTGCCCCCCATTTCACCTTTTTTATCGTATTTGGGGTTCGTAAAATGTTTTTGTTATGTCATTTTTCTCCTCTACTAGCTTGTGTTATCTATTTTATTATAGTGGTTATCCTAGATATTAAAACATGAATGCTTGCTTACTAAAGTCAAATGAAATTAGTACTTTAGCTTCCTGAACAATGAATGAAACATAATACTTAACTCAATACTTTATGCCATTACTGTTGTCATTTATTTTATTGCTGTATATGTTATAGACTGTACATACTTTCTCTTTAACAATCAATATTCCTTTATAAACACCTATATATTTTCCCTTTCTAGTACTTTTCTATCTTTCCTAAAGTTCCATGCTTCTTGGAATTATTTTCCTTCAATTTCAATAATTTTTTAAATATGTCTTGGGTGTGCTGCTGATGAAGTTTTTCAGGGTTTTTTTTTTTAGAGGATATTTTCCTGGAGGGTAAATCGTGGGTTGTTTAAAAAAAACAAAAACCAAAACAAAAACAAAAACAAAACCCTGGTTGAGATAGATTTGCAGTTGAATTCTACCCCAGTTGCACAAAGAATAGCTGGTACCAATTCAACTGAAACTATTCCAAAAAATTGAGGAGGACGGATTCCTTTCTGACTCAATCTATGAAGCCAGCATCACCCTGATACCAAAATCTGGCAAAGACACAACAAAAATAGGAAACTAGAGACAAATATCCCTCAAGAAAATACTAACAAACTGAATTTAACAGCATATCAAAAAGTTAATTCACCATGATGAAGCAGGTTTCATTCCTCAGATGCAAGGTTGGTTCAACATACACATCTCGATAAATGTGATTCATCACATAAACAGAATTAAAAATGAAAACCATATAATGCTCTCAATAGATGCAGAAAAAAGCTTTCAATAAAATCCAACATCCCTTCAGGATAAAAACCTAAGAAACTAGGCATCGAAGGAACATGCCACAAAATAATGAGTTATCTATGACAAACACAGAGGCAACATCATACTGAACGGGCAAAAACTGGAAGCATCCCCATTGAGAACTAAAACAAAACAAGGTTGCTCACTCTAACCACTCCTATTCAACATAGAACTAGAGGTCCTAGTCAGAGTAATCAGGCAAGAGAAAAAATAAAAGGTAATAAAATAGGCAAAGAAGAACTCAAACTATCTCTCTTCATGGAAAGTATGATCATATACCTAGAAACCACTAAAGATTCTAAAGATTCTGCCAAAAGGCTTTTGGAACAAAAAGTGACTTTAGTACAGTTTCAGGATACAAAGTCAACATATAAAAAATAGTAGCATTTCTATACACCACTAAAAGGTTCAAGCTGAGAGCCAAATCAAGAGTGCAATCCCATTTAAAATAGCCATAAAAATAATTTTTGAAACCAAAAAGGTAAACTATGTGTAAGTGGAGAACTACAAAATGCTACTAAAATAAATCATAGATGAAACAAGCAAATGGGAAAACATACCATGCTCTATACATTGGAAGAATCTATATCATTAAAGTGGTCATACTGCCCAAAGCAATCTACAGATTCAATGCTATTCCTATCAAACTATCAGTGTCATTTTTCATAGACCTAGAAAAAAACTACTCTAAAATTCACCTGGAACCAAAAAAGAGTCCAAATAGCCAAAGCAAGCCTAAGAAAAAATAAAAAAGCAAAAAACAAAAAAACAGAGCCACAGCCATTACACTACCTGACTTCAAAGTATACTGTAAAGCCACAACTACCAAAACAGCTTGGTACTTGTACAAAAAACAGACTTATAGACCAATGGAACAGAACAGGGAACCCGGAAATAAAGCAGCACATCTTCAGCCATCTGATCTTCAACAAAGTCTACAGAAATAAGCAATGGAGAAAGGACTTCCTATTCAATAATGATACTTGTATAACTAGGTAGCCATATGCAGAAGAATAAAACTGTACCCCTACCTTTTACCATATACAAAACCTAACTGAAAATGGATTAAAGATTTAAATGCAAGACTTCAAACTAGGATTCTTAAATCCTAGAAGAAAACATAGAAAACACCATTATGGACATCAGCCTTGGGAAAGAGTTTATGACTTAAGTCCTCAAAAGCAATTTTACAACAAACAAAAGTTGACAAGTAGGACCCAATTAAACTAAAGAGATTCTGCACGGCCAAAAAAAACTATTAACAAGAAAGCAGACAACCTAGAAAATAGGAAAACATATTTTCAAATTACGCACCCAACAACTATCTAATATCCTGAATTTTAAGGCGCTTAAATCAAGCAAAAATATGAAAAATGCCATCAAAATGGACAAAAGATATGAGCAGACCATTCTCAAAAGACATACCAGTGTCCAACAAATATATGAAAAAAAAATGTCAATCATCACTAATTGTCAAAGAAATCCAAGTCAAAACCACAGTGAGATATCATTTCACACCAGTCAGAATGGCTATCATTAAAAAGTCAAAAAGTAACTGATGCTAGTGAGGCTGCAGAGAAAAGGGAAACTTATACACTTAGTGGGAATGTAAATTAGTTTGGTCACTATGGAAAGCAGTTTGGCAATTTCTGAAATAATGAAAAGCAGAACTGCCATTTGACCCAGCAATCCTATTAGTGGGTATATAACTAAAAGAAAACATCTTTCTACCAAAAATACAAATGCACTTGCATGTTCATCACAACACTATGCACAGTATCAACAACATGGAACCAACCTAGGTGCCCATCCATGGTGGATTGGATAAATAAAATGTAGTACATATTGCCATGGAATACTGTGTAGCCATGAAAAAGAATGAAATCATGTCCTTTGTAGCAACATGGATGCAGCTGGAGGCCATTATCCTAAGCAAAACAATCCAGGAATAGAGAACAAAATATGGCATGTAATCACTTATAAATGGGAACTAAACATTGGGTACTCATGGACATAAAGATGTAACAATGGACACTGGGGACTATCAGAGGGGAGAAGTGTGGGGGCAAAGGTTTAAAAACTATCGGGTACTATATTCAATACTTGAGTGATGGAATCATTCATACCCCAAACCCCAGCATCACATAATATACCCAGGTAACGAACCTGCACATATACCCCCTGAAAGTAAAATAAAGTTGATAAATAAATTTCTAGTTTTTATTTTAGCACTTAAAGATATCATTTTCTCTTGTCTTTCACAGTCACTATTGGAAAATTAACTTTATGTTTTATTGTTTCTCTTTTGAAAATAACATGATTAGTCTTAAATTTTTTTCCTTTTCTCTGATATTTAATAATTTGACTGCAGTCATCTTTGGTGTGATCATTTCTTATTTTTCCTGCTTGGGTGCCGTTAGACTTTTGAATTTGTAATTTGATGCCATTTATTACTTTTGGAATATTTTTGATTGTCTTTGCCCTCCATTTTTTGCATTCCAATTGCACATATATTTGAATTTCTCACTGTAGCTCATATACTGATATTTTCTTTTTCTTTAATTATTATTTTCTTTCAGATCTTCCTTTAAATGTATTCAACTATCTCTAATTGTATTTATAGTATCTTCTCTATGTCCCTTCTCTTGTGAAACCCATCCAATAAGGACTTAATAGTATATATTGTATTTTGTAGCTCTAGAATATCAACTTGTTCCATGTATTTCAACTCTTTAGTGAAACTCTCCATATATTCCTAAATAGTGCATGTATACTTCTGCCCTTTGATATATTAATAACAGTAATTTTAAAGTCTATAGATACAGACTAAATCCATTATTAGATTGTTAGTCTGCTTATATGTTTCTTTTGATTATTAGTCACATTTTCTTGTTTATTCACATTTTCAATAATTTTTTATTGTATGTGCATATCACGTATTAAGGAAACATAAAGGATCTGGTTGAGTTTATCTTCTATCTAGAGTTCCTGTTTAATTCTGTAAGGTGGGTAGGGTACATGTGAAGGTTGTTAATAACTTCTACTGAATCATGGATTATAGTGAGCAATTGACTGGTTTGGTGCTTTAGTAAGAATTCATTCATTTCTGATTCATTCATGTTATTCAGGCATGTTCCAAGCTTCCTCTTGGGAGACTGGTAGGTTTATACCTCCTGATCTCTAAATAACTATGAAAATTCAGTCAACCTTTGTAGGTCTTGGGTTTTTCTGTTTGCCCTTCCATTCCATGCTATTTCCAAATTTGGTAGATGTTATGAGAAGATGACAAACTATGTGTTTGAGGCAGGCCTGTTTCTCAAGCAGGATTTTATTTCCTTAATTCTGTGAAGGTATGGGAAGAGGTCAGACTTCACCAAGAGAAGAGGTCAGATTTCTCTAAAAAGCTCCCAGTCCTTCAGCATGACCCCCAGAGTTGGCAAATAGGTGATAGGGAAATCAGGATTCTGGGCTCCTTGAGTTTCTTAAATATTGTGCAAGTTCTACACAGAAATTTTGTTAATTTTACTTTCTCCTTTGTGTGAGCAAAGCCTGACCCTTAATTCACACTGAGAACTGGAAATTATTTCTGGGGAATAAAACAACAGGCATCAATTTTGCACATTGGAAAAGCTTATCCCTCTTGGAACTTGTTTATTTAATCCTCTCTGTTTTCACAGCTCTATTAAACACAGTTCACTTAAGACTCTAGGAGTTACACTTCTGTGTATCTGCTGATTTGTTTTTTTTTGTTTTGTAATTTGAGATACTTCATGAATAGTTTAAAAATTGATGGTTTACATCTTAAACATCCATCGATTTTTAAGCTATTCATGAGAAAACCAAGAGTTACAGTGCAAATTCATTAAGGCTATTCTGCCTTGGGCAGAGAAAGACCATGTGGAGAGAAGATATGGGGAGGGAGGAACCCCTCTTTTTACAGGGGTTCCTTACATCCACTTCAAACAGATCTGTTTCAAATGGTTTTACATCATCAGCTTATAGCCAATGAGACTCTAAATACAGGATTGTATAAATTGAAAACCATGCTTGATGATCAAACACTTGATTTACTGTAGCTGAGAAACAGACAACAATTTTTCTGCTTAAAAGAAAAATATGATAGAAGTTAAAGGGAAAGATGGAGGAAAGTAGGGTATAATGGTTTTATTTTTATAAAAAGTCAATAAAAATGCACATTTAAAAAATTCTGAGTAATAAATTCCTATGTGATCATAGGCAGCAAACTAGTAAAGGAAACAGCAACAAAGAGAGAGAGAGAAAATGAGAAAAAAGTTTAATAATACTACCTACATACAACATATCACAGGATTTTATCTGTTATTATAGAAAATCACGTTCTTGTGACTGAAATAACACAGCTGTTCTATTTTACTAACTCAGGAAGATGATGGATACAGACTAACAACTATGGATAGATAGTAATAGCTATATATTATAACAACTGGAGGCTGAGTACACTGATTGTAAATTTAACAATTCACAATACCTGAAATTATACATATCATGCCTACATAATATGTATAATTTACCAGGAAACAGATTCACAGAAGAGAATGCACACTGAAACAAAGAAGCAAAGTGAAAAATAAAACTTTGCTTGTTTTATTCTGGTATTCCTTTCCATTGATTTATGGCCTCTTTTAACCTCTTAGTGAGGAGAGATTACTGACTCATGTTAGAGCTATAATGCCTACCTGTATTTTACTTGAAGATTACATGCCTCTTTGTATTTGTAGAGTGAGCTACATGTAATATTTTCCAGAGTATGCAGATTGCCTTAGCTATTGTGTATGTACATGTGCTTAAAAATAGTCTTAAATTGTAAAGAACCTCTTCGGAGAACCCAAAGAATCAACGCAATCATTTTCCCAGTCTATACATACAGTACCTCTGATAATTATTACCATCACTATTGTTTAGTTATGGTAGTATTTGATAAAATTGTACAGATCAATTCTCTTTAAGTGTGTTACTTGCTACACATGCACATAGTATAGTCCTAAAATTATATGTCCCTGCTGTTTGATACCGCTTGTTTTTTTTTTTTTTAAGATCTTTATTCAGAGTGCCTTTGAAACACTTTAGGTTTTCAGATTTCTAGGCTATATAATAAGAGAAAAGTATTCACTTGGGAGGTCAGGCAACCCAATCACATAGGCAGTCTGCCAGTTTGAAGATAGTTTGATAACATCAATCTCAATGCTACTGGTATTCACTTGATAAAGAATATTAATCTCTTTTCACCTTAATGTGATGAGTCTTTATCAGTAGCATTTATGTTTCTTTTATAGCATTATAAGGCATCTCCTATGAACAATTCATCTTTTTGTTCCATAGAACAAGGCAGAAATTATAACTACAGAGTGAACCAAAAGTTTAATATTAGATTTTAATATCTTAGTCTTCAAATATTAAACCCATGCCATATTTGTGCTTTTAAGGTACTATTTGATATTATTAAATTTATTCTTCAATGTCAGAGTTTCATAAAAAGTATTGAGTCTATAGGCTCAATTTTATTTCATACTCCCTGGTTTTAAGGTGGATATGAATTATTAGAATTATAACTAGCTACTTAAGAACTTTTTGATAAAGGATTTCAGTCATTCAACAATTGTTTCAACTTCATTTTTTTTTGTGTAATACATGCAGAAATATTATCGTAAGGGTTAAACAGGGGCTAATGAAGACATTATAAAAAGCGTAGATTACAGGGCCAAGGTAAGCCAGACCTCAAAAAGTGGAAAGATTGAGGAATAAAGACAGAATAGAACAGACAACCTAAGTTAAAATTTACATTGTTTCTTTTTTTTTTTTTAATCTTTGTAAGATGTATTTTATTTTTTTTATTTTTTTAAATTTATTATTATTATTATACTTTAAGTTCTAGGGTACATGTGCATAACGTGCAGGTTTGTTACATATGTATACTTGTGCCCTGTTGCATTGTTTCTTTAATGGAACGTAGTAATCTCAGTACTTTCACTGTAATTGGCTCCTACCTTCTAGAAGCCACTGGTCCACAATGTGATTTAGAGATGCTACTAAAAAGTGGGAAACACTTTCTTATATACCATTGGAAGCAGCCTTAATACAATTTAGCAGAGGAAAAAAACAAAAAAACTACGATCTTGAAGATTGTGGTCAAAAAGAATGTTGAACCCACAGTGCTTTCAGATTCTTTTCAGGATGTTTCAATACAAATTTCATAAAGTTGAAATGCAGAACCATGTTTAAAAAACCCTAAGCAACAAAAAAAGAGTAGACATCTACACTAAGTGTAAGAGACGAGGAAAGAGATATCTTATATATGACAGATGCATTATTTTCGACACTAAAAATATATTTTATACTAGTGCTTCTCACACTCTGCTGAAAAGCAATTTTTCAAAAATATTTCTATTCACTATAGACCGGTATGTGGTCTTAAAACCTCATAACCAGTTTTAGAACCACTGCTCATAAATATGCAGTATACACCACATGACCCATAACCCTTTCAATAAGGTAAGTCCACTAATGATGAGTCTGAATGGCAGAGCAATGTCAAATTGAGAAGTGACACTGTGCTAGCAGCCCTCGCTTGCTCTCAGCACCTCCTCACCCTGGGCATCCACTCTGGCTGCACTTGAGGAGCCCTTCAGTCCACAGCTGCACTGTGGGAGCCCCTCTCTGGGCTGGTCAAGGTCGGAGCCGGCTCCCTCTGCTTGAGGGGAGGTGTGGAGGGGGGGTGTGGAGGGAGAGGCGCGGATGGGAACCAGGGCTGCTTGCCCTGCTGGAGGCCCAGTACGAGTTCTGGGTGGGCGCGGGCTCAGCCAGTCCCGCACTGGGAGTGGCGGGCCAGCACCACCAGTCCATGGCAGTGAGGGGCTTAGCACCTGGGCTAGCAGCTGCGCAGGGTGCGCTGGGTCATCCAGCACTGCCAGCGGGCTTGCCCGTGCCTCGCTCGAATTCCCGTGAGGCCTCAACCGCCTCTCTGCCAGGCAGGGATGGGGACCTGCAGCCTGCCATGCCCAAGCCTGCCAACTCCCACCCCCTGGTGGGCTCCCACCCCACCAGAGCCTCCCCGACGGGCACTGCCCCTGCTCTGGGGTGCCCGGTCCCATCGACCACCCAAGGGCTGAGGAGTGCAGGCACAGGGCGCTGGACTGGTGGGCAGCTCTGCCCGCCGCCCTGGTGTGGGATCCACTAGGCAAAGCCAGCTGCGCTCCTGAGTCAGGTGGGGACTTGGAGAACTTTTATGTCTAGCAGGAGGATTGTATATGCACTAATCAGCACTCTGTGTCTAGCTGGGGGTTCCTGAATGCACCAGTCAGCACTCTGTATCTAGCTAATCTGGTGGGGACTTGGAGAACCTTTATTCTAGCTAAAGGATTGTAAATACACCAATCAGCACTCTGTGTCTACCTCAAGGTTTGTAAATGCACCAATCAGTGCTCTGTTTCTAGTTAATGTGGTGAGCACTTGGAGAACTTTTGTGTCTAGCTAAAGGATTGTAAATGCACCAATAAGCACTCTGTCAAAACGGACCAATCAGCTCTCTGTAAAATGGACCAATCAGCTCTCTGTAAACTGGACCAATCAGCAGGATGTGGGTGGGGTCAGATAAGTGAATAAAAACAGGCTGCCCCAACCAGCAGTGGCAACCCGCTTGTGTTGCCTCACGTGCTGTGGAAGGTTTGGTCTTTGGCTGTGTGCAATAAATCTTGCTGCTGCTCACTCTTTGGGTCCTCACTGCCTTCATGAGCTGTAACATTCACTGCGAAGGTGTGCAGCTTCACTTCTGAAGCCAGCAAGACCACAAATCCACTGGAAGGAAAAAACTCTAAACATGTCTGAACATCAGAAGGAACAAACCCTGGACACACCATCTTTAAGAACTGTAACACTCATCAGGAGGGTCTGAGGCTTCGTTCTTGAAGTCAGTGAGACCAAGAACCCCCTAATTCCAGACACAGAATCACTATAAAAGTTTCTAAACTTACTCCCAGTTTCTGTACATCTCCCTGTGGAGCAGTTAAAATTTTAGGGCCACGACACTGTTTTGGGAAACATTTTCTCATACTGGAAAGAGGATTCATTTGGTATCAGGAAAGACTCACCGTGGTTTACTGTTTTATAGTTATGGTGGCAAATAACATGGTGCTACTAGAGAAAAATTGGACACCATGGCTTCTGCCCCTCTTGTACTTGTTTTGAAACTTTATTTCCTCTTTAGTCTTTCCTTGGCCAGGGCTTAAAGTATCGAACATCGATCTGGGTATTAAAGTAATATTTTGAATCCTACATAAAAGAAAGCTGATGCAGAGATAAGATTTAGAGATTTCTTTTCCGTGGTAAATTAGTTTCTGCTGCAGGGAAAACATAAGTGGTGGAAAGGAAATATGCCGTTGTTGGAGTCATGAACTTAGCCAAGGGCTGGAGAATTAAGGAGCTGAGAAAGATAAAGGTGCAGGTTATTCTGCTTCTCACTACCACTGGGATGGCATGTTTAGGTAAGTGCAAGGAGAAGCATGTGGGGACAATAGGCTTGAGCTCGGCAAAAGGATTTACAAAAGCAAAATTTATTCTCGTGAGGTTCCTTCTGATTGAGTTTACATTCAAAGATTGTGAACTTTGGATAACTGGCATCTTAATTAAATTGAAATAAAGAGGAGTATCTCTGTTCTTACCTGCTTTATCAGTACATGACCCAAATTGTTCACAGCTGGAAAAGGAAACATGGGAGCTTTTAAAATTATTGTCATGAAATGTTGTCATTTTAGAGGAAATAACTGATTCTGAAGTGTGTGCGGATGGGGCCATTGGAGTTATATGGGCCAGGCTTCATTTTGCTTTGCTTGTTTAAGAATTTATGGTTAAAATAGAATCATATTTAATTATACTGTTCAAAGAACTTGGTATGTTCTAAGGGCAAGCTAGTTTTAATCTACTTGTTTTTAATTTCTTGATGCTACCTTAAATTATAGCTGAGAATACAGTGATTAAATCATACCTGAACTAAACCATTTGCCAGATTTTATGAATATGAATTAAAACAGCACAATTATGATTAAAAATTAAAAGCAAGAGTTGCTATGAGAAATCCCTCCACAAATAAATGAAAGTTGATCACGCAACTAAGCCAGCTCACTACTGGAAGAAAACCCATACTCCTGAAGAAGACGTAATTGGTATAAAAGACAACTATTTTTGTTTTGCAGTCACTTAAGGAGAAATAATCTCAAAGAGAAAATATTTCAGAAAAATATAGGAAGAAAGAATACCTCTTTATTTGTTTAATGAAGACAGTAGGACCTTTATACTAAACCCAAACTAAAATACTAATAGAAAAGAGAGCTAGAGACAAATTGCCCTAATGAGCATGAAAACAAAAAATCCTTCACAGAATATTAACAAGTTGCATTTAGCAAATTCAAACAGATAAAAAGGGAAAGATGTCATGACCTATTGAAGTTTATCATAAGAATACAATATTGATGCAACATTTGATAACCAATCAATTCTCTATATAAACAAAGGGGAAATCCACCTGAAAATCTCAACAGATACATAAATGGCATTTGACAAATTCGACACACATTTATGATTAGAAAAATAGCTGTGAGGAAGAGAACTGAACTTAATAAAGGGCAACTCTGAGACACCTACTGCTAACACAGTTAATGAATGCTAAAAACCTGAATGCTTCTCCTTAAAATTAAGAACAAAGCAAAGATGTCCATTCTTATCACTTCTATTTATCACTTTACTGGAGAGCCTAGTCAGTTCATTAAGGCAAGAAAGGAAATAGTAAAACCCATACACATTGGAAAGGAAGTAATGAAACTGTATTTGTGGATAACAAGGGAATATACATAGAAACTCCTAAGCAATCTGCAACAATGTTATGAAAATTAGTGATCTGGCAAAGTTGAAGAATATAAGCTCAATATTACAAAATAAATTTAATCTCTCATTATAAGAAACAAAAAAACTGAAAAATGAAATTTTAAAGATATAAATTTTAACAGCATCCAAAACTACAAAATACTTTGAGATAAATTTAACAAACGTGCAGTAACCATACAATGTAAATCACACAAAAAAAGCACAGAAATTGAAGAAAACCTAAATAAATGGAGACATATTACATATGATTAGAACATTCTTTGTAATTGATTAGATTTGATTAGAACATTCACCATTTTTAAGGTGACAATGTAACCCTCAATTGATCAACAGGTTTAATGCATTGTCAATCACAATCCCAGCAGGTTTTTTTGGTAGATCTTGTAAAAATGTATATGGGAATTCAAGACATTTGGAATGGCTAAAATATAATCTTGAAAAAAAGATAACAAAATTGAAGAAATACACTCTGGTTTTCAAGGCTTATTATCAAGTTATAGAAATTATGTTTATGTGATATGAGCATCATCACAAAGATTAGTAAACAGGAGAGTTCAGAAATTGACTCATCCATATAAGGTCAGCTGACTCTCAACAGAAGTGCCAAGATAATTTCATGAGGGAGATGCTAGTATTTCAACCAATGATTCTGGAACAGCTGTATGTTCATATAAGCAAAAGCAAATCTTATTTCCTACCTTTACGATGTGCACAAAAATTAACTATAATGGATCACAAGTCTCAATATAAAAGCTGAAATTACAAAGATTCTAAAGCTCACCATAGAATAAAACCTTCACAACCGTAGGGTAGGGATATACTTCTTAGATAAGACCCAAAATTCCCTATATAGTAAAGAAATATGTGTGTGTGTGTGTGTGTATTTGACTTCATCATAAATTAATATATATATTTGACTTCATCATAAATTAAGCATCATACAAAAATATTTATAGAAGCTTTATGAAACATAGTGAAAAATAATATGGAAACATTCCAGGCATATTTCAGCAGAGGACTGATAACCTGTGGTATAATTTATACAATGGTATACTACTACTCATCAAGAGAAAGGCACAAATTACTAATACATTCAACCACATTATGCTGAGCTGAAGCAGCTAGAGCCAAAGAATCCTTACTGTATTACCTCATTCATATAAAATTCAAGAACAGGCAATTTAAAAAATTGTGTGTACCTAGTAGGTGCGTATATTTATGGGGTACATGGTATATTTTAACACAGGCATGCAATGCACAATAATCACATAAGAGTAAATGGGGTATCCTTCACCTTAAGAATGTATGCTTTCTTTGTGTCACAGACAATCCAATCATACTTTTAATTATTTTAAAATGTACAATACATTATTGACTGCAGTCACCTCGTTGTGCCGTCAAATACTACATCTTTTTCATTCTACCTAACTATATTTTTGTATTCATTAACCATTCCCACTCCTGCACCAGTACCCTTCCCAGCCTCTGGTAACCATCATTCTACTCTTACCTCCATGAGTACAATTGTTTTAATTTTTAGCTCCCACAAACAAGTGAGAACATGTAAACTTAGTCTTTCTGTGCCTGGCTTATTTCATTTACCATAACGACCTCTACTTCCATCCATGGTAATTGCAAATGACAGGATCTCATTCTTTTTCATGGCTGAGTAATACTCCACTGTGTATATGTACCACATTTTCTTTACCCATTGAAATGTCGATGGGACACTTAGGTTGCTTTCAAATCTTAACTATTGTGAATAATACCACAACAAACATGGGAATACAGATATCTCTTTGAAATACTGATTTTCTTTCTTTTGGGTAAATACATAGCAGTGGGACTGCTGGATCATATGGTGGCTCTATTTCTAGATTTCTGAGGAACCTCCATACTGTTCTCCATAGTGATTGTACTAATTTGCAATCCCACCCACAGTATACAAGGATTCCCTTTTTCCACATTCTCACCAGCATTTGTTATTGTCTGTCTTTTGGTTAAAAGCCCTTTTAACTGGGGTCTGATGATATTGTATTGTAGTTTTGACTTGCATTTCCCTGATGATCGATGACATTGAACAATTTTTCATATACCTGTTTGCCATTTGTTTATCTTCTTTTAAGAGATGTCTATTCAGATTTTTTTTCCATTTTTTAATCGGATTATTAGATTGCTTCCTATAGTGTTGTTTGTGTCCCTTGTATATTCTGGCTATTAATCCCTTGTCAGATAGGTAGTTTGCAAATATTTTCTCCCATTTCATGGATTGTCTCTTCACTTTGCTGATTGTTTCCATTGCTATGCAGAAGCTTTGTAAATTGATCTGATCCTATTTGTCCACTTTTGCATTGGTTGCCAAGAACGCACAAAACTAATCTATAGTAATTGCAAGCTGATCAGTGATTAGTTTTACAACCTAGGGTTTGGGATTGATTATAGAGAGTTATAGATTGATTAGTAATTGCAACCTAGGGTTTGGGATTGATTTTAGAGAGACATAGGGAATTTTTAGCAATCGTGAAAATGTTCTGAATTTCTTTTGGACTGCTGGTTATATAAGCATGTGTACATTTGACAAAACTCATTAACTGGCACACTAAAAAGAGCTTGTTTTACTGCATATAATGTATGTGCCCATCCTTGTGATTTTTGTACACATGGACTTTGTAAATAGTCCTTTTGTAAACAAACCCCCTCAATTCCATTTTAGGGATGCTATCAGAGTCTTGCGCAGACTCTTAACAGAAACAATGGCTAATACCTTTAGGCAGACATTCTTCAGACTTTTAAAAACTACAGCTATGCCAGTTGACTTTTTAGGTGTTTGTGAAAGAATGAGGATTTCTGAGTATCTGCGGCCAAAACATACTTACAAAAAGGAATCACCTGTGGCACCTTCATTGCCACGTTCTCTCTAGCAGATTATCGTACCTTCTGAGCACCATCTCTAATCTAACATTCAAATAGCTTATAGTACAGGATGTATAGTATAACAGATCAAATCCTTTAACCTGTTCAAATGAAATGGATGTCTCTTCCTCAGAAAAATAAGATATTTTAGGAAAAAAAGGGAAATTTTTAAAAACCCTTACTAATGTTTTTAATTTTAAAAAAGAGAAAACTTGACAGTCTGTCAGTACCACACGTAATAACGACGTTGTTTGAAATTCCCCAAAATATATAGATCATCTCTTTCATATATTTATACTCCCTTCATATTTTTATGTATTAGATCTTGTCTTTCCAAATGTGGAGCTAGGAGTTGATAATCACCTGTTGCTATATGCTAAATGATTCTGGTTTTTTTCATCTTTTTCCCCTTACCACCCTGTAGTTTTAGTTTTGAAAATTTCATCATTAGACTCTCTATTTCATTAACATGTTGTATATTTCTCAGATACAAATGCTTCTCAAATAGAAATCTATAAAGTCACTATCAGACATAAGTATCACAATAGAGACAAGCTTTTCTTCTTTTCATCTAAACATGTGAGAGTGAGGTCTTATCTGCAAGAAACAGGAACCCATTTTGATGACATTCAATGTTTAAATAATATTTACGAAGTTTCTCTTCCTCCTATATACCCTGTACCGTGACAGGTTTAAGAATATAGGGACGTTAAAAAAGAAAAAAAAAGAGAAAGGATATTGTCCTTGCTGATATGAAGCTTACAACCTTGTGGGAGAGGAGACAGATATCAAATGCAGTATCACATAAAAGAAAGATTCATAAACTCTGAAATGTCCCCTGAAGAAGAAGAACCAGCTGCTCTGAGACGGAGCAGGTAGGCGGTGGGGGAACTAATATAAACTACAGAGCCAGGGAAAGTTTCTTGGAAGAAGGTCCCGTTAGCAGAGATGTAAAGCATGGACAGGAGTTGTTGAGGAGAGGTGATGTGTGCCAAAGGCACTCCAAACAGCAAGAACAGAAAGTTGAAAGCCCTAGGGCTGGAAAGGGCAGTCCTCATATTCAAAGAAAGAAAACAGATCAGAATGGTGGGCAGTGCAGCGAAGGAAGGAAAGAGAAGCATGAAATGAGACTGGAGAGGCAGCCCAGGCCTTCCAGATCATGTTAAATACATTGAATTTTAATTCTAAGAAGTGCCATAAGGTGCCCTTATTTATAAAGAATGTCTCCTGGAAACTCCAGCAGGCAACTGAATTACTGTAGAAATTGACAAGAGAGCTTAGTAGATGGTTAGTAATGGACAAAATACTAAAAAGAAAAAAAATAGCCTCTCTACATGGAGAAAAATCCAATATTTAGGAAGAGTCTGGATTCTGGAAAGGTGTTCATAATTTCATGAGTGCAAAAATTCAAAATGACTAAGAGAAATGTAAACCCGTAGCCATCAGATGCATTTCTACCAAATAGGCTTGGGAAATGGTCCATTAAAGCTGTTTCAACAGCTATAGTAATTCAAACATTCTTTTGGGCTATTTATTTTTTATTTTTATTTATTTTTTTTGCAGTCTCGTCATTACTTTTTTTAAATTATACTTTGTATTCTAGGGTACATGTGCACAATGTGCAGGTTCGTTACATATGTATACAATTTTCATCTAATTTGAAAAACTTTTAAGCAAATGCCTGCTTCCTTTGATGGTCTCTGCCTGGTCCTACTTCTTCAATAACTGAGTTCCCTGTAAAATGTTTCCTTGCCATTTAGCCTATCCAACATGTGATAAAAACTTTATCAGCAGGAATCTGTCTCACTTGTCCATCTGAGTTAACATTAGGTTGATAGGTGATCAAATTGAAATATGTTTTCAGCCACACCCTTAGCATTTTTCCATTTTATTAATCACTTTTATTGATTCTTGGGGAATATTGCTAATTGCCTAGAGACAGCACTTGTTATGAGTTGCAGGATTCATTTATGCCTTCTTTAATGTTCAGTTTGTTACAAATGTATCTTATATGCATATGTAATAATTATATTTTATTTTTAGTTTTCTCTGATTTTTTCTCCTTTTATTTCCAATATAATCCTAAAACTCTGCTAAAGTTCTTAATTTTTTGGCCCTCACACCGCTGTTGAATTTAACAGACACGTTGGGTTATAGTATTCATAAACTACCTCAAAAATAATCAAGAATAGGAAGCAAGACATATCTGAGCTATCCAAGAATAAAATGACCGTGGCCAAAAACTCTTTCTATTTAATAAGCAGAATGATTCACTTTTGCTTTGTAGCATATAAAAGTTGAACGTTGAAAACTCTTAAAAGAGCATCTGTATTAGAAAGAACCAATTACAGTAAAAATGAGTGAGATTCCAATCATACAAGGAACCAGAAATATGGAATAGCAACAAATTTAACAATGAATGTAAACATCAAATTACACATTGCATAACTATATTTCAGCTGTTGAAATTTGATGAAATTGTCACACTAATCTGAATAAACAAAAGTCCAAACAAATCTCAGAATGATATTTTTGGAGAACAGCAATATAAATCAGTGAGAATAGCCAGCAACTTTTTAAAGAAAACATGGGAACTGACTTTACAGTCAAGTATATTTTAAAGCTACACTTTTCTAATGTTTTATTATTAAAAATCTCAAACATTCAACGAAATTGAACAAATGTTTAAACGCATACCCTATACTCACCACCTAGATTCTACTGTAATTATTTTACTACGCTTGCTCTATCACATATCTATTCATACAACCATCCCACTTTCCAAAGTAAAGTTCTCCCTTTATCTGTAGGAGAGTTTTGGTTGTTCCATATCTTTGCCATAATTGGATGTTGTCAGTTATTTTAGTTTTTAACATTTTGGTGGGTGTATGGTAGTATCCCATAGTGCCTTTAATTTTCATATTTCTAAAAACTAGTGATGTGCATTTTTCCATATGCTGATTGACCACTCCTATATGTTTTTTTGAAGTGACAGTTGAAGCCTTTGGCCCATATTTTATTGGGTTAACTTTTTTAATTGTGTTGTAGGATTTTGTTTTTTATATACCCTGCATACCAGTCCTTTGTTTTCCTCTAAAGATTTGTTAGTTTTAACTTTTACGTTTAAAAATATGATAGATTTTGAATTTATTTGTATGTGTATGGTGTGAGTTAGAGGTTGAGATTTGGTTTTTGTTTCATTTTATTTTTCTTTCTATTTGGATACTCATTCTTTCACTCATTTCACTCATTCTAGCACCATCTGTTGAAGAGTCTCTTTTCCTATTGGGTTGCTTTGTCATTTATGTCAAAAATCAAATGCCCATATTTTTGTGGGTGTATTTCTATTGCTTTCATATCTTTCACTCTCGTAGCAGTTTACCACTGTTTGATTATTGTAACTTTATAACATATCTTGGAGTCAGGCAGTGTATGTCCTCAAACTTTGTTCATCTTTCTCTTTTGAATATTCAAGTTCTTTATATTTCCATGTAAATTTTAGAACCAGATTGTCAATTTTTATGAAAAATAATGCTGAGATTAAGAGTAGGACTGCATTGAATCCAATGATTAGATGAGAGCAAACAGACTTTTTATCAATATTACATCTTCTAATACACTAACATAGCAAATTTGTTTATTTAAGTCATCTTTAGCTTCCCTCACTAATGTTTGTTTTTTAGGCTACAGAACTTGTACTACATTTTAAATTTATTACTACATATGTTATGTGTTGGGATGCAATTTTATGAAATTCTTAAATTTTCATTTTATAATTGTCTGCTGATAAAAATAAAATTGATTTTAATATATTAACCTTGAACCCTATTTTACTATCACTATTAGTTCAAGTAATTGTTTTGCAGAATCCTTAAGGTTTTCTATACAAATCATCATTCTGTCTGCAAATAAAGACAGCTTTGTTTCTTCCTTTCCAATCTTTGTGCCATTTTTCTTGCCTAATTGCTTATACTTATTTTAAAAAGCTATAATATTGGACTGAAATTTATAGAAAATGAACAGTTCAGAAATAATCAAACATGATTTGGTTACAAATATATATAATTTTTCATATTATAAATAATGAAAATGTTAAATATTTGGAGAAATAATATTTTTAAGACATGTTAGGGTAATAAATAAATAATTGAATAAGTAATGTTTTTTCATGTCTCCTACCATACATTCAAATAAATCAATACAGGCTAAATATACAAATGTTTGCTATAAGAAGACTGGAAGCAAATATTCTCATAATTTTTGTGTTGGGAATAGTTTTATAAGCATGATATAAAGGCAGAAATCAAGAGAATATGGATAGATTTAGTAAAATAAAAATCTGTTCAAGATGAATAATGCTATAACATTTAAAATATGATAAACTGGAAAAGTGACTTTGAAACATAAGCCAAAAATACTCTTAATACATAAATAACTCCTACAAACCTTAATAAAGATAATTTACTACAGAAGACAAATGTGATGAGAACAATAGATGAACAATCACAAAATAACAAATGCAAATGGCAAGAAATAAGCAAACATTTTGAATTCATCTGTTAAAAATAATATAAATTTTAAAAATGAGATGCATTTTGACCTTTCAGATTGGCAAGAAAGGGAGAAAAAGAGAGGAAGGGAGGGAGAAAAAAAGGAAGACAGAAAAAGAGAGAGGGAAGCAGAGAAAATTATAACATGAACACAAAATTTTTAAAAATAAAATATTCGTTGAGGACAATTTACTACATCAGTAATAATACTTGAAATAATTTAGAGCAATACTTTTGAAAACACATTACATACAATAATAAAAATGAAGTAACCTGAAACCTGATGTTAAAATGCTGATTAAATAAATTATGCTATATTATTATATTTGAATGTTTTACAGTAGTATATAAAGATGATAACTTGTTTGTTGACGTAAGAACTACAATACCTAAGTTCTGAAGTAAGACAGGGCTGGGATCAGAACCCAGCTCTGTCATTTACTCACTGCGTGGCCTTAGACTTCCTCTTTACCCCTCAATTTCCTCATCTGTAAATAGCAGCAATGGGAACCACTTAATATAGTTGTGAGAATTAAATGAAATAATGGGATAAAAAAATATTAGTACCTGGCACATAATGTTTATAACAGTTCATTTTTTCCATATTCTTACAGAATTTATCAAATATATACACATAATAATTATTTATTGTTATTAACACCTTTAGGTGAAAATAGAGCTATAAGTATTGTACTCAACATGATTTCATGTTTATTAAAATCATATATATACACACACAAACACACAGGTATTTCTTTAAAGTATTTCTGGGAGAGTATTCAAAAATTGTAAACAGCGGTTCACTGTTGGAAGTGGGAAAGGGGACACTGGAAGCAACGGGAAGGTGACTTTTTAAACTTACTTCACTCTCAAGAGTCTTTGAAATTTTAAAAGGAGTATTGATTTTAAAATAACACACATATACAAACTGTCCACTGTACTTACCTCTGGGTAGAGGATTTTACAAGTGATTTGTTTTTATATTTTGCATATTTTAATAACAGTTATTTTACAATATAATGAGACATATCAAAACCTACAGGTAAACCAACTGTTACTTCATTAGCTAAAATTTCAAATTATAAAATATCATGATGAAATTATTCCAATACTAGAGCTGTCTGTGATTTTTTAATGTTTAGAAACCATAGAATTGTCCTTTTTTCTAGTCCTTCAGTGCCAACCAGACGGTTCTGAGAAAAATTAAACCCAAATTGTTTACATCAATCCAGAACACTTGACACTGAGCTGCAAATTTACATTCCATAATTGTTTAGTGAAAGCAACTACAAGAGGCTAATGGCTCTAGAAGCCCAGCTGAAGTGACAGAGCAGATGTTGTAGCCACTTGCAATACCTGTTCTCACCTAGATGTAAGCCTCATGTTCTGTTGTTTTAATTTTAGCACTGTCCTACTGATGTTTTATTTACTTATTGATTGAGTTTTTTTTTTACTTATGTATTGTATCCACACAAATACTTGGTCAAGCCCCATTGTCTAAGATGAAGACAGTGTTTTTAATTTTGTTTACATTGCTATAGCAAATGATACACAGTATAATTAGGAAAATGTTATATACGATTTATTACGTTTAAGCAAAATTTTATGCCTACATAGCTACTACAATTTTTTAAAAAGACAGAGCATAAACCACTTTGGGAGGCCGAGGTGGGCGGATCACGAGGTCAGGAGATCGAAACCACCCTGGCTAACCTGGTGAAACCCCGTCTCTACTAAAAAATACAAAAAAAACTAGCCGGGCGTGGTGGCGGGCGCCTGTAGTCCCAGCTGCTCGGGAGGCTGAGGCAGGAGAATGGCTTAAACCCTGGAGGCGGAGCTTGCAGTGAGCTGAGATCCGGCCACTGCACTCCAGCCTGGGCGACAGAGCGAGACTTCGCCTCAAAAAAAAAAAAAAAAAAAAAAAAGACAGAGCATAAACACATTTTAAAGTGTATTCAGGTTAGATTATTTAAATTACATGTGTATAGATTAGACATAATTTAAATTAAACTACACATAAAGTCTAACTATTTACATAAAATTACCTTTAGCTCACTAACTCTCCTTTTTTTCTTTAACTGAATATATTTAAGGTATACAATAAGATGTTTTAATATACTTACACATAATGAAATCATTACTACAGTCAAGTAAAATAACACAAGCATCATTTTGCAGTTACCCTTTTTTTCTGTAAGAGCATCTAAAATCTACTCTTAGCAAATTCCCACTGTACCAAACACTATTACAGCCATATTATTCATACTGTATATTAACTCTCTAGTCTTCTTCATCCCATAAATTCATAATCAGGCAGGCTTATGATTTACATTCTGAGAACTATAATTCTTCAGCTAGAAATTTCTTTCTACATCAGTTAATTGAAAACACTATAATTATTTCTTCTGATTCCAAGTAACTTCGCTCTCCAAAATTATTCTTCAACTCATGATTACAAAAGAGATTGTGATCTCTTAGAGAAGAGGATACATTAAAATAATACCTAGAACAGCATAAAGCACCTAGCAGATACTGGGTAAATGACTTCTGTTAGATTGATGATAAAAGCAATCCCAATCCTCAGGAAGTAATGGCAGTGAATTTGCACAACAGGCTCTAGTTATAAAAGAAACATCCTGGGTAGAAGAAGGTAACTAAAAAGAATAGTGGGTGTTCCCAAAGATGCAAAGCACTCTGGTGGTAAAGTTTAAAAATGATTTAGACATATTTTAAAAATGGACAGAGAATATATTTGTTTACTATTGCTGCTGTAACAAATTATCACAAATTTAATGTCTTATAACAACAGAAATTCACCATCTTACAATTCTGGCTAGAAATCCTATAACTAAGGTGTCTGCAAGGCTCTACTCCTTCTGGCAGCTTTATAGGAGATTTTGTTTCCTTGTCTTTTCCTGCTCCAGAGGTTGAGGCTGCCTGCAGTCTTTGGCTAATAGCCCCTTTCTTGTATTTCTCCAGTCTCTGCTTCCCATTCATCATCACATCTTCTCTGAAACTGACACCTCTTTTATAAGGACCTTTGTAATTATATTGGGCCCACTCAGATAATCCAGGGTAATCTATCTCAAGATCCTGAATTCAATCATATCTGCAAAATGCCTTTTGCCATGTAAGGTAGGTAACATATTCACAGGTTTGAGGAATGAAGGGGCAGACATCTTTGCAGGGCCATCATGTTGTCTACTGCAAGAAGTGAGACAGAAGAAAAGAAAATCCTAAAATGTGGCACAACTTTATCTACAGTTATCTTGTCTCACCTATTGAGGGAACATAGTTTAAAAAACCAAAATTAAACTCAGTGATGCTGTATTATTCAATATCTGTTTATCTCTTGATATCACCCTCATGCCTAATCTTGTTGAGTTTTAATAAGGGATTATTCAGGGAACTATTTTAAACCAACATGAGATTTTTAAAAAATACATTTCTGTAAGATCTTAGAGAATGAATTAAATGGAAACTAAAAGTCATATTAACTAAAGAATAAGGTAGTTTGTATTGTATGCAGTGGAAGGAGATGGAGAAAGTTCCAGGAAATCTTTCTCACTAATAGCCAAGGAACTGTCTATTTCCTGGAGCGGGTCTCAAAGGATAGAGGACATAATAGACTAAATTAATGTAAAAGCAGGACTCTGGTTTTGATGGAAAGAATCTTATTCAGACAGCAAAGGTGACAAAATACCAGATTGTATTTGATGGGAAAAGTTTCTGAAATTTCCTTACCAGGAAATCTTTTAGTATGAGGCCACAATATTTCATATGTTCTCTGCCTGATTGCAAGAGCTGCCCAGGTAGTCTCTTTGAATGCCTTCTGCTCTGTCTATCCATGATTGCATAGTGTCACAAGCCAAGGGAATCAGGTCTCTAAATTCTGCAATCACAGGTAACCGGCAGTAGACAGAACCAGACAAGGAAATGGACCAGTCCCTGCCTTTTAGTGAAATTACTGGGGATTATATCTAGTCACTTGCCTGAGTTCACCTTAACCCTTTTGCAGTTATAGAACATCTGCTGTAAGAAAAAGCAAGACAAATCCTAAACAGTAGACATCAGCCACGTACACACATGCACATGACTTTATGAGTAACAATATGACTCTATCATATGTAATTTCCTAATGACTAGAGAGCAAAGCAGCAAAAAAATAAGAATGCTGGATGACCAACATAAATTTGTGCTTCAGCAAAATCACAAATCCCTCTAAGACACAGACTATGTAATTGCTTGGAAAAAGTCTTTTTCTTGAGACAGACTCTCGCTCTGTCGCCCAGGGTGGAGTGCAGTGGCGCGATGTTGGCTCACAGCAAGCTCCACCTCCTGAGTTCACGCCATTCTCCTGCCTCAGCCTCCCGAGTAGCTGGGACTACAGGCGCCCGCCACCACGCCTGGCTAATTTTTTGTATTTTTAGTAGAGATGGGGTTTCACCGTGTCAGCTGGGATGGTCTCGATGTCCTGACCTCATGATCCGCCTGCCTCGGCCTCCCTTTTTTCTTTTTTTCTTTTGAAACGGAGTCCCTTTCTGTAGCCCAGACTGGTGCGATCTCGGCTCACTGCAACTTCTGCCTCCTGGGTTCAAGCGATTCTCCTGCCTCAGCCTCCCGAGTAGCTGGGACTGCAGACGTGCATGCCCAGCTAATTTTTTTTATTCTTATGAGAGACAAGGTTTTCCATGTTAGTCAGGCTGGTCTGGAACTCCGAACCTCAAGTAATACGCCCACCCTGGCCTCCCAGAGTGCTGGGATTACAGGCGTGAGCCACTGTGCTTGGCCGAAAAAGTCAACATTTTAATGATAACTGACAAAAGGCTTACTGTATCTAATATAAACCAAAACCTAAAAACACCAAAACAAGAACAACTCTGAAGTTATAGAAATAAATATTGAGATATTTATTCCCAATATAAGAGAAATTCTGGCAGTTGTTATTAATGCTTCCAGTATATTAAAATATGATTAATAAATATTTAAATTGGCCAGCTACTATTTCACCAGACAAAATGATTGGCCTACCACTGTCAAACATGGACTTGTACCACTGTCAAACGGTGTCCATGTACCTGGCAGAAAGTCATGGCTTTATGACTAACATACAAGCCCAAGATCTCCACTCTCTGTGTCCAAATTGGCCAGCTTAATGTTCCTGTTTATTATTCGACTTATAGAATAAACTTTGAGACTACGTATAGAACAAACAGCATGCACCTGTGGTCTCGGTTACTTGGGAGGTTGAGGTAGGAGGATCACTTGAGCATGAGAAATTGAAGCTGCAGTGAACCATGACTCTGCCACTGTACTCCAGTCTGAGTGACAGAGCAAGATCCATTTTCTAAAGAGTTAAAAAGAATTAAAAAGAAAAAAGCTAATATTTATTTTACAACAGTCCACTCAGTGTAGATCAACAGAGCTCTTTTGTTTAATTGTGAGGTTGTCCTGTTATTCACAATGGCTTTCCCAACCCCTTTCAGGCTAAGGTATCAACCTTCCAAAGAAATGTGCAAATTTAGAGATTTTTCACATTTGAAAGAGTGTATTACTTACATTCTCATTAAAATACCTTTATCATAAAAATTTAAACTAATTATCAGAAATGCATTAGAAATATAGATATTAGAACATATTTACAAACCAGAAACAATTACTAATGACCGACATGTAAGAAACGTTTGTTTTCTATGTCATAAATTGTGTTAACTGTTCACATACATCAATTCATTTAATACCGATAGCAACTGAATGGGTTGAAAAGTGTAATTATTTACTTATGCATATAAAAATCATTTTAGAGAAACTAGGAAGCTTTTCCACAACTATACGTTTGAATAGCTATGTAGCAAGAACTGTATTCCAGACATCAGAGTCTTATACCCAATTTGAAGATCATGGATTGTTTCTAAATCAAAAAAGATTGTTAAGTGACTCTGGATCTTCGTAATTTAGTTTTTTGGAACATAAGTAAGTAAAGGATATCCTGGAGTGATCGACAACTTATCATCGTTTCTATGAAACAAGCATGTGTCATAACTTTCTGTTGCTTGATATAAATGAACCTAGTATGCATTGTTAGGAGGGTGTGTAATGACATCCTTCTTTCTTAATCATTCAGTCTACGCGTCTATGCTCTGTCATTTTCATCTAGCTATCACTTCTGTAGAGTTGAATCTCAAATCACCATACCAATCCTAAACTTTCTCCTGTCCCGATACCAATCCTAAACTTTCTCCTGTCCCGATACCAATCCTAAACTTTCTCCCATGACCTAGATCCTCACTAACAGTCTACCTAACACTTCTATTTAACATCCATTTCATAGTTTTCCCGAGCAAAACATGCTTAAAGCTAGTATCATTATTTATTCTGACAGAGTAGCTTCTATGTCCTTTTTTGTCAATAGTATTCCAAAAGTCTTCCAATTGTCTTGTTTTCCATGATGTATCATGTATTCCTTCTACCTCAATCTTCATACAACAAAGGTTTAATTTTTAAACTCATGGCTTGAATGCCTTTGCTGAATTCTAATTGCCTACAATTCATGTTTTGCCCAAGGAAGGATAGGATAGGCAGATAATTTAATAGTAACTAAGGGAAGAGGAAGGTATGTATTACTCTTCCCCTGCCTGCTAACAATTCTAATCCTCTCTCTAGTGCACTACTGTGTAATGGTAAACCAGAATATCCTTCAGATATTTGAATTTACAAAAGCAGGTTAGTAAATATAGGCAAAATCTTCATGTCTCTTAGCTGATGTTCAAGGTCTTTCCAGTCTGGCACTCACCTATCTTCAAAATCCTTTTGTCCCAGTATTACCCCCATGAGCCTTAAACATCTACCAAACTTGACCCACTAGTTCCCATGTCCAAGTGTTTGTTCATGCCAGAAGTAGGCCCTTAAATGCTAGATTATTAAGACACATTTTAGCCACAGGGACACCTGTTTTTTCTTTGCAGTTCCTGTGGTCCCTTGTCTGTCTGATCCTTTTAACTACCTTCCTAGCTAAATACAACAAGCACAAGGAAAGAGTGCCTTAGGCATCTGCATTCTCTAATCAAAAAAGACCCATACAAAAAACAGTGTTTTTGTACTTGGTGTATCCTTAATAAAGTGTTGACTTGCTTTTGAGTGAAATAGTATAGTCTCCCTTTAGTTTTCCTCTCCACTCAACTCCTTTGGTATTTAGACTGTGTAAGATATTTACCGTGTTCATTTTGCCTGGTCTGCGGTCTACAAAGAATTTGAAAGCTAGTCAACCTTCGAAATTATTGAATCAGCATGTTTACTCAACAGTTCTATTGTAGCCTGCTCAATAGTGAGCATGAAATAGCTAAAGTATAATAAGTAAGACACATTGCCAGCAGGGAGATGTTTAATGGTGTGATACGGCAAGTGTCAAGTTTCTAAGCAGTGCCAAGATCTGTATCTAGCTTTAACTCCAGTGAAAAGTGGGCCCTCCTGCCAAAGATAGCAAAATAAAATCCTGCCCATGTCCCAGTTTGCAATAACAGAAAGAAAAAAAGGCTGATCTCAGCTGAGCAGATAACAAAGCTAATATTGGCTGAGTGTGATAGCTCATGCCTGCAATCCCAGTTCTGAGGGGCCAGGCGGGAGGATCACTTGAGGTCAGGAGTTTGAGAACAGCCTGGGTAGCACAGTGAGACTCCATCTTTACATTTTTTTTTTTAAATTAGCTGACTGTAGTAGCATGTACCTGTGGTCTCGGCTATTTGGGAAGCTGAGGTAGGAGGATCACTTGAGCATGAGAAATTGAAGCTGCAGTGAACCATGACTGTGCCACTGTACTCCAGCCTGAGTGACAGAGCAAGATCCTATTTCTAAAAAGTTAAAAAAAATAAAAACAGCTAATATTAAAGAAGTAAATGACACTGCACCAGGCATGGAAAGGGAAGAAGTTTGGCAGCATCTGCCATGTATTCAGTCAAACATCAAAGTGTTTAGAAAGGGAAAAATCCCTGATGAGGTCTACTTATTTGCTCAAATAGGCAATAAAACAAATTTCTGTTCTAAAAGTTGCTCCTTCTTACAACTCAGTTCAGTTCTAGAAAGAACTTACCATTCTATCCTGAGGCTTCTCTCTTCTTTATCCCTTTGTCTTTCTGCAGATGAGTTTCTTGAGATACGACTTTCTTGTTCTCAAGGGGTAAACAATTATGGCTAAAGATATATGCCAAGTAGAGGGCTGGAGTAGGCAATTACTATTTTTCCACGCTTGAATCTATACATTTTTTTAGGCAGAAGACCAGTAGGAGTACATAGAAACATATTTAATTCTCTAAATGAGAGCTTCTAGTGAAGTATACACGTTTTACAGCTATGCTGATCTCAGAAGAACCCTTTGAGCAGCCTGTTGGGGTAGCTAGAGTCTCTCAAAACTCATAAAGTGGCCAACTCATCTTGATTTGCTCAGGGATTTCCTGGTTCTAGCACTGAAACTGCTGCATCCTAGGAAACCCTTCAATTCCAAGAAACCCTACCTCTGATCACCATGAGCAAGGATTTATCTTTTAATAATGTATTATTAAACAATTATTGTCTATGTGTGCTAGATTCAAAAAGAAAGTTAAAACATACTAAATTATCTTGCGATTATATTATAATGTGATTATGAGTATAATCTACATTTTTCAAATGGAGCATTAAGACTCACAGGTTAAATGACTTGCCCAAACTAACACAGCTAATAAGCAATAGAGTCAAGATTTAAAACTAAGCCATCTAACTCGAAGTTCTATGTATTTGTTAGCATATCACATTATTGTGTGTCTTTTCCTCAGAAGCAGCGTGGGAATTTTCCCTTCTCAAGTCCCATTGACTAAATGGAAAAGGCAAAGATGTTATTCATCCTCACTTAGTGTTAATTTTAATTTGTAAGCAATGGCTGGTTTGCACTCAATTTGGTGAGAGGGGAACTCCGCAGTTTTGCCGTGATCCCAGAGAAACAGCTCAAGTTCACAGACAGCCCTTTTCTCCCTCCTTTAAAGTTACTTATACAACCAGGGTGGCCACACCCACCCACACACAGAGTAATGAGAACTTCTTTCCTCTGATTTCTAGTTCTAACTGCTGAGTCTGAATTGCCATCCCAGGCTCTATTTTTCCTTTTTGATAAGACTTCTCAGAGGAAACCTACGTGCCTTTCAAAAATTCTGTTGTCCATCAATTTCACTGCTACTGACACAGTCTTTCATCTAATATGTCTAGTTTTGAACCCCAGTTGCAGGTACTGTCCAGCTTCTCTATTCTCAGACCCTGTGTAAACCAATGAAAGCAAACAGATACATTGGAAAGAGATTTTGCAGATGTCACACTGAACAAATCTGAGTCTCAACTCTAGCCTGGAAAGTATACTCTGTTACAGGTAATCCGTGATTTCCTTGACACTTGCACTATAGCTTTGTACCTCCCACACTTGATACAAATAAATGCAACTTATTGGTAAATGTGGAGAAGCTTCTAAATTATAAGATCCTGTAGTTGTTGACTCCGGAATAACTGTTTCAAGTATTGTTTCCTGAAGAGATCTTTATATGTAAAGATGATACGGCAGATTATGCCATCTTGTATAAAAAGATTTATACAGATGATTCTGAGCAGTGATGGCTTCTACAAATCCCATGGTTTGGCCTTTCCTACCTGGAACCTTAGAGTCTAAGTCTCAAGATAATGAGCAGGAGTTACAGTGATGCGTATCATGGTTGACAGAGTTGTGTAAAAATTCTCAAAGCAAGCAAGATGCCTGCTATGCCTGAGTGCACCTGCTTCTGGAGACTAATGTCTTTCTAAAAATTAAGATTTTGGCAGATGATTCTGCTCTAGTTAATGAAAATCATACAATCTTGTGAATTTAAATCTATCAGTTTCTTCCCTGTCATTTTCACCATCACCCTGCAGTTATTGTTTGACCAGAATAGCTGAGTCATTTTTTTACAAGATGCAGGTATTTAAAATGATAGAAATATGTTATTCAAAGGTTAATATATTTAGTATCTTCGGTCAGGCATTCAAACTTTCAACTTACATTTCCCAACACATTTTCCACTTCTTTCCTCCACATGATTGGACATACTACTGTCTACTTTCTTGTCTATGATGCAACTCAAGTTTTGTACTGCTTCCTGGTCTACATTTTCTTTTCCATATCCATGTGTCAAAATTGTATCCAAACATTGAAGCCCAATTTAATTCCACCTTCTCCATAAAGTCTGCACTGAGACTCCAAATCAGAAATACATCTTCTCTTAAATGTACAGAACACTTTCATTCACCTATCTGGAAAGTAAATTACTCTTTGTCCCATATTGTAACAGAATAATTAGGTACTACTGAAGATGAGATTCTGATGTTTTCATGGCAATATCTATTTTTTCATTATTTAAAATACAAATAATTAAGTGGAAGTAAATATATGAAATGATATTCTGTTTTCTCTAAATGGTGGAAAATATATAATTTGAAGACTATTTGTGAATATACATGATTATACTCTCTTGTTAAAAATAGCATCAGTCATTCACTCCTCTTATTAAAAAAAAGAGCCTTATTTCCACATTATTTGAATCTCAGTGGGACTTATGATGTGTTTTCACAATAGAATGTGGTAAAAGTGATAGCTGTCAGTTCCAGTTTTGGATTCAAATGGCCTTGCCTGCTTCCACTTATTCCTTTAGAATCCTGTCACTGTCTTATAATCAAGTTTGGTTTGGCCAGCTGGATGATGAACAACAGCCCAATTGCCCCTGCTTCAGAATAGCCAAATAGCCACCAGGAATGTGAGCAGTGGCCCCTGTTCAGCTGACCCTACATGCATCAATGAATGTAGACAAGACCCATGGATTCATTGTTTAAGCCACTGAGATTTGGACTGGTTTGTTACATGGCAATATCTAACTGATACAGTTACTATATTATGATAGAATATAAGGATAGGACATTAAGATTGGAAAAGGTTTTAAATAATCAAGCATCTGATATTTAAATTCCTTGTGCAGTATTTTTAACAACTGAGCACCTAGTTTATTTAAAAATCTCTAGCAGTAGGAAACTTAGTATTTACAAAGACAGCTCTTGATTGGAAATATCTTCTTATATTGGTCAGAAGCATGCCTATACACAATTTCTTCAATGATCCACGTTCTGTCCACTGGGAAGCTCAGGACAATATAGTCCCTTTTATAACCTAATCTTTTAAATTATCGAAGACTTCTAACATGAATTCTCACTTGAACCTTCCCTTTTTTAGATTCAGCATGTATGAATGCAAAGCCTCTGTCAGCATGGTTCCCTGAACAACTATGAAGATCAAAGTGCACCCTCTTCGTATCTACATGCATTTAAAATGTTGTATGCTGAAATTCTGAGAAATAAGGGAAAGAAAGGGAAATGTTGCATGGATGAGAAATAACATTTTATTTAATTAATATACTGAAATTTGGTAGTTGTTAATTACTGTATCATAACCTAGGTTATGTTGGTTAATATACTCTTTATACTTCATCTTGTTAGTTTCAGCTCATTGTTGTAATGTGCTAAGATCTTTTAGACATGAATTCCATTATTAATATACCAGTTATTTTGCCCAGGTATATGTAACTCTCAAATTGTATAAGTATGTATTTTATATTTTTATCTTTTCCAGTTAAAAACAATCTAAATCCATATTCATGGATTGGAAAAGGTAATATTACTAAAATGTCCATACTACCCAAAGCAATCTACAGATTCAATGCAATATGTATCAAAATACCAATAGAAAGTAGACAGGTGAATAACAGAGGCTAGGAAGAATAGAAGGGAGGTGGGGAAGAAGAGAGATTAATAGGTACAAAAATATAGTTAGACAGAGGAAATAAGACCTAGTTCTCAATAAATCAGTCGAATGATTACAACAATATATAATTTATTATATATATTTCAAAATAGCTAGTAGAGAATAATTTGAATATTCCAGGCATAAAGAAAAATGTTTAAGGTAATGAATATTTCAGTTACCCTGGTTTAATTATTACACATAATATGAATAAATCAAAATACCACAGGTACCCCTAAAATATGTGTCTCTATTATATACCAATTTGTAAAAATCTATGTAAAGGCAATTCCTGAGGCATTTCAATAAGAGCCACCCCTGAGTACAATATCAATCATGAATTATCACACCTTGGGTCTAGTCATTCAACCTATTATTAGTTTATCTAGGTCATATTTTTCTAGGAGATATCCTGAAATTCCTTTGCAAATATATTTTTGAAATCTAGAAATAGATCTACATTTATTTGGTACATATAATGAGAAACCTTTTCAGACCAATACATAATGTAATGTTAAATTTAAAATATAATGTAAGTGTACAGTACAATATTTGACAGAACAGATCCAGAAATGAGCATTATTGATTTGTAAAATTGTATCAATTTGGCATAATAGCAAAGCAATCAAATTCTGAAGTCAGGTAGATCTAGTTCAAATCTCAGCTCTGATACTGTCACTGATCTTGACTATGCTTAGTGTCTGGATTCCTGAATTACCTCATCTGTAAAATATGAATAATAACTATTCATATTAGTTAAGTAATGTTAAACAATGCTCAGATATGGGTCTGTTATATTGCAACATTTCAAAGGTATTACTTATTATATCATAATAATTATGAATTTGAGATAGACCATCTTTAAATGACATCTAAAGTGTTGCTTATTTTATTTTATACTCTTTCTAAATGTTAAGACAGACTAAAAACTAAGAACTCTTAATCTGCTAGTCTTAGATAGATTTTGTCATATCTGAAAATTACAGTGCAGTTCTTAGAGCAAGCTGTTTCATATTTAAGAAAGTATATGGATTAAGCCAACTTGTTACTTTAAATAAGAAGTGAGTAGTAGAGAATAGCATCTCTACTATTTATAAGTTTATAGCAGCAGTAGCACACATTTTTAGCAGTGATTATTTTGTTGTTCTCTTACACTACTATATAGTCTGTCTATAAGAGGGAATCTATGTCATCTACCTTCATGGAATAAGGTATTTATTCATTAAAAGATATCTAAAAACATACTCGATATATGCCTCATTGGAAAATACAATGATCACCTTCAGTGTTCCTCTTTTTTTCTCTCTAAGACTTTTATATGTATTAGATGTGCTCAATAGCCATATCAATTACAGCCTGGAAAGAACCCGTCGGTGTAGGAAATATGGTATTTCTTATACTTTCCATCTTATTTAGTGGGGTTATTTTCAGTGTTTCCCAGCTAATAGCTGGTAATTTTCTAACACAAGTGATTATTCTGCTCAATGTAACAGATGATATTTTCTGTAGTTACTAAACTTGCACCACTTTAAGACTGACGACTCAAACACTGTCTTCATAAAGGATGTATCAGTGATTTTAATTTGCTACTCTTCAAACTCAAAGAATATCTGGAAGGCACTAGAAGATTAAGCTTGACTCTCTGATGTAGCTAAGATTCATTAATTTCCTAATAAATTTAAGCCATAGAGACTTAGGGTTCATGATTAAGAATCTGATATATAAAGAGCTGAAATGTATAGTAATATATAAATGTTGAATAAGCAAATTAAACAGAGAAGGAAATGTGTTTCAATATAACACTTTTTTCTCAAAAATAAGATTCTTAACTAGTAATTTCATTTTTCTGAGGCTGGATTGGCCCTGCTTGCTGCTATATTAAGTTGGCACTCCTGTGATACTCAAAGCCAGAAGAGAGTACCAGCATTACCTTGAGATATAGACCTTGGAGTGAGAAAAAAAAATTGTGAATGAGTTCATGAGGGTAAGGAGATAGAAGTAGTACTATGCTTAAGCTTATGTTGATGGCCTTAGTTTTCTAATTGAGAACAGACTGGCCTTGGGAGTTGGGTGTGTGATGAAACTTATATCACTAATATTGAGATGGTCTTACCACATACTAGTCCTTTGGAAGTGCATGATTTGGGGTTCTTTTAAAGTACATCTCAAATATTATGAGGTCGAGTTAGTGGCTCACAGAAATCAGGGAAAGGTAAATTTCCTATTGAGTGTGTTTTTATTGGCAGTCACCTAAAGATGAAAGGAAAAGCAGGCCCTTTCTAAGAAGCCAACCAGTGCAGTGTAGATCAATTATGGAAGGCTCCAGTGCCAGGAACTGGCTAAAGGAAAGTTGTCAGAGTTGATGGCAGCTCTGATTTCCTTCCCCAAAGTAGAGCCATTATCTGCTTTGTGGCTTGAAAGGGATGTGGGGTCATGTGAATCTCTTGATCTGAAATGTAAATGCCGGGTGCTGTGGCTCACTCCTGTAATCCCAACACTTTGGGAGGCCGAGGCGGGCAGATTGCCTGAACTTAGGAGTTTGAAACCACCCTGTGCAACTTGGTGAAACAGCATCTCTACTAAAATACAAAAAAATTAGCCATGCATGATGGCATGTGCCTGTAATCCCAGCTACTCAGTAGGCTGAGGCAGGAAAATCACCTGAGCCCAGGAGGTGGAGGTGAGCCGAGATCATGCCACTGTATTCCAGCCTGGGTGAGAGTGAGACTCCATCTCAGAAAAAAGAAAGAAAAGAAAAGAAAAGAAAAGAAAAGAAAAGAAAAGAAAAGAAAAGAAAAGAGAAAGAAAGAAAGAAAGAAAGAAAGAAAGAAAGAAAGAAAGAAAGAAAGAAAGAAAGGAAGGAAGGAAGGAAGGAAGGAAGGAAGGAAGGAAGGAAGGAAGGAAGGAAGGAAGGAAGGAAAGAAAGAAAGAAAGAAAGGAAGGAAGGAAGGAAGGAAGGAAGGAAGGAAGGAAGGAAGGAAGGAAGGAAGGAAGGAAGGAAGGAAGGAAGGAGTAGCTTTCATACATTGAGTAAAATTGGAGGTTCTCCTGGCTTACACCTAGGATTATCCTGAGGTTTCATATTCTTAAATACTATTAAATAATGGAAGTAAAAAATTTGATTTGGGAGAACAACTTTTTATGGTCAGCCTCCTAAAGCTCAGAAGATGGTCTCTATTAGAATAGATGTCAAGTTTCTTATCCATGTGTGAGGATGGATGGACCTATTTTCTAATATTACTCGAAGATGCGGGAGTCTTATACAGTATCCCTGATCAACTGTGGGTAATAGTCAAGTGTTTTTCCTAGGTTTATGGTCTACCACTGAGTAAGAAAGAATGTTAAGCTATAAACCCAAGCCAGAAAGTGAGGTGATCAAAAAGGTGCCAATCTACAACTTGGTGAACTATGAGCTATTAGTAGCTTCAGGATGACAGCTCCATTTTTTCTAACCTCTTGAGTCAGTTTTTGTTTTGTTTTGTTTTGTTTTGTTTTGTTTTGTTTTTTGAGATGGAGTCTGGCTCTGTCGCCCAGGCTGGAGTGCAATGGCGCGATCTCGGCTCACTGCAAGCTCCGCCTCCCGGGTTCCCGCCATTCTCCTGCCTCAGCCTCCCGAGTAACTGGGACTACAGGTGCCGCCACCACGCCCGGCTAATTTTTTGTATTTTTAGTAGACACGGGGTTTCACCATGTTGGCCAGGATGGTCTCGATCTCCTGACCTCGTGATCCGCCCGTCTCAGCCTCCCAAAGTGCTGGGATTACAGGCGTGAGCCACCACGCCTGGCCTGAGTCAGTTTTATGATTATTTTGCCACCATAAATTTAGGAACAAAGTATGCCTAACAGAAATTGTTTATAATCTACCTCAAGAAAACTATGGCTTAACTAAGCATGGTTAAGATTATAGAGAGTAAAGTTTATCTTAATTTCATAGATGCTGTGCCAAAGTCTGTTTCCCACTCAATATGGGAATGTGGTTGTGAGGTCTCATAGATCCACACATTGAAGTAGTCACCCCAATGTCTGGTCTTTGTAGCTGACATCAAAAGCTAACCTCATGATCTTATGACTTTCTAAGTAGAGAAGATAATCAACTGCTCCTGAGACTAGAGAGAGCTGGAGGTAGGCCAAAATTAGATAGGCAGTCTTCTTGACCACAGAAAGCTAATGGCTCAGCAACCACTCCTTGATTCATGGGTTTTAGAAAACTGATGGCCTTGTGGCTATCAGTTTTCCTAATTAAGAAACTCTCTGTCTAGATTAAGCCTTTGTGCATAGGATATTATGTGTTTGCTCTGCGTGAAGACTGCAGACAGTGTGCTGAGGACTAACAGGCATGATACAATCAAGAGTCTGTGATTGGGCATACTCCCTGAAGTCTCACATGAGGCTCCTTTCTAGCAGCTGCAACTGCCTTGTGGCATGATTGTGCCCAACATGATTGTGGCCAAGAGATGTCAAGGGTTGTTTCTCCCGTAATAATTTTAGCAAGTCAACTTATTTTAAACTCCTTAGGAATTTAAAATCAAGTTGGAGGATAAGAATCTTGTTAAATCTATGCAACTTATCAAACTATTATATGCTACAGACTGATACAAAAAAATAGAAACACTAAAAACAGTGATAATACTTTACCACAGTAAAAAGAGAGAGAAATAGAAATCAAGAAAGATATTTAAAACCATGTGAAAAGACCTATATAGTCATCCTTTGGTATCCACAGGAAATTAGTTCCAGGATCACCCTTCAGAGACCAAAATCTGCAGACATTCAACTGTCTTATATAAAATGCCACGGTATTTGTGTATTTCCTGTGCACATCGTCCATATACTTTAAATTATCTGCAGGGTACTTATACCACCAAATACAATGTAAATGCTGTATTAACAGTTGTGGTCTTGAATTTCTATTTGTGTTTCTTATTGTTTCATTGCTATTGATTATTATTGTTTAGCAGATTCTCAATCAACAGCTGTTTGAATCCACAGATATAGAACCCACAGATACACAGGGCCAACTGTCCTTTACATTTAAGAAAAACAAGTCATTAAAGATATTTAAGTAGAAAGGCCCATGCTTTAAAGGCATTGATCTTTAACAGTGTAGAGATTAGATTTAATGTGGAAGAAGAAATTAATAAAGGAAGATTGTTTAGAAGATCAGTCTCAGAAGATCAGTTTGCAACTGCCTAAGTAAAAGGTACTGAGGACTAAAACGAGGTCAATGGTAATGTGAATACAAATAAGTTGAAAAAATATGGGCATGGTGACTCACTGGCTATACAACAATGACTTATTAAAGTAGGCCATGTTTGCATCTGTTAAGCCTTATAATAAATAGAAATCTTTATTTCACTCTTACCTAACTCTATAGTGAACTCCTTCTATACCAAGTTCTCTGGAGGGAAAGGAAGCTGCTCCCTAAAAATAACTAACTAAAAGGTCAAAGACCACATTAGTCCATTTTCACACTGCTATAAAAACACAACATGAGACTGGGTAATTTATAAAGAAAGGAGGTTTAACTGACTCACAATTCTGCATGTCTGGGGAGGCCTCAGGAAATTTCCAATCCTGGTAGAAGGCAAAGGGGAAGAAAGTCATATCTTACACGGCAGCAGGAGACAGAGAGCCGGGGGCAGGGGAAACTGCCAAATATTTTTAAAGCCTCAGATCTCATGAGAACTCCCTAGCATGAGAATAGCCTGAGGGAAACTGACCCCCATGATCCAAAAACCTCCTACCAGGTCCCTCCTTGACACATGGGGATTACAATTTCAGATGAGATTTAGGTGACAGAGCCAAACCATCAGCCAAACACAAAGAGTGACCTGTCACCATGATTAAAACACTGTGTTATGTGGGGGTTGTCATTTTCTTAATATTTGGCAAACCTGGTTCAGAGCATGCAAGGATGGTGATGTAGGGTAAACCACTGACTCACAAGAAAATTCAGTGGAAACAGCCCATGTTTAGGCTTAGGAGAATTTCTAACCCTTGAAAAATAGGGAAGTTATCTGAGGGAATAGGGAAGAATCAAATTGGTGGACTTGATAGGAAGAACTGAAATAAAATGTTCTCAGCTATGAGAGAGAAGACTGCTGTGATGAGACAAGTTAAGCGAAGAGTCCCTGGAGCATAGGAACAACTTTATCTTCTATGGTAAGTGGAAGATTTTAGACCCTGGCTAAACATGGAAGTCCAGACTATGAAAGAGGAAGAGGGTGCAAGGATAGTATGTAATCTCAACTTTATAGAGAAACAAAAAACGAATGTCAGGACTGTGACAGAAAATTAAAAATATGTTAAACCAGCTTTATTCATATGTTGAACAACCTAGCTGACATTGGGTTCTACAACAGAAACAAAAATTGGTATTTTAATTAAGGTAAATTTAAGAAAAACAATGGAATTGTATAGGACTTTGGATGAAAATTAGCTTGTTCACATTTCCCAAGATAGTTGTTCTTGGTGATAATTGTCCTTCCCTTTAACAGTGTCTCTTCATTTTTCTCTGTCTCTGCATTACTTCACTTCTGTAACCACTGCCTCTTTTCCTGAAAAGGTTCAATCATTCTGGTTGAGGTTGAACAGAAGTCACCAGCCTAGATCAGAACCATGGCCAGAGGAATTTCACATAGGCTCAAGGAACTTAGTGCCATGAGAACTGTACTGCAGAGAAGATTTTGAATGACTAGTGAAGAAAGAAAATACAGATGATAACATCCTCCCCAAATTGTTTTTCCCTAATCCCACCACTGTTTTATAGACTTGCCCAAATTGTGGTGCATGCAAGTCTGGTACTTTGAGAATAGACAAACACAAACACCAACACACACCAACACACACACACACACACTCACACACACACACACACACACACACACACACACCCCTTGCAATGCTTCTTATAATTCAACCAGTGGAGCTCTAACTACAAATGTCAAGGGAAAGGGAAACTTAAGTCATATACAATGAAAGCACCAAAGGAGTGTTATTCTAATTAAAATCTTGTTTCACATTTGGAGAAGGTACCCATGTGACTCTGTTCACTATCATTGAGTAAAAGTAGTTTCATCAAATTGATGCTGTGTAACCATGGGCATGTATCACTCAGATACCCCTTAGAGAGAATCTGCTGACAGCAGGATAGTTGGGTAAGAGCCTCCAGCTGCCACACTTGCAGTATTCACTGCAGTATTCACCCCGAGGCTACACCCTCCCCGAGCTGCTCCCAACCAATGGCTAAACTTCGTGGAGATAATAGACCTGGCCACTCGTACCCAATGAAAGTCTCCTCTAATAAGCAAATTTTTCTCTCCATTTGCCTGAATAACTTTCTCTTATCCCCAATATAGTCAATTTCAGGCTTTTCATACCCAATTCTCCTTCCTACTCCATATACTTTTGCAAACGTAAGAACTGTGTCATGGTCCAACGGCTCTTATCACCTACTTCCGCTCTCTCTCCATTTTATCTCTGAGACATTTCTGCCCAATAAACCTCTTGTACTTTTCACATTGAGTTGCTGTGTGCTTTGTGTATGACTCCTTCCTGATACAGATGACAAAATTTAACAAAATCTTATAAAACCACTCAAGGGTATAAATGTTAAATTCATTGATTTCACCAAAACATGTATCCTTCCCACTTTCTCTTGCTTCTTTTATTTTTCTGTCACCTCTTCTCTCTCCCTCTTCCAGTTTTTCCCCAGAGCTTGTCTGAACTTTTATCATGACAGATAGGAAAAACAGAATGAAATCTGCCATGTCTTTTCTGCCAACACTTATAGGAAATGTACAGACAGCTAAGCAGAAATCAGAAAGCAGAATTATTAATTTCATTATCTGGTTTCAGTGTATATAGCTTATTAATTTGTTTTACTGTGTATAGATTATTCTTCCATTGACACTTGAGTAAACTAAGGAAAGGATGAATGTGGTTTGGCTCTGAACTGATTGAGGATGGCAAAGGTAGAAAAGTGAAGAATTTAGCAGCATTGTAATAGAAAAGTAATGACCCCATATTTTGAAATTCTGCCCTAGTCATAGTTTTTTTAGGATGATAGAAGTTGTGATATTTAAATTGTATTTCATTTTATTTTAAAAATATATTTACAATATTTATAGAAAAATTAAAATAAGCACATCTTTCTGAAAGAGCCTGTGATTGAAGGCTCATATGTAAATGTATCCTTCCGGTTCTTTAAAATAAGCATTCAGGCAATGATAAATTGTCTTGATGACTGAAAGCTATCACCCCCTTCCCATACTATCACAGTTCCAAAATCTCTTAGAAAGTCGTTGAAAGAGGCATTCTCAGAAAATGTAACAGTGTGGAAAGATCTATTCAAAATGTAAAGAGAAACTATTTTAGCCAGATATTTATACTGCATGTGCTTAACAAAAGCATGGATGTAGATTAACTCTTGTTCTGACAAGGATTAAGTCCATATTCAGACAGAGTTAGCAAATCAAATTTTTACAAAGTGATAGATGCTGTAGGTGAGGGGGAGGTGCAGAATCTATAACATCATAAACTCAGATAAACCTCCAGGTGCGTGACACTATGTACCAACATTTTTCATAATTAAATTAGAATTCAACTTAATTATTTCATAAGATAAACATTTTATTTAGTTGTCAAATTATTATTGCTGGTAAACTTAAAGACACAGTATTCGTGGTGTTGTAGTAGAGACAGTAGTTTATTTACTACTTTAATTTCTCTGAATAATTCATAGTGATCTTCTACCACAACTGGTTTTAAAACTTATTTAAATTACTATAACATTAGAATATGAATGAGAACAATTCTTCACATATTTATTTCAAGGACATTGAAGTTAAAGATGTAACAGAAATAACATCTTAATCACTTCTATTTGGAAAAATCAAAATAAAAATGATACATATACATTAATTTGTAGGAGTTTTAAATTTAACACTTTAAAGGTTACAAATATTTTATTTGAAATAACATGTGGATGTATTTAACAATAAAATTATTTTGAAAAAATGAGTGTATTATAAAACAGAACTGTGAAACTTTTTGCCTAGATAAAAAAAACTAAAACATGGCTCTAAATTTTGCTTCTATTTATACTGTACATCAATGTATTCAAATTTCAGCATAAAACATCTAATATACATATGTATGTATATAGATTTAAATTATTGGCCAGGGACGGTGGCTCATGCATGTAATCCCAGCACTTTGGGAGGCCGAGGTGGGTGGAACAGCCTGAACAACATGATGAAACCTGGTCTCCATTAAAAAACAAAAAAAATCTATATAGACAGATAATCAATTATATAGATATGTCTATATGTTCATATATAAAGAGGTATATATGAATATAAAAACTGTGTATAAGCATTGATCCACAAATTACACTTTTAAAATCTACTATATGTACTGTAGTATCTACAATTATGTCATAATTTACAATTATGAATTATAAATAATTTTGAAAACCCACCAACAGAAGAATAAAACATGTTGTATGAATGTTTTCAAATATTTGCACCACTTCAAAATCATAAAGTAGACAATTTTGCAAGGCATTTGTTATTAAATGGAAAAAAAGAGAACAGCAAGCTACAGAGGCAATGAGGCATTTCGATTGAGATTATAGGCTCTGGAATTAGATTAACTGAGCTTGAATACTGATTTTGCCACTCGCTAGCTGTCTTAAGGAAACATTTCATAAGTGCTTTGTGGATTGGTTTCCTCATTTTTTTAAATGAGAGTCAAAATAGTACTTACCTCATATGGCCATTGTAAAGATTAAGTGAGTCATTATGTATAGAACAATTATAACAGCATAGATAAGAAGTCAGCATTAAATTCATGCTTATTTATTTACACGGAGTGGACTGTTTTATGTTAAAATGCAAAAAATATCACCATGCAAAACTACTTATTTTATACCAACATAGATATGTATTGCAAACATGCAGTAAAATGCCTATGAACATTCATGCCACACTGATACCAGTGCGTATCCTTTACCATTAAAGACGAGGCTGCTTGAATGTTTTACACAGAAAATAAATTTCATACATTATTTTTGTGATTACATTTTAAATACTTTGATACTTATGTTAAATGTAATACTATGCAACTGTGAAAAAGAATAGTATAGATTATATTCATTGAGTTATTGATATGAAAAGTTCATGCACATATATAATTATGAAAACAAGCAAATGCAAAGAGAGCATTAATTGTATCAATATGAATTCAATCATGTAAAAGCATGTGGTTGTATTTGGGTATGTAATGTTAATATTAACAGTTAAACTGGTCAGGTGATTTTGACTTATATATATATATAATTATACACATTCATATTTTTATAATCATTTTATAGTTACCTTTTTTTAAGAAAACACTGTAATGTTGACTTTATTGTGAAATAAAGTAGCAATGAGACTAGTTAATCATGCAGCATCCTGCATTCAAAGCATATATGTTGAGAGCACAGCCAAGTGCCATTGATGAATGGAATAAATTACAAAAGTATGAAGATACTTACCCACCACACACCTGGAGTGCAGAGAATTTGGAAGCATCCAAATCATTGCCGCTTACTATTCGAGCCTTAAATGAAGAGTGAGAGAAAAACAAAACAAACAGGCTTTTAGCATACTACAGTTTTATGTACATGAAATCGGGACACAGGTCAACTGCACTACACACGTAACACCTAGTATGACAGATGCTAAGCAGGGTCAGCTCCAAGTCAAAGCTGCTATGTTTTTATGAGTACAGGTTTTGAAATTAGCTGTCAGCATTTAAACAAATGCACTGGCAGAGTCCAGGAAAATATGTCATATTCCAAATGCTGTTTGCCCTTAAAACTTGATATGTGCAATGAAGATCATGAATCAGTCAGAAAGGTCATGTTTAGCCAGACTGAAGAAAAGATGCTGTGTTTGACCGTAGCAGACCCCTAGGTTGGCAAGTATAGCTAAGGTAAGCGCAGCTGGCAAGGTGTGACCTCTCCATAAATGCAACATTATCGGGGCACACTTAAAGGACAACCAAATAATGGAAAGCTGGGATAACATGCACATTTCAAAACTAAAACAGAGGAATCAAACAGGTCTAATATGTCACAAACAAACATGTACAAAAGACAAGATCCCTCAGGAGGGAAGAATAAGTATGATTTAAAACCTTTTCATCCACAGAACTGCTATCTGAAAGAGAATCAGGAAAAGAAGGGATAAATGTTAGATGGAGTACTTTTCAAGAAATTGTTCAAACACATACATGAACAGAGTGTTAATATGTTACATTGTTTAAAATTATAAATAAACAGTTTCAAAGTTGAGCAGCAAGGGAACAAGGATAGTGGGTTCTCATAATTTAAAGAGCGGGGAAATGTAATAGAATGCTTGAAAAGTATAAAAATGATTACAGGATTTAATGAAAGACAATGTGTCATATTAAGAAAAGAACACAGTTGAAGAATCAGAAGTCCTGGGCTCCAACTGAGACTCTGCCACTTACCAGACACATTGGGTAAGCTACCAAACTCTTTGGAGTCAAGAGCCTAGATCCAACTCTGAAATACGATCACAAATATGACTAATTGACTCACAATATTATTGATAGAATCAATTGAGATCAACATTTGGGAAAGTAAACCTCAGATGACTATACAGATTAAAGTTGTTTTATTAAGAGATTATTTGTTTATGGCTTCTCATCTCATAGAGTTTATGAGGTAAAAGATTAAGTTGAGTCCATCTTACAAATAAGAAAACTGATGCCTAAAGAGGTTAAGTGACTTGATTAAGATCACAAAGCTAGTAAATGGCAGAAGAGGGACACAAATCCAGGGCTCCTGATCTCCCATCTGGTGCTCTTTACATCTAATGTTTCAGATGAGCTGAACAGAACAGTGAAGGGGGCTTGGTCTACAGCCTTCAGATGCAATTTAAGATAAATCATAGGACCAACATTTTCCAGGTCCAACTGCTCACGAGTCCAAGGAGATGGAGAATGGACTACTGCGTTATCATTTTTTAAACCCAGGTTTAAATTTGCGTGGACATAGGATATAGTCTATCACTACCTTACATAGTACTATTGCTCTGAAACTCATTAATTCATCTTTGCTTATTAGCATAAAACTGGAGAAACTTCTCTATCAATACAAGTTGGCAAAATGCTAGAGTTGGAGTGACCCTGGAGTTTATTTAGTTCAAACTCCTTCTTTATATAAATGAGCACTGGAAAGATTAAAATTTGTCCAAGGTCATGTAGCTCAATGATGACCCTTACTGATGAAAATCTGAAATGCATTACTGTTCTTGACTCATTAAGTATAGACTGCTTAACTATCATACGTAAATATTTTGGTGCAGATTTTACAGTGTCTCAGGGTTGTATCTTCAAATGCAAAACAGGGTATTATAAAGTAATACAAGATAAATTTATGGCCATAATCATTTTAAAATACTATGTAAAATAAAGGAAATAAAATTTAGCATTATTGCAGAATAATAATATACCATATTCAAGAAAATCGTACCCGAAATATCATTTAAAATAATGGAATGACTGGCCAGGCGTGGTGGCTCACACCTGTAATCCCAGCACTTTGGGAGGCTGAGGTGGGCGGATCACGAGGTCAGGAGATGGAGACCATCCTGGCTAACACGGTGACACCCCGTCTCTACTAAAAATGCAAAACATTAGCTGGGCGTGGTGGTGGGTGCCTGTAATCCCAGCTCTTCGGGAGGCTAAGGCAGGAGAATGGCATGAACCCGGGAGGTGGAACTTGCAGTGAGCCGAGATTGGCCACTGCACTCCAGCCTGGGTGACAGAGCGAGACTCCATCTCAGAAAATAAATAAATAAATAAATATAATGGAATGACTAATATGATATATCAACTGGCCAGAAAATACATATCTTAATTTTCATAGGGAGCAAAAGTAATTTGATAAAAAATCAAAACCTTCTAGTCATTCAAAACCTCCTTAAAATAGGATTGTAATGGATCTTCTTTAAGTTTAATATGTTGAAAAAAAGTCTTACTATTACAGTCAGCAATTTATGTCTGAAATAGTAGCATTTCCATCATCATTAAAAGCAAACAAAACTGTCCAAAAGCATCATTTTCATTTATTTCTGAAAATTCTGGCCAATATATTAAAACTAATGAAAATAAACTATATAAATATTAGAAGCCAAAATAGAAAGTTATTTTTACAAGAATTATAATTTTATATCTAGTAATCAAAACATACAAAAGCACATGGAAAACTATTAAACAAAAGAGTCAACAGAGTAACTATATAGTCAATCCATAAGCAAAATAATAATGTTATTTCCTATATACCAGCAACTAGTTTGGAAAACAATGAAATGAGATCTGATTTCAAATATGCAATATTTTGAATGAGTGCTTTGTATTCATTATCTCCCATTGATATCTGTCTTCCATCTCAACCATCCCACTAAATAAAGGTAATCTTAACAAGGTCATCAATTACTTTTCAGCTGTTAAATCTGGTAATATATCGATTCTTTCAATGTTTCATTCATTCATTGAACACATATTTATTGCCAGTGAAACCTTTTTTGTTCACTTTGACTGCTTTCTTGTCTCCCTGCTGTATTCTTCCCTGAAATCTTTCTAAAAAAGATAAAATTGTCACTCTCCTTCTAAGAACCCACCAATGACACACAGTGCCCTCATGAAAGAACATAAAATCCATGTGAAATGCGGTCTCATCATTCATTATATCTCATTCACATCGTAAACTTCAGTCACAATTACATTCTTGAAGTTCCGTTTCTGTGCCATGTTCTTTGAAATCTATGTGCCTTTACATTGCTGTTTCCTCTCTGTGAAGCAACTGTTCTCCATCCTCATCGAGTTAACTGCCTGTCATGCCCCAAACTCAGCTGAAGCACAACCCCTCTTCTAGAAACTTGTGACACTTCTCCCTGCTGTCGTCCTGTGTTCAATATTGTGTACTGTGCATTCCTCTTTGCTAATCTTCATCCTTTGCCAGTTTCCTTATCTACAATCCTTTCAGAATTTGAGCTCCTTGATGGTAGTCTGTTTTTTAATCTCTTTCTTTTTTATTTTTTTTAACTTTTAGCACATTCCTGAAATATAGAAGATGACCAATAACCATTTCTTAAATATTGGAATGGACAATTTGAATAAGCTACACCACTTCATGGAATATCTAAAAATCTGAATAAAGGAAAATACTATTTCATTTTTCTATATAGTGATGAAGAATTATAATCTAACAGATTTGTAGATTTGACAGTCAAAATCCTAATAGCAGATTGCTGTAACTTGAAATTTTACCAATTTTAAGTGTAACTAGACTAATAAACAAGTAAAAATATCTAAGATTTTGTAAAAGAAGCATTTTAAGATAATTCTATAAAAATAGTAATAATTTGTAACAGCTAAAACAGTATAGTCCTGGCAAAATAATAGATTAAAAGTGAAACACAAAATATAATTAAGAAACCCTTATACTCAAGAACTTAATGACTAAGAAAACATTTTTTATTAAAGACAAAGAGAAGCACTAGTCAGTAAATGGTGCTTAGACAATAGGTTAAGTATCTATAATACTCATTTGTATCCTCATCTCATGCATATGCCACCAAGTTCCACATGCATTAAAGATTTAAATATAGAATAATTAAAGGAAGAAAGACAAGTAAAAAGAGAAAGGAATATTTAATAAACCTATTGAATGAGATTTTTAAATTTAGACTTAATAGATAATTGACAAGATGCAACGATGGTAAATATGCATACAAATTATCTATTTTACTTAAACGACAGCTAATGATTACAAAATTAACAAAGATTAAAGATATTGATTTTAATAATATTAAAATAAATTTCCAAGGTTGTTGAGAATATTATTAATCAAACACTATCATGCGTAGTTGATGAGCATGAAAATTGTAATAATATAAGTTTTAAAAAAAACTTTCAAAACATGTCTATCAATAGGCTGTTTTGACAGGAAAATTCCACTTTTGGAAACTGGTGCTAAGGAAATTATTTTTGTTATGGGTTGAATTGTGTCCCACCTCTCCCAATTTAAATGTTCAAGTCCTAACATCCAGTACTTCACAATATGGCCTTGTTTAGAAATAGAATCACTGCAGATGGAACTAGTTAAAACAGGTCATACTAGAGTAGGGTGGACTCATAATCCAATGCGACTGGTGTTCTTATAAAAAGGGAAAATTTGGGCCAGACGTGGTGGCTCACACCTGTAATCCCAGCACTTTGGGAGGGTGAGGCGGGCAGATCATGAGGTCAAGAGTTTGAGACCAGCCTGGCTGACATGGTGAAAACCCGTCTCTACTAAAAATACAAAAATTAGCTGGGCGTAGTGGTGCATGCCTGTAATCCCAGCTATTTGGGAGGTGAGGCATGAGAATCGCTTGAGCCTGGGAGGCAGAGGTTGCAGTGAACCGAGACTGCGCCACTGCACTCCAGCCTGGTGACAGAGCAAGACTCCGTCTTAAAAAAAAAAAAGATAGGGGAAATCTGGAGATAGATGCACACACAATAAAGATTAGTGATGCTTCCACAAGCCAAGCAACTCTCAGCAACTTGGGGAGAGGTCGCAACAGATTCTCCCCTAGTTCCTTCAGAGGGAGTATGGCGCTGCCAACACCTTGATAGTTGACATCCACCTCCAGAACTCTGAGAATAAATTTCTGCTATTCTAAGTCACTCAATTTTTGATATTATGCTATGGCAACCCTCGCAAACATATAATTTAAATACTAAAAAAGTGTTAAGATTGGCACTGTTTCCTTATTTACTACAAAAAAATTGGAAAAGCATACATGATTAAATATAGAACTATGGGTTGAAAATTATGTTCTATGACTTTGATGCACTAATCTGTGACCATTAAAATCAATGCATTTAGAGACTAAATAAAAATATAGAAAATGTTTCTGATGTACAAAATAAAAATTAGGAAGTAACCTCGTGTTTGAGGTTACTTGAGGTTATAAGGTGACTATGTAAAAACAAAAAGTTATATATAGAAAAAGACTTGAAAAGAACATCACCATAATGTTATTAATCTTCAGTAATAGGTTAATATATTCATTCATATTCTCTTAAATTTTCCAATATTCTGTTATTTAATTATAATATTGTTTAAAATATTTTAAAATGACACAATATTCTACCCCACAGCAACAGAATATGTATTCCTGTAGAGTCCATTTTGGAAAAGTCTTCAAGCCACAAAACACATCTTAACAAATTTAAACACTGAAATCATATCAAGTGTCTCTTCTGACCACAATATTGAAAGTAGAAATCAATAACAGGAAGAATTTTAGAACATCCACAAATATGCGGAAATAAAACAACACACTCCTGAAGAACCAATGGGTCAAAGGTGAAATAAATAAATATTTAGAGACAAACAAAAATAGAAATACAATATACCAAAACTTCCGGGATGTAGCAAAAGCACTTCTAAGAGGGATACAGTAATAAATAACCACATTTTTAAAAAAGGTCTCAAATAAACAACCTAATTTTTTACTTCACAGAACTAGATAAAAAACAAAACAAACTAAGCCCAAAGTCAGTAGAACTAAGGAAATAATAAAGATTACAGAAGGAATAAATGAAATAGAGACTACGATAACAACGGAAAAGATAGATGAAACTAAGAGGGTTTTTTTGGAAAATATAAACAAAATTGTCAAACTCTTAGCTAGACTCACAAGGAAAATAAGGGAAATGGATCAAATAAATAAAATTATAAATGGAAGAGCAACATTACAAATGGCAGCACAAAACTACAAAGGATCTTAAGAGACTGCTATGAATAATTACATGCCATCAAATTGAATAACCTGGAAGAAATGGATAAATTACTAGAACACACAACCTACCAATACTGAATCACAAAGAAAGAGAAAATCTGAGCAGACAAATAATGAATAACAATATGGAAGTAGTCATCAATTATCTCTCAACAAAGAAAATCCCATTACAAGATAGCTTCATTGTGTGCCAAGATTCAACACCAATATTTCTCAAACTCTTCCAAAACACTGAAGAGGAGATAATATGTACGCCTCATTTTACAGGCCAGCATCACTCACACCAAAGCCAGACAAGGATTCTACAAGAAAATTACAGGCCACTATTCCTGATGAACATAGATGCAAAAAGTCTTCAACAAAATGCTAGCAGACCAAATGCAATGGTACAGTAAAAGGATCATACACCATGATCAAATGCAATTTATCCCTGGGATGCAAGGATGTTTCAATGAATGCAAATCAATAAATGTCACACATGGCTAGGTGCAGTGGCTCATGCCTGTAATCAAAACACTTTGGGAGGCCCAAGTGGGCAGATCACTAGAGCCCAGGAGTTCAAGACTAGCCTGGACAAGACTAGCTGGGGCAAGACACCATCTGTACTAAAAATACAAAAATTAGCTAAGCATAATGGTGTACACCTCTACTCCCAGCTACTGGGGAGGCTGAGATGGGAGGACTGATTGAGAATATTGAGGTTGCAGTGAGACTATTGTGCCACTGCACTCCCAGGTGACAGAGTGAAACCCTGTCTTAAAGTTAAAAAAAAAAAAGTGATACACCAAAATAAAAGAATGAAGGATGAAAGTTATGTAATGATCTGAATAGATGCAGAAAAAGCTCTTGACAAAATTTAGTGTCATTTCATGATAAAAACTCTCAGCAAATTAGGTATAGAGGGAATGTACCGGTATATAATAAAAGCCATATACAATAAGCCCATAGCTAACATCATACTCAACAGTGAAAAGCTGAAAGATTTTCCCCTAAGATCAGAAACAAGACAAGGGCTCCCACTCTCATCACTTCTATCCAGCATAGTACTAGAAGTTCTCACTGGAGAAATAAGGCAAGAAAAAATAAATAAAACGCTTCTAAATAAAAAAATGAAGAAGTTTCTGTTTACAGTTGACAATATCTAACATATGGAAAACCCTAAAGACTCCACCAAAAAACTTAAAACTAATCAACAAATTTAAAGTGTCATGATTAAAAAAAATCTATACACTAATATAACAAACTATTTGAAAAAATAATATTAAAACAGTGGGCAACTTTGCAAAACCAGTCTCTACAAACAATCAAAAAAAAAATTGCATGGCATGGTGGCACATACATATAGTCCCAGCTACTCGGGAGATGGATATGGGAGGATCACCTGAGCCTGGGAAGTCAAGGCTGCAGTTAGCAGTGATTACACCACTGCACTCCAGCTTGCTTTGGTGACAGAGTGAGACCCCATCTTAAAGAAGAAATTTTAAAAATTAACATTTACAATATAAAAATATTAAATACTTAGATATAAATTTAATGAAGAAGGCAAAAGATCTGTACACTGGAAACTATAAGACTACACTGAAAACTATAAGACGTTGATGAAATAATTGAAGAAAACACAAATAAATGGAAAGATGTTCAGTGTGCCTGCCGTGGAAAAACTGATATTCTTAAAATGCTTGCATTTTAAGTGACCTACAGATTCAAAGGAATCTCTACCAAAATTCCAATGGCCTTTTTCAAAGACTTTCAGAGTCAAAGGAATCTCTACCAGAATTCCAATGGCCTTTTTTTTTTTTTTTTACAGAAACAGAAAAAAAAAATCTAAAATTTATATGGAACCACAAAAAAGCCCCGAATAGCCCAAGCAATCTTGAGAGAAAAGAACGAAGCTGGGGGCATGATTTGTTCTGATTTCAAGCTATATTACAAGGCTATAGTAATCGAAACAATATGGTACCAGAATAAAAATTGACACATAGACAGAAAAGAGCTCAGAAATAAAACCATAGACATATGACAAACTAATATTTGATGAAGGTGCCAAGAAAACACAGTGGGGAAAGAACGGTCTCTTCAATAAATGTTATTGGAAAAATCAGATATCCACACATAAGAGAATACAATTGGACCCTTATTTTATACCATATAAATATTAACTTGGAATGGATTCTTAAATGTAGGACGTGAACCCATAAAGCTCCAAGATAAAAGTTTAAGGAAAATTGGCCATTGGCAACATATTGGCCATGATAGCAATAATTTATTTGTATATGACACTGAAAATGCAGGTAACAAAATAAAACAAACAGGTTCATCAAATTAACAAGCTTATGCATAGCAAAGGAAACAATCGGCAAAATGAAAAGGAAACCTATGAAATGGGAGAAAATATTTGCAAACCATATGTCTGATAAAGGGTCAATATCAAAATATATAAGAAACTCACAGAACTCGATAGCAAAATTACAAACACCTTGATTAATAAATTGGCGAGGGGTCTAAACGGACATTTTTTCAAAAAAGACATTAATGGCTAATAAACATTTTAAAAGGTGCTCAATATCATTAACTAGCAGAGAATGCAAATCAAAACCACAATGAGATATCACCTCACACCTGTTAGAATGGTTATAATTAAAACACAAGAGATAATGTGTTGGTAATGGTGTGGACAAAAAGGAACTCTTGTACATTGATGGTGGAAATATAAATTGGTACAGCCATTAAGTAAAGCAGTATGGATGTTCCTCAAAAACATAACAATAGAACAACCACAATAATCCAGCAATCTCACTTATAGTTATAAATTTAAATAAAATGAAATTAGCATGTTGAAGAGATATCTGCACTGCCATATTCATTGCAGAATTATTCACCATAGCCAAGGTATTAAAAACAACCTATTTGCCAGCAGATGAAGATAATGTTATATGTATATATGTGTATACACACACACACACACACACATATATACACACACACACATAGATGATTATTTAGCCATTAAAAGAAAAACCTCCTGCCATTCATGACAAGATTGATTAATCTAGAGGACATAAACTGGGTGAAATAAGGCAGAAAAAGAAAGACAAGTATTATTTCACTTATAAGTAAAATCTAAAAAAAAAAAAAAAAAAAAAAGGCTGAACTCCTAAAAATGGAGAATAGAACAATGGTTGCCAGGGCTTGGGGTGGGGAAAATGAGTTTTTGGTCAAAGTGTACAAACTTTTAGTTATAAGATGAATAAATTCTGGGGATCTAATACACAGCATGACAGCTATAGCCCATAATACTGCATTGTTTTCTTGAAATGTGTTAATATAGTACATAAGTGTCCTTACCCCACACACACACACACACACACACACACACACACACACACACACAACTCAGTATAGTGATGGATATATTAGTTACTTTTATTGTGGTAATAATTTCACAGTGCATATGGATATCAAATCATTATGTTTTAACACCTTGAAATATCTTATTTGTCAACTATGCCTTAATAAAACTGGGGAAAGAATAAAATGTAAAATGTATACAATAGGCAAAAATCTTGGCTATTACTCAAGGGGCAGTATAATATATATATAAAACATATATACTTATGTAGATAATCCTATATGTATATACAGATATTGTCTGTATAGATAGATAAATACACACACATACACACACAGTCTTTGTTCACTGATAAATTGCCTTTTATTCTCCATACAGTTGTTCTGCTTAGCAAAATTGTGGTAAAATGTCTGTAATTACATGCTGTGTACTCCCTATAATGCTGCTCCCAATGTTCCTAGTTTTAGAAGGCACATATCATCTCACAACTGGTTCATTTTGCAGCTCAGCAATTTAATGTCGTTAATGCGGGACCACAGTACATCCATCTACTTTATAGTGAAACCACCCCTATAAATGGGATTAAAGGAAGGTTGCAGTGGCTATACAATTTTAATGTCTTCAAACTCCACAAACAATTTAAAATAAAAAAAATGATAAAATATTTACTCGGCAAACAGCACTATTCTCTTCAACCATGCTGCATGGTGACCTGTAAAACCAAAATTCTCAGTATATAGAAATACAAATAATATATGTGTGTCTCCTGTGTACTAGACCCATCAGAGATTCTTGTGTGAGCATCCCTAAGAAGTAAATCTGAACATAATCTAAGGAAATATGTCATCTCCCTAACCCTCCGTTTTCCTTCATATATAAGTACAATAAGAATATTTGACCAGCATCTATCTAAACATTCTAGCTCTAAATTCTATGATATCGTTTGGCATGTGTAGTAAATTGTCACTAAAACAAGGAATGTTTATTCACCAGTTACCACCAAAAATAAATATTCATAATACCTAATGCCTACACTTAAGATTAAGACGGATAAATATAGTCAATTTACAATCTTCTAAGATAAAAGTAAAAATGTATTTTCTCCCTTGATGTTTTACCTCTATTATAACACACTTTTTGAAGGAAATTTGAATAGAAGAGATCTCCAAGTTTGTATGTAAATTGAGTTCCATCCTATCTAGTTTAGGAATTCCCTTAAACATCTTTGCTCTGAAGTTCTTCAGTGACAATATAGTATAAATTTCCCACTGGTGATAATAGAATTCGTTATCTTCTTTGGAAATAGATTGCTCTATTTGTCACCATATTAAAAGAGATATGACTTTGAAACACGTGTAGTATGCCTGAAAGTCATCACATGGGAGCCAAAAACAGTGCAAAGAAAAATCATTAATGAAATCAGAGGGTTGCTGAGCTGTCATGAGCCTTCACAGAGTACCTACTGTATGCTAGATAGTCTGCAAATAACTTTATCTTTCCTTTTATTGAATTCCTTAAACTGTCTTGTGAATTACTAATAATAAGCACAGGCTTCCAGGTCAGAGGAAGTACCTGTGGATGGTGCATGTTTCAGACATACTTATGGACGCAACTGGGTGAGTGCTGAGAAATTAACGCTGATTTAACTCATATCTCACATACCATTGATCACTCATTTACGGCCTCAGGGTCATCTAAAAAAACTGAATTTCAATGACAGTTCAGTATCATAGGGATGTTAAAGATATGAACAAAGTGACATGGGAGCCCAGAGAAGACAGCCCCTAACTCTTCAGTCATGGAGAACATTGGGTTTGGGAAAGACTCATCAGGGAGAGGAGTGGGTTTTGTCGATGGGTGAAGGTATTCTTGGCAAAGTAAAAAGGCTTTCAAAAGGCATTGAAGCTTAAAAGAGCATAGAGCGTTAGGGACTGAGATATGGGAGTGCAACAGTAAACGATTTCAAGAAATGAAAGGAAGGTCAATAGGTTCATAACATAAAAGTCATACATTTTACAGTAATCAGCCCTTATTCATGGGGGGATATGTTCCAAGAACTCCAGTGCATGCCTAAAACCAGGGATAGCACCAAACCCTATACATGCTACATTGTTTAGATCTGATAACTGAGATGACTACTGAGTGCCTAACTATGGATAGCGTATACAGCATGAATATGCTAAACAAAGGGATAGCTTACATCCTGGGCAGGACAAAGCAGAATGCATAAAATTTCACTACCTATCTCAGAAGGGATACAACTTAAAATTTACTCATCATTAACTTCTGGAATTTTCCACTGAATATTTTTGGACCACTGTTGACCATGGGTGACTAAAACCATGGGAAGTTAATAATAGATCAGGGAGACTACTGTATTAAGGAATATAAATTATATCTTAATTGCAATGTGGGATCAGCACGAGAATGACATACAGCATGATCAAAATTTTATTTTCTGTTTTTAAAAATCCACTCTAGTCTGCCAGACAATAAAGCAAAATAAGATATCATATGGAAGGTTTCTTCCCTCTGGTCCACATATACCAAAATTCCATGCAGACACACAAATACTAGGTAACGTGATTCATTAAACTTTAAAATATATCTAAGCTCAAAATCAAACATAATCTCCCAATCCTTACAAATGAAGAAGCAACTCAAAACTAATCTTGAGTGGAGTAAAAATCAAAATTGCTCACAGGAATATTGAAACATTTCATTCGTTGATTCATTTCCCATCCCCCAAGTGCCCCTAAGCTCTAGGCATTGTGCTAGGGATAGGGGATGCAACAGTTGAAAACCAAGATAAATAACACCATCGGTCATGAAACTTTTACAGTAGAGGTAAACCCAGGTGCAATAGAATCTGTACACAAGAAAAGCTATAACTTTCTAGAACTACATGAATAAAACCAGAAAGAATATTATTAAAAACACTAATAAAATATAAAAGCATAAGATAAGAATTATCTATGAAGTGGAGAAACAGAAGGAAACTTTCTTTCCACCTGGGAACATGAACAGAAAACATTTGCTTATGAAAATAGGAATCTTAGGCCTATGCCAAATTTAGATGTAAGTTCAGAATTCATAGCAAACTGAAATACGTTTATTCTTTTCACATAAAATACTACTAAAAATTAATTATGTACCAGGCCACGAAGAAGCCTCAACATATTCCATAGAAGTAATATCAGAAAGACCAATCAAATAAGAAATCAACAATGGTGATTAAAATATAACAAAACAAAATACAACAAAAACAAAAATAAAAACTACATTTGGAAATTTTTAAGCATGCCTTAATTTACAGGAAAAAAATCACGATGGCAATAAAATATTAATAAAAATTAAAATTAAATGCACTAAAACACATCACATGCGTACATATATTTGTGAGATAAATCTAATGTAACAAAAGAAAGATTATAACCTTAAAACTTTGTTTAAAATATTTAACAAAAAGGTAAAATAGATCAGTTTAAGTGCAACTCAAGAAGCTAAAAACAAAAGCCACAGTATAAACTCAAGGCAAAAAAAAAATAGTACAAAAAAAGAGAAATAATAATGTGAACTTATGACATGGAAAAATCAGTATAAATAAAGACTTTCTTAAGCTTTAATGGAAGTATAAATCTTAGGCAGCACTGATTAACAGAATGTACATATAAATAATATTATTATGTAAAAGGATATAATTAAAGGTACAGTAAAGATTTTGAAAAGTTCTGGGAGAATGATATACACATCTTTATGCCAACAAATGCTCAAACTTAAGGAAATGGGTAATTTTCTAAGACTATTAAATTATCAAAATAAAAATTTTCTTAAAAATATAAATTACCAAAATTTACTCAAAGATAATAGAAAAACTAAATACAGTATCAATTATTAAAGAAATTGAATCAGTAGAAAATTCTCCCTATGAAAGAATATCTAATATTTTAAATTATTAGATAAATTTTAACAAATATTTGTAAAATGGATAACTTCAAAGTAGTATAAATTTGACTATAGAAGTAGGATACAGAAGGATATGCACCTAATTAATTTTCTAATGCTAGTATAAGCTTGACACTGAAGTCAGAAAAGAAAGTACATGGTAAGATGACATACCAGTATCATGGATGAGTAAAATCCTAAAGAACATTTTGCAGTTAATCCAGTAGTGTGGATATATGTACGTATGTACTCATCTGGCCAAGCTGTATTTACCCTGTGATAAAACTGTGCTTTAACCATGTAAAATTCATGAGTGGAACTTCCACTTCCAGGAAAAATAGACCTACTCTCCCTATTACTCCCACCAAATGCAAATAACAACTCTGGTCATTATATATAAAATATGATAAACTCTGAAAATTGCAGAAAAGATGGTAGATTAGCTATTGATTTAGGGACTCAAAGCCTGAACTTCCACCCAAAAGAAGCTGTATTGATATGCCCCTCTCTTCCTCACTGGAATGGTGTTAGAGGAGGAATGTGGAATCACAGATTGTTTTCAAGTAAGAGAATGATCTAGTTGAGAGGCTTAGTTGAGAGTCAGGACTTTGACCACTTCTCAGTCGTAATGAGGTTACTCCACTGATAACAGTGACGGTAAGCAGCAGTTAGGTACTAATTTCCCTCCCAACTAGGGTTCTGTAAGCAAAGACTCAGTGGGAAGTCTCAACTCCCAGCCATTACCAGCAGTAACATAAAGCCCTTCTCACTTAGGTATCCGTGGGGGCAGACTAAAGAACCTGGACTTCCAACTCGACCTGGTAGAAATGAATCAGAGCTCCCTTTTAATCACTTGAGAAATGTCAAACCGTGCCTGCTAACCCACGAGATTTTTAATAAGATCCAAAGTCTTAAACATAACACCCCAAGTGTTCAGGTTTCCAGCAAAAATTACTTGTTATAGCAAGAACCAGGGAGATATCAAAGGAAATGAGGAAAGACAATCAACAGATGCATATGTGAAGACACAGATGTTAGGATGACAAGACAAGGATTCTAATGCCACTAAAACAAAATATTTTAAAACAATTCTAAATATGTCTGAAACAAATGAAAAAACAAAGTTTTGTGAAGAAGTAGAAAGTTATAGCAAATAAATTAAGGATATAAAAATAAATATTCATATGATATTAATTCTTCCAATCTGTGAGCATAGAATGTTTTTCCATTCATTTGTGTTGTCTCTGATTTATTCAGCAGCGTTTTGTAGTTCTTGTAGAAATCTGTCACCTTCTTCATTAGCTGCATTTATGGGTATTTCATTTTCTTTGTGGCTATCGTGAATGGGATTACGTTCTTGATTTTCACTCTCAACCTGGACATTGTTGGTGTATAGAAATGCTGCTGATATTCGTACTGATTTTGTATCCTGAGATTTTATTAAAGTGCCACATTTTTCTTTATCTAGTCTATCACTGATGGGCATTTGGGCTGGTTCCAAGTCTTTGGTATTGTGAAGAGTGCCGCAATAAACATAGCAAGAACCAGTAATGGGATTGCTGGATCAAATGGTATTTCTGCTTCTAGATCCTTGAGGAATCGCCACAATGGTTGATCTAATTTACCCTCCTACCAACAGTGTAAAAGCTCTCCTATTTCTCTACAGCCTCTCCAGCATCTATTTTTTCCTGACTTTTTAATGATCGCTACTGTAACTGTCATGAGATGGTATCTCATTGTGGTTTTGATTTACATTTCTCTAATGACCAGTGATGATGAGCTTTTTTTCATATATTTATTGGCCACACAAATGTCTTCTTTTGACAATTATCTGTTTGTATCCTTTGCCCACTCTTTGATGGGGTTGTTTTCTTGTAAATTTGTTTAAGTTCTTTGTAGATTCTGGATATTAGCCCTTTGTCAGATAGATAGATTGCAAAAATTTTCTCCCATTCTGTAGGTTGCCTGTTCACTCTGATGATAGTTTCTTTTGCTGTGCAGAAGCTCTTTAGTTTAATTAGATCCCATTTGTCAATTTTGGCTTTTGTTGCCGTTGCTTTTGGTGTTTTAGACATGAAGTCTTTGCCCATGCCTATGTCCTGAATAGTATTACCTAGATTTTCTTCTAGGATTTTTATGGTTTTAGGTCTTAGGTCTAAGTCTTTAATCCATCTTGAGTTAATTTCATCAGTGCAGTATGAGAGTTTAAGCCTCAAACCGTATTTGTGGATTTGTTTGTTTTCCCTTTGTGTCAGCTTTTGCTTTATCTATCTTGCAGCTTTTTATTTGGTGCATATTCATTTTTATTGCAATGTCTCCTAAATATATTGGCCTCTGTATTATTATATAGTGTGCTTCTGTTAGTTTTCTTTGCTTTGAAGTCTACTTTATCTAATATTAGCACAGCTACTGTTGCTTTATCAGATTAATGTTTGTATGGCCTTTTTCCATGCCTTACATTCAAACTCCCAATAGCATTATATTTGGATTAAGTTCTTTATGGACAGCATACAGTTGAGGCATGTTTTTTAATCTGCTTTATTTTGCTGTATCTTTTATTTGGCGCATTTACACTATTTAATGTAATTATTGATATGTTAAAGCTTAAGTTTATTATTTTTTTTTGTTGTCTGCTCTCTCTGATTTTAATTTCTGTATTTTTTTTTCTTGCATTGCTTTAGATTACCTGAACATTTTTTAGTTTCTGAGTATATTTCTTTGTATTGCTTTTCTAGAGGTTACTGTATGTATTGTATTATGTGTAAGTTTTCTTTTGCTTAAAAATTACCACACACTTTAATTCATGATATTGGCAGTTTGAAAGTAAACCATGGAAAAAGACCATATAAACATTAATCTGATAAAGCAATAGTATCTGTGCTAATATTAGATAAAGCAGACTTGAAAGCAAAGAAAACTAACAGAAAGGAACATTATGTAATGATATAGAGGTCAATCTACTTAGAAGACATAGCTATCAAAATGAACATGCACCAAATAAAAAGCTGCAAAATAGATGATGCAAAATCTGATACCAAGGGAAAATAAATCCACAAACATTGTTTGAGACTTAAACTCCCCTACTACACTGATGAAATTATTCAAAGAATATCTTAATAGATGAAGAGATATACCATGTTTGTGAACTGGAAAAGTTACCATAGCAAGATATAAATAATCCCCAAATTTATACAAAGGCTTAACACAATTCTTACCAAAACCTAGAATTATTATTATTATTATTGTTATTATTTGAAATGGTGTCTCACACTGTTGCCCTGGCTGGAGTGCAGTGGCGCGATCTTGGCTCACTGCAACCTCCGCCTCCCAGATTCAAATGATTCTCCTGCCTCAGCCTCCTGACTAGCTGGGATTGCAGGCACCTACCACCATGCCTGGCTAATTTTTTGTATTTTTAGTAGAAACAGGGTTTCACTATGTTGACCAGGCTGGTCTCAAATGCCTGACCTCACGATCCACCTGCCTCAGCCTTCCAAAGTGCTGGAATTACAGATGTGAGACAATGTGCCCGGCCCTAGGATTATTTTTACAGTTAAGGACAAGAGTTCTCTAAAATTTATATGGAAAGATAAGGGAACTAGAGTAGCTAAAAACAATCCTGACAGAAAGAATAAAATGGGAGGAATTATTCAGTTAAGATTATTTTATATTTATAGCAACCAAGACTGTGTGGTATTGGTAGATGGAATGGCATTTAGGTTTATGAAATAGAATAAAGAGCCCAGAAAAAGACTCACACATTTCTAGTCAACTGATTTTATTTTTGGCAAAGATTCAAAAGCAATTCAATAGAAGATAAACTTTTCAACAACTGGTGCTTGAGCAATTGGATAGTCATAGGAAAAAATAAAAATAAATTTAAAAAGAAGAGCCTTTACCTAAACTTCACATCTTTTACAAAAATTATCTCAAAATGGACCATAGATTTAAATGTAAAATATAAAAATATAAAACTCTTAGTTAACTTAGGAGAAAATTTCAAGACATAGGGCTTGGGGATTAATTCTTAATAATGATACCAATGGCATAATATGAAAAGAATCAATAATTTGGACTTTAACATTTTAAAAATTGTTCTTAGAAAGACCTTGTTAGGAGGACACAAAGACAAGCTACGAACTAGAAGAAAAAAATTGTAAATCACAAATCCACCAAAGGCCTAGTATCTGTAATATATAAAGAACACTCTCAAAATTCAACAGAAAAACATCTAGTATGGAAATTGGCAAAAGACATATGGATGACAAGCAGATGAAAGGATAATAAACATTAGTAGCTATTTAGAAAATGCAAATAAAAACCATAATGAAATGTCTCTACACACTTAATAGAATAAAACAAAAAGCAGTGACAATACCAAATGGTGGAGAGGATGCAGTGAAACTGGGTCTTGTGTATGATGTCATAAAGCTAAACATATACTCACAATTCAACTAGCAACTACACATTTAGGCATTTATCCTAGAGAAATGAAAATATGTCTATACCAAAATCTACACATGATTAATCATAGCAGCTTTATTTTAATAGCCAAAGACTGGAAACATCCAAAATGTTCGTTAACAGATGAACAGTTAAACAAACTGTGGTATATCCATGTCATAGGACACTAGTCAGCAGTAAAATTAAAGGAACTATTGATACATGCAACAATTTGGATAGATCTCAGGGCATTATGCTAAACGAAAAAAGCCAGTCTTCAAAGGTCAGAAGTTACAATTCCATGTATATAATAGTCACAGAATGACAAAATTATAAAGATAAAAAACAGATTAGCAGTTACCAGGAGTTATGAATGGTTAAGGAAGGGGAATAGTGAGAGTGATTATAAAGAGACAGAACCAGGGAGAGAGTTTTGTGGCGAAGGAATAGGTCTGTAGTTTGATTGCAATGGTGCTTATAAGATTTACACATGTGATAAAACAACATAGAACTATACTTGCACATTATACCAATGCCAAACTCCTGTTTTTGATATTGTACTCTACATACGTGAGATGTAACTGCTGGGAGAAACTAGTGAAGGATACCTGTCACCGCTTTACTATCCCTATAATTTCCTGTGAATCTGTAATTTTTTCAAATAAGCAGTTTTAAAAATCAGTGTTACAAGAAAAATAAATTACTTTGATTTATTACTTTTGAATTTGATTTAATCAAGATTTAAAGTTCTACTCTTTGCAAGCACCTTTAAGGAAATGAAATACTAAGAAAACATACTAAGAAATATACTAAGAAAAAATACATATGAAAATAATTTATATTATCCATATCATTTATATATCAGTATAAATGTATATATAGGCATATATAAACACACGTAGATATTCATTACATCTCTCTCTAGTTGTATCTAGAATACTATATCAAAATAACAAACCAATTTACAAGTGGACAAAAGAGTTGAATGGAGACTGTACCAGAGAATATATGAATAGCAAAAAATACACATAAAGATACTCAATATCATTAGTCTTGGGGTAATGAAACTTGAAACCATAAGATACCATGACATATACTTTACAATAGCTGCAATTAAAAAGACTGACAATAATAAGTGTTGATAAGATGTGAAGCAACACAAACTCTGTTATCACTTTAGAAACAGGGTAGTTATTACTTAAAAATTTAAACATACATTTGCCATATAACCAAGGTATTCTACTACTAGAAAGAAAAATTAAAATACATGTTCACATGAATACTTAAATGCAAAATTTCATAGCAGCTTTATTAATAATAACTAAATACTAGAAATAATATAAATGCCAATCAAAAGATGAATGTACAAACAAATTTTGCTCTATCCAAACAAGAAATATATTGCTGATACACATACAGATATGGATATATCTCAATACTATTGTACTAACTGAAAGAAGCTAAATGCAAAATTCTGCATACTGTATTATTCCATTATTTGAAATTCAAGATCAAGCAAAACTTGATCTTGAAGAAAATAAGATCAGCAGTTGCCTTCATAGCAAAGATAACTGACTACAAGGGGACATGAGAGAACATTTTGTGGTGGTTAATTTTTTTTTCTATCTTGATTGTGAAGTTGGCTACATGCGTTCATACAGTAGCCAAAAATGTATCAAACTGCACACATACAATGGTTGCATTGTACATAGAGAGAGATTACACCTCAAAGAAGTTAATTTTAAAAATCTATCAGTACAATTCACCATGTTAAAGGATTGAAAAAAAAAAGAAACCTAAAATTACCTCATTATATACAGTAAACTATTTTTAATAAAATTAAACATTTATTCACGACTACCAAAAACTAACTAAAGAACCAAAACAAAGCACAAGCATTTTAAGAAGCTAAGAAAATCTCCAGAAATTTCCTTGATCTGGTGAAATATATTTATTAAAAACATGGCACACCATTTAGAAATTATTAAGTGTAAGATCAGAAATCAGACACATAGGACTGTTATCATTTCTACCATTTACCAAAGTGCTCCAAAGCCCTAATTAATGAAATAAGAAAAAAAAAGTAATAGAACAAGATTTGAACAAAATCATAATTTACAGACTGGCTGGAATATTAGCAAATATTACTGGCTACATTAAAAAGTCCAAAGGAACCTATAGACAGGCTATTAAAATCAATAAAAACACTTGTTAAGGTCACTCCATATAAGATCAATGTAAAAAACTCAACACTATGCCCATATTTTAATGATAAAAAATAGGAAATACAAAAATAAACCATTCACAATAACATAATGATTATATTGTGTCCAGAAGATAAATCTGACAAAACCAGTGCAAGATCTTCACAGAGAAAAATATAAAGCATTTACGAAAGAGATAAAAGAATACATGAATATACTGACAAAATTTTATAGGTAAAAGATCTACTAAATAAAGACACAGTCTTCTAAAAATTAATATATAAAGACAATACACTCAGAATCAATAGCACAATAAGATTTTTTTCAAAGACTTCCACAAAAATAGCCAAGCAAACACGGAAAAAAAAGAAGAAAAAGAAGCGCATCATTGCCCTATTAAATATCAAGGGAAATTAAAAAGCTGTGATAATTGAGAAAGTACGATATTGTCATAGAATACATTTAAAAAATAATTATTGCAACCAAACAGAGGGCCCCCAAATACATACACAAAACATACACACACACACACAGGCATACCACAGAAACATTGCGGACTTAGTTCCAGACCACCATAATGAAGCAAATATTACAATGAAGTGAGTCACACACTTTTTTTGGTTTCTTAATTTAATAGCACTATGTCTAAAAAAAAGCGCATGCCTTAATTAAAAATACTTTATTACTAAAAAATACTAACAATCATCTGAACCTTCAGCAAACTGCAAACTTTTTGCTGATGAAGATTATTGCCTCATGTTGATGAATGCTGACTGATAAGGGTGGTGGTTGCTGAAGGGTGGGGTGACTGTGGCAATTTATTAAAATAAGACAACAGTGAAGCTTGGCACATTCATTGACTCTTCCTTCTGGGAAAGATTTCCCTATACCTTGCTCCCTGTACCCTGTACGCGATTTGATAGCATTTTACCCACAGGAGGAAATCTTTCAAAATTAGAGTCCATCCTCTCAAACCCTGCTGCTGCTTTATCAACTAGATTTACATAATAATATTCTAAATCCTTTGTTGTCATTTCAACGATGTTCATAATATCTTCACCAGGAGTAGATGCCATCTTAGAAACCCATTTACTTTGCTTATCCATAAGCAACTCCTCACCCATTGAAGTTTAATCATGAGTTTGCAGCAATTCACTCCCATCTTCAGGCTTCATTTCTAATTCCAGCTCTCTTGTTAATTCTACCACATCTGTGGTTACTTCCTCCACTGAAGTCTTGAACCCCTCAAAGTCATCCATGAGGGTTGGAATCAACTTTTTCCAATTCCTGTTAATGTCGGTATTTCGACCTCCTCCCATGAGTCACAAATGGCCTTAATGACATCTAGAATGGTGAATCCTTTCCAGAAGATTTTCAACTGACTTTGTCCTAGTTTCATCTGATAAATCACTATTTTTGGCAGCTATAGTCTTACAAAATATATTTCTTAAATAATAAGACTTGAGAGTCAAAAGTACTCCTTGATCCATGGGCTGCAGAATGGATGTTGTGTTTGTAGGTGTGAACACATTAATCTCGTTGTACATTTCCATCAGAGCTCTTGAGTGACCAAGTGCATTGTAAATGAGCTGTAACATTTTGAAAGCAATCTTTCTTTTTTTTTTTTTTTTTTCTGAGCAATAAATTTCAACAGTGGACCTAAAAGTATTCAGTAAACCATGTTGCAAATAAATGTGCTATCATCCAGGTTTGTGGCTCCATTAACAGAGCACAAGTAGAGTCGATTCAGCATAATTCCCAAAGGCTCTAGGATTTTCAGAATGCAAAATAGAGCACTGGCTTCAACTTAGAGTCACCAGCTGCATTAACTCCTTATAAGAGAATAAGCTTATTCTTTGAAGCTTGGAAGCCAGGCATTGACTTCTCTTTTCCAGCTTTCAAAAGTCCTGGTGTCATTTTCGTGCAATAGAAGGCTGTTTTATCTATATTGAAAATCTGTTGTTTAGTGTAATCACCTTCATCAATTATCTTAACTAGATCTTCTGGATAACTTGCAGCAGCTTCTGCATAAGCAATTGTTTTTCTGCTTTGCCTTGTACTTTTATGTTACAGAGACAGCTTATTTCCTTAAACTCCATGAAGCGAACTCTTCCAACATCAGACTTTTCTTCTGTGGCTTCCTTACTCCTCTCATGCTTCACAGAATTGTGGAGCCTTAGGGCCTTGCTCTGAATTAAGCTTTGGCTTAAGGAAGAGAATGTTGTGGCTGATTTGATCTATACAGATCACTAAAACTTTCTTTATATTAGCAATAAAGCTGTTTTGCTTTTTTATCATTTGTTTGAAGTAGTACTTATAATTTCATTCAAGAACTTTTCCTTTTACAACTTGGCTAACTGGCACAAGAGGCCTACCTTTCAGCCTATCTTGACTTTTGACATACCTTCCCCCCAAGCTTAATCATTTCTAGTTTTCAACTTACAAGGAGAGATGTGTGACTCTTAAGTTCAGTTAAACACTTAAAGGCCACTGTAGGGTTGTTAATTGGCCTAATTTCAACATTGTTGTGTCTGCAGAAATCAGGACGCCAAAAAAGAGGAAAAGAGAAGGAATGGTGTATATGTGGAATAGTCAGAACACACACAACATTTCTTTAAGTTCACCATTATAAATGGGCACAGTATGTGGCGTTCCAAAACAACTACAATAGTAATATCAAAGATCACTGATCACAGATCACTACAATACACATAATAATCATATAAAATTAAAATATTTCAAGAATTACCAAATGTGATACAGAGACATGAAGTGAGACTGTTCTTGAAAAAATGTTACCTAAACACTTGCTCAATGCAGGGTTGCCACAGACCTTCGATTTGTAAAAAATTCAATATCTTTCAGCTTTTCTTTACTGGGTAATAAGATAGAAGCTATAACAAAAATTCTCCCATCAAAGAAAAGCCGAGGACCTGATTCCTTCACCACTGAATTCTACTAAACATTTAAGAACTACTAACAGCAATTCTACTCAAATTCTTTAAAAACAAACAAACAAACAAACAAAACTGGAGAGGAGGGAATACTTTCAAACTCATTCACCATGATCAAGTGGGATTTATTCCTAGAATGCAAGCATGGTTCAAGATATTCACATCAATCTATGTGATACATCACATTAACAGAACCCAAAAAGAAAACAAAAAACAAAAAACAAAAACTGTAAGATCGTTTCAATAGATGCTGAAAAAGCATTTGATAAAATTTAAGGTCCCTTCATGATAAAAACCCCAATAAACAGAGTATAGAAGAAACATACCTCAAAATAATAAAGGCCATAAATGACAAACACATAGCTAACATACTGAACAGGGAAAAATTAAAAGCCTTTCCTCAAAAATCTAGAATAATATCGCTTCTCGGCCTTTTGGCTAAGATCAAGTGTAGTAAAAATCTAGAATAAGACAATGATGCCCACTTTTACCACTTTTATCCAGTATAATACTGGAAGTCCTCGCCAGAGTAAGTAGGGCAGAAAAACAAATAAAGGACATTCAAACTGGAAGGGAATGAGTTGAATTATCCTTATTCACAAATGACATGACATTATATTAGAAAAAACTAGACTCCACCAAAAAATTACAAGAAGTGATAAACAAATTCAGTATAGTTCCTGGTTAGAAAATGAACATACAAAAATCAGTAGCATTTGTATATATCAACAGCAAACAATCTGAATAAAAAATCAAGAAAGCAATTCGATTAAAATAGCTACAAGAAGAAAATACTTAGGGCTCAATTTAACCAAAGAAGTAAAATATCTATACAAGAAAAACCATAAAACACTGATGAAAAAAAATTGAAGAGGACACAAGAAAGTGGCTATTCCATGTTCATGAATTAGACGAAGTAACATTGTTAAAATGAACATAGTACCCAAAGAAATCCATGGATTAAATGTATTCTCTATGAAAATGTCAGTATCATTTTTAACAAAAATAGAACAAACAACTCTAAAATTTATACGGAACCACATAAGAACTCAAATGACCAAAGCAATCTTTTCATTCTGAAAAAAAAGAAAAAGCTGAAGCATCACATTATCTGACTTCAAAATATACTACAAAACTATAGTAACCAAATCAGCATGGTATTGGCATAAAAACAGACACACAGACCAAAGGAACAGAATAGAGAAGCAAGATATAAATCTGCACATTTACGGCCAACTCATTTTCAGCAAAGGTGCCAAGAACATATAATAGGGAAAAGACAGTCTTCTTAATAAATGGTTTGGGGCTACATGTGGTGGTACACATTTGTAACCTCAGCATTTTGGGAGGCCAAGGCAGGTGAATCACTTGAGCTCAGGAGTTTGAGACCAGCCTGGGCAACATGGTAAAATCCCATCTCTACAAAAAAAAAAAAAAAAAATACAAAAGAGAGCTGGGCTAGTGGCGTGTGCAGGTAGCCCCAAGTACTCAGGAGGCAGAGGCAGGAGGATCACTTGTGCCCAGAAGTTGAGGCTGCAGTGAGCCAAGATTGTCCCACTGCACTCCAGCTTGGGCAACAGAATGAGACCCTGTCTCTAAATAGAAAGAGAAAAAGTGAGAGAGAGAGATAGAGAAAAAATAATAGTTCTGAGAAAACTCTATTATCATATGCAGAAGAATGAAACTAGACCTCTGCCTCACATCATATATAAAAATCAAATCAAAATGGATACTTTAAGGTCTGAAATTATAAAACTACTAGAAGATAATATTGGAAAAACACTTGAGAACATCGGACCGGGCAAAGGTTTTTTTGTGTAAGACCTCGAACAGAAAGCAAAAGCAAAAATGAAAAATTTGGGTTACATCAAGGTAAAAAGTCTTGGCACAGCCAAGAAAACAATCAAAAAAGTGAAGAGATATCCCACGGAATGGAAGAAAATATTTGCAGACTATCCATCTGACCAGCAATTAATAATCAGAAATATATAAGGAGCTCAAATAACTCAATAACGAAAAAAAAACTAATCGGAAACAAAAATGGGCAAAATATCTGAATAGCCATTTATCAAAATAAGACATAAACGGTATATGAAAAAAAGCTCAGCATCTCTAATCATCAGGGAAATGCATATCAAAACTGTAATGTGATATCATCTCAACCTAGTTAAAACAGTTTTTTATCAAAAAGATGAATAATAATGATGCTGGCAAGGATATGGAGAAAGGGGAACGCTCATACACTGCCGACAAGAATGTGAGTTAGTACAGCCACTATGGAAAACTGTATGGAGGTTCCTCAAAAAACTTAACACTACCATATGGTTTAGCAATTCCATTACTAGATATATATCCAAAAGAAAGAAAATCAATATATTAAAGAAATGTCTGCATTCTCATGTTTATCATAGCACTGTTTACAATAGCCAAGGTGTGGAATCAATCTAAGTCCCCATCAAAGGATGAAAGCATAGAGACAATGTGGCATATACACACAATGGAAAATTATTCAGTCATAAAAATGAATAAAATATTGTTATCTGCAACAACCTGGATGAAACTGGAAGTTATTATGTCTACTGAAATATGCTGAGCACAGAAAGACAAATATTGCATGTTCTCACTCATCCATGAGAGCTAAGAAAGTGGACCTCTTGAAGGTAGCCAGTATATTGGTGGTTACCAGAGGCTGGGAAGGGTATGGGGAAAGAGGGTATAAAGACAGGCTGATTAGTGGGTACAAATAGACAGTTAGATAGAAAAAAAAAATAAGACATATTCAATTGAACAGAAACATGACTATACTTTATGATGATCTTTTGTATATTTCAAAATAGCTAGAAGGGGATATTTCAGATATATGTAGCATAAAGAAAAGACAAATAATTAAGATGATGAATATTCTAATTACACTGGTTTGATATATACACATTAAAGTGCTAGATTACCACACGTACCTTGAAAATATGTACATCTATTACGTTTCAATTAAAACAATAAAATTCTGGGAAGGGTAGGGGAGAGGGGCAGGCAAGGAGAAAAAAGAATATAAATGTATTTATTACCACTGAACTATATACTTAAAATGATGTGGATGGTAAATTTTATATGTAAATTTTATCTCAATTAAAAAAAATTTAAATGACTATAAAAATAACCCAATGAGGTGGCATCTTCTTTGGAAGACTGTCCTTGATACTGTTACTGCCTCCTTCTTCTATGCCTCTATTGCTGCCTTATCAGGTCATCAAAGTCATACCATAATTTATAAATCACATGCCTTTATCTCCTTACAGATTGAAAGTCTTGAGGGAAATCATGTCATTCATCTCAGTATCGCTAGTGTCCTCAGTATTCCCAGGGCTAGGAATATAGCAATCAATGAATATTTCTGAAAATGAATTCTTTGAATTTCCACATCCTTGAGCAAACTATGATTGATACTGCCTTTTAAGTTTTATCCAAATGAAAGCAGTTAGAACTTTAAAGAAAAAATTAAAATAAAATTATTTTGAAATATTTAAGATGATGGATATCCCAATTATCCTGATTTCATCTTTACATATTATATGAATAGCAAATTATTATATGTACCCCAAAAGATGTACATTGATTATGTATCAATTTTAAAAAGAAAAATAAAATGGTACCTATGATGTGTGAAGCAGAGTAAAGCAAACTGCAATAAAAAAAGATATGCCTGTATATGGGAACTGACTTACTATAAAATAAAGAAACAGCAGCAAAAAACCACAGAAAAGGATGCAATTGATAATGTTGGCACAACTGGTTTCCATATGGAAAAAAGAATTTAAAAAATATTAGCTTCCTTTCTCAAAGCATGTACACATATACATTTTGGTACATTAAAACATCAATGTAATCTTCTAAAATTCATTTAAAAATGTAGGAAATATAGAAATTTAACAATGAGCTACACATATCTTAGAACTCTGAAAGCATAAGTCATGAAGGATAAGAATGATCAACTTAAGCACAAGTAAAAAAACATAATAAAATTTAAAAATAAAAGAACAGTACATATTTGCAGAACATAGAGCAAAGGGAGGATTAGCATCTATAATAAAAGAACTTGAAAAACAATCCAATAGAAAAGTAGAGAGTGCATTTTAAATTCCAATTCACTAAGTGGAAATCTGAATTAAAAACAAAGGAAAAGATGCTGAAATCTTCAGCCATGAAGATTGTGCAGTCACTATAGTAGTGATATATTATTTCACAGCCACTGGAATGGGAAATAATTTAAAACCTGAGACTACCACATTCTTATGCATGGAAACGTTCATGTAGTGCTGCCAATAATCAAAATTTATACAAAGATTCTGAAGAAATAAATAGCAATATCTAATAAGTTTTAAACTGGCTAATCTCTTTGCCCAAAAATTCTGCCTCTAGGTACATGACATAAACTCTTACACATAGGTAGCAGGTTACATGTAGAAATATGCTTACTGCATTATTTGCAGTAGCAAAAAATTATGGTCTAGTATAAATGCCTATTAATAGGGAAATGGATAAGTTTTGCTATGTTTATATAGTACAATATGTTAAAATGAATGACTTAGACTGATAGGCATCAATGTGAGTAGTTTCCAAAAACCTAAAATGGAGCACAAAAAGCAAATTGTAGATCATCTGGTATAGCATTATTTGTATAAAAAATTTAAAATCACTAAGCTCCACTTCTACTGTATTTGTGAATAGTAAAATTATGCCACGTAACCTGGAAGGATGTGCATTAAATTTTTTATACTGATTGCCCCTAAGGAAGGAAGGAAATAGGCCAAGAGAGTCAAATAAGGAGACTCCAATTTTATCCTTAGTGCTTTATTCTTTTAATTAAAAGTGTCAATGAAAAGAAAATAAAGGTATTCCAGTGGCAGGCTATTGGGATCATAGTGTATCCTTAAGACTGCAGAAAATAATCTATAGAAAGAGGGTGAATAGATTAAGGAGGCAACATCATACTTTCTACAGAATTTACATACTAGTGTTTTTGGCAGTGGTTTAGGGATATAAAAGGATCTCCAAGAGCTGCCAGTCATAGTGTGAGTAAACACTGGTGAGGCAGAGTTGCATGTTCAGGTGGAAGACCCTGAGTAAATGCACAAAGTAAGCTTTTCAGAGGTGTGAGGAAATCTACTAGACTGTTCTACTAGACTAGCTAAAGGTAACCTTTATAGGAGCCACTTCCAGAATCCAAACACAGGTACATTTTTAATTATTACAGCTTATTTTTAAACTATGTACACTTAAAGTCTTTTAATTTTTTCTTTATTTTTTTGAGACAGAGTCTCACTCTGTTGCCCAGGCTAGAGTGCAGTGGTGCGATCTCGGCTCACTGCAACCTCTGCCTTCCGGGTTCAAGCGATTCTCCTGCCTTAGCCTCCCGAGTAGCTGGGACTACAGGTGTGTGCCACCACGCAGGGCTAATGTTTTGTATTTTTAGTAGAGATGGGGTTTCACCGTATTAGCCAGGACGATCTCGCTCTTCTGACCTTGTGATCCACCTGCCACGGCCTCTGAAAGTGCTGGGATTCCAGCAGTCTTACAATGTTTTCACAAGCAACCTGCAGAACCTCACAGCTTGCCTTGTGCGAATACTCCCTGGAAGACTTCCCTGGACCTCCCCAGCTTCTAATGCTCCTTTCTTTCCTACTATAGCTGCAGATACCTGATCTGACTTCCTTCTTTGTTCCAGTTGCCACTCTGATTTCTCTGCTTATATTCTTCTTTAACCAGCTGTTAAAATATGCAGATTCCCCCACTACTTGTCTTCCTACTATCTCTAAAATAAGCCGCGAGTTTAGTAGATTATGAATACTATTAAGATACAGAACGGGAATGTAGTAGCTTTCGCTCTCCTTCCCTCCCTCCTTTTCTCTCTCTCTTTTGTTTAACCAACATTTATTGACAGACTTCATGTGCAATAACCTCTTCTCACAAGGAGTTTGCGATTTGAGGGGTAAGGTGTAGGTTAGAAGAGTGTGGAGGAGAGATGAAAAAAAAACTCACCTAACATGATAAAGAGTAAAATATGACACAATTTATCAAGATGCATTTGCATATCCATTTAACCTGAAAAAACTATTTACTGCATCTATTTGCAACCCTGTTGCTTCATACTCTGGTTTCACCTACTATTATATTCAAGGTAATGTTTGATCAAGGCATAACTTCCTCTCTCAAAAGTATTTTCATTTTAATGTGGACTTTTGGCATGAGGGAAAGCAATGTTTAGGGGTAGTACTGTCCATGGGCTTCAACGTGCAACTTGGGCTGGCTCTGAGCAGAGAGGTCCAATTGATATGGGAGGTAAAAAGAAATTATTTAGGCAGATACTGAGGGTAAGAAAGTCCTCAGTAAGGTTTCTCTTTTTATAAAAAGTAGCCCCCATTTCTTTTCTAACAAAAAGCAGCCTGTAAAATTGAGCTGCAAACATAGATAAGCAAGCTGGAAGCTCGCACAGGTGAAGGCCAGCAGCCGTGACTCCCTGGGGTCTAGGCATGTTCAACATGGCAGTTCCATCTTTCCTTTTATCAGCCGCGCATACAGGAAGGAGCAGGCAACCTGGTGCTGGCCAGGTAAAAACTCCACTTGCATAATAGATTCAGGTGGGGTGGCCAGCCCCTTCAGGCACTATGTAAATGTCATGGGGCAATCTTTGGGCCCTATGGAAATCAAACAGCACCTCCTCAATCCAGTCTGTAAAAACCCATGGACTTCACCATGGGACTGGAAGACCCACTCAGGAGCCTCTCTCTCTCTGCAGGAAAGAGAACTATTCTCTTTTCTCTTCCTTTTGCCTATTAAACCTCGGCTCTTAACCTCACTCCACATATGTCTGTGTCCTTGATTTCCTTGGCATGAGCCAACGAACCTCAGGTATTACCCCAGATGAACGACGTTGCTTCACAATTTGTGAAAGAGGCAATGTTTGGGAAGAGTAACTTTCTTCCTTCTGTGAGAAAGTAGAATTTTAACAAGAAAATTTTCACAGGTTCCCTAACTATACCTGTGCCTCTGGTTTCAAGCAGATGGCTTAATATCACACAGTGGCTTGGGTGGAAGGTGGTAAAAGTGGTAATGGCAGTTTCCACCATTGCTGCATCCTAGCCTCAACTTCTGTGGCAAAAGGGCTCCCACCATTTCTATAAATCAAAAACTTTGCATGCCAACTTTGAAAGGCTGACGATTCTTCCCCCACCGTTTGGGGAAGAGCAGTATCTCCCTTCATGTCTCACTGTTCACCACCAAACACAGCACTCCTGTCTGCCCCCTTGGACTGGTCCTGTTCACCCTAAAAAATTCTTGGGCTTTCCATTTACCCAAATCATGCAATCCTTTGATGAGCAGGACCTCTCATGTCAATTCTCAAGAACTATACCAGAGTATAGAGTAAATAACATGGAAACATTCAGTAATCACTTATTGGAATCAAAGTGTCTCAGAACCAAAAGGTCTTGTGGTGATCATATCGCCCACTGATTTTCCAACTGTGTTCTGAGAAGCCCTGTGGTTTCCCAGAGAGGCTTCAGGGGAGAGGCAACATCTTCACATCTAGGATTCTGCTTCCACCACCTCCAATCAAGTAGAACAGTTACAACATTATTTGCTTTATAATTGCGATTTCAAATAGGACTTTGTTTTCAAAAATAGTTTCTCTCTAAAAAAGGAGGATGAACAATTGAGTTTTGGCATTAAGTTTATTTTTATGAGGAAATGAAAAGTTAAGTAAGTTAAAGTCATTTTCTATCAAGGTCACATATCTCTAGGTTTAAATGATTTGATGTTTACTGAAGAATTCTCAGCATTATGGGAAGCTGTAAAGGAAGACATGTGGGAGCCTTTGATGTCTATCGTCCATCTTACTGTACTACATAAACAGGAGGATGTTTCCCCAAAAGTGAAGTCGGAAATGAAAGAATAATTATGTTTAATTTACCAACATCGCAATTCTGGTATAAAGTCAGGGAAGAAGGAAAAGAATTTTCTCTCTCAAATTTTGTAATGTGCATTATGCCCTGCTCTAACAGTTGGAAGAATAAGAGTCATCAACTGGTATGGGCTAACGTTTGGATCATTTAATCTCGCTGTAACCCTGGGAACAAGTGTTTCTCATTAAAGGAAGTGCAATGGTGTATGCAAACTTTTGGAAAGCAATTGTTTACTCTTGTCTGCAGTTACAAGAGGAAGGACTAAGTCATCAAGCTTCCATTTCTGCCTCTGTTTGGTGATTTCTAATACGGGTCACTTATGAGGCCAACCAGTTCTGTTCAAGGAAGTCACTAAAGAGGGAAATAATTATATTTGGTACAAAAGCTGATGTGGAAGAAAATTCACAAAAAAACAACTTTGACTCTACTTCAGGCTCTGGCTTAATGGTTTGGAAAACTAATAATTAATTTTCTCAGAAAGATGTCAAATAGCTAGAACTATGATGTCCAAATAACATGCAATCCTATTTTTTCTTAATAAGTGGAATCCTCTTTTAATCATTTTCAAACCAGCAACCACAAAATGCATTGTTTTATTCCTGTAATATTTTTCCGCAAGTCTTTTCCACATAGAAAGTTATCTCATTTCCAAGGTTATACACTGAAGACAGAACTTGACTTTACATTCAGATCTCATTTGACCTAACAAACAGAATGATAATATTTTTCTCTATTGGTATTGCTATATGACATAGAACATTTGAAAAGTACTGTTTGTCTTCTGTGGGACTTCCCAGATTAGGTTAAGAAGTATCTATTAATATATATGTGTGTGTGTGTGTGTGTGTGTATATATATATATATATATTTGAGACAGCGTCTCACTCTGTGCAGTGGCACAATCTTGACTCACTGCAACCTCTGCCTCCCGGGTTCATGCAATTCTCATGTCTCAGCCTCCTGAGTAGCTAGGATTATAGGCGTGTGCTAACAGGCCTAGCTAATTTTTTTGTATTTTTAGTAGAGACTGGGTTCCACTATATTGGCCAGGCTGGTCTTGAACTTCTGGCTTCAAGTGATCTGTCTGCTTTGGTCTTCCAAAGTGCTGGGATTACAGGCATGAGCCACTGCACCTGGCCAATATTTGTACTTTAAACAGAAGGACCTGCAACAATAGCTGGAAAAGATGTTGAAAATAAGCCTCTTCTTCCTTGCTGATGTCCAAGACAGATGGGATAGCCACCAAGCAGAGCGAGTTTCATGGAGAAAAGGTCACAGAGTCTGTCTGAACAGATCATGTTGGGAGAAGGGAGATATCCCCTATAATATCTCCATCCCTACCCCAGCAACTCACAATCCAGTTTCATAATGACCCTACCTCATATTGAGGATTACCATGTGTATAGGGTTTATGAGGTGTGGATTATTTGGAATAAAGTTGTGAAGTAAAATATCAATTGTATTAGAAAATATGGTTTGCCGGGCACAGTAGTTCACGCCTGTAATTCCAGCACTTTGGGAGGCCGAGGCAGGTGGATCACCTGAAGTCAGAACTTTGAGGCCAGCCTTGCTAACTTGGCAAAACCCCATCTCTACTAAAAATACAAAAATTAGCCGGGCTTGGTGGCGCATGCCTGTAATCTAAGCTACTTGGGAGGCTGAGACAGGAGAATGGCATGAACCTGGGAGGTGGAGGTTGCAGTGAGCCGAGATCATGCCACTGCACTCCAGCCTGGGCAACAGAGCAAGACTCTGTCAAAAAAAAAAAAAAAAAAAAAAAAAAAAAAAAAAAAAAAAACGGGGGGGGGAGGAAAGGAGGAGGGGAGGGGAGAGGAGAAAGGAAAAAAAAGAAAGGAAAAGAAAAGAGGAAGGAAAATAAAATACAGTTTGTAAAAAGCTCACTTCTGATAGCAGAGAGGTTGCTAACTATTTTTGTCCTTCAGCTTTGTAAAGCGCTAGTTGGAGGCTAAAGACAGCACAGATGAAATACATTTGTGATCCCAAATAGGAAACGTCTGTCATTACAGGAGGTGCGTAATAGAGAGAAAGTGAGTAAACTTTCCCTCTGGGCAGTTAGTGGGTAAAGGGATCCCACTTCAGATTAAAGGACTTGAAGCTTGCACCCATGTTCCAGATTCAGACTCTACTCCATACATCAGAATTCTGCCAGGCTAAATGTAGAAAAGCAAACCACACTAATATGGAACAACTACAAGGACTGCTTCCTTCTCTGAGTGCTTCTATCTGAAGAGTTGCCTGAATATGTAGTATCTCCCATATCTCCATAGCAGGTTCCTTTTTATCATCATGAGATCAACCAATGGAGAGAAATTTGGCTTTCTGTATGCCTCCACCTCTTTTTATCTCCCCTACTTTCCAGACAAAGTAATAGGAATGAAGCAACGAAAGTCACATTACAGCTTAGACTAGGACAAGCCTGTTTATTTGATTGTCATTGGTTCTTATCTAGCACTGGATGTAAATCTATGTACTATGGGAAAAATAAAAGTTAAGAACTTGCTATAATTTGAGACTTGAAATTCAAACCTACTATAATACTATGACTATTTTACAAGTTATTGTTTTTTCTTGGCCTAGATGGTTTATTGAGATGTTTAAAAAGTATTATTTAGCAAAGGCTGTTCGCAATGGCTTACGCCTGTAATCCCAGCACTTTGGGAGGCCGAGGCAGGCGGCTGACGAGGTGAGGAGATTGAGACCATCCTGGCGAACATGGTGAAACCCCGTCTCTACTAAAAATACAAAAAAAAAAAAATTAGCCAGGTGTGGTGGCGGGCGCCTGTAGTCCCAGCTACTCGGGAGGCTGAGGTAGGAGAATGGCATGAACCCCGCAGGCAGAGCTTGCAGTGAGCCGAGATCGCGTCACTGCACCCCAGCCTGGGTGACAGAGCAAGACTCCGTCTTTAAAAAAAAAAAAAAAAGTATTATTTAGCAAACTACATTTCCATTGAAATAACAGAAAACTATCATCAAACTATTATCTCTAAATACTGTGTACAGATCCAAAAAAGGAAGCATTGATTCCCACCAAACAGAATAAAACCTAGATAATCCTTGTATGTTGTTAAGACACTTGAAAACTTTTCTCTCCAAAGTATGTTCTTTTCTCTTTTACAAACTGTGGTCTCAGAGTCACAGAAACCATCACTCTTTTGCCTTTGCTCATACCAGTTTTCAGTAACTTTTAGAATAAAGGACAAAATTTCAATCCTCTCAGGATTCAACTCATGTATTTTAACGGAAAATTTCTTTCCAAAGGATGTTTTTACATTTCTCACATAATCCTAGAATAAATATAAAGAGACATTGAGAGATGACCTAATCTATCCTCATACTTCCTCAAAAGTAAACAGCAAAACCACCCTAAAGTAATGGGAATAACGCTATTTAGTACAAAAGCTTGAGAAAGGACTCCACCGTGTGTTACATATCACAATAATAATTCCCTTTAAACTAACAGGTGAGTTCTCATTCTGGATAACCGAAGCAGCATCATTGAAATCCATTTCTTCTCCTGTTCTCAGCTGGGTTCCAAAGTTGAATTAATATCGCAAACTTTAAAAACTGCGTTATTTCACTGCCTCTCTGGTAGACTGCAAGCTCCTTGAAAAATGGGAACCAGGTCATCATCTTTATATTAGACTCTATATTCTAACTCAGTGCCTGGCACATCCTTGTGTTTATCAAGCAATGCATCAAAGTACTTCAAGTGCATCAAACACTAAACCAACACACTGGCTTATAAATGCTTTTTAATTATATGCTTACAATGCTTGTTAATATTTGCATGATTATCATTTAAAATACATTTTTTGTTATAGCTGTTTCTTTCCCTTCATACCTAGGTAACCCTTATTTTTTCAGCTGTATTTAGCTCAATTATTGGTGTATTAAAAATTAAAAATTTAGACAAAGGCTCAGGCATAATTGCAATATGGAATTAAGATTTGAAATAAATAAAATAGTCAAAAAATTAGTCACAATTTTCTTTTAAGGAGTTATAATAATGCATTTTCTAACTTTCTGATATAGTTCTATACAAAAATATATTTAATTTCAATATGGTCACATGATGCCTACTGTATAATAACCTGTGAAACAAACTAATTTGGATAATGTATGTTTTCAGGAATGTAACTTCACGTTAAAAGTATCTTTCATTCTACACAGCAGGGGAACATACAAGAGGGAGAGTTTCCCTGAGCCAGTATTCTGTCATGTGGCTGTTAGTCTGAAAACTCTGAAACAAGGTAGGCACTTCTTTTCTTCCTTGCCTCACTACCAGCTGCTACTGCCACCTTCAATTTAATGTTCACTATTGTCTAGCTGCCATTAATCACATAGGTTGGTTTGATATTTTGGCCAGTTTAAAACTGAGTCATATAGTAGGTATCTATTAAATGCTTATTTCAGATGAGGGATGCAAGGATAGAATGATTGAGGAAAGAGAAATAAATCTGGTGGGGAAAATGATAAGAAGAGATGGCACATGGAACAGAAAATGAAGGAATAACTTCATTTAAGGAAAGTATAGGAGACAATTTTTTTTCTGCTGAAACTAAAGAAGAACAATAAGGGAACAAGAATGTGTATGAAATGATACTTATACGCTACTGAGCAAACTCACTGCGAGTCATTCTGTGTAACCTCTCAAATCTGAATCACTTTTTAACAGCAAATCGGAAAATATTTTTGCTTGATGTGTATGTGTGTGTGTGTTTTAAGATTTAGAGAAGTTTTATGTGGTCATTGGAGAATTTCAAGTTCTTGTTTCAATATTTATTCTCTTCAAGACTTGAACATCAGTAATGATTCATTTTTATAAGAAAGGAAATTATCCACTTTGACAACCCCAAACTGTAGGCTTCAGAGCTCGTTCTACATATATTATTTCCTGTTTCTATAAACGTGAGTCTCAGAGGTATTACAATTCTTTATTTAAAATAAAGGTAGATGCCTCTGAATATGAATTCCTTTATTACTAAAATCTGCTTAGTTAAGGGATCTAGAAAGACTGCTGTACCAACACAGAATTATCAGGGCTCATTACAACTACATCACTGAAGAAGACTCCAGCACACATTGCAGTCACTGTCTTTCAAACTCCAAGAAGAAAGTATCTACCTAGTGACCATTTCCACTCTAGTAAGTTTAAAATAGAACCGAACTGCATCTCTGCCAGTCTTCCTCCTGCATTCCCTTTGTTCGAATGATGGTAATGGCTTCTAGCTAGTCATCGAGTCAAAAGCCATAAAATAATCTTACACTTTTTATCCCACTTGTTTATTCCAATTATTCCATTTACCGTCATATTCAGCCAGTCACGAAATCTGGTTGAAACCACCACTTACATACTCTTCACATTCACATTCCTCTATTCATTCCTACTATTATAGGACATAGTTCAGATTTTCATGATTTCTGCAATAGTCTTTAGTTTTTCTGTCTCTATACTTTCATCACACACTGGTAGAAATGTTTTTTTCAAGTGTAGTTAAGTGTTTACAGCTTTCTATTCCTTATTCACCTGAGACTTTAAAATGCAACGTGGGACTTCTGTTTAAACTTCATGAATTGGTCAAACACATGAATTTCTTCTCCCTGTTGTGACTTTACAAAAAGGATAATAATAAAAATATACAAAAACCTTCAGAATGAAGGAAAGAGAATGGGAAAGGGCCTAATGTGGGCAGTCATTGAATTTATTCTTATCAGAAGAACCCTGACAGGCTCCAGATTGAGATGCAGCAGGTGGCAAGAATTGTGGGACTAGAGAAAGGAGCTGAAAGCAAGAGAATAACTGACCATCTGAAAACATTGCTGAGACCCGCCCCCCCCCCCCGTCTCCACGTCCTGTTCACCATCATGGGCACTTAGACTGTTACTGCCTCGGGAAGAACACACAAGGTTTATTCTCATGAGAAATTAAATCTGAAAAGCTGTGGGCCCAGAAACTCCAGGCAAATAGGGAGACTGAGGTGAAAATTAAAAAGTTAAATGAAATCCTGTATAAGAACTGTTGAACTATGAGTTCTCTTGTCCATCCTGCTCCCAGGAACCACAGGAGCAGGTGTATAGCCCTCAGGTAGAAAACCTCGGGCTTTTCCTCTGGACAAAGTGAAGAGCCTTAGAGATGAGATTTCCAGAAAGTGACATTGGCAGCACTTTTAAACAAATGCATATACACCAGCGCAAATTCAGTCTTGCAACCTTAATACCCTAGAGTGTAACTCTCCAGGTACCACAGAGCCCAGTAGAGAACAGAGCACCAGCCATCTTCTCAGTGTCTTATCGTTACAATATGAACCAACAGACAAGGATTACAAAGCAAAGAAAGACAAACCGCTAATGTGAAAGGTGGATACAATCAAACTGGAAAATCAAAAACCCAGATGAACCACAATCAGCATATGAAACAATTAGGAAGCAGATTTTTTAAAAAAATGTAAGTATAATACTCTAGAGAAACTAAAAATTATACTGCATCATAACACACTACTAAAATTTAACTATCAGAAAATAAGAACTCTTGACTATTACAAATCTGATAGCTGAAATATAACTATTAAGTGCTGAGAAAGAGTTCAGAAAATCACTTGAATCAGAATATGAAGAAAAGGGAAGGAAAATAAAACAGATAAGAACATTAGAGATCAATCATGAAAATCTTAGTTAAAGGAAATCCAAAGAGAAAGAATCAAGAAATTTGTATGTGGCCAGTGGGAAACAGTCTAAGAATATTTTTTTTAAGTTAGCATAGACAAAAACATTTCCAAACATGAATATTCTTCAAGGGAAAAAAAAGAGATGAAAAAGTGGTTCTCCTATTGATTATTTCTCGGAAAGTTACTGACTTCCATGAAAACAAAGAGACAAACCTGAAAGATATAGAATCCAGGCAAGAGTCTGGGATCCATCTGAGAAAGACTCCATCTCAAAAAAAAAAAAAAAAAAAAAAAAAAAAAGAATGAGGAGGATAATGAGGTGGAGCAAATAGAACGAACTCCGTGTCTCTCTAACACTTGACCTGAAGTAACTCCACTTTTATCTTGTTTTCTTTGGGAATTATAAATACAATTTTATTTAGTAAAAAAAAAAAAATAGGTTCTTCTGCTTTAGAAGTATTTATAAAATACAGCTATAAACAATGGAGAAAGGAATAGGAGACTCTGAGAGATGAGAACAAAAGGAAACATCTCTATTGTAAAATAACTCAATATGGCAATAAAAGACAGAGGCAGAGAAATAGCAGCAGAGCAGCAGTAAAAATAGTAATAGCCTATGAATCAAGAAACTTGGATTTTATTCTGTCTCTGTACTACCAGCCAAATAACTAAAAATCAAGAAAAAAAAAAAGGAACCAAAATAGAAGCAGATTAACAGGTTATCCAGATATTAGAGTTATCCAAGGCAGGCTTTTAAAAAAACTCATCATAAATATATTGAAGGAAATATGTGACAAGATGGAGAATTTCTCCATAAAACAGAAATCTAAATTAAGCAAATCAAATGAAATCTTAGAAATAAAAATTATTAAAAATTTGAAATGGGCTGAACGACAGGTATTGATCTGGATGTTAATTACTTGGTGTACACTTCAGATTTACACACTTTACAATATGTGTATTATATATTACACCTCAATCAATGTATTTTTAATTCATTCCTTCTGCTTGTGAAAATGGGCTGATGAGTGAGAAGGGGAGTGAGCAACAATGAAATAAGGAGAAGTGCTTACAAAATTCGTGTGGTCGGTCACCAAAAGAGATGACGGCATGGATTAGGTGGCAGTGATGGAGCAGGTAGAAAGAAAGGTTTTGAAATAATGTTAATTGGATTGCTAATGAATTTTCCAGTTTTGACAGCTATTTTTTTGAGATACTGAGTTGGAAAAGTGTATGCAACATCTCTCACATAGGTGATTGGATATAGACGTACTAAGCTCAGAGTGGAGATCTGGGCTAAAGATACAAACTAAGTTCTCAGCATAAAAATGCAATTTAAAGAAAAGTGTAAGGTTTAATGAAATCACATAGAGAGTGTAAATGGAGAAGAGAAAGGGACCCAGGTCCAAGGCCTGAAATCACCAAAATTTAGAATTTGGATGCAGGAGTTGGAGACACTTCTGAAGAGGAATGGCCCGTGAGGTAGGAGGAAAGCCATATGAATGTGGCTTCAAAGAAGTCATGAGTGGAGAATGTGTCAATAAGCAGAGAGTGACCAGTCATATCAAATTATGCTGTGAAAATGAAATTTGACCGTGCGGATTTTATTTTTGGCTTTGATGGAAGCATTTCAAGGTATAGGTGGAAAAACTCTAAAAGAAGTGAACTTAAAGGAGAACAAGAAGTGAAGTAGAGACAACAAATAGAGAAAACTCTTGCATTGTGTGAAGGGGAGAAAAGAAATAAGGTACCTGGAGGAGTGCAAGGAATTTTTTTTTTTCTTTTTTGAGATAGAATCAGTCTTTTGCCCATGCTGGAGTATGGGAGCAGGATCTCGGCTCACTGCAACCTCTGCCTCCCAGGTTCAAGTAATTCTCATGCCCTAGCCTCCTGAATAGCTGGGATTACAGGTGCCCACCACCATGCCTGGCTAATTTTTATATTATATATTTCTGGAGACAGGGCTTCACCATGCTGGCCGGGCTGATTTCGAACTCCTGACTTGAAGTGATCCTCCCGCATCAGCCTCCCAAAGTGCTGAGATTACAGGCATGAGCCACTGTGCCCAGCCAAGTATTTTTTTAAAATGTGGGATGTATTAAAGCGCACTTCTACTTTACAGGAGAAAATGCTTGAAAAAATTAGAGTGGATGGGTTGCAGTCTAATTTTGCAAGCAGATGAAGTGCAAGGGATTTTCTTTCATTTTAATCAAAGGGTGAATATTTGAGTACAGATGTGCTTAGGTTTAGGAATTCAGTGATGGTGAGATGATGATGATGGGCTTCTTCTCTGAATGCTTCTAGTTTCCTTTTACAGTTTGAAAAATTTCATCAGAATGTGAACATGAATGGCGAGGTGGAAAGGAAAAAAGAAAAGATAATTAAATGACCATCTTGGGGTATTAGGAAGCAAATTTACTGAAGAAATAGAGCAGCGTTACTGGAGAGGGTCACCTTGAGATGCGTGGCCATCTGTTTATAGTGACACCACTTATTGGGGTTCGCTATCTTCCCAAGCAAAGTTCAGTAATATGATTTGGAGCAGAGTCTTGGAGCCAGAGGAAAATTAGATTTAACCCTGACCTGGATTTTTCCATGGGAGAAAGATAGAAAGGGGAGCATTTCATCCAACTCAAATGCTATAGCGTCTTACACTGAACACCCTGGAAAGCTCTGTCGCTCTTAGGCACAGAGAAGCTAGGGATAATCCTGAAGTTGCTATCACTATCGGTTCTACTCTTGACAAAACTGCCCTTTGTCAAGTAAAGAGCTCATCAAGTGATAGCAACATCTTTGGACATGCTTGATTAAAACCAAGGGACTGCTAAGCCTCTGGTAAGTTTTCTCGCAGGAGAATTATTTGGTAGATAAAATACTTAAGGCAACACATTGCAAGCCACAGCATTGAAAATCCATGTACTGGCTCTGATTAAAGAGGCAGTTGTGGTCAGACCTTCCATCCTCACCTACTTCAAACTCAGCCAACCCTCCCTAGCAGTATATTAGAGAATAAAAATGTCCTTTAGAGATTCACTGACATTTGATGAAGATGGATATCTCCATTAGAAAAATCATCATTTGCAAGCTATCAAAAAGACAGTTTTTGACGTTCTTGGTCAAAATGTTTAACTGGTAGAATGTTTTAAAGTGTACCTATGGTAAAAAATTCAACAGTATACGTTTGTCAGCTGTATTATAACTTAGAAAAATGTAATTTATTATGATACAGACCTGTTTATCTTATGCTGATGTTTCTTTTATAATCTACTGAGAGAAAAAAAAAAACACGTGAAGTGAAACAACACGTTTTTTCTTAGAAAGAACATGGAGGCATGTGTATAAAAGTGGATTGGGAATGTGGTGCTTCTTACAGTTCCTGGAAGTTGGGAGGAAGGAGAGGAAGCTATGGAGGGCCTGGATGGGGTGGCTCACGCCTGTAATCCCAGCACTTGAGGAGGCCCAGGTGGGTGGATCACTTGGGGTCAGGAGTTTGAGACCAGCCTGGCCAACATGGTGAAACCCCATCTCTACTAAAAATACAAAAATTAGCCAGGCATGGTGGCGCATCCCTGTAATCCCAGCTGAGATCCCTAGGGAAGCTGACGCAGTGGACTTGCTTGAACCTAGTTGGCAGAGGTTGCAGTAAGCCAAGATCATGACAATGCATTCCAGCCTGGGCAACAGAGCAAGACTCCATCTCATAAACAGACAAACAAACAAACAAACACTACAGAGGGAGCCACCAAAGTGGAGCTTGTGCTTTAGCCTAGCTGTCTATCCCCAGAATGGCCTGTCCTGGCCCCTCTGTCCAGCTGAGACTACTGAATCTTCTATGACTTGTTACTAACCTATGGACTGGCAAAATCACACCTAATTGTATTCTTTTCCAACAGTCAGTGCACATTTAAACTGATAAAGCAAAGAAACATTCACAGTCATTTCACATACATGAAATGTCTCATCAAGAGGAAGGCTTACTCTTTTCTAAAAACCCCAGAGTCTATGTGTAAATGAGTGTTGTTCCCATCACAATACTTATTTTACAAGCAAGTTATTCTAACAATGATCTGAATGTTATTTTGATGAATTCCTCTTGGAGATCAATCATCTAAGAATATCAGTCACGTAACTACACACAGTTAACCATTTCAAATCCTTGGTGGACCAAGAGAGATGGACAGGTGAACAAACAGATGAACTACTACTAGATGAATTACAGATAGACCTGAAGTCACAGCTCCTTCTGGATCCACTCCTAGAAGTTACTACAAAGGTAATTAAGTTATTTAAACTTCTGTGCCTCTGATATTTTCTGTCTAGAAAATAACTCATTACACTTGGGGCCTAGATTCCATTACAAGTTAAAGGAAGAATAAATGAAAAAGTGCCTGATAGTCATCAAACTACATAGCATACCAGGCATTGTAATTTATCAGCACCTCATACTCTCCTTACAAAGAGCTGTCTCAAGTTTTCCATTAAAACACCGAATTCTCTTACGCACTGGGGAGAATTGAGTTAGATCCATATCTCCTGTCAGAAAAAAACTTCTGAGACAAGTTGTCAAAATGGACAAAGCCAACTAACAAATAGTACATGTGGTAAAATAGATAATAATTTTGAAGGAGAAATGGACACCAAAAGAGTTATGCAAAGTAAAACTTGAAAGAAGGAGCAGTGACTATCTTAGACAAGTACATATAGACTGGAGGTCCCATAAATATTTGAAGGACAAAGCAAAGTTAGAGTAGAGCTATAACCACACTACTATGAGAACACTAAACAGAAATGATCAAATTGTCTTTGTTTGAGGCATTTGGAGAAGGGAAAGGCCGCATCCTAACTGAGCCTTTTTGTTAAGCCTCTGACTTCAGAAATTTCAGGAATATACTTCAGAAATATATGGGGATATATTTTTTATTATCGAAAATTGCATTCAAATTATATAGACAAAAGTTTTTCATTTTAAGCTTAATATCCTCTCACCTAAAATAGCTATAACTATTAATTTATCATATATCCTTCTGAATATTAAAGACATATTTACATACCTATATATATATAGAGAGAGAGAGAGAAATAGACAAAACTTTCTTTTTCTTTTTCCCTAGATCTCTCTTACTTTGTGCTTTACTCTGCTGCTGGCCTAGAAGACTAGAGCAAAGTTAAAGGGTGTAGAAGAGTATAAGACAGGGTTGGAAAGAAAGGCCGGAGCCAGACCATTCTAAATGTCAGGCGATGGTAAGGAAGTTAGTGTGTATTCTAAGTTGTTTAAATGCAAAAACAGGGAATTGTTATAATCTGACTATTTCTAAAGGGTACTCTGGCAGCTGGGGAGGAGATACTATCAGAATGGGGCATAATCCATATTGAAGAGAGCATGAGAGTTGGAGAATGAGAGACAGTAAATACAGACAACTAGAGAAGTTTTGCTGTGAAGGGGAAAAGAAAATTGGCACTTCTCCAAAATACTATATCCAGCACGTTCCCCTCTTAAAATTCTGCTGACAGTTCTTGAAGCCATAGTTCTTGGTCTATCACAGATTTTTTTTTTTTTTTTTTCCAAATAGAGAAATGAGCAGCATCAAAAGATCATGTGATGAAACATGAAATCCCTGACCTATCACAACCCAGCCCTCATCTCCGGACCTATGCTTTCTGAACCAGCCAGATTGTAAGCTTCACATCTGAATGAAAGTCTTAAGCCATCATTCAACAGCAGCAGCTAAGGAGGATCACTCCACACCCCGCCAAGGTGACCCTCTCATTTCATTTCTAAATGAAGTTCAAACTCCAATCCAGCATTCAAGGTTTCCACATTGCCCCCATTATTGCCTTCACATGCTCTCTCTTCTAGTTAAATATAGCTAAGGTCTGTACCTTTGTTTACTCTAATCCCTATACGTAAAATGACCAGTTCCTCAATTCCACATGGACATGTGCTGTGTGTCTTTCAAGACTCCAGTCAAATCATTCAGTTTCTGAATCTCCGGCCATAAAATAATGTTTCCCCTCTAAAATCTCATGGAACTACTATACTAATCCTTTCTATAAGACCCTAAGTAGGTCTTTTGAGTATGTCTTGAACCGAATAGTGGTCAATACATTTGTTGAATAATACTGTTGTAACAGAGTGTTACAATGGGTTATTTCTTCTGTTTCATCTGAGTACTCCAAGCTAGTGCTTCTCAAAAGTGACTGTGAATAGAAGTCACCTGGGCACCAGGTAAAAACGCAGATTCCCATTCAGTAGGTGTGGGATGAGACCTAAGATTCAGCATTTCTTCAAGGTACCAGGTGAAGCTGCTGCTGGTACTTGGACCACACTGAATATCAGTCTACTGAATAGGTGCCAACTATTTTCACACTGCAAAGTGGGACTGCAAACATAGAGAAGGTTGCTTAACATTAGTCTAGTGACATGGATATGGAACAGAAAATTCAACTCCAGCTTTTATAAGGTTGGAGGGGCCAAGAAGGAGCCTGGAGTTTAGAGGAATTTTGGAGAGAATGCTGTGTAATGACGGCCCTGCCTACCCAACTACAACCCGATCTATGGGAAACAGGAGATGCTGTTCCAACCATTAAGCCTAAGGAGAATGTCTTGAAATGGACTGATACAGAGCTGAATTTGTACGTCCTAGAGTTTGAGAGGCATGATGCCTGAGAAATCTAAAGGAAAAGAGACTGTAACAGTCTCCCTGCTGGGGTGGACAGTGTTCTGTAGTGACGTTGCTATGTTAGGAGAGGCAGCATGTCAAGAATTCATTGGACAAATGATGTGCATTATTTTCCATGGAAGAAATGTGGACCATACCCGTGTGAGAATCTGTGTGGGGTTGTCTTAGATGTTGCACAGAAAGGCCACCAGAATGGGTTTGGATACCTCACCAGAAAGATGCTGAAGCTATTAGGATAGGTATCTCAGGGATGAGGGAGAATTGCAGTTAAAAAGTCTGAATCACTTTGTACTTGGCCTTACCAGTGGAGCAGGAGTGAGAGACCCCCTGTGATGACAAGTTTCCCCAACAACCCCAAAGAGAAGGTCTCAGCTATAACACTTGCCAAAACTCAGAGACAGCTGCACAGGCCTTAACTGCGGGAGAGAAAGAATTGTAACACAACTTTAATAGATTTGTCCTTATTGTATTGGAGTGAACACTTTAATTGATGACCTGAGACTTTAGTGAAAGTGTTCAAAGGACATTTTTGCTATCTGAGAATAAAAGTCAATGGCATCTGCTCAAGTTGTCATCAAAGACGTTGGGAAGAACAAATTCTAAAAACAATTTTGAAAGGGCAGTAGAAGACAAACAGTTGTTTTAAAGTTCTACCCTTTGAGTCTAGCTTGTTGAAAGACACAATTACATAGTTACCTCAAAGCACAATATAAAATGCACACTCATGAGTATCAGTTAGCCTTAAACTAAGCCCATAATACTGGTTTAGCTTTGAAGGTGGTAGTATTAAAACAGGTCCTCCAAGAAGCAGATATCAAGATGAGACAGAACAGCTGCACAGAGATTTATTAGGGGCAACATCCATAAGGGAAAATAAGAAGGGAATCAAGAGAGACTGGGAGTGCTGTCAAACCACCATGTAGAATTGACTTTTAACTTGGGTGAAGGACACAGGGAAAGAAAGTTTAGCGAAGCTGTCTTAGACAGCAGTGCAACTCTAGGTGAGGTCAGCAAGGCCTTTGGAGTCCTAAAGCCAAAGTTTATTATCAGGAGCTCCATGTCACCAAGAAACAGGTCTGCATTTGCGTCGCTGCCTCCACTCAGTCATTGATGAGTGTAGCCCGTGGGAAGCCTGTCATCTTGGAAATGAAGTAAAGATTTCAATGCACAGCAACTGGTGCTATAAGTCAATTATGCTCCCCACAGTCCAAGCAGTGCATTCTCATAACTGCCACAGGAGTAATACGGATTTTTAATATGTTTACTTACTTATTTTTGCCATGTTACCTTGAACTGAGAAGAGACCATTTTGAGGATAAATCATGGCTCATGCTGTCATATTTTCAGGTGTTATACAATTGCCCTTGGACAGTGTATTTATAAAAAGCTGAATGTCACTTTTCTTCATCGGAATTGAAAAGGTGTTATTGATATGGACATATGCTCAACAGCAAGCAACAGTCACACCAGGTCCAGAACTCACTAAATTATTATAGAAGAACCCAAATGTGACTTTTCAAGGGCTCTCAGATCATACTAAGTACAGACCATTGCAGTACCCATGTGCATTTGGTAATTATCCACTGACATGAACATCTTAACATAAAAACTCATTTAAAAATAAAAGTTATTCTCATTAAACTGCTCAAGAGAGCCACATTAATATTCAGTTTGACAAAGATTATAATTTAAGGCCTGGCGTGGTGGCTCACGTCTGTAATCCCAGCACTTTGGGAGGCTGAGGCCGGAGGATCACGAGGTCAGGAGTTCGAGACCATCCTGACTAACACAGTAAAACCCTGTCTCTACTAAAAATACAAAAAATTAGCTGAGCATGGTGGTGGGCGCCTGCGGTCCCAGCTACTCGGGAGGCTGAGGCAGAAGAATAGCATGAACCCAGGAGGCAGAGCTTGCAGTGAGCTGAGATCATGCCACTGCAGTCCAGCCTGAGCAACAGAGCGAGATTCCGTCTCAAAAAAAAAAATATATATATATATATATATGTATATATATATATAAAATTATAATTCAGGCTTTTCAATAGTTGTTAATCATCAAATTATACCTTTACATAAAAGCAAAGGACAATTTAAGGAGTGACACTAACGTGCAACAAACACAACTAGTTTAACTGTTTAGCCATACCTACTTAAGTCAATATAAAACGAAAGCAAAAAGTTAATTCCGTCAGTTATTTTATCTATGCAATCTTGATTATGCAGGTTAAACACATTTGACTGACTCAAGTTTTATTGGGGAACAGCCTTTGATTGTATTTTCAAAATAGACAAGATTGATTTTTTGTGTGTAATTTACACGTTTTAGCCCCTGTGAACACAGCCTTGGGGATGAATAATAGCAGCATAAATATAAGCTGAAGTAGAACTTATAAGCAAGAATAGATGATAAATAAGGATAGGACCCTAAGGAAACTAGCATCATATGGCATGAATGAGTGGAGGCTAAAGGGGACTGGAACACTTTAATCTTGAAAGCTAAGGGATTCCTTCCAGATTCAAATCATTATTCACCTTTCTCTCAGAGGAAGATATTGTGTCAGGTATATGTCAAATATTTATTATTTAAACAGTAAAAAAATTTCCCCTATCTTTGTCATACCATAAATGAAAATTTAAAAATCAATTTTGGTTGAGGTCACCAATGAGGTAATATGAAAATCCACACTAAAAGACAAATAAGTAATGTCATAGGGAACTATTCTCCCATTACAACTCACATATATTTCCATTTATAGTATATTTATAGTTTTTATACTGTATGTTCACTATCTGAATGTCTACCTTCCCCAATGGACTTCTAAACATATTAAAGATATTAAGTATTTCTCTTCAAACTATTTGTATCACTAGCAACTAGGAGTGTTCTTAGGGATTAAGGGGACAGATTTTGTCAGGTTCAGACCTTGGCTCCAACACTAAATGTGTTTCCTTGAGCAACTTAGTAAACCTCTTTATGACATGATTTAAAAGAGGAATTATAACACTTAACCTCAGTGTGTTATGAGAAGAAATGGAATGTAAAGCCTTAATACAAGATATAGTAATCACAAAATGTTGCTGTTATTGTTATCACTATCATGGTTATGATTTTTTAAAATTACAGCAGATCTCTGTAACGACTTGGTTAATGAATATGCTTTGTGACCCTATCAGCCCAAAAATAAACTCAAAATTCAAAGATTATGGAAGTTCACAGTAAAAATAAATCATGTTAAATACTTGACTCCATAATGCTATACCCTGTCATTTTTGAATTATTTGTTCATACATAATTCTAAACTGTGCAGCCCCATGTAAGGAGCCTTCTGGGATCTCATGTCCCACCAGTGAGGCAGGTGGAACACAGTCGAAGCCTCGAAGGGTAGAAATGTGGAGAATAAAATTAAGAAGATAGTAACAATCCTCTGCTCTTAAGAGAGAGGCTCCATGTTCAAATGCCTAAGTCTAAGAGGTGTGGTAAATCTGAATCCAATACAAGTCAATATTGATATCAAACTTTTGAGTAACTGTTTTCATGTTCTTGAAAAACTACTAAGAAAAGAAATATGGTTGATGCATAATAAGCAAAGTTTGCCGACAATGAGAACATTAAGAATTAAGCAATAAATCTCAACGAGAAAATGCTGCAAGCAGGAATCAAGCCAAATGGAAAATATGAAGTCCCATGCAGCAAAATTCAATAAAATGATTTAAAAAAATGTATCAACTGAAAAACTGTAAGAGATAACAAAAAATTTTAGAATGAAGACTAGTTACAAAATAAATATTCAGACATTGATAGTGGCTTTATATACTAGCAATATCCTATTAGAAAATACAATAAAATATTCTCATTTAAAGAAGGAATAAAAATATAAAATCTATAGAAATAAACACATCAACAAATAGATAGGAACGAAATTTAAAGCATATAAACATTTACAGAGAGATGGAAAACAAATCTCAAATAGATAGAAAACTATACAAAAGTAGGTTTGAAAGGATTTATCATTATAAACAAATCAACTCTTTCTAAATCAATACATAAATTTAAAGCAACCTCAATACAAATTTCAAATGATGATTTTGAACCTAAGAAAGGACTATAAAATCCATCTGGGAGAATAAATGGGGAAAAGAGTCAAGAAAAAAATGGAACTGAAACTCTGCAAGATGAGAACAAAATAGAGGTTATTAGCTGAAACAGTACAAGTTAAACAGAGCTGAGGAACATGTCAAGAGAGGATCATTTAACGAAAGAGGTTTTAAGCACAGGAGAGACAATTACAAGTCTTAAACTGAAAAGGTCACAGGCAGAAGGATCAAACTAGCCTCAAAAAACAGTTCAGTGTCAGCCATAAGTCAGGGGAACCCCACTGAGGCAGGTCGTGGTTGGATACCAAGGCAACCCCCCACCAGCTTCTGTGGAAGGTATGTGATTTACAGGCTTTTGGGGATGACATTCAGAGCTTATGGAATTGAGTCTAAGTGTGCACCAACAGCATCTCACCTCTCTGCACATAGGCCTCAAATTCTTCTTAGCGCTTCTCAGTCATAAAATCAAGTACCTACTGACATGTGCCAGTCACATCACACATTCTCAGTCATAGCGGGACAGAGCCAAATTAATGCTTCCCAGAACTGATGCACCTGCCTAAGTCTCAGGCAGCTTGGCCCATCAATGGGGGCATGGGAGCTTCCAGGCTGGGAGTCTCTCCAGAAAGAGCCATCAAATGCTGTGACAACTACCATCTCTAGAGGATATTGACATTCAGGTGGAAAGAGGGATGAGTAATTCCTATCCTTCAGATATTTTGAAACATTAAAACGTTTGGGAGGGTACAGAATAACTTCCTGGTGATTGGCTAAATATAACGTAACTGGTTAAGAGCACACACTTGAGCCAGAACATATGGATTTGAATCTTGACTTTGCCCCCTTTCTAAATGTAAGTGGTCATTTAACTTTTCTTGATCTATCTTTGGTAAGCTGGGGTTAATCTCTCGTAAGATTGTTGGGAGGATTATGAGCAAATATATCCAGCATTTGGAGGCATGATTATTTCATCGTACTACAAAGCATTTGCTCTTATTTTAAATGAAGCATTTAGTAGTAGGTAGAGAGGACTTCTTGTCCCTTCAACCGTAAGCCTTTTTACCAACATTCTTTTTGTTTTCTATAGAAACAACAGAGTCATAACTGATACTTTTTTTCTCAAAAAGTACCTGAAAAAATTCCTCAGCAGAGCCTAAAAAGACCCAACGAGGAGGTCTATACAGAATACATCCTCCTTTTGCAATCCTGCAGTGGTTCCATTTTCAGGAAGCTGATTCCCTTTGGCAAGCACAAAATTATCATTTGACATTTGCAGGTGATGCGTGTCCTGGGAGAAAGAAATGTAAGCAATGTCAGAGTTCTCCTGTCCATCAGCAAAGGAAACACATGTGAGCCCCAGGCTGTTTGTGCCAGAGTCCTTCCCAATAAAATGGGTCAGAGCTCTTCTGCAGTCTGCATTCTCTCTCACACGGTCCACTGAAGACCGAAGCAGCACATTGGAAGTTCTACCGCTTGTTCCACTCCCACTCCCACAAGTCAGCAAGGGAACATGGGACCAAACCTCACATTCAGGAATTGTATTGACACCTTGTAACACCTTTATGATGAGTTGAATTTCTGAGTTACTTTACATGTGTATCTTTAAAATTTCTCTCCAGATGGTAGAAATGAATGTCGTATTCTGAATCCAGAGGTGAAGTGCATCAAACACACAACCAGCAAGGCTTGCAGGTTGCCAAAAAAAAAGAAAAAAGATATTGGAAGTAATAACCATAAGTGCTTTCGCTGAATTAACTGAAAATTTAGGAAATAGAAAATAACATGGGAAGGCCATATTGTCTGCTCCACTCAACACCCTCTACCCCAGTGAACACACATGCACGTACAGTAACAGACACATACGCACACGTTTTCTCCTGTAACCTTCAAGAGGATACAGCCTGAATACTGCTCTTACCTGAAATCTACACATGAGTCATTGAAATTTTGCTTCTCTGGCCATTCTGTTCCATCTCAAGCCCAAACCAAGGAAACCCCAATTACATCTCCGAAGTCCTGCCTCCTCATTAAGCTACAGGAAGTAAAGGTAAGTGTAGACACATTCTTCCAAATAATGAGTTGCTGATTACAGACGGCTTTCTTTGTTCTAGGTATTGCACTAGAACTAGGCATGTTTTGCTTTTAGTTTTCATGAGAGTCAAGCAAGGAAGGTATCATTAACTCCATGTTACACACACAGGGAAAATAACCGGGCAAGTTCCTGAACCACATGGAAAAGAAGTTGGACTATCAAATCAAAGCAGGAGCAGGCAGGGGACAGGAAAGAGGCACAGGGGTAGGCACAGAAGAAGGGTGGAAAGGGGCTGCTGAGAATGTTCAGGGCATGAGCCCGTGCTATGTGACGGGACTGTGCCATTGCCAAGGCCAGCATCAAGTTTCTGGAACTTCATGATGATGTTCCCCCCAACTTATCTGACCCCAAAGCCAGGTAGGGACCAATCCAAGATTTCTTCTGTTTCAATAGTGTAAAATTAGTTTTTCCTCCTCCTCAAATTCCACATCCTGCATCACTGGAAGAAAGAACAGTAAACTATGCAAGAAAAGGCAGAAAATGTTTAAATCCCCATTTATTACTTCCAGTATGAATGCTGCCTCAAACTGTACATCACATTGTCTCTACTGTCTATAGACTCGGAAATTAGAGAAGAAACAGACAGAGCGCCCTCATGTTCTTGCTCACCTGCAGTCCTAACTCCCACACCAAATTTACCCTCAGCGGAACAGTGTAGAGAAAGGAAGTAACATGCTATGATCAGAGCTACAGTCCAGAAGTAGATAAACCTGTCTGTAATCAACCTCCAATTTCAAAAACATCAACAACAATAACAATACAGACTTGGTGAAAAACAATGAAAATTCCTATGGATCCGCAGAACTCCCATCTGATGTAAAGCATCTCTTATCTGGAAGTGCCTCTATAATCACATTGTCACCAATGTGGATTAAAAACATTTCTCTCCCTTCATGGTCCGAATAGCATGTCCCCTCTCTGCCCAACTTTTCCTAAGAGCCCAAGACTGACTTGCCTCAAACTGGAAGAGGATACACAAGGGTGTCAGGGGAGTGATCCGTGGGGTCTGAATCCTGACAAATTTCGGCCAAGAAAGGAGATGAACTGGCTTATTGGATGACGGACGGGGGAAAAAATAAGAAGGAAAAGGAAGCCCACAACTTCTTCTACATGTTTGCCTAACATATTAGGAAAAAAAGGAACTATTCAGTTGATACAAAAAATATAGGAGCCAATTTTAATATGAATTTTAAGGCATTTTAAAATATATATATATAAATAAAATATTCTGGATTTGTAGGCTACATAGGTTTTACTTGTAGGCCTTTGAATAATGTCTTCAGAACAGATAAATGTAAGTAAAATTACATTCTTTCCATTTTGGTCTACATTTTGACTAGTTTTGTTCTAAACAATAGTGAAAGTTGCCTTAAAGTGCCTTTCCTCCCAATCTCCAAGTAAACTAGAATTGGTTACAAGTAGAAATTATTGATAATTTTCTCAGGAAAGTCCCTGGCACAGACAAAAACTTTGGTAACTACTGAAAATGAGCTAGAAGAACATAATACAGAAAGCTATATTTAATCCAGCTTCTTAGTTACAAGAGCTAATCAGTAACAATTCTCTTTTGCATCATAGACAAAGCTCTGCCTAAAGCAACTGTTCTCTAGGCCCCTCTCAGTGGTAACGGGAGTAGTTTTGGCATAGGGGATCTACCTGTGGTAGTCACACACATCACACTAATTTAAGCCTGTAATATGCCCAGCTGTGGACATTAGGAAATCTTTGGTAATACATACACTAATTAGTGGATGCTGATTACTGAGAAAATTGAAATAAAAACAATCACATCATAATAAAGATAGACAGAAGTGGGTAAAGATGAGTAGAATATACAGGGTTACACATTTCAACTTCATGCAGAAAAGAACTTTCTCAGTAGTAGGGTTTTGGAAAAATGCAGAGCTGTCCTGCCAGACAATGGGCTCCCTGACGCCAGTAGTGTTTAAGTACAGGCTAGAAATCCATCTGCCACTGATATGATGGAAAGTATACCTGTACTGATGATGAACTAGTGATTTCCAAGGGCTCTCTAAATGTTTTAAGACCCTTAATTTATTTTTTTAAAAAAATGCAGTCTACTTTCTGGAGTGGAAGTTATTTGAAAATAATGCTTGAAATGAAAACAATGAGAAAAATACATCATAGGAGGTGAATGACACATCTAAATCAAGTATGTTCAATGTTCAGTGCTAGGAGAAAGGAAAATAGTGCTTCCAGTAACTGACAAGTACTGAGGGAGAAAACAAGCAACAGGCCAGGCGCAGTGGCTCATGCCTGTAATCCCAGCACTTTGGGAGGCTGAGGCGGGTGGATCATGAGGTCAGGAGTTCAAGACCAGCCTGACCAAGATGGTGAAACCCTGCCTCTACTAAAAATACAAAAAGTTAGCCAGGGGCAGTGGCAGGTGCCTGTAATCCCAGCTACTCTGGAGGCTGAGGCAGGAGAACCCATTGAACTTGGACGGCGGAGGTTGCAGTGAGCCGAGAGCTTGCCACTGCACTCCAGCCTGGGTGACAGTGAGACTCCATCTCCAAAAAAAAAAAAAAAGAAAGAAAGAAAGAAAGAAAATAAGCAACACATAGTACATGTGAAATAAATGGTAATGTTACAAACAAATAAGATAATTCCCATGGTAGCACATTGCTACATTTCAACAGATTTATAATTCCTGTTTTTCACCACTTCACTCTCCCTCTTTTGAACTTTCATCATCTGAAGATTACAAAACAAATACAAATGAGAAGGGGTTTATGTTCTTCCTTTGTTAGAGGAATATCAAACCCATCTATTTTCTAGGCCTTCTGATGAACATTTTGAGAAACTGAGCAGCCTTGATTTTATCATTTTGCTGAAAAATTTTTGATTATGCCATGTGATCCTTAAGGAGATAGGGAACATAATTTCTGAGATCTTAGAAATAAATCCCTTTTGGGAAGGAAAAAAGAAAACTTTTTTGAATGTTCTATAGTATTCCCACAGCTTTCTCCACTCAAAGTCCCTTAAAACATGTCATCCCATTTGGAGTGCAAAATATAGGAGTGGCTACATGGAAATAGAGAACAGACTTGTGTGTATTAGAGGCTGAGAAGTATAGGGAGGAGGAGAGACTGGTTAACAGACACACAATTACAGCTAGATACACAGAATGTGTCTGATGTTCTGCAGCTCTGTAAGGTGAATATGGTTAACTAACTTATTGTATATCCTCAAAAAGCTAAAAGAGAGGATTTTGAGTGTTCACAACACAAAGACATGCTATGTTTGAGGTGATAAATACCCAGATGATCCAAATTTGATCATTCCACATGTATATATGTATTGAAACGTCACTCTGTGTCACATCAATATGTATACTACGTGTCAACTAAAATAAAAGAAGGAGCCAAACATATCTCCAGGGTGCTCCAACAATCGTTTCATAATTGTTCATTTGCTTTTTTTTTTAATCATTTTTAAATATGCAGACAGAAAAGTGCATTGCACAAAATCAAATACAGAGCTTAGAATTGATCACACCCCACACATGTCAGGAAGTGTCGCCCATCATCCTGACCCTCGTCTTGTGCCTCGTTTTGTTTTCTTTTATTGTGTGGTAATATTTTTAAAAAGGCACTTTGGGAGGTGACGAAGAGAGGATCACTCGAGGCAGGGATTTCAGAACAGCCTGGGTGACAAAGGAGACCCTATCTCTACAAATAATAAATAAATAAATCAATCAATCAATCAATAAATGAAGTTTTATTGGAAAAAAGTATAAGTACTTCGAGGCAAAGGTTGGTGTATCTTCTTTAAGAGAAGATACTTATTTGCTTCTACTAGGCTTCCGGGCACTGACAATACAGAGTCTTCTTAATGCAAATTCAGTGACTGAGATGACTGAAAGCTATAGCTTCTAAGAAGTGTGGCCTGGAGCAAATTCTGAGGAACCCCAAACTAAAAGGTTGAGTAAAGGGCTTACTTGGAATCCTTCTTTGTAAGACTCTGGACTCTAATGTTTTGCATCTTTTGCTTTAAGGGTCCGTCAAAAGTGCAACTGAACTTCCTGCTGACTCTTCTAGAATCGGTAAATGTACCAGAAGAAAGTAGCCCTAAATTTTGGGCACATCTTTTCGTGTTTTTGTCTCCTCTAGGATCTTAGCCCTATAACTCTCTACTGGCTTGTTTGTTCTCTGATATCTGTAAATTATTTGCCTAGATTTTCTAATCTCCCTCCATAGGGAGGGTTATTCCAAATTACTCTTCTACCGATAATGTTAGCAGAAGTCATAATTAACATTCAGAAGTCTTCTTATAATAATAATCTGGACAAATTGAACCATTTATTTCTATAAAAATAAATTTTTATACATTATCTAAAATAAGGATGTTCCTACCACATATCAAAGCTACTTATAAATAATCATAATACACTATTATTGAAACACACCACTATTTTTGAATGCAAAATAAAGATCATTTTTCTTAATTCTTGCAACTGTGATCTTGTGGCTGAGGGACCCTGATTCTTAGTAACAAAAAAGAGTGACCAAATGGCATTAGCATCTCATCTATATGAGAAGAGAATATTTCTTCTGACAGAGAAGATAATTTTTTTCAAGTCATTCAACTGGCAGTAATATTTATGGATCCCTTAGCATATGACCTGAATATTCTACATGTTTTTATGTATACTTTTCTTATTTAATATTTATAATATACATCTAAAATAGATATTAATAGTTCTCATTTACTAACAAGAAAACTAAAGCTTAAAGAAGTTAAATGACCCATCAAAGGATACATGCCAAAAAATGGCAATGGCCATAAAGGGGACACATTCAGACCCAGGACCCCTGACTTTTGAAAATTACGTGGAAAATAATTCAAACACAAGGCTGGGAATTCATAAAGCCAGAAATAAGTGAAACGTATTTAAGAAGGAAAGAAGGTAGATAGGCCTTCACAACCATTATTTCTGAGTTATAAAGACAATTCATACACCCATAAAAGTCAACTGCAAAAAATGAACTTTGCTAGAATCCAATCCACCCAATTCATTATACAGGAGGAACTTAAATCCAACTGACCAAAAGAAAGAGAGTAAAAAGAGTACAGAACTGAAGAAAAAAGGGGACAGGGATCACAGTTACTGTGAATGGACGGGCTCTCAAAAGAAAAGTGAGGGAAGAGAGCCAGGACAGCTGAGGTGCAGAAGAGGAAAGTAGCAAGGGTCCGGCTGAGACCGACCCCAGAGCAACATGGAGCCCTGAAGAAAGGGTAGTGGGAGTGACTCTCTGCTCCCCTCACCTCTGTGGCAACCGCTGCCTGCCAAACTGTTGGGAAGACTCTCCACACTCATAACCCTGTGACATCACTCACAACCCTGTCCGTGATGACTTGGGAACTTCATGAGAACAGAGGACCAGGTAGCCAGTTCGCACAGAGGTTCCCCCACCCCACTCAGACCCGAATTGAGGTGGTGAGTACCATACTGGTTACGTACCTATCATGGGCCACTGTCCTGCCTAGGAAATCTCTGCCCCCAAGACAATGAACCAGCAGATCCCCAGCAAACATACCTTATAATCCCCTCAGACTTTCGCAAGCACAGCGGACAATCAAGTCCCTGGGGAGCTGTGGAGTCCCTAGAAATCTAATCCTTGGTGTAGGCTGCCCCAAGGGAGGAGCGAGTACAGCCCATCAAAGCCCTTTTCGGGACAAAGGAAATGAAGGTGCAGCACCAATCTCTAAAATGAGCAGCACCCAGCAGCTGGGAAAAGGGATGGAGAGGGGGTTATTTTCTGACGCCCACCCCATCTACTATTGTGGATACTGCAGAGGTTCTCCCCACTGGGGGCTGGCACATGTACACTTAGAGAAAGTGCTTTTTCATGAGGCAGAAATTGAGCCTGTGCTGCTTGGGCTTGCGTGAAGGTTGGGGCCCAACTCCTTCTCCCTACACAGAGCAGCAACACCCTGGCAATGGAGGCCAGACAAGCCATACAGTTGTCTGCTCTAGACAGAGGGAAGAGGCTCAGCCCTGAGCCCGGTTTGATGGTAGTTGCCAGAGGGGCATAGCCACATCCAAAGGCCCACAGCCACACTGCAGCTGGGAGCCAAAGAACAAAGTCTAAATGAACTGAAACAGGGCCATGATAGGGAGGAGAATTGTGTTCCTAGCTGCTTAGGACAAGCCTTCACTCCCACTCCCTACCCCAGGGACCTAGAACACCCGAACACAATCTCTTCCCATCAGGGTGGGCACTTCCACCTGAGCTGAGAGTGAGCTGGCTCTTACTCTTCTGCGCCACGTACTGGAATGGAGTCGAATTGCACCACCAAATAAAAAATCTGCTTACTTCCACCTAAGCTGAGAGTGAGCCGGCTCTTACTCTTCTGCGCCACGTACTGGAATGGAGTCTGAATTGCACCACCAAAAAAAAATCTGCTTACCGGGTGTCTTAACCGCTAGTACACAAGATGCGCTTCCTGAGACCTCCACACCGAGAGCACCACAGAATATGGTGTATGGGCTCATATGCCCAATATACCCCTACAACAAGCAGCATCTTAGAAAGCTATCACACAGAGCCTATCCACAACAAAGAAACCCATTCAGAGCCTTGGCTCCCACGAAAGCACCCAGAAACAAAACTGGATGATTATACACAACATGCACCGTAGTCATAATCTTAAGGGTAAAGATAAGAAATTAAAAACAGTCCCATCAAAATGATAGAAAATTCAAAAATAACAAGCAACAGTTCCCTAAGATGAATAGAAATCAACAGGAGAACTCCAGCAGTACAAAAAGACTGTTTTGACAACTCCAAAAGATTGCATTAGCTTTCTAGCAATGGATCCTAACCAAAGTCAAAAGTCTAAAATGACAGATAAGAAATTTAAAGTATAGATTGCAAAGAAACTCAATGAAATCCAAGAGAAAGTTGAAATCAACACAAAGCAACCCAGTCAGACAAAATTTTAAAAAAATTAATGAACAAAGCACTTAAGAAATATGGGATTGTGTAAAGCAACCAAATCTATGATTAATTGGCATTATGATACAGAAGAAGAAAAAGTAAGCAAATTGGAAAACATATTTGAAAGAACAGTTCAGGAAAATTGCCCTAATATTGCTAGATTTCAAGACCCAGATACAAGAAATTCAGAGAACACCTGTGAGATACTATACAAGATGACCATCACCAAGGTATGTGATCATCAGGCTATCCAAGGTCAATGCTAATGAAAAAATCTTGAAGGCATAAAGGGCAAAATTACCTATAAAGGAAATCCCATTACTCTAACAGCAGTCTTCTCAGCAGAAACCTTATAAGCCAGAAGAAATTGGGGGCCTACTTTTAGCCTTCTTAAAGGAAAATAAATGACATCCATGCATTTTACATCCTGACAAACTAAACTTCATAAATGAAAAAGAAATAAAACCTTTCCCAGGCAAACAAATGCTAAGGGAATTCATAACCATCAGACCAGCCTTATGAGAAATGATCAAAGGAGTTCTAAACATGGAAATGAAAGGATAATACTTGCTACCATAAAAGGACAAGTAAGTACAAAGCTCACAGGTCCCATAAAGCAGCTACACAATTGTACAAAGCGACCAGCTAACAATGCTAGGAGAGGAACAAAACCTCACATATCAATATTAATCTTGAAAGTAAATAGCCTAAATGCTCTATTTAAAAGACATACAGTGGAAAATTAGATATAAAAACAATACTCAACCTGCTGTTGCCTTCAAGAGTCCCATATTGGCCCAGCGCAGTGGCTCACGCTTGTAATCCCAGCACTTTGGGAGGCCGAGGCAGGCGGATCACGAGGTCAGGATATTGAGACCACGGTGAAACCCCGTCTCTACTAAAAATACAAAAAATTAGCCGGGCGCGGTGGTGGGCGCCTGTAGTTCCAGCTACTCCGGAGGCTGAGGTAGGAGAATGGCACGAAACCAGGAGGCGGAGCTTGCAGTGAGCCGAGGTCGAGATTGTGCCACTGCACTGCAGCCTGGGCTACAGAGCGAGACTGTCTCAAAAAACAAAAAAAAAGTGCCATATTATGTGTAATGATACCCACAGGCTCAAAGTAAAGGGATGAAGGAAGACCTCTCATGCAAACCAGTGGACTTCAACACTCCACTGACAGCACTAGAAAGATCATCAAAGCATAAACTAATAAAGTAACTCAGGACGTAAATTGGACTCTTGTCCAAATGGACAGAACATTCAATTCAATACCAAAGAATATACATTTTGATCATCTGTGCATGAAATAATCTCTAAAATGGTCATAAGGCAAATCTCAGTAAGTTCAAAAATCAAAATCATATCAAGTATATTATCAGACCGCAAAACAAAATAAAAAAAATTAATACCAAGAGAACTCTCAAAACCACATGAATATATGGAAACTAAACAACTTGCTCCTGAATGGCTTTTGAATAAGCAACTAAATTAAGGCAGAAATTTTTAAAATTTTGAAACATACAAAAATAGACACACAACATACCAAAACCTATGGGATACAGCAAACCAGTGTTAAGAGGAAACTTTACAGCGCTAAATGCCTACACCAAAAAGATAGAAAGTTCTCAAATTAACAACCTAATGCCACACCCAAAGGAACTAGAAAAACAAAAACTAACCAAATGCAAAGTTAGCAAAAGTGAAGAAACAACAAAGATTAAATGAAACTGAGACCCAAAAAATACACAAAGGATCAACAAAACAAAAAATTGGTTATTTGAAAGGATAAACAAAACTGAAATATAAATATCTAGATTAACCAAGAAAAGGAGAGAAGATTCAAATAAGCACAATCAGAATTGATAAAGGTGTCATCACACCTGACACCACAAAAATACAAAAGATCCATGCAGACTACTATGAACATTTCTATGTGCACAAAATAGAAACCAAGAGGAAATGGATAAATTCCTGGAAACATATGACTTCCCAAGATTAAAACACTAAGAAATTGAAATCCTGAACAGACTAATAATAAGTTATAGAATTGAATCAGTCATCAAAAATCTACCAACTAAAAAAAGCCCAAAATCAGATGGATTCATAGCCAAATTCTACCAGATGTACAAAGAAGAGCTGATACCAATCTTTCGGAAATGTTTCCAAAAAACTGAGAAAGAGATTCCTCCTTAAATCATTCTGTGAAGCCAGTATCATCCTGATACCAAAATGTGACAAAGACACAACAAAAATAGAAAACTACAGGTCAGTATCCTTGATGAACGTAGACCCCCAAATCCTCAACAAAATACTAGCAAACCAAATCAAGAAGCTTATCAAAAAGTCAGTTCATCACAATCAAGTGGATTTTATTCCATAGATGCAAGGATGATTCAACATATGCAAATCAATAAACATAATTCACTACATAAACAGAACTAAGAACAAAACTATACGATCCTCTCAATCAATGCAGAAACAGCATTCAATAAAATCCAACTTCCCTTCATGATTAAAAAAAAATAATAATACCCTCAACAAACCAGGCCTTGAAGGAAGTACCTCAAAATAATCAAAGCCATATATGACAAGCCCATGCTTAACATTATACTGAATGGGGAAAAGTTGAAAGACTTCCCCCTAAAACCTGGAACAAGACAAGGATGTCTACTCTAACCACTTCTATTCAACATAGCACTGGAAGTCCTAGCTAAAGTATTGAAGCAAAAGAAAGACAGAAAAGGCATCTAAATAGGAATAGAGGAAATCAAATTATCTCTATTCACTGATGACATGAATCTATAACCAGAAAGCCTTAATGATTCTTTTAAAAAACTCCTAGACCTGATAAAGGACTTCAGTAGTCTTCAGCTTACAAAATTAATGCACAAAAATCAATTGCATTTCATACACCAATAGTGCTCAAGCTGAGAACCAAATCAAAAACTCAATCTCATTTATCATAGCCACACAAAAAATATAAAATACCCAGGAATACATGAATTCATATGTATTCAATGGTTATGAATACATAACCAAGAGTTAAAAGACCGTTGCAAGGAGAACCATAAAACACTGATGAAAGAAATCATAGGTGATACAAACAAATGCAAAAACATCCCATGCTTATGAATAGGAAGAATCAATATTATTAAAATGACTATACTGCCCACAAAAACTAAAAATTCAATGACATTCCTATGAAATTACCAACATCAATTTTCACAGGATTAGAAAAAAATTGATTAAAATTAATATGGAACTAAAATATGCAAGAATAGCCAAAGCAGTCCTAAGCAAAAAAGAACAAAGCCAGAGGTATGACCTTACCTGACTTCAAACTATACTACAAAGCTATGGTAACCAAAGGAGCATGATATAAGTACAGAAATACACACATGGATCCATGGAACAGAATAGAGAACACAGAAATAAAGCCACACAACTATAACCAAATTATCTTCTACAAAGTCATCAAAAATAGACAAGGAAAGAGGAACACCATATTCAATAAATAGTGCTGGGAAAACTGGCTAGACACATACAGAAGAATAAAAATAGATCCCTATCTCTCACCATATACAAAAATTAAATCAAGATGGATAAAGGACTTAAATGCAAGACCTGAAACTATAAAAATTCTAGAAGAAAATCTAGGAAAAACTCTTCTGGATATTGGCCTAGGCAAAAAATTTATGATTAAGACTTCAAAAGTAAATGTGACAGAAACAAAAATTGACAAACGGAACTTAATTAAACTAAAGAGCTTCTGCACAGCAAAATAAATAATCAACAGAGGAAGCGGCCTATGGAATAGGAGAAAATATTTGCAAACTACACATGAAACAAAGGACTAACATCCGGAATTTATAAGGAACTTAAGGAAATCAGCAAGAAAAAACAACTCCATTAAAAGGTAGACAAAGAACATGAACAGACAATTCTCAAAATAATCCATACAGGCAGCCAACAAATATATGAGAAAATGCTCAACATCACTAATAATCAGAGAAATGCAAATAAAACTACAATGAGATACCATCTCACACCAGTCATAATGGCTATTAATAAAAAAAAAAAAAAAAAAGATGTTGGCAAAGATGCAGAGAAAGGGAACGGTAATACACTATTGGCAGAAACGTAAATTAGCTCTTCTATGAAAAAGAGTATAGAGATTTCTCAAATAACTAAAAACAGAACTAAAATTTGGTTCAACAATCCCAATGCTAGGTATTTACCTAAAGGAAAATAATTCAGTCTATAAAAAATACAGCTGTACTCTTACAGTTATTATGGCACTATTCACAGTAGCAAAGTTATAGAATAAACCTATGTGTCCATCAGTGAATGAATGGATAAAGAAAATATGATATGTGTACACACTGTAAAATGCCACACAGCTATAAAACCACATGTGTAGCCTCCAGCTTCATCCATCTTGTATTTTACAGCAACATGGATGGAGCTGGAGGTTATTGTACTAAGTGAAACAATTCTGAAACAAAAAAATACCACATGTGCTCACTAATAAGTGGGAACTAAACAATGAGTACACACGGACATAAACATGGAAATAATAGACACTGGGTACTCCAATGCAGGGGAGGCTGGGAGGGAAGCAGAGATTGAAAAACTACCTATTAGGTATTATATTTACTATTTGGGTGATGGGTTCGCTAGAAGCCCAAACCCCAGCATTATGCAATGTACTCATGTAATAAATCTGCACAGGTACTCCCTAAATCTGTAATATAATTTTTTTAAAGGTGACCAGAAAAGAAAATTACACAGGCTTATTTTTTTAGGTAGCAATAATTTAGCAAGTTGGTTTGTATAATTGCTATTAAACTTAATTAGATGTTATGGGACTAATAAAACAGCATCTATTTGTGCCAATTTGAGATGCAGATGGCTGCGCATGGTGGCTCATGCCTGTAGTCCCAGCACTTTGGGAGGCCTAGGCGGGCAGATCACATGAGACCAAGAGTTTGAGAGCAGCCTGGGCAATATGATGAAACCAAGTGTATACCAAAAATGCCAAAATTAGCTGAGCGTGGTGGTGCATGCCTGTAGTCCCAGCTACTCAGGAGGCTGAGGCAGGAGAATAACTTGAACCTGGGAGGCAGAGGTTGCAGTGAGCCAAGATTGTGCCACTACACTCCAGCCTGGGAGAGAGAGAGAGACTCTGTCTCAAAAAAAAAAAAAAAAAAAAAAAAAAAAAAAAAAAAAAAAAAAGAAAGAAAGAAAGAAAGAAAGGAAAAGAAAAAATAAAAAAGAAATAGATGTTTTAAGAATGAAAATCTTCCTGAAGAAATACAATTTGCAAATAAGAAAATGCATTAAAATGCACCATAAGACATGTTTAATAATCTGTATTAAGAATGCATTTTTAGAATTTTCCAAGCAAGATACTCAGTAAGAAATGGCCTATAGGAAGTCCTTTCCCTTTTTGCATTACCTTTGCTTCCAAGGTTGTTTGAGACCCATTAATATAGGGAACAAAAAAGGGACTCATAGTCTTCATTACAACAGGCGCCTGGACTTCTTCCCTAAAGACCAAAACCCAAGACTCAGTTTAACCACTAATTAACCATGTGACCTTGATAAGCTACTCATCTCTCTGATACCACTTTCTTCTGCATAAATATAGGGATAAACTATCCATTCTACAGATTAGAAAAACATAACAATTCATAAAGACCACTATTACAAAGTGGATTTTTATAATAATTTCTCTAAATCAATCTGATAATGTTAAGTTCAACTTAACATTGAACTTAATGGTGGAAAGAAAGTAAGTAGAAATATTTGTCCAGCTATATCCATTTTTCCCCTTTTATTCCTACTTAACAGCAAAGAATACTCCCACAGGGATCTGACCTAAAACCGAACATGGAAATGAAGTTAAAGGTGTGTATTTGTGTATGTGTCGGTTGGTGGATAATGACAATTTCAATTTCTAGTTTTCTTATGCAGAAACCAGCTCCTTATCAAGTGGAAATAGAGACTATCACTCCTCCATCAGCAACCTCCTATTCTATTTCCACTACGCAATAAATGTGGTATTTTCCAGGGAATTGTAAACATTTAAAAAGTAATTAATCTGAATGTTTCTCACATTTATAAATGGGGGGGGCATTTAAATGGAAATTAAATTCAATGTAAGAGTCTAAGTGTAGCAGCAGAAAGAGGTGACCTAGAACTCTAGAGGACTCTATTCTGAAGTGCACTGCAGTCAACTAGCTGTGTGACTTTGAACAAATTACTAAGTAGCCTCATCTGTAAAATGAAGGCAATTATCTAGATAATCTCTAAAGTCCTGTTGAGCTTGCAGATTTAAAACCATTTTGATTTGCATGTTCATTTAATATTTAAAATTATTCCCTGGCATTATTATATCTGAAGATGATGGTTAAACAGGGAATATTTTTAAAATATGAACACACACATATTCATAAATGCAATACATAAACAAATTATGCATGAGTTATTTTCAATAAGTTGCAATGCAGTTGGCTACACTGAGATTCCACAGTCGCTGCTCAATACTTCTAACAGTATTAATAACCATCACTTACAGAAGGCTCAAAAAGTCTGACATGCTGGACAAAGTATTCAGCTGGTGCAAAAGCAATTGCAGTTTTGGACATTAATATTTCTATTATTATTATTATTGAGACACAGTCTCACTCTGTTGCCCAGGCTGGAGTGCAGTGGCATGATCTGGGCTCATTGCGAGGTCTACTTCCCAGGTTCACGCCATTCTCCTGTCTCAGCCTCCTGAGTAGATAGGACTACAGGCTCCCTCTGCCATGCCCAGCTAATTTTTTGTATTTTTAGTGGAGATGGGGTTTCACCATGTTAGCCAGGATGGTCTCGATCACCTGACCTTATGATACACCCGCCTCGGCTTCCCAAAGTGCTGGGATTACAGGCGTGAGCCACCACGCCTGGCATTGGACATTACTTTTACTAGCAAAAACTGCAATTATATTGGCACCAACTGAATCATTTACATACACCCTTTCCTTTGACTGTGTTATTATTCTTTGAGTGATATAAGACATTTTACAGATATAGAAATTGCAGCTCGGGCCAATGTTGGAGTACAGGTCTGACTGACTCCAACAACACGATATTGATGATACTAAAAACCTACATCGCTGGTTAAGAAAGTGCTTTAAGGTAACCAATTATTGAAGAACTGTGAATAGAAAGAGGCTGTGGATCCTCCTGTTCAACATAGTACTAGAAATTCTGGCCAGGGCAATCAGGCAAGAGAAAGAAATAAAGGGTATTCAAATAGGAAGACAGGAGCTCAAATTGTCTCCGTTTGCAGATGACATGATTGTATATTTAGAAAACGAAAACCCCATCGTCTCACCCCCAAAGCTCCTTAAGCTCATAAGCAACTTCAGCCAAGTCTCAGGATAAGAAATCAATGTGCAAAAATCACAAGCATTCCTGTACACCAGTAACAGACAAACAGAGAGCCAAATCATGAGTGACTCCCATTCACAATTGCTACAAAGAGAATAAAATACCTAGGAATAAAACTTACAAGGGATGTGAAAGACCTTTTCAAGGAGAACTACGAACCACTGCTCAAGGAAATAAGAGAGGAGAACACAAACAAATGGAAAAACATTTCATATTAATGGATATGAAGAATCAGTATTGTGAAAATGGTCATACTTTCCAAAGCAATTTATAGGCTCACTGCTATCCCCATCAAGCTACCATTGACTTTATTCACAGAATTAGAAAAAACTACTTTAAATTTCATATGGAACCAAAAAGAGCCAAGACAATCCTAAACAAAAAGAACAAAGCTGGAGCATCACGCTACCTGACTTCAAACTATACTACAAGGCTACAGTAACCAAAACAGCATGGTACTGGTACCCAAACAGAGATACAGACCAACGAAATAGAACAGAGGCCTCAGAAATAACACCACACATCTACAACCATCTGATCTTTGAAAAACCTGACAAACGGCCGGGCGCGGTGGCTCAAGCCTGTAATCCCAGCACTTTGGGAGGCCGAGACGGGCAGATCACGAGGTCAGGAGATCGAGACCATCCTGGCTAACACGGTGAAACCCCGTCTCTACTAAAAAAATACAAAAAAAAAAAACTAGCCGGGCGAGGTGGCGGGCGCCTGTAGTCCCAGCTACTCGGGAGGCAGAGGCAGGAGAATGGCGTAAACCCGGGAGGCGGAGCTTGCAGTGAGCAGAGATCCGGCCACCGCACTCTAGCCTGGGTGACAGAGCGAGACTCCGTCTAAAAAAAGAAAAACCTGACAAACACAAGCAATGGGGAAAGGATTCCCTGTTTAATAAATGGTGTTGGGAAAACTGGCTAGTCATGTGCAGAAAACTGAAACTGGATCCCTTCCTTACACCTTATACAAAAATTAACTCAAGATGGATTAAAGACTTAAACGTAAGAACTAAAATCCTAAAAATTCTAGAAGAAAACCTAGGCAATACCATTCAGGACATAGGCATGGGCAAAGACTTCATGACTAAAACACCAAAAACAATGGCAACAAAAGACAGAATTGACAAATGGGATCTAATTAAACTAAAGAGCTTTTGCACAGCAAAAGAAACTATCATTAGAGTGAACAGGCAACCTACAGAATGGGAGAAAATTTTTGCAATCTATCCATCGGACAAAGGGCTAATATCCAGAATCTACAAAGAACTTAAACAAATTTACAAGAAAAAAACAACCCCATCAAAAAGTGGGAAAAGGTTCTGAACAGACACTTCTCAAAAGAAGACATTTACGCAGCCAGGAAACATATGAAAAAATGTTTATCATCACTGGTTATTAGAGAAATACAAATGAAAACCACAATGAGATGCCATCTCATGCCAGTTAGAATGGGTTAGAATGGCGATTATTAAAAAGTCAGGAAACAACAGATGCTAGAGAGGATGTGGAGAAATAGGAACGCTTTTATGCTATTGGTGGGAGTGTAAATTAGTTTAATCATTGTGGAAGACAGTATGGTGATTCCTCAAGGATCTAGAACCAGAAATACCACTGGACCCAGTAATCCTGTTACTGGGGTATATAACCAAAGGATTATAAACCATTCTACTGTAAAGACACATGTACATGTATGTTTGTTGCGGCACTGTTCACAATACCAAAGACTTGGAACCAACCCAAATGCCCATCAATGATAAACTAAAGAAAATGTGGCACATATACAACATGTAATACTATGCAGCCATAAAAAAGGATGAGTTCATGACCTTTACAGGGACATGGATGAACCTGGAAACCATCATTCTCAGCAAACTAACACAAGAACAGAAAACCAAACACTGGATGTTCTCACTCAAAAGTGAGAGTTGAACAATGAGAACACATGGACACAGGGAGGGGAACATCACATACCAGGGCCTAATGGGGGGTCGGGTCTAAGGGAGGGATAGCATTAGGAGAAATACCTAATGTAGATGACGCGTTAATCAGTGCAGCAAACCACCATGGCACGTGTATACCTAGGTAACAAAGCTGCACGTTCTGCATATGTACCTCAGTACTTAAAGTATAACTTAAAAAACAGAAGAAGAAAGAGGCTGTGGATCGATGGCAGTTTAAATTGTTGGCAAGGTCAAGGTTTGGTTAGTAAATTCATTACTCAGTTATATAATTACACCTACAAGTAGTAAAATGTTCTTTTATTCAGATCAGTATGAGGACTCAAAAGTGCATATTACATAAGACAAATGAGGACAAAACTCTCTTAAGAGTTCCCAGATAATTCAATTTCCTTTCCAAACTTATCTCTGCCTACCTTTTACTGAACTTCCTATTAAAATCATTAAAGTATGAAAAAAGAAAAGGTAGTGGCTTGAAAGAAAGGGGGGATAAAAAGGCCTCGTGTTATCCATGCAAGTCAAGACCCATATCACAGTAACATGGTGTACTCCGAACTCTTTGGGTGATGTGCACAATTTTCCCCTTTTCATGCTCTATTGTCTCCATTGAAGAAACAAAAGAGTGCAAAGGACAGTCTCAGCTACCAGGCCTTTGCTGGGCATTCTGATGGAGAATTCAGTTGTCCTGGATTTGGGGTTATTACCAATTTTATCTATAGATACACTAGGAAGCAAAATCCCTATGGTGTGAAAATACAGATTTTTCTATAAGAAGGCTTATTTTAGGCTAGGCGTTTGGCATCTCAGACAAGCTTGAAATAACAACTGAAATTAAAAACTGCATTATCCCAGAGGAAATGCATCCCTGCTCACTACTCTGTACTTCCACACATTAATTCTAGGTCAGCCATAGATCCAGGTCCTGGTTTCCACTCCCAGAACTAGGAAAACAAGGAGATACAAAGTCTATGGGAAAAGTAATAAAAGAATGGAGTAGATCAAATTCTACAACAGAGAAGGAGGGATGTCCCAGATAGTAGCAGAAGCAAATCGAAGGTCATCTTAGGAAACCAAGTAGAGTGAAACAGTTTGCTTGGGAAAGCCAGACAAGGAAGGAGAAGGGCAACCAAGTTATGAGGGAGAGATATCAAGAGACATCGTGACCAGCAGTAAGTCAGGGCAGTGGTCAGGAGCCTTTTCCTTTAAAAGCACAAGATTATAAATACTTTAGGCTTTGTGGAACATGTAGTCTCTGTTGCAGCTATCCAACTCTGCCATTACAGCAACCAGAGACAATGTGAAAAAGAGCATGACTGTTTCCATGAAGCTTTATGTATGAACACTGATATTTAAATTGTATGTAATTTTCATATGTCATGAAAGTGTTCTTTTTGCTTCTTTCAACCATTTCAAAATATAAGAACCATTCTTATCTTGCTGTTCCTACAAAGAGGTAGCAGGCCACATGTGGCCTATGGGCCATTGTTTGCCTACCCTGGATCAGAGTGAGCCATTCAGAACTGATTGTATGGAGTCCCATTTTTTTGTGTGTGGTACCTCTGCACGCTTGAAAGTTAACATTTATGAGTTGGTTGCAGAAGAACAAATCAATAATCTGATTTGTGAAATACATATTTTACACAAAAATACCAATAATAGAAAATAATAAAAATAACCATTACTTCTACAGATTTTACTATGCTCCAAGCACTGTTTTTTACATATAGTATTAAATCTTTAATGAAGTAGGACCCAATATCTGCATTTATAGATAAAAATCCTGAGCAACAGACACAAGAATATTGATATTTATAACTAACCACAATTTATCTGCAATTCTGAAATCCTAAAAGTTTACACTTTTTTTAAAAAAAAAGGAAATTTGATATAAAAATCTGATCTGAATTGGTGGCTATGCCTACTCTTTATTTCTGCCACTTGGGGTGAACATTCATACATTTCATGATAAAAATATTAATTATCAGATGCTACACCAGACTCTGCTAGACTCATCTCATGAAAGTTCATATAGGAATAGAATTATCTTTCTAAAGTTATAAAACTGCCTTTCCAAACACATCAGGCCCTATAGATGTTGAATAATAAATTATGTATCTTCTACCTAAAAGTATGAACTGACTCCCATGAATGATAATGTGGTCCATTAAAAGAAAACTAGACTACAGTTTGAAATCTTTGGGTCGAATCCAGCTTGAGTTATGAGTTGGGATCTTATAAAGCTCTACTTCACTCTCTGGATTTCACGTTCCTAATCTTCACCAAATATCCACAAGACCAGGCGAGAAATGTAGATGAAGGAAGCAGAGAAAATGTAGCTTCCAGGAGGGCAGAGGCCACAGTTAACTGTAAAACACACGTCCTGTCTTTTGTCACATGAACATTCATGGTCCAAGTATTCTGAAAATTTTGAGAAAACCCAGAACCGTATTTTTATGTAAATTTTTTTTTAGGATACAAAAAAAGACTATGCAAGCTAACAAAACAGGTCTGTAGACTAAATGTGATGTACAGACTGCAATCCTCATCTGACTAATGGGCTGTAACATCATCTTATACTGCATTCAGACTCAAATTCCATTCCTTCTGGTTTTACTTGCAGCTGGTGGTAACTTGCCTGTCTTGAAGCCCCTGTAGCACTTACATATTCCACTTAGTCAGCTGTTGGCATGGGCTGCCTTCCATTTTCAGTTATCTTTTCATATCTTCATGTCTTTTATGCCTAACTAGATTATAAGATCCTTGAGGGTCCTTGAGGGTGATGGAGTATTTCTGAATTTCTGTAACGATTGGCTCTGTGCCTCAAACACAGCAAGGGCTTAATGAAAACATTTGAATTTATGTAAAAACAGGCTATAAATAGCTTTGGCTAAATCATAAAGCTAAAGTCTGAGTTACTTGGATTCTTCATTGCCAGTGGGAGACACTGTGGTAAAATCACCCCAGTAGGGGCTTTGGAATCCAACAGACCTAAATCAGAATACCAGCTTCTTTGCTTTGAGCTCTATGACCTTGAGCTTATTACATAACTGTCTAAGGATTATTGTAAAATGGAAGGTTAACAATACTCAGCTCATTCTGTGGATTAAATGAAGTAATGTATAAAGCATGTGGAATAGCATAAATGTCATTTACTGCTTATTCTCTTCATTGCTTCCATGGCCAAGGAAACAGAAGTTCCTTACAGAAGATCAAGGACTACTCCTCACATGGCTCTTCACTATCTACAGAAAATCAGATCCAATAACTGCTGCAGAATCCCCAGAGGTCAGGTTTACCTACCTCACCATAGCTCGAGACATTATCTCACGTTACACGGTACCTTGTGTGATTTCCAACAAATTATGTTTTTCTGATTTGACCTGAACATTCTTTCTTCCCCTTTTAAGCAATAAAAATACCTCTCCAAGTACATTGCCCATGACAAGTTATCTTTAGCTTCAAAGAAATAAAATAAAAAACGTTTGACAAAAACTTGACCAAGCATAGAGCCATGAATAATTTTCAATATATACATGACAGCAATTTAGTTAAGGATGTGGTTTTTCAGGATTATTTCATGCAGACATAACAAACTTCTAAAACAGTCCTGTGAGGAAAACATGGACAGTGGGTCAGGATTCAGACACACTTATGATGTTATGAATGTCTATCCTCATAGGCCGCCTGAGAGAAGACTCCAGTCACTACAATATAAAGGAGACAGTACAGAAGCCTTCCAAAATGTCATAGACTGGTATCATAGAACCTTTGCACAAAAAGGAACTTAGCCACGTAGTCCAGCCCTTTTCTCTACAACTTCCCAAAGGTCATCTTGGAGCTGCTTAAACACTTTCAGACTGAAGAGGAACGCACTCCTTCCAGTGATAACTTTTGTCATTGCCATAATTGAGAGGAATAAAACTAAGACAAGACCTTAGATCTGTTTCTGTCTCTTAGTCTGCTCTCTGAAGACATTCAGGATAGCTTAATGTGTAAGCATCTCTATTTGTATGAATATATGAGTATCACACTGTGTTCCTGGAATTATTTAAGATGTGCTAGATAATACAAAGTAAGTCTAATGAACTTTTTAATATGACTTTCTACTTATCCTGATGGCAGAATCCAAACACTGTAACTTATTTCAGAATGCCTAAAATAGATATAATGCCCTGTGCACAGTGACCTGTCAATATTGCTCACCTATCCTGCAGTTTACCCTCATTATAGGATCAAAAGTGTTAAGAGAAAAAAAAAATAAGTTCTGACAATTTCTAGCCCACTGTTCTGAAATTGACTACTACAGTTAATCTATGTGTTCATCCATAGTATTGTGCAGCTTATGCTTTTTTGAAAAAACTATATACATTTAGTATGGTTCTGTCTTTGATAATTAGAAGAACAAACCCAGTTATATACTTACAATCATGAGGTGAAGACAATCAACCCTTTCTCCTTTAGCAATGGTTGGCAGACTTCTTTTGTAAAATACCAGATAATAAATACATGCTTTGCCAACCTTGCAGTCTCTGTGGCAACCACTCAACTTTGCCATTGTACAGTTATAGTAACCATAGACAATATGTAAACAAATGGATGTGTCTGTGTTCCAAATTAAACTTTATTTACAAAAGCAGGTGACTGCATGGATTTAGCCCCCAAACCCAGTGTGGTGGAGTGAGAAGAACATTGGTTTGGAAGTCAAGAGAAGGAAGTTCTAGCTGTGGTCCTTCTTCTAGCTACCTCTATGACGGCAAACAGTTTACAACTTTGGTCTTGAGACTTCATCTCTAAATGGAACAAATTAGATGATTTTTCTTGAACTTCAGTTTCAAAGTGTCTATGAATCAGTTATCAAAATCTCTTAAATAGTTGTGGTTATTGAATTGTTCAGGTTATGTTGCCGCTACATTCAGAACTTTGATTGGGACTTTCCTTAACACTGACTCCAGGAGCTCCCAAAAGGCCCTCCTGAAAATCAGTCACCAAGGTAGGTAATAGGAAGGGATGGGAAATTCCTCTTTCCTTAGGAAAATGACAGAGGCTGCTTCTCAATATCCCCAATTTAAGGTTCCCAGATTTAGCAAGTGTAAGTTATTTGTTGTTTATCTGAAATATAATTTAACTGGGTATCCTGTATTTTACCTGGCAGTATTACTCTAACTCCTTAATTTTAAAAAGGAGTCAGACTGTTGACACGTTTACACATGTATTTTCACATGTATTGAGCTCATTAGGTCTCACAGCATCCCACATATTGGGCACAGGGATCGTTATCTTCATTCTAATCAGGAAAAAGTAGAGGTGTCAGGACTTAGGAATTATCTAATCTCAGAGCGCTAATGACATAAGTCTGAATATCCCCTAGCATCTTCAGAGATATACAAATATTTAGTTCCTTATGGACCTACAACTTGGACCTACAACTTTGTACAATAGGTACTCATATCTATCAAAACTGTAAACTGCAAAACTGCAGTTACACTTCTATTTTGTCCATACAGTGCAACATTTACAGCTATTTCCTAAAACAGTATTCAAATGCATTATCATAGAGACAACCTTTACATGTCACAGCATGACTTATTGACTGAAACAATGAATTCTCTTTCTCTGGGAGAAAGGACAAGTTTTTAAATCAATTGAAACAAGTCAAATATTTTTAAAAAATTATAACATAAGATGTTAATTAAACATGAAACTAGAAAATCCAAAATTGGATGTGGAGTGCGTTTGCCTAAAAGACAACCTAAAAGATATACTTGTTCTGTCAAGAGATAAAATAAAGGATTAAAAGATATTTAAAATATGGCATGGATTTAAATATTTGATGTTTATGTGATGACAATACAGTTTTCCTTGAGGTAAGTGTAATTACTTGGGGCAACATCGCTTTGGTGAATCTTCAACCAAGATTAAAAAAACAGTCATCAAATTGAACTAAATAGGGGTAGAGGGAAGAATTATTGCCTTAATAATCCAAGAAACTCATTTACTTTAAAAAATATCAGCATGAGCCAGGACTATAAGCTAAAAGACTGTCAAAACAATCCTTAGATGGAGTGAGTGTGTGGTAATATCCTGCATTAGTGTGGCAAAATCTATTCTTCCTAAATTAAAAAAAAAATTTTTTTCTAGTTTCCCCTTCAGCACTGATCCTTGGAATCTAGGCATTAAATTTAGATATTTCTGCAGGACAAGACTTTGCCTTCTGGAGTACTGTGCTGGATAAAACCAGATGGACATCTTAGCACTAACATCACAGGACTTTTTCCCTTTCCTCACTCTTCAGTGCCCAAATACCCCCATTGGCTTCATCTCTGGCCTCCACTACTCAAAACAGGGAAATAGCCTATCACTTTGGTCATTAACTGCCTAGAAATCATCTTTTGAAGGCATAACACGTGACCTCTGAGCCTCACAAATCTCGCTTTAGTGGGTCTCCATTTCCTCAACAGAGGAGTGCTCTGTAGAGCCCCGCGGCCACCTTGCAGTGGGGTTGAGAGCTGAATGAAATCCTTGACCTATAGCGCCTCTCTGTGTTTTTACATAAGTGCACAGATGATATTGAATTTGACCATGGATTTCCAAGTCTGAAAAAAACAAAATGTTTGAAAACAGCAAAGACACAAAATGGACTGACTCTAACAAACGTAAGCTTCAGCTTCCTAATAAGGGATTTCAAAGACCATTCTCAGATTCACCAGAGAAATTACTCATCAGAGGAGGGAAAAAGAAATCAGCTTGTATTTCTTAGCTCTTATTATGTGCTAGGCTGCTGCCCATTATGCTAGAAAACAGGAAAAGCATTAGCTATCATCTTAATCAATCTATAACTCCTTACTTATTCATTCAGATGATCCATGAGCATCTTTTATTGACACCACAAAAGTGAGATAAACTATTCCCAGAAGCTTCTCTGGAGATGACTCTGCTGACTGGATTAAAAATGTTTTGAACAATTTTCTATTTGTTTAAAACTGTTCAAGTAATATCAAAGTCATAATTGGAGATAAAGTAATTCAGACCTCCAGAATTTTGCATAGGTGTTTCATGCTAATAAATAGTAAAATTTAGGGATATGGTTAAGTAATCATTGAAGAGAAAATAATTAAATTCAAACTGTGCTTGCTTGGTTTTCCATTAGCCAGCACAGTGATTCCTTAATATTACTCCCCTCATTGGAAGTCAGTAAGTCATTCAGCAATGAGGGTAGCAGGTAGAAGCTAGGTGTTCACCACCACCATTCCTCTTCCAAGGTGCACAAAAAGAGTGTATTTCCCAGTCTCACTTGCTATTAGATTGGGGCCATGGAACTAGCTCTTGCCAATGGAATGGACTAGCCGCCAGAAGTTCCTGTGAGGTACTGGTCTTTCTCCCACTAACTGGAAATGAAGTATTCCAGGACGGCAAAGCCACGCTGAAGAAAGAGCCCAGCATCCCACATTCTTACTTGGAAGATAGCCTCTTAATCTGCATTGAGCTGTGATGGAGGCACAAAATAAATCCTTGTGCTAAGCCACTGAGATTTGGGGGATGTTTCTTACAGGGGCCTTACCAATACAAACCAGATACCAAAGAAAGGGCTCAGGCCCAGTATTCTGTGTCACCTTAGCATGGTTGATTATTGAAAACTAGTATCAGATATAAAAGGGTGCAGTGAGGAAATGGTGAAGAGTAAGGGCTGGCAGCAGAGGTTATACAATGCAGAAAAAGCATATCGGAGAGTGGAACTGGGAACTTAGGGAAATTAAGGCTGTTGGCAAACAAAGGAAACAATAGCAAAGGAACCGGCTCCCTTGATAGGGCTCAAAAGGCAGGCCACCAACAGAGATGTGGGCCCCTGAGGACTTTTCTGACTGTACCTGGTATTTATCTCTCTGATCCAAGCTAGAAAGTGAGCTCCTGTGTAGCCAGGCCATTTGAAATGCATACTGTAGTCCAGACCTCTGAGAAAGACAGTGTGGTTTGCATATCTAATTTGGAGATCTAGATATTAGCTCAGAATTCCAAGGATACCATTGGAGTGAATGAATCTTAAACATAGGCAGTTTTCTGTAACAAAAGTAATATTCATTAGCTAGAAATGCTTGCAGAGTGAATTTATTTACATATTTTACTTCTCAAGTACTCTCATCCTTCTCTGATTTCGAGAACTTCACATAACACTTTCTTCCATGAAAGCTTTCTTACCTGATGATGGTCAGTAAGAGCGAATTAAAACCTCTAACATTTTGGGAAACACATGGAAAGTGATGGGAACTCTTCAATTAAAGCCTGTTTCCTGAAAGTGAATTAAACAGTATCTGTACTTGTTCCTATTTAACTGCTCTTAACAAGATTATAGGTAGTGGTTCCTGCTGACAGATTGAGTGCAAAGGAACAAGAAGCACCGGAAACTGGGGAGGGAAGTGACTGATACGAGTAAATATATATTTGGAATATGTCCATTTAATTCTTCTGAATGAGCTTCTGGTTCACGTTAGCAGCACCTCTTGGGAAATCAGCTACACTGCATTTGTTTCAAGTTTCCACCTGCATATTGAATGAAACTGTGCAAACTCAATACAAACTTATTCTCTGTTGATCCCAAGGAGCACAGTGGAAATCTGAGGCATCAACTTGTCAGCCCCTACTGTGTGAGGAAAGACCTTAAGTGAGCCAGAGACAGGTTCTGAACCTTCCAGGTTGCAATTATTTTTGTAATCTTTTTAGCAACAAATTGACCACATTTCTGCAGAGCCAGTAGGTCTATTTACAGGCAGAAATAACAAATGAAATTATGGCAAGATAGTGGAGCCATGGATCTCTCTGTTGCCACTAGGTAGCAATATGACCTTAAGTTAGTGATTCTGAACAATTTTCTGTACTTGACCTTTATAGGTTAAGTATCTTTTGTGAGAGTAACTTCACCAAAAGTTAGACGCAAAATGTGACAGACCTGACAAATATGAAAAAAAAAAAAGAAAAATTGAGGTAGGAAGACAGTGAGAAGCTAGACACAAAGAGGGATAAGAAAGCTCTTTAAATCCATCCCCTGTTTTCACCTTGTTGTGGGCCAAATCTCAGAAACTCTTGGGTGTCAAAAAACAGTGTCTGTTTTATCCATGAAACTCTGAAATGCCTATTGTCCTTTGTGCCTCCTAAAATCCTGTATTTCCACATGGATTTATCTACTGGCCCTTTCCCCTCCTTCTCAACGACAGATTCTCTAGGGCAGCTGTGTCTCCTACCTTGAAGGTTTTGTGCTATATCCCACTAGCATTTTTTCTGCACCAAAAAGATTTGTGGAACTCAATGGAAGCATAGCATTGTTTTCACACTTAGCACAAATACTGGTCATTTTTGAAAAGGTCAAGTGATTCCTGTAGCATTTACTGGTGCCTAGAATTCATTCAAGAGAGAATCTTTTTTGCAGTTTATTTTCCATGCTATTGCTGGAAAAATACTAGTTTGTTTCCATAAACTTGAATCTTCTGAATCTAGAAGAATAAAAATGTAAGGGAGAAGTAAGTGAGGATGTTAAAAAAAAAAAAAAAAAATCAAATAACCACTATCCTTTTCCGAGAGATGATGACTCCTAGGAGGGATCTGAAATGAAGGAAATAGTTGGTATTGGCTTTTGCATATACCTTCAGTACTTCTCTCCTCCCTCTTGGTGCCCTGTCCAAGCTCACCAAGGACTCTAACATCCTAAATTCCTGCCCATCGCCCCCTTCCCCACCACACACCTCTTACTCAGCTTCGAGTGTGTCTTGCTTTGGAATTACCCTTCCCCAAAATCAAACTCTTATTTACTTACAGTATATCAGCCGGGTTAGAATGAAAGCTAATTCGCATTAAGTTTATGACTAATCATCTTCCCACTACTCTTTAACATACTCCGGAATGTTTTCTTATTAGCTCTAATTGGTGAAATTTCAGTCAGTGTGGAGGAGATATTTGGAAATAGGAAGGCATCCTCTCTCATCCTGGAAGGAAAAAAACCAAATACCACAGGTTTTCTCTTCAACTATCCCCACTACAATTCCCCAGGCCTATCCCTAATGGGAACTAACGTGCCTTTCTTTCCCCTCTCACCAACTTCCTGAATCAAGATCAATGAGCATTCCTAATTACAATTTTCTCTCTCAGTGAAAGGCGATGGGGTAGAATAACTGGGACGTCTAGACTTATGCCGACCTATAGTGAGATTTTCATATCTCCGTTCCCAGTATTTGCAGCCGTCAGTTATTACACGAGCAGGTCCCAAAATTTATGGAGGATCAGGATCACCTGAAGGGCTTATTAAAACCCAGATTGCTGGGTTCTACCCATAGAGTTTCTAATAGCACTATGCTTGGGTGGGGTTAAAATTTTGCATGACAGTTGATGCTCATACTGCTGATCTAAGGACAACACAATAAGGACCACTGCTTTATACTAAACTTTACTTCCATATGGAAGGTAAAAAGCATTCCTGAAGTAGAAATTATATACTCAACAACATAATGATGTAAAAGAAAAGCACCACATGTTTAGGATCAGTGTCATTTTGCTTTCCCGGAAGGTTGAGTTTTGTGAAAAGAAGAAGAAAAATGAAGTTGATAGAGTTTAGCATTAGGAGAGAAGAATCACGTCAGTTTAGAATGTGGTGCTGGGATCACCCTCTATAGTTAACTATGACCTCTGACATGTTAGAAGAATCAACAGAGGATGGAGAGACAAAGTTTCACTCTTGCTGTCCAGGCTGGAGTGCAGTGGCGTGATCTCGCCTCACCACAACCTCCACCTCCCAAGTTCAAGTGATTCTCCTGCCTTAGCTGCCCAAGTAGCTGAGATTACAGGTGCCCACCACCACACCCGGCTAATTTTGTATTTTTAGTAAAGGCAGGATTTCACCATGCTAGCCAGGCTGATTTTGAATTCCTGACCTCAGGTGATCCACCTGCCTAGGCCCCGCAAAGTGCTGGGATTATGGGTGTGAGCCATCAAGCCCAGCCGAGGATGGAGATTTTTAAGACAGATATAAAGTTATCTTGAGTCACTCACCATCTTGGCATGAATTAATAATTTAAGTTCTTGGTATATGATACAGGCTGCCCAAATTCTGAGGTATATTTTTTAAATTCACAAATATCCATGACGCTGATTTAACTGGCATACCTATGCTAAGAATGAAGGGGGAAGAAAGTCTCTTTCTGGTTTTTATCCTCTCCCTTTTCCTTCTCTCCTTAATTCTTTCTGCCTCCAAGGCATTCTAGAGCCATTATCAGGCTGCATACAACGAGCAAGCTCCATGTTCATAAAAAGTTTTAGAGAATGAGAGCCCTCCTTCTACTTTCTCTTGCACCATGTTGAGAAACTCAGACCCTCTTTTCTCCACTGTCTTGTTTCCTTTGCTCTCTCTTACTTAAGCATGCCTGAAAGGGCTTGCTGACAAGGGAGGTAAGATTCCAAGGTTTTGATTTGGACATAGGGTCTGTATACTTCCTCAGAGGCCTTTAAGTTGGTGTTTGTGCTCCAACTCAACTTCAACAGAGATCCAGAATGAAGGGAAATTGGGGAGTGATCCAATTAGAAAAAAAAAAATATATATATATGTATATCTGACCCAGGGGGAAAAAGTAGGCAAGCTTCCAAGAGCAAAGAGGTGTCTCTTTTGTTTGTTCAACTAAATTGTACTAAATAGAGTACCATTTTTCTTCCAGCCACCTAAATTCTGAGGGAGCATGGACATTATTCACTGTCTTAGGTGAGGTCCACCAAGAATTCAACTCTGAACTAGACTTTGAGCAAAATTATTTCATTTGGTAGAGAACACTGGCAGAGGTGTGGCAAAGTAAGAAAGGGAAAGGTAGAAACCAACACAGAAAAGTTAGTTTCATGGGGAACGAGGACTCACCTCCTTTAGAAAATGGTATGGAACACACCTCTCAGTTGTTCTACCTAAGGGCAAGGGAACCTATCTACCAATCCTTTCTAGTTGTTAGTTAAGGGTCACTCCTAGGATGTTAATTTCTCTGACATTTTTTACTTGCACTCAATTGGACCTTACATGCTCTTGTAATCAGAGAAATCATACAGAGAGGCCCAGAAGCTAATGGAAGGTGTCCAGTAGATGTGAGGAGAGTGCCCACAACCCTCTTGCAGTCATTTTGAGTATTTCTCTCCTTTCATCATCAGGTGTCCTAAAATATCCAGGTGTCAATAATAAATGTATCCAATGGAAGCAAAACATATATTTTAGTTTCATGACCTCTCATTCCCTGTTAGTGTCACCTTAATTCCATCCCATCCTGTTATTACAATGACTCTACCGACGTCTTTCTAGAAAACAAATGTAGGAATAAATTTATTCCAAAACATAAAACACCATCTATGCAAAGGTGTCTTTGAAATCTTGATAATTAGTTCTATGAAACAACTCAGAGAAGTAATGCTTAACACTTTCCAAATGCATACTGATGGTAAGAAAAAGTGTCAAATACTCACATTTGCATTTTGTCTAGACATGGTTACAGACTAAAATCCCTCAGTTGATCAGCTGGAGGTACCAAATAAATCTCTGTTATCGGTACAATAATAGCACTTGCTTGTTTTGTAGCAGTACACATAAAAAGAACATTAAAATAAAAATAGAATCTCAAGATACAAATTTTTTCAAAGTAAACACTCACCATAGTATACTTGAATTATTAGTCTGATATAACTTCACTAGAGAAATGACAGAAAAGAAGACGAGACTAATGATATGATATGATATGATAATTGAGTTGGCAAGGACAAACTCCTAAGTAGCTAATTTAGTGTTCAAAGCAACCCCAAAATGCATAAGCATGATTTTTTCCATACTACAAATAAGTTATTGTAACTGATTTAGGCGTCAGAGCTATTTTAGTATAACAAATCAATTATTTGGCATTGTATGTCAATAAGTTTTGTCTAATCAATTTGCCATTGTAGTCACAGAGAAATTCTTGTAATATGCAGCATGATCAAGCTTGACCCCTATAATAATGCCTATTTATCTGCAGGCTATAATTGTAAAAGAAGAATAAATAAAGCAATTTTGTCATCCTGATCAAACAGTGTAGGCCACGGTTGATTCAGATGTTACAACACTGCAGTTGATACATCTCACTGGGCAGCAGACTTCATGAGCACAAAAGAAAAATTAAAATTGACTGCATGAAAGTCGACTCCATTTATGCCTAGCTTTCATTAAGGGCCAGCAAGAGAAAATAAACAAACAAATAAAAACAAAAAATAAATACGTTGGTGAAAATATCATTCGGGCTCTCATTTACCTGGCAGGGGATAGACAGAAAATACAGGTTTAATGTAAATAATTGATACTGTTATATGCCTTTATAGTTGAAAATAGTCAACATGGTACATTATAGAACCAGTAGAGAAAGTGGGAAGTTCTTGAGTGAAGAAAATCTTTCAAATTTGGGTCACATTCCCATATTTAAATCATAAACAGCAAGTAGATGCTGAACATCCAGTTTAATGATCCTATCTTCTTGATTCTGCAACGGTATATCAGCATGTTTTTACAGTATAAAATTCTAGATTCGTAACATTTAATTACATTCACAAAATTCTGCTGGCATGAAATCATCCTGTGACAATTTAACAGAGGACAGCCTTAAGAAAGGTATTATGATAGGAGGATGCATAGACCAATCAGTCACAGTCAATAGCTCCAATGAGCTTACAGTCTAGGAGAGAGAGATTGACAAGAGCACAAGAGTGGGATGGATACTATACAGGACCATCCGTGTGGTAAATGCAGATGCAGAGAAGGAACAGTCAACTGATAGGTAGGCATAAATTAGTACAACCACTATGGAGAACAGTTTGGAAGTTCCTCAAAGCTAAAAATAGAACTATGATATACTCCAGCAATCCCACTGCTAGGTATATGCCCCAAAGAAAGGAAACCAGTATGCTTAAGAGATATCTGCACTCCCATGTTTACTGCAGCAGCATTCACAATAGCCAAGATTTGGAGGCAACCTACGTGTCTATCATCAGATGAATGGATGAAGAAAAGTGGAAGCACTATTCAGCCATAAAAAAGAATGAGATCCCGTCATTTGCAACAACATGAATAGAACTGAAAGTCACTATGTTAAGTGAAATAAGCCAGGCACAGAAAAACAAACTTCACATATTCTCACTTATTTGTGGGAGCTAAAAATTCAAACAACTGAACTCATGGAGATAGAGAGTAGATGGTGGTTACCAGACACTAGGAAGGGTAGTTGGGGCCAGGAAAGGGGATGTGGGGATGGTTAATGGGTCCAGAAATAAACTTAGAATAAATAAGATCTAGTATTTGATAGCATAACAAAGTGACTACAGTCAACACTAACTTATTGTACATTTAAAAGTAAGTAAAAGAATATAATTGGATTGTAACACAAAGAAAGGACAAATTATTGAGGCGATGGACACCCCATTTACCCTGATGTGATTATTACACATGTCTGTATCAAAATATCTCATCTACTCCATAAATATATGCAACTAATATACAGTCGATGAAAACCATAAATGTAAAAATACATAGGAAGGCAGGGAAGCACGTCACAGAAAGCTTTATAAATAATGCGACACTCAGGTTATTTGTTAACTGTGGAATTTACATTTGTATTTTTGCAAAATCAGTTTCAAAGTTCTAGAACACATTCTGAGTTAAGAATAAGAAAATTTAGGCTGGGCATGGTGGCTTATGCCTGTAATACCAACACTTTGGGAGGCTGAGGTGGGTGGATCACTTGAGGTCAGGAGTTCGAGACCAGCGTGAACAACATGCTGAAACCGGATCTCTAATAAAAATAAAAAATTTAAAAAAAAAATTGGCCAGGTGTGGTGGTGCACACCTGTAGTGGCACACACCTGTAGTGGTGCACACCTGTAGTCCCTTCTATCAGGAAGCTGAGCCAGGAGAATTACTTCAACATGGGTGGCAGAAGTTGCAGTGGGTCGAGATCACACCACTGCCACTGTACTGCAGCCTGGGCAACAGAGTCAGACTCCATCTTAAAAGATAATAACAATAATAAGAAAATTTAAGAGTCAACTGTATTTCTAAATTTATTAGGTTGGTGCAAAAGTAATCATGGATTTTTGCCATTACAACCAACCTAATATTTTTCTATATCCTTTTAGCTGGATAGTAACCACATCACTGAGTACTATTTCTGTCACCAGATACTTATAAAATCAAATTAACAACTATATTGAAGACAAGTGACAAGTGAAAGCAAACTAACTAAATAAATACATAATGATTAAAGCACAACCTTTACAACCCAGGAAGGAAACAACTTATGAAACATTTTAGCACATAAAAAGTTAAATATTAATAACTTAAGATAGGTTTTAACAAATGGAAAGTCATCCTTTCTTCTTGGGTAAAACACTTCAACACCATAAACATGTCATTTATCATTCAATCCGTGTGTTTATTGTAACTTCTGTAAAATACTAACAAAAATTTTCAAAGTCAGCAAGTGAGATTTAAAGTCTGTATAACAGAAACATTTGGAATGAAGTCAGAAAATGAAAAATCATAGATCCGTCATAGAACCACAGCTATCTGATCAGCAGCTAGTGTTACCAGATACTGAAATATGTACCAAAGTCTCCATATTTGAGACTGTGATATAGTACATTGTATAGAGAGACTAAGGAGTGGGCAAAAAATTAGGCTGTCCAGGAAAAAAAACTCAAATACAAATATAAGTTTATATATTATATAAATGTCAACTCAATCCACCAGATTAAAAAAATACATTTTTTAAATAATTAGTATCAAGACATTGTATAGTCTTTTGGAAAATTATGAAATTGCATATTCCTTATACTATATGCCAGAATAAGCTCCAAATGGATCAAGAATACAAATGAAATACATGAAGTTATAAAAATATTAGAAAAAAAAATAGATCCATTCCTTTATAACCTGAGTGTGGGGAAAACCCTTCTATGTCTGAAATACAAATGCAATAAAAGATTGATAAATGTGGCTCTATAAAAAAGAAATTATAAGGCAAAAAAGAAAATCACAATAAAAGAGTATAAAAATCTGGGAGAAAATGTTTGCAACATGTATCATAGGTAAAAGACTAATAGTCAAGAAGTCACTATGGTGACCAGGAGGTCGAGAGGCTTCTTGGTAACTGGTATCAGCTATATGAAAGCAATTGCCACTGCTTTCCTGGAGCTTGAGTAAATGCAATCAAGTGGAATTTTAAATTTTTGCTGGAAGTGGAGTCATGAGACTGAAGATATCTCTTTTAAGAGAACCAAAGCATCAAGAATTAGTAAGCCATGTAGGCTGGACTACTACTGAAGAGCTGTATTCATATAGTGATGATCACCAGATAGTGAAAAGGAACTTGTTCACCAATGGAACAACTCAAATAGTAAAGCTTCCTGATGATATTTACCCTATAGTTCTTCACTGGTTTCCAAAGAGTTCGGGTATAAGAAACAAACGCAAGCACAAAGCTTTGTCCTCATAAGTTCTGACGATAAATTTAATTTGATTTCCAAGTTAGAAAGAGTGGAAAAAAGTGCAGCAGCTTACTCTGGAGTAGTACTTGCAGGAAGATAGAATGGCGAAGCAACAGCATTAGTTACAATTGGAGAAGATGGACAAATAAAAATTTGGTCAAAGACTTGGATGCTTAGATCAACTTCAGCTCAGCAAGCCCAGGTCAGCCCCCGACTACTCCTGAAGAATATTCCCAGAAAATATACTTATCAAGTACAGAAGAAGGAGGAGTGCCTTCTGAGGAAAACCAGTGTATTCAATAGTGTGGGGTCCTGATTTGGAAAAGGTTCTTTATACAGCAGGCAAGCAGCTAATCATTAAATCTCTTCAGTGGCCAGGCACAGTGGCTCACTCCTGTAATACCAGCACTTTGGGAGGCCGAGGCGGGTGGATCCCCTGAGGTCAGAAGTTCAAAACTAGTCTGGCCAATATGGTGAAACCCCTGTCTCTACTAAAAATACAAAAAATTAGCTGGGCGTGGTGGTGGGTGCCTGTAATCCCAGCTACTTGGGAGGCTGAGGCAGGAGAATTGCTTGAACCTGGGAGGCAGAGGTTGCAGTGAGCCGAGATCGCGCCACTGCACTCCTGCCTGGGGGACAGAGCGAGACTCCATCTGAAAAAAAGAAACTCCTTTGATCAAATGCTAAAGTTTTACAGAAAGCTTATGATGGCATCATTTTAAAAGTAGATTGGAATTCAGTCAGTAATCTTATTTTATCTGCTGGCAAAGACTGTAAATACAAGGTATGGGATAGTTATAGCCACCCACTGTACAATTCACAACCTCGTGAACATTGTATTACTTCAGTTGCCTGGGCTCCAGATGGAGAATTACTTGCTATTGGATTATTTCATACTTTACACTTATGTAATAAAACTGGGTGATCACATGCTTTAGGAAAACACTGGCAGCATATTTAATATTGCATGGTCAACTGATGGCACTCAGACTGCTGGAGTGTGTGGAATTGGGCATGATGCTTTTGCGCCTGTGGTGGAACAACACTGGGAGTGGAAAAACTTTCAAGTAACGTTAACTAAAAGAAAGACCATACACATTCGTAATGTTCTTACTGATGCAGTGAACTTACTGGAATTCCGTCATGGCCATTAAAGCATCTTTGAACTCTGCACCTTTAGTTGTTTCAATGTCTGTTCAATGTTATGTGGTCTCCACAAAGAACTGGAATACACCAATTATATTTGATCTCAAAGAAGGAACTGTTAGTTTAATCCTGCAGGCAGAAAGACATTTTCTTCTTGTAGATGTTAGTAGTATCGATTTATATTCATATGAAGGGCACTTTATTTCATCTCCAGAATTTCCTGGAGTGAGAACAGATATTCTGAATGCACAGACTGTGTCTCTGAGTAATGATATCATAGCAATGAGACAAAGCTGATGAAAAAAATAATCTTTTTCGTTGAGGCATCAACTGGAAAACCATTAGATGATGGAAAGTTTCTTCCTTGTAAAAATGAAATCTTGAAAGTTGCTCTGGATCAAAAAGGACTTACCATGATAGAAAAGTCACTTTTATTGATAAAAATAGAGATATCTATATCACTTCTGTGAAACAATTTGAGAAGGAAGAAAAAAATTCTCAAACTTGAAACAATAGTGCATATTTTGGCATGGAATGATACATGCACTATCCTTTGTGGACTTCAAGATACTCAATTTACAGTATGGTATTATTTCAATATGGTTTATGCGGACAGTGACATTTTGCCTAAAACCTTACATGAAAGGGATACAAGTGAATTCAGTAAAAATCCCCATATTGTGAGTTTTGTTGGAAATCAGGTAACTACAGCAAGAGTTAATGGCCCTCTGGTTCACATCAGTGTATAACAATATCCTGTTATTCTCCATAAATATGTAGGCAGTTCAAAATGGGAAGATGATGTAAGACTTTTCCACTTGGTTGAGGAGCAAACCATGTGAGCTTGTCTAGCTGCTATGGCAGTTGAGAATCAAGATATGACTATTACAGAAACAGGCTATGCAGCGATTGGTGAAATTGATAAAGTTCAGTACATCAATTCTATAAAAAGTCTTCCATTTAAAGAATCAAAAATGACCCACATGCTAAGGTTTACTGGGAACATACAGGAGGTTGAAATAGCACTTCTTCAGGCTGGCATCGTTTATCAAGCAATCCAGATTAATATTAATCTCTACAACTAAGAAAGGGCACTAGAATTAGCTGTAAAATACAAAACACATGTTGATACAGTTCCTGCTTACTGTCAAAAGTTTTTGGAGACATTTGGTAAAGAGGAAACATAAACAATGCTTGCAGTATGCAGCAGGTCTTCAAATAGATTGAGAGAAAAAGACAAAGTTGAGACTGAAATTACAAAAGAACAATCATCAAGCAGCCAATGCAGTAAGAGTATGAATCTAAAGCCCTCTATGCCATGCTTATCTTTAAGAAGTTTTGTCTTTTGAAATGAATTCTGATTAACTAAGGATAAGCATGTAAAGTAGGCGTAAGCACTTGCTGTGTATTTAATGTAAACATACATTCAGAAAGACGAAATACAAAGAAATTTATGTACGTCTCTGTTTTATATTTTTCTATTCCAATAATTAGCAAAATATTATGATATACTTATGATATGCCTGTGTAGTGTTAATTATGTATCCGTTTTTTGCCCAGTATTTCATCCCTGAATCTTCAGCCCAAATAAGAATGTTGATAATAAAACATTGAACTAGTTTAAAATGTGTATTATTAATTTCTCTTTGACCTCTAAATGGTGAAATGCCTCCAAAAGTTTATTTACAGAACAAAAATACATGAGGATAGATTTGCGCAAATGTATAAAACGCAAATACTGATACGCCAAAGTTCATAGCAGCATTACTCAAATAGCAAAAGGTGGAAATAACTCAAATATCTATCATGAATGGATAAACAAATGTGGTACAACACATACAATGAAATATTATTTAGCCTCAAAAAGGAATGAAATTCTGATAAATGCTACAACAGGATAAACCTTGAAAACCGATGCTCAGTGAAATAAGACACTGAGACACAAAAGGTCAATATGATACCACTTATATGAGGTACCAGCATAGGCAAGCTCATAGAGATGTAAAGGAGAACAGTGATTACCAGAGACTGGTGGGGAGAAGGAAAGGTGGGGGGTGGCTATTGATTAACAAGTACATAGTTTCTGCTTGGGATGAACAAATTCTGAAAATGAATAGTAATGATGGTTGCTCAACATTCTGAATGTTAATGCCACTGAATTGTACCTACAAACATGATTAAAATGGTAAATCTTGTTATGTATATTTTATCATAATTTTAAAAATATATCCAAAATGGGTAAGAAGGATTCTCCTCATTCCTCTTCTGACTTGAGATGGCCAGGCAATAGGCCCTCAAGTCTGAATTTGTGAAAATCTTCTTAAATGATAAACCTGTTTGACTAGTCTTAATCATTTGTCTCCAAATTATTACCATGTAATTTTTTAAAAAATAAATACCCCTTAGAAATTCTTCTGTGAAACCATTTTGGAAAGGGTTCATTATAGAGTGGGTATATGCATATATATATAGAATTTTATAGAAATATGTTACATGTATATAAAGGGATAAAGGGATTACCTTTCTTATCCCCATTTTAATTACTACATATAGTTTTTTTTAATAGAAATCTTTTCTTTTTGTTTATTTTCTTTTCTGAAATGTTGGAAGATTCTGTTCTTGACCCAGATGCTGGGTACAAGAGTGTACTCAGTTTATGAAATCTGATTGAGCAGTGATAAAATCTTCTTTATAGAAGAATGCCAATTAATACATGTAAAAAGACTGATAGAATTAGAAAAACCATCATTTTGCAACCCTGATGGTAATTATCAGTTCAAGCAAGAATTATCAACAGATGCTAAAGCTAGTTTGTAGAAGACTGATGAAAAATAGGATATTCTCAGAATCTCTAAGTATTTCCCCAGAGATTATTTATTTACTACAATAACTTACTCTTTGTTCAGTAGAGACTTCAGGTGTATGGTTAAGAAAGACAGATTTCAGCCAGGTAGTCAGGTTGTATTAGCTATTCCTACTCTCCCCATCAGTATGACTCACCACACAATCAGTTCATCTAGAGTGGTAGGAATAACTACTGTGACTTCCTGCTAGTCAGAGGCCCCACCTCTCACGGTAATAATTCCACCTCCAGTTAAGAATAGGTGTTCTGAAAAATTTATGGGCATGAATGCTTATATGTAAAATTCACAGTGAAGAGAGCAATTGTATTATTTGGGGAAAAAAGATGGAAATTCACCAATAAATATCTTTTAAGAAAAATGCGTAGGTTAAAAGTATTCTGAATTTTTACCAAGGTTGTTAAACCAATTCAAAGGGGAACAGAAAAATCTTTTAAACAAATGATGCTAGACAACTAGATATCCACATACAAAAGAATGAAACTAAACCCCTGTTTTATACCATATGCAAAAATTAACTCAAAACAGATCTGAAAACTAAATAAAACTCTCAGAAGCAAACATATAAATAGTTCTTCATGACTTTGGATTTGGCAAAGGTTTGTTAGATATGATACCAAAAACATGAGCAAAAAAAGAAAAACTTGATAATTTACACGTCATCAAAATTTAAAATTTTTGTGTTTCAAAGGACACAATCAAGAAAGTGAAAAGATAACTCACAGACTGAGAGAAAATACTTTAAATCACATATGTCATAAGGGACTTGTAACTAGAATATATAAAAATATCATACAATTCAACAATAAAAAGAAAAAATAACCAAACTAAAATCTGGGCAAATAATTTGAATATATATTGCTCCAAAGATACACAAATGGCCAATAAGCACACGGAAAACATCCTTAGTCAGTAGAGAAATGCAAATTTAAAATAGCAACTATGTGAGATGATAGATATGTTAATCTGCTTGACTATAACAACAATTTTACTATCTATATGTATCTCATAATATCATGGTGTAAACCTCAAGTATACACAACAAAATTTATTTTTAAAAATATCACAGTGAGATACCACCTCACCATGAACAGGATGACTATTAAAAAAAAAGTCAGATAACAACAAGTATTAGTGAGAATGTGGAGAAAGTGGAATTCCCCATCCCCCAACACACTGCTGGTAGGAGTGTCAGGTTGTACAGCCACTTTGGAGAAGAGTTGGGAAATTCTTCAAAAAGTTAAACAAAGAGTTCCATTGAACCAAGTAATCCTACCTCTAGATCTATATCTGAGAAAACTTTAAATATGTGTCCTCACAAAAACCTGTACACAAATGTTCATAGCAGCATTGATAATAGCCAAAAAGTGGAAACAGCTTTTTCCAATCGGTATATAGAGGGATGAATGGATAAACAAATGTGTTATATCCATAATATGAAATACTGCTCAGGCACAAAAAGGAATGAAGTTACTGTTACGTGCTACAACATAGACAAACCTTGAAAACATATTATGCAAAAGAAATCAGATGCAAAAGGCTACATTTTACATTATTCCATTTATATGAAAGGTTCAGAATAGGCAACTCCACAGGGACAGAAAGTAGATTAGTGGTTGCCAGAGGCTGGGGGCAGGGGAAAAAGAGAGTGACTAGTAATACACATGGGGTTTCTTTTTGGGGTGACGAAAGGTTCCAAAATTAGACTATGGTGATGGTTGTACATCTGTAAATATGCTAAAACCTATTGAATTGTATTTAAAAGGGTGAATTTTATGTAAATGTATTTCAATAAAGTTGTAATAAGAAAAACATATTCTGAAATTAAAGCTTAAGTTATGGGTGACATAAGGCCCAAAGGGAAATGGTCTTTAATAATGCCATCTGTCAATAGAGCCGCCTATCAAACCAGGAACCAAGAGTATGTAGATGAAGTTGTAGGATCGCACAGAATAGATAGAAAGAGTAGGACACCCCACTAAGGGACAAAACATCATCCCAAAATAGGGTATCCCAAGTTCTGGACATCTACACATTAACTAATCCAAGGTTGCATAGAAATTGTGGCAAGAGTAGAAACCGATTTCCCTTGACAAGAACCAAATGAACCACCCCAAATGGCTGGATGTTTGCAGACTCCCCTCCCATACACCTTTGCTCCTACCTAAGAGTGAAGCCAGAGGAAGAAAGCACAAAGGTGCTTAGAGAAGACAGAATCCTACAGCCTCCATTTCTGTGGTTTCTACATCTGACCAGACCCGAGTAAAAATAAACTGCTGCTAAATGAGAACTGGGAAACCTTGACTGGGCTTCAAAATTCAAAGCCCATGTACATTTAATCAGCCAGGCATCCATAAAGTGATGCATGTTTCTGTATCTGCTGGCTTAATATCTCCAGAAATTGCAGTGTCAATGTTGCCCAAATTCTCTGTCTGCTGCATAGTGATCTCCTGATGCAATTCACGTGTTGTGCAAGGCTGCCTCCTTTATTGCATAAATGCATTAAAAGAAATTTCCATGTCCAGAATTATTTTAGCCACTTTGTGAAAAATATATATATGGTTTTAAAAATGTATAATTTCAAAACCCATACATATATAAGGTAAATTTACCATAAGCTTATTTTACTAGAGTCCTGGGATGAAGCCATTGTTGTTCTGAGGCAGGAACATGTTACAAGCCTTTCCTTACAGAGGAGCAGTCATGTTTCCAGGATTTAACAGGGAGCATCTAGTGGGCTTATTAAGGACAAGAAGTGTGACAGACTCATTCTGTCGTCCTTTCACAACCTTGATGCTCAATGTTAGGCACAGTCGATTCTCAGTAAGTGGTTTCTTTTTTTTCTTTTCTTCTCTCTTTTTCTTTTCTTTTTTTTTTTTTTTTTGAGACAGAGTCTCGCTCTGTGGCCCAGGCTGGAGTGCACTTGCGCACTCTCGGCTCACTACAAGCTCCGCCTCCCAGGTTCACGCCATTTTCCTGCCTCAGCCTCCCAAGTAGCTGGGACTTCAGGCGCCCACCACCAAGCCCGGCTAATTTTGTTTTTGTATTTTTAGTAGAGACGGGGTTTCACCGTATTAACCAGGATGGTCTGGATCTCCTGACCTCATGATCCGCCTGCCTCGGCCTCCCAAAGTGCTGGGATTCAGGCATGAGCCACCACGCCCGGTCTCAGTAAGTGGTTTCTAAGCCACTAAGTTAATGAACGACAAATAACCATGTGACATGTGGTTACCATCTATCAGTTGTCCTTCACTGGAATATAAAATTCTTCACTTCCCCTATTTTGTATTTGTATCTTTCGTCTTTCATAGGGATAACTTTTGTTCTTAGCAATATCAGTATATTTACCTATTTGCCTAAACCTGCAGGTGTGTTGGGGTTGAAAAGTCACTGTTGAAGTTATCCTTACAGACTCACATTTTCAATGATAAGCTCAAAACTTATCAGTGATAAATCTCTATGTATTTTCATTTCATGCTCTATGTCAAAAATAAAATTTTTCAAAAATAATATTTTTCTGACAATTATTTGATCTAGGACTCCAAAACCTGACTCTGAAGTATTGTGATATTTTATAGAGGTTGAACATTCCTTATCTTGAGAAAAGAAGTGTTTTCCACTGTAATTTTTTTCAGATTTTGGAATATTTGCATGATATGCCAGTTAAGCATCCCAAATTTAAAAATCTCAGCATCATGTTGGTGCTCAAAATGTTTCATATTTCAAATATTCAGATTAGGAATGCTCAACCTGGAATGTCAAGCCCCAGCATCATCATGCTAAGCTGAGATGTACAAGATCAGGTTTTGAAACATTACACAAATCTTATCAACTAATCCTCTTCACCACTGATAGCACTATACCCGCAACTTCAAAATGCAAATAAAGTAAAAATAAAGTACTATTTATTCACTTTATCAGTTTTATAAATGTCTCAATATAGTATTAGCTAACAGTTACATAGCATTTATTAGGTACCAGATATTCATCTTTATCTATACTAAGTAATTTAATCTTCACAACAACCCCATGAGATAATATTATTTTCATTATTCTCATTTGACAAGTGAACAAAATGAGTAACAGATAAGTCACTTGGCCAATGTCACACAACTCATAAATCAGAGAGCTGGTATTAAATCCAAGACAATTATCTCAGAATCATTCTCTTAACTACTATGCTATGTAGCTTTGGGTTAATGGAAAGAGTATGGTGTTCCAGGCACGTCTATTTATTGCTGGTTGGAGGTATATGGGAACAAAACTTCCAGAAGACAATTTCTTATGTATCTCTCTGAGTCTTAACAGTCATTTTTAGTCTTTGAGTTAATAGTTTGACTTCCAGGCATTTATTTATTCTAAATAAATAATGTATAAAATGAAACTGATTTATATACAAAGAAGTGTTATTTATAATCACAAAAAGACAACAGAAAATATGCCAAATGTTATGAGACTGTTTAATTATAATTAGTAGAGACAATGAAATATTTGGCAACCAATTAAAAATGATATTTAAGTATTTTTATGATATGGGAAATATTTGTGACATAATGCTAAGCCAAATGCAGGGTACAAAGTTTTATATATACTACCATCTTATATTTTAAAATATGGAACGGTATTCATTTAACAAACATTAAAGAGCTTCTCTACGTTATCCATCAATAAGCAAAACAGACAAAGTCTGCTGCTCTGGTGTAACTAACTTTCCATGGAAGCAGGTAAACTATGAGTATATTAAGTGGATAAATTATACAGTGAATTCAAAGGCTAAGTGCAATGACAAAGAGAAAAGAGCAGACTGAGGGGAATTAGGAATGCTGGGTTGGTGCATGCAGGTTGCAAAATTAAATACAGATAAGTCTCACTGAGACAGTATGATCTGAGTAAAGACTGGGAGGAGGTAGAGGATTTAGCCAAGTGAATACCTGAGGGAAGAATATTTCAAGTCGAGAGAACAGCTACAGCAAAGGCTCAGTCGCAGACACTATTAGTACCATACACGTATTCTGGGTGCGCACCTCTACACACCTGAAGACAGTTTACTGCAAACACCTGTGACTCATTTCCAGCGGGCCTTTATTTTCAGACCAAAGAGCATGCTAGGCCAGTACTTGGGGCAAGCTGGAAGTTCATAGCCCTGGAAGCAAAACTCAACCAATGACAGCTAGGCAGTTGCTGAAAAACACCCCCAGCTTTCTCGGCTTGGGTAGGATAACACAGAGACATGTTATACACTGTCCCCTAGAGAGAGTTTCTCAAACATTAATTAGGGTGTAAGAATCACCTGAAGCCCTTGTTAAAATGCAGATTCTGATTGAGTAGGTCTGGGGTGGGGCCTGAATCTCATTTTAACAAACTCCCAGGTGATGGCATGATGCTGGTTCATAGACCACACCTTAAGTAGCAAGGTCAGGGTTCTTCAGTGGGATTGGACCCACCTGCCTCCAGCCTAAGTATATCTTGTGTCGGCTTCTTTTCTGTACCTGACTCCTAGTCTCTCTCCCACAGTGTTAATTTGGCATCACCTTTGAAATAAACCAGTTGCATTTACCCTGTCTTGGAGTCTGTCTGCTTCTGGCGGAACCCTACCCACAGGAAAGAGCCTGGCGAGCTAGAAGAACACAGTGAATCCAGGTGACTAGAACAGAGTGATTGACGGTTTCAGCAGTAAGAAAAAGAAAGGAGCTTGAAGAGGTAATGGGGAAAGAGCGTAAAGGCCACATTAAGGGGTTTGGCTTGTCCTCTGAGAAAAGTGGGGCTGGGGTGGGGGAGGCACATTGTAGACTTTTGAACAGAGGATGTCATTATGACATAGTGACATTAACAGCCTCACTCTGGCTACTGGTAGGGGTCAAGGGAAGAAGCAGGGAGGCCATTACATCCAGTGCAGAGATGATGAAGGCAAAGGATGGGGGCTGGAAAGAGAAGAAAATGGGGGAGTGACATGTAAGAAGTCATCAGATTCTAGACACTCAAGTGAAGCAGTCAAGGAAACAGTTACATCCTCATAGGCTAGAGTCTGGGAGGGAAGTTGGTACTAGGAAATATAAGTGTGGTCATCTTCAGCACACAAGTGGCATTCAAAGTTATGGCACCAAATGAGATCACCTAGAATGCAAGTATAAGTAGGAAAATATTCAAATATAAATAGGAAAAAAAAAAAAAAAAAAAGAGTCCAAAACCTGAGCCCTGAAACACTCCAGTATTAGAAAACTGGAAGTGAATATGCTCAAAGTCAACGGTAGAAATATCTGTGGAGGGATTCTAGTTGGTTATTTTTCCTTACATTCATTAGCTTGATTTTAGTGTCATCTGTGGAGCCAGAGACCCAAGCGATATGCAACACCAATGGCATGTAATTCTGTTTCATTGTTGCCCTGCCAGTCAGGAGCACTATGAAAAGAATCTAGAATATTTTGACAACTCAAATCAGGCAAATAAAATTCAATGAGGTTTCAAAAGTGTTACATAAGCATGTGAAACATCTGATGGAATGGAAAGAAAATGTGTTTAGAGCCAGATGAGAAAACATTAAAACGTACTAAGAGAATCAAGGAAGTGCAAAACCTAACAAAACAGTGCAGAAAATTACAAACCTCGATGAGACTGGACAGAAATGTTACATAACAATAACCTGAATGCAGGAGAGGACAATGTCTTCTAAAGGGCATGAGGTCCCTGTTGCTATAGTAATTAAAAAAAGCAGGTTGACTTGTAGGTAAGTGACATGTGGAGAATCAACTGCATCTAGACCCCAAATATTCCATTGATTTGTAGCCTTTACTGGCCCAAGATAGTACAACTATTCTTTAAACAGAAAGGATTGGAATTTACCACAGAGAGGCTAAATAAAGCCCATAAATATATTGTAATTGTGTTAAGTTCATGGAAATTATTTATGTAAAAATGGAAATAACCTATATGTATTAAAATGTTAGAAATACTTAAGATAATTTGATTAAACTAACACTTGAGTCTTGGGATTCTAAATTGAAACATAATTGATTTTGAAATTGTGATCTTAGTTATTCAAAGAGAACTGTTAAGTTTCTTAAACAGTGTTGAGATGTTTAAGATAACTTGATATTGACTTTGTAAGTTTAATTTATTTTAAAGAATTACTTAATCACTTGGGAAGATTCTGTTTATCAAAGTTCTTATAAAGAACACTAAATATTTTCAGGTATAAATGCAGTTTAAAAAGTTAAAAATGGTTTTGCTAACCTCATTTGTAAATGGGACATAACATTAATTCAAAGCCTCCTTGATTTTAACAATTGATTGTTAACATCTCCTATATTTAAAATAGAATAAGATATACAAATGGGACCAGTAGCAGTGGTTCACGCCTGTAATCCCAACACTTTGAGAGGTTGAGGTGGGTGGATCACTTTGAGGCCAGGAATTCGAGACCAGCCCAGCCAACATGGTGAAACTCCATCTCTACTAAAAATACAGAAATTAGCCAGGCATTGTTGCACGTGCCAGTAATCCCAGCTACTCAGGAGGCTAAGGTATGAGAATTGCTTGAACCAGGGAAGCAAGACATTGCAGTGAGCCGAGATCGCACCATGGTACTCCAGCTTGTGCAACAGAGTGAGACTCTATCTCAGGAAAAAAAAAAAAATATATATATATATATATATATTTATATATACAGATATACACACACACGTATATCTACACACACATATATACATACAATGATAACAAAAGCATAAGAGAATCTACTTTAATGTAACTGTAATAATTTAAATATTAATTTAAAAATGATATATGCAAACAGAATGTACTTTCTCAGAAGCTGCCTCAAAGACAGCAAAAAACCTCCATTGCTTTTACAATTCTCACTTTTTTGTAAAAGAATACAGATTTCCATATATTTGCTAAATTTTATATACTATACAACTATTAATTTAGAAAAAAATACATTAATAGGACACAAAGAAAATGGCCCAAATGAATGTACTCCATAACCACACTTGCATAAACGGCAAACCTAACCATTTTGTTCCAAAATGCAAAGTGAATGGTGTTAGATCACTTACAGAAGCATTTACGGGAGTATCTTATATAAATCAGACAACTATTCTAATAAGTGAACACCACATCCAAAAACAGACCAATCAAATCTCTAATGTTAGAAGTATCTCCTACCATATGTCAAATGACTATAGATACCAGCATAATTAATAACATATAAATTCATTTTGATGTATAAGTGAATTCAAACTTGCTTTTTCCTTCAAAACAGTGAAATAATTATTGGCATTGTAATCACTTACCCAATGACAAGAATTGTGCTAAGTCTTTTGGACATTATTTTTGCATGATAAATCAATGAGAAAAAGACTCTTATTACCCCAATTTTACAGCTGTGGAAGGTAGGGAATAGATGGCTTAAACTATTTGCCCATGGCACATTGTGGAGATGCTTAGGATGGAAAAAACTGTATCTTTCCGACTGTGAAGCACCTACTTTAAACCACATCACTGGAGGGCCGAAAAGGGCAACTACTGTAGAACAGGAAACCTGCAAAATTATGTGGATACTAAAAAGGGTAGCTAGTACTCAAAATAGCTGAAAGCGGTGGTGCTAAACTCAAGGCAGTATTTCGTTTTCAAGAAGCATTTAAGGTTTACGAACCCTTTTTTTTTTTTTTTTTTTTTTTTTTTTTTAAGACGGAGTCTCGCTCTGTCACCCAGGCTGGAGTGCAGTGGCGCCATCTCGGCTCACTACAAGCTCCGCCTCCCGGGTTCACGCAGTTCTCCTGCCTCAGCCTCCCGAGTAGCTGGGACCACAGGCGCCCGCCACCACGCCAGGCTAATTTTTTTGTATTTTTAGTAGAGACGGGGTTTCACCGTGTTAGTCAGGATGGTCTCGGTCTCCTGACCTTGTGATCCTCCCGCCTCGGCCTCCCAAAGTGCTGGGACTACAGGTATGAGCCACCGCGCCCGGCCTAGGAACACTTTTAACTGGAAAGCATGCAGAAATACTTAGGACAGGTCTCCCCTCAATGCTAGGTCTTTCAGTAGCCCAAATAAAATAAAATACATTACATTTAGTATCCACAGCAGGCTCATTTTCTTGGCATTCCTGCCCTTCATGCAGGTAGAGTGGCCTGCTTCTGGTGACTTAAGAGCAGAAGGTCCATTCATTTAATGACTCTCCCTGCTTTCCCAAAATCCTCTCAACTGAGTCACTGAAGGTTTTCCATGTTCATAAAGTCAGAAATTCAGAGGCAAAAGAACTTTGGAAGTTATCCTGTTTTGGTCTTTGAACACCTCAAATTTTGCTACAATTTAGCAAACTGTCCCAACTCCATCCATTACAGGAATGACAGATGAAGGTGGATGAGAAGCAAGGAGAGAAACTGATTTAACTGCGTCTAGTGCTGCTAAGGAGAAGTAACACAGAGAAGAATGGCTGCGTTTTCCTGGACAGGCTCAGGCCAAAGCAGAAAGTTACTTGGGCTCTATCCCTCCCCTCTTTTCATGTTTGTGGAAATCAAAGCTGAGTAAATTTATATTACTGGCACATTGGAAGGTGTCCCCAAAAGAAGTCTCTAAAGAACTGAGACAGAAGGACTTTTGAATGTGTTAAGTGAGAGATGCAGTCCCTAATGCCTTTAGGAAATGCATAACATTTCTGGGCCTCAGTTTCTTTCTCTGTAAATTGTAGGATTTGGACAACATCAGGATTTCTCTACCTGTGCCGGATAATTCTTTGCTGTGGGCTGCCCTGGGCACTACAGAATGATCAACAGCATCCTTGGCCTCTGCCCAGTAGTGCCAGTTGCACCTCAAGTTGAAAACCACTGAATTAGACGATTATAGAGGCATCTTCGACCTTGACATATTAGGATGCCAGGGAAACTTTGACGCTTTTATCAGTAACAACTTGTGGTTAATTTCTCACATCCCGGAATTCTAAGGTTCCTTGAGAATGAATACAAGACTGAAGGTCGAAAGAGACAATCAAGTGTCCCCAGAAAGGAAGGGGTCATTCTCTTTAGATAAACCTCTCAACTTGACTTGCAGTCACCTAGAATGACAATCATTCTTTATAACCTCAATTCCTACATGGGAAGACTACAAAATCCCTGAAGTATTACTACCAGATCTGCTTTTCAGGACAGAAATGTATGACTATATCTTCATCTTCTCTCTCTTTCTGGCATCCAGTGGCTGCACTTAAGAATCCAAATCATCCTCTCGGTGTTGCAACACCTGCCCATCTTGTGAAACTTTTCTGTAAGTGGTTCGGCTTTTTGGAATTTTGCACCAGACTCTCTGCTTCCTAGCATTGGGTGCTCATCTATTCTCATTTGTGTTGCTGTTATCTTGGTTGATGGGAAGCTTCCCATGCCTGTGCAAACTGGCTTCCACATTTTTCTCTGAGTGATGGTGCTGGGACACAGCCATCTCTCCGTAAATTGAATCGGAAATCCAGTCACCTCCACAGTGACGAAGGTGCATGCATCTAAGAATGGGCTCTAGATTTAAAGTGATTAGAAGAAGGCCAGTGAAATTTAGAGGGAGCTTCCCATACAGAAGGGACTCTCAGTTGGAGAAAATGAGCTCCTTTAAAGTTAGTCACCTGACTAGCCCTGTTTACTGGGTGCTTCCAAATTCTCATCACCATCACTGGAGCATTTTGGTTTTTGTTACACAAATCATGCATGCCTATGATTTTTAGAAAGAACAAAAATATAGAAACATAGGAAGATATAAAGGGAAATAGATATGGTGTGTATATGTAATTATGTAACATGCTATTCTGCACTTTAGACTTTGTTTGACTTAATATATCGCAAGCATCTAGAGATCCCTCATTCTTTAAAATGAAAGTGGACTAATACATTTTCTGGGTACATTATACATTTTTTAGCAAGGCCCCTTTAGGCATGTGTAGGTTGTATACTGTATTTCATAAGACAATGCTGCAAAGAATATCCCTATAAATGTATATCTGAAGAGTCATTCATAAAAAAAACAAACAAAAACAACAACAATGGAAGAAGGGTATGCTAATTTAAAACTTTGCTAAATATTGCCAAATTATCCCTGGAAGTGGATGTACTAGTTTATACTCTTCTAGGAGGCATTTTGAAGTGTTCATTGGAAGAAGAGTTTCAGATTCCTAGGTCACAGCAAAATGTAGCTTAAAAGGATTAGATAAACTGGGTTATTTCTATACCAGTTCTCTTACTTCGTAGTCTCCTTCCCAGGTTTGAAATCTTTTGTGATAGATACAGTAAAACAAAATGAACTTAACTGCAACCACTGAGGAGATTCTGAAGTAACTTTCTAAGGAGTAAAGATCATGTAGTCAAAATTATCTTTGAAAACATCTTAAACAGTTCACAAAGTACATTGTGTATAGTTTTATATAAACAAATCTGTACAGTAGTATGTATGCAAAATTATAAAATGTACAGCAATGTACCATGCAAATCAAGTAAATATACTAAGAATTTCACATCATTGTGTTCTTAAATATTAATCATTTTTCAGTTCAAGGAGATAGAGACATTTTAAGGAAACTCAAAAATTTAGAATTATTGAGAAAAACAATTATGTTTCCCATCTTCTATTAACCTAGGTGCCTGAAGAAAACAGAATTAATACCAACCGTTCAAATAAGTTTCTTTAACAAAAGGACAAATTACAGAGGTGTAAGCTAAGGTAAGGGAACAAAAAGAGATGGTAAGGCCCCAGAGAGAGAGAGACTAAGTACACAAGAAAATGATTGTCATGCCTAACACCTAAGACAAAAGGAGGAAATCGCGTGCTTGGTGCTGGATACAGCTGCTTCAGTGGCTTACAGCAGTAAATGGTAAACACACACATACAACTAGAGCTGAGGCACCAAAACGGGGAGTGAGCAAAGATACTCTGACCTTTCCCTTCTGCTAGTTGACCTGCAAACTTGACTACAAGCCTGCTGGCAAAGAAGGCTGGGTGATCCAATACACAGGGATCAGCCTCCTGGGACAGGGAGCAAGCCAGGGAAGTCCATTCTGGGACAAAAGCTCACTGAATGGATTGACCAGAGAAATCGCTACCACTATTTAAATTATTATCTGTATCTCCTTTTCTCTTTCACTTTGCCAGCAAAGTTGGACTAAATTCTACGACCCTGTGATGAAATTCCACTGTATGTAGCAGAGGATCACATTAGAGAGCTCATTGCCTTTGGATAATTCTTCTAGCCCACAGAAATGAAGAGTGAAAGGACATACAGATCTCCCATACTCAAGAAGTTCAGGGTGAGAGCCTCTTGTGCTTCGATCTATTTCCTCAGGGGTGCCAGATCCCTCTCTCACCATATCATGTGCTGTCCTAACATTTAAAAATTACCCAGGTACATAGTACCTCTGAGTTTTGACTTTTCTCATCTGCAAAACAGGAGGATTGAATTAGATTGAGGGTTCTCCAACCTGGCCAGTCTCCAAAACTTTAGGGGATTCTATTCACAATACATATTCCCAGGTCCTTCTTCGGGCCCATTGAATCAGAATCCTTGAGTTTGTGGTTCACGGAACCTTCGTATATAGGATTTCACCCAGGTGATGCTGGCATGCATCCAGGCTTGAGAACAGCTGTTCTCAATGATCTTCAAGACAGATTCCAGTTCAAAAATCCCATGACAATAAGATAAAGTTAGCAAAATAATCCAAAGAAGTTTTTCTTGTCGCTTAATAAAAAAATTAGGAATTAAGGTATATCCAAAGTAATAATGTTTTTCTCTAACCTCTTCCAAAATGTTTTAACATTTTGTTTTGCATTTTCAGATTTTTATTCTAATATTGGTAACTAGAAGTACATTTTTTTTTATTTGTGTCTTTTTTCTATAAACTAGGAGGTGGGTTCTGAGGCAATAAGTCTCATTATTAATTACATCTATGCTATTATTAAATGAACATCTTAAAAATTTTTTTATTTCCATAGGTTTTTAGGGATCAGGTGGTATTTGGTTACATGAGTAAGTTCTTTAGTGGTGTTTTTTGAGATTTTGGTGCACGTGTCACCCAAGCAGTATACACAGTACTCAATTTGTAGTCTTTTATCTCTTACCCCCTTCCCACCCTTTCCCCCTTAGTCCCCAAAGTACATTATATCATTCTTATGCTCTGCATCCTCACAGATCAGCTCACACTTAGTGAGTGAGGACATATGTTTGGTTTTCCATTCCTGAGCTACTTCACAATAGTCTCCAATCCCATCCAGACTGCTGCAAATGCCATTAGTTCATTTAAAGGAGCATCTATTTTAATAGCAGCTTCCTGTTATTACTTATACAGGGGACCACGTGAGGAGAACCAGTTTCTAGGAAATCCTCCAGCGCAATAATTTGTATGATCTTGGACAAAATATTTAACCTTTAGGCTCTTATTATTTCAGCTTTTAAGTGACAGAATTGGCCTAAATGATTTAGAAAGTCCTTTCCAGCCTAAAAAACCTGGAGTTCTAAGAAATGTCACAATATATACACATATCTTCCTTTGTTGTCTACTGTTGCATCTTAAAAGAGAGAGGTTTTCAAAAATTGGATACCCTGTGCTAAACAGATTATGACAAAATAAACAACTCTCTACTAGTTACCTGCATTTCAAACCTAAGCAATCACTCATCAACACAATGAAGGCACCCAGGAAGGTGGGAAAAGTTTTCCTGATGACTGGGCTTCTAGGCCTGTCCAGGCATCTCTCATGTTTCTCCGGCCTTGTAATCAAAGGAGTATTTTCCTATCAACCTGATTTGATGTACTTTGACATGAAAATCACTTCTTTCCACACAAACTGCTTTTCTTTCTAAATCATTCATACTAAAAATGAACAATGCCAGAGAAAGCAAAGATACCAATAGAATCAAATGACTATAATAAATGAGTACATTTGTAACTGAGTAATACCTCCCAGGACAAAGCAGTCATCTGACCCTGAACTGCAAAGTAGATATATTTCCTCATTCTATAATCATCCTCAGTCTTTAAGACAAGTAGACTCATGCCTTTGCCATAAGACAAGAAAATCCTTCTAATTAATACTTCCAAGAGCTATTTACGTTGCAGTAAGAAAAGTGATTTACCTAAGCAGCAGACCATAAAGATCAAACACTGTGGAAAAAGTAAATATTGTAACAAGCAAAATTTATGATAAAGTTCATGAATGATACATAATTTATTTTGCATAATTTGTTTTGATAATAACAGGACCATGTTAAACAGATAACATACTTGACTATAATTGTGCTTAATTTTATGCAGCCAGATCAATGCTTTATTGTATTAATATTTGATCCTTATTTCTATAGTATCTATAAAAGGCATCAGTGAAAGCCATTTGCTCAGTTCCCTGCACAGGTAAGTCACTATGCATGCACACACATGCACACAGGCAAACACGTACACTTGTGCATCTTCCTAGCTATTTGGTGAAACGAACATTCTGGTTCTTTCCACGTCCCTCTATCAGTAATAACTTCCTGTCAAAGTGTAGAAACTTCAAATTGTCCAAAGATGATTCCTTCAAGCCTAGCCTGATGTGTGTTCAGTTGCTAAAATGATGTTATTTCGGGATATCTAGACATGCTTTGCTATCCAAAAACGGTACCCTACTAAATTTCCAATGCCTAAATATCTTTATCAGCAGGAATGCTTCCATTTGATAATAGAAAAGACATAAAATGCAAACATCTCCAGGAGATGCGGCTTATCAACTGAAAATCAATTACATGAAATATCACTCATTCAACAAAGCAACGAAAGGAAGGACAAGGGATGATGAAGCAAAGACCAGCCGGCTACTAGATAGTTGATAATTGGGAGACACAGCATTGCAGGCCTAAGAGATTGGGGTGTGTGACTGGAAGAAGAGGTGTGAATGTTTTCATCCTCTCAGATTCATGCTGAAACTTAATTCCCAATGCAACAGTATTAGAAGGTAGTAATCAAATCATGAGGACTCTGTTCTCATGAATGGGATTTTGTGCTCTTATAAAAGGGCTTAATAAAGATAGTTCATCCCTTTTTGCACTTCCTCCTTCTGCCACCTGAGGACACAGTGTTTTTTCTTTCTGGAAGATGCAGCATTCAAGGCACCATCTTAGAAGCAGAGAGCAGCCCTCCCTGGAAAACTGAACCAGGACTGAAACTTCCAACCTGTGGAACTGTGAAAAAATAAATTTCTATTCTTTATAAATTATACCTGTCTCAGATATTTTGTTATAGCAATGCAAATAAAGGTGGGGATAAGAAGAGGATGATGGAAGCCATGTTTACGTCTACATAATTTTGCTGTGATAGTTTTCAACATTTATACAGAAGTTTTTACTTACTTACTGCTACCACTAACAATAATTTCTAACCCGATTGACCTTACTGTCTGAGATTATCTCTAAGTCCTCTCATGCCTGGACTGCAATTAGTTAGACCTTTTTCACAGTTACTTTTATATTGTTCACAGGAGGTTATATAACAACTAACAGCAGGGGCAGGTATTTGAATACTGGCTCTGCCTCAGGGCCGTTAACTAAGTAAGAAACATTCAGCTTAATGGTCTATGGATCTGTCACCTGAGGAGCAGAATGAGGATATTAATAGTCATGACCTCAGGTCTGAATTTGGGTCTTGCCAAAGTAGAGCCTGGGACATGGGCTTGGGGGTGGGTAGTTTGGAAGGTGGTCCCTGGAAGCAGGAAGGTGGGCAGGGAGAATGAGGTAGAGGTGGAGAAAAAGCTATATAAGGATGAATGACTGAAGCTGCTGCTGCTGCTGACAATACAGGCTTGACTCAGCTAAGATCTCCAGACTTGGGTTCAGTGTGGTGCCCTGAATTGCCCTCCCAAAGGCTGGAAAGCTGCAGCATTTATCCTGGATCTGCTGTCCTTTACTGGCCAAAGATTGCTGAGTGGAATCACTCGACATCAGAAAAGACTGAGGCAGAGATCTGAAAAGATGAGGGTGTTCACTTGAGTGAAAGATGAAGCTGAGCATGAATATATGCTCTGGTCCACCAGAGCTGCAGCTGAAATCAAAGCAAGGCTGAGTAGGGTCACACAGGGTCCCAGGGACATCTGCCGCACCTTCTGAAGCTGTGTGAAGGCGGAAGCAAGGAAAACGCATGCAAAATACTCACCTCTGTCAGTTTGGCTGCATAAGTGCCATTTTAGGGCATTGTTTTACTTTCTTGCTTATTACTACTAATAATAGGTAATAATTAGTATTTTAATTGTAATGTCATTAATTATCCAGTTATTAATTTTTCTGTGTCTTCTCTTCTACTTATAACCATGATGTCATTCACGGTATACATTCAGTAGGTGCTAATAAATATTTTCAATAAACAATTGAATGATAATATATGAGTATCAGCTACAAAGCCTCTCACAATAGTCAGCTCAAGAAATAATTGTGAATTGACTCGAACCAGACCATAATGGAATCGAGGAAGGAGCCCAAGTTTTTGTATCACGTGCTTTCTCCCTGCAGCCCTAATCTTGAGTTCATCACACTACTAGCACTCAATAAATGTTGATTGACTTATTTGGTTCCCTATGTTGAAATTGCCCCAAGGCAACACAGTTAAAAAGCCAGAGAGCACAAGCAGATGCACATGTTTTTGTGTTTCATGAAAACATCAATAACTGAAGCTATTAATACTGAGCCCAGATTCACCAAGCTGTCTGTGCCCAGAGTCTTTCAAGAATTCAAACCCCAAGAATAATCACAATCAATTCCCAAAATGCATTCTGGATGGTTAAGAAATGTATAGGAAGGTCATTGTAGCATTTGACTTCTGATTAATGTCTCTCATAAATAGTTTAAAATCAAAAGAAGTCTGTGCTTTTTAGGTAGGTTGCCTCCCTACTGATTACTTACTGGTTACTGGTTTGGCTGAAAATTTATCTTTTATATATTTATCACCACATTTTAAACGAGGAAATGGAGCCACAGTGAGGTTAAACAAATTGCCCAAGCTCCTAAGACTTGTAGGCTGCAGGCGCCTGTAGTCCCAGCTACTCGGGGGGCGGAGGCAGGAGAATGGCAAGAACCCGGGAGGCGGAGCCTGCAGTAAGCCGAGGTCGCACACTGCACTCTAGCCTGGGCCACAGAGCGAGACTCCGTCTCAGAAAAAAAAAAAAAAAAGACTTATAGGCTGATTCTGGAGGCCAGGGTCTTAACCACTATGCTTGACTGAGTCATCGGTTGACCACTAGTAGGCACTGGGAAAAATGCCAAGGGCACCAGGCATACAACTTACCTCCGAGGAGACGAGGGAGGCAGCACAAAAACAGGAATTTTCAGCGCTATGGTCTCGCTGTTGTTTTGCCCTTACTCTAAAAGTTATACAAAGACATTTTTAGTTTTGCTGATTTATATCTATCACTGGATGCTGAGACGTGATGGATTCATGGCAGAGCAGGGATGGGGCAAGACATAGAGATGGATTCGTGGCAGAACAGGGATGGGGCAAAACAGAGACTAGTTATGAGGCTACAGCAATGGTCCATTCTTGTCCGTCTTTCCATCTCTAGCAATAGACATGGTGGTTTCTAGAACTAGCCAAGAGGCAATGGAGATTGAGAGAATTAGAATTTCAATTGCGATTGAGAGACAATTAGAAGGCAAAATTGCCTAGCCTTATTCAATGACTGTATTTGAGGTGATGAGTGTACCCCACATAGGAAAATTCACTTTTGCTAATAAAAGGAAAAAATAATTCATTGTGTACTTTATGAAATCAACTGAAAGTCTGAAAAACTTAACTTGAGATATAGGAGTCAAGATGACATAGATCCCAGCCAACACTCACTACAGTAAGTTCACCACTACTGGTACCTAAACCATGGGCAGCTGCAACTACTAACCTGGATTTATTAGTCTATGTACAGTGCTAATGTACAACATCTAATTATCCCCATCTCCTACCACTTCCTCCCAATTCAAAGTTCTGGGCAGGCATTTCCAGTTAGCTGAGTTTGACATGTGCTCAAGGCATGGCTGATAGGAGTGGGGAGAAGGCGCTTCAAGCCCCTTCAGCTTTGTAGTAAAACACAGAGCACTACCTCCGTCTAAGGGCTTACCTACTAGGAGATACCAATAAGAAAGGAATTCAGATGCTGAACAGCCAAATAAAAAGCAAATGTGCAAATGTTCACTACAGTCTGGCAAATAAGCTGCCAAGGAGGACAACCCTGCCTTGAGCAGAGGATGGTGGTACCATTTATTGAGATAGAAAACCCAGGGAGAGGCCAGGCACTGTGGCTCATGCCTGTAATCCCAGCACTTGGGGAGGCAGAGGCAGGCAGATCATTTGAGGTCAGGAGTTCGAGTCTAGCCTGGCCAACATGGTAAAACCCCGTCTGTACTGAAAAATACAAAAATTAGCCAGGTATAGTGGCACATGCCTATAATCACAGCTACTTGGGAGGCTGAGGCAGGAAAATCACTTGAATCCAGGGGGGTGGAGGTTGCAGTGAGCCAAGATCCTGCCACTGCACTCCACCCTGGGCAACAGAGCGAGACTCTGTCTCAAAAACAAAACAAAAGAGGAGAGTTCAGCAGGATATCTCATTTGACATAACTCCTACAACTCATTATCTTACTCCTCTCCCATGGCTTTCCATAGTGTCTAGGAGTAAACATAAAATCTCCGAAAGATTCAAAAGACACAGAAAAGGTGGCCTCTGATTGTTGCACCAGATTTGTCTTACACCCTTTACCTGTTTTTGTTTGTTTGTTTGTTTTTCAATTCCTCAAACACATCATACCATTTCCTGCATACAGAACATGGCTCATGCTATTTCCTCTGCCTGAGGGGATATTTTCCTTTCTCTTAGCCTGGCCCAATTATTCATTCTTCAAATCTCAGATCAAATACCATTTCCTTAGGGAAGCCTTCTCTAACCTCTAAACTGTAATGTGCCCTCTTAACACTTTGTATTTGCTTCTACAGCCATTATCAAAGTTGGAAACAACATAATTGTGCAATTTTTAAAATTAAATTCCTCTCACCCACTTCAGTGATGACAAAGACCAAATATGATTTGTCATTACTATATCCCAGATGCCAAGCCAGAAAATTAAAGATTTATTGAAGAATGAATGAACCAATGCATGAATTAATGACTGAAAGAATAAATATATATAACAGTCTAGGTTTGAGAGAGGATAATTAGCCTGAAAACACTGATTTGGGATCATCGGGACACAGATGATAACTGTAGCCAATGGAACTAATCACATCACTCAAAAAGGAGTGAAAAGAGGACTTGGGATGAGATATTAATTATTAACCATTACTCATTTCTTAATGTGATCCGTGGGTCACCCTACAGCAAAATCAACTGGAGATTGGATGAAGGAATCTATGTCTTTAATAAATGACTCCAGATGATTTTAATGCAACCTGAGAACCACTAACTTTAGCAGTCAGTAGAGAAATACCCTTGAAGCAGTCCCAAAGTTTGTATTATAGGCCAGGTGTTCTAACTTCTAGAAGAAGCATAAACATGCACAAGTAGCTAAGAGCATGTTATTGTGCAAAGAATACCAGAGGAGGATTCAGAAATCCTGGGTCTGTTACCTGATCTCATCATATGCTACATTTACAACCTACATTAATGACCGGTAATTATCTTTAGGGAATAGAGACTTGGGGACTTCGGTCATAGTCTACTCCATTAATGTTTTATGAGGAGTCAATATATATGATAGATAACTTTTTAAAATACTCCATTTGCATTATGTTTCTAGAAAATGCAAAGGGCATGTTGATCAACTCGAGAATTTCCTATTCATTTCCCTCAGATAGTAAAATGCTTTTTTAAACATTAAGTAAATTATCGTTTTATATATGTATATAAGAGCACAAGTATGTGTGCCTTAACTGTAATCACTAAAGAACAGAAATGTAAATCTAAAACCATGGGCTTTCCACAAGACACTGTCTTGTGGAAGACATCAGAAAAGGCATTAAAAGGGCGGGAGAAGCTTAACCTACATCTCTGGGAAATAAGAAGATTATATTCAAGCTGTCATTTCTTGTTGCCACTATTATATGCAGTCAACAATTTATTTTATCACAAGTTATACAGAAATGACACCTGGATAATCATGTTGCCTGTAATAATATCATGTAAGATGTGAGAATGGTCTGATCGTTTGAGTGCTGGCTTATGATTTGGGAAAATAGCTTGTAATTGCAGTTCTACTGACAAATTGGTGCTGTTGGGTAAATCAATATTTACCTCAGTTTCTCCATCTTATACAGTTGAACACCGACACTTAATTTCTGGAATTCTAAACTAGGCTGTGTGCAGTAATGCTTACACACACAGAATCTGGAAGAGAAACGCCGAAGTACAAATACTGGATTTCTTCCCCCTCCTCTTAGATAAGTTACAGTATTTCTGTTTTACACCCATAAAATGGGGTCAAAAATAATACCCATTTCATAGGGTTATTGTGAGGATATGATTTGATACAGTGTAAAGTATTTAGAATAGTATCTGGCACATAAGAAAGGAATTAATAAATGTTACCCATTATTAAGCTACAAACCTTCTAGGGTTCTTAAGAACACTAATGAAAGTATGTGTTTGTGTGTGCCAATGCTCCATGAAACACATACACACAGAACAAATGTCATACTCCAAAATAAACAACATCCCTTTTGAAGTCATCATAGTTGAGTTAGAGAGAAAATAAAAGATATGTTGAGGGCAGTGAAGATGATTGGAGGGCTGAGGGAGAGATACACTTACTCTAAATAAAGTGACATTGCTCAATGTATCTTGGGAACTTTTGGCATTGCCTATGGATCATTTCTTCTTATTTCACAGTTGTTTGCCAATTATGAATCACTGTTATCTTCAGATGGTTTATGGAATATTTGGAAGTAGCTGAGAGTAAGTTAAATTTGATGAATGAAGTGATTAACAAGATTCCACAGCGCGCGCGCACACACACACACACACACACACACACACACATATATATATATATATATATATATATTAGATGGAGTTTCGCTCTGACGCCCAAGCTGGAGTGCAGTGGCACGATCTTGGCTCACTGCAAGCTCTGCCTCCTGGGTTCGCGCCATTCTCCTGCCTCAGCCTACCAAGTAGCTGGGACTACAGGCGTCCGCGACCACACCCAGCTAATTTTTTGTGTTTTTAGAGACAGGGTTTCACCATGTTAGCCAGGATGGTCTCGATCTTCTGACCTCGTGATCTGCCCACCTTAGCCTTCCAAAGTGCTGAGATTACAGGCATGAGCCACCGCACCCAGCCTCCATAGCATATTTTTTTTAACAGAAGCATACAATAGGCTGAAATGAGCCATGGTGTAGAAGTCAATCCATGCATTTAGCTCTGTCCAGTTTTACAGCCTATGGAGGCAACCTAAGCTACTATCTTTAGCGCAGGAAACAGTTCTATTTGAGTCCATCTCCCTTGGACTCAGCATCAAAACATTCTGCTTGCAAATTGGGCTCAGTCATTGGATACATTCTGAACAATAAGGCTTTCACCTGTTTCAGATACCCATTTCTCATCTTGGGTCTTAGTTTAGGTAACTAGGTAATTGTCTTGATAACCTCTCTAGTACCTTAATCCCTCCTAGGATTTGTATTTCTCTTAATAGTTCTCATTCTGGGATGTTGAGAGCCTATCCAAGTGATACCCAGAGTTAGAGTCCTAAATGCTTTGGAAGCCATCATCTGTGGTCTGAGGCATACTTTCCAGGTGGCAGGTTTTCCTCTGCTGCACTGGACCCCCTCTCCTCCCTTGCTCCTGAATTTTATGCCAGAGCCTAAGTTGCCCCACTGGATATACCTATTCCATCTACCCCAGTCTCACCTATTTCGTTATAATTGATTAGGCTACCCTTTGCTATACTGCACCAGAATTCAGAGTTTATCTTATATCCACACAGCAATCTCAAAACTGATTTATAATTTCTATAAAATATGTCTGTGTTTGAGCCTGAAGGAATAACATGAATGATAACATGAGCAGAAACAAGCAAAAAAAAAAAAAAAAAACTCATTCATCTGAGGTTTTGACATAACATCATTTCTTGAATCTCTGAGATATGGTAGTTTGTATTGTACGCTTTGCAACAACATTCCTAGTACAACCTGGAAATTCCCATCTTTCATTGTCAGTTAATATTTCCCTCCAAAGATGCACCATGACCTTAGCTTCCTACAAAGGCAGGTATTCCAGTCTTATAGTTTGGAAGCCATTTAATAGTGATAATATAACTTAACAGCATTCATGAACTCTGCAACATTTTTGTTATTCCTGTTCATGGGTCTTTGTATATCCTTTTGAATTTCTTACCTTCTATAAAATTTTTTAATTCTCAAAAACTAATGTTATTGACACCTAACTTCTTCACTCCAATAAAATATTTTCAAGTGACTAGCATCCCCTCTCCAGACTTACAAAACTTCCTAAAAATATGATACTATCTCTTAGCACAAACTATTATCACTTACCTTTTATTAAGAGAGATCAGTATGTAACTACATTTGCTAACACAAAATTGGCTGACTTTAAATGTACAACTTACACAGATGCTTAAAAACATAAGCCATAATTTTTCATGACAAGACCGGCCTGCATTAGCAACAGGATGTCAGGGAAAGAGCATCAGACTTTGGATTCTGGGCAAGGCACAACAGGAGTCAACCAATACCCTTAATACGCTATGTGATGTTGGGCCTCCCTTGTTTTGCTCCTCTGAGACTCAGTCATCTCATTTGTAAGATGAGGCTAACAGTACCTTCTTCCCAAAGCTCTGATGACAAGTATAAAGTTAAAATGCCTAGAACTGAGTCTAATAGAATAGGATACCTACTGGTTTCTTTCCCTTTCTCTTAGTTCCATTTCACACCAGAATACACTTAAACACTTTGGCTGCAGTTGGGACTAATCTCCTGATATATATTATCTTTCTCCCCTCTGAACCAATTTACAAACACATGTATTCTTTGGTTTCTAGTCTTGCCTCCTAGATGAATTATACTGTTGGACCTTTTAGGCTTTATCTCTAGCAAGAAGTAATGTCCCTAGCTGGTTCTCTACTGCTTCTAGGGGCCCTTGGCCACTTCACACCTTACAGGTCTCCTTTCACTCCAAAAGCACAGACAGTAAAAGCAAAATAGGCAAATGGAATTACATCGAAGTAAAAAGCTTCTGCAGAGCGAAGGAAACAATCTACAGAAAGATGAGACAATCTATGGATTGGAAGAAAATATTATTTGCAAACCATATATTTGATAAGGGGCTAAAATCCAAAATATATAAGGAAACCAAACAAGTCAATAGTAAGAAAATAAGTAACCTGGTTTTAAAATAGGCAAAGAACCTGAGCAGACGTTTATCAAAAGGATAGATGTAAATGGAAGATATATCAAACAATGCTCAATATCTCAGGAAAATGCAAATTAACACCACAAAGAGGCTGGGCTGGGATGGCTTTTTCTTGTAATCCAAGCTACTCTGGAAGCTGAGGCAGGAGAATCACTTGATCCCTGAAGTTTGAGGCTGCAGTGAGCCATGATCATCAACGTGCTCCAGCCTGGGTGACAGAGACCCTGTTGCTTTAAAAAAAAAAAGAAAAGAAAACTAAAAAAAGAAAGAAAGAAAAGAAAAGAAAGAAAAAGCCAAAAACCCACAGCGTAATGTCACCTCACACCTGTTACAAAAAGATGATAATAACAAGTGGGTGTGAGGATGTAGAGAAAAGGAAATTCTTGTACATTATTGGTAGGAATGTACATTAGCACAGCCATTTCAGAAAATACCACAGAGGTTCCTTAAAAAACTAAATATATAATTACTAGAAAATATAATCTAGCAATTCCACTTCTTCATATTCAGTCATGTGTTGCTTAACAACAGGGATACGTTCTGAGAAATAAGTCATTAGGTGATTTTGTCATTGCTTGAACATCATAGACTGTACCTTACACAAATGTAAATGTTATCACCTACTATACACCTAGACTATATGGTATAGCCTATTGCTGCTAGATATGTTTAGATACACAAACATTTACAATTTGACACATAGAGCATGTTACTGTAGTGATTACTGTAGACAACTGTAACACACTCGCAAATGTGTATCTAAACATATTCAAACATAGGAAAGGTACAGTAAAACTAAAGTATCATAATATTTTGGGACCACCATCGTATATGCAGACTGTCATATATGCAGTCCATCATCAATTGAAATGTCATCATGCATCTCAGGGCTGTATATCCAAAGGAATTGAGACTGAAATTTCAAAGAGATAGCTGCACTTCCATGTTTACTTCAGCAATATTCTCAACAGCCAAGATATGAAACAACTTAAGTGTCTACCAGTGGATGAATGGATAAAAAAGTAGATGTACACATAATGGAACACTACACAGTCTTTAAAAAGAAAGGAATCCGTAATTGTGACAACACGGATGTAACTGAAGGACATTATGCTAAATGAAATAAGTCAGGCACAGGAAGAAAAATACTGTATAATCTCAATTATATGTGGAATCTAACAAAGTCAATCTCAGAGAAACAGATTTTAGAAAGGTGGATTACCTGAGGCTAAGGGTGGGGGTAGGGAGTGAGGTGGGAAAAGAGGAGATGTTGATCAAAGGGTAAAAAGTTTGAGCTAGACTGGAAGAATAAACGTTAGTGATCTACTGCACAGTACGGTAACCACAGTCAATAATAACACTGTATATTTCAAAATTACTAAAAGAATAGATTTGTCATGTTCTTACTGAAAAAAAAGTGATATGTCATAAGGTCATGGATATGTTAATTAGCTTGTTTGAATCTTTCTGCAATGTATATGTAACTCAAAACATTACATTATACCCCATACATATACACAATTGTTATTGTCAATTAAAAATGTTATTATCGATTCATCAGGAAGATGGCCAAATAGGAACAGCTCCAGCCTCCAGCTCCCAGCGTGAGTGACACAGAAGACGGGTGATTTCTGCATTTTCAACTTAGCTACTGGGTTCATCTCACTGGGGTGTGTCAGACAGTCGGTGCTGGTCAGTGGGTGCAGCCCAACCAGTGAGAGCAGAAGCAGGGTGAGGCATCGCCTCAGCTGGGAAGCTCAAGGAGGAAGGAAATTCCTTTTCCTAGCCAAGGGAAACTGAGACACACAACACCAGGAAAATGGGGTAACTCCCACCCAAATACTGCCCTTTACCAAGGGTCTTAGCAAACGGCACACCAGGAGATAAATACCGCGCCTGGCTCAGAGGGTCCCACGCCCACGGAGCCTCCCTCACTGCTAGCACAGCAATCTGAGATCTAACTGCAAGGCAGCAGCGAGGCTGGGGGAGGGGCGCCCAAATTGCTGAGGCTTTAGTAGGTAAACAAAGTCTCCGGGAAGCTCAAACTGGGTGGAGCCCACTTCAGCTCAAGGAGGCCTGCCTGCCTCTGTAGACTCCACCTCTGGGGACAGGGCATAGCTAAACAAAAAGCAGCAGAAACCTCTGCAGATGTAAATGTCCCTGTCTGACAGCTTTGAAGAGAGCAGTGGTTCTCCCAGCACAGAGGTTGAGATCTGAGAATGGACAGACTGCCTGCTCAAGTGGGTCCCTGACCCCTGAGTAGCCTAACTGGGAGACATCCCCAACTAGGTGCAGACTGACACCTCACACCTCACACGACTGGGTACACCTCTGAGACAAAGCTTCCAGAGCAAGAATCAGACAGCAACACTTGCTGTTCAGCAATATTCTATCTTCTGCAGCCTCTGCTGCTGATACCCAGGGAAACAGGGTCTGGAGTGGACCTCAAGCAAACTCCAACAGACCTGCAGCTGAGGATCCTGACTGTTAGAAGGAAAACTAACAAACAGAAAGGACACCCTCACCAAAACCCCATCAGTACGTCACCATCATCAAAGACTAAAGGCAGATAAAACCACAAAGATGGGGAAAAAGCAGTGCAGAAAAGCTGGAAATTCAAAAAATCAGAGTGCATCTCCCCCTCCAAAGGAACGAAGCTCATCGCCAGCAACAGAACAAAGCTGAATGGAGAATGACTTTGACGAGCTGAGAGAAGAAGGCTTCAGTTGATCAAACTTCTCAGAGCTAAAGGAGGAACTATGTACCCAGCACAAAGAAACTAAAAACCTTGAAAAAAGAATGGAAGAATGGATAACTAGAATAACTAATGCAGAAAAATCCACAAACAAACTGATAGAGATGAAAACCATGACAGGAGAACTACGTGACAAATACACAAGCTTCAGTAACCAACTCAATCAACTGGAAGAAAGAGTATCAGTGATTGAAGATCAAATGAATGAAGTGAAGCAAGAAGATAATTTTAGGGAAAAAAAAAGAGTAAAAAGAAATGAACAAAACCTCCAAGAAATATGGGATTATGTGAAAAGACCAAAATCTACATCTGACTGGTGTGCCTGAAAGTGAAGGGGAAACTGAAACCAAGTAGGAAAACACTCTGTAGGATATTATCCAGGAGAACTTCCCCAACCTAGCAAGGCAGGCCAATTTTCAAATTCAGGAAATACAGAGAATGCCACAAAAATATTCCTCAAGAAGAGCAACTCCAAGATACATAATTGTCAGATTCACCAAAGTTAAAATGAAGGAAAAAATATATTAAGGGCAGCCAGAGAGAAAGGTCGGGTTACACACAAAGGGAAACCCATCAGACTGACAGCAGATCTCTCGGAAGAAACTCTCCAAGCCAGAAGAGAGTGGGGGCCAATATTCAACATTCTTAAAGAAAAGAATTTTAAACCCAGAATTTCATATCCAGGAAACTAAGTTTCATAAGTGAAGGAGAAATAAAATCCTTTACACACAAGCAAATGCTTAGAGATTATGTCACCGCCAGGCCTGCCCTACAAGAGATCCTGAAGGAAGCACTAAACATAGAAAGGAAAAACAGGTACCAGTCATTGCAAAAACATGACAAAATGTAAAGACCATCGAGGCTAGGAAGAAACTGCATCAACTAACGAGCAAAATTACTACCAAATATCATAATGACAGGATCAAGTTCACACATAACAATATTAACCGTAAATATAAATGGACTAAATGGTCCAATTAAAAGACACAGACTGGCAAATTGGATAAAGAGTCAAGACCCATCAGTCTGCTGTATTCAGGAGACCCATCTCACATGCAGACACACACATAGGCTCAAAATAAAGGGATGGAGGAAGATCTACCAAGCAAATGGAAACAAAAAAAGGCAGGGGTTGCAATCCTAGTCTCTGATAAAACAGACTTTAAACCAACAGAGATCAAAAGAGATAAAGAAGGTCATTACATAACGGTAAAGGGATCAATTCAATAAGAAGAGCTAACTATCCTAAATATATATGCACCCAATACAGGAGCACCCAGATTCATAAAGCAAGTCCTCAGAGACTTATAAAGAGACTTAGATTCCCATACAATAACAATGGGAGTCTTTAACACACCACTGTCAACATTAGACAGATCAATGAGACAGAAAATTAACAAGGATATCCATGAATTGAACTCAACTCTGCACCAAGCAGATCTAATAGACATCTACAGAACTCTCCACCCCAAATCAACAGAATATAGATTCTTCTCAGCACCACATCGCACTTATTCCAAAATTGACCACATAGTTGGAAGTAAAGCACTCCTCAGCAAATGTACAAGAACAGAAATTATAACAAACTGTCTCTCAGACCACAGTGCAATCAAACTAGAACTCAGGACTAAGAAACTCAATCAAAACCACTCAACTACATGGAAACTGAACAACCTGTTCGTCAATGACTACTGGGTACATAACGAAATGAAGGCAGACATAAAGATGTTCTTTGAAACCAATGATAACAAAGATACAACACACCAGAATCTCTGGGGCACATTTAAAGCAGTGTGTAGAGGGAAATTTATAGCACTAAATGCCCACAAGAGAAAGCAGGAAAGATCTAAAATTGACACCCTAACATCACAACTAAAAGAATTAGAGAAGCAAGAGCAAACACATTCAAAAGCTAGCAGAAGGCAAGAAATAACTAAGATCAGAGCAGAACTGAAGGAGATAGAGACACAAAAAACCCTCCAAAAAATCAATGAATCCAGGAGCTGGTTTTTTGAAAAGATCAACAAAATGGATAGACTACTAGCAAGACTAATAAAGAAGAAAAGAGAGAAGAATCAAATAGACGCAATAAAAAATGATAAAGGGGATATCACCACCAACCCCACAGAAATACAAACTACCATCAGAGAATACAATAAACACCTCTATGCAAATAAACTAGAAAACCTAGAAGAACTGGATAAATTCCTGGACATATACACTCTCCCAAGGCTAAACCAGGAAGAAATTGGATCCCTGAATAGATGAATAACAGGCTCTGAAATTGAGGCAATAATTAATAGCCTATCAACCAAAAAAAGTCCAGGACCAGACGGATTCACAGCCGAATTCTACCAGAGGTACAAGGAGGAGTTGGTACCATTCCTTCTGAAACTATTCCAATAAATGGAAAAAGAGGGAATCCTCCCTAACTCATTTTATGAGGCAACATCATCCTGATACCAAAGCCTGGCAGAGACACAACAAAAAAAGAGAATTTTAGACCAATATCCCTGATGAACATCAATGCAAAAATCCTCAATAAAATACTGGCAAATTGAATCCAACAGCACATCAAAAAGTTTGTCCATCATGACCAAGTGGGCTTCATTCCTGGGATGCAAGGCTGGTTCAACATATGCAAATCAATAAACGTAATCCAGCATACAAACAGAACCAAAGACAAAAACCACATGATTATCTCAATAGATGCAGAAAAGGCATTTGACAAAATTCAACAGCCCTTCATGCTAAAAACGCTCAATAAATTTGTTATTGATGGAACATATCTCAAAATAATAAGAGCTATTTATGACAAACCCACAGCCAATATCATACTGAATGGGTAAAAACTGGAAACATTCCCTTTGAAAACTGGCACAAGACAGGAATGCCCTTTCTCACTACTCCTATTCAACATAGTGTTGGAAGTTCTGGCTAGGGCAATCAGGCAAGAGAAAGAAATAAAGGGTATTCAACTAGGAAAAGAAGAAATCAAATTGTCCCTGTTTGCAGATGACATGATTGTATATTTAGAAAACCCCATCGACTCAGCCCAAAATCTCCTTAAGCTGATAAGCAACTTCATCAAAGTCTCAGGATACAAAATCAATGTGCAAAAGTCATTAGCATTCTTATACACCAGTAACAGACAAACAGAGAGCCAAATCATGAATGAACTCCCATTCACAATAGCTTCAAAGAGAATAAAATACCTAGGAATCCAACTTACAAGGGATGTGAAGGACACCTTCAAGGAGAACTACAAACCACTGCTCAGTGAAATAAAAGAGGACACAAACAAATGGAAGAACATACCATGCTCATGGATAGGAAGAATCAATATCGTGAAAATGGCCATACTGCCCAAGGTAATTGATAGATTCAATGCCATCCCCATGAAGCTACCAATGACTTTCTTCACAGAATTGGAAAAAAACTTCTTTAAAGTTCATATGGAACCAAAAAAGAGTCCACATTGCTAAGACAATCCTAAGCCAAAAGAATAAAGCTGGAGGCATCACACTACCTGACTTCAAACTATACTACAAGGCTACAGTAACCAAAACAGCATGGTACTGGTACCAAAACAGAGATATAGACCAATGGAACATAACAGAGCCCTCAGAAATAATACCACACATATACAGCCATCTGATCTGTGACAAACCTGACCAAAACAAGAAATGGGAAAAGGATTCCCTATTTAATAAAGGGTGCTGGGAAAACTGGCTAGCCATAAGTAGAAAGCTGAAACTGGATCCCCTCCTCACACCTTATACAAAAATTCATTCAAGATGGATTAGAGACTTAAATGTTAGATCTAAAACCATAAAAACCCTAGAAGAAAACCTAAGCAATACCATTCAGGACATAGGCATGGGCAAGGACTTCATATCTAAAACACTAAAAGCAACGGCAACAAAAGCCAAAATTGATAAATGGGATCTAATTAAACTAATGAGCTTCCGCACAGCAAAAGAAACTACCATCAGAGTGAACAGGCAACCTACAGAATGGGAGAAAATTTTTGCAACCTACTCATCTGACAGAGGGCTAATGACCAGAATCCACAAAGAACTCAAACAAATTTATAAGAAAAAAACAAACCCCATCAAAAAGTGGGCAAAGGATATGAACAGACACTTCTCAAAAGAAGACATTAAAGCAGCCAACAGACACATGAAGAGATGCTCATCATCACTCACCATCAGAGAAATGCAGATCAAAACCACAATGAGATACCATCTAACACCAGTTAGAATGGCAATCATTAAAAAGTCTGGAAACAACAGGTGCTGGAGAGGATGTGGAGAAATAGGAACACTTTTACACTGTTGGTGGGACTGTAAACTAGTTCAACCATTGTGGAAAACAGTGTGGTGATTCTTCAAGGATCTAGAACTAGAAGTACCATATGACCCAGCCATCCCATTACTGGGTATATACCCAAAGGATTATAAATCATGCTGCTATAAAGACACAGGCACACGTATGTTTACTGTGGCACTATTCACAATAGCAAAGACTTGGAATCAACCCAAATGTCCATCAGTGAGAGACTGGATTAAGAAAACGTGGCACATATATATCATGGAATACTATGCAGCCACAAAAAAGGATGAGTTCATGTCCTTTGTAGGCACATGGATGCAGCTGGAAACCATCATTCTCAGCAAACTATCGTAAGAACAGAAAACCAAACACCGCATGTTCTCACTTATAGCGGGGAATTGAACAATGAGGTCACTTGGACACAGGAAGGGGAACATCAACACTGGGGCCTATTGTGGGGAAGGGGGTGGGGGGAGATACAGCATTAGGAGATATACCTAATGTAAATGACAAGTTAATGGGTGCAGCAAACCAACATAGCCCATGTATACATATGTAACAAACTTGCATGTTGTGCACGTGTACCCTAGAACTTACAGTATAATCATAAAAAAATTTATTGTCAAATAAAAATGTTGTCAATTAAACAAGAGAACCACTTTACATTATAGATAATTCTAGCGTATTAGAAGCAAAAAATACTAGACAAAAGGTTATTGTTATTCACTACCTTTTTATGCAACATTTTGCAGATAAGTTGCCTTCTACTATTACCAATATTGCTATCGTTGAAGGAAGATATACCAAAAAAAAAAAAAAAAAGCCTCAAAGTTACAAAAACAGATAAAATGTGGAATGATAGGAATTTATCTGTAGGCAAAATTATGCACTGAATGGTTTCTACGGGAAAATCCCCTAGGATTTTTGATATACATGATTTCTAAAATTTTCAATTTATACATACCTTTTAAGGAATACATCTGTTGCTCTTCTATTTTCATATGTAGATATTACTAAAGCCTTTTCACAAAATGTAATAATCTACTTAACTCTGGAAGGTTGATAAAACATCTTTTGTTTTTAAGTTAAGAAAAATTGGCCGGGTGCGGCGGTTCACGCTTATAATCCCAACACTTTGGGAGGCCGAGGCAGGCGGATCATGAGGTCAGGAATTTGAGACCAGTCTGGTTAATATGGTGAAACTCCATCTCTAATAAAAAAATACACACACACAAAAATTAGCTGAGTGTGGTGGCAGGCACCTGTAGTCCCAGCTACTAGGGAGGCTGAGGCAGGAGAATTGCTTGAACTCAGGAGGCGGAGGTTGCAGTGAGCCAAGATCATGCCACTGCACTCTTGTCTGGGCAACAGAGTGAGAATTTGTCTCAAAAAATCAAAAGAAAGAAAAATCATTAATATTTTTCCTTAGACTGATTTTATCTCTTTCAAGTTAAAAAAGGGGGAAATTAAGAATGCCATGTGGGCAGGTATATTTGCTACATAGCTTTTAGAAGTGCTCTTCAAATGTGCTCTGTTGATCACATTCCTCAGAACCATCAAGGGAGCATGTGAATAGCCAGACTCCATCCTCCTGACCTGGACTGTCCACAGGTGAGGTATTTTACTTTTCACTTTAGATTTTGTTTTATTATGCTTTTAATTGTGTGTGTGGTTGTTGCTGTTGTTTTATGAAAGGGCATATATTACATCAGTAACTCGTGTAATTTTAAATGCACATGCCTGGCCCCATTGTAGGACCACCAAGTCACAATGATCTGTGAAAATATGCTAATAATTGGTCATTTTAAAACAACATCCCAGGAACAACTACTACAAAGACTTTCCAGATGATTCTAACAACCAGCCAGATTGGGAACCACTAGTCTAACAAAGTATATATGTTAGGAAATTTTAATACCTTCAATTTTATATCCTTACTTGGAAGTCAAAATATTTGGACAGTTTTATAACCATTCAGAAAACAAAATATATACCATGATGTAAAAACTAGGAAGTATGCTAATTTCCACTAAAACTAGGAAGTATGCTAATTTCCACTATCACAGTCTTTTTCAGAACAAGATTTTTGTTCTTCTGCTAGGAAAATTATTAATACTTCCAACTGACTTTAGGTTCTAATTTCATGTAAAGTGTATCAGACTGCAAATACAACATCCTTCAAGCAGCTGTTTTAGTACAGTGCTTATTGCACTCTACAAATCTTGATTTATAAAATGAACCAATGATTTGAAGTAGAAAGACTGATAATGAACTATTTCACAACATAACCTGGGAGTCCCAGAAGCTTAGTGCCTTTTATATTCGTACTGGTTTCTCATGAATATCTCTGAGTTGAACTAAACCTAGTGGCTGATTCTGTTCTTCATCTTTTATCAGTTTTTCCTGATAAAAGCTTGTTTTTCCTGATTAAAAAAAAAAAAAAAAAACTTGAATAAAAACAATCTTTGAAGGGAATAAGCATATTGCTGCTCTAAATAGCCAGAGTAACAATCCATGTAATTCTTGAGCCACCACTTACTAGCTGAATGAGATTAAGCTAGGTAAGTTTTCAGCATCTGCTTCCTCACCTGTAAAATGGGACAATAATAATAAAATTAAATTGATAGAGGTGTTATAAGAAGTAAAAGAATGAAAAACAGGTAAACAGCCTGGAAAGTGCATAATATATAGTAATTCTGAGTAATAAGCTTTTATGTCTATTCTTCTGAGCTCTCAGGAGATAAAGTCATAGTCTTAGCAATTAACAGCCACAATTTGAATGTGGATTTGACTTTAAAGTTTGTGTTTTTTTAGTTAGTATCCCACCTCTCTTGATTCAGGCATTTATCCAACACCTTTTAACTCAATGCCATATGGGTATAAAACACTAGTCTAGGCACAGTACAAGTCAAAGGATAAAAAAAAAGACAACTTCCCTGTAGATTATTCTGGAATAGAAAATGAGAAATGCACATAAATATGAGAGTCAGTGTGAGAAGAGGCAAGTACATGGGAATTTTGAGGAGACAATAAATAGTTAATTCCAGTTGATAGGTGGTACAAGGCTGACGGTGGGGGAGCAGAGAGTCACCATCATGGTGTAGGAATCAAGACAGCTCCACAAATGGTGCCAACTCAGCAAGGGCCAGCAACACTGGAAGAATTTGACCTCATGGGGAAGCTTCTGGCTACACACACTCTAAGGTCTCTTCCTACTGGAATGCTGTTCAAGGTGAAGGTTCTCTGAAACATTATCACCAAATATCCACATCTATAAACATCCGAGTTTTCTGATCCTCTGGATCCTGAAGACAACAGTTGAAATAAATAATTCAAATGTGTGAGCTTATAATTCCATAAAGCTGTGTCAGGGAGACGGCATCCCACAGTTTGACAGCAAGAGCTCTGCACTCCAATCTGGCTAAGGTTACTTATGGAGAAAAGATAGCACTGCTACCTAATGATAACTATGTAGCCATGGAGAGAAAAAATATGTTGGCATATGCCCAAATCCCAGTAAGCAGATGGCCATGGGCACAGAAACCATCATGACAACTGGCACCTCTTTGGGATGCTCTGAGCAGGAAAGGGGCCCGGAAAATGTCCTTCTTTGGCTGTCCTTCCTTCAGAGGCATATGGGTGGCACAGGATGGGGAAAACTGCCTGACTGCTGCCAAGGGGAGCAGAGATAGCCTTTAAAATCTAGGCTACCGCAGCTTCCTAGGTAGTCAATCTGGTACCTTTCAGCAACCAGAGACCATCTTAAAAATGTGTGTGCTGATTTCCTGTAGAACAATTGATATCCAACTGATTCCATTCACAGTTGGCTCACAGGATAAGAAGCTAAGCTCCAAGAGGATGGAAGGGTGTGAGTCCTCTATAGCCAGGCCTCATATGTCAGGTGAATGGTACAGGAGTGTTTTATCTGTGTTTTTATTCTTAACCAGGTGGTTATAGATAACCAAGAGCACGTGTGTATTCCAAAGTTAAGTACCACTGGATGACTAGGTTTTTTAGCTGGTTGAAGGGTCACCATCAGTAACAATCTGCTTTGCAGAGGGTTGCTTATTCGGAATTTTTAAAAGTTGAAGAAGATCCATTTTTCTGAAATGTATCATCTTGTCCTAGTTATAATATTGCCTAACATTTCAAGCAACTACATTAACCAATTGGCATTAAAACATTTCTCTATTATGTCACAGCAGATATACAGAATCCCCCCCGCGCGCGCACACACACACACACACACACACACACACACACACACGCTCATGCACTTCTTAGTCTTCATTTGCCTTTGAGTAAACTTCTTTGAATCAACAGCAAATAAAGTATAACGTCAAACTGCTAGCCTGTATCCCAAGAAATAGCAAATGAATTTCAGTAACAAGGACATCTGACTCTCAAAAATCACTCTAATATAAGACATATTATTACCATATGAATTACATTTGCATAACATTTGACTGCTTTTCACTCTTAAATCAGTTTTAAATATAGTGGAGAACTACCCATCCCTGCAAAAAACAAAAAAACAAAAACACAAAATATCACAACAGCCAGTGCATTCCAGATCCCTTTGACTTATATCATTCTTAAATAAATTACATAAACTGTATTGTTTTATAAAGACGGATTTTTAGAGTGGCAAACCCTAGTTATTTCAGTTGTCTTAGAAATTCAAATAGTTTAGCAGTAAAGATTTCTGATTATTCAATAGTCTACTCACATCACCCAGAAAATGGCTAGTTTAGAGGAGTTTGATCACAGCTTTGGTCAAGACAGAGAAGCCATAACCAGCTACTGGCTGCAGATATTATGTTATTTGATAATAGCAAGTAACATTTGGTCATATATACCTTTGTGAAGTATTATGTAGAGTAATAGCTTAGTTAATGATGACAATCCCATGATCAGGGAACATAATAATAATATGCAATTCACTTAAATTGAGATTGTGAAAGACTATCCCAAAAATGTAAGTAATTAGCATGCAACTAAAATAAATGGTAAGGGATTGGAATAAGTGCGGAGGAAGTTGGGTTGAGAAATCAAAAGTAAACAAACACTTACATTAACATATAACTATCACTTTCCAAAAGTATGTAATCCAAAGTTGTTCCCACAAGAAAGCAATTAAACTTATTAGTTAAGGTACTCTTCTCATTTCCATGGTGGAGAAGGGACTTGATTCTTAAGGAGGTAACTACTCAACTCTATCCCCTTACTGATCTCTTCTCAAAGAATAGCTTGTGACCACTCAGGCATGACCTAGGGCCTTGGTTCTAATGCTCTCCCTGACTGTGCCAGTAGGCTGTAAGGGAATCCGTGGTCTTCCATGGGACTGACCTATGGTAGCCTGTGCAGACACAACTTTTCCTATGGGCAATCCCTAAATTGTTGAATGGATAGGAAAATGAGTAACTATGTCTCAGAGTCGATCTTTTCATATTTTTTAAGATTAACTACAACTTTCCCTCCATCCCTGTAAACTTAATGGAACCAAGAAATAGACGCCAAGCTGTTGACTTAACCCTTGATTTCACTCACCTTTTCTTTGACAACCGATGCCACAAAGTTAGTTGATGTAAAATGGGGTTTGTGCCTAAATTGAGCAGAGAAATCTGATCCACAATGTGTTGGGTTAAGTTTGGGCTCATTCCAATATGACCCATTTAACATATTCTTTGATTTTAAATCAAGCCCCACTTCTCAGGAGAGATGTCTAAGTAAAATAAAATGCTCCTCAGAGGAAGCATGAAAAGTCATTGCAAGTAAACTCTCACCCAAGTAAACACAGAACATGCTCTAAAGAAGTGCTACCCGATGTTAAAACACAATTAGCTTACAATGTAGCATTTAAACATGAATACCTCCAGCCAAGATCCTCTCTTCCAACTCCGCCATTTGTTTTTTGTAGGCCCTTAAAGCTGCTTCTTTGAAAGAAGGACGAATTCTCTTTGGCTTTGTGATCTCCACTGGCTGTTCAGGAATGTTTTGGTTTTCATCTTCTCTTATTTCCATCTCAGCTGATGTTTCATTTAAGGGTTCTAATCCCTCTTCACTAACCATATCATCTGCCGGACCATCATAACCCTCATCTTGTGGGGTTTCATAAGGTGTTTCATATAAAAGGTGATCATATTCTTGCATTTGTTCATCTGTTTCAGTAATACTAGTCCTGTTTTCTAGTTTAGCAAGGACTTGTTCCATCACTTCAACATAATCTGTTTCATTATCAGCCACTGGTTCAGTATAATCCTCCTCATCCTCTGCTTTATAGTAATAGGGCTCCGTGTAGACATCAGAGTCAAGTGTGGTACTTGACTCATTTGCAGTTGATTGAGATAATGTCCGAAATCTCCCCATTAATGAAGAGCCACTGTCCTCATACCCACTCAGACTCTGTGTGCTTTTGTTCCATACTACTTCCAAGGCTGATTTAGCCCTCTGCAGTGTAGATCCAAATTTTGGAAAGCTGAAAGTCTTATCAGAAAGGTCAATGCTTAATCGACTATGCCATGATTTGGGTGGGGCATCCTCTGAATCATCACTTTGCAATTCACTTTGACTTCCATACATCATAGACAACTGGTTTTGATTTTGGTAAAGCTCATTAGAATTAGCTCCCTGATAAGAATCATATTGGCCAACCCATTGGCCTTGTGGTTCATTATCCAAGCCAGGGCATGGAGAAGAGTTGTCATCTTGAGTTAAGTCGTAGCTCTCTGAGTCATCTTGAAGATCACTGTGGCACTTTCCCAAGTATTCTAGGTCTTTATTGTAAACACCCAGCTGTTGGTCAGAAAGACTATTTGTTTCATAATCAAAACCTTCCTGGGTGGATGAATCCAAGCCTAAATCAACTCCTTGCTCTACTTGATTCCATTCCTTCCATGGAGAAAGATCCTCATGTAAAGAGAGCTGAGAATCACTGTAATGACTCCGGTCTCCAGATGCACACACCATGCCATTACTCATTCCACTATCCACAGTTTCTGTGTTTTCAATTTCAGTCTGCCCTTGGATACCCTGAACACTTCCATTCAAATGCTGGTCCTTGGAACTGTCATACAGGGTCGCTGTTCCTTCCTGTTTCCTTTGCCATAGCTCCCGGTCCGAAGATGACAGGAGAGAGCTTCCATTAGTTCTAGTGAACAACTGATTTTCTGAAAAATCCTCTGAGTAAGACTGACACAATTTGGAAAAATCTGATTCAGAACGACTAAGTTTAGCAGTGAAAAAATCACTCTGTGAGTGCCAGAGAGGTGTTGCATCTGCATAATGGGTTGTGGTTTGCTTTTCCAAGATATCTGATTCTGGCAACTGTGAGGAGATTTTATCATAATCTGATTTATTTGAAATTCTGCTGCTATTAGCAGTTTTATTCTTGGATCTAGCACTGTGTGATTTTGAGCTTGGCTTGGAAGTACTTCCCTTTGTTGGAAGCTCTGACTTGGAAAGCACAGCGTAACTGTTTCTATTGAGGTCAGATTCAAGATCTTCATCACTGTCATCAGGTGACTGCCAATTGTTCTTGATTTTTGGCTCTGGAGTAGACAACTTCATATCCATACTCTCATATGTCTGGGAGGATGGTATCCCTTTCTCTTTTCTTTCTCTGATGTCATGAGTTAGAATATCTGTTGAAATTCCAATGCCTGTTCCTTTGAGTTTATATGATTTTTTTAAGACAGAATCCCTTTGCTGAGGGGTTTCAAAGTACACAAGTATGGGTCGAGGCTTTGCATTTGGACAGTCCCTCTGGTGTCCTATCCTCTGAGCAAATTCAATTTTAATAGCATTTGGTGCATCTGAAAAACCCATTTTATCTATCAGAATTTGGTACACCACACTTTCAACATATTCAAATCTGTCTTCAGGCACATTTAAAAATCTCAGGCTTGCCTTGCTACCCATATGACCTAAGTGCTTAATATAATCATGGATGTCTCTAGTTTCCCTCCGGGACTGGACAAACCCTGTACGTAGCTGCTCAATTTCACTTTGTACAACCTCCACACTGCTAGAGATTTCATCGATGGAGTGCTTGAGAGCATTGACATGCCCTCGTAGTTCAGAAAGTTCTGTTTCAATCTGACTTATTCCCTGAAGTTCCTTAAAGATCATTTCCATGACATCATGTGTTTGGCTAATGCAGCCAGAGGAACTGAACCCTGGCTCCAGGGCATTTGTCTTTGGGTTTCGGATAGTTCTGTCCAAAGACTTGCTTCTTATTCCCCAGGATTTTTTCATGGTGCTTAACTCGGAGTCTGAGGAGACACACTCTTGACTCTTTTTCCATTTTCTCAGTTTTCGTAAAGCCCCCAGTTTTAAGCTATGTAGAGTACGCTCCCCGTCAGAGCTGCCTTCAGAGGGTGCAAGGCTGCTCGAACTCTTTCTGTTGCGTCTAACTGGCATTGTGTGTGTTGATTGTGCCTGGTTTTCTGTGCTACTCCTTAGTTCATTTAATGATTCTGAGTAGGAACTCTCAATTGAAGACAGCTCTTGAAGCAGATCCTCATGATCAGTGTTGGTTACTTTAGTATTCTTTTGTAGGCCATTGGCAATAGCTACTCGGTAACTGAATGTTGGCGAGAGGGAAAACTCTTTACTAGCCTCGTCTTCCTCGGTGGATAAGTTGTGAGTAGATGAACACTTTGCAATCTTCTTTACAGTGCTTTTAAAGGTATAAGAAAATTTGGGGGATTTGGTCTGGCCAGCAGTAGGAAAGTCTTGATCCTTTCTCTGCTGACGATCCTCTTTTTTTTTGTTTGTATTGCCCAATTTCTTTGTAAACATTCCTTTGCAAAGCTTATGAATGTAAGGTAAAATCAAGCTCTTGAAAAAATTAGCCACCATGGAGAGCAATTAGTGCAAGCTTTTCTGCCCCAGAAAAGTAAACAAGTATCAGGATGAAAATCTGAAAATCCAAGGCAAGCATCACTGTTCAGATGTTCTGTGAATCACTGGAAAGAGCAGGAAGGGCAGGCGTGGCTCTGCCACATTGTCGCTGTCCTGTGCAAACCAGAAGCAAAGCTCCATCTATGAAAGACATTCTTTCCTGGAGGAGGGGTTTCATGAATCTCTGTCATTTCCACACAACTCCATGTAGTGTCTACAAAGAAATGAATGTTAAATATCAGAATTCAATTCTAGATTTATTCCATTTCCAACATGTTTCAAAAGTATTCGTAATACACAATGTGTGAAAAATTGCAGAGGAGGTAGGAGCATACATGAATTTCAATGTAAATTTACTTTTAAAATAATTACTTAAAGCAAATCACTACCAACAACTATGTTTATAATGTTTTTTGATAAATCATTCATGGGTGGGCACAACTGAAATAGTAATAAAAGGTAATAATGATTATTTAGAAAACATTGAGTAATATGACAGGCAATTTATGCAGCCATATTAACTTCATAAAGTCATTTCTACTTTACTTTCTTTCCTAATAACATGTTTACTTACACAAACATAAGAATTTAAATCTAAATATATTCCCCTCACATCCCAGATATTCAAAATTCACAAATTAATATCATCTCTATATATAAAACCTGTTTTTATTCATTCAAATCATCTTTTTCTGACCACACAAATAAGTAATCTCTATGATGACTAGTTTCTTGAATTATGTGAAGAAAAAGAAAATAAAGTTAACATTTAATTTTGCTGGTTTGCCAGCACAGGGTCTTATATGTAGTAGGAACTCAAAGTTTCATTGAATTGAACTTACTATTTTATCAGTGAAATGTAACCCAGAATAATAGTAACAGTCAAAAGGCTTTGTTGGTATTCCAGTATGTGTTTGGGTAGATAATCTATTTAATTCATTAAAGAACACATCATAAACTACAGATTGTCTCAGAAATCTGCTTTTTTATCAGCTCTCTCCACTTGGAAATCTGCCAATTTCACTTCAATCGGGCTCTGCAGGGAATTTCGGAATACATGCTCTGGCCAGGAGCCGAGCTTCACAAGACAGAGGGCAGCATAAGTGAGAAGAGGAGGAGAAAAGATGGAGTGAAAGAGATGAACTCTAAAGAAGCCCAAGTCTTTCCGGATTTCAAACACTATCAGAGTATAACTATTCTGCTCTGAAACAATTTGGTATTCATTCACGAACACAAACCAGGACCTATTTTCTACTAATAAAAACGTCAAGAAATTTACTTTTGAGTTAAATTTATAAAGCAGTTTTTTACTCCTATGTGACATCTCCTTGTGGAGAAAGGGCTTTGGAAAGTTAAGCTGCAATAGGGTAGATAAATTATTTTTAAACCAATTTTGGTCAAATAAAATTTTCTACCAATCACTCAATCCAAAATCCTTGGTCTTCCAAACTTAGAAACAAAGGCTTCCTTTTGTTTAAATCAAAGTAGCAATTCTGTTAACGCCTCTGATGTTTTCAAATCTAAATTTCCTGACTGGCATTACTGGTTCAAAGCTACTGTTCTAGGCAATAATTGTTAGAAAACGTTTGAGTGGGAAAGTTCAATGGGAAATGAAGCCCACCAAATGCAAACTCAGGAACAGGTGTCCACAGTTGCACCCACGAACTCACTTGCTCATATTCCAGCCACAGAGAACAACCTGTTATTCACTAAGGGCTCCATACTCTTTCATGCCTCAGTAACTTTTACATCCTCTCTAGCCAGAATATCATTCATAATCCAGCCCTCACTATCTGTAAAAATTATGTTTAAACTCCAAAACCATTTCAGCAACCACTCCAACAGAGCTCATCTCTCTCCTAGCCACTCTTTATTGAAGAATTGGCACACATTTCAGCCACTTAGTATCTCCACCTAGTTGCCCAAAATTAAACTCCATCCAGAAACTAGCAATTTTCCTGAATTACTAATCTCAATAATGTCATCATAATTATCCACTTGCCCACAGCATATACCCAGGAGTCATTTTAGACCATGTGTCATCCATCCCATGTACATACCTGAGGTGACATAGTCTTGCCTTAGTTCTGAACTCTGTCATTTCTCATCTGGACCATGACAGTTGTATCTTACGTGGTCCTCCTAATGATAATTTGACTCTTTTTTCAAATCCTAAATTTCTAAAATTAATACAATCGAAAATATATAAGTCTTCCTTCTTGAAACACTATTTTAGCAGTCTTATTTTCTGTCACTCCCACAAGCACATCTGTCTCAGTCATGGTGAAGTAATAGCAGTTCCCTGATTACCATATTTTTACCCCACTAAAGGGCCTTTTTCCATGCTGTTCCTTCTTCCTCCAATTATTTTCCCCTTCCCTTCTCTATTCATATGTCTCTTTCATAAATATCTATAGAATACCTATACATTTGACACCCAGCCAAGGATCAACATCAGCTCATTAGACCTCCTCAGAGTACAGCACTTCCTCCTCTGTGCTCCTGCAGTGTACTCACAAAATACCATAATTATGTATGTGAAATATTTTATCTGTATGTCTGCCTCTCCTATCTGACTGTCGACTCTTGAAGAGCAGGAGCTGTGTTCTAATTAACTTTAAATTTTTGTATTCCTTGATCCATAATAGACTCATACTGTTTGTCAGATAGGTGATTATATGAATGAAAGTAGGAAACCCATGAACTAATACATAAACAATATAGGTTCCAATAAGCCTAAAGTGGCTGCACTGGGCCTTACACAATCCAGAGAAGGAGAAGCGGTGTGAGCAGAAGAGAAGCATCTGAGACATTCATGTCATGTGCAAAGATGGAGAAGCATCCACGTTATCCAGAGAGGGATGCCTCTGATGGGAACACAGGACTGACAAAATAGAATCAGAAGGTAGACAGTTTTGAAATTTAAGAAGTCCCGTTTGAGGAGGAGGCACTAATGGTTATCGGCTTTCAGCACAGTCCCTTGATCCAGATTACTTGCACTGGAATCCCAACTCTGTGATACACTAGCTGTGTGGTCATAAGAAAGTTACTTCCTTGGGAGGCCGAGGCAGGCGGATCACGAGGTCAGGAATTCAATACCACCCTGGCCAAGATGGTGAAACTCCATCTCTACTAAAAATACAAAAATTAACTGGGTGTGGTGGTGCGTGCCTGTAGCCCCAGCTACTCAGGAGGCTGAGGCAGGAGAATCACTTGAACTCCATCTCTACTAAAAATAGAAAAATTAGCCAGGCATGGTGGTGCATGCCTGTAGTCTCTGCTGTTCAGGAGACTGAGGCAGAAGAATCGCTTGAACCCAGGAGGCAGAGGTTGCAGTGAGCTGAGATCACACCACTGCACTCCAGCCTGGTGACAGAGTGAGACTCCGTCTCAAAAAAAAAAAAAAAAAAAAAAAAAAAGAAAGAAAAAAAAAAGAATAAAACAAGAAGAAGAAGAAGAAGAAGAAAGTTACTTCCCCACTGTTTACTGCTTTATCTTGTACATTAATTATATTGGGACAAAAATAGCATCTCCTCATAGGATAGTTGTAAGGTTTAAATAAGTTAATACATGTAAATTTTTGGTGCAATGTCTAGAAGATAGCAAAGCCCAGTACATATTGGTTATTACTAGTACTGAGAAGAGTAGTGAAAAGCTTCAAGAAGCAATCACAGAAGACTAATCAGGTGGTATCTGATGTGAAAATTATGATATAGTGGGGGGCAACCTAAGAATTCTGCTAGGTTGGAGAATGAAAGAGGAAGAACAAAGACATTCTAAAGAAGCAGTCGGAAGTGAAAGGGAAGATACCTTTATCTCTATGGTTCAGCAACAATTTCCTAATGTTGAAATCTCACCTTCCTAGTTACTGAGCTCCTACGATATGTGTGTGTCATACAATCCCATCATAAAACCATAGATGCCTTAGGGAAAGATTCGGTGAGTTCAAAATACCGGCTGTGGAACTTCCTTCAGACAAGTGACTGAGATGGGAAAGGAAGATGACATTTAATGATCACCTGTTATGTTTCAGAAACTTAAATTATCTCTGTAATCCTCACAGAAACTCTTTAAAGAAGGCATCATTATGCCTATTATATGAGGATATAACAGATTCAAAGAGATAAAGAGATACAGCAAAAAACAGCACCGATAAATAAAGTAAAAAGGTAGTTTGGTCCTAGTTCTGGAGTCTATGAAACAATCATTTGTATGTAAAGTGAATGTAACCAGTGGTAACTGACACAAGCACTTATACCCATCCCATACAAACCCACATACCTACTCCTCTCTCTGAAGTTCTTTGTTTTAAAGGAAAATGGCTCAAATCAGGAAAAACTCAAGGTAGAGGAGAGGTAGCTGGAGGGTGAATGCTAAGATAACATCATCTCATCTTAACTACTTGAATTCCAAAGCTCCAACTTACTCTCCAGATATTTTAACTGTAGTTACATAACCATATATTATCTTTGGTAATGAACTTTAGGGATAAGATTTAAGACTTTGGAAAGAAAACCTTTGAGAGAGATCAAAACAATAGACTATTTTGTTATGGGAAGCCTTCGTAATAACATTCAATCATTATTTACTATGTACCAAGCACTGTGTATGCAATTTTCTAAAGTTTATCTCATTTCGTTCTCACAATAATTGTATAAAATAAGTATTTTCATTTTCCAGATAAAGTGACTCAAGGTTTAAAGTTTCTGAAAACTTGCTTAAGGTCATGCAATTAACATGAAACACAGTCTTGACTCCAAGCCCCAGATTTGAACAGGAAGTGTGTAAACTCTGAAATTAATATTAGTGTTTAATGGGAAATATGGTTTGCAGATATGTTAACATACTCATTTTTAAGAGAACTATTTAATATGACTCTAAAAGTTAGATACCCTAGTGGGCTAAAGGAGATAATGAACTTTTAAACAGTCAAAAATTTATTGCTAAATCATTACCAGAATTAAGCTAAAGCATTTTCAGATCAACAAACAATTTTATGTTCCTTATTAAATGCATTAAAGTATTTTATGTTCCTTATTAAAGGCAGTAAAGTACCAAATACCCAGGTGAGCTGGATATTTAGAGGTTAACTTTCAAGGCAGACAAAGAAGACAAAGGGACAGGACCTCTTATGGTACAGCCCAAGGAGTTCTCCTCCCCAAGTCCTGGCCTCAGGACCCACACTTGTCTCACTGGCCCTGATTCTGATCTGTATTCCTGTCTTTGGTCTAGAAATATGCTTATTATCTGGCTTCTTGTCATTTTTAGTTCTGGGTTACATGGGCAGGATGTGCAGGTTTGTTACATAGATAAACGTGTGCCATGCTGGTTTGCTACACCTGTCAACCCATTACCTACGTATTAAGCCCAGCATGCATTTAGCTACTTTTCCTAATGCTCTACCTGCCCCCAACCCACTCCCCAACAAGTTCCAGTGTGTGTTGTTCTCCTCCCTGAGTCCATGTGTTCTCATTGTACATTTCCCACTTATGAGTGAGAAGATGCAGTGTTTGGTTTTCTGTTCCTGCGTTAGTTTGCTAAGGAGAATGGCTTCCAGCTTCATCCATGTCCCTGCAAAGGACATGACCTCATTCCTTTTTATGGCTTCTTAGTATTCCATGGTGTACATGTACCACATTTTCTTTATCCAATCTATTTTTGATGGGCATTTCAGTTGATTCCATGTCTTTGCTATTGAATCTCTTGACTTTTTGACTTTCTCTTTACTGTTATTTGTTTAATCCTAGACTAATAGAATAACCTTACTCTTAACTGCTCCTTCATTTGCATTAAGTTTCTGTTATGTGTCCTGTTACGATTAGAATTATCTTCCCACAAGAACATAGGAAAAAAGCCTCTGCTTTTCAACACAACAGCACCTCATCAGCAAATGCCGTATGATATAATTGCTGATTTAAAAGAAATTCTTTCAAAATACATAAAAGGGTGATACATAAATATGGTTCACCACATATCTGTTCAACAGTAAATTCTTGGTGATTTGGAAAGTAGCTGACTCAAAGAAGCTTCCCATCAGGTAGGAGGGCAGAATCACTGCAACAGAGAAGGAGCAACCCTAACAAAGTACAGAAAAGGTGCAACTGAGCAAGAGGGTTCCTGTGGAAAACAGCATTGAGCAGCACACTGACCAAGTAACTTTATAAGCGGGCTCCTCCAAACACAGCAAAGAAGAAAACCAGAGTAGCTGGAGATGGAAGGGCAAGCCAGATACACCAATAGCATATGAGGACCCACCAGGATTGATAAGGGGGAGCAGGTCGAGGTGGAACAAGTTGGGACAAGGCAGATGATGAGCAAATAAGTTGATATTAAAGATAAAATTTTTAAAAGCATCCTCTAGAATGTCTTTATCAGGTCAACGTAGATTTATACCTGCTTTATATATCCTTTCCACATGAAGGAGTAAAAGGATGTGTATGTAATGTGACTGATGGTCACAGGGATGACTCTGACTATAAGAATTGCTGGAACACAGTAACACATTAAATAACGTTTGGGGGAACTGTTAGTTTTTTGCCTTACTTTAAGGCCAAAGTAGTAAACCAATGTATATTAAAATATTTCAACAAAAATGATCAAGTCAGAAAGTGATTAAAAGGTTTTTTCTAAGGTAATATACTATTTTTTTAAAAAAAATAAACAGAAAGACCCCTTTCCCCCAAGAATGAAAGTCAAATGACTCAAGCATCCTCTTTAATTTTAGCTAATCATTTATTTTGTGAATTTCTTCACCCAACTAAAACCCACATACATTCTTTATTCATTCCCATTGCTGCTACTTTTGTTTAAGAGTAAACAATGGCACTCAGTACTAATACTTCCATAGCACTTAGGATCTACAAAGTCCTTTTGTGTGGCTTATCTCAAATAATCTTCATGGTAATCTTATAAGTATAGTATCTCAGTTTATGATCAGGAACGCTGAGCCTCAGAGATGCTAAAGTAGTTGCCCCAATTGCCTAACTCTAAAATTATTTCACTATCATAATTTACATTCTCCTTACTTTAGTCACAGAATACTACAATAGCTTACTGGTCCCCTAAAGTAACATTGTCCACTATTTCAAACCTTCCCATTGACTGATTTCCATCTAATTTCTCTTAAATATCATTTTCTTCTCCTCCTTCTCGCCATGAATGATTGTGCACCTTCTGTTCTAGGCCACTTCATGGTACCGTGGATGCACACGTGTATTCTTCCATTGTTTTATTCTTGTTCTTCACTCTGCCTAGAATGTCCTCCACCTATTCTGTTCCAACTCATTCAAATGAGAAATCAAGACTCATCTTTTCCACAGCAGTTATTTAACTTGTCATCTTTTCTTTTCAGTATAGTCCTTACAGTCTATTTAGTCTGAACCATGACATTTAGTCCTTAATTATTCTTCTAAGTTGTTTACCAAATAGCTCTTATACATGTTTTTCCATGTTTAACGTCTATTATATGCCAGGCATTGTCTTGAGTGCTTTTTATAGATTACATTAATGTTTGATAGTAAACTTGCGGTAGATACTGTTATGCATCCTCATTTTACAGATGAAGAATACGAGAGCCTGAGTATCTAGCCCAAAGCCACGTAGCTTGGAAGTGATGCAGCCAGCATTGCAACCAATGTGACTGGTTTTAGCGTCCTTTCTCATAAACACTATGCTATACTACTATGCCCAGGAGGACAAATCTTAGGGAAATAGGTGGTGACCTATGTAGTATGTTTGAAGAACTCTCCTACTCAAGAATAATCTATACTAGTTTTTATTATTAGAGCTTTATTTCTTTTATCTAAAATTCTGGTCTTTGTTGAAATGCAAGTCTCGCCACTGGGCCCCTAGGTTTTAAGGCTTATCAGGCACTTTGTACTTTAGTATAAATGGTTTATCAGGATATCCCTCAGGATTTGGAGGGAGAGTGGAGAGAACATTAAAAAGCCTGAGTCACAGAAGCACAGGTGACCAAAGTAAACATGGATAAATGGGGTCACATCAAGTTAAAAAGCTTCTGCACAGTGAAAGAAATAACCAACAAAGTGAAGAGACAACCCAGAGAATGAGAGAAAATATTTGCAAACTACCCATCTGACAAGGGATTAATAACCAGAATATATAAGGAGCTCAAACAACTCTACAAGAAGAACATCTAATAATCCAATTTAAAAATGGGCAAAAGACTTGAAGAGACCTTTATCAAAAGAATATATACAAATGGAAGACAGGCATATGAAAAGGTGCTCAATATCATTGATCATCAGAGAAATGTAACTCAAAACTACATTGAAATATCTCACTCCAGTTAAAATGGCTTTTATCTCAAAGACAGGCAATAACAAATGCTGGTGAGGATGTTGAGAAAAGAAAGCTCTTATATACTGTTGGTGGGAATGTAAATTACTACAACCACTACGGAGAACAGTTTGAAGGTTCCTCAAAAAACTAAAAATAGAGCTTCCATAGGATCCCACAATCCTGATGTTGTATATACATTCAAAAGAAAAGAAATCGTTATATCAAAGAGATATCTGCAATCCCATGCCTGTTGAAGTACTGTTCACAATAGCCAAGATTTGGAAGCAGCGTAAGTGTCCATCGACAGATTAATGGATAAATAAATGTAGTACATATATATAATAAAGTGCAATTCAGCCATAAAAAGAATAATGAGATCTTGTCATTTGCAGCAACATAGATGCAACTGGAGTTAAGTGAAATAAGTCAGGCACGGAAAGACAAACATTGCATGTTCTCACTTATTTGTGGGATCTGGAAATCAAAGCAACTGATATCATGGAGATAGAAAGTAGAAGGATGGTTACCAGAGGTTTGGAAGGGTAATGGGGAGGTGGAAGGAAGATGGAGATGCTTAATGGGTACAAAAAATAGAAATAATGAATACAATCTAATATTTGATAGCACACTAGGGTGACCATAGTCAGTAAAAGTTTAACTGTACATTTTAAAATATTAAATGAGTATAACTAGACTGTTTGTAACACTAAGGATAAATGCTTGAGGGGATGGATACCCTATTCACTGTGATTATTACACATTGCATGTCTGTATCAAAATATCTCAGGTACCCCATAAATATATACACCTACTATTCACCCACAACAATTAAAAAAAGTTAAAGTCTGAGAATGGGAAGAGTTCACCTTCAAAGGGGACAGGTAAGAGGATATTCCAGAAATGAGATACTGAGGAACTTTGAATAAGCTTTGCCCATTTACTATCTTGGCATGGCCCAACCCCGTTTCCAGCTACATGATGATAAGCACTATTGCTTTTTCAATCTTTGCAACATCTTCCTAATCACATGCACAGAGAGCAGAGTACAAGTATCCTGGCTTACAGAGAAGCAATTTAGAATTGTAACATTTCAAAGCTGAGTTTTTTGTTATAAGGTATTGTTTTGTTTTGATTTTTATCCTCAGAAACAAGCCCCCTTCCACTTTTTTCCCATCAAAATCAGATGTTGAAACGCAATATGATTGAAAAAGCAGAACTCCTTTAGCTGAATTAAGGCAGCAGGGCTAGAGTCCCACTTCACTGTTTCCACAAAAATTGGGGCCTACAGAAACCCTCTACAGAGTCGTTGAGGTTGGGGAGCGCGGTTTGAACAGCACTGATCCTCAAATTGTACACAGCACGAAAAGGAAAGCTAGGAAGGTCAAAACACTTGCCTTAGTTCATAGAGTAGAGTTGGAACAAAAACGCAGGCTTCCTACCCCGACTTCACTATTCTTTCCTCTGTGCCATGCTGCCTTTCCTCTACAGCAATTACATCCAAGGGTTTGGCACCTTCCCACTGTGCCCAACATTCTTTGATAGGGCAATCTAACTCTGTCCTTAAATAATTTGACTTTTACCTTGATTCTCTATACTCAATGTCTGTAATTTTCTGGAATTGGAAACTGTTTGAGATTAAAAGAGATTTCTGAAAGTAAATCCTGTGAGTAATGTTGACATTTGTTAGAATTATTGATGGAGAGTTAAGTTGTATAAAGGAAGACCATTGAGGACCACCGCTATTCTAGAGCAAAAGCTTCCATTAGCTGAAATGTTTCTCACCTCTTCTGTCCCACCACGTTTGACACATTATCACCCGAGTGTCCTATACCAAGGCAGGGAGCCCATATTCCTGTTTAAACAAATTACCTGCTCCTCTGTGTTTCCTAAGGTCTATTCTGTCTCTTGTTTGTTAAAAGGATTAATCTGTATCTTGAAAACAACCACAGAAGGTAAAATATTACTCTCATTTTAAAGACTGAGAAAAAGAAAAAAAGCTAGACTCAGAGATTCTAAGCGACCTACTCAAACATACAGCTAGGATTTGAATTTTTTTTTTTTTTTTTTTTTTTTTTTTTTTTTTTTTTTTTTGGAGACGGAGTCTCACTCTGCCTCCCAGGCTGGAGTGCGGTGGCGCCATCTTGGCTCACTTCAAGTCCCACCTCCCGGGTTCACGCCATTCTCCTGCCTCAGCCTCCTGAGTAGCTGGGACTACAGGTGCCTGCTACGACGCCTGGCCAATATTTTTGTATTTTTAGTAGAGACGGGGTTTCCCTGTGTTAGCCAGGATGGTCTCAAACTCCTGACTTCGTGGTCCGACCGCCTCGGCCTCCCAAAGTGTGGGGATTACAGGCCTGAGCCATCGTGCCCGGCTGATTTGAATAATTTCTGTATGGTTACCAAACCATACTACATCATACTGTTCAAGCGGGATAACATCAATTAAATCAAGGAGCATTTCCATCCTTAATGGGACGGAGTCATGTGTGTCATTTGGTGATCACCTGAGCTCTATCATCCCCTGTGGGTGGGGGAAGGTATAGAGAGGAGACTTAAGTCCGACTGACTACTTTAGATCATGGCTCTGCCATGTCGCCACTGAGTATATTGAGCAAACTGTTTAATCTCTGTGTTTCCCAGTTTCCTCATTTAACAAATAAGATAATGGTACCAACTTCCTCACATTGCTATAATGATTAAATAAGAAATAATTAGAGAAGTGCCCATAACATCAGAAGTACTAAAAATGTTAACATTATTATTAAATAATACCATTCCCATCTGAACAGACCCTTCCTCTACCCCTACTCGTTTTCTGACTGTAAGGCAGCCAAGAAATCACCACAGTGACACGGACCCTCTTTGGGGTTCATTTAGACTAATGCAAGTTGCTCTGTTGCATTAGTCTATTTTTTAAGGTATAGTAAATTTCACACTAATTTTGAAAGTTTGTGAGGAAGATAAAAATCTATAGCGTTACATGTAGTTAAAAACGTTTTTAATTCCCAGACAGGAGTTAATGCACTCCTCCATCTGTGTCACAGGCTCATTTGATCATCATAGATACCTTCTCCAATGCATACAAACACCCTTACTATACTGTATGACATATTTTATAGGATCTAACATGAGGCAATATAATCCCTCATTTTTGCATTAATTTTCCCAAAGCAATGTACCAGAGTGTCTGATTTTTAAGAGCCATTTAATGACTTTTCATTGGAAAAAAGCAATAAATTTATCAAAACCTGTCATGAACTATCACTAACCTGCTCAGCTGTAAATAGAACTTGACCTAAATGTTAGTAGGGTGGAAGAGGAAAAGAGTTATCTTGTCCTTAACACAAATCTATTACCCTCCTAAGATGTAAAAATTATCACACATTATGAAAGAATAAGCTTCAAACTAAGAAAATTTTTTTGTATTTCTGTAAGAGTTGCCTACAAAATGAAGTATTTTGGCCAAAAATATGTCCTTTGCTAAAATTACATTAAATATATGTATAAGAAGAAACTGGCAATATTGCTGGGATGTTGGTACATTGATTAGATGTCTGCATGTCTGATTTATGAAGTCTAAAGAGCAATGCACCTTGAGTGTCTAAAAAAAATCTGTTCACAACGTATTCTTTAAATATGATTAGGTGTTGCTAGCCCGTTTTGCTCAGTTTTATTGCATTTGATCTGTCCATAAATTCACTCTAATGCCAAAAGAACATCCTTAAAAGCAATACTCTGGGCTTAGTAATTAGTGACAATTTCAGACTGATTTCTAATGTGGTTTTCTAAGACCTCTGTGAAGAACAAGAGGCTGACTTATGAAATTTTAGCAACGTTAAAACCACTTGATAGATCATCTAAAATTGGTTTCAGTCTTCGATTTGACTAAAATTAGCTATAGATTTATGCTATGTGATGGTATAATAATATCACCACCTGCATTTTCATTTGACTTAGCTTTCAAAACATGTTCATATATATTCTGTGGCTTGATTCTAAGAATAAGTAGAATGCTTAGCCATGGAGGGAGGTGTCATTATCTTCAGTGGATCAAAGTTTGGAGAGGTTAGTTCACTCGCTTAAGGGCACAAAACTAAAATCCAGTAGTCCTGGCGTATGGAAATTGACTCTTTTTATTATAACCTGATGCTGTTCTTGACTCTGATATCTTTATGACATTTCTTGAAGTCTTTGAATCATTCTTTAAGACTCTATTTTAGGAGGCATACTCCATTCTAACTTATAACTTCTTCCTCAGAATTGCTTGTCTCAAGCAATTTAGCTGTCTTTGAAGTAAGGAAAATATGGAAGTCATCTATTTTTTTCTGTTAAAATATCACATAGTCATTACATACAAAAACTGTAGAAGAGATATGCTTTATTCATATGCACAGAGCTCACTAATGAAGGCAGACCACATACTGGTCCTTGAAATAAGCCTCAAATATTTCAAAAGACTGACATCTTACAGAGCGTGTATCGTGACTATAATAAAAGACATTTTAAAAACAATAAGAATGAAATATCTATAAACACTCCATCTCCACAGCTATCTTTTAAACAACATTCTTCTAAATAACCCATGTGTCAAAAAAGAAATCCGCCCAAAAACTGAAATATTTTGAACTGAATAATTTAAAAAACAACATACCAAAATGTATGGGACACAGCTAAAGGCAGTGCTTAAAAATGAATTTATAGCTCTAAATAATCTAAGAACCTATCATCTAAATTTCACCTTTAGAATCTAGCAAAAAAAGAGCAAATTAAATACATAGCAAGTGGAATGAAGAAAATGACAAAAATAAGAGAAGAAGTCAATGACAAAAACCCAGAAGTTAATAATTAGGTAATAAAAATTGATGAAGAAAATAAGAAACACAAATTACCAATATCAAAACTGAAAGACAGAATATGAGTACAAATCATACAGATACTAAACGGACAATGAGAATATTGTACAAACTTTATGTCAATAAATTCAGTAATGGATAAAATACATCAATTCCTTCAAAACCATATATTATAAAAACTAAGGAAGAATTTTTCTTTATGTGTATATATCTTATATATATTTTATATGTATGAGAGAATAGATTTATATATATAGATATCTTGCATATACATATGTAATCAAATATCTTCCATAAAGAAAGCTGCAGGCAGAATTTTTAAACTAGAGGAGTCTAGCAAACATTTAAGGAAAAATATGTTAATTTTAAACAAACTGCTTCAGAAAAGAGGAAGGAACACTGTCCAATTGCTTTATTTGGCCACAAAACCATGATTTCAAAACTTGACAAAAATATTACAAGAGAAGAAAAGATTCAGATTAGTATCCCTCATGAATGCAGATGAAAAATATTTAACAAAATATTAGCAAATAAAATCTAGAAATGTGTAAAAAGATTAACAGATCATGATCAAGTATCATTATTCCAGGAATGTAAGACTGATTTAATTTTTGAAAATCAGTCATGCAATTGAACACATTAAAAAATAAGAAAGGGAGAGAAATAGAATATAATCACGTACATATATGTAAAGAAAAAAAGCCACTTAACAAAATTCAACACCCATTTGTGCCATAAAAAATAAATTTCTTAGCAAAATAGAAGAAAATATCATGAATCTAATAAAATCAAAATCTACATATGAGCTTGTAATTGGAGGCAAAATATTTAATGCTTTCTCTTAGATAGGGATTAAGCTTGGCATATCCACTCTCACCACCTGTATTTAACAGTGAATTGGAGGATTTAGATAGGTCAATAAGGCAAAACAATGAAATCAAAAGTATTAGAAAGGAAAAAAATTAAATTGCCTTTTTCCACAGTTGACGTGAGTATTTATGTGAAAATCTTAAGGAATCTTCAAAATAAGTATAAAAACTGAAAACTAAATTCAGCAAGCTCATGGAACATAAGCTCAATATAGATAGATAAATTATGTTTCTCACTACTAGCAGTAAAAAATTGAAAAATGAGATAAACAATCAATTATAACATCAAAATCATAAAATTTTTAGAATTAAATTTACCAAAATATTTTCCTGAATACTACAAATATTGCTGAAAGAAATTAAAGAATAAAGAGATAATATATGATCCTAAGTTGAAAAATTCATTGTTAATATATCAATTCTCCCCAAAGTGATGTATAGATTTAATAGGCCCCAAGAAAATTCCAGCATATCTGTTTTTGAGAATTTGGAAATAAAATGCTAAAATATATATGGAAATGGAAAGATTCTAGAATACTTAAAACACTCTATAAAAATAACAAGATTGGGCCAGGAGTGGTGGCTCACGCCTGTAATCCTAGCACTTTGGGAGGCCAAGGTAAGAAGATCACTTAAGCCCAGGAATTCTAGACCAGCCTGGGCAACATGATGAAACTTTGTCTCTACAAAGAATACAAATATTAGCTGGTCATGGTGGCACACACCTGTAGTACCAGCTACTAGGGAGGCTGAAGTGGGAGGATAGCTTGGGCCTGGCTGGTGCAGGTTGCAGTGAGCCGAGATTGTGCCGATTCACTGCAGCCTGGACAAAGGAGTGAAACAGTCTCAAAATGAAAATAATAATAATAAAATAAAATAATTTTGGAGAATTAACACTGCCTAATTTCAAAATTTACCAACTACTGCAGTAGTAGTGATACTGATACAGCTAGAGAAAAGAAATAATTGAAATAGTAGAAAGTCCAGAAATAGACACATGTGTATAGATAACTTTAATTTTTACAAAGGTACAAAAAAATTCAATTAGGATATTTTTAATAAATGATCCTGGAACAATTTTATAAATGTGAGAAAAGTAATACTGCATACAGAATTAATTTCAGCTGAACTAAAAGTGTAATGCTGCAAGTAGAACATATAAAAGAACGTTAACGCAAACTTGAGGTATAGAAAAATTTCTCAGAAGTATAAATAAGCACTAAATATAAAACAGAAATTGGTAACTGGGAATTCATCAAAATTAAAAACTTGTGTTCTTTGAAAACCATTAACAAAATAAGAAGGCAAGTCACAGATTGACTTTGCAATGCACGCTTCTGATTTGTATCACACTCACATGCATGCACACACACCAATCCAAAAAATCAGCAATAAAAATACAATATAAACAAAAAAGGTCAAAAGACTTGAATAAATACTTCACCAAGGAAGGTATTCAAATGACAGATAAGCACATAAAACTGTACTCTACAGCATTAATTATAAGGAAAATACAAATAACAAATCAAAATGAGATACCATATCATACACTTGAAAATGGCTGAAATTTCTAAAGACTAGTTATACCAAAATGATGGAAGGGATGTGGAGCAACTGGAACTTTTACACATTGCAGAGGATGATGTAAAATAAAATCAACTTAGGAATGGCTAGTTTCTTACAAAGTTAAGCCTACATGCACCCTATGATTCAGTAACTTTATTCTTAAGTACTCACCAATGAGAAATAAACATATTTTCCCAAACAAATGTGTATAAGATTTTTTTTCTGATAGCTTTTTTCATACTAGCCAAAAAATGAAAAAAAATCCATCAGGAGAATGAATACACAAATTATGGTATATTGGAATAATGAACCACTACTGCATGTGACATTCATAAACATTATGCTGAGCAAAATAAACCAGGCACAAAAGAGTACATACTGTATGATTTCACATATATTAAGTTCAAAGCAAGAATAATTTATGATAATCAAAATCTGAAACACTGTTGGCTATGAACAGTGGAGATTGACTTGAAGGGGATATGAGAAAGCTTTTTAGGGTGATAGAAATGCTCTATATCTTAGAGTGGTTAAGTGTTTTCATTTGTAAAAATTCTTTTAATTGTAAGCTTAAAATATATGCACTTCACTGTAAATCATACTCCAATAAAAATATGTAAATAATAAAATACAAATATATGCAGAAAAGTGGTTCATCTCTGCAATCAAACACATAAGGGCCTAAGTAGCATGTTGAAGAAACAAAAGGTTCTTTCGACATTAATCCTCACCACAAAGACCAGGCCTCACTTCTCAAACCTGCTTGGAAATCCTCTAGCCGATGCAGAAATGTCTTCTTGATTAAAGGCTAACTGAAGTTGTCCAAGGCTTCACTGTCATACAATTGGAACAAAACTACAATAAGTATTCAAAAACATACTTATTTCAGTACTGTATGTTTGCTGTACGTCTCTAATATACAAGAATTCTTCCTTCCCAAGGATCACATCTCCTCCTGTTCTCTTAATGGAATCACTTCTCACCACCTCTAGGACTGTTATCTTTCCTTTTGCTCACATTTTCAGTCTCTTTCTCTCTACTGGGTCCATCCAACCGAAACAATAAGCATATTCACATCTTCCATGTTGTAAATAAAAAACAAACAAATAAATGAACAACAGCCTTCAGCCATCCTTCCATGGTATTGCCCCCTCCGGCTATTGCACCTCCCACCTAACTCTTGAAAAGCGTCATGGAAACATTTCTCTTTACTTCTCCATGAATCCATTCATCTCCAACCTCTCACCATCCAGTTCCAGCCTCAGTACTCTACTGAAATTTCTCTTTTATTGGGCATAAAAAGTATTTGTGTAAAACCTTAATCTTTTCCAACCTATCACTGCATCTGAAACCATTACCTACTTGGCGTTCTTTAAATCAGTCTATTTACTTCCATGACAATGTGACCTGCTGGAGCCTCTCTCTGACCACAGCTACTTCTGTCTGGGTGGTCACATGATTAAGACTCATCCAGAAAGTTTCTCTCTTGGGAACTTGAGAGAGAACATGGAGTCTTTCATCAGGCCTTTGTAGGCATTTCAACAAGAAAGTGACAAAGTTTTTACTTAAGTAGTCAAGTATAAATCTTGTAAAAGTTGAACAGTGAAAACGTTTTCGGGGGTGGGGGAAATAATGCAGACAAGAGGAACAAGAGTGGAAATAAGAGACCAGAGGGCCACAGAGAGAGGGCTGCCTTTTTCTCTGATTGATTTCTAGGTTGAAGACTGGGGCTACTGGGAGTTTTATCTGAAGGGTATTAAGATACCGATTTAAGTAGATTTCCTTCTTTACAAAGAAGCCCTAACAAAGTCCTTTACCGGCCCCTCTCCTCTTTTCAGACTTTTCTTCCCTGTTCTTCTAACTACCAAATCAGTATGCCTGCATCTATCTTCTATTCTTTGCATTAATTCCTATTTGTTTGTTGATCAGTTGGGTCTATATAACCACTAACATCTCAAATTCAATATTTTCAAATTTATCTTCATTCATTAACTATAATGTCCCCTCAGTTTCTCATAGAATATTTATATACAAAAGCAATATTCTCCTAATTATACAGACTGGACATCCAGGTTCACCCTTCATTCTTCCATTTTTTTGGTCACACATCTCTGACCAGTTTCTAACTTTACAATTTCTCTCATTCCTATACCTCCTACCTCCTTTCCATTCCCAGAGCTACCGCCTTAGTTCAGGCCCTCATCAGTGTTCCCTTGAGGTTATTATCTTGTTTTTTTATTTTAAAAATACTAAAAATATTAATCATTTTTATATAGGTTCTGTAATATTTCAGACACTGTAGTATACATATTAAAAAACAAATTCAATTAATCCTTACCACACATATTTACACTTGACTATTGACATGGCTGCCAAGCTGTTCTCCCTTCACTAATTGTGCAAAACTCTAAATGCATCCTTCTTTTGTAGTAAAAGTAAGAATTTTAAGTTTTAATGAATGTTGCACTGGGAGAAAACAGACTAGAACACAGATGTTTACAGAATTAGACTCCTCTCCTCTTTTCCCCTTTAGAGTGTTTGATCTAGTATGATTCTCTTCACACAATGGAACTTCATTTGATTCTAATTCTTGCATAAAAGCCCATTACTTATGCTTCAAGGCACTCAAGTGAAATGGGTATGGCATTTATAATTAAAATTTAAATTAGCATCACACTAAAGAGAGTTGCAATTTCATTTTCCTATATCTTAAAGTACTCTTTAAGTAAATCCATAAAGAAATTATTTCAAAATACCTAATAGCAAGACATCTTTTAAATTTTTCTGCAAAGATAGCGTACATTCCATATAATTATAGGTAATAAAAGCCACCAATAAGGAATTTAAATATCAAGTTCAGTTCTTTAAAAATTTGCTATTCTTATTATGGAATACCAAATTATACATGTAAAGTCTCTTCTGTTTGAAACATGCTTAGTATCAACAAGCTCTGAGAATAAATAATCATAAAAGATAAAGTTAATAACTTGATCTATAGCAAGTATTGGTGTAATTGAAATAGGAAGAAATTAAGAAGGTAATATGAAATTTTTTATACCTATAATAACCACAGGGGTAAAAATATACAATGTCTATCCATCAAAAGTTCCTTCTCACAAAGGAAGGTAAACTATCTCTTCAATAAAACTACATGAAGAATAGGACTCCAATTATACCTCTGTTTGTCCCCTGACAGAGTCTAGACCATTATTGAGGCCTTGACTACAGCTATAAAGCAAAGACCCAGAAGAATGTTGTGGGAAATTAGAAAGACTATCTTTGACACCACAGATCGTGGGACCACAATCTGCCATTTTCTAAAACACTGCAGATTTAAAAAACACAACAACAACAATTAGAATATCCTCTGAGTAAACTTTGGTGTCTTTGGAGGAAGGAGGACATGCAAGGGGTATCCCAGAGTGCATACACTTTCTGAATATCCCCAATACTCAAGTCAATGTAATGTCAACCATAATATTTGCATTCCAGCCTCCCATCCTCATCTTCTCTCAGAATGAATGGAAAGACATGATGTTGCACAGCCATAACATGCCATACAGATACCCCCTTCAGGACTAAGTCACTCATCCCTTCAACTTTCAAAAATGTTATGTTGGCTGCCAAGAGTTCATAATTGACTCACTCCCTGAGAGAGGTTCATGGTCAAGTGCTCATTCTCTCTCTTCTGCTGCTTTATACATCCATGACTAATGGATACAGGGACCATATTGGCATCAGAGTTTCCTGTGAGACTGGTTGAAGACTCTATCACAAATGCATTGCAGCTTAGCTTTTCCCACTACCTAATCCAAAAGAAGTTCAGCATATATTTCTCTGTCTCATAGCCTACTTCTCTGGGAATCTGACCTAAGAAAATTGATAGCAAGGGAGCACTGAGGAAGTGACTCCAGATAAGATACTTTATCCATGTCCTCAGTTAGATGGGAAATGAAGACTTAATCACTGATGCTATGTAGAAAATGGATACTCTGTGGTTTTGTATTATAGCAGTGTGATTGTTAATGTTTTCACTGGTGGTAGACGGGGATGGGATATGAGTAGAAGGGAATGAATTCGTGCATATATACTGTATCTCAAGTATTTGAGAGGTTCATGGGAAGAAGTGATTCATACTGTGGAATACAGTAACTGTTGCTAGGGCCTCTTGATGCAGTATAAAAAGACAACAAAAGTTAAGAGTGATTAATTACTAATGTAAAGCTAAGCTGAAAGACAGCAGACCTCCAATGTCACCATACAAATAAGTTCTTCCGTCTTGCTGCAGATTAAGAAAAAGCTGAGCACCAGGTCCAGGAATTGATCATAAGAGTTACAAACCTCCAGAGAAGCTTGGGCAGGTTGGATTTGCCAAGACCAAGGCCTTAATTGGGAAAAATAGGACTATGAGTCATGGGATGGGACATTTGGGTTAATTCAACTGAAAGTCTTGGATCCCTAGATTCTCCGGAATCCTCTAAGATTGCAAAAGTAGCTCTCTCCTTCTTCTTGGGGCTAGCACTTCATCCTTGCTTGAAGACAATATGGAGGCTTCTTACTTGTACAAAAATCTTTGCATCCACCATGAAGATCTACCACAAACAACATCCTGGACCTCCCCAACAACTAGAGTAAAGTCGTAGCATTCCCCAGCTGAGAAATGGCAGGGTCTGTTAAAGGAGGAGAGAGACTATATATTGAAGAAGCTGTAAGACCTCACCAATATGTATGCACAAGTAGGAACTGGGAGAGCACCTATGGACTGGATTCTGTCAGTGCTAGATCAACGGACAGGTATACAAACTTAAACAGAGGAGAATGTATCATTATGGGATACATTCCTTCTCCAGTGATATTAAATTTAACACCTGGCGAAGACCTATAGGAGGCATGTTAACACAAAACTAGAGTAATTCTTAAAAGATGGAAAATTTATAGTCTGCACTAAGAAATAGCATTGAAAACAGTAGAGAAAGGGATAATAAGTCTCAGAAAAGTAGATGTACTTGAGTGAATATACTATATAGTGCCAGAAAACCTGTCAGCTAAGAATATTCCATGGGAGTATACACCATTCACCAGTGAGATAAGTAAGGTGATTGTGAGATTCTCAGCAGCATTGTTGAGTCTCTCAGTGATACCTATCATCTATATGTCAGGGATGTTACAGAACTAGGCTCTGATAACAATGGCAATAATAGGATCCCAAAAACAATTGAGGTTAGGTAGTAGTGTTTAATCATCAGAAACAATGTGGGTGCAATTACCATAATAAGTCTTAACATTGGAGTGGCAGCCATGGAGGCCTAACTTAGAGCTATGAAGATGGCTAATAGAATGTAGTTCCTAGAGGCAAGCAGATGCACACTGCTCCACAGACATTGTTTAATTTATACAAGTGAAAGAAATAATGGATAATTAGAAGGTTGAGGACAGCCTTCCCAGTGAGATTCACCAAGTCTGATCTAGGTGCTGCTGCTGCCAAATATCCAATCTGCCAGCAGCTGAGACAAAGGTTGAACACCTGATACAACAGCTTTCAAGAAGATGGACCAGCCACTTGGTAAAGATTGATCACGTTGGATTTTTTCTGCTCTAGAAAGAACAATGCTTTATTTTAATTGGAATCAAGACAATTTTTGATATGTTTACCTCTCCCACCCTCATAATTTTAGACAAAGGGGTCTACTTCATCTTAGTGGAGATGCAGCATTGGACCCATGGGAGTACACACCATTTACAATTTAACCTTGTATACCCCTCTACTACTCCTATCACAACAAAGTCCAGAAGATTCCAATCTGCTTATATATATGTATGTATATATACATACACATATATTATACATACACACATATATGTGTATATATGTACATATATACGTGTACAGTAAATGTGAATATGTGCATATATACACACACGTATATACCTACACATATATATGTATGTGTGTGTGTATGTATGTGTGTGTGTGTATATATATACACACATACCCTTCTAAGGCATATTTCAAGTGCCAGGTTATAAAGGATACCCTAAGAAGAAGTCTCATAATTCAGAATGCAGTATATGCCCTAAATTCATGACTATCACATAGTACTGTGCCCTCAGTAGATAAAATACATGAGTCTGGGAACCAAGGAATGGACGTAGGCATGGCCCTACTTATTACCACTCTCAGTGTTCCACTGGAGTATTTGTACTCCCCATCCCTACAACTTTGTTATCTGTCATTATATAGGACCTAGTTACCAGAGGGTGTCGCCTTCTATCAGGAGACACAGTGGAAAAATCATATGGTTTTTGATGTATGGTTGCACCTGGCCACTTTAGACTTGGCAGGAGGAATTGACTCTGACCCTGAGAAGAATGTAGGGCTGAAATTACATGATAGGGACAAGGAGAAATACATTGCACCCAGATAAGCCACTGAGGAAATGCTTCATAACCCTGGTCCAATTTGATTGTAAATGAACAAGATGGCAAGATGACCAAAGGTCCAGACACTTTAGGGACAAGAATTTGGATTACCCCCTCAGATAAGCCAACTAGATCAGCAGAGGTGCTAGGCATAGGTACTGGAGCATCTAAAATGAGAGGTGCAGGAGGGAGATGATGAGCTGTGGCCTTGAGACAAGCTGCAATTACAGGGACTCTGGTTGATTTCCATAATCTTTATGTAAGTTTCCCCAGGAAAAGAGACCAGCCATATTCTTAGAGAAGCCATCCCCAGGTGTTGTTAACTTGCCACATGAAGCAAGTAGATTTGAATGGCACACAGGGTGGACAAGTGGATGCCAGAGTGTGACGACTTCAGGAACAAAGGGCTCATTCCCCTGAATCAACCTCTAGGAATGGTCCTCAACTGAAGGGAATCTTGGTTCTTGGATTGGCACATATACCAGTTCACAGTTTTTTTTTCATTCTGTCTCTGAATATGCCCTAGTTTTGACTTCAGGTCATGTGACTTCAGATCTATAAAATATGAATGTATTTTCACAGTGTATTATAGGTATGAAGACAGATAATGGGAAACAAAGGATAATAACAGTTTTTGCTGTTTAATATTTGCTTGCTCTTTTCCAAGCACTATGCTCAGTACTTAAAAATTCATCTTCATTATGCAACAATCCTCTACAAAATGTACTATACTTATTCCTGTTGTTGAGAATAGAAAACTGTGGTCTAGCACCATTACGCACATTTCCCAACACAACAAATTCTAAAACTGGTAGTACCTACATCTGAAGACAGACCATGAAGCTCCAAAGCCTTAACCTGATATCATTATATTATACAGATAATCTGGAAAATATAGAATGTACATAATTATATCAGGGAAAACATAATTTGATTTTAAACTGTCTGCTTATCCATTTCATTTTAGCATTGAATATACAAAATATAAACATTCTACATATTCTCCTGAAAAGGCTCTGTGTTGACATATTGTACAGAACTTAAATCATTCTTGATGGACCCTCATTATAAATTGTGTCTTCCTGACAGATTCTCCATTTCCCAGCTGTGTTTCGACTATGGAAGTCCATCCTAAATGAGAGGTTTACTAGCATTTAATAGAACTCTCATTCAGTTGGTGTGAACCTTGGAGTTAAGCAGTACAGAAATGCCTAGCCTTGAAAATACAAGGTTTGTGAAATAAATTTTCTTTCACAAAATTCTGGTCTCCTCTGTTCACCTCTTCTGTGCTACCTAATGCTTCTTTTCTCTGCCTCAATTTCCCAGTAGACTCAGGTCTTACCTGACCCACTACAACTTTCGAGAAATAATTTGATGACAAGATAGGTTATAATAATAACTGATTTACATACTTTTCTGATATAGTTGGAAGAATTTGAGAGTAACAAAGTATTGGCATGCTGAAAGGGAGAAGGATAATGATGTTTTGATTTGTTTTCCGAGTCTTACCAAATAAGTAAAATTATTGTACATCTCTTAATACACTGATTTCCCTTTACGCTATTTTCTATGGTACCCATCCCTGGGCCATGGACCAATACTGGTCTGTGGCCTGTTAGAAACCAGGTCACACAACAGGAGGTGAGCAACAGGTGAGTGAGCGAAGCTGCATCTGTATTTACATTACTCACATTGCTGCCTGAGCTCTGCCTCCTGACACATCAGCTGCAGCGGCATTAGAGTCTCCTAGGAGTGTGAACCCTATTGTGAACTGCGATCTCAGTTGCACACGCCTTATGAGAATCTAATGCCTGTTTATCTCCCACAGTCTCCCATCAGCCCCAGATGGAACCCTAACAAGCTCAGGCCTCCTACTGATTCTACGTTATGGTGAGTTGTATAATTATTTAATGATATATTACCATGAAGTAATAATAGAAATAGTGTACAGTAAACGTAATGCACTTGAATCATCCTGAAATCATCCTCCATCCCTGGTCTGTGGAAAAAATGTCTTCCATGAAACCAGTTCCTAGTGCCAAAAATGTTGGGGGCCACTGCTATAGATGTTCAAGCTTTACTAGTGGGACAACTTGAATCCACTTAAACTATAAAAGTGAAAGTATAAAGAAAATATTTTAATTTTTGGAAGGGGATTTGAGGTAGGAAAGATGTGTTTATATTTTGTATATTCAATGCTAAAATTAAATGGAAAAGCAGGTAGTTTAAATTCAAATTATGTTTTCCCTGATATAATTATGTACATTCCATATTTTTCAGATTACCAATATACTATAATGATATCACTACTGAAAAATAGAAGCAAAAACAAAAAAATTTAAAAATTTTATTATACAGCACTTCAGTGTAACTCCAATATGTCCTTTACGTACAGATACAAATAGATCAATTGAAGCTAGAGTTGCATCACCAATTTCTTGGCCAGCAGAGGGCAACACAGAAAAGCCCCTTCATTCTTGCTCTGCATTTAATCTTCCTAATCTTTTGCTGGGTTTTTTGAAAGCTTTATAATTCTGTTTTCATTTTTCACTCATAATCTCTTTTTCATAGATGACCCCATTGATAATGTGGAATAATTATCTGCATGTTTGGGATAATTCAGAGTCCTGAATAAGTAAGAGAATGGGACAAAAACAGGTAGATATTTTTTAAAGTCATTTTCCCTATTAAAACATACTCTCTTTAAGAGAGTCTTCAAGAGAGCATGTGTTAATAGGCTAAACATACCTATCTCTCTATAAGAGAGAAGGCAGGCCAAGTGCCGTGGCTCATGCCTGTATTCCCAGCACTTTGGGAGGCCGAGGCGGGCGGATCACGAGGTCAGGAGATCGAGACCATCCTGGCTAACACGGTGAAACCCCGTCTCTGCTAAAAATACAAAAAACTAGCCAGGCGAGGTGGTGGGCGCCTGTAGTCCCAGCTACTCGGGAGGCTGAGACAGGAGAATGGCGTGAACCTGGGAGGCGGAGCTTGCAGTGAGCCCAGATCGCACCACTGCACTCCAGCCTGGGCGATGAGCAAGACTCTGTCTCAAAAAAAAAAGAGAAGGCAAGTCTATCTAATAGAGAAGAGGCAAGTCTACCTAAGAGAAGGCAAGTCTACCTAAGATTCAGCAGAGAAACTCCTAGTTATCATGGTCTGGTTACCTTTTGGACAAGCTGACCTGCTCTCCCTTTATGAGTTTTGCCTCAAGTAAGTAAGCCTTGTCCTTTAACCTGCTTAGGAATCACGGACAGGGTCACGGGAAGAAACATAAACATTGAATCGTGTTAAACTCTTCACCCATTTTTTCCTCTGATCTCCTTATCGTGACAGTGTCAGAGACCTCCAAACTCTGAGATGCAGAACTATTGCAGTCTACCCGTCAGCACTTAGGATTAGCCCCCTTTGAAAGCAGCTGTCAGAGTAGCCATGCTGGCTACTGTCTTCAAGAAAAGTGCAATTATATATTAGTATAAATAAGATCATACTTTCAAAAATAGGTAAATCAATGATGAGTACTGCTTTACAAAGCCATTTAGCATAATTTTCCTGAAAATAAAATGTTCATTCCCTAGCGAATTTAACATTATGGTTAACTTGCAGATATTATTCTATTTGACTATTTGTATATCTGAGAGTAAAAAAAAGAAAACATGTTTTACGTGGCATAATAAACAAAACAGAAATGTCCTACGTTTGCCAAAGAAGAAATAGATTTAATGGCAAAATAGATAAAACATGAGGAGTTACAGTTTTAATTTAAGGCCACTGCCCTGCTGTGGTGTCTTTAGGAACTGTTTGGACTAATATTTATTCTTTTTTTTAATCCATGAGTTTCCTACCAGGCTATTATTTCAGGCAGAAGCCAAGAAACATTGCCTACATTTTTTTGTCTGTTTTTTGTTTTTTGTTTTTAACAATTAAGCAGTGCTTGTTAATCAGATTTTGTTGACAGCTTTCCAGGACTGTAATTGAGGTTACATAACCTTGCCTTCATTGATAAATGCAATTGAGACACTGTGTCTAGATGAGAGATATTCTGATCACAATTTGGAGGGCAGATATCTATTTAACAAATTCAAAAATATTGAACCATATGCTGACATTAGAGAGACAGCTCAATTTCCTCTGTACTGTTTTACTCACACCAAGCATGGCATCTATTAGAAAGAATCTTTTATGAACCCAATACCTGCATGGTAGTCAACACAGAGTAGGTTACTGATGATGATGAAGAAGCGAAAGATATATTCAAGGGGAAATCTAGCTAGCTAGAAACCTGGATTTGAATTCAAAAGCTTTAACAATACTGACAATATGGAGATACCAACAAATATTTTGTTTGCAGCAAGAAGTGACTCTTTGATGTCTACTTCATGAAATTCAGACCCAACAATAGCCCTGCTCCTTACCATACTTTTCTCTGTTCCAACCCAAGATACCTCTTTACCTCTTTGCTTGGAAAGAATGTACTTTCAAATCCTCCCTAGCAGACCATTCCTGTTGCAATACTAAATCTTATAATTCTATATTCATATTTCCTTCCCCCAAAAGATGCAAGAGCTTGTGACGGCAGGTCCTTTTTGATTCATCTTCACATTTCTTCTGTGCAACCTAGCTAAGCACCCAAAGGCACCTTAAATAACAAAAACAGCCTCCTGTGCTCTACTCACAATAATTTTATTTTTCTGTGTCCCATATACATTTTGTCTAGAATATTCTCTCTGACCAATAATAATACGTATCATCCCCTCTTCTTTAAAATATCAAGAAAAATTATTGTAGGAACTATTTTTTGTATTAATAATGTCAAACACAGGAAACTGCTGTATTGTATCCCATCAGAACCATTTTAATTCACCGAGGTTTCTTCCTTCCCTCCTCCTCCTCCTCCCACACCTAATATGTGTAAGCATTCTACTAGTTTTGCAGTGAAGAGAACAACAGCATAAGACTTGCCCTCAAGGAACTCACAGTCTAGTGAAAATAGAAAAGAAGGCAGACACAGGCACTAGAAATTCAGACCAGACTGGATGGTGAGGGAGAGAAGTATCGGGAAAGCCAAGCCTTTAGGCCTCTGCACAGATAACCACACGTTAAACTCACACAAACACATTTGGTCTGAAACTGAACTTCATTTATCCTGCAAAAGCTGCTCACAGTTCTGTAATTAACCCAGAGGAAACCCCCTAGATGCCAAATGTTTTATACATAGTTTAATTAGGGCAAAAGTAGCAACTCGAGACAGGAAATATATCTCTCAATCAGGAAAGAACAGAGACATCCTTCAGATAGCCTAAGGCACACAGCAAGAACAGAAAATGTAAACACAGTCACATCAGTGCACTGGGATTACTCCACTGAATTTTGTGGGCATGTTTCAAACCCAAGCTTGGCTATCTGCTATTGCCCATGACAGTCCTGCCCCATCTTCTTCCAGAGCCAATTGCCAAGTCCTCAGGACATGCAAGTGAATTGCAGGAGTACTGTAAGCAAAAGGTAACTAAGATAATCCTGCTAGTACTCAAGAATATTAAAAAAAAGAAAAAAAAGAGCCCGTCTTTCATGTTTAGAACTGATGTTCTACTTTCCCTTCTGTAGGATGCTGGCTTTGAATTGCTATTCTGGAGGAAGTGATCGATTTTGTATAACTGCAATCTTTTTTCTATTCCTCTTTAAAACCAATTGTCTTCCTCTGGCAAGATTATGTGTTAGGATCCAGGTCTATTTCTCCCAAGGCAAATAATCCATATAGGAGGTTAACTTACTTTCCCAGTGATTTCTACTACCTTCCAAGCCAAATAAAATAAAATTTGAATTACCCAGACAGCCATTCCTCACCCCTAACAATGTGTTATTTAACCAACCAGGAAATGCCTATTTATCTAAAATATCTGTTTATCAATTTCAAATAATTAGGAAATGAAATGAAGACCTATTATGTTAAACATAGTTTAATATTTCATACTGTAGGAAGCACTAAAGAGAAATCTTAAGGATCCTTCATGTCATCATAATGTATATCATTATTGTGCAATATTGTAGACAAAAGATAAGCCAATCTATAAGTAGTATCCTCACCTGTAAATATCTATTATATTTATCCTTCTTCTAAGGCTATTACCATAAATTAGTTAATTGTTCATTAATGTTTGAATTCCAGATAAATAGGATTTCAGAGTATCTCTTCACTACAGTTGAGATTGGTTGGTTTTATCACTCACTTTCACAGACATATAGTAACAAATTTATTTGCATTAACATATGAACAGGCTTTGCTTTATGGCCCATTTTCATCTGATGTTAAGTAGTACAGTAAATTATCTGTCCTCTAAGAGTTTTAGATAACTAAGAGATTAAGTTCACAATGAAAAGGGAGACAATATGTGACTGAACTGAGAAGCAAGTGAAAAACAGACATTCAGAAACCATAACTACTTTAATAAGTACTTTCTTGGTGCTGTATAATTTTTAAAAAACATATCTAGTGTTTTATAATCTTAAATTTGCAATTTTTTTCATATCTGGTGTACTTATCAAATTTTCAGAATTCTAAGAAATGTCTTATTCATTCTCATAGAAGGATTCTGTATATTCCTAAAACAACAATCAACAAATAATATCTTGCCGGTAGAGCCTGAGTTACAGAGAAGTGGAATCAACTATGAGAGAAATTCATCAAGGCTTGTAGTGTCAAGTGTCTTAAGAGAAAGGTAATACGAAATCTAGAAACAAAAGGAAAACTTACAAAGCTAGGCTCAAGTTGTCTCTCAACAGATTTTAGAGTTGACCCCACATTTTGTCTCTCCTAATTGGCATTCCTTCCCCCTTTCAAGTTCAAAGAAAAACTTCAAGACATATTTTGCTTAGACTTTTTGTTCACTCTTTGAGACATTTTCTTCCAACATAAAATATCACAGGTGAGTGTACTTGTCTATAATGAGGCACACTGCCTCCTATCTTGAAATAGATAGATGCTCTACGAATTTCCTCAAGAAAACTTAAAAAAGAGATCATTGGGGATTCCTCCCTGGATTTCTTTCCATAATCGTGGCTATTGAAAAATCCATTGGGAGCTAGATGTCATCAAGCAGGACCCACAGTAGTAGAGAAAACAACATAAACACATCAAATGTGCTCAGGAGGGAGGCAAACGAAAGTTGAAATTATCAACTGGAGTCAAAATGGGAAGATTTAGACCAAAGGACGAGAGGAAGGATATGGGATGTAGACCCAGTGACGAACATATTATTACTACAAAAACCAAACAGATGAAAGTAGTAGTCTCAGAACCCCCTGATCAATAAGAGGAAGATAAATGCCATAGTGAGTTGACATTGACCTGTAATGTGACATGGTTATGACATCAGGTAGGCAGCTCCCCTACTAATAAAAATCCGTCTTCCACTACTCTCATAGCTATACCTCTTCTGTCTTTCAGTGGTTGTGTTCATGAGCTACATGGACACTAGATCCTGACATTCATGTTCACCACAATTACTACTGAAGTCAGGAGACTGAAGAGTAAGAATAAATCAGCGTTGCTGGTCAGACTCTAGTCTCTCTTCTTGTTCCCAGGAGCATTTTACAGTGGTAGACACTTCATGAAACCCACATCAGCTGTACTATAGAAAGTCAAGAAAAAGACAAAAGACCCCATCAAAAAGTGGGCAAAGAATATGAACAGACACTTCTCAAAAGAAGACATTTACGCAGCCAATAATCATATGAAAGAAATCTCAGCATCACTGATCATCAGAGAAATGCAAATCAAAACCACTATGAGATACCGTCTCATGCCAGTCAGAATGGTAATTATTAAAAAGTCAGGAAACAATAGATGCTGGTGAGGCTATGAAAAAACAGGAATGCTTTTACACTACTGGTGGGAATGTAAATTAGTTCAACCATTGTGGAAAACAGTGTGGCCATTACTCAAGGATCTGGAGCCAGAAATACCATTTGACCCAGCAATCCAATTACTGGGTACATACCAAAGGAATATAAATTATCCTACTATAAAGACACATGCACACACATATGTTTGGTACAGCACTATTTACAATAGCAAAGACATGGACCCAACCCAAATCCCCATCAATGGTAGACTGGATAAAGGAAATGTGGCACATATACACCATGGAATACTATGCAGCCATAAAAAAGTATGAGTTCATGTACTTTGCAGGGATATGGATGAAGCTGGAAACCATCATTCTCAGCAAAGCAACACATGAACAGAAAACCAAACACCACATGTTCTCACTCATAAGTGGGAACTAAACATCGAGAACACATGGACACAGAGAGTAGAACAACACATACCAGGGCCTGTTGGAGGGTGGAGATTAAGGGGAGGGAACTTAGAGGATGGGTCAATAGGTGCAGCGAACCACCATGCACATGTATACCTATGTAACAAACCTGCATGTTCTACACATGTATTCTCGTGGTTTTCTGGGTTTTTTTTTTTAGAAGAAATAAAGAATAAGAAAAAAAAAAAGTCAATAAGATTTGCTGCCATAACACTATGGAAAATGCATATAAGCCTATATTAGAATCTTGGAGTGACTGATTTAATCAGAAATAGCTGCCCAAAGAGCCCCAATTTGCCACAAATGTGCTGATAAAGTCATTACCATTTTAGGACACAGCAGAGGTTTCAGTTTCCTTCTGACTTGAATTATTTTTCTTGTTATTTCCAACTTTGCATACCATACTCTTCTTTCCTTACCAGTCTTTCTGTCTAATAATATATACATTTCAAATATAAGGGCAAATATTTACTGAGCATTTATCTTCAATACACAGATAATGACAAATTCACAGCCAGTGTTCACTGAGGAGTTCCTTTATATTATTTAACTTAATCCTCCTGTAAACTCTGTGAAGCAATGGTCTTTATAGTATCATTATTTTCCAGTTGAGAATTCAGACACAGAAATTTTAAGTAACTTGCCAAAGTTTGCACAAACACTGTACTTAAGGGATTTATTCTCTAGCTAAGGCTTTTAGAAAGTAACATGCAAAAATACAGGTTTTAACTGTAATCCAAGACCAAAGAAGAAATCTCATAAGAGAGTATATGATGCATTAGTAAATTAATCAGACAAATCATTTACTACTGTGGAATTGTATAAAATGTCAGTATATGGAAACTGCATAATCTGTTTAATTGGGGCAGAGATTGGATAAGGAAATAGAAAAAGAGATAAAGCTGGAAAAGCAGTCCGATCTGGTTGTAAAATATATTGTGCCATACTAAGTATTTAAGGCTTTAGTTTATAAACAATATAGTGTCCTTGAAAATTTTTGACCAGGGAGTGACATATGTCACGTTCAAAGCATTTTTAGGACCATGAATCTGGCAGTAGTATGCAGAACAGATGCTTAGAGAAGAGGATCATACAGATAAAACAATTGGAAGACTCAAGCGGTATTCTAGGCATAAAGTTATAAGAACTTGAACTAGGGTGGTGTTAATAGGAAGATAACAGAAGACATGGTTGGAGACCATATGTTAAAGAGAAAACAAGAGTAATTGCATATGAGCCATGAGAGAGAATAAGGCAGTGAGGATGATTTGAGAGTTGGGACTGAGAAACTGAAGCAATCAGGAAGAGGAGCTGCTTGAGAGACCCAGAGTTGAATTTCTTGACTTTTGAGACAAGTTAGTGGAAATCCTGTCAAAGAGGTAATAGAGGCCACTTAAGAAATTCAGGTCACCAAGGCAAAAAGTAGAAAGAGAGGATCAGGAATGTTCCCACTCAAGGCTAAATGGAGAATGAAAGCAAATATGGGAGGCATTTTTTTTACTTTGCTGTATTTATTTATCAAGCATTACATTTATTATTTTTAAAAATATGCTCTTCAACCACTCACCAATAATACTGTGGCAACTTCTTGTGTAATTAAGCAAAATCTTCTAATTGTAGGGATTACTTTCTAAGAAGAATCAAATATTAACTTTTACATATATGAAGTTATCCATATATTTTGCCTCCTACCAATCAACCCTCTTTGAAAGTGAAAAGGAAATACAAATTTTCCTTAGGTTTGAGAAGCTTCACAGTTAAATATCCCCTTCAGCCATGAGAGCTCCCTATAGCCCTCCTTTGTCAAACATATTCTCATCGGGTGTGCCAGTTCAGAGAGGAAGACACTGGAGAGAGTCAATCTATTCCAGTAACTAAGTAGAGTAGGTACATATACTTTACTTTTAAAAGCATTGTTCCATCAATGACTCTTAAAAAGTTAGCAGCTAAGTATCCTAATGCTATTTGTTTCTTGTTAACGAAGTAGCAGTATTCAACATCTATCACAGCTACAGCAAATATTTTATGAGTCACAGTAAAGAGCCTTATACAAAACATGCAGTTCCATGGATTATAATTAAGCCAATACTTCTGCTTAGTTGTCTGAAGGAAAACAAGTTGACAAATTTCTTACTCAATTCTAAAACCATGAACACGGTTTCTTCAGTTTATCATGTAGGCAAATGCTATTTACCAAACCTCTAGCCTCTCAGGAGAAGCAAGTCAGAGTCAAGTAATTCTGTAGCTACATTTCAAATGGAGCCAAGCCTACAGAGTCTGCACGATGCAGTTTTTATAGAATCTCCGAGTCGGGGAACTAGAGGGGATCTTCATGAACATCTAACTAGTCTAACAGACAACCAAGGCTTACAAAGAAAATGACAGCCTAAGTTTACCCAGTCAATGGGTGACTGAGCTAGGATTTGATTAATTACAGTATTTTCTACCAGATAGGAAAAAACACTGGACTCTTGTTGGAATGTGTCATTCATTCTCTAGCTTTATCTCACTGGTAATTTTTACTTAAGATTTCTCATTAATAAGCAAAGCAACTATTTAGACTTTTTCAGTTGTGTGCCACTTAACAATGACATGATTCAAAACACAACCCTTCTTCCTCCAGTTATTCTGGGACCACATCAACAGTGCCTCCTCTCAGAAACGTGCCTCAGGGAATGTGCCTAAGCCATTAGTTCTTCCTACCTATAAAATAGAAATAGCCACCTACTCTGTCCAATCACTCCTCTTTTTCTTTTGTATTTTACATGCTTGGAGAAGCTACTTCTAGAGTAAATAATTTCAACTTATAAAACACATGAAGCAAAATATTTTCATGCAAAACACTTTTTCCCCATCAAAAAAACATATTGCACCCGGATTCTCAAGAACCAGAAGGCTCAGAAACAAAGTATGTTTTATCCTGAACACAGGACTTGGGCCAACAAAAATTGGTTGTTGGGAGCAAAAGACAGGCTGAAGATGGGATTGTGAAAATGTAGGGAGAAAAGAAAATCTTTGAAAGGGAAGCCCATCTTTTATAATTACTTTTTACAAATACTTCTAAATCTCTGAAGACAATTTATAATGTTGAGTTCCTATCTTTCTATCTAGCATTTATTTCTACAAAATATTTTAACTCTTTATATAGGAAGAGTAATATAAAACTTTCTTCCATATCAAGATTATAATTAATTTCTCTATGCTGAGGCTAAAATATACAATATAACTAGGATATAAAGAGATGGAAAACATTTATGCCTACTGCATCACAACCATTTTGACAAGAGATGGAGAAACAATTCAGTGTGTCTTCTTGTCTACTTCTCCTCTGGAGGACTTTTGACCTAGAGATTAGAATATTTATTCCTGTCTCCCTTCCTATGCCTTAAAAGACGATGAGTGAAACAAACATTGCTGTGGCATCCATTATCTCTGTAGAGATTATAGAACTGGTGATCGGTCTTTTGCATGCTCAAAAACTACAGATTGAGAGGGCTATTAATAAATCCTTTTTTTTTTAAGCTAGAAGAAAGTTGGAGCCTAGTGATCCAACCACAGACAACTTAAGATCCAGAAAGGATTTGTAATAACAACAGAAATACGAATTTAATACCCTGAATTTGCAATTTTTTGCTACAGTTATTCTAAATGCATATTGCCAAATGAATGGATATTAGGTACAAACTATGACCTATTTAGAAAGTGGCTTTCTAGCTATAAAAGTGTATTTCAGAAACAAACCTGGCATGTATGTAAAACTCTGAAAATTTCTAGCTGAAAAGCAGGATTATTTTTCTTGGGTGACAAAGTGATTCTAATGTCTTCAAAAATTCTAGAGAATGCCCTTCTGTAGTAAAGACTATGGGATGGAAAGAATGAATAACAGAAATGTGTATGTTGAAACTGGAAGACAATGTACAGGTGGCATAATACTTCAGAGAAGTTATGGCAGGGTTTATGCATTGCATTAGCTGAACAGGTTAACAGAAATGAAAGTGCCTAGAGAATTGGGGAAAAGATATCATCATACCAAAAGTGTCTGATATTAAAAAACAGAGGTTTACCGTAAATCAGCAAAGACAATGAAGTACGTTCTCTTCTGCACTGACCTGCCTCCCAACCCCACCTCAGCCCCAACATAGATTTGGTGTGTTTTGTCTTTAAAAGGGGAATCACTGTAATTATCATGTGTTTCCAATGACCCATGGGCTTTTAAGCAACTAGTTCTGTGCACCACATACTATATTGCTTCATATTTAAAGACTAGCAACCATAGCAAGTTATTATATGACCTGGAAAGGAAAACAGTTTACTTTATTAACAACAAGCACATGAAAAGTGATTTCTCTAGGCTTCGCTAACAGTTTACCTCATATTTCACCTGGGCATGAATTTACCTAGCACATAGTGATGATCTCTAGAAGGAGTTTCCAGATTTCTTTCATTGAAGTCTAACAACAAATTATTGAAAGCTAGGAAATAAACCCATACCTATTATCTGCCTTCAAATTCCACTGAAAAAACATTGGCAATTCTACCGAAATTACTTTCTCAACAAAATTCCCTTATAGTTTGAAAATACAACTTTGTAAATTAGAGTTTCAAATATTCCTTTAGATGATCTTTTATCAGTTTATTAGTTTAAAAAATATTTAATGGTTTCAGTAAGATTACTGCTATAGTGTTTCACCTACAGACATCATAAGCTTCTTTATACAAGATGTCAACATAGAAGAAACACAGAATGTTTTTCACTCCCTGCTAACAAACATAAACTTAATACTTTGCTCATCTTCTAAATCACTCCTCTTGTCTCAAGAATTGCCTGTACTTACTCATCATATTTTGACATTGTTGTTGTTATAGTAATGTGTGGAATTTTCAAACAAATGAGTTTCTCATTTTGTTTATGGCCTAAGTGCTCCAGATCGCTACCATTCGGCAAAAATGAGGTTTATAGTTTTCAAAGAGCAGGGTGGTGATTTACCTTACAGTAGGCATAAATGACAATTTAAAGCCCACTTACCTCTATTACATTTGAACTTTTTAATCATAAGTGGGAACAACAATAATTAAAAGCCACGGTCCTAGAGCTTTGACATTAACTCTGTGTTAACACTAAAAAATCTATTAAATATTTTATATATACAAAAATGTAGTACTTACTCATTCTCAATTCTCCCCTCCAGAAAATTTCATTTAATATAAACATATGTACATTTAATTTATTGAGAATTTAACCCACTTTGATGAAAAGTATTGATGAGCAAAAGGTGGTAAGATAATTTTCTAAAAAGCATTAAGTTTTTTTATTAATTTCAAAATTACGTAAACTTACAATCTTAGCTTCTTGAAGAAATGCAGAGTATTTTAAAACTAATCTTTATACGTATTACCCACCCCCAAACCTCTTTCATTTTTTTGCTTAAAAGCCTTACAAGGAAAATTGATTTTTAAGTTTTGTCATCTCCGTCTAGGTACTAAAGACAGCCAACATTACTATTGTTGTATATCTGTCTTTATCTTGATGATACAAGTATATCGATGATGTAATTGCAGAAGTTAGAGTTTACTCATGCTCTTGGACCAAAGAGATTTTTTTAGACTGCCTCCTTGAGCACCATAGAACAGTTGTAAAACAGAACCAAGCACACAATTTAAGCAATTAATCTCTTGAAAGTAAATCTACAGGATCTTCTTCTTGAAGAACTGATGAAGAGCTAGAAATTAAAAAATCATTGGTAAAGCTTCATCTGCTTCAGACTGGATGCTGAGCTGGAAAAACACTTGGGTGACACACTATTTTTTGACATCTTGGCTTTTAACCCTTTCCTAGAAGCCCTCAACTTTTGTTCTCTGTTGAGCTTGATTTTTTTCTTCCAAAATTCCAAGGGATTATGGAATATCCCAGCCTTTCGTCTCAACCCTATTTGTCCCTATGTACATATTCTCCTGAAAGTTGACTGGAAACTAAGCAATCATTTATCATTCTGAATTTTTTTTGAAAAAGCAATGACTGAGAAGTCATGATGCTCCATAGAATCATGTACATTATAAAAACAGGAGAGCCGAGATTTTACAAATGCATCTACTACGCTAAGAGAACCCCATGGTTGCGATTCCCAAGTGCAAACAAAAAGAAGGGACAAGAAAATGCAGACACAAAATCGCATGCAGACGAAGCAGTGCATGCAGCGGAGAAAAGACCATACCTGAGGGATTCTCCTTTAAAAAAAAACGTGCACGCCGGCTAGGTTGTTCCTCTCCTCCTTTTGGAGTATATGTGTTTTCCTTTTAGGAACACCACTTGCGATTGTGTTTCTAGTCTCGTTTCCTTTATTCAGTCACAAATAGTTAGAGCAGGAGTGGAAGCTGTGTCCCAGGGATCCGACTCGTGCAATCAGGCATGCCTTGGTCTGCAACGGTGTCTGTTCTTTTCTTGTCAATTCTATAGCGCTCCCCGGGTAGCCTCCGAAGCAATTCTACAACTTAGCTGCTGGCAAGAAACTGCCTTTCACTCTTCTCACTGCCAAATACCTTCCGCAGCTCATTTCTCATCTCTTTCTCCCAGAAAGCAAAATGGGATCTCTCCCGTGTGTTGACGAGCGCCCAGGCTCATCAACAATTGAGGGTGAGGAGCAGCCGGGCTGAGTGCGTGCTGGGAACTTCACACATCGCCGGCTGCGGCTGAGGCTTTTCTGAATGCAGCACCGACACTGCGATCCCCAGCCTCCTCCGCCAAGAGCGCCCGGGCTCCCTCTTCTGCCACCGTAGCTGCACGGAGCAGCTCCGAGAGGGTGAGCCACAGCCCCTGCTCACAGGAGACGCACTGTAACCACTGCCAGGTGTGGCCTTCACCGCCGCACAAATAAACTAACTGTGTGGGACACAGCTTCATCGCTGGGAGACGCCTGGATGCCAGAGCTTCCTCAGCCTATCTTTCCTTTCTCGCTGGATGATGACCTAGGAGACAGTCATGGCCAATTCTGCTAGGGGAATAGCATGGATAATACTAAATTGCCCATACTATTCAACAATGACTGTTTTAGATGTACTTGGCTGTACTTGGAATTATGAAAGTATACCGCACACCTTATCATTCCCTATTAGCCACCAAATGCAGCTAACAGGACCCCGTATTTAAATAGAGGGGATACTGACATCCCATCCCAGTTGGTTTTTCCTCTTATTTTTGTGGAAAACCATTTGAAGGTGATTCCTGAACAATTTGAATTAATGACACATGCATAAATCAAAGTCAGGGAGGATGGGTAATTTATAGTGATACAAAGGTTTTTCTTCTCACTTAGGAATAATGTCTTTTCATTTGATGTTAACATGTTAAAGATCTGGCTGGGAATTGAATGGACTTGCTTTCTCTTTTAGTTTTGCTGAGTAGAGGAGGCGGGGGGAGTAGCAGTTCCCACTTTCCATCAATAAAGCATTTTCAATCCTCTAATCCTCCTGTTGAAACAAATAAAAAAGTACTGAATCTTAAAATAGAGCCTTAAAGCAGCTCGAGGCCTGGAATAATTTGGAGGTTTTAAGCTACATCTGTTCTACTGCTTACTTAAAATTTTACTTTTCTTTGCTTTTTAGAAAATGGAAGGATATTTCCAGGACTGAAGAACGTCAACTAGCAGCTGTGGTTAAACAGTATAAGAAGCATATATACAGATTTGTATGGCATTTTTCAGTACATGGAAGGATGAATATGTCTTAACTTACATTAGACTTGACTCCACCTAAATATTCACTAATAATAGTTGACATCAAAATAAATAGTTAAACCGGATATAGCATTTTTTGGCAAAACTTGTGGCAAAACATATTTCACCTACCATATGTGACAATCGATGAATAACCTCTCCATGATGTTTAAAAACGTGTCCCCAAATGTGACACAATATATATGCTGGATACTAGCAGCTGAGCCCTCCCCATTCCCAGCTACAAGCCTCACCTTTAATTCAGAGCAGCGCAGCTTCCCTTACCTGCTGCTTAAGTGACTGTTAATGGACCTGAGCAGCTGCTCAAGGTCTAATGATCTGCATCAGGGGCAAGTACCAGGGCAATCTTATTCCTGCATTCACTCCTCACTGGAGTGGCAGGCAGGACAAAGCTCTGCTGCCCCCGGGTGTAAGCACTGGAGAGTAGCACAGGAAAACCAGTTAGACCTAAAAGTACCTGACTTGACCTTTTTTTATACAGAAAAACTCAGGCTAGCCAATACAATATTTTGAAAAATGAGTTTTAATACATAGAGAAAAGAACACCTATTCACTGAATCTTTTTTCTTTTTTTTTGTTGTGAAATAACCACTCCAAAGTGCAGAAGCAGTGGTCAGCTGAGAGACCCTAGCACCCAGAATAAGGTAAATGTGCATACATCTTCAGTAAATTTGGATCTAATGTCAGTGATGTGCATGCTTAAACCTATAGAAGGAAATAAATGAAAGATGATTCTAGCCATGAGTGATCTATAAAACATGCATGTAGAAAAATTAGCTGGGCGTGGTGGCGGGTGCCCGTAATCCCAGCTACTCAGGAGGCTGAGGCAGTAGAATCACTTGAACCTGGGAGGCGGAGGTTGCAGTGAGCCAAGATCGCGCCATTGCACCCCAGCCTGGGCAACATAGCAAGACTAAAAAAAAGAAAAAAAAAAGAAAAAGAAGAAAAGAAATGTATGTAGTGCCATGAAGAGTTGTGAAAATATTCCTCTAATTCAAATACTCTCATAGAGGAAATGAATCACACCAGGGGTGGTAATCATTAGTTTTTATTGGAAAGAAGAAATAATGTTTCATGAATGCTTCAATGCCAGTATATGTGTTTTAATGAATGCAGTGCTAAGCTCTAATAATCAGGATTCTGGTCATATATTTCAAAATGGAAATTGTTTATATCTCTGTAAGTTGCAGGAATCATGTATCTGAGGGACACTGACTGCTAATAAAATATGTTGCTGTTAGAGTGGCAGAGCTTTATGACTTTATTGACCTCCAGGGACATCAAAATCCCTAGTAGAAATTTTTTGGCTTTTGACGACTAGTTTTCACTAATGAGTACCTGATTTGAATAATGTATAATTACAGTGATGAGATTACAACAGTAAGAGCCATGTTCTTGTCAGTAAGATGCATTCTGTTTCTGCAGAGCTTCCCACAGTCTTGAATTAATAACATTAAACAACAGGGTAAGAAGTAATTTCTACTTACACACTCACCCCATCCACAGGTACATGCCTCAAAACTTACAGATGGATGGATTAAATAATAAGATCATTTCTCCTCCAAATGCTTCAGCAGTCATTTCAGAAAAAGTAAAACCTCTAGGGTACCATTCACCTCTCATACCCCAAGACATAAGCTGAGTCCGATCATTTGTCTCGTTTATGGTTCAAGTGGAAGAAAAGCAAGGAACCTGGGTCACTGGTTATTTTTTAGTACAATAGCGGTGAAGCTTGACTAAACCAAAAGAATCATGTAAAGGGGTCATTGTCGTAGAATTCTGTTATGGCCTGTATATCTGGCTTTAAGCAATAGAGGAATCCTTGTAAGAGCATAAACCAATCCTGTGTGCATGGAATTGTATTTGCAGTTTTTTAGAAAATCTTAATCTTTATTTTAGGGAATTGGTAATCAACCATTGAACCTCACTATTAATTTTTTAAAAAACAAAACTCTGACCACTCATTGGCTCTCTGTTCCCAGGCAAATGGATTGGCTAAATGGATTAGTTGTCCAGATAATTGCGGAGAAAAACATGATTATGTTTAAAATAGCAAGTTAGCATTTCTAGCTCTATATAAGTAAATAATGAATAGGAGAACAAATATTTGGAAGTAAACCATCTTACGCAATTTGGAAAGATAGGCCTAGCATAGATTACACGGTAGTAAAACACACATTAAGTTCTGTTCTTAAATGAAAGCTTTCCATTAAATTATGGGTCACTTTAAAATGGCACTTTTGAGTAGAACTGACAGTGTGTAACTTTGGAGACTAGGTCACACGAGGTACTGCCACTTCCTCTTTGCCCACTCTCTATTGGTTTGCTCACTCTGGAGGAAGTTAGTTGCCATGTCATGAGGATCCTCAAGCAGCCTAGGGGGAAGTCCACATGGCAAGGAACTAAGAACTCCTGCCAACAGCCAGACACAAACTGTGACCTTCTGCCAAGGGTCATGCGAATGAGCCATTTTAGAAGCTGACCCTCTAATCATGTTCAAGCTTTCAAATGACTGCAGCCACTGCTGACATTCTAAACGCAGCCACGTGAGAAACCCTGAGGCAGAAAAACCCAGGTAGGCTATTCTCGAATTTCTGGCCCACAGGAACTGTGAGATAATAAATGTTCATTGTTTAAATGCCAAAAAAAAAAAAAAAAAAAAGTACTTTTGACTTTTCCAAATGAGGAATGAGATTAACTATTTTTCAACTGTGGGATTTAAAGTGATTTAAGAAGTAGAATTTTAGGCTCAACAAATTCTGTCACAGGATATAGATGCCGTGCTTCTCGAGTCAGCACTGGCAGTGCCTTCTAAGCACTTTCATAAATCTCTGTTGTGGCACTGATTTATTATACAGTATGCTAACTACTATTTTACTTATCTGCCTCCTTTTCCTTTGCTGGACTGTGAGCTCCTTGAGGGCAGACACCATAGTTCATTCATTTTTATATCACCAATGCCCAGCTGAAGGCTAGACTCATTAAAGGTAGGTTGATGAGTGAGTGAACACTAGTGTGCTTGCTTAGTAAAGCACAGAGTTAATGAGGCTAAGGACATGGGTTGAGTCCCTGTGTAGCCAATTAGCTTTGTTCTATTTCTTGGTCCAAATGGCGCCCTTAGTTCTCACCAGCTGTCTCACAAATTTGTGCCAAAACAAACCTTCTAACTATATATTCCAACAATAGTGAGTCAGTAACACAATAATAGTGTCTAAAACTTAACACCCTTAAAAGTGTTATTACATATATTTTCTTGTTTGATACTTATCTTTAAAAACCTGCCAAACATTATAGTAGTATTTTATGGTTCCCATATTGTAATGATAAAATAGGCTTAAAGTCTTGCAAGACTTATCTGGTTGTACAGAACTAGTAAGTGGTTAAGACTGGATTAAAAATCAAGCATTGACTTCTAGTTCAAAACTGCTTCCCCTGTAAAGCAGACAAATATTTACTTATACAAGCATAATAAATGGCATAATCTGTAATTTTTTGGAAAAAAATTAATAATTAAATGGAGTAAATTATTCAAGCAGACACTCTTTTAGAATATTTCTGCTTGGGTAATGATTGTTAGACTTTGGATAGATATCATTCGATGTTGAATGATGTTTGGTGTGACAGCATCTATACTTTCATTCTGTTGTTCATTTTTTATTTCCTTCAGTAAAATTAAAAATGTGTCAGCACTGTATTCGTATTCCAGCAAATCATCAGATGAAGGGACTTTTAAAGAGGTTCTAAATTTTTTAAAAGACACAGCATTTGGATGACTTCAAGTAAAAAATTTTTTTCTACTTTTTGGTTTTTTTTTTTTCTTTCACTTTTGTTGATTCAGGAAACTGATCTAGTGATATGGTACAGCATTGAAGAGCTCAGACACTGAAATCAGGGTGCCTGGTTTCCAATTTGGGCTTTAGCAAGTACAATTTTCCTAACTTTAGTCGTTTCTTAACATTTCTAAGCTTGCTCTATCTGCAAAATGGGTATATATATAATTTCTATGTATACTCTTGCTGATGAATCAAATGAGATAATCCATGTAAAGCAATTTAGATAGTATACACTTATTATGTAGTAGGTACTCAATAAATATGAGCTAGCAATAATTAATATACTAAACTTCTCACCAAATATTGACATTTTCTACTATAATCTGTCCTCCATTCATAATGGTGAGGTTTTCAGAGGAGTAAATGTTTTAAAATTCTTAAAAGTTTTAGAATACCAAAGAGACCTTCTTTGGTTCAGAGTTCCACTACATTCCACCTGTATGGCCATATGCTTTTTATGCGATCTCTCCGAGCCTCAGTTTTCTGTTTGTATATACTATGTGTACAATATGTTTATTTCTTGCTTTCCTTTTCTATTCTTTATAGATTTCCAAATGCAAATTTCAATTTGGCTTGACAAAAATGAACACTATAATCTTAATAATTCATATTCTCACTAAGTGCCTTATGTACGCTAGACATTTTTCCATGCTTGACAATAAAGTTGATGTATATATTGAGCTATCTTGTTCAATATTGGAAAGGATGAATGTCTTAAATACTTAGGTACACAGTGATAAATGTTCATTGGGGTTTTCTTCCAAAAAAACAATGACTTCCTTTCCTTTTTTGAAGGCTAGAGTACAAATGTGAAGAACATCACATGCCAATCATTCAGGAGTTATTCAATATGCACTGATGACCCCAGAGCAGTGAAAATAACCATGACAGAAGCTTCCTAATGACTGGGTGAGAATCATTATTGACCACAAACTGCACGGATTCAAATTTTGTGGAGATGTCCTTTGTCTAACAGGTTTTTAGAAACCATATTTGGTACTAAAGATGTTTTAATTACCCAATTTCTTGTTATAACCAAGACTCACACTGAAAGACCTTTCCACCTAACTGCCTAGGATGTGTGTAAAGTGTAAAGGAAGTCAAGAACATATTTCTTTGAAATGGGCTAAAATATTTTTATCAAAATAGGTCCACATAGAGGACTTTATTTAATATGATTGGACATAGCATCCTTTCTTTTTACAGTGTTTCATATTCTCCCATTTCCTAGTTGTTATCTCCAGAGAACACATCCACATATTCTGCAGATCCCAGAAGGGCAAAAGCAAAAATAAAACCCTGCTTTCTGGTTTAGGGCCAGGAAGAAAGAAGCTCTTATAATCATCAGAAGGGTTGACTCTAGGTCAGCTGTGAGCTAAGTGATGTTTTCTTCAGAACCCTTCACTATCCAGGTCTTTGCCCTTTTTAAATCTCTCCTTCAGCAAACTCTTTGGTTACTTTGGCAATCTCTATTGAGAGAAAGCTCTGTAAGCAACAAAAGCTATATCACAAATTAATAAAATATATAACACAGGAGGAAGAGGAAGTCAAGACAATGAACCCACAGTCGTCTAAAAATAATTCTAACTGGTGTTTTTGCAGTTGGTAATTTTGATTTATCGGTCATCTATAAAATGAAGGAAAATAAAGAGTGTTACCTATTCATATTTTTGTTGTAAAAATCAAATGACTTAAAAATATAAAGTACTTGACAGTATCAACTGTTCCTGTTACCATTACCATCATTGTCATTTTATAAGTAGGTGCTAGAGAAAGAGATGCTCTACCTTTGGAAATGCTAGAAGGGAGCAGTATCTGATAGCATCGTTGTAAGAATTAAAAGGGAGATAATAAAGTCTTTCTCATATAGATGAGTTTTCAAATTTTCAGATATATTTCTTAAAAGAAAGTATACTTTTTAAAACTCCAGAAAGATCATCTGCTCCAAAATATTGCCTCTTATAACACTGAAATTCCAACAGTTAGTAGAGACTGTAGATTAATGAATCATCTTATACTAAAATAAAAATACTGCTGCCTGTAAATATTTTCTTCCATTCTGTTATTTACCTGTTCATTTTGTTGTTTCCTTTGTCATACTGAAGTTTCCAAGTTTGGTGTCTAATTGGTCTACTTTTGTTTTTGTTGCCTGTGCTTTTACTGTCATATTTAACAGATCACTGACAAAGTCTTGAAGCTATTCCCCAATGTTTTCTTCTAGGAGTTTTATAGTTTTATATTTTACATTGTGAACTATAATGCATTTTGAGTTAATTTTTGTACATTGTAAGGTAAGCATCCAATGTCACTCATTTGCAGGGGCATATCCAGTTTTCCCAACACTATTTGTTGAAGAGGCTGTCGTTTCACCATTGTGTGGTTTGTCAACTTGAATAGACATTACTCAAAAGAAAATATACAAATGTCCAACGAGAATATGAAATTATGCTCAATATCACTAATCATTAGAGAAATGTGGATCAAAACCACAATATTACTTCACACCCATTAGTGTAGCCACTATAAAACACACACAGAGAGAGAATAAGTATTGGCAAGATGTGGAGAAATTGGAGCCTTTGTTCACTGTTGGTGGAAATGAAAAACGGTACAGCTACTATGAAAAACAGTGGAAAAGTTCCTCAAAAATTCAAAAATAGAATTACCATATGATCCAGCAATTTCATTTCTGGGTATATATCAAAAGAATTATTACTTTTAATCAACTTTCAAGTTCCAGTGTACATGTGCAGGGTATGCAGGTTTGTTACACAGGTCAACATGTGCTATGGTGGTTGCTGCACAGATCAACCCAACATGTAGGTATTAAGCCCAGTATCACTTAGCTATTCTTCCTGATGCTCTCCCGCCCTCTGCATCCCCCAAACAGGACCCAGTGTGTGTTGTTTCCCCCCACATGCCCATCTGTTCTCATCGTTCAGCTCCCACTTATAAGTGAAAACATGCGGCATTGGATTTTCTGTTTCTGCATTAGCTTGTGGATGATAACCGCTTCCATCTCTATCCAAAGTAGGATTTCAAAGACATATTTGCACAACTGTACTCAGTGCAACATTATTCACAATAGCCAAGGTTAGGACTCAAATGCCCAACAATGGATGAGTGGATAAAGAAAATGTAATATTTATATACAATGGAATATTTTTCAGCCTAAAAAAGGAAAGAAAATGGCAGAGCTCAGTGGCTCACACCTGTAATCCCAGCACTTTGGGAAGCTGAGGTGGGTGGATCACCTGAGGTCAGGAGTTTGAGACCAGCCTAACCAACATGGTAAAACCCTGTTTCTACTAAGTACAAAATATTAGCCAGGAGTGGTGACACATGCCTGAAATCCCAGCTACTTGGGAGGCTGAGGCAGGAGAATCACTTGAACCAGGGAGGCAAAGGTTGGAGCAAAGGTTGGAGTGAGACAAGATCATGGCACTGAACTCTAGTCTGGGCAACAAGAGCAAAACTCTGTCTCAAAAAAAAAAAAAAAAAAAAAAAAGAAGAAGGAAAACTTGTCACAAGCTACAGTATGCATGAACTATTAGGACATTGTGCCAAGTGAGATATGCCAGTCATAAACAAACAAAAGCATACTGTATGATTCTAGTTATTTTAGATATCTAAAGTAGTAAACTCAGAAACAGAAGGCAGAAGAGTAATTGTCAGGAGCAAGGGGAAGGGGAAAACAAAGTCAGGTAATGGGTATAGAATTTCAGTTTTAAAAAATGAAAAAGTTCTAGAGATCTGTCACGCAACAGTGTGAATAAACACTATGCACTTAATGTTTAAGATGGTAAATTTTATGTTATGTGTATGGAATTTTGTTTGTTTGTTTTTTGAGATAGCACCTTACTTGATGCCCAGGCTGGAGTGCAGTAGCACAATCATGGCCCACTGTAGCCTCCAATTCTTATGCTCAAGCAACACTCCCTTCTCAGCCTCCCAAGTAGCTGGGACTACAGGTGTGTGCCACCATGCCTGGCTAATTTTTTTAAATTTTTTATAGAGACAGGGTCTCACTATATTGATAAGGCTGGCCTCAAACCCCTGCCTTCAAGAAATCCTCCTGCCGCAGCCTCCCAAAATGTATTATGTGTGTTTACAACAATTTTTAAATGGCTATCTGAAGGAGGCATCAGGCTGTGTATTAACATTGAAAAATAATTTATCAAATTCCTGCTTGAGTTAGAGGATAGAATGCTGCAACTGGCTCCATCCTGAGCATTTTAGAGCATGACCAGGGCTGCACTGTGGTGTTTCGTCTTTCTCAAATACTCTCCCTCCCTACTCTTGTCTCTTTTAGGCATATTTTCAATAGTCAGTTATCTTGTCCTGATTCTCTACTTTATCAATGTGCAATCACTTTCCCCTGCTGTGCCTTCTACTATCTGTGGGTAGATATCTGAACTCCAGAGATTCTGGAATGAAAACTCAACCCAGGCATTTGGAATGTAATTATTCTCTTTATCCTATAAAACAGAGGTGCAAACACAAATACTTTAATAGTAAGGAAGGTTATGTCAAAGGATTAAGTCAGTCGAGTGTGATAAAATTCAAAAAGATGGGGATTGTGGGGATTGTGGAAAACTGCAGAGTACCTGCCCTCTCTAGAGGGCACAAGACAATTAAATCTGCTGGTTTTCAAGATAGAGCAGAAATACGGAATGTTATGTAAATCTTTGCAATGTTTAAAACAATCTGAATGAAAACAAAACCTGGGCTCTTTCCAGTTTGCTGGCCATCAACTTTTGATACTTGGTATAAAGCTCAAAGAGATAAGAAATTTAGATCCTCTCTCAAACTCAAATTACAAACAAAAGGAAGGCTGACACCTATTGTGAGACCCTGGGATTTAGGATCTTTCCTCAGCTTCCTGGCTAAGGAAATACCAGAATACCTTTTCTGGGGCTTCTCCTTCTAATTCCTTCTATGGAATTTCAGTGAATATACTGAGAACCCTCTTTCCTTTGTCACCCAATATCCTGGATATATCTGCTTAACCCCGCTGTCTTCTCTGGGTTCTTCCTCATTATAAGTGTTTGATGTACTCTATATTTCTGTTTTTCTTAATAGTATCTTACTCTTGGATTGATAGAAGGCTTGCAATAGCCGGGTACCCTGCCTAATTCACTAAGAGCAACTGTGAACTGAATTTTAAAATTCATTTAAGAACTAGTTCTTACAGGAGCAATCTGAACCACTGGGGTTGCCTAGGGAAATGAGCTTCAGTAATACAGCATAATGCAGTCTTTTATCTCCTCTCTAAATTATGCTTTCGATAAGCAGTGAGTTGGACCACCTTTCCCTTCACCCTCAAGGTACAAGGACAATTTTTTTCTTAGTATCCAGACTCAAGTCCTCAAGTCTGCAAAACCATGAGAACAATAACACTTTACCATCAGAGATATTCTCCATTGTGCACAGAGTACAGGTCAATTCCAGGTATGTAATTGGTACTGAGTAGTTTCTACAAGCTAAAGATATAAAATATTTTGAGATCTAGAGATAATAATAAAAAAAATGAAGCCACCTCTTTGAGAACAAAGACTACAGAATCTACAGATACATTTTTAAAAACAATGCATCACAATTGGTTCTGTTGTATATTTTACTATCTATATGAAACCAGCAAACGAATTTCAATGAATTGGCTTTTGCCAACTATAGTTATTTATCTCCACTTGGCAAATACTTCATTAAAGCAAAAGAACTCAATGTAATTTACACTTCTCCTTCCCTCCTGCCACCACCTTAATCCCATGGTGAACTGTTCTTTAAGAATAGTTCAAGGAACAAGTGGGCAAGGGATATGAACAGACATTTCTCAAAAGAAGACATGCATACAGCCAACAGACACATGAAAAAATGCTCGTCATCAATGGCCATCAGAGAAATGCAAATCAAAACCACAATGAGACACCATCTCACACCAGTTAGAATGGCAGTCATTAAAAAGTCAGGAAACAACAGGTGCTGGAGAGGATGTGGAGAAATAGGAACACTTTTACACTGTTGGTGGGATTGTAAACTAGTTCAACCATTATGGAAAACAGTATGGCGATTCCTCAAGGATCTAGAACTAGAAGTACCATATGACCCAGCCATCCCATTACTGGGTATATACCCAAAGGAATATAAATCATGCTGCTATAAAGACGTATGCACACATATGTTCATTGCAGCACTATTCACAATAGCAAAGACTTGGAATCAACCCAAAGGTCCATCAGTGACAGACTGGATTAAGAAAATGTGGCACATATACACCATGGAATACTATGCAGCCATAAAAAAGGATGAGTTCATGTCCTTTGTAGGGACACGGATGCAGCTGGAAACCATCATTCTTAGCAAACTATCGCAAGAACAGAAAACCAAACACCGCATGTTCTCACTCATAGGTGGGAACTGAACAATGAGATCACTTGGACTCGGGAAGGGGAACATCACACACCAGGGCCTATTATGGGGAGGGTGGAGGGGGGAGGGATTGCATTGGGAGTTATACCTGATGTAAATGACAAGTTGATGGGTACTGATGAGTTAATGGGTGCAGCACACCAACATGGCACAAGTATACATATGTAACAAACCTGCACGTTATGCACATGTACCCTAGAACTTAAAGTATAATAATAATAAAAAAGGAAAAAAAAACTTTATTAAAAAAAAAAAAGAATAGTTCAAGGAAACATCTCTTGAAACTAGAGAGAATAACCAGAATAGCAAAGCAAAAATCCAGACAACAAATAAAAGTAGCTGAGAGGATATCCTCATGAACACAAAATATAAGCAAGTGGAGACAAAGATATAAAATCCTTCTGTTGTCTGCTTTTGTATGAGAGGAAATAGAAGAAAGCTATAAGGAATGTAAAGGACTTGAGAACAAGTAAACCCCCAAGTAAGCAAAGGTACTCACTTGAGAGTACAGTGGGTCAATTAAGAACAGCAGGTACATACTTCAACTCATCATGATTCGGAAAAAAAAAATTGTATTCTTAAAAACTAATTTTATAAAAAAGTAAGTAGAAAAAAACACATTGAAAATCCATACAAAGTTGCTACAGGAAACAAAAATGAGTATATGAAGCATAATGATATCCCCTCAGAAAATGAAAACATGACATAAAGACAGGCTCACAAAACATAAACAGTAACCTAATAGTTCATATAAGTTCAAAATGTTAATTAAAATGATACAAGATATGAAAAGGTAACAAATTGGAATTAGAAAAACTAGAGATGAGGTTATACAGCTCAGGAAAGAATTAGAAATAGAAGCAACATTATTTTAGAAGTGAAAGAATGCAGAGTATATAAACACAACTGGTATTATTACCTTGGGAAAATAAGTAAAATGAATTATGTTTCAAATAAAAGTATGTAAAAAGAATTCAAGATAAAATGACAACTATAGGAGCTAAGAAAAGAAAACTAACATAGATATAACATGAACCCATGAACCCCTTCCCCAAAGAAGAAAATAAGATAGCAAAAACTTAAATTCAAAGGAAGCTTACTAAAATGTAAAACACAAAAATTGAGATATGTTGTTTTGAGAGGGCATACTGCATGCCTGAGACAATTCAATCTATAAAGAGCAATGCCAGGATATATTCTAGTAAATTATTTGGATATCCAGACCAAAAAAAAAAAAAAATCAAGTCATTTATAAGGAAAAAAATAGACTGTCTTCAGAATTTTGGCAAATTTTATGCCAACAGGCAATGAAGTTAAAAAAAATAAAGAAAAGATGAACCATAAATGTGATATTCAACACATTCATCCAACACAAACAAATTCACCTTCAAAGATAAAGAGTACAATCTGCTATAAACATTTAAAAACTCAAGGAATATTATTCTTGCGATGTCTCTTTGAGGAATAGACTATAAAAAGAGCTTCAGGTAATCAAAACAAATGGAAAAATGTTAGCATAAAATAGTGCTAACACTCAGCATTGATAGTGGTGTACATCACAAAAAGAGAGACAGTAGGATATCAGGTGCCTTGTTATAGAAAAAGATACAACCATCAATGAAACAGTCTTGCTCAAGAAAATTGAACCTGATTCTAATCAAGCCAGTAGGTTCAACCATTGACTTATAGAAGATATAAATAGAGAATATGTCAACTACACCACATGACTGTGATGAGCAAAATCTAGAATATGAGACTTTTATGAATGACCCACTTAATTTCTTTAACAAATACATTTCAGAAGAATAAAAAAAAAGGAGAGTGAGAGGCACGGGGAGACCTATAGATAAAAGTACACTGAAAAGACATAAATAAATTCAACATTTCAGTATTATTTGGATTCTGATTAAAAAGAGAGAGCTCTTTGTGAGATAATTGGAAATTTAAACATTCAAATTGATATTCAATATTAGAGAATCATTGTGAATTTATGAAGTAATTGTACTGAAGGTTGTGTCTAAAAAGAGTTCAAATGTTTAAGGGTAAAATGATATGATGTATGAGATTTGAAATTAATACGAGCTGAGGAGGGGAAGAGAGGGTGATAAATGATTGAAGGGTCATGGGTTGATAATCATTGAAACCAGTTGATAGGCATGTAAGTGTTCATTATAATAATTTGCCTACATTTTACATTTAAAATTTTACATTATAAAACATAGTTCAAATCGTCTTATGCCTCGTACTCACATTGTAAAGAAACCAGTTATTTTGTGCTGTGTTGCCTATGTGAGTGTAAATGCACCAAATGTTTTTAAACATTATAACTAAAAACTTGTTTTGGACTTATTAGTATGATCAGAGAAGAAAACTTAGAGAATCATTAACACTGTTTTTCTGAGCAATTGTATTTTTTTACCTAAAAGATGTATATCTTGGGGCAGTCTATGCTTGTTAGTATACATGTAATGTACGTTTATGACTGTGGCTGACACGGTTTTGAGATGTGCTACCACTTCCCTCCAGTGACACTAGCTGCTGTCAGATCCTCTAAAGTACCAAAGGATTCTAAATTGTCTTGTTGCTTTTCAAATCTTCATCTGGCTTTAGATGACATGCTATTTTAAAAACATTACTTGGAGTTATTTTTTTAATGTGATATTTCATATGTCATCTTTAATAGTCTTCATTTCATTGATAGATTTCTGGCTCAGGTAAGTACTAAGGCCTGTTTTATTTAGATGTGTATTTAAATACCCCAGAAGAATACCTGAACATCTCTTTAGAATTTATTAGGTTGGTGCAAAAGTAATTGCAGTTTTTGCCATTACAACCTAATATTTCACTTTATTGAGATGCATTACATGTCCTTAGAGTATAGAAAAATATTGGCTACCCAGTAATTATTTGAAGAAAGACCATTTTATCTACTTTTGGTTGACACCCATAGGGATAGCTCTGTGCAAGTAGTTGTAAAAATATAGTGTTTGTACTAAGTGTAATTGTTAGATTTAAGAGCCTACTTCCACACAGTATTCGGGATTTAGGGAGACAGATCAATCATATTGACTCTTTTCAGCAAGTAGATGAACATCTCTGCAAAACTGTTAATTCTCTTTCAAATCCACTTAGTCAAGTTGGTTGATTTAGTAACCCCTGCATACACCGTTTAGAATGAAAAGGTAGATACAGTTCTTCCCATGAGATTTGTCAGTACTCCTACTCTGTAAACATGTTCGTCCTTTCTCATTTTATTTCCTAAAATTGTAACCCATTTTTGCTCCCAGGTTCACATATTTCATCTTTCAAGCTGAAAAAAAAAAAAAATGGGTAAAGACCATTTCTTTCCAGACAGATGGGCCTGTTTGTGATTTGCCAAACTCCAAAATATGTGTTCTTCCCCCAAATCCTGCCAGAAAGAACTTGGGTGCTAAAATAGATGTAGAAAATCCCTCTATCCTGACACAATTGCTTGACTAAATTATGTTTCTGGGTATAAAACCATCCAGCCTGTTTTATTTCCATTTCCATGTGCAGCACTCAATTCCCTTGATAATTTCTTAGTCATTTTAAGTTCGTGAACCATGAATGTCAGTCACTGGTTCCTTACTCTTGTAGGTTTCACCTCTTCTTAATGAAATATGCATGTCTTCCTTGCGTATCTCATCCTTCAGTTCTGCAGTTTCATCTTGTAACAAGCCTTCCCAAATCCACATTTAGCAGGGCTCCTCTTATAGCTATTATTATTATTTTTGAGTGTCTACTGTTTCCCAGGATTTGTACTGAGAATTAACGATAGGTAATACTTACCAGAATTTCACCCTGTGGCTGATACTGAGCTAAATCCTTTACACATGTATTGTCCCATACGGGTATCTCAACAACACAATGAGGCAGGTACCCTTTTCATCTCTATTTTACTAATGAGGAAACTGAAGCTCAGAGAAGTTGAGAAATTTGCTTCAGGTCACACAGCTTCCAAGGGTTCAAACCCAGGCAGGCTTGATTTATTTCAAAGCTTAGTGAATTTCACTGTGACAGTCTGTCTTCCCCAAACCTGAAAATGTTTTTTATAACAAAAGTTGAACTTTGGTGGGCTGTGAAGACAGAAGTTGAGGGTCTTCATGTAACAGAAACCTTTTAAAATAAGGTCCCCAAAATAATTGTGTGAGTGCAGGTGGCGGAGTGTTTGTCGCTATAAACCATAATGTAAACCTCAGCCTTTCTCATGGCTAATGCTCGCCCTCTGCTGGCGTGTCTAATTTGTGCCCAACTGAAGGGTCATTAAAACATACCCTACCTTCTGTAGTTTAAATTTAGGACAGCAGAATCAGCTTTGTGACCTCGGTAAGGTAATGTGAAAAAATCACGCAATCGAGAAAACTACATAAATATTCTCAGTTATGATTTATTTGCAGGCGGGCAAAACTTGGCACCTTTGATTTCTAAGCAGTCTGAATTTTATCATGTACAAAGGATGGCAGATGAACTCTTATTAATTATTCCCTTCATGTGGTTCTGATGAGGGCAGTGAAGGGAAAGCTCACATTCTAACCAAGGAAAGAATTAATTAGAGCAGAGGCTCACCTCTGTGATTCTATTTTATGTCTGAAGAAAAAGAAAGTCACTAAAAACCATGGCATTTGCTCCCGTCTATTCCTCTCTTCTCTTTAATAATGCAGTATTCATTTTTGCAGCCAGTTATCTGATGAACATGGCAATGCTTAAATGGAACAGTCAGCATCTTATAAGTTTGTCTGCTTCTTGAGACAGATGGACTGTCACTATTTGGTACAGCATCTATTAGGGCTAAGGGAATCATATTTTTTTCTATTGATATGATTATGCAATCAGCCATGTGCACTGCAAGAAATGCAGGTGGGACTGGAATATAATAAGCACACACACACATATTCACACATGAAAATAAAATAATTTCAAATAATATACTTGAAAGAAATCATAACCGTAAAATGAGAGAGTGAATATCAAAATATTTACTCAAATATTACCAGCATTTTAAAATAATATCTAAACATGGTTAGCAAATTAGTGTATTTAAGCCTGTGCTGACTCTTCTATTTCACATATAATGATTTGTATATTTGTCTGATATTTTCATTAAAGTTATTAGCATGAAAAATGACATTCTGTAAGCCAGCAAAATGCTTAGCAGTATCAGATATTAAACAGATAATAGAGTTTAAACAAAATACAAGCAGGAATCAGGAATCTAAGATTATATTATAGCTATCATCAATGTCATGGATTAAAAAATAATGCAAACAATTTGATAGTACAGAAGCCTCACATTTCATGCTATTTGATGGAGATAGGGAGGAGCTATCTCTTAAAGAAAACATAACACATTAACTCAGTAAATCCTAAAATTTGATAATACAAACAGAAGTGAAGAAATGAAGAAAGGCATTAAAGATAAGAAAGAAGGCTACATGAAGAGTGGAAAAGGAGTTTGTAATTTCTCTGCCTTCTTTTTTCCACCAACTTTTTGACACTAAGAAGTAGGTTTGTAGATTTCTCATGCTGATGTACCATTTAAAATGCAGTTTATTCTGCTACCAAACATATTTGTATTAGGTGAATTATCTCATATGTGTGTGATAAATAGGAAACTAGTTACAAGGCTTTTCAGGAATGTCTGTTTTGTTACAGCAGTAATATTATTCAATTATTAAAAACTACTTTTTTCCTGGCATGGACATATATTAACCAATTTAACATACTCTCAGCAACCTCAATTTTTCTGTTTTATTGTTAGGGATATGAAGGCTTAGAGAGGTCATACACCAAGAAAATCAAGATTCGAACAGTTTCTAAATTGTTAACCACTATATGTTGCCCTTGCTGATTCTAACCCTCTCTTAACCACTGTGCATCATGCATCCAAGGCCCCAGTGGTAAAAGAATCATAATGACAATGTGTACATTCATCCCTCCTCATGAAGACAACTTACAGGCAGTGTCTTTCAGACAAAAGATCTAGAACACCAGCTTCTACAGCCCTCTTTGCAAACAAAGTAATTTCCTGAGAGATGAAGCAATTCAGAGAGGAGGGCCCCTGAGCAGAGTCCCCCGGGGGAGGAATGACAGCACCAAGGCTCAGGGGCTTCATGGTCCGGTGCTGTGCCAGTGGGCAAGCCTTGGGAGAAACAGATATCCCTCTGCTAGGCCATGCTGCATTGGCTGGAGCGCCCCCAGAGAGCTCAGGAAATTGTTCACTGACCACTGGCTGCAGCAAAACCTCAGGGATGAAGGAAAGGGTAAGGATGGAAAACCTAGGAACCATCAAAAAATACGCAGTTGCTCAAAAGTTGAATTTTGCACCTCTATCCATTTTAGGTACAGGAATACACACAGACACACACAAACACATGCAAACAGACACACACACAGCAAACAATTTTTGAGACTTTTTAAAAAGAAGTGTATAACTCATCCATTACCTAAGAATAATTTGCAATACTTCATTGTACTTTTTGTCTGTGATATAATATATAAAATCAGGAAAGTTATGTGCATAGGTGAGATGAGGGTAAGAAGTTGGCTGCAGAGAAGATGGGAATGTCTATCACATGCAACTTGATTAGATGCTAGGATGTATTGAAATGGATAGGAAAGGATTGACTATAAAAACTGATAAAACTGACCAAATGATGCTCCACCCTCCAAAAGCACTCTACTTTGGGATCTAGGTTGTCAGAGTGGTTAGTTACTATTTCACGAGTCATCTGGGTCATTTCCAGATCACATTCTTACTTTGTGTTGTGTGTTCATAGAAATTCCAAATAATAAGTTTTATTTTTGTCATAATTCATGTGTACATTCTAGACTATAATCCTTGAACTTATTTCAAAAGCTTTGCATTAAATGATACACTAGTGGTCTGAAAAGGGTAATCAAACTTTGAACAAGACAAAGAATACAAAAGTGTCTCTCAAAGAATGGGGACATTCTGGTTCCATTCCTACAATCCTATAATACCCAAGCTACCATTTAGAAAAAAAAAAAAAATTAAAATTAAAAAAAAAAAAGATTAAATACATAAGGCTCCAGACTTGGTTAGTCTGCGTTAGGATCATACTCAGCCTCACAACTCCGTATGTTAGGCATTACCTCGTCACACAGGTAAAGAAACTAAGACTTAGGTTACCGATTGCCTGTGGTGACAGTAGCAGAATGGGGATCCAAACCCAGATCTGGTTATACACAAATTCAAGAAACCTTCATAATTGCACGAAATAGAGGAAAATAGACAACTACTTGGAGGTAGCATATCTTCTTAGTGTCTCAGAGAGGGTGAGAGGGTGATCTCACTGTTATTTTTAACTGTAAACTGGAAAAACTTTTAATGGGAAAAATAATGCTTATCCCAGGAGTTCTAAATGCTGCCTTCTACCTAGTTCACCCCATTTATTAAAATATCACAATATTTATTTTTCTAAAATGTGATTTGTAAAAATCTGCTTCTTCAGTTTATTACAGTGATATCCAGCTCAGATACCGTAATGAAGTCCATGAAGAAATATAAATAGAAACCCACTTTATGAAGAACTTAGCTATAAGATTTATTCTGATCAACATGGATCATCTATATTATATTGAGTTTCCCACTTTAATATTGTAGCTTGGATCTGTTTTCTGTTGTGAGACTTAATACACAAAACATAGCCATGAAATCTCTATCAAGTAGCATTGCAAGCAATAAATTACCAAACTGAGTTAGACATAATTGAGCCTTGAAAACCAAAGGATACCCTGAGTCTTAAAACAGTGGGCAAGCTACTAGGTATGGGTGAAAAATCAACAGAGTTAAACTAAGATGACCACCAACATGAGCATGAACAAGGATAAGGAGTAAGACAGGCTAGTTAGAATGGCTATAATCAAAAAGAAACCATAAGAAATGCTGGTGAGGATGTGGAGAAAGGAGAAGTCTAATACACTGTTAATGGGAATGTAAAGTAGTACAGCCATTATGGAAAATAGTATGGAGGTTCCTCAAAATCTATAAATACAAATACCATATGACCCAGGAATCCCACTGCTGGGAATATATACAAGAGAAAAACAAAACAAAACAAAACAAAAAAAATGGTGTATTTAAGAGATATCTGCATTCCCATGTTTACTACAGCACCATTTATAATAGCCAAAATGTGTAATCAACCTAAGTGCCCATCAAAGGATGAATAGATAAAAACAATGTGGTATATATACACAGTACATTATTCAGCCATGAAAAAGAATGAAATCCTGTCATTTATAGCTATGTGGATGGAACTGGAGGTAATTATGTTAGTGACACAAGCAAGACACAAAGACAAATATTTCACATTCTCGCCCATATGTGGGAGCTAAAATTGTTGCTCTCATGGAGGTAGAAGGAAGAACGTTGGTTACCAAAGGCTGCGAAGGCAAGTGGGGTGGGAGTAGGAAGAGAGGTTGCTTAATGGATACATAAATGCAGTTACGTGGAAGGAATAAGTTCTAGTATTCGACAGTACAGTAATTATAGCTAATAATAATTTATCGTGTATTGGAAAATAGCTACAAGAATTGTAATGTTCCCAACACAAAGAAAGGATAAATGTTTGAGATAATGGATATCCCAATTACCCTGATTAGAGCATTATACATAGCATAAGTGTATCAAACTATCACATATATCCCCAAAATATGTACAACTATGATATATCAATATAAAAGAATTTTTAAAAACAAATAAGACAGGAAGCAGAGGCAATGGGAGTAGCCTGTGATGGGGATCAGAGAGCCTGAGCCTTAACATAACTCCAATATCAAAAGATGGGATAATTTGGGCAAGTCAAGTCCTCTGTTTCCTTATCAATAATCTGAGGCATCTGTATTCAGCCCTTTCTAGTTTCCCTTGAAGCACGGACTCTGTTTCATTTAAAGTAAGGCCACACAAAGGCTTCGAGACCAGGTAAAAAGGCAAAACAACAATGAGACCAGGTGTTCATTTCACTTTGATTTGGTAGTGAAGAAAACAAAGAGACGAAGAATGATCTAAATTAGGCAGTCATATGAAACCCTGAGGCTGAGTCCATTTGAAATTTGAGGATAGTTTTCGGGAGAAGGGATGTCGCAATGTGTCTGTAGAGCTGTCCAAATTTTGGTTTGCTCTGATTTTAGAAATTTATCCTCATTTCTTTAAACATTGGTATAGGTAGGGAGAAAAAAGGGGACTGGGTGACAAACTTTGTCTAAAATTATCTACGGCTCTCTTTAAGTCGTGGCTGTAGTATTTTTCATGCTCCTATTAATTTAGATGTGAAACAAGTGACTGTTTGACTACCTCTTTTAAGGTGCTCTAGAAATAAAGAACAAGATTGTCTCAATCTCCATCTTCTCCCCGACCAAAATAAATAAATAAATAAATAAAACTGAGCCCATGTTGAAATCATTAAACATATCTTTTGCTTATAAACGATGTTTATTGATGCCTCTGTTAACCTCTAGACTCTGAGCTCCTGGGGATGGGGACTATTTGGCGTTTGTTGCTGACGCCCATGGAAGGCTGAGCACTATTCCTAGCATCTACTGAAAGTTCAATAAATGTGTGCTGACTTAAACTACATTTAAATTAAGGCCAAACTCCTCTCTTTCCCGTACTCATTTAATATGCTGTAATTGAATATTGAACAAAAACAACAGAAAGAAATTGGTATTTTTATCAATCAACTCAGAATTCCTGGGCTATAAAACAAAATGATTTGCTTAGGGGTAGGTAAGGGAGGATTTTTTACTGTATAATATATATAAAATGTAAAATTTACCATTAGCAACATTTAGTACATTCACAATGTTGTGAGATTTTTTTTAATTATATTGAAAGTCTATGAAATTATTTACAAAAAAACAAAAAACAAAAAACAAAAAACCATTGCCTGTAAAAGCACCTTTGAGAACATTCCCATTTCTGGTCGGGCATGGTGGCTCATGCCTAAAATTCCAGCACTTTGGGAAACCAAGGTAGGCAGATCACTTGAGGCCAGGAGTTCAAGACCAGCCTGGTGAAAGCCAATCTCTACTAAAAATACAAAAGTTAGCCAGGCATGGTGGTGCGCACCTATAATCCCAGCTACTGGAGAGGCTGAGGCACAAGAATCACTTGAACCCAGGTGGTGGAGTTTGCAGTGAGCTAACACTGTGGCACTGCACTCCAGCTTCAGTGACAGAGTGAGACTCTGTCTCACCAAAAAAAAAAAAAAAGAGAGAACACTCCCATTTCTGAAAATTCTCACTTTGCATGTTAGAATATCGTAATATTGTCATAATGAACACATATGCAGTAATGATTATATTTCTTGGCATTTTAGTGAAAAATATTTCTATGAAGATAATATCAGTGTTTTGAACTTTATGATACATGCCGCTCCAATTTTATAAGCTTGGACATGCAGAGCTGCCATGTTTTACACATATACATGCGTGCACACACACACACTTTTTAGCTTAACTTTACTGGTCCCGTGGACAACCCAGCCAACAATGCTCCCTCTCAGTTCCATGATGTCCTCAACTCTGATAATCCTTCTCTCCATTCTGTTTCCCCCATCCATTCCTGGACCACATCATGACATTGGCATTACTCAGAATTCCTTCAACTACGCAATCATTTCCTGCTTAGAGTTTCCTTTGGTTTTTCTTGTTCAATTTCTCTGTGTCATAAATCTACAAACTCAATGAGCCATCCATCCCTTCAAGCTCCTAACTTTATTCCAATCACCAAGCTTCTCCCTTTTTCACTTGCTAACTTATGAAGCTTCAGTTCTAAGTAACACTCTTGCTAATACCCTAAACCTCTTTACCTCTCCGTTTTGTTTAATAGACAAACCCCATCTAAGACCTGATTACATAATAGTTAAGAATGAGAGTTTGGGGCAAAATAGTGTATGTCTGCTTTTGATCACTGAGACTTCCGAGCAGCTAGCACTGGTAGAGGCATTGGAAGCAGCAAATACATATTTGCTATGTGAATTTCCCACCTCTAAATATACTTTTGTCTTAAATTTCAACTTTTAGTTTAGATTCAGGTGGTACACATGTAGGTTTGTTACCTGGATATATCGCGTGATGCTGAGGTTTGGGATGCGATTGATTCCATCACCCAAGAACTGACCATAGTACCCAATAATTGATTTGTCAACCCTTGTCCCTCTCCTCCTCCCTTTTGGAATCCCCAGTGTCTACTGTTGCCAGCTTGTTTTTTGTCCATGAGTACCCACTGTTTAGCTCCCACCTATGAGTGAGAACAGGTGGCATTTGTTTTTCTGTTTCTATATTAATTCAGTTAGGATAACGGCTTCCAGCTACAACCATGTTGTTGCAAAGGACATGATTTCATTCTATTTTATGACTGTATGGTATTCCATTGTGTGTATGTACCACATTTTCTTCACTCCACTACTGATGGGAACCTAAGTCGATTCCATGTCTTTGCTGTTGAGAATCGTGCTGCAGTGAACATAGGAGTGCGTGTGTCTTTATGGTAGAACAATTTATTTTCTTTCCTCAGTATTCTTAAATGGGTGAAATTGGATTAAAATGGCTAGCCCAAGGAGGCATCAGAATGGCGAAGGTAAGTGGCTATGGTATCACTAGACCAGCTGATGGAGCATGTTTAAAGCCTCCGGATTTTTAAAACCAATCCTCATTCTGTACACTCTTTTCCATGTTTTCTTGAGCTGCTGCCACTTCCCATTTATATCCCGACACATTATGACTGCCCCAAATTTCTGTAGAAAATATTCAAACTGCATTTAAAGGCTTTAGACATGGAATTTCAACAGCCCTGTCACTTTTATTGTGTTTCAGCCAAGGGTAGATTGCTCTAATTACCCACATCTTTTTGGCTGGAGCAGTTTCAATTTTTCTCAATTCCTACTTATATCTTTCTAATGAAATAACAATAATACAGCAGCTGAAAAATCATGTCTATAAATAACCCTGTCTCATATTTTTTATTTCTTAATTCAGTATGTTTGGTATCAAAAATTATTTATAAGTTGTTCTTTTCCCATTATGATTTCTCTCCTAGTTTTGTGTGTGTGTGTGTGTGTGTGTATAAGAAAAAGTCATAGCTTTGATATCATAGTACAAAAAGAAGCAGAAATCTTCAAAAGCAAATCAGCCTGTGTCTATGCAGGGCAAATACTATAGATAATTGAAGATATTATCTAGATAGCTTGCAATCAAAATGTATGTTCACCTGAAATTGCTTTGCACTTAATGGCACTATTCTGGTACTTATGCTACTGAACATCTATGTTCCAATTCTCTTCTTATATTCATCAAAATACTGTAAGTAGAGCCACGAGTTGAATTTCATATGTCCTAGCCAGTTCATCTTTTTAGCATTATAGCTGCACTGTGAAAATATGCTGGTTCCTTGGTCATTTTGACTTTGGAAATGAAAGCCTTATGGTACAACCTAATAGTACACTGATACTCTGTGTAAGGCTAGAAGCATATAGTCTATTTACTGTATTTTTTGAAACACAAACTTAACTGTAGTATTTTATAATTCATATGAAATTTCTCCTTTAAGTTTGAGAGAATGAGAATGTCCCCTCTCTTAAACATGAACCAAAACATTGAGGGAAATCTTACTGTTTCTTTATAAGCTTGCCCTGAGAACCATCTAAATTCCTAACTCTGTAACAGGCCAATCTAACTCATAACCCATTTGAAGCCTATAGTTAGAAGACAAAACGTGGGCAGCTCACTCAAAAACAAGTTGTGAAAACATACGGTGACATCTAATGTTGGATTTCATCTTCATCAAAGGAGACTGCATGATACCAGGATGATAGCTTTGGGGTTAGAATCAATTTATAACTATGTGTAACTTTGTGTAAACCACTTTTCCACTTCTTGGACTTTAGTTTTCTTTCTTTACTCAATTAATAGTTACTTGCTTGGCAAATACCAGGTACTAAATTTTTAAATATATTTATAATTATGCCCAGCATCTATCATCATATGAAACTATTGTGCTTAACAGTAACAGTTCAAAAAGAAACATTGTCTCTCCTCTCAAGAAGCACACACTCTAGTGGGACAAATAGAGAAAACATTGTGTCACTATGGATATGGACATGGAACATGCTATAAGAATGCAGCAGGAAAACAATAAGCTGATGATAACCATTTCCAACACATTGAGTTAAATGAGATTATGTATGTAAAATTGGGCACCTAGTAATTTTTCCATTTACAATCCATGAATACAAGAAATTCAGGCTCTTTAAAGGATGGATAGGAAATGATGAACGAGAAAGAAAGGAGACAAAGATGAAGGATATGAAAAGCTGTGCTGCCTTGCTGTTCCTTCCCTACGAAGCTCCGAGCCCTGCACCCCCAACCTGGCTGCTCTGTGTCCCTTACAGTCACCATGCAAGTCTCGACACCAACTGCACGTAGCATCATCTGCCAATTAACAAGCAGGTCTGGATTCCGCTCTGGATTCTGCTTCCAGCAGATGTAAGAGCAAGGAGAGTTTTGTGATGTGGAAACTTATAAATCCTAAATAGCGTAGAGGCAATTTAGCAGGAAAACAGAGAGCCCTGTGATTGCTTCATCTAGTTTCTGATCCTATGACCTCACAGGTTAAATGAATATCTAATATGCTGGCATATGTAATAACAAATGCTGTTGGATATGCAGGTTATATCTGAATATTCATTCTGCCTCTAAGTCATTGCCTCCAGTCTCTGCCACAAAGCAACTGCCCCCAATTTGTAATGCATTCCTGTTTAGAGCAAACTGGTTCAAGCTTTATCCAAGTCTGCAAAGGAGAATCTCTATTTTGCTCCTCTTGTAATACTCTTGGGTGATGCCTTAATATTGCTGTTCCAGAAACATCCTTGGATCTAGAGAGTCCTTAGGGTTGAATTGGACAGCAGTTGGAGACTCATTGCTAATGTGCCTTGACTTCTGGGGCCCTCCCGAGGAGAAACACCTGGAGCACCATGAGGCAGGTGCCCATGGGCACAGCCTAGCTGCCTGCTTAGCCGGCAAGCTCTTATAAGGAAAGCCACTTCTCATTTCCCTCGAGATTCAAGAGTGCCTACTTTGCATCAGATTAATGGAGGTTTTTCCACATAGAAATAAAATGTGATCTCTGATCATTTAGCCATGTGACTCTGAGGAAAAGAAGAATTCTGAAAGTACATTCTGAAATCCTCTCATCACATCAAAGTCTGAAGCATGATATAAAAAGAAGCCTAAATTACCCCCTGAAAGCAGCTGTTGTGAGGTGCTAATTCAGTTACAATTTATTCACATCTATTTCACTTCAGGTTTTGAACACAGAAGTGGCATGTATTTCACTCTGTACACTTCACATAAGTACAAGACACTGAAGAAATCTTATTTTGCTGTGTTCATCCCCAAACCACTCAGGGAAAAGAAATGTTAGACACTCTAAGAGACTGTAACACTTGGAAACTTTTATTATATATGCCCTGAATAATATGAACACTATAGGTCCCCGTGCTTAAATGTTTTCTCTGTATACTTTAAGTAAGAAGGATGGACTTTGAATACCCTATTTCCTTGCAATTTTTAGGAGTATCAGTTTGCCTGGGTCATCTTATTCCTAGCTTCAATCAAGTGCCAGCACAGTGGATTCCTAATTTGGTTATACATTAAAATCATCTTGGGAGCTTTTTTATTAAAACAATTCTGATGCTGAGATCACAGCCCACACAATTAAATTACAACGTCCACGTTGGCAGCCAGAAAGAAATCCGTATTTCCCAAGCTGTTTCAAATAGCCATCAAAATTTGGGAACTATTTGGGTACAAGAATCGGTACTCAAATGTTTGATAACTAGTAACATAAATTAATTGATGGGTTAGAAGGTGAGTTGATGGGGGAAGAGAGAATGAATGGAGAATTATTTAGTTAGAAACCCTGAGTTCAAGATCTAGCCTTTTTATTGGTGTGTAACCTTGAGCAAGCAAGTCAAAAGCTGAATGAATCTATTTCCTTTTCTATCTAATATAGATGATATTGTCCTGCCAGGTAACATCGTAATTTTAGCCACTATTTCCACATTTACTTCCTAACCACCCCACTTTTCTCCAGATTGGCACACCTTTAGGGCAATGTATTCAACATCTTCAGAATCCCTACTCTTTAGAAATACTCCCCCCTTTTCTTCTCAGGACAACCAAGGAATGGTTTACTGTGTCCTGAAGTCAGGAGATCGAGACCATCCTGGCTAACCTGGTGAAACTCCGTCTCTACTAAAAAAATACAAAAAACTAGCAGGGCGAGGTGGTGGGCGCCTGTAGTCCCAGCTACTCGGGAGGCTGAGGCAGGAGAATGGTGTAAACCCGGGAGGCGGAGCTTGCAGTGAGCTGAGATCCGGCCACTGCACTCCAGCCCGGGAGACAGAGCGAGACTCCGTTTCAAAAAAAAAAAAGAAAAAAAAGAATATCACCTCAGCTCATGACTACGCGCCTCAGCATTGCCCAAACCCTCACACCATTCTGTTGCTGATACATAAACCAAAGAGGTATAGGATGCTATGCAAAGCACCGCTGTGTTTTGTTCCTTGCAGTCAAAGTTTTCCATTTACAAAGGCTCTAGGGATAAATACACTTAAACAAAGACAAAATCCTCGTGACCAGCTGGTCTCCAGATCTGCTGGGACAGAGCCCAAGGAATCACTTGAATTTTCAATAAGATGAATTTAAGTTTAAAATAAAGATAAATGTCCTAGGAGGAAAGGTTATTTGTACTTAAAAAACAAATAAAGGATATGATACCCATTTCAGCACTGTATTATAATTAATTTTTTCCATATGCTAGGATCCTTGAAGGGTAGTGGTTAAAAACATGGATTTAGGGGCCAAGCAAGACTGGTTTATTGTCTTACAGAAGCATTCCATGTCTTACACTGTGGTTGGATGCTAGAGACTGATCTACCACACGTAATCTAAAATTAAATATAAAACACTTGGAGTATCAGTTGACACCTTTGATTTCCCAGCTATTGTCTTCTGTTGTTAGAGACGAGAAATTATTACAAAATTAGAGTACTGAAGAATTATACTGAAAAACAGGCTACCATCACATTAGCTACTAAATATCTAGTTCTACAGAGGAAAAAAAACAAAAACAAACAAACAAAAAACTTTATTTTAGTCTTTGCTGATACTTTTCTAAGCAAAGAGGAAAAGGAAAGGGGGAAAAAAAATTTCAGAAAAAAAAAGAATAATAAAGACCTTCTCTGGGCAAATTGCTTGGTCTCTTCAAGTCTCATTTTCCTGTTTATAAGATGGGAATATTATTGTCTACTTCACATGACTACTGTGAAAATTAAACAAATTAATATAAGGTTTGTGTCACGTGATGGGCTTTCAACACCTGATCATCTTTACCAAGCCCCTTCTTTATATTTTAAGTTTTAGAAGTTGCCATAGAGATGCCTCTTTCAGTTGCTTGCCTGACTGGGGTTAATGTGGATTTTTCCCCCACCACGTACTTTTTTTTTTTTTTTGAGACGAAATCTCGCTCTGTAGTCCAGGTTGGAGTGCAGTGGCGCGATCTTGGCTCACTGCAAGCTCCGCCTCCTGGGTTCACGTCGTTCTCCTGCCTCAGCCTCCCAAGTAGCTGGGACTACAGGTGCCCGCCACCGCGCCCGGCTAATTTTTTGTTGTTGTTGTATTTTTTAGTAGAGACGGGGTTTCACCATGTTAGCCAGGATGGTCTCGATCTCCTTACCTCGTGATCCGCCCGTCTCGGCCTCCCACCACCAGGTACTTTTATAATGTACTGAGGTAAGAATGCCACAGATGTTTTTCTAGATATATTTCTGTGTGTTGACATTTATGTCTTCTTCCTGTGTTTCTAACATCGAGAATAGTGGTTCCAAAAATATATGTAAAAAAATAGACAGCAGAGCTTAAGATCAAATATAATGTTAGTTAAACCTGAATTTATTATAAGCCACCTTCTCTACTCAAAAAGAGTAAGTTCTTGAATATCAGTTCAACAGCAAACATTATATTCAGACTTTAGTGTACATAAGAATCTTGAGGACTATAAAGTGCAAATTCCCAGCCTTCCTCATAAAATCTGATTCATTCTGTCTGGGGCAGGGTTCCAGGAATTCGCATTTTTGCAAGCCCCTCAGGTAGTCCTGGGATGATACTTTGAGAAAAATTTCTTGTTGATGTGCCAGGTCCTCTGTTTAGGATTCATCTCAGAGTCCTGGTGTGCTAATAGTTCTCCAAACCTGGGATATATAATCAGATGATTAACACACTGCAATTCATACTAATGGAGTTGTATACTGAGTGTTGTGGAGAAACAGAAGCAAAAATGACTAAGTGCTCCAGATCATAGACAACCTTTGAGAAATTATTCTACAACATTTATTTTAGATAATTTGTAGTTTTCTTATTTCTCTCTCAAAACAACAGACATCATAAAACCGAAAGAAATGTCTATAGATTTCCAGAGTTCTATCAATAAATCATTCCCAGCCATATGCTAAATGTTTTTTAAACAGCTGCAAGTGTCCCTGCCAACAAGTAGAAAGCAGTACGGGATTTAGTACATGGGCTAAATATCTACTATGTAGCAGGCACTTTATCTAAATAAGGTCAGTGTCTCACATTCTGTCAACCTGCAGCCATACTCCAAACTGCATGAAGAGTGAACAACCTAAAATATTGGTAAGTTCTAAGGAAGGTGTCAAGATTCTCCACTTCAAAGGTAAATTATGTATTATATTATAATTGTTTATCTATTTTCTGTACTCCTCAGTAGATTGTAAGTCCCTTGAGGGAAGATACTGTGTCTTGCCCACTACTGTATCTTCAATACCTAGAACAGTGCCTAGCACAATAAAGTTATAACGGATTAATGGAAAATACCATTTTAATGGTTTATCCTGTGTAAACAATAAATTCAAAGTTCTTTAAGTACAATATACGCAAGGCTCTGGATTCCTCTCTCTAGCTTCATTTCTTATTCTTCTGCCTTTCGATTCAGCCTCAGGTCTCTACATACTTCCTACTCTGTGTCAGCTGTGTGCCTTCATTGTCCCCTTTTCCTCTGCTTGAAAGGTCATTTCCTCACCTGGCTAATTCCTACACATCATTTCTGCCCTCTCCAACCTTTTTGTAATTTAAGAGTTCAGAAACTAAAAAGGCCCTAACCCTGTGTTGAAAGAGTATAATAAATTTCTGTTGACAGTTCTTTTTTCATTTGTTTGCTTTTTTTTTTTTTTTTTTTTTTTTTTTTTGAGATGGAGTCTTGCTCTGTCACCCAGGCTGGAGTGCAGTGGCCCAATCTCTGGTCGCCGCAACCTCCGCCTCGCAGGTTCAAGCAATTCTCCTGCCTCAGCCTCCTGAATAGTTGGGATTACAGGTGCCTGTGACCACACTCGACTAATTTTCGTGTTTTGAGTAGAGATGGGGTTTCACCATGTTGGTCAAGCTGGTCTTGATCTCCTGATCTCATGATCCAGCCCCCTTGGTCTCCCAAAGTGCTGGGATTACAGGCATGAGCCGCCGCACTGGTAGCTCTTCCTTATGACATGAGTTTCTCAACAGAGTACTTTCTTCTGAAAGCAGTATCAGTTTTCCATATTTAACCTCCACAAGAACCACTTTCAAAAAATAACAGTAACCTGGCACTTTAAAGAACGAAAAGAGAGTAAACAAACAAGATTTTTTTACCACCTCACACCCATCAGAATGGCTTTTATTAAAAAGCAAAAAATAACAGATTCTGGTAAAGCTGTGGAGAAAGGAGATGCTTATACCCTGTTGGTGGGAGTATACATTAATTCAACCATCAAAAGCAGTGTAGCAATTCCTCAAAGAGCTATAAACAGAATTGCCATTCGACCCAGCAAATCTATGACTGAGTATATACCCAAAGGAATACAAATCATTCTACCATAAGGACACATGGACGCATAGATTCATTGCAGCACTATTCACAATAGCAAATACATGGCATAAACCAAAATGCCCATCAATGGCAGACTGGATAAAGAAAATGTGGTAAATATATACCGTACAGCCATAAAAAAGAACAATGTCATGTCCTTTGCAAGAACATAGATGGAGCTGGAGGCCGTTATCCTTTGCAAACTAATGCAGACACAGACCAAATACCACATGTTCTCACTTAGAAGTGGGAGCTAAATGATGAGAACACAGGGACCCTATGAGGGGAACAACAGACACTGGGGCCTACTTGAGGATGGAAGGCAGGAGGAGGGAAAGAAACAGAAAAAATAACCACTGGGTACTAGGCCGAATACCTGGGTGATGAAATAATCTGTACAACAAACTCCCGTGACATGAGTTTAACTATTTAACAAAACTTGCACATGTACCCCTGAACCTAAAATAAAAGCTTAAAATATAAACGTGAGTCAAATTAAATTATTACAAGAATAAATTTTTTCTTTTCTTTTTGAAGTTTTGAGACACAACAATTAGGAAGACTGGAGGCATCTTAGATGGCAGACATAGACCTTTTATGTTAAATGTAAATATATGCTAAATGTAAATATGTTAAATGTAAATAATTATATTAAGTGTAAATCACCCCAGTAAACTAACTAAAAGGCAGATGTTGTCAGAGTAGATTAAAAAACATGATACAAGTATATGCTGTCTACCAGAAACTTCAAATATAACAATATATGCATATTGAAATTAAAAGGAGGGGAAAAAATAAATCGTGTAAACATTAATCAAAAGAAAACAGGAGTGACTATGTTACTATCAGATAAGAATACAGACTTCAGAGCCAAAAACAAAAACCAAATTATCATATATTTAGACATTCCAGAGTCAAAATGTCATAAAAGGGCCAATTTACCAAGAAAATACAGCAATCCTAAATGTACATGTACCAAATACAGATCCTCAAAATATGTCACACAGAGACTGATAGAACTGAAAGGAAAAATAGACAAATAATAAATCCATGCTTTATACAAAAATTTACTCAAATGGGCAGGGCGCGGTGGCTCAAGCCTGTACTCCCAGCACTTTGGGAGGCCAAGATGGGTGGATCACGAGGTCAGGAGATCGAGACCATCCTGGCTAACACAGTGAAACCCCATCTCTACTAAAAAATACAGAAAACTAGCCGGGCAAGGTGGCGGGTGCCTGTAGTCCCAGCTACTCGGGAGGCTGAGGCAGGAGAATGGCATAAACCCGGGAGGCGGAGCTTGCAGTGAGCTGAGATCCGGCCACTGCACCCCAGCCTGGGCGACAGAGCAAGACTCCGTCTCAAAAATAAAACAAAAACAAAAAACAAAAAACAAAATTTACTCAAATGGATCATTTACTTAAGTGTGAAGTGTAATACCATAATTTTTTTAAAGGAAAAAAACCCTGGAAGTTTAACTTTTAAATTATGCATAAGCCCTTTATAGATAAAATGATGAATATTTAAAAACAGTAAAGAATAGACATCTGCTTATCACAGACAACAAAATATCAATTATCCTCAAATTACTATATGGCTTCAAATCAATCCCTCTCAAAATAAAAGAGAAATTATTATTCCTGTTTTTGTTTTTGTTGTGTTGCTGTTTAGAAACTAGAGTAAATAATTCTTGTTATTTGAGAATTACAAAGAACCAAGAATAGTGCAGATACTTAAAAGAAGAAAAAATAAGTGGTCCTATTAGATAGCAAAGTGTATTATGTGATTTTGACGAGAGAATGTGATTTTGTCTTAAGTGTGGATAAATTAGCCAATAAAATAGAATTGCACGTTCAGAAACAGAGCCACTTAAATTTGCTACATGAAGAAGCAGCATTGCCAATCAGTGAGGAAAGGTAAAACAATTCCTTAAATTGTTTGACCATTGGCTATTAAAATGGAGGGTGGAATGGAAAATGGAGTTAGATCGCTAATATCTATATCAAATCAATTCCAGGGTAATTAAAGCTTTGTCAATGATAAACTTTAAATTTTAGAATAAAATATAAACTAATATGTTTCTGTTCTTAGTGAAAAGAAAGATTTCATAAATAAGACATCAAGCAAAAACTTCTGGGCACAATGGCTCATGCCTGTAATCCCAGCACTTTGGGAGACCAAGGCGGGTGGATCACTTGAGGGCCAGGAGCTTGAGGCCAGCCTGGGCAACATGGTGAATCCCCGTCTCTACTAAAAATACAAAAATGAGCCAGGCATGGTGGCACATTCCTGTAATCTCAGCTACTTGGAAGGCTGAAGCACAAGAATTGCTTGAACCAGGAGTTGGAAGTTGCACTGAGCCAAGATCGCACCACTGCACTCCAGCCTGAGTGACAGAGTGAGACCCTGTCTCGAAATCAGAAACGAACAAACAGAAAAATATTTCAGGATAATTGTTACCTGGAAAATAGGCATAATAATGAGTCGCACAGATTCAAATGCCTTGGTAATGAACTAATTCTTTTTTTTTTTCCAACTTTTATTTTAAATTCCAGGGTACATGTACAGGATGTGCAGGTTTCTTACACAGGTAAACAAGTGCTATGGTGGTTTGCCGCAAAGATCATCTCAATCATATTGGTATTAAGCCCAGCATCTATTAGCTATTCTTCCTGATACTCTCTCTCCCCTCACCCCCACCAACAGGCCCCAGTGTATGTGGTTTCCCTACATTTTCTCATCATTTAAATATGGATGTGTCCATATTTTCTCATCATTTAACTCCTACTTATAAATGAGAACATGTGGTGTTTGGTTTTCTGTTCCTGCAGTAGCTTGCTGAGGACAACAGCTTCTAGCTCTGTCCGTATCCCTGCAAAGGACATGATCTCACTCCTTTTTATGGGTGCATAGTATTCTATGTTGTATATGTACCACATTTTCTTTATTCAGTATACCATTGATGAGCATTTGGATTGATTCCATGTCTTTGCTATTGTGAATAGTGCTGCCATGAACATACATATGCATGTATCTTTATAATAGAATAATTTATATTCCTTTGGGTATATACCCAGTAATGGAATTGCTGGGTCAAATGGCATTTCTTGTTCTAGGTCTTTAAGGTGTTGCCACACTGACTTCCACAATGTTGAACTAATTTACCCTGCCTCCAACAATGTAAAAGTGTTCCTTTTTCTCAGCAACCTCGTCAGCATCTGTTGTTTCTTGACTTTTTAATAACCACCATTCTGTCTGGCATAAAATGGCATCTCATTTTGATTTTGATTTGCATTTCTTTAATGATCAGAGATGTTAAGCTTAATATGTTTGGCCCCATGAATGTCCTCTTTTGGGAGATGTCTGTTCATGTCCTTTGCCTACTTTTTAGTGGGGTTGTTTTTTTCTTATAATTTTTTGTTTAAGTTCCCTGTACACTTTGGATATTAGACTTTTGTCAGATGGATTACACGAATTTTCTTCCAAAAATCCTTTGCCTACTTTTTAATAGGATTGGTTTTTTCTTGTAATTTTTTGTAAGTTCCTTGTAGACCTTGGATATTAGACCTTTGTCAGATGGATAGATTACACAAATTTTCTCCCATTCTGTAGGTTGTCTGTTCACTCTGATGATAGTTTCTTTTGCTTGCAGAAACTCTAGTTTAATTAGATCCCATTTGTCAATTTTTGTTTTTGCCATTGTTTTTGACATTTTCGTCATGAAATCTTTACCCACGCCTATGTCCAGAGTGGTATTACCTAGCTTTTCTTCTATGGTTTTTATAGTTTTGGGTTTTACATTTAAGTCTTTAATCCATCTTCATTTTTGTATGTGATGTAAGGAGGGAGTCCAGTTTCAATCTTCTGTGTATGGCTAACCAGTTCTCCCAGCACCATTTATTAAATAGGGGATCATTTTCTCATTGCTTTTACCAGGAGTGAACAGGCAACCTACAGAATGGGAGAAAATTTTTGCAATCTACTCATCTGACAAAGGGCTAATATCCAGAACCTACAAAGAACTCAAACAAATTTACAAGAAAAAAACAAACAACCCCATCCAAAAGTGGGCAAAGGATATGAACAGGCATTTCTCAAAAGAAGACATTCATACAGCCAACAGACACAGGTTTGTCAAAGATTAGATGGTTGTAGGAGTGTGGCCTTATTTCTGAGTTCTCTATTCAGTCCCGTTGGTCTATGTGTCTGTTTTGTACCAGTACAATGGTGTCTTGGTTACTGTAGTCTTGTAGTATAGTTTGAAGTTGGGTAGCGTGATGCTTCTAGCTTCTCTGTTTCTGTTTATGATTGTCTTGGCTATTTGGGCTCTTATTCCATATGAATTTTAAAATGGATTTTTTTGTTCTAATTCTGTCAAAAATGGCACTGGTAGTTTAATAGGAATAGCATTGATAAATTACTTTGGCAAGTATGGCCATTTTCACGATATTGATTCTTTCTGTACATGAGCATGGAATGTTTTTCCATTTCTTTGTGTCCTGATTTCCTTGAGCAGTGGTTTGTAGTTCTTCTTGAACAGGACCTTCACTTCTCTTGTTAACTGTATTCCAAGACATTTTATTGTCTTCGTGGCAATTGTGAATGGGAGTTCATTCATGATTTGGCTCTCTGCTTGTCTGTTGTTGGTGTATAGGAATGCTAGTGATCTCTGCACATCGATTTCATATCCTGAAAATTTGCTGAAATTGCCTATCAGCTTAAGAAGCTTTTAGGCTGAGACAATAGAGTTTTCTAGATAGAGGATCATGTCATCTGCAAACAAAGATAATTTGACTTCTTCTATTTTCATTTGAATACCCTTTATTTCTTTCTCTTGCTGATTACTCTAGCCAGAACATCCTATACTATGTTGTTTAGGAATGGTGAGAGAGGGCATCCTTATCTTGTCCCGATTTTCAAGGGGAATGCTTCCAGCTTTTCCCTATTCAGTTTAATATTGGCTGTGCATTTGTCATATATAGCTCTTACTATTTTGAGGCATGGTCCTTCAATACCTAGTTCATTCAGGGTTTTTAACACAAACAGATGACTATTAGGGACAAACCATCCCAAAAAGCTTCTTGGTACTGCCAACACTCCCCCCAAACCTCTCCGTGCTGCCCACCCTTCCCCCAAAACTTTTTACATTTTAAGCCCTTATCTAAGTGCCATGGTGAAGCCAACAGACTTTACCTATCAAGTCTTGCTACAATAAACAAACCCCAATTACAAACCATTCAGATCACACAGAGGGAGATGGTGGGAAGCATAAACAAACTTTACCTACTCCCTCCTGTAAGTTCCTTCATCTAGCTGCTACCATAAACATTGCAAGGTGACACATGGCAAAGTTAACCAACAAACGACCCCAGGATCTCTCTCCCCAATATAAACCCCTCATCTTGTAAGCTCAGGGCTGTCTCCTCTATCTGCAATGGAGCAGCCGGCAGGTTAAATAAAGGCTTGCCTGAACTTGGGTCTCTCTCTCTCTCGTCCTTTTTCTTGGCTGACCTTACAATGACAAATTTTATTGAAGGTCTTTTCTGCATCTATTGAGATAATTATGTGGTTTTTGTTGTTAGTTCTGTTTATGTGATGAATTATCTTTATTAATTTGCATATGTTGAACCAACCTTGCATTCCAGGGATGAAACCAACTTGATTGTGATGGATAAGCTGTTTGATGCGCTGCTGGATTCGGTTTGCTAGTATCTTGTTGAGGATTTTTGCATCAATGTTTGTCAGGGATACTGGCCTGAAGTTTTCTTTTTCTGTTGTATCTCTTCCAGGTTTTGGTGTCAGGATGATGCTGGCCTCATAAAACGAGTTAGGGAGGAGTGCTTCATTTTCAAATTTTTGGAATAGTTGCAGTAGAAATGGTACTGGCTCTTCTTTGTACCTCTGGTAGAATTCGACTGTAAATCCATCTGGTCCTGGGTTTTTTTTTTTTTGGTTGGTAGAGTATTTATTACTGCCTCAATTTCAGAACTCATTACTGGTCTATTCAGGAATTCAGTTTCTTCTTGGTTCAGTCTTGAGAGGGTGTATGTGTCCAGGAATTTATCCATTTATTCTAGATTTTCTAGTGTTGGTACATACAGGTGTTTATAGTGTTCTCTGATGGTTGTTTGTATTTCTGTGGGGTCACTGGTGATATCCCCCTTGTATCTGATTGTATCTATTTGATTCTTCTCTTTTTTCCTTATTAGTCTATCTAGTGGTCTATCTATTTTCTCAATTTTTGCAAAAAAACAGTTCCTGGATTCACTGATTTTTAAGGGTTTTTCTTGGCTCTGTCTCTTCCAGTATCGCTCTGATCCTGATTATTTCTCATCTTCTGCTAGCTTTGAGGTTTGTTTGCTCTTGGTTCTCTGGTTCTTTTAGTTGAGATGTTAGGTTATTGATTTGAGATCTTTCTAGCTTTTCAATGTGGGCATTTAGTGCTATAAATTTCCTTCTTAACAGTGCTTTAGTTGTATCCCAGAGATGCTGGTACATTGTCTCTGTTCTCATTAGTTTAAACAAACTTCTTGATTTCTGCCTTAATTTCATTATTTTCCCAGGAGTCCTTCAGGAGCAGATTCCTCAATTTCCATGTAGTTTTGTGGTTTTGAGTGAATTTCTTAATCTGGAGTTCTATTTTGATTGTGCTGTGGTTGAGGGACTGTTATGATTTCAGTTCTTTTGCATTTGCTGAGGAGTGTTTTACTTCTGATTACGTGACCAATTTTGGAGTAAGTGCCATTTGGCCATGAGAAGAATGTATATTTTGTTGTTTGGGGGTGGACAGCTCTGCAGATATTTATCAGGTCTGCTTGATCCAGAGTTCAGTTCAGGTCCTGAATATCTTTGTTAATTTTCTGTCTCAATGATCTATCTGGTATTGTCAGTGGGGTGTTATTATGTGGGAGTCTAAGTCTCTTTGTAGGTCTCTAAGAACTTGCTTTATGAATCTGGGTGCTCCTTTGTTGGGGGCATATTTACTTAGGATACTTAGCTGTTCTTGTTGAATTGAGCCCTTTACCATTATGTAATGCCCTTCTTTGTCTTTTTTGATCTTTATTGGTTTAAGTCTATTTTGTCAGAAACTAGGATTGTGACTCCTTTTTTTTCTGCTTTCCATTTGCTGGGTAAATTTTCCTGCATCCCTTTATTATGTGGGTCTTTGCACATGAAATGGGTTTCTTGAAGACGGCATACCAATGGGTCTTGGCTCTTAATCCAGCTTGCCATTCTGTAATGTTTAATTAGGACATTTAGTCCATTTAGATTTAAGATTAATATTGTTACATGTGAATTTGATCTTGTCATTATCATGCTAGCTGGTTATTTTTCAGACTTGTTTATGTGGTTTCTTCACAGTATCACTGGTCTGTGTACTTCAGTGTGTTTTTGTAGTGGCTGGTAATGGTTTTTCCTTTTCATATTTAGTGCTTCCTTCAGGAGCTCTCGCAAGGCAGACCCAGTGGTGACAAATTCCTTCAGCATTTGCTTATCTGAAAGGATCATATTTCTCCTTCACTTATGATGCTAAGTTTGGCCAGATATAAAATTCTGGGTTAGAAATTCTCTTCCCTAAGACTGTTGAATATTGGCCCCCACTCTCTTCTGGCTTGTAGGGTTACCACTGAGAGGTCCACTGTTAGTCTGATGGGTTTCCCTTTGTAGGTGACCTGGCCTTTCTCTCTCTCGCTGCCTTTAACATTTTTTCTTTCATTTCAACCTTGAAGAATCTGATGATTATGTGTCTTGGGGTTGACCTTCTCATGGAGTATCTTACTAGGGTTCTCTGCATTTCCTGAATTTGAATGCTGTCCTGTATTGCTAGGTTGGGAAGACCTCCTGTATGAAATCCTAAAGTATGATTTGTAACTTGGTTCTGTCCTATCCATCTCTTTCATGTACCCCAGTTAGTCATAGGTTCAGTCTTTTTACTTAGTGCCATATTTCTTGGAGTTTTTTTTTGTTCCTTTTAATTCTTTTTCTCTATTATTGCCTACCTGTCTTTTTTCAGAAAGACAGTCTTCAAGCTCTGATATTCTTTCCTCTGCATGGTCTATTCTGCTGTTGATACTTGTGATTGCATTGTGAAATTCTCATCTTGTGTTTTTCAGCTCCATTAAGTTAGTTATGTTCCTCTTGAAATTGGCTATTCTAGTTATCAACATTGTATTGTTTTATCATGATTTTTCACTTCTTTGCATTGGGATAGAACATGCTCCTTTAGCTCACTGAAGTTTGTTATTACCCACCTTCAGAAGCCTACTTCTGTCAATTCAGCCATCTCAGCCTCAGCCCAGTTCTGTGCCCTTGCTGGAGAGGTGTTGCAGTCACTTAGAGGAGAAGAGGCACTATGGCTTTTTGAGTTTTCAGCATTTTTGCAGTGATTCTTTCTCATCTTTGTGGGCTTATCCTCCTTTGGTCTTTGAGGTTGCTGACCCCAGAATGGGTTTTTTGGGGTCTTATTGTTGATATTGTTGTTGTTGTTGTTGTTTTTAACAGACAGGCCACTGACTGTTAGCAACTGTAGTGCTGCTGCAGTTTGCCGGGGGTCCACTCCAGACCCTAGTCACCTTTGTCCCTCCCACATCTGGAGATATCACCAGTGAAGGCTGTAAAATAGCAAAGGTAGCAGCCGGCTCCTTCCTCTGGGAGCTCTGTCCCAGAAGGGCACAGACCTGATGCCAGTCCGAATGCTCCTGTAGGTGTCTGGAGACCCCTGTTGGGAGGTTTCACCCAGCCAGGAGGAATGGGACCAGGGACTCGCTTAAAGAAGTAGTCTGACTGCCTCTTGGCAGAGCAAGTGCACTGTGCTGGGGGAAACACCCCTCATCCAAACTACCCCGATTCTCCAGAGCCAGCAGGCAGGAAAGGTAAGTCAGCAGAACTGCAGATACAGTGACTGCCCCTCCTCCCAGTGGCTCCACCCTAGGGAGAGAGCAGAGATCTGTTTGTATAACCCTGGCTGGTGTTGCTGAATTTCCCACAGGGAGGCCCTACCCAGTGATGAGGGATGGATCAGGGTCGCACTTAAAGGAGCAGTCTGGCCATGATCTGCTGCCTTGTGGAAGACTGATGTTCTGGACTGCCCAGACTCCCCAGAGCCAGCAGGCTACAACGGCTGAATGGAACTGCAGAGATGGTGGCTGACTATCCCCCAAGAACTTGGTGTGTCTCAGGCAGTCTTCAACCTGCTGCTGCTAGACAGCTGGAATTCCAAGCAAATGGGTCTTAACTTGTGAGGTGCCATGAGAGTGGGGCCTGCAGAATAATGCCACTTGACTCCCTGGATAAAGACCCCTTCCTAGGGGAATAAACAATCAGATCTCCTGCTTTGCCAGAATTCCCAGGGCCAGAATATGCCTAACAACTCCTGGGTTTCTGTGTGTGCTGGAGTGGCCACCCCACACCCCACCAAGACTTCGCCCATCTCTGCTTTAGACCCAAAACCCTGGTGGCATGGGCTCACAAGGAGCTCTCCTGATCCATGGGTTTCAGAGATCCATGGGAAAAGCGTGGTTTCCTGGCCAGGGTCACACAACCCTCACCACCTGTCTTGGCTGAGGGCGGGGGCTCTTCTGGCTCCAAGCTGCTTTCAGGTGGGCCATCACCCCACCCTACTTTTCCTCACTCTCTGTGGGTTGAGTAGTCCACCTAGTCAGTCCCAGTGCAAGAACCTGGATACCTCAGTTGAAGATATGGAATTAACTCGCCATTTTCATTCTCCATGACAACCATGGACTGCATCTGTTTCCAAATTGGCCATCTTGGCCAGAATGTACTAATTCTTAAATTGAGTAGATGGATCATGAGAAGTCCTTATTTCTCTGCTTTTTACCATATTTTTATGCTATATATCTCTTTGTGATTAAGTATTACGAAGTAGTTTTTCATGGATCTAGAACTAGAATGCAGAAAAGTAAAACAAAACCCCATATCTTTGAAACCAAAGAAAAGTCATTTAAAATCTCCCAAATAAATGAACAGAGGGGAATAAAGCTAAGAACTAAGAATTGCCCTCCAAACATTATAGTTTCTTATTCTCGGTGGATGGAAAGGAGTGCTCTCAGTGGTAAGCAACATTCATAATGGGTGGCCCCTTCCTCCTCAAATCAGAAACCACTGAGTTTTTTTTTTTTTTTAATCAGGAGGATAAAAGTAATTAAGAAAAAGACAAAAAGTAGGAGATATTGTGACAAAGGCCTCCACCAACAATATAGTTAAACTTCCTGGATGATGTGGAGAAAACTCTTCTCATCTCTGCATCCTGGCTCCTGCATATGTAAAACAGAAATGAGAATATATACTGCTATGGAATGAATCTTTATGTCCCCCTAACTTCATATGTTGAAACTCCACTCCCCAACGTAATATTAGGATGTGGGATCTTTGGGAATTGACTGGGTCGTAAGGGTGGAATCCTCATGAATGGGATTAGTACCCTATTAAAAGAGGCCCCCAGACACCATCCTCACCTCCTCTACAATGAGCAGACACAGTGAGAAGACAGACTTCTGTGAACCAAGGAACAGGCCCCTCATCAGACACTGACTCTGTCAGTGCCTTGGTCTGGGATTTCTGAGCCTTGGGAACTATGAGAAATGAGTACCTGTTACTCACAAGCACCTATTTTATGGTATTTTGATATAGCAGCATGAACAGAATAAGACATTTACCTTCTAAGACTATTTGACGGATTGAAGATAATGTAAATTACAAACATATTACAGTTGTCTAGAAATAGCTGATTCTTTTTAATTGGTAGCTTTGCTTGTTATTCTAGGACTTGACTTTACCTTCTGATTTTAAGATAAACATAAATTTATTCATGCATTCCACAAATATGTAATTATACTGTTTTCTTATGTGTTAGAAATACAGAGTGAGAGAGAAAGGCAGGGGTTGGAAAGAACTCAATTACACCAGATTATAGGGTCTGGCAGCAGTAGACAATTACAGATACAAGGAAATGTAGTGAGGTGTGAGTGTTTGATATAGTTTGGATGTCCCCTCCCAAACTCATATTGAGAGCTAATCTCCACTGTTGGAGGTGGGGTCTTGTGGGAAGTGACTGGATCATGGGGGCGGATTTTTCATCAATGGTTTAGCACCATCCCCTTGGTGCTGTCCTTTCAATAGCGAGTGAGATCTTGTGAGATCTGGTTGTTGAAAAGTATGTGGCACCTCCCCTCACTCTCTCTTGCTCTTGCAATGTAATACGCTGGCCCTCCTTTTGCCTTTGCCATGATTTTAAGCTTCCTGAGGCCTCACCAGAAGCCAAATAGATGCCTGGCATGATGCATCCCATGCAGCCTGCAGAACCATGAGCCAATTAAACCTCTTTTCTTTATAAATTGCCCAGTCTCAGGTATTTTGTTATAGCAATGCAAGAATGGCCTAACACAGCACTCTTGCAGAAGTTCTCTACAGAGCATTTTTGAGTAAAATTGTAGGAAAGACTTCAATAATGAGAAGGTTTATGAACTGAGCCCTAAAAGTTCAATAAATGGTCACCAGCTAGATAAGGCTGAGGATGGTGCTATGAGCTGAGAAAACAGAGGAAGCAAAGCACAGAGGCATTCAACAGCATGGTGTAGTCCGGGAGCTGCAGTGGTTCAGAATGACTAAATTACAGCATGCTGTGTGTGTTAAGGTCGATGGCTAGAGAGGCAGAGAGAGACCATATTAAAACTTTGGAATTCATCCAGTAGTTCAGAGGCTTCCACAGTGGGTGTATCCTCCCCCAGGGCTGTGGTATACAGTGCTGAAATGTTGGAAGTAAATATTTAAATGTCTAATTACATTATAGTAATACCATCAATTTTATTTATGTGTATCTTATATTTGTGTGGTAATACATGTTGACAGTTATTAAGGGAAGATGTGTATATATATATACACACACACACATATGTATATATATACACACATACACACACATATGGGCATATGTTGATGTTTTTTCTTCATTGAAGAGGTACATTATGTATCTACACAATTTGAAGACAACTACTAAATTGTTAAGCAGGGCCACAAAGTAATAAGATTTTTGTATTAAAAAGCTTTCATGGTAGGGGGAGATGGGCAGTATAGAGTATAGGTTAGAGAAGGAAGTACAGGATGCTATCCTAATTGTCCAGACTGAGATGATAAGGATCTGAACGATGGCAGTAGATTTAGAGTTGAAGAGAAAGGCAAGGCCTGTTCTTGGAGGATCTTACACAAAAATAATCAACAGGATTTAGTCACTTATGAAATCAAAGTGAGAAGAGGCAGGCACCTTGAAATGACTCCTGTATTCCTGGGTTGATGGCTGGATGGCAGTGCCAACCAGAATGCTTGGAGCTTAGGAATGGAGGTTTGGTGGCAAAGGTAATGAGCTCCTCTTTTGGCATGTTTAATTATAAAATTTTTTTGTGAAAATTAAATGGGGATGTTTAAGAGATAGTTGTGTAGATGGATTTTAAAGTTCTGAAAAGAGGTTTGGCCTAGGCCTAAGTATGCATGGGAATTAAGGGCTTAGAATCAAAAGCTCATACAAATGAATAAGAGTGGTCAGAGAGTGAAATGACTAAGAAAAGAGGTCAAAGTTAAGGAAACTGCAGTATTTAAAGGAAAGGAATAGGAAGAAAATGCAGAAAAAGAAACCCAAAAGAAAGGGTTAGAGTGGTAAGAAGAGTATGAACAGAGATATGAGTCATGGAAGCCCAGGAAAGGGAGAGTTTCTTGAAGAAAACTGATATGTTTAATTGCCTTGGGTAAACAGCATTCCCTTGTTCATTTTCCTGTTAACACTTTCAGGTATTCACTGAGCACCTGCAGTTAGACAAATTGCATTAATTTTAACATCACAGGTTATGGAAAGTCTATAATTTAGAATAAAGTATCTGTGAATATTATTCTGTACTTAAACGTTTTGGTCTGTCACTTAAATACCTGAGGTCAGTAATGTTTTTTTTGTGTGTGTTGTTGTTGTTGTTGTTTTGTTTTTTGAGATGGAGTCTCACTGTTGCCAGGCTGTAGTGCAGTGGCACGATCTCGGCTCATTGCAACCTCTGCCTCCTGGATTCAAGCAATCCTCCTGCCTCAGCCGCCTGAGTACCTGGGACTACAGGCATAGGCCACCATACCCAGCTAATTTTTGTATATTATTAAATATACAAATAGCTATCAAATAGAGATAGGGTTTCACCATGTTGGCCAGGCTGGTCTCAATCTCTTGACCTAATGATCTGCCCACCTTGGCCTCCCAAAGTTCTGTGATTACAGGTGTGAGCCTGAGGTCAGCACTGTTAACCCAGCACCTAATATATAATAAATTAAGAGTGACTTGAGGGCTGTATTTTGGATGATTAAAACCACTAACACTGATGGTGGGCCAGATGTTAAACAATCAGCTTAATCATTTCCATCTTGGTAAATGATTTCACGCCTATGATATGAATCATTGACAGCATTGTAACACCAAGGACTCACCCTGATTTGTAGCATATATTCTATATGTGGCATTAGGCATACTTCTTGCTAGCAAAAGATGATTTTAACAAAAACACACCTCAATTGATTTCATCCCTTTGTAAGAGTCACAGAGTCCTTCAAAACTTACCTAAGTGTATACCTTGGTTTAGTTATCTTAATCGTGTATTTTAAAGTTTAGACTAGGTGTATAAGCCAGAAGTCAAGAGCCCTGTAAATCAGCCCTCACCCTGTGTCACCCAAGAAAGCATACAAGATTACAAACAAGGAATCAAAGACAATTTGTACACACATATGTACACCCCACCCACCTTGTAATGCAAACATTATGATTAATAAGCCAAAAAAGACTGGGCGCGATGGCTCACAGCTGTAATCCCAGCACTCTGGAAGGTCGAGGTGAGTGGATCACTTGAGGTCAGGAGTTTGAGATCAGCCTGGCCAACATGGTGAAACCCTGTCTCTACTAAAAATACAAAAATTAGCCAGGTGTGGTAGCATGCCCTGTAATCCCAGCTACTCAGGAGACTGAGGCAGGAGAATCGCTTGAACCCAAGATGCAGAGGTTGCAGTGAACCGAGATCATGCCACTGCACTCCAGCCTGGGTGACCGAGCGAGACTCTGTCTCAAAAAAAATAAAATAAAATAAAGCAACTTCCTATCTGAGATGGTAAGCTCATCTCACTTAAGCAGAAATCACTGTCACTGAATGGCATTAAACAGTTATCAACTGCTGATTCTTTCCCCGGCAAATCTCTTAAGTGTCCCCTTTAAATTAAGAACATTTAATTTAGCAAAAGCTCATTTTGACTAGAGAGTTATTTTTCATTTGACAAAACTAAGTGTTCTCTACAGAGGTGGACAATAACTTCATTAGAGTGTAAATCTTACTTTTATTTCCATGCTCTATTTGAGTGTAAATCTTACTTTTATTTCCGTGCTCTAAAAATCTTCACACTGAAAAAGTACCTTAAGATCTTAGTACTAAAATGCATGAGGGAAGCAGTTATGTCTGTGCTGTTTATGGCTGTTTCCCCAGCATTTAACCTAACACTTATTAGAAATATAATCTTTAGTGGAGCATAATCTTAAATTTTGCAAAGGCTGCTGAGGATTAATTTTTCCTAGCACAGACAGATCAATAGGATATTTTATAAGTACCAGTGTTTGTGTATTTAGTTTGTGTATTTTGCTTTTTAATAAGTACCAGTGTTTGTGTATTTACCACTGCCCTAGAAAGAGCCAAAGCAGCCCTCTTCCCAGAAAATCTACTCATAGTGATATGGTTGATTATCTCCAAAGATGGTCACCAGCAATTCCACCAGTTCCTTTAGTTACAGGCCACTCCTCCCATCAAGAGGTAAAGATTATTTCCCCTCCTTTGAATCTGGCCTTGTGATTTGCTTCGACCAACAGGATGCAATGGCAGGGACTTGTGTGAGTTCGGGGTCTAGACGTTGAGAGGACTGGTAGTATCTACTCCTGCTCCCTGGGAGTTCAACTGTCATGCTACGAGGAAGAGAGAGGCCATGGAGAAAGGGGCCATGTGGAGAAACCGTGGAGAGAGAGGACACATGAAACCCTGGAGGATAAATCAATCAGTTTAGCTGACAGTCAGCTTCAAGCCCTCAGACATGTGAGAAAGGCCACCTTGCATGCTTAATTCCAGCCCAGTTACCAGGTCAAGGCAGTCAACTGAGTGACCGGAGCAGAAGGACCACCCAGGCAATGCACAGAATGGTGACAGATAATAAACCATTGTCATTTTCAGCCCTTGTTAGGAGTAGTTTGTTACATAGCAAGATATATCTAAAATGACATCACAGTTCTCTCCTTCTATGTCACCATAAAGCATCTTATTTTTGTTCTTTTTGATATTATTCTCATAGGAATTCTAGCCTGTTTGCTTTAGTTGTAGTGCTGAAACCAGTTTCAAGAATGAAGAGCTACATTTGAAAAATGCTGGTTTTCAAAACTTTCCAATGGGTGCAGTGCCAGATAACATGACTTTTATTATAATGGAAACAGTTTGTCTCTAAAGTGTTTATAATCAAATTCACTGTGCTTGAAATATTCAAATACACAGAACTTTGCCTCTTAAAATTCTGCTGATAGTTAAGTAGTAAGTACAAGAGCAAGGCCCAAATTTAATGTAGCCTGCCCTACCACACGCACCTAAAAATATTGAGGTCTAAGCTGATCCATGTTAAACATTTCTAAATATTAATTTTTTCTAATTAATTTTCTAATTTAATTTCTAATAAAAATGATTTCTTACTGTATCATTCTAAATTTTGGCAGTTGATGCTTTAACATTACTGAGGTAGATACATTCATCAAAAAAGTCTCTGGTGATATCATTTTTTCTCAGTGGCATTTCAAAATAACATGGTACAATGAGGTAAAAATGATATGGCTGTGTCCCCACCCAAATCTCATCTGGAATTGTAGCTCCCATATTTCTCACATGTCATGGGAGGGACCTACTGGGAGGTAATTGAATCATAGGGGTGGGACTTTCTTATGCTGTTCTTTTGATAGTGACTAAGTCTCACAAGATCTGATGGTTTTATAAAGGGAGTTCCCCTACACAAGCTCTCTTGCCTGCCACCATGTAAGATGTGCCCTTGCTTTCCTTTGCCTTCTGCCATGATTGTAAGACCTCCCCAGCAATGTGGAACCGTGAATCCATTAAATCTCTTTCCTTCACAAATTACCCGGTCTCAGGTATGTCTTTATTACCAGCATGAGAACAGACTAATTCACTCCCTATAAAATCTCCCAGCAAACACTAAGTATGATCCTTTTCTTTCATGACTCCTGTCATGATGTAATCATCACCACTGTCTTCAAGACTGAGTTTCAGCCTGAAGTCTTCCCAAAGAGAACATAAAGAACATAATCTTCTCTTGAAATTGTTGGTTATTCCACTGACATAATCTTTTGCATGTTAAGATTACTTATACAATGGGCGAAATGCTAAGTTAGACCTCCCAGTACTCTGTGAAAGCAGCAGTACCTCCAGAAACGCACCTTAGCCTGCACTTAGAAAGCTCATCCCTGTGAACCATACTGTATGATTAATCCCAACTGCAAGAACTCACATTGACCTTGCTTATAACAAAGCTCAAAGTAGACATATTCAAATGTCCTTCCAGAAGAGTCTAAATAGTACTTTTTTTTTTTTTAACATAGTTAGATATTCTGTCTCTATGCTGAAATCTTCAACATGTAGACGTCCTTTATCCCTTCTTTAATAAACTATTGCTTCTGAAGTTGTCAAACTTTAGGTACTTACATGTCTGTTTCAACTAATTGCTGGTAGAAGACAGTGATATAATTTTGCTCATTCTATCATTTACTTTGCTTCTTCTTATTCTTCTACTCCTAGAGACATGATGGTAGCTGGTTCTCCCTGGAATTCTCTTCCAAGCTCCCTGCTCTTCTCACTTTATGCCAAAGGAAGCAAAACTATCTACCTACATCTGCAAGTCAGATCAAGCCAGTAGGGACCCATTTCTAAAACTTCCCTGCACAATCGCATACATACCCACAACTTCTACTGATGACTCCCAAATCTAAATTTCAGGCTCAGACCCTCCTTTGAAATTCCAGCTTCAAATAACCACCTGCATTCTGTACGTGACGCCTTCATATTCCACAGCTGCTTTCAAGTCCACCTGACCTTCCTCCTCCCATTCTTACTCTAATAAGAGTCTTGTTAGTGGAATGATCACCTACCCTGACACCTGAGATGTTTAGCCCCTTCTCCCTTACACTCTACAGTCAGTCCAAGCCATTTACTATCAATTCTATCTCCAAACATATCCTTTGAACCTGCCAATTCCCTCTCTCTTACCTCACTGATGCATCATTTCTTATCTGGACTCTTACACCCACATTGCAACTGTTCTCCTTGCCTACAGCCTTGCCTCCTCTCCAACCCATTCCTTGCATAGTAGCCAAAGTGATCTCCATGGAACTAACCCTGAGTGGCAGCAGAATGAAGTGGTTAAAAACGTGGACTCCAGAGCCTAGGTTAAATCCTGATTCCATCACTTTCTAGTTTTGTCATCTTGGGAGTGTTGCTTAACTTTTCTGTTTCGTATTCCTCAGAATTAAGTTGGAATAAAAATAGTATCTACTTTGCCTGTTGGTTATGAGGTTGAAATGAGTTAACATTTGTAAAGCTCTTAGAACACTGCCTGGAATATAGAAAGTACAATACTGTATAAGTGGATGTTAAATAATTGGATGACAATCTATCTGCTTAAGACCTTTTTCTGGATACTCAGGGAAAGTAACCCTCCATAATCCAGCACCTGCTTACCTGTCTAGTCCAACTCAGTTTATCCCACATAAGGGCAGAGCTATAGGCACAGAAAACTACTGGCAGATCCCGGATCCTGTCCTGCCATTTCATTCCCCCATGCGCTTCTCTCTGGAATGCCCTTCTCTCTGGAATATGAAGTGAACTCCCACCAATCATTCAAGCATTAAAGATTGGGTATCTTCTTCCTTTTAAGCCAAGTCAAGTTACTCGCTTCTTTTATGGTGCTGTCATAGAATCTGGCAGATATCTCTCTTATTCCATTTACCACATTGCCTTGCAATATTTCTGACAAGCCTACTTCCCCTATTAGGCATGCTTTTTGAGGCCAGTGACTGTGTCCTGTATCCTTATCTCTTTGATACATAGCATAATAACTAGCATAGAATACAGGATACAACAAATATTTCTATTTCATTATCCTCTATGTGTTTTCTTTCCTCTGTCAATAATATTAGTAGTGATATCATGCTGCGTTAATATACATAGAACACTTTAAAACATATCCCTTTTTTGATCCATAGAATAAAAGACAGAAAAATAATTATTCTCACATGTGAGAGAACTGAGGTTTCAAAAATCAAGTGGTTTCCCTAGGATCATGCAGATATTATTCAAACCAGAACCTGCAGTTCCAAATCCTACAAATTATTTTTCCATTTTACAATTATATACCCTCCCTTGAAGATGACTATTTTGTATTAAACTCTGGGAAATTAATGATTCTGCTCTGTACACCTTCTTTAGAAAGCACCTCTGCTTTAATGTCTATGAGTCATACTTCCCCCATTAAAAAAAAAAAAAAAGAAAAACTAAAAAACCAAATCATCTTGTTTTAATCAACAAGAATAGTATTGCTCCTGGCCAAATGCATTCGTTACTTACAAATATGCCTTATAAGCTCCCAGACAGGTGCCTTTTAAAAATATGTTGTGTTCCCAGTGGGGTTTGACCGAAATCCTTGGTTGCTCTTCAAGGGCACCAAGTCCTTGTAGTCAGAAAAGGGAGCCTTGTCTGCAAAGTCATTTCGTATTTTACAGGACTAGCCAGGAATAGTCACAAAAAAGAAGCACCTGGTCAGGCATGGTGATCGTTCACAGGATCCAAACAAGGAAGATCTTTCTTTAAAAATAGTTTTTGGAGACACCTGAAGATTAGGCTGCGAGCCAGTGTCACTGGTAAATAATAGTCTGGTGTTTACATTTTCACCAGGGATTGTTTCTCCTGACACTACAAATAAAATGAGGCAGCTAGACTCTCGGAGCCTGTAATTTTATGGGGAGAGCTGTGTGTTTAAAATGTAAACAAAAGGACTAGGCTGTCTTTCTAAGGAGTTTAAGAAAAGCCGGAATTTAACATGCAAGCACACTTCCATTCTGCTGGACACTTCTATTCTGCAAGATAAGCTTTATACTAAAGCTCTAAAATGAGTTTTTTCTTACCTCAAAAGTCCTTCCAAATCCAGGTGTGTGGCAAATGCTAACTGCTACAGAGAAAACAAGCCTCTGGCTCCTGGGAAGGACGGCATGTGTTGGCAAACACAGACCCTTTGGGGTTTGAAATCTTGACAGGGCCCAAACAAAGCTGCTTCTTGTGTTTCCTCTGTTATAGACTGTAGCATTTAACTTTTTGTAACATGAAAAGATGTCTACTTTCTTTTATCTTTATTTTGGGAGGATATCTACCCTATGAGAGACTATCTCTTTGACATAAGAATCTAATGTAATTACTGTAAGAAATCCATGAACATCCAGTCAAATCACCTGGTCACATTTATTCCCTCCATTGAAGACACAAAATAATGTAAGCAGATTCCCTTTTTTCTGTGACATTCCCCAGGAAACTAAGCGTTGTTTTCTCTTTATAAGAACCATTGACTGAAACAACATTCTGATTCAATATTTGACTCATAACAGCTGTGAAAGCACAATTTTCTATTGATAGCTTAAATCCCATCTCACCTTGAGAATCTTAGTTATAGGCAGGCTAGAAAACACATATAACCATATACCCCAAACACGCAGTTTATAAACAACATTCCATCTTAAAGGGAAAACATTAATTTTTGATATCAACAGAATGTTTTGTGCTTTAAAAAGTAAATTTTGATTGTGATAAGAATTGGTGTTCGAATTTTGTGTTCAAAATGATTCAATGTTCCAAAGTCTACGATTTTAGTCAAATGAAATTTAGGCTTTCTTTGGGATTAGGAAAGGATACCTCTTGCTTTTAGCTTTTCTAACTAACAGGGCAGTCTGGATGGCATATCAAGTCACTGTAATTTTCAGAGAAAATTACATAATTATTTACGTTAAACAGAGCACGAGATGATCAGCATTGTTGTTATTATCCAGAACTAAAATTTATCCTTACTACATTACAGGCTAAAAATATGGTGCACCCTGTCACCATTTCCTTAATTTGCTCTGTCATTATTTCCTTAATTCATAAAAATAAAATATGAATGGAAAAGGTTCATAACATTTTACACTTATAAACATTTAGCTATTTATTTCCTAAGTTGAGCTTCACAATAATTTTATGAAAGAAAAGGGAAAGCATCATTTCTCCCTTTTAACAAATGAAGAGCTGAATCTCAAACAGATTACAAGGCTTCTGCAAGGTCACGCAGCTGGTAAATGGCAATACCGGAAACAAATCTAGTCTATTAGCACCGAACTGCATGGTGCTATCTCTTTTTTTGTTGTTTTTTGTTTTTGTTTTTTGTTTGTTTGAGACAGAGTCTTGCTCTGTTGCCCAGGTTGGGGTGCAGTAGCGTGATCTCGGATCACTGCAACCCCCGTCTTCTGGGTTCAAGCAATTCTCCCGCCTCAGCCTCCCAAGTAGCTGGGATTACAGGTGCCCACAACTACACCCGGCTAATTTTTTTGTGTGTTTTTAGTAGAGACAGGCTTTCACCCTGTTAGGCTGGTCTCGAACTCCTGACCTCAGGTGATCCACCCACCTCGGCCTCCCAAAGTGCTGGGATTACAGGCGTGAGTCACCCGCGCCCAGCCTGTGCTATCTCTCTTGAATAAACTTTGCCCTTACCTAGATTCATCAACTTAGAACCTAAATTGCTATTGGTTGCTCATCTGCTATGAATTAACTCTACCTCCATCTATCCAAATTTGGTAAACATGGGAGGAAAGTGCCCAAGAAGGAGCCTTGGCGCACTTACAGAGATGATTCTTAAGGTGATAGTTCCATTCCGAGGAAGAACCACACTCTTCCCCAATATCCCATACTCTCTGTGCACTCATCTCTTTCCCACTCAATCCTACTCTCTGCAGCTCTAAATAAACGTTTCCACCAGAAAACAATGTGGGCTCTGTAGAGATAGCTAATATTGAAGGAAGATACAATGCATGGGTTGCAGAGCTGCTCTTAAAGGGTGGCTCAAGGGTCATAGAGGAAGTATCCTGCAAGTTATCAAGGCTGTTGGTTAGTCGTTACAATCCTCTTCATTATTGTTTCTACCATAAATGTATCCTTCTCTCATGGAAGAATATGTAAATTGTTCTGTATACTACATTCACTGACAGATACACAGAGACTTAACAAATGTTTCTAGAGTCTTTCTGCATCCAGTAAATACTTATGGGGCATCTATTATATGCCAGGCAGCAGTCTCAATTCTGAGGATACATCAGTCTTGTATAGGAGACAGACACACAAAAATAATCACACTGCCTTTTGGTGAGTGGTATAACTAAGGGCTTTAGATGTGATTGTTTCCACCTGGGTGAGTGGGACAGCTTTGCAGAAATTATGTCATGTGATCTGAATCTTACAGGTTAAGCAGTAGTTCAGTAACAAGGAATGGAAAGGGTAGTATTTTATTCCTCCTGCAGTTCACAAACATATAAATGCAAATGAATACATTAATTCCCACGGGAAGCCTCTACAAACCTGAGACTGAAAGATTTTAATAGAAAGCCTCTAGAACAATGTATAGAGTGGCTTAGTAAACAAGAACTACTGATCACCTTATGCATTTCACCATTAATAATGGCTTCTGGTAAGTAATTAATACTTACATTCTCAAACTACTTAGAGCAAGAAAGTTCTTAGCCATCACCTAGTTCAATACCAACCTTTCTGATAAGACACAGAAAGATTAAATGTCTTATTTAAAAATCACAGTTAATCACTGAAATTAAAAATAATGTAAATAAAAGTTTCTGACATCCCATTGTTTGTTTCTTCAATACTGCATGCTCTGTTGATGTAAGTCAATAGTTTATGGTTAGTGATTTCCTCTGTAAGACATAAGCATGGTACTCTGAGGTCAGAGGTTTAGGTTAATAAAACACAAAGGGATTGTTATTTATTTTCTGTTTGATATAAAAAGGAATAATGAACCTGAGGCAGGGAAAGAAGTTCCAGTGGTGAGGGACAAGTATGGAGGTAAGTAAGAAAGACCAAGAGCCCGGAGAGCTGGATTTGATTGTGATTCATTCTTGTTAAGTGGTCTTGAATTAGCCATTTGCCCCCATTGGCTTCCATTTCTTCATTTGTAAAATTAAGTCAATAATACCTAGTTGTTCATTTGTAAGTCTCTCAGTTTATATGTGAATATGTGTTGGATTTCAAAAACTATTAATATAGATTAAACATCTTCTGGGAACCATTTTCATATATGCCCTCCATTATAACTGAAGCCAGATTCACACAATTGGTATTAGTCCCAGTTTAGAATGAGGAGACTGTGTTGCAGACGATTTATTTGATTTTCCAACAGTCACTTAGCTAGCGGGTTACAAGACTGCAGTTCGAACACAGCTCACCAAGCCCATTGCTTTTTAAAACTCAGTAATATCATTACTTATTCACTTTATCATAGTATTTAAATTTCAAGCATGACCAAATAAACACATGTTTATGCTTACAAGCACAAATGCTACTGAAACAAAAGTTTCAGAAAACATTATTCTTACTGCACTTCAATATATTATACTTTGGAAATCCTAGTCACAACCCCCTAAACTGATTTTGTAACCAACTAACTCACAAGTCACAGTTAAGGAATAATGTCTTAGGTTACATGACACACATGCTTTTTTCATTAAAAACCCCTTTAAATCAAATGATCCTTAAAGTCCATTTCAGTTCTAAAACTGGACATTTAATACAATAAGGAAACATGAAGATGCTTTAGAAAATTTAAAGTGCTATGAAAATGTGAGGTGGCCATAACACACCCACTTGTCACATATGAGCATCTGTATGGAGCCAAAGCACTGCAAACTCCACTCATCACTATCTCCATGCCGGAGTGAAAGGGCAGGCATTTTGAATCTTTAATAGCTCAAGAAAGACTGAGTCATAAATAGCTGTAATTTGTCCTGACATTTAGAGAGTTGATATCCCAGTGAAGAAGTCATTAGATTGGAGAACTCTGAGAATAAGAGATGTTTAAGCAATTTGACTTCCTTTCATATGCAATATATAGTCTCCACGGAGAACTGGCCAACTTTAATGTCAACCAGAATGTTTATATTCGCTCAGAGGTCATCTTGACAATGAAATGTCTTTTACTGACAACAAGTTACAGATGCGAATTTCTTTTTAAAAAGAGCTATAGCATAATATGACAGCTTCTTTTTATTATAAATGGAATATTCTAATAAGCATAAATAGCCCACGAAGCAACTTCGAAGGCCTTTTTACCAATATTAGAACTAGGTTTTACAGTAGCTGAGAAGTTTGTAGAGTAAAAATAATGAAGACATTGATTCAATTCTCCCATTCACTTTTAGAGTAAACATTCTAGAGCAACGTTCTTTCCTGTCATAGAAAAAAGAGGCCTCAACGTCTGTGCCCCACCTACGTAGCATGGTTTTCTTGTCTCCAATGAGCTTTTCTCCTCCTACCACAGGGCTAGCTCAGAGGCTCTCCCCACTGCCTAGAAAACACCCAGCATCCTACTTTAATTCCTGCTCATCCTTGAAAACTCATCTCAAATATTACTTCCTCTAGCCTCTTCCCTTGGCCACTCACTTAGTTAAACTTTCATGGCACATCCACGTTTTGTTGTTGTGGCTAACGGAAGTGTGATTTATTATTTATTTGTCCAATTATTTGATTAAAATGACTCCCGTACTAGATTCAAACTCTAAGAGGACAAGAACTGTAACTTTTTTTTTTTTTTTTTAATCACCGTTCTACCCTCAGGGCCTAATAGAGTGCCTGTAACATGCCAAATACTAAGTTAATGTTTTTTGAGAAAATAAATGGTTCTCTTATTGAGACGACTCTATCCACTCTCAGTTGCTATGCTTTGTATCCTCCTCCAAACACTACATCTTTATTCTTTGAAGACCTTCTACACCAAGGAGCTAATGTTTTATGAGAATACAATAATCAAGTTAGCAATAAATATACTTTTGCTTATTATTATTTTTGAGACAGAGTTTCACTCTTGTTACCCAGACTGGAGTGCAGTTTGGTAATCTCAGCTGTCTCTGCCTCCCAGTTCAAGTGGTTCTCCTGCCTCAAAGCCTGCTGAGTAGCTGAGATTACAGGCATGCACCCCTCCCCCCAATTTTTGTATTTTTAGTAGAGACAGGGTTTCATGATGTTGGTCAGGGTGGTCTTGAACTCCTGACCTCAGATCATCCACTGCCTCAGCCTCCCAAAGTGCTGAAATTACAGATGTGAGCCACCCTGCCTGGCCTAAGTCTGCTTTTTAAGTTGATGGCTAGAGAAAAAAATCCAAGAGAAAGGGAAAGAGATTTTGTGTGAAGTTATATTCTGTAGTGTTAACAATATTATAGAAACAACCTTAATATCCAACAAGGAAATGGTAAAACAAGGTACATCCATTCAATAGAACGTTATCTATACATTAAAATGAATAATTATGAACAGTATCCTTTATGAAGAAAAATATTCATAGTAAATGAGGCTAAATGAATAAGGACAAAAGGCCAAATATATAGCTATCTTCTAATATACAAAGCATACATTAATCTAAAAAGATGGATTGGAAAAAAACCCATGTAAAAGAAAAGCAACTTGATATGGGAGTGTGATAATTAATATTTTAATTTTCTTTTTGTAATATTACTTGTATCAAGAGAATCATTTAAAAATATGCATAAATACTCAGAGTCTGACTGTGTTTTTTTTTTTATACTTTAAGTTCTAGGGTACATGTGCACAACATGCAGGTTTGTTACATATGTATACATGTGCCATGTTGGTGTGCTGCACCCATTAACTCGTCATTTACATTAGGTATATCTCCTAAGGCTATCCCTCCCCTCTCCCCCCATGTAAAATATTTTTAACCAAAACCTTAGATACCTACTTTGAGAATCTATAGCATGTTATATGTGGTATATTTTCCAGTGTAAAGAACAATTGGGTCATGTCTTTGAGTGAAGACTGTGAGTACCAACAGACTCTCAATCTCATTCTTGGAAACTCTGTGATTTATGGCTATTGAATACACCTAAATACAATCCAAAATTAACATTGTTCCAAAAAAAGACTGTGTCAGCTTCTTGGAATTATTACAGCGTGCTTCCAATCACATGGTGGTAATGGAGATGGACACGTGCTGGCCTGGAATATAGATGAACTTAGTTGCATTCTGTTTAGAAATCAACACCTAAGCAGCTCCAAGAATTTGTCCTCTAAGAATTCCTCCCTGATTCCAATTAGGAAGTTAATTTATTACTCAACCAGGTGAGCTCTACCCTAAGCGCGCTGATTCACTGAGGCACACATAGTCACCTAGGACAAGTAAGTTCTTCTGTTAAGTTCTTCTGTTATTCATGCCAATGGCTGATGTTCGTTTTTGATGTGCCAGACACATCACTGAGCGTACCAACATTTCATCCTCACAACAACTCTACAGAGTACGCATTATTATTAACCCCCACTTTTTAATGAAAGTAATTGGGACACCATCATTATTTTGTAACCTGCCCAAGCTCACATGGCTAGTAAGTGGTCTAAGTCAGAAACTAAACCTAGAACCCACACATTTAACCATTACTCTGTAGTACTATGAAAATGTGAGTCTGCAAAACTTTAGAAAAAAAAAAATTGGCGAGTTAGGAGATAATTGGTTCAATCCTACACTGTTAAATTCACATGAAACATAGAGCTTCCTATACTTCATATATCATCAGAAACAAACTGAAATGGGAGAAAGAAATCCCACATTCACTTCTGCCTGCTGCAGACCCATGAAAGCATATATGCTGTGACTGTCAAAAAACTGCTCTTGTCTCATCATTTTCAAAAGTACTTTGAAGCTCTGAGCAATGGCCCAAACACATTCACAAGCCTACGACTTAGAGTACCAGATAAATTCCACGGTGTGGGGGAGAGAGGCTCTCTGGTGACAGGCACTTTCAGGAAGAAGCATCTGTCTTCAGAATCCTCACCTGACCATTTGTCTTTGCCTCAGAAAATAGTCCATTTCTGAGTCCCTGTGGAACCCGGCAGTCACCAGACAATGGGAGTGGAGTCTCCACTATCCCTAGACAATGCGTAATATCAGCTACGAGGATGGGGACAGTCCCTGTGCTCAGCACTGCTTTGCTGTCACAGCCAGGGACAGACTTTAAAATGACTCAATAGTGAGACATAAAAATATCCAAGTCATGGACTGAGGGAGTGGGAGACTTCATAAACTATGGAAGGTTGAAGGTTAAATTACTACTATTTTCACCTTTGTCTCAACCAAAAAGACCGTTAACAAGCTGTTAGTAAACATGACTTGTGATAAGAAAGTGAGAAAAAAAAATCTGAGTAGGGAAATAAACAGTTTGTTGACAACAGGAAGAAAACTGGGCTTGAGGCCAAATACCTGTTCATCTCCCTGGAGCTGCAGCTTAGCCTGTGAGAGCAGCACACTCAGGGGCTGAAGACGCCACTGATTTGCATCCCTGTTGCTTCTGCGATGGAGTGGTTTTCAAAAGCGAAAACAAAACGCGGGGGAAGAAAGGGTTGAAAGTGAACAGCCAATCATTCTTATGAAAACAAAATTGTAAAAGCATCCACATTTTAAGCAAATAAAATGCTGGCAGGAGATTCTTGGGCAGAGAATTTATTGGATAAGCATTCTCAATCAACTTCTTTTGTTCCAACTGCTACCACCGTGCCCAGCCCAAAGAATGTCTTACTTTCCTTAAAACATGCTAAACTAAACATTATTAAGCAAAAACCTTTTCAGTCTTTATCTTAGCTAAGACAGGTGACTGTGCTTTAAGTTACTAAAAATTTAGGAAGGGCAAAAAAATAATAAAAAGTACCATTTCTCAAAATCAATGAAAGTGATAAAGAATTTTACATAGCCTCAGACCCTGTTGTCCTAAGCCTAAAATACTGGTTTTACTATGAACATTCCTTGCCCATCCACTATGTTACTTTCCAGGGAAAGAATGACAGAATAACTAAAATGTCTGTGTGTGGTGAGGAGCGGAGTAGGGAAACAGGGGAGGAGATAGAAAAGAGGCCTTTTGTGTCACATTTTTGTCCAAGGTCTGAATTACCACTGAGTTATGCTACTTACTCTAAATCCAAAATTTTCCCCATGAGAGTTTTGAAGCGCTCATTTCCCTGGATCTCCACCAGTATCAAGCCTGTGTTCAGGCAAAAGACCATCAACAATCACTTGTTACCTAAGAACCAGGTACTCACTTTTAGGAGTTCCTTCTGGAGCCAGTAAGAGAACTCAACTTCTTTTTCCTTTTCTTTTTTCCAGGAACCTAGTTCTTCCTCACTCTGTTCAGGTTTCCAGTCTTAAAAGCTGAGCCAGCTAGAAGGAAGGTGTTTGATACTATGAGACTAGCTACTCCTGATGCAGGTTTCAGCTGAACCCAACTGTTAAAGAATGCTGGGCGGTTTATTAATCAGGTGAAATCACTTCTTCCATTCTGGAAGCGAGCTCACAAAAGTCACTCCCTGCTGTTATAACCCATAGTGATTGTGTGAGGAAGAGAAAGAACAAGATTATTTCACCAAATTCTCACATTATGTCTATTTAAATGTTAAACAAATTCACCAGGATTGGACTATCATAAAAATAAATGAATAAAGAAGGAATTAATGTGCCATTGCTGAAGCTGTGCTTAATTTCAAATCATAGTCTGGTCATCTGATTCTTTTATGCCAATATTGAACTATATTCAAAGAACCTATAACATTGTTTCCCAAAGTATAATCTGTAAACCACCTGCCTCAAAAACCCAAGATGCTTGCTAAAAATATAGACTCTGACAGCATCCCAGCTTCAGTGCATCAGAAACTCTAGTGGTGGGATCCGATCCAGGAATACATTGTTTCTTTATAAGCTTCCTGATGTTTATTAAGCATGCTGATATTTGATGGTTCTCAAAACTTTTGAAAGTTCATGAGAATCACTTTGAAACGTTTAAAATGTACATTCTGAGGGACTGGGATTCAGTAGTTCTGAGTTAAGCCCAGCAGTCTGCATTTTTAGAAAGAACTTTGGTAGTTCCGAAATAGGAAGGAGCACACTTTTAACCACACTGCATAGGGTTTCTAGGTACTTGACAATGCAGGCAGCTCTACTTCCCAACTCTTCACTACCGATAGGTCTGTTTTCTTTCATCTTGCAAGTCCTAGCCTTTCCCGTTCTCTCTCTGGTTTCTTTCTCAGGGCTACTTCCCCTCATCCTTTTCATTCCAGGCCAGCCTACTCCAGTGATTCAAATGCACAAGGAAGCTTCATTAAGAGTGAAGATATTTCAGGGAATTTGCAGCTACACTAGAGATAAATCACAAATAGAATTCTCATTGTTCAGGAAGTCCTTCTCAAATGGATCATGTTGGACTACTTTCTATTGACCTGAAAATCTTTCCACTAGACCCTAAGACTTGGATTATAGTCACAGGGCTCAGTCCTCATAGTCTGCCTTTCGAGTTTAGGTATAGCTAATATGTCAATTTGTACTACAGGCAATTGTGGGATCCAAGCTCTTCTATTACCATTCTTTGAACCCTGTCCAGTCTCCCATCCCACCATAGTAATTTATGTTCAATTTACCATTTTTAACATTTGTAAACCCTTATTTCACAGTTTTATTTCAAAAATACAGGAAATTTAACACTATAACAGAAACTTAGGGGGAAAAGAAAATTGAGGAAAAATTACAAAAGAATCTTAAGTAATGCATTTATTTTCTTCATTTTACAGATAAAGAACCTAAAGATAAAGAGCAATGAATATCATCCCATAAGTACTTTTCCATGCATCTATATGTACCTTAATTCCTATGCATAGAATTCAACCATGGTTTTGTATGTGATGTTTTCCCTAATAGTCATCAATGCATCTCTCCACTTATTGATTCATTTGACAAATATTTATTTTTTCACTACAATGCAACAACTTTGGTTTATATACTTTTAAAATGTTGGCTGATATACTAAGCAAAATATGATACAACATTGTTTAATTCATTTTTTCTTTCTAGTAAGGTTGAACTCGCTTTTAAAATATTTACTAATTACATTCTATCACTTTTGAGGTATCCCTTAAATATTTTGCCCATTTGTCATTTGTTTAATCCTTTGTGACTTTGTATTTATATGAACACATTACATATTACAAACATCTATCCTTCATTGGTCATAAGTGCTATAATACTAATTAATTAACTAAGCTACTACAATTTGAGGTAAGGCTCAGAATTGTCTTCCTCACAGGTTCTCTTTAAGCCTCTGTAATACCTGAGACACTGTCTTTTCTACAGCCTGTTTGTTGTATTGCCCTTTTATTTGTTATTTTTTAAGTTTTCACTTAAAAGGTTCTCTTTTTAATCTATTCCAAAGTGTTGGAAGCTGAACTATACAACTTCCTGCCACCTACTTTTCCAGTACAGTTTTCTGAAGACATAGGTTTTCAACAGAAAAACAAAAAGTGGACCTTCTACTGAAACCAGGTAGGATCAGAGTCAGCTCCACGGGCCTCTGTGGCAGTTTTTCAAAGCAGGCCTTATGGAGTGAGTGTGTGAAGTCAGGGGAACGGAACCCTCCCTCCTGTGAGGAAAGGGCTGAGTACACTCATGTTCTCTTTAGTGAAATAATCCAAATTCAGATGGGAATGCCTCCGTGATGACATTCCCCAGGACTCTTCTTATACTGAAGGTATTGAAGGCAGCTCCCTCTTTTATGGTTGGTTTCAGCAGGCAAAGAAACAAAGGAATACAGTATATCCATATTTTATATGGATATATACACACATATATTTAGGGGGAGGGAAAGGAGAGGAGGGTCATATGAACCTAAAACAGTTATCACATATCTCATTACCCCCAAATGAGCCTGTGTCAGGTTCACGACTATGCCAGAGGTCATGATGAGGTCTGGAGGGAGTGGGTGGGTGAGCAGAAAGAACCCTCGCGGGGCCGTAGGCAAGTGAAAGATGATTTTATTCAGCAGCAGCTCTCATCAACAGCTGTCTCACACTAGCTCTCTACACTGTTCACTTGTATTTCAGCTCTCTGCTCCGGCTCTGTGGCTCCTGCTGCCCCCACACCTGCAGCTGCATGGCCTGCTCTCCCTTGGCTTCAGGGTCAGCAGCAAAACTCTTTCTCTGGGCACGAGTGAGCCAAGCTGTATCCTGGCTCCTCAGGGTCTATCTGCAAAGATGGACAGCTCTGACTCTGTCTTTCTCTGGGCACCAGCATGCCCACCATGTCAGGCCATGTTGAGCTGAGCCGAGCCCCAAGAGCTGTGTCTCTTGTGCACAATGTCAACAGGGCAGTTATATCTTTTACAGCCATAGTGGCTCAGAGGCAAGTATGAACTTACACAAACAGGTTAGATAACAAGTGAAGGTGCGCACTCACACACCAAACTGGCTTGGATATCCGCCTCTGCCTATTCGTTGACCAAAGCACATCCATGTACCTTATACTCCACCCCCTAGGCTGAGGGAGACATGGACGCACAGGACACACAAGTTTTATACACAGGTTTGACACACAGGCCTGGCATATAAACTTTGGGCACAGAGGCCTGACACATACACATAGGCTTCTGGGCGCATACGCCTGACACATAAGCCTTATACATAGGCTCTGGGCACACAGGCCCATCACATACATAAGTTTCAATAAACTGCTCAGCTATTGGCACAGATTACCATAGGTACTACCTCCTTAGTGATTACTGTTCACATTGTCCTGAGTTCAGCTCATTAGCTACTGTGCCTACACCTGGTTGTAACCCATGTGGTGTTAGTACTAGGCTGGACTGCGGCAGCAAACCAGGCAGCAGTAGCTCCCTGCCTGTACATATTTGTGTACTACGCCCTTAGGAGAATGGGAGAATGCCCTTCCTAATGATGAAGGCTTAGGGTTTAGGGGTGCCTCAGGCCCCAAGGCCTTATTTTGCATTACGAGTACAGGTCCCAAGACTTCCTGTAACTCTGCTGCTAAGGGACTTGTAATCAGTGTACCTCACTGCTGTAAGTGGGCTCCCCACTTTGCTAAAGTGGAAGTCTGTGCTGTCCCAGTCCACGGAGTCATTACCCACGAGTGTACCCACCCTGCTGTTGGGAAAGTCGTCCGCACAATGTCTATAGCCCTTCCTGCCACGCTGTCATGAGCCTGAAGGGCAGTATATACAGTTACTAACTGCTTTCCCAGTCCAGGGGGTGGTTATCCATGAACACACCATCACAGACTGGCCTCCATAACTATCAATGAATGCAGTTCTGCCCTGAAACTTATCCAGGTTCCCATAAACTAGACTGCAGTCTGTACCAGTATCTACCAGTGCTAGGACCCGCTGTACATTAGTGGGGGACCAGAGGATTGCCAGCTCCACATATAGCCTCCAGTTGTCCAGTTTTCCCCAGAGTTGGGCACCTCGGTCAGTTCCCTAATCAAACAGGAAAGGCGTAATGTCTTCGCCCGTCTGCAAATAGTCCTCGAGCTGCAGTTTCCAGGTGGGGCTGGGTTGAACAACATTGTCTTGCCCCTCCTTGGGCATTCTTCAGAATTGCAGCTCTGGGGACAATTGCCTCCACAGAGCCAACAGCATTCCATTGAGTTGCCTGTCAATTTTCTCCCTAGCAACCCCAGCTGCAAGTAAATCCATCTACATTTGCATGTGGGTCACTCTCTGGGGCCCCTTTTAATCTCGTGGGATGGTTACTTGTGAAGAGGGCACCCTGCCCTTCTTTATGGCGTAGACTCCCAGGTCCCGCCTTTGCCATAGCAGTAGTCACTTCATGTATGCGGCGCGCCACATAAGGGGTGAGAACAGCAGCTAGAGAGCCAAAGCATCCGGGGCCGCTGAACTCAGCACAAGATCCCTCGTGGGGGAGGTAAAGCGTTCATCGTCTGGCCCCAGGGATTCCGATCAAACACTTCTGCATATCCATCTCCCAGAGCATCTGCACCAAATCAGTGTATGATTGCCATTTACTCACAGTTTCTGGTGTCTCTCTGGCATCGTTCCAAACAGTCCGTATGGCTGCCATCAGCCACTTGATTTGCGTGTAGTCACCTTGCGCCTTGTGTCAACCGTTGGCACAGCTGCAACCGCCGATGAAGGGAGGGGTGAGTTGTGATAGAAACCAGCTTCTCCATCTCAGAGGTGGAGCAAGAAATGCTATCAGCTCCTTCGGATGCTGCTGGACTGTTTACCTACTTCCCTCAACTCAGTGGGAGTATAAGCACTATAAGAGGTGTGTTCCACCACTGCGGGGGGTGCTCCTGGGATCTCCCCTGGGATCCCACTGGCTGCTCATCTTCTACCTTCTGACGGATCACAGAGTGATCCCGCAGTGGAGGAGCCTCCTCGGCATCAGACCGAATGGGAGTGTCCCGCCAGGAGGACGGGCTCAAGGTCAGGCTGACAGCTGTCGCTAACTCCTGTTCCAGGCTGTTTATCTGGGCCTCTAAGTGCCCTGCTTGTGCCTGGAGGTCCCCCACCCCCAGGTCCTGCTCCAAGCTGTGCAGTTGGGCCCCCAGGGGCTCAGCTTGCACCGAGAGGTCCCTTACCTGTGGAACTGAGCGTGTACTTCCCGCAGTGCAGTCAGAGACGCCCATCCCACGCTGCCAGCAAAGGCGCATTCCTTCTTGGTGCTGTGTATTCCCACACTTGCAGGAGACCTCTCCACTGCCTTCTGCGTTTCCCTTTGGGCTCATCCAAGCAGCACCGCTGCCACTGGGTACAGCCCATGCTGCGGCCACATAGCTGACCCGGGAGCCATCAGGGGCGGAAGACCTACTCACCTCATCCTGCCAACGTCGCAATCGTCAGGTTCATCACTATGCCAAAGGTCATGTTGAGGTCTGGAGGGAGTGGGTGGGTGAGCAGAAAGAACCTTCAGGGGGCCGTAGGCAGGTGAAAGATGATTTTATTCGGCAGCAGCTCTCATCAACAGCTGTCTCACACTAGCTCTCTACACTGTTCACCTGTATCTCAGCTGTCTGCTCTGGCTCTGTGGCTCCTGCTGCCCCCACACCTGCAGCTGCATGGCCTGCTCTCCCTTGGCTTCAGGGTCAGCAGCAAAACTCTTTCTCTCTCTGGCCACGATCGAGCGGAGTTGTTTCCTGGCTCCCCTCTGTCTGTCTGTAAAGACGGACAGCTCTGACTCTCTCTTTCTCTGGGCGCCAGCACGCCCACCACGTCAAGCCATGTTGAGTTGAGTCAAGCCCCAAGAGACATGTCCCTTGTGCATAGTGTCAACAGGGCAGTTATACCTTTTACGGCAATAGTGGCTCAGTGCCAAGTGTGAACTTACACAAACAGGTTATATAACAAGTGGAGGTGTGCACTTGCATGCCAAACTCATTGAGTTATGCAGACCTGGGTATCCGCCTCGGCCTCTTCCTTGACCAAAGCACATCCATGTACCTCACAGCCTGACATTAACAAAAAGATAATAAAAACCTCCTGGGGGTTAAGTGACAACATGGATGTGGCACGAAGGGAAACGGCACACATTTAAGTGTTACATATGTTTGGCAGACTTCAGGCCAGTCCCTGGCTCCCGCACTTGCCAGACAAGTAGCTAAGGATACTCAAAGAAAAAAAGAAGTTTTTAATTCAAGCAGAGCTCCATACCACAGTTTTCCTTTAAGTTCGGTGGCCCGCAGGCACAGTTTCCCTACCAACAGGAACAAACACTTTGGCTCCAAGGCAAATGAAAAAAAAGTATTTCCACTTACAACATGAAAATACAGAAACTTCATCAAAGAAAGAAAACTATTCAAGAAGCCCGCTTCCAGCAAAACTGAGGTAACACTGCTTTCTCTGCATTCAGTGCTCAAGTGGTTCTCTGTACAATGTGTTCTTACAAAATATGTCCACTTGACTGACACGTGCAAAATACTGATGGACAAACTCAACATGAAATGCAATAGTTCAAAGAAAGAATTAAAAAGAAGTGAGGGAAATAAAGGTTTTGGATAAATTAGCTTAAAAGGGGGTTGTCACCAGACCTAGAATGCTCTTGGCTGGCCCTGGCTCTCCGAGAGCTCTGAATCGTCTGGGAATTAATGCAATATGGTTATCAGTCAATGTTGCCATTAAAATATTTTAAAATAATCATTACAACCTAAATTCAACCATGTAAACAGCACTACACACAGCACAAACCTGCCCTGAGAAACAATATGCAAAACTGAGATCTGACACTATATCATCCGGTGATGTTAATTCAACCTAACAGTCCCATCCTCCTTCCCTGTTCTGCACCCTGCCACACACACACACACACAGACACGGACACAAATCTAATTTGTGCAATAAATAATGGGCTCATTCTATGGAAGATTTCAAACAAAAATACACAAAATGTATGTAGCCAGGTTCAAATATTTTTGGAGACTCCCCCCCCAAAAAAGAAACAAAAATAATTTTAAAAAATGAAAAAAGTGCCTAAAATATGATAAAGTATATTAGAGCCCTTTCAGATACAAGGCAGAGAAAGATGTAAAGTAGAAAATGTCCAGATCTTCAGTAATTTCCAGAAAGGTCTAATGCCTTGGTTGGCTGCAGGGCAGTAGCAAATCTTTGTTGCTGCTCCTGGGACAGAGCCACTAAGTCTGCTTCTTAGGACATAAGCCCTCAGGCCCTTGGCTGAGTGTACCTGTCCCTTCCCCTTCTCTTTTCCTTTGCTGCATTTCCCACTCCACAAACATATCAAAGAGGCTTGGCCAGGCCTTATCTTTGCTATAGTTGCTGAGGTCAGGACCTCACCTGAGTGAAGTTAAAGAACATGTTCCAAGTGTCCTGGGTGATGTCCTTGATCCCTGAGGGGTTCTCTCTTACGAAGTTCAGCCATTGGTCCAATACCGGAGGACTGTTCTGGGTAAAGACTAGTTTGCACAGTGCGATGGCTATTTCCCGGTGCAGTGACCAGCGCTCTTCTTTAGCATCCAGGCCAAACTGAAATGTAAACTGGTAGAGATCCTTGAATTTATGCGCTTGTTTAGCTTCTGTGAAGAGGCTAGAAACTGTACACAGATTCCGTCAATACTGTCTGCACTTACTGCTTTGCAGCCAACAAAAAACTCCTTCCTGTTGAATCTGCACATGGTTGCAGCCTCGAACTTCCAAACCAAGAGCAGCATTCAAAATTCTGCGGGGTCAACACAAAGGTCATCGCAAAAACACTCCATCCCTTCCTCCAAAATTGCAATCTTCCACTCGTCTTTGTAGCACCTGAACAGTTCTTTCAACTGTCAATGCCGAGGAAGACTCCTCGGCGTTGAACGTGGACTCTCCCGAGCATCAGCTGCTGGCAGGCCTCAGCAGCAGCCTCCACCTTCTTGGTCCCATTGATGAGGATGTTCCCACCTGGCTTGCCGTAGGGTGGCACCTGCTCCTCACGGTGGCCTGCACCCCACCTGCTGTGTGATTTGCTGCTGGGGTCACGGGCTCCATTTGTGTTGCCCAGGGTCGATGAAGGATTCTTGCACTTGGTGACACATTGACCCATTGTGCTGGTGGCCCCGCCTCTAGAGTGGCTCCCTCCACATTGGATGCCCTGGCTACAGCTGGCCCACATACCTCAAAATACCATCAGCTGGAGGAGCCAGCCAACCCACCACTCCAAAAGCAAGTGGCATCAACTGGCTTTTTAACAGAAGGTTTGTCCAAAAGCAGCTGCTCCAAATGTTCCTCCAGTCAAATGCTTCCTAGAGACGATGGAGGTCCAGGGGGTCCAAACCACCTACCCTCCCCCCTCACATTTCCAGCTCACTTACCCACGCTGCCACCTCTTCTTCCACCACTGCCACCACCTCTTCATTGTTGGGCAACCGGAAGCTCCCCCACCCCCCAAGGCCTGTATTCCCTCTTAAAACCCACAAGGCATAAGTGATAGCTAAAGGATGTCTATTTGTATTATAGCTACTCATCCATGCATTACATTCTTTGCTTGAGTGTGAGCTCCTTGGGGTAGAAACTATTATATTGATCATTCACCCTGCCCAACCCTAATCCTAAACTTGGAAAACTGCCCATAGGTTATTGTCATGTGCAGGGAGCAGTGTAGCAGTACAGTCTAAGCTCAGGGACAGACACAGTTCAGGGAATGGTAACAGAAGAGCTAGACTCCCAGGACAGGGGCCTCCAGCACATACCTAATATTGACTCCTACATATACTAAGTACGGTCTCAAAAGTAGTTTACAGAACTGAATTGAAAGTCAGGATCCATTGACTTCTTTAAATATTTTCAATGCTTTAATTTCTAAGTCTGTTAAACTATAGAAATCTATTAGAAGAATGGTATACCTCTGAATTCACAATTATATGTAAACTTAAATGGTGGTTTGCTAAAGATAGCTCAGAAAAGTTCCCATAGAGGAGAAATTTGGCCATTTTGTGAGACGCAGTTAGATGGGGCTTCCAGATAGAAGCTAGATCCCTGGTGAGTTAGTTTAGCCTAGGAGAAAAGTAAGGTATTAAAAATAATAGAAAATGATTGTCTCCCCAATGTATTTGATAATGTAAGATCTCCGTAGAATTTTTAGCTTATAAAATATCTTGCCTAATTAGGTAGAGCATTTATACGAAAAGAGCCCCTGGAGCTCTAATTGATGTACTGGGCTGACCTGGGACCCAAGGCTCAGGCACAGAACAGAACAACCCTCAGCAAAAGTAGCCTAGACTCTTGGCAGCCTATAGGGAAGGTCCCTTGGACCCACCACTCTCCAAGCTAGGAGCGCAGCAGGGCAGAGGCTCAGCTGTGGGGCTAGAGCGGCAGGTGAAGGAATCTGGTTCCTTCTTACTGGCTAGTAATTAAGTAGAGACCTGGCAACTGCAGCGGCATCTCATTACACTCAGACCCAAACCATAGCAAGACTCCAGAGGGCTCTAAATATCTGCTCCAGGTTTTTATCGGTAACTGAGTCAGAAATAGAAGCTCTTCCAGGCAAAACTTTTAACGCAGGATCCCTGAACCCTTTACAATTTAATCGTGTGAATGGCCCATCATAGTTATATCCATGATTTTTTTCCTCTTCCTTTTAATATTTTAGTTTTCCCCAGATGCAGATTTTCTAGGACTTCTTGAACTTATCTCCAGGGTGTCATGCAAAGTCACAGGACTGAGAACCAGAATGCTCTAGTCCTTGCTCTGTTACTGTCTCATTTTCTTTTTTTGTTGTTGTTTGGTTTTCTTTTGTTTTTTGAGACAGAGTCCCACTCTGTCGGCTAGCTGGAGTGCAGTGACACAATCTCGGCTCACTGCAACCTCCACCTCCCAGTTTCAAGAAATTCTCCTGCCTCAGCCTCCTGAGTAGCTGGGACTATAGGCATGCACCACCACACCTAGCTAATATTTTTAGTAGAAACAGGGTTTCACCATGTTGGCCAAGATGGTTTCGATCTCCTGACCTCGTGATCCGCCCACCTCGGCCTCCCAAAGCGCTGGGATTACACGCATGAGCCACTGCACCAGGCCACTGTCTCATTTTTCACATTACCTCCTTGAGTCTGTCTCCTTATCCATAAAATGGGAAGTAGGATTATATCAGCAGGAGAATCATGTCTTGGTGCTTCAGGGGTTCCACTACATTTTCATTCATATTTCATTGTTAGATATATCATTTAATATGTGCTGATATGGAATAAAATCTCCATAATAAAGTGGTTAAAAAAAGCACAGTGCAGAAAAGTGTTCTGATATTGAATTTTAAAACGTGATATGCATAAATAACATATATATGTTGGGCATTTCTGCAAGAATAAGGAGAAAACTAGTGATGGCAATTTTCTCTGAAGAGTAGGACTTTGGCATTCAGGAAGTGGGTCTTGGTCTGCCTTGGGAGGGAAACTTAGTTTACATTGATTAAACTTTTATCACTTAGATTTTTATTATGCATGTCAGTTTTTGATAAAACAATATCATTTATATCAATATATAGTGCATATATGTAAACCACATATATAAATATGTATATAGATATGTTGAACCAATGATTAATGTTTATGTTAACAATAAAATCATCTGTAATATTCTTATAATTTTGTGAATGTGACCTAAATTAGCATGCGTCATTTGTGCCATAACACTCAACTAACACTAAAAACAATTATTTTAAAACAGCAATATTTGAAAAAATGTATAAAACCAAATATTTAGATACACTTTTTTTTTTGGAGAAAGGGTCTCATTCTGTCGCCCAGACTGGAGTGCAGTGGTGCAATCTTGGCTCACTGCAGCTTCAACTTCCCAATCTCAGATGATCCTCCTTCTGCAGTCTCCCAAGCTACTGGGACTACAGGTGCACACCACCGTGCCCGGGTTTGTATGTTTTCTTTTTTTTGTAGAGACAGGGTTTTCCATGTTGCCCAGGCTGGTCTAGAACTTCTGGGCTTAAGTAATCTGTCCACCTCAGCCTCCTAAAGTGCTAGGAATACAGGCATGCATACTACATTTTTAACATAATGTATACTCCCCAAAGGGTCATGTGCTGCCGGCCTGACCATTTCTGTGTGTGTAAGCTGTGGAATAATGTATCTACTATTAAGTCTAAGAGTGTATTTGAACTTCTATATATGCCATTACTTAGAACATTTACAATATTCCCTAAGTCTTTCTTTTAAAATGCAAGTCTCTGTAAGGTTGCTAGGACAAAAATAGGACAAACAAGAACAGCAGGCAAAAAAAAAAGAGCACCCCATTAAATGATAAGAACATGTGCATGTTCCTGTTATGCTGTGGACAATGAGTGGGCACCTAACACTGAACAGGGACTATATTTCTAAGCCTCCATTCTCCTCTTATGTTGACATTTATAAGAAATGCTAACAAGTGGTAGAATATTCAACAGCTAAAAGATAAGTTTCCCACTGCCCCTCTTTCTAACTACTCAGTAATTGCAGTAAATCCTAAAACTTCAAGATACATGTATTTAAAATATTATCTATGAAAATTAGTAATTTATAAAATCTAGAATAAAACCAGAAACAAATTAAATATCAAGGGTGATGTAGTCTCGAAAATGGCTCTGTTTATTATTTTGCTTTTATTTATTTTACTCATTTATTCAACAAATATTTAATTAGCATCATGTATGTTAAGCATTGTGCTTGGAACTACAGATACAGTGGCAAAGAAGATAGATACAGACCTTGCTGTCTGCTAATGGAGAAATACCTGAATAATTCTTTAGATAATAATAAATGACTTTTATTTATAAAGTTCATAACATGAGTTAAGTTGTATGCCAGGCACTTTCCTATGCATCATCTCAGTCAATAATTATAGAAACTTTTTAATAACAGCATTATTGTCTCCACGTTGCATATGAGGAAACTGACTCTGAAAGAGAGGTTAAGCGACTTGATCAAGGTCCTTAACAAGAAAAAGTAAGAGGAATACTCAATTCCTGGGGCAAATTTGAAGTAGAGCTCTTCCCATCTGGCTTTCTCCCCTATTTCATACATCATCTATTCTATTAGTCTGCTCAGTGCTGATCTTCTATTACAAATATTTACTTGTATTAAAAATATTTATTACAAAAATCAAATATATCCTTTCTTTTTAGTACATTGTATTTTAAGAATTTACATCAACCATTGAAAAAAAAAATAGGGAAAACCATTAAGTGAACTTCACTGTATTAAGTAATACCTCTTGATATTAGGTGTTGTTTGCATAAAACAGAAACATATTCTAAGTTAAAAATAATGACATTATCATAAGGATATTTGGTAGTTCATAGACCCAAAGAAAAAGTTCAGAAACAGGCTTGAGAAGACACAGAAAGCAGAACAGCACTAGGGTTCTCAGTTGCAAAAAATCAACCAAACAAACAAAAACAGTCTCTTCTGTGTTGATACGGTTTGGCTCTGTGTCCCCACCAAACTCCCATCTTGAATTGTAATCCTCACAGGTTCAGGGAGGGACCTATACTCCCCACGTGTCGAGAGAGGGGGCTGATTGGATTATGAGGGTGGTTCCCCCATGCTGTTATCCTGATCGTGAATTCTCACTAGATATGATGGTTTAATCAGTGTTTGGAAGTTCTTCCTTCGCTCTTCTCTCTCCTGCCACCATGTGAAGAAGGTCCTTGCTTCCTCTTCGTCTTCTGCCATGATTGCAAGTTACTTGAGGGCCTCCCCAGCCAAGGGGAATTGTGAGTCATTTAAACGTCTTTGCTTTACAAATTACCCAGTCTCAAGTAGTATCTTTATAGCAGTGTGAGAACGGACTAATACAGGGTTCTGAGTATGTCCATCTGAAAGAATTACCAACAACCATTTTAGCCCTTGAGTCACTCCACTCAAGATTCAATTCCTGAAGGGAAAGTTCAATTGTCCTGGCTGATCCCTTGGCTGGGAAAGATGGGACATCCTGACTGACAGTTCCATCTCTATGTGATGCAAAAAGGGAGATGGGGTCATTTATTAGAAGAAAAGAGGAAGAGTTGCTAGACAGACTCCTCAGATGCTACCTATGCACATATTGTTAAACTAGATGCTGAGTGTCATAATTTTGTGGAAATCACAGGCAGGAATGCAAATAGTCCATGTTGGATTACCAGACCTAGTGCAGTAGTTGGGATATTCATATAATTCAATTACAGAGACTTCTTTTTTTGAGACAGGGTCTTACCTAGGCTGCAGTGCAGTGGTATGGTCACAATTCACTGCAGACTCCATCTCCCATGCTCAGATGATCCTCCCACCTCAGCCTCCCTAGTATCTGGGACTAAAGGCATGCACTACCACGCCCACCTAATTTTTTTGTAGGGACAAGGTTTTGTCATGTTGCCCAGGGTTGTCTTGAACTCCAGGACTTAAGGGATCCTTCTGCCTCGGCCTCCCAAAGTGCTGCGATTACAGATGTGAGCCACCATGCCAAGCCTATTGCAGAGACTTTTAATGGCCTCCCAGGGTTCCCTTAGTCTTTAAACACCTCATTCTAGCAAGAGCTGGGACAATAGATATTTACATATTCTCTAAATTTGTATTACAGTGTCTGTTATTTCAATCTGCTTAGTATGATAAAAGTAGGGACCTGTCCTCTATTTTTTTAAGATATATGAAGTGATGTTTTGAGATACATATACATTGTGAAATAATCACCAAAGTCAAGCTATTTAATGTATACATCACCTCACATAGTTACCTTTGTGTGTGTAGTAAGAACATTTAAGATCCACTCTTAGCAAATTTCAAGTATAGAATACAATAAGCTATAGTCATCTTGCTGGACATTAGAGCTCCAGAACTTACTCATCCTATATAACTAAAACTTTTTGTACTCTTTGACCAACATCTCCCCACTTCCCCCAACCCCCAGCCAGCCTCTAGCAACCACCATTCTACTCTCTGATTTTATGAGTTATATTTTTTTACATTCTACGTATGAATGAGACCATGCAGTATTTGTCTTTCTTTGCCTGGCTTATCTCATTTGGCATAATGTCTTCCAGGTTCATTCATGTTCAGGATTTTATTTTTAGACCAAACAATATTCCATTGTATGTTTTTGTGTACATGTGTAAGTGATATAATATAAACATAATATATATGATGTAATATACATAAAGATGAATCCTTATACATTCATTTGTCAATGGACACTTAAGACACTTAGATTGTTTCTATATCTTGGCTATTGTGAGTAATGCTCCAATGAACATGGGAGTAGAGATAGCTCTGTGAGATACTGTTTTCATTTCCTTCGACTACACCTGTAGTGGGAGTGCTGGATCATACAGTAGTTCTGCTTTTAATTTTTTTAGGAAATTTCATACTGTTTTCCATAATAGTTACACTATTTGCCTTCTATATTTTAAAACCTAAACTTAAGCAGAGAGTTTCATGTGTTATGCATTCATTGTCCAACAAATATAAGTCATATCTGCTTGTGATCTTCTGTCTATGCATGCCTCAGTTCCAAGGCCCTTGGAATGTCTGTTTTCCTTAGAGACATTTAAAAAAACATATCCAACACTTACTATGTACCATTACAGTTCCTATTCACTTGTCTCATTAATCCACAACATCTCTAGGTTGGAACTAACTATTCTTCAGATGAATAAAATAAGGCATCAAAAAGGCTAAGTAACTTGCCCAAGGTATCAGAACTAGTTAATGATAGAGCCAGAGTACAAACACAGAAGCTGATTCCAAAATGTACGCTCATGCCTATAAAAATGTGGAGTCTTTTCTCAATAATCTGATTTGAGGTTGATGAAAATAACATTTTATTTAAGAAACAAAGCTTGAGATCTCAACATTTTAAGGTTTTCCTATAAAGTTCAGAATACCATACTTTTTATGTTTGGAATTTTCCAAAATAGAGTATTACTTTGTGAAAGTAATATGATGATATTCCCCATGACCTGGAGGCAGACAGAATAGAGTTAGTTCAGCAAACACTAAAACAATGATTTTGTTCATTTTTAATGAAATTATTTTTAGGATGATATATTCTATTTGTACAGGGCAAGGACACAGCGCATATAGATAGAAATTTAAATGAGTATTTTCTTTAAAATATTTGTATTATAAATTAGTATGCATTATAATGTACATTTATGTATATAAATTATTTTGGATATAACAAATGTTTCATCACTTACGAATGAGTGAAGTTAAAATCCCATAACTTCCTCAAATGCTACTTAAAGGAATTATTTGATAAATATGGTACCATTCTGAAATGGAAACTGAACCAAAAGAGTCTACCATTTCAGGAGAAATGTTCAATTTTCCCCAACCAAAAGGTTTCCTTATTGAACATCCAACAAGATTAAAAATCTTAACTCTAAGCCTTGCATTTGGCCAGGTAAACTAGTCAATCAATAAGCCAGCCAACCCATTAGATATTATTAAGTGTGTATGATATTCATGTTAAAGAGTCACTGAAATTCAAGTTTTTTGACCTATGTCGCTGCACAACGTCACTGTACATCACATCACAATTCCTTTTAATATGCTTCCAAGAGCTAAATACCAATTGCTCTCTATCTCAGATGGAAACTTCAATATCTTCCTTCATTTTCATTATTCCACAACACCAACATAGCTGTCAGAAAGGTTTTCAGTCATTAAGTAACTTCTCATTCATAGCAAATCAGGTTATACGTATGGCTTCTTATCCAACCTAAACTTGAACACAGTCCTTCAGCTTCCAGTGTTCCAAGAGTAGATACTGTCTCCTGCCTGCTTTCCTTATCCTACTTTCGGGCTACAGAACATTGTCAGAGTAGGTCTTGAACAGTCATGTCACTGATCTGATCATTGTGAACACCTTGGAGATTATGGGAATTCTCACTCTGTTGATTTGGCTGAGGGCAATGGTAGTCAAAAAGGACAAAATGATCTGATTGGCCCTGTGGCCATCTAGTTCCAAATGGAGATATTGTCACAATCTTAAATTAGTGAAGAGGACTTTGATTGGATTTGTGTTGCTCTGGTTGGATTTCAAATTCAGAAAACTTAATTAGAATGGAAATTATTTTCTCTTGAGAGATTGAACCCTGAAATATTTCAAATGACATTTGATGGATGTGCTTCTGATTTATTTTGATAGGCTCCATCAAGCAATCTTGTTATGTCGATCAATATGTCTGAGCCCTTTGATTTACACCAGGAAATTGTAATGTGTTGCATCTGCTGGGATCAAGCCAATCTTGAAATCTGAGATGGTCTGATGTTATGCAGTCTGCATTAGCTTTGCAGTTCCAATATGGAGACAAATATCTATACATCACCATAATGTATTTGAATTTTTAATGACTATTTTATCCTCTGTGTTGGAGAATATGTTTTAGACAAGCAAATATATTGGCATTATCTTGTCTTTATTTCAAACAGGATCAAAATCCAAATTGACTGTATGATCATCATTGGCATCTTCCAAAGTTGCTTTCATCAGAACCTATGTCCCAGCATTCCAGCCCCACCACTGTCCCTACCAACCCTTTGAAGCTTCTACTTCTGATTTTTTCCTCCATCTGGTCTATCATCCATTCTTATGACATTATTTTCTTCCTTCATACCTTCTATTATTGCAAAATGAATTTCACTGACCTTTTTGCTATTGCTGATATAAGCATTGTAAGCCCCCTAAACCTTCTGAAGACTCCTTACCAATCTGTTTCTGTATTGGCTTCTATCATTCCAAATTTTTTGCTTCTGTTGATATTGGCAATGAATTATATACCCCCTTAAGCACTATATTCCCACTGCTTTGCATGTAGAAAGTGCTTAATATGAGTTAATTAAATAAGTTATTCAATAAAGCAGACTTGCTAGTCTCAGTATTTTCTAGTGCCCATCCATCATTGCAGGTATTTTCTTCTCTCCCTAATTACTCCTTCTACTACCATGTTTGTTTTCTGCTGCTTTAAACTATTTAGGTTAGGTCTTCATATTCTGTAATCACTAACTGATAGCTTATTCCTTTTTTCAGTACACTTACTGACCATATCCGTCTTCTTTCTCTACCATTACTCTCAGAACTTGGCCTTGACTGCCAGCTCTGTTGAGGCAGAAATTCGGCTGCAACCTCCTTCAATCGGTCTGTCTCCTGTATCTAGGAAGGTATACTTAGGTGGGATTAGGGTTAGGGAGTGTTAAAGGATCATACCAGACAAGGAGAATCATTCCTAAAAAGAACCCATTTGGACTAGAAGGGAAAACTAGCATGAGGAAAGGATTTTTTTATGAAACAAATCTGAGAATTATTATATGCTATGAGGAAAGAACCAAAAGAGTAGGATATATTGAAAATATTGAAGAAAAGAGGTATGCCTGAGAGAACATGATCTTAAAGGATATGGAGAGAGGTGAAAACTAATGCACATGTGGTGGTATTAGTCTTAGGATAAAGGTCATTTCTTCCATTGAGGAAAGTGGAAATGGGTAAGGACTTAATTTTGTAGATAGAGGAAGAGGAATCCTCAATTTTCACTTTAAATAAGAAAAACCGTGGTATGCTGAGATAAGTCAGAGATAAGGGAGACTTGAAGAGAGGAGTAAAAACATGAAATAATCAATTACCTTTAAACTTTCATTCATGAGAATATCCAAATGTCCTGGGTTCAGTAAACATGCACTCTCAAATTCTGGTGGCATTATAAATTGGCAAAATGTTTTTGGAAATCAATTTGGCCTCAAAAATATTAATATATTTGACTCCATTGACTATTCCTCATAAAATAATTTATAATAAAGGCAGAGTTTATACACAAAAATGTTCATTTCAACATTATTCTTTATAAGGAAAAATCCTGGAAGCAACCTAATTGTCCATGGATAGAGGAGGGACTAAATACATTACGGCACATCCAAATAACAGAAATCTACCGGCCAGGTGCCCTGGCTCATGCCTGTAATCCCAGCACTTTGGGAGGCCGAGGCATGCAGATCACCTGAGGTCAGGAGATCGAGACCATCCTGGCTAACACGGTGAAACCCCATCTCTATTAAAAAAACACAAAAAAATTAGCCAGGTGTGGTGGCGGGCGCCTGTAGTCCTAGCTACTCAGGAGGCTGAGGTAGGAGAATGGCGTGAACCTGGGAGGTGGAGCTTGTAGTGAGCCGAGATCGTGCCACAGCACTCCAGCCTGGGCGACAGAGCGAGACTCCATCTCAAAAAAAAAAAAAAGAAAAAAAAAAGAAATCTACGAAAACATTAAAATTATGCTTACTAAGAATCTTTAATTTAATGGAGAAATTCTTTTTATAAAAAATAAACCCATGACAATGTTAATTAAATATAACATAAATTAAATATGAATTTTTTCATGAATGAAAATCATAACAGTGTATAGAATAATTATTATTATACTTTATATATATTTTTGAGTATTTTCCACACTTTTAGAGATGTACGTTACTTTTGTTATGAGAAAATACATACCAAACTTTTAAATTAATCTTTTGGTAATTTATCAAGACTAGTGTTGAAAAGGAGGAAAAAAAATGAATGTATGTTAAACCCTTATGGAAAAAGAAGACTATGCATGAAGTGCATATTCCTGTAGCTCAGTTGATTAACAACATAGTACATTTTATAAGTCAGTATTGCAAATGTACAAAATCAAGATTGCAGATTTGGGACCCAGATCTGTTGAACTCTCTGAGATGTGACATTGATCTGAGTCTTTAAAAGTTGGCTCAAGCCTGTAATCCCAGCACTTTGGGAGGCCGAGACGGGCGGATCACGAGGTCAGGAGATCAAGAGCATCCTGGCTAACACGGTGAAACCCCGTCTCTACCAAAAAACTACAAAAAACTAGCCGGGCCAGGTGGCGGGCGCCTGTAGTCCCAGCTACTCAGAAGGCCGAGGCAGGAGAATGGCGTAAACCCGGGAGGCGGAGCTTGCAGTGAGCTGACATCCGGCCACGGCACTCCAGCCTGGGCGACAGAGCGAGACTCCGTCTCAAAAAAAAAAAAAAAAAAAAGGTTGGATGATTTAACGTAGAAGATAATGCATTTTTGACCCACAGTGAGAAAAAAAAAAAAGAAGTTGTTTGGTGAACACTGGGTCTCCATTTTTATATTGTAATATTCCCTGAACATGCTACAGCTGCCCTCCTTGGAGGAATTGTGTAGCTACAGTGATTCATAATCCCCACCATATCTCACTGGTTTCCTAACAATGAGTCCAAAGAGGAGTTGCTATTTGTCATTACTCTTGCTTTTACTATTGTTTACAGTAAACATTTCTCTGTCACCATGGCTAGTAAAGCTAAAAGAAAAGATAATCTAAAAAGCCCATGTTTCAAGAAAAATAAGGAACATGTTTAATTATTTAAGTACAGTGTATTCCTCTGTGTCTGATATTCATACATCAGGCCCTCTTGTCCAATTTTTATAAGTTGCATGTCTATCCTAAACACTTGTGTCTGCAATCCTGGAATAAGTCTGGGGACACATTACTGTTAATAACATAAACTGCTTACTATATTTTAATACTAAAAAATTATAATTCCTAATTAAATCCATAGGATATCATTCTAGTCCCTCATTAATTTTGATTTAAATAGACATACTATTTGCGGAATAATGTGATTGAAGATTGAGGGGGTATTTTAATAGTAGGATTCAGGCTTGACGTTCTGGAGGATTTTCCACACAAAGAAGAAATAGGATATATGTTATACTAATCTGATGACAATATAAAAAAAAAAATACATATGGCAGCAAATGAAGAGCTTTCTATAGGGTGGGGTAGTTATCTGTTGGGGAGATGGGACTTGAACCATGCAGAACTGGATGAGACTTCCTCATGGGAAGGACAACAGGAAAGATAAGAAACTAAAAAGGAACCATCTCAGAAGTAGAGAGACTGCCAGCGCTTTGGGAAGTCGAGGCGGGGAGATCACCTGAGGTCGGGAGTTTGAGACCAGCTTGACCAACATGGAGAAACCCCGTCTCTACTAAAAATACAAAAATAGCCAGGCGTGGTGGCTCATGCCTATAATCCCAGCTACTCAGGAGGCTGAGGCAGGAGAATCGCTTGAACCCGGGAGGTGGAGGTTGCAGTGAGCCAAGATCGTGCCATTGCACTCCATCCTAGACAACAAGAGTGAAACTCTGTCTAAAAAAAAAACAAAGTAGCGAGACTGGTTTTCCAGCGAAGTGTTCATTTTGGTGAACAGTGGCTAAAAAGTTTGCATAAGAAGAGTGAGTTAAGAAAATTGGTCTCTTGAAATTCAGGAAGAGAAGTTTGGAATATAATTCTTTTAGAAAGCAAAGCTACTGCACGCTTTTGAAGACAAGAAGCTGATTTTCAAGAAGTTTAATTTGGAAGGAAAGTGGTTTGAAGGAAGCGATTAGAGACAAAGAGGAAAATGATGTGTTTATAACAATTTAGATTTATTCAGAGAGTCAACAGATTCTTGTAGAGCACTTGTTATGAGATGCTGTCTATTAGGCATTAGGGATACACAATAATCAAATTCTTTGACCTCAAAGAGCTTATATTCCAGTGGACATAGATAATAAACATATACATAAATAAGTACTTTAGTGTAACAGGATATATTGCATAGAATACTAATGGTGTTAATATAATCAGAGAATGCCTCTCTGAGATGTGACATTGATCTGAGTCTTTAAAGATGAAAATGAGGTTACTATATGGAAACACACTGGAAGAATCTCCAGCCAGCAGAGATAAGCACAAAACCCTCAAGAGGAAGTGAACATGGTGTGGGGGACAGTTGGGGATGGGGTGGAGGGCAGTGTATGGAGAAGTATTGGTCAAAGTGGACAGACCTTCAGTTGCAAGATTAATGAGTTCTGGGACTCTAATGTACACCGTGGTGACTATTGTTATAGTTATTACCAATAATACTGTATTGTATACTTGAAATTTGTTATGGAAGTAGATACTAAGTTTTCTTATATTTTTTAAAAATTGGAATATGAGGTGATATATGCATACATTGTGAAATGATTACTATATCAGAATATCATATTGTACACCTTAAATACATATACATTTAGTCAATTATAGCTCAATAAAGCTAGAATAAAAACCTACTAACTTTAAAATGGTCCAGTCAATAGTCTGCTCCCTGCCCCCTCGGGGAGCCAGTACCTTTTGATTCTTTTCTCATTTACTAGGGAATCAGAAGAGGTCAGGGTAACCTCCCTCTTTAGGCTTCTGGTCGGGGAAATGTTTGATTTTTTGAAGAACATAGCTGTTAGGAGGGAAAAAAAAGTGTGTTAGTGTGTATGAGCGTGTGTATGTGTGTGTGTGTGTGTGTCTGGAGAAGAATTTCAATAGACTTTTAGAATCAGTTAGGTCAAGAAAAGCTGCACTCAATAACCTTACAATCTTACCCTGATCATTAAAGTAATTTCACTAGCACCATATTTGAAAAAGAAGCACAACTGGTTTAAAAATAATTGAATAGTCCCAACTTTAACAGTAGAAGAAGAAGATGATGATGATGACATGATGGTGATGGTCATCATCTCTGTATAAAAGGAGAAAGGCTGCATTTTTAGGAGTATGTGCACCAGCAGGAGGAAGTAATGTAGAAGATCTTATATTGAACTGATCAGCATGGGTCTCACAGCTGGAAGAGTTAGCCCAATAGGAGAACATTTGTATAGAGCAGCATTTTTATCATGACACCCGTGCTTAGCAAGGCTTTTATCATACAAAATGAAAGGACTTAAAATACTCAACTAGAACTACAGTGATCAAGACCAAGGGTTTTTCAAAGTATAATATTAATCCACTGGGATTTTTAGCAGGGGTTAGACAGAAAATGAAGGCAGGCAGGGCATTCTGAGAGAAAAATAAATCTGGAAAGTGTCAAGGTAAAGTTAAATGGATTTTTAAAATTACAGCACATATGAGAACTTTTAATATGCTAATATACTTTCTGATTTTCCAAGAAAGGGGTCCATGTAGAGTGTCATTTAAGGGATAACTTCTCATCATGGAAATTCAGGAAAAGTGGCCAAAATGGCATTGGGTAAGGCCTGAATAGAGGATGCTATAACAGTGTGATGACCTTGTGAATAGATTCAGTTGAATTGTAATGTATTGCCATTTAAATATACGTATAGCTAGGTTCCATGACACGTGCCTGTAACACCAGCTCTTTGGGAGGCTGAGGTGGGAAGATCACTTGAGGTCAGGAGTTCAAGACTAGCCTAGACAATATAATGACACCCCCATCTCTGCAAAAAAAAAAAGAAAAAAGAAAATAAATGTACGTATAAAATTATTGTTGCTATCCATGTACTCAAAAACGTTCCCAAAGCATCAAGCAGTGTAATGAGAGATGACTGAGCTGCTAATCAGGAGGCTGGATCTTAATCTCTATTTTACCATTTTCCTGATCCAGTCCACTGGACCCCCCGAGGACTCACTGATTCATTCATTTATTCAATGAGCATTGATTGTCTCCTCTGTGTGAAACAAGACTTCTGGGTGCTAGGGATATAGCAATAGATAAGAAAGACCAGATCTCTGACCTCATAGAACTTACATTCTAGTGAAGAAGAGAGATAGTAAATAAACAAATAGTTTCACTGCTAGATAAAGTATTATCAAGTAAGGGAGGAAAGCAGGGTTCAGTTACTTTCACTACAAAATGAGGAAGCTGGACTCTGCCGTGAATTTCACAGTCTTTAAGCAATTACATGTAACAGAAAACCTCAGTAATCTAACTATGTTGGCTTCCCAAATAGAAGTTTATTTTTCTCATTTGAGAAAAAGTTAGGAGGTAGGTCATCCAGGACAAGTGGAGTAGTTTCATGAGGTCATCAGTGTCCCAGGTGACTCTGATGTTTCTGTTCACCTTATGGTGTGGTTTTTATGCTAATGAAAGATGATGCCAGAAATAATAAAGAAGGAATTGCTAAAGAATATGGGATAGTCCCCACATTTAGTAAGCCAGAATTTCTTAAAAATCCACAGCAGGCACTCCTTACATCTTTAGGGAGACTGAGAAACATGAATACTTTTCAGCTGAACAATTAGTTGCCCTGAACATAACCTTGTTCCCTTTAAGGAAGAGGGATAGAGTGGAAATTAAGTAAGTAGGCTGCCTTAAGGCTTGGGCTGAAAAATATATCCACTTCACCATCCCATGTATTATTATGATAATAACATTGAATATTGTAATAATAATGCTCATACTATTATCCAACATTAAGAAGAAAATACTGATTCACACAGAAATATTTACAAGTGAAACCTTTGCTAAACAAACACACAAGCTCAGAAAAATTGACTAAATTGAACCAGAAGAGCACAGCAGCACTCAACTTAGAGGACGTGCTAACACTACAGTGAAAGACTGTGGCACAATTCATTATTAGATCTTGCCTTACTGTCACTTAACTGTGTTTGGTACATATATACCCTAGTATTTTTTTTTTTTTTTTTTTTTTTTTTTTTTTTTTTTTTTGAGACGGAGTCTCACTCTGTCGCCCAGGCTGGAGTGCAGTGGCGTGATCTTGGCCCAATGCAACCTCCGCCTCCCAGGCTCATGCCATTCTCCTGCCTCAGCCTCCCGAGTAGCTGGGACTACAGGTGCCCACCACCACGCCCAGCTAATTTTTTTGTATTCTTAGTAGAGACAGGGTTTCACTATGTTCACCAGGATGGTCTTGATCTCCTGACCTCGTGATCCACCTGCCTCGGCCTCCCAAAGTTCTGGGATTACAGGCGTGAGCCACCACACTGGGCCAGTAATTTTTTTTACGTTTGTTACAAGTAAGGTAAAAATCAAACACCAAACGAAACAGTGATAGTTATACACTTTTCAACCAAAAATGTGTTTATATGATATTCAAATGTATTCATGAAGATGACTAGAGAAGTGTTCTCCGAAGGAACTCTACATTGACAACCAAAGTTGACTTGATGATGGTCACTAATGTGACATTAGCATATTTAAATTCATGTGTTGTTTTTATTTTCATTTTAATTTGTTTGAGATGCATTTTAAAGTAAAAATCAAATAAAATGTTGGCAGAGCTCTGAAGAAAGAGAAATGCTAAAGTTAAAAAATACTGGACTAAGTGGCCTTAATCTCACTTACAGACTCAGACTTAATTTTTTTGCATTTTACAAGAGACCAATCTTTGTTAAAGACATTAAGATCGAACAATGGATTAATGTTAGTCTTAGTTAATATTTTCAATGCTCATCAAAAAGCAGCAATCTCACAAACCTTTGAACAATTTGGAATGGACATTATAAAACTGGAGGAAATAGTAATGATATAGTGAATTCAAAGTTGGGTAAATCCTTCTCACCTGTAATGCCTAAGAAACACAAAAAGCACTATTCATTCCTCAGCTATCTGCACACATTCTAATCTCACAGACAGCTGGAGAATACAAAACTTGTCTACAAGGGATTGAAATTATTCTGAAATTATTCCAAACAATAGAAAAAGAGGGAATCCTCCCTAATTCATTTTATGAAACTAGCATCATCCTGATACTAAAACCTGGCAGAGACACAACAACAACAGAAACATTTCAGGTCAATATCCCTGATGAACATCGATGTAAAAATCCTCAATAAAATACTGGCAAATAGAATCCAGCAGCACATCAAACAGCTTACCCACCACAATCAAGTTGGCTTCATACCTGGGACACAAGGCTGGTTCAACATATGTAAATCAATAAACGTAATCCATCATATAAACAGAACCAATGACAAAAACCACATGATTATCTCAATAGATGCAGAAAAGGCCTTTGACAAAATTCAACACCCCATTCATGCTAAAAACTCTCAACAAACTAGGTATCAATGGAATATATCACAAAACAATAAGAGCTATTTATGACAAACTCACAGTCATTATCATACTGAATGGGCAAAAACTGGAAGCATTCCCTTTGAAAACCGGCACAAGACAAGGATGCCCTCTCTCACCACTCCTATAAAATTTAGTATTGGAAGTTCTGGCCAGGGCAACCAGGCAAGAGGAAGAAATAAAGGGGATTCAAACAGAAGAGAGGAAGTAAAATTGTATCTGTCTGCAGATGACATGATTGTATATTTAGAAAACCCTGTTGTCTCACCCCCAAATCTCCTTAAGCTCATAAGCAACTTCAGCAAACTCTCAGGATACAAAATCAATGTGCAAAAATCACAAGCCTTCTTACACACCAATAACAGACAGAGAGCCAAATCATGAATGAACTCTCATTCACAACTGCTACTAAGAGAGTAAAATATCTAGGAATACAACTTACAAGGGATGTGAAGGGCCTCTTCAAGGAGAACTACAAACCACTGCTCAATGAAGTAAGAGAGGACACAAACAAATGGAAAACATTCCATACTCATATATAGGGAGAATCAAAATCGTGAAAATGGCCATACTGCCCAAAGAAATTGATAGATTCAATGCTATCCACATCAAGCTACCACTGACTTTCTTCACAGAATTGGAAAAAACTACTTCAGATGGAACCAAAAAAGAACCCACATAGCCAAGACAACCTAAGCAAAAAGAACAAAGCTGGAGGCATCACACTACCTGACTTCAAACTATACTACAAGGCTACAGTAACAAAAACAGAATGGCACTGGTACCAAAACAAATATATAGACTAATGGAACAGAACAGAGGCCTCAGAAATAACACCACACATCTACAACCATCTGATCTTTGACAAACCTGACAAAAACAAGCAATGGGGAAAAGATACCCTACCTAATAAATGGTGTTGGGAAAACTGGCTAACCACATGCGGAAAACTGAAACGTGACCCCTTCCTTATATCTCAAGATGGATTCAACTCAAGATGGATTGAAGACTTAAACATAAGCCTAAAACCATAAAATCAACTCAAGATGGATTGAAGACTTAAACATAAGCCTAAAACCATAAAAATCCTAGAAGAAAACCTAGGCAATACCATTCAGAACATAGGCATGGGCAAAGACTTCATGTCTAAAGCACCAAAAGCAATGGCCACAAAAGCCAAAATTGACAAATGGGATATAATTAAACTAAAGAGCTTCTGCATAGCAAAAGAAACTATCATCAGAGTGATCAGGCTGATCACTCTATCAACCTATAGAATGGGAGAAAAATTTTGCAATCTATTCATCTGACAAAGGGCTAATATCCAGAATCTACAAGGAACCTAAACAAATTTACGAGAAAAAAACAAACAACCCCATCAAAAAGTGGGGAAAGCATATGAACAGACATTTCCCAAAGGAAGACATTTATGCAGCCAACAAACATATTAGAAAATGTTCATCATCACTGGTCGTTAGAGAAATGCAAATCAAAACCACAATGAGATACCATCTCATGCCAGTTAGAATGGCGATCATTAAAAAGTCAGGAAATAACAGATGCTGGAGAGGATGTGGAGAAATAGGAACACTTTTACACTGCTGGTGGGAGTTCAGCCACTGTGGAAGACAGTGTGGCAATTCCTCAAGGACCTAGAACTAGAAATACCATTTGACCCAGCAATCCCATTACCAGGTATGGACCCAAAGGATTATAAATCATTCTACTATAAAGACACATGCACACGTATGTTTATTACAACACTCTTCACAATAGCAAAGACTTGGAACCAACCCAAATGTCCATCAATGATAGACTGGATAAAGAAAATATGGCACATATACACCATGGAACACTATGCAGCCATAAAAAGGAATGAGTTCATGTTCTTTGCAGGGACATGGATGAAGCTGGAAGTCTTCATGCTCAGTAAACTATCACAAGAAGAGAAAACCAAATACTGCATGTTCTCACTCATAAGTGGGAGCTGAACAATGAGAACACATGGACACAGGGAGGGGAACATCACACACCGGGGCCTATCAGGGGTTGGGGGGTAGGTGAGGGATAGCATTAGGAGAAATACCTAATGTAGGTGATGGGTTGATGGGTGCAGCAAACCACGATGGCACGTGTAACAAAACTGCATGTTCTGCACATGTACCCCAGAACTTAAAGTATAATAAAAAAAAAAAAAAAGGAAAAGAAACAAACACCATGCAACATGAAAAAAAGGAATTGCCTAATATTAACTTCATATCTGATACATCTTCAACTTATTAAAAAGCAAAAATCATGAAATCCCATGTATACCTATAAAAGAGGATATGCAGTAAAAAATGCTAATAAGAGTTACACTTAATATAATGGTTTGGGGTGTTTATTTTACCCCTCATATACTATGTTTCCTCACATTTCCTATAATAAAATGAATTACCTTAGAATAAAAATAATAAACATATTAAATAACAGGGGATTGTAAGGATATCAATAACTGATATTTTTGATGCAGTCAGTATTTTAATAAACTTTATTTTTAGACTAGTTTTAGATTTACAAAATGGAGAAGATAGTACAGAGAGTTTCCATAACCCTCCTCCTTCCACACACAAACATTATTACATTTTAGATTAGTATGGCACATTTGTTATAATTAATGAAGCCATATTTATATGGGATTAACCAAAGTCCTAGTTACTCTGATCTTCTTAGTTTTACCTAGTGTCCTTTTTCTGTTCCAGGATTCCCTGCAGGACACCACATTGCTTTTAGTTGCCATAATTCCATAGGCACCTCTTGACTGTGACAGTTTCTCAGATTTTCCTTGTTTTTGATGATCTTGAAAGTTTTTAGGAGCACTGCTCTCGTATACTGTAGGATGCTGTCCTAGTGCGACTTACCTGATGTTTTCATCATAATTAGACTGGAGTCATGTATTTTGGGGAGGTAATTCACAGAGGTAAAGTGTCAATTTCATGACGTCATAACAAGGGTACATACTATCAACCTGATTTGTGACTAGTGATACTGACCTTGATCACCCAGTTGAAATAATGTTTATCAGTTTTCTCTACTGTACAGTTCCTCTGCTTCCCTACCTCCCTTTTTAATACTGTGTTCTTTAGAAGGAAATCACAATGCATAGTCCAAACCTAAGGAGTGAAGAATTACACTGCCTCTCTTTTAGGGTAGAGCGTCTTCACAGATTACTTCTTGTTCTTCTGTGCGGGAGATTTTTCCTCCTCTGCTTATTAATTTATTCAATTATTTACTTATATAAGTATGGACTCATGAATACTTATTTCATACTTTGGGTTATGGTCCAATACTACTTTACTTCATTTGTTCCTCAAATTTTTCTAGCTTTGGCCATTAAAAGCTTGTTTTGTTGGCTCCTGTGACCCTTTGACATATCCCTATCAATGTAGGTTTGGGTTTGTTTTTGTTTGGTTTTCTGTTCGCTTCATAACTCTCTGGAACTACAAATGTTCCAAGCTCATCTTGTATATGCCCCAGTCCTAGAAGCAGTCATTTCTCCCAGAAGCTTTATTTCTTTTTGCTGGAGAATGATATTAGAAACCAAGATTGAGTGTTCGGTATGCTTGTTGGTACTAAGGTGTCATTTCTTTTATATATATCCATAGAAATATACATATCTATAAATATTTCTGTATGTAATCATCTAAACATGAGTTCTCACCAATGTCTCCAACTCTTATCCATTAGCATATAGATCATTCTAGCCTCTTCCTCTTAGTTATCTGTAAATTCCCAACTCAACAATCAGAAACCTTGTTCCCACCATCCACCATTCTTTCACATAATTGATCAATTCCAGTATACCGTTATGGCAGTGCAGGATTGTTAACCCATACCCAATGAGAAACAACCTTGTAAATGACAGTACAGGGCTTATGGTCAACTCCTTTTGCTTTTGGTGTTGCACACTCCACTGATTTTCAAACTTATTTGTGTCCGCATCTTTTTCCCTCACTCCCTTCAGTGAGGTTGTTTCACGCATTTATGGTACATTTGTTTTCTCTTTTGTAGGGGCAGAAATGTGTGATCACTTTTCTCACCCATCATAAGGGTCATGGTTGATTCTCCCATAAGGGCAGGTTAACCAGAGAAAAGCATACCAAATTTATGTTATCAAAATTTTATGTTACATAGGAGCCTTCAGGAATAAAGATCCAAAGACCCAGGGAAAACTATTTTATGCTTAGGTTTGATGAAGAACAGAAAGTGTAGAAATGTGATTGGACACAAGAGTATGATCTAATGACAACAGACTGAGACCAAATGCAGTGAGGCATCTCTGCATAGCATTTCATCTTCCCAGGTATGGAACAGAATCCCTGTGTAATAAGTGTCTTTAAAGGAGGAGTCAGCCTGGAGACAGTGGCCTGTCTAGATTGAATGGCTTGCTTTGGAAAAGAGGTGTTCTGGTTTCTATGCCCCACCTTAGGGAAGAAGAATTCTGATTTCTAAGGCTCTCCCTGGGGAATAAAATTGGGTGGGAAACAGGAGGGGAGGAGAAGTTCAGAAAGACCTTGGTTCTGAGGCTTTTCCAATTTGCATTTGTTCAAAGAACTGAGTCTGACAAGGCGCCCTACTTTGGGGGTATCCACTTGTCACATTGCTTCCTGAAATCCCCTGACTTTCTATTTATAAAAAGTAATTTGCATATATATTAAGATTCACTCTTTGTGTGATAAAGTTCTATGGGTTTTGGTGAATGCATAATCTAATGATTCTACCATTGCAGTATTATTCACTAATAGTTTCACTGTTCTGAAAAACCCTGATTTCACCTAGTCTTTCTTCTCTGCCTTCCCCTGATCTTCCGGTAATTGCTGATCAATCTTTCTCAACAGTTTTGTCTTTTCCAGAAGTCATTTGGTAGGAGCAGAAGTAGCAGCAGTAGGAGTAAAAGGAAAGAGGGGGGAACTAGAGAAGGGAGTCCTTCTCTAGATGATCAGGAACTAAAATTCCAGAAGAGTAAGTCCAAGTAAAAACCACTCAGAGAATGCCAAGACTCAAGGTGAGAAAATCCCACTCAATATATTCAAAGAGCAGAATGGAACGGAATGGAAGCAAGTGAAGAGTGAAGTAGTTGGCCAGGTATGATGACTCATACCTGTAATCCCAGCACTTTGGGAGGCCATGGCAGGAAGATTGTTTCAGGCCAGGAGTTTGAGACTAGTCTAGGCAATGTAGTGAGCCCCATTTCTATTAAAAAAAAAAAATAGCTGGGCACGTGGCATGCACCTGTAGTCTCAGCTACTCAGCAGGCTGAGGTGGGAGGATTGCTTGAGCCCAGGAGTTCAGGCTGCAGTGAGCTAGTATTGTGCCACTTCATCCTAGCCTGGATGACAGAACAAGACCCTGTGTACAGGCAGGGGAGAGTGAAGAGTGAAGAGTTTAGGATTCCGGGAAATTACTGAGAAAATTGCCTGATGGAGACTAAGTCAGCATGGACCATAACTCTCACGCTACCCGACCATATGACCTGGACAGGTCCCTTCATCTTCCTGCTCCACAGTTTTTCCCATTTGAAAAATAACAGGATTGTACAGTTAATGTGGTCCATCCCTTCCAGCTTTAAGCACTCTGTGACTCTCTTTTATTAACCATCGTTAACAACAATGATAGTCTCAATTGGTCTCGTGGATACCCTAACTCAGCCATGCACAGGACCGGCATCATTTCCCCAAGATCGCAGCATGAAGGCAACTTGGCAGAACTGGAAATAGTAGAGGGGAAAATGGAAGAAACCTACCCTCAGACTTTCCGTAGGAACTTTTGCCCTGAATTATGATGGGAGAACAATACAGGTACCCTGAAATATTTTATATACTTATTCCAAATATTAGAGTGCATTGAGGAAATTGTGAGGCTTTCAGAGTCAAAACAAAACCTATTTTGAAAGAAAAAACTCATTGTTCAGGTTTATGTACTTCTTGAAAGTAAAATCGAGCCTGGGAATTTTTCCTCTGAGATTTCTGCAACAGCCAAAGACAAATATAACTCTTTGACAAATAACCATTCGTATTATATAATGACTAAAAGAAAAAGTCTTGTCACAAAGTCTAATCTTGGGAAATAACATGCTTTGTCTAAATTAAATAGTAATAAATGAGCCAACATCTATTATTTCCGTGATTTATGCATTTGATTGCTTTACCAATAGTTCTATGAAAGGATGTGTGATAGACCTGATTGGCATTTGGCCCTTTCCTTTCAGGTTAAGAAAATCAAAGTAACTCTTGAACCCCATGACACAACACAGTTACCTTTTGCTTGTGACTCTGCCCAAAAACCTGCGACATGTATCCTATTTGTCAGCCCTTCCAGAGCTATGACTGATACCAAGAGGAAATATTTCAAAGCAAACAGCAACAATATTTGATGTCACAAGTGAAAATAAACAAAGTCCTCATTTTTGAGGCTCTCAAAGCTACAGCTAGCAATTCAGTTCTAACAGTAGCTTTACTGCCCTTTTCTGAGGCTGATATTAAAGCTTCATGGTGAGAAAATAAATTTTATCATTTTACATAGAAAAAAAAAAAGACAATTGCTGGTTTACTATTAAATCTTTTCCTACAGAGTTAGTTTTCTCTGGTGTGGTAGCCATAGTGCTCTTCCCAGATTTTCTGAGTTTTTTAACTTTTATTTTTTTAAGTTCAGGGTTACATGTGCAGCATGTGCAGGTTTGTTACATAAGTTAATGTGTGTCATACGGGTGGTTGCACAGGTTATTTCATCACTCAGGTATTAAGCCTAGTGTTCAAATTAGTTATTTTTCCTGCTTCTCTTCCTCCTCCCACCTTCCACTCTCTGATAGGCCCCAGTGTGTGTTGTTCCAAAATGACCAGAAGTAGTTTACTAACAAAAATAATAGTATCATCCTCAGTGGAGAAGAACACTTGTTTTCCAAAGTTTGTTTAACTATTTAATGCTTAGTAACCTCTGTAGAGATTACATCAATCCATAACTCAAGAACTCAAGAACACACTGGTTATACTACACCAAAACTGTGTCCTGTCTTTAAAATTTACATGAATTTGACAAAGTTTTGGGACGAGAGTGGGCCACCATCACCAAATCCATTTTCCATAAATGTAAATTATGCTTCATTTGGCCCTCTTATCCTACCAAATGGCAGAATAGTATTGAAATGTCTTGTCTTAAAGGACCATACGAGTCATCAAGGCTTGCCAATGTGAGTAATTCTGACTCCCTGTCATGGCTCAGACATATTATAAAATTAAGTGTACACATATACACAAACTCAAATAGAAATAACGACTGGGTCACATGAAGTATCATAAATAATGAATTATAAGAAAAACTTTGGGTACATATGAATTTTATTATAAACAAAAGTAGTGTAGAAAAAAAAAACAATTTCTAGACTTGCAAATCCCAAAGAGATTATATTTGTATACAGAACTGTACAATAAAAATCAAACCATTAGGTAATGGAAGCTTTTGAACTTGTTCATAAACCAAAAATATTCAATTATGTTAAACATTTAATATTTTATTGTAGTAATAGCTGACATTTACTGAATATAAAATAAAAGCTAGATTCCATATTCCATACCTTAAACTGCATTCTCCTAATTAATCTTCATTCAACTCTTAGAGCTACATAATGTTCTATGCATTTTAGAGGTTAATGTCTCACAATCATACACATTCTGGATATCCTCAAACCTAAGTGTCTCATCCCCACCAACTCTGACCTTTGTTTCTGGTCTTTCTTTTCCTTCAAAAGTGGCTTGTGTTGAGTTTTCTATCAAGACTCGAAAAGGTTGCTGACTGGACAGCAGATAGATAACAAATGTGAAAGTAGTCGTGTGGGTTATAGGCATGATGCACAGCCCTGTTTGATAATATTTGTATTTTAACAAGGTCCTTTATGGTTTTATGCAAGTGGGAATATCCCACTTCTTGGAATGCCATTGAAAAACCTTTGAGAACATGAGCCGTCTAAATCCCTCTGAATGAATAAAGGTATTGGTTGGGACTCTGCAAGTAACAAAATTTAGCTTTCAAACTTCACCATTTCCATAACAAGAAATAACTGGCTAAAGGACTTTCAAAGCAGGTGCTTAAAAGCTCTGATCGCTGGCTAAAGACAGCTGTCCACCACTGGACAATCCAACTGTGACCATGGAAGAGGAGTTAGAAGTTGACACCCCCTATTCATTCGCTGAAGATTGCTCTTTACATTATTTCTCATTCACAGTAACCTGACTTAAAGTGGCTGAAAGTGAGGTATGCTTAAGCAGACCTTCTTTAAAATTTACATGAATTTGATTTCAAATGTCTTCAAATCGGAAGTAATGATCCCAGCGCAAGACAAAGCATTTAACTTTAAGATACTTAATGGCCACTTTGACAATACGGGAAGCATTCCATATGCTTGGACACAATTTCCAGCTCTAACACTCCATAACCATGGAAGCTTTGGTATGCAGCGCTCTCTCCAAACAGTATGGCTACCCAGAGGCTCTGAATAAAACCTTGGACACTTTATAAGTTCACTCTTCACAGAGCAAAAGAAACAAAACAAATTAGATTTAAATTTACATGTACACACACACACACACACACACACACAGACACATACACACAATCCCCAACTTCTCCAAGAAACTGAGAGGAGTTAATGCAGCCCTTAAATGGTGGATTTATTTCCTTGCTGTGGCTCACACACAGAGCTGAAAACTTGGCTCAGACTGTGATGCATTTGACAAGGCCAACATCACTTGCGGCAATGCAGAGAACGGGTTGCTTATATTCTATTCCCTCCAATTCAGCTCTTTTCTCTCTTGCTATGTTTCTTTATTGCCTTCCAAATTCAGACTCTCGCTTACAAGCTTCTCTTATTCATGAACATTAAAAAACAAGCCATTGTTATCCTAAAACCCACTTGGGTATTCTGTAAGGGGAGTAAGAGGCAATAGAGGGGCAGTAAGCAATAACTGCCATCTTATTTTGTCTATTATCTGCTGCAATATCTTAAGCAGAACAACTCCCTTTCAAACTCTTTGTGATGATTTCAGAAAAAAAAAAAAAGATGACAAAGCAGCTTGCTTTGAAAGAGAGGAAAAAGACGTCGTGATTAATTCCTGTTAGAAATCCTCTCATTTTAAGAGCAGGCTAGGTTATCCTTATAATACATCAGGATTTGGTCCCGAGAGAGCTGTCAGCTGACCTCACAGGAAGCTTCTTGAGGCTGAAGCCTGTTCGTGCTGTCACTAAATGCTGACCTGCAGTTGTATTCTAAATCACTGCACACAGTGCTCTTTGAAAACGAAACCTGCAGTTTAGACATTATTGAGCTATTCCTTCAGCTCTTCAGAAAACAATCGCAAAGCTGTAGCAACACAAGTTAACTTCTTTGAAATTGAAGTAATTGGTCATTACAGTTTATTCTGTGTGAATATTGATTTGCTATCTAGTTTCTTCAGTCTTTATAATACAGTTGTTTTAGCCAACTTCTAGTTCTCGGATCTGAGTAAAACTACTGTGCATCCAGAGCTCTTATTCTGCCATTTGCGACTGTAGCAAAAAGAGCACTAGAAAATACGTCTTGGAGATCCTGCATTTTCATCCCAGCCTCATTCTTCCTAGCCATTTAATAATGCAGGAGTATCTTCCCTGTCTGTAAAATGGACATGGTAGTGGCCCTCCTTTGACCTTGCAGAGTAACTACATGATTTAAACAAAAATGCCAGTCATCCTTGATAAATGGTGTTGCCTAGAAACAAAGAAGAAAAATTACACACACAAACACACACACACATAAATACACACACAAACACACACACACACGCAACATAAATTTATTTCAATTTTTTTTCACTATACCTTATGTCTTAGATTACATGGCTTGTACCTAATAATAATTCTCTTTTTCAGTTTTAAAAAGAGAATCAGGCCAAGGAAGGTGGATCATGAGGTCAGGAGTTCAAGACCAGCCTGGCCAAGATGGTGAAACCCCATCTCGACTGAAAATACAAAAATTAGCTGGGCATGGTGGTGGGCACCTGTAATCCCAGCTACTCGGGAGGCTGAGGCAGAGAACTGCTTGAACCTGGGAGGCGGAAGTTTCAGTGAGCCGAGGTAGTGCCACTGCACTCCAGCCTGGGCAACAGAGCGACACTCCGTCTCAAAAAAAAAAAAAAGAAAGAAAATTAGCATTGACTTAAAAAAAAGTAACAAGTATAATTAAAAGAGCTGCAAGCACCAAGTTCCTATATATAGCAATTAATATAAATACTATTTCCATACATGAATTTGATATAAAAATTGAAAAAGGGCTGGGTGTAGTAGCTCACCGCTATAATCCTAGCATTTTGGGAAGCCAAGGTGGGAAGGTTGCTTGAGCCGAGGAGTTTGAGACCAGTGTGGGCAACATGGCAAGAACCCAGTCTACTAAAAATTTCTAAAAATCAGCTGGGTGTGGTGTTGTGTGCCTGTAGTCCCAGCTACTCAGGAGGCTCAGGTGGGAGTATCACTTGAGCCCTGGGGGTCAAAGCTGCAATGAACCACGACTGTGCTATTGCACTGCAGCCTGGTCAACAGAGTGAGACCCTGTGTCTAAAAATAAATGAATGAATGAATAAATATTGAACCCATTTAAAAATATTGGAAGACTATTTTCTTTGCTTAAAAAGTTATTTTTTATATGTACTATTTTTACAAGAGAATCAAAATGTACAAGGTATGTCATCATTATAAAGAGAATTTGGGCCGGGTGCAGTGTCTCACGCCTATAATCCCAGCACTTTGGGAGGCCGAGGCGGGCGGATCACAAGGTCAGGAGGTCGAGACCATCCTGGCTAACCCGATGAAACCCCGTCTCTACTAAAAATACAAAAATTTAGCCAGGCTTGGTGGCAGGTGCCTGTAGTCCCAGCTCTTGGAAGGCTGAGGCAGGAGAATGGTGTGAACCCAGGAGGCAGAGCTTGCAGTAAGCAGAGATCCCACCACTGCACTCCAGCCTGGGGAACAAAGTGAGACTCCCTCTCAAAAAAAAAAAAAAAAGAGAATTTGGAGGTGACTCTTTTTCAGCGAGCCATCCCCAGATTTGATTTAATTGTTCACAAGCCAAAATTCTTTTAAAATTAATTAGAGTCAAAGAGTTCATAATATAATAAATTTTCTAAAAGTTATCATTTCAGATATCAATGGCTTCTATCTGCATATTCATTGCTGCAGAGTTTCATTTGATTGGTTGGTTCCATGAGCAAAGACCTGTAGTAGTAAATCTCTAGCAATGCAATGAGACACTTATAACAAAAGTTATTTCTTCCTTTAGTGATTTCAGAAGTAAACTGAATTGGGAATATCTTCATTTATGGCAGCCAGCCCTTCCATTTCCTTTTTTTTTTTTAAGAATAGCTTTCAAATATTTCTTAAAACTATTATGTGAAAGCCCAAAAGTAGACAAAGAGCAGCACAGATAAGAAGTGCATGGCTATATACATGATCTCATCAGCAGGAGAACAGGGTTGGCTGAATGGAATCCCAGCCAGGCCTTTACGGCCATGCAGAGAAATGGTCATTCCTGCTGTAGGCCCAAAACAATCTGACAAAGCATCGCATCACAAAAATTAGAATTTCGAGGGACGGGAACAGAAAGTCTGATTCCTGACTATTTCAAAACTTGGCACCTAGAAATTCTGAGTGCTGATCAAGGTAAAAGAAAATGCTGTATATAAAAATGCTTCAGAAACTCTAGAGTCCTGTATGAGTATGAAGAATTCTTACCACAACTGGATTCAGAGGGCACAGCTTTGGTTTGAGGTTTGGCGGTGAGGAGGTGATAATAGTGAGCACAGAGGAAGTTTCTAAGTTGACAGCAAATTTCAGTTATCATCAATTTCCACGCAATCATGTGAACACAAGTATGTCCAGCTCAAAGTTTGCAACTGTGTTAACCAGAAGACAAATGAGGCAAACCACTTTTTTTAAAAAGGCAAGTTTCATGGATAAACAAATGTGGCATATTCATAAAGTGGAACCATACTCAAAACCAAGCAAAAAAGCGTTACGATAGATCAACATGGTGAATCTAAAAAAATGTATATTGAATAAAAAGAGCAAGATATATAAATGAAACAAACAAAAGAGAGCAAACTGTATGATTCCATTTATATGAAGCTCAAGAATGTCCAAATCAATCTATAGTAATGGAAATCACCATAGATGCGGGGTCAGGACGGTGGAATTGGCAGATTGAGTACAAGGGGGCATAAGGGAACTGTCTGAGGTGAAGGGAAGTGGTCTATGTCTTTATTAGGTATTGTTTACACAGATACATACATGTGTCAAACCTCATCTCATTCTACGCTTTAGATCTGTACATTTCTCTATTCATAGATACACTTAACCTCAACATGTTTTGTAAAAGGTCGACTTTCCCCTTTTCCCTAATCTTGTTTCTTCTTCTTCACCCTTCCTCCTCCCTATTTTCCTTCTCTCTCTCTCTTTTTCTGTATCCACAAACATACTAACCTTTTTATTTAACCTAGTTGCTCTCCATTACCTCTTCTAGTCCCTGAGGAAGTAAAGCCCTTTCTCTTTAATTTCTATTAATATTAACCTAGGTTTTGGCTGAATTAACCTTACCCAGTCCTTTGAAATTCAGAACAGAAACCTCCCTGAACTAAGGTCTGTCTTCCCTGAGCCTCTGCTTCTAAGAGTTTCCCTGACTCTCAGGGAGGGAACACGGCATTGAAGGGATGGATGGGGCAGAAGGCATTGGAGAGGGCAACGCAAAGGAGAACAGGAGTCCTTCGGAGCTCTGCTGCAAGCCCCTGTGGAACACTGATGTGTTTTTGTGTAATTCAGCTAATCAAATTGAATAATTATATTAAAGTGACTTTTTAGCATGGATTTTTGGCATATTAGACCAGAAGGACCTTTTCTTGACAACTTGCCATATTACTGATGGAAACCACTTTCAGAATCTCTAGGACTTACGAAGTTCACCAACTTAACTTACCTACTGAAGTTGCTGGATCTTAGATCAAGATGAAATTCCAACATAAAATAAATGGTCTCAGTGATTCCTGAAGAATATACCATAGTCAGACATATAGAAATGCCATGATTTACTCTCTTGGCATCTCTCTGCCTCTCTCTATCTCACTGGACATCAAATTGTGGAACTGTTGACAATAGTTATCTCTGGAAAGAGAAATAATAGAAAGCCTTCTTTATCTTATTCCTCTCTGTATTTATTTGTAGTTTTGCTTTTACAATTACTGTATTGTTTTTTATAATCACAAAAAGGCTAAAGATACCATAAAAATACTTCTACAATAAGACAGAGATGAGTGGGTAATTATAACAGTGTATACCCACATTGTGGCCCTCATTTTGAAAAAATAAATACATCTGAGCAGACTTAAAAAAATGTAATAAAAACCATTTGAAACCCTGACATGAACAGAAGTTCCTACCCTTCTGTTTTGATTTCCAAGATGACAGCTGTGTAAGCATTAATGAGACATGCAGCTTTAGATGGAAGAAACTGATCCATGTCTATAACATTTTATTAATATCTCAACATTTTGGTTTTGCAATATGGTAGATGACATGGAGCCTCTGAATTGCTAGGCCTGCTCACTATTTCTACAAAGATTAACATAGCATTGAGTCAATCCTTCGAGCCTCCATTTTTAAATATAATATTGAAATGAGAAGGTTCGATTTTGAGAAAGGCTCAGCTAAGAAGGTGCCTCCCTGAAACATAATAGAAGTTTGGTACTTGAGCTTTGAACACCGCTATGAATTAGAAAACTAGAGATGCCAGTGAACTGATGAGTTCATTTAGTGCCACATTCTGCCAAAATGTTTGTGCAATATTGGACTTCAAAATGGAACATGAGCGAAAGCTAAAAGTCATCATGAATAATTCAGATCACATCTGAATATTTGAAAAAGAAAAATATTTTATCTTGAACAGGAAAGATTATTTAGCATAAAAAATCATGATGTGGGACCAAAACCAAACAAAGGCATTTCAGAAAACACACCCTGTGCTCAGATATCTGAGAGAACTTCTAATTTACCTTGACATAGCACATGAATTGGCATCCTTTCCTTACCACCTTTTGTTCCAAGGAAGTAACACTGACCCTTCAGTGTCAGTCCAACAACTCTCTTTGCAGTGCCTGCCATGTGTCAGCACTGTGTGACACACACAAAAGATGCAAGGCATGGCCCAGACCCTAGTGCTTCAGTAAAGAATGCCCCAACAGAAAACAGAACACAGGATGGTGCTAAATGGTGCGATGCACACCACAAAACTACCGGAGGATTATATTATAACTACATATGCCATAGCCTTTGAGGGAACAAAGGGAGCATTAATTTCTTACCTGGTCCTCATTTCCCTGCTCAATCTTACACCTCACTATCAGATACATCATCCTCAAATACAGTTCCCATCACATTACTCTAGCTTAAAAACTCAAGTTACTCCCCAATGGCTTGTTTTTTGGAAAATCTTCACCCTGATCTAACATGAGCCTTCAAACCACCTTACCAGCAACCTCCTGCTATTCTCCTCACTCAAGCATCTTCAGAGTCTAGGCAGGCAAGCTAACATGTGCAGCAACCTGTAGCAAAACTACAGTGAGTATACAGACTAGGCAGAACATACCCAACAACATTTAGATTATAATTGAAAAAAAAATCTTGCGCTAGTCTGTCATCAACCTGCTGAGATGCCACACTGCACCCCAGGATGGCACAGTAAGCCCTTGGCTCTACCACAAACACTGCTTTTCTTTCTCCTCACTATTTCTTACCTGTCCCTTGGCCTTGAATGCTCACAAATCTACATCCTCACCTTCAAGGAAATCTTAAATCACCTTCCTGTAAGAAGCTTCCCAAATCCCTTCAAATCATGTGTAATCTGTCCTTCCATGTTTCACTGCTGTGGCATTTATGTAACATGTCCTTTTTAAAATAATAATTTGTGCATTTAAATTATGTTATTTACTAAGCAGAAATGAAATTCCTCGAGATTGGATATCTTCTTACTAACTTCTGGGTACATCATGTTAATTTTAGTAGGTGTTTAATACATTTTCTTTTTTTTTTTATGAGATGCTGAATTTCTTTTTATTTTAAATACATTTTCAATAAGCTAAATTGAAATCGCCATATAAGAAAATATTTTTAAAGCACTGCTCAATGTACTTACAATAGATGTGGGAGAAAGTCATGTGCATATAAGATTTTTTTTTTTTTTTTTTTTTTTTTGAGATGGAGTCTCGCTGTGTCTCCAGGCTGGAGTGCAGTGGCACAATCTTAGCTCACTGCAAACTCCACCTTCTGGGTTCAAGTGATTCTCCTGCCTCAGCCTCCCAAGTAGCTGGGATTACAGGTGCATACCACCACACCCAGCTAATTTTGTATTTTTAGTAGAGATGGGATTTCACCATATTGGCCAGGATGGTCTAGAACTCCTGACCTCGTGATCTGCCCACCTCAGCCTCCCAAAGTGCTGGGATTACAGGCGTGAGCCACCGTACCTGACTAAGATTTTTTTAATTATTTACATGGCAATTAAAGACATGCCAAGTATATGTGGAAGTGCCTACTTCCACACACCACACACAGGTTTTGTGGAAACCCTGTCTCCACAAAAAACACAAAAATTACCTGAGTGTGGTGAAACATGCCCATAGTCCTAGCTACTCAGTAAACTGAGGTGGGAGAATTGACTGAGCCTAGAGGTCAAGGCTGCAGTGAGCCATGATTATATCACTGCACTCCAGCCTGAGTGACAAAGTAAGACCCTGAGACAGACAGACAGACAGAAAGACAGACAAACAGAAAGAGAGAGACAGAGAAAGAAAGAAAGAGGAAGGAAAGAGAGAAAAAAAGAGAAAGTGAGAGAGAGAGGGACAGATGCTGGCTGTACACAGTAGCTCACGCCTGTAATCACTTGAGGGTGATTACACTAGACGGTGGATCATTTGATCCTGGGGGTTCAAGACCAGCCTGGGCAACAGAGTAAGATTTCATCTGTATTAAAAATAATTTTTAAAATAAAAAAAATTCTTATTTGGGAATGTATACCAACATTTACTCAGACTTTTTCTGTTTTCCCCAAATAGTGACTAGAACTTAAAGCTAATGGCCAGCAGCTGACTATAGTGCATTCTGAAAATTCTTGGCAGATCAGACACCTCTTAAAGGCTTTTTGAGGTGACTAAGCCATCTCATCTATGCTACAACCATCACCTCATCACAGCTTTCCCATTCAGTCCACACGCGAGTGATGCAGATCAGAACAAATGTCAGAAATGCAAGTCATCTGCTAGAAAAAGAGTTGTGTGTTTTATTTTCCCCTTTCCTCCTCATGGAAGGAGGGACGTGGTGCTCAGTACCTCGACCTAAAGCCAAGTGAGAGGGCCTCCAAGAGAATCACTTCGTGCATAAGATTCCTTCTCCCACAATTGGAAGTATGTTTATATAGACTGCTAGATGATTTCCCTTCTGAGCCTCTTTGAGCTGAGGAAAAAAAAATCAAAAAGTGAGGAGGGAAGGGAAGAAACAGTGTGGCTGTGGAGCAGCTCCCAAGCTCACAATTTGACAAGGCAAAGCTGTTCCATGAGTTTCCTGTGGGTCATACAGACATCATGGAAGAAGAGTCACGTTGAGTCATCTTGCAAGCAACAAGGGAGGCATACTCCAGGAGTAAGTTGCGGGGATACTGCTTGGTCAGGGAATAAGACAGGGAGGAAGAGGTAGGTTTGGAATGGATCTTCTGCAAGAACCCCAGTCTCCACAGAAAACACACAACTCTCCCTCCCCAGAACCAACAATTGGAAGCCTAGAACTCAGAAGGCATTGAATGTGATCGGTGTTAGAGAAACAGGACTGAGCCCACAGAAAAGACTACAAAAGCCACTAAAGAAAAAAAACTTGTCCCTGTCCCCCTTCTTCTCCTTAACACACCAAAGGATCTAGAACCAGGATTGGAAAGAAAGAGGAAGGCAAACGCAGGGAATATCCTCCCATCCTAAAGGTCTCCTAGACACAGATAAAGCCTGTGGAGGGAGAAGAAAAAGTCTAAAATTGCTCTGGAGGCTTTGAGAACTACAGAAACCAAAAATCCAAAAGCCATGGAACATGGCAAAACGTTGTCATTTCAGTAAGTTCAGCTTGCTGAAGAAAGGATTGGAGAAAATAATATGGTTTAATGTGTGTGCCCCAACAAGTTCAATTTCGGTATAACCAGCATAGAAGGATAATGAGAGAGGATATTGGAAGGATAAACTGAGTCCAGATTGTAAGAATATTGAATTATTAGGACTTGCAATTCATCCTGAAAGTAACCAGAACATTGAAGGTTTGGGACCAGGTCACTACAGGCCCCTATGAGGATTAATTGATAAGTAGTCTGTGGGTAGATTATAAGACACAGAGCCTAGAGGCATGGAGACTGGAGAGGAAGTTGTCATAATAATTTTGATGACTCATAGTAACTGGAGCCTATACCACAGGGACAATTGTTGCAATGGCATAAATGAGATAAACAGCAGTACTATTTTACATGTGGAATGAAAATATTTAGACAACCATCTAAATCTAGGGAATGAGAATAAAGGATAACTCTAACTTGAGTTGAAGTTCTTCAACATAGATTATGACTGAGAGGTGACAACATGCTAGCAGCCCTCACTCTCCATTCCTCCGGGGCCTCTGCGTCCACTCTGGCAGCGCTTGAGGGGCCCTTCAGCCCGCCATGGCACTGTGGGAGCCCCTCTCTGGGCTGGCCGAGGCCAGAGCCGGCTCCCTCTGCTTGCAGGGAGGTGTGGAGGGAGAGGTGCGAGTGGGAACGGGGGGACCAGCCCGAGTTTCGGGTGGGCGTGGGCTCGGCAGGCCCACACTCAGAGCAGCCGGCCAGCTTCGCTGGCCCCAGGCAGTGAGGGGCTTAGCACCGGGGCCAGCAGCCACAGAGGGTGTGCCAGGTCCCCCAGCAGTGCCAGCCCACCAGGGCTATGCTCAAATTCTCGCTGGGCCTCAGCTGCCTCCCCGTGGGGCAGGGCTTGGGAAGTGCACCCAGCCATGCCATAGCCTCCCCACCTCCCCAGCCATGGGCTCCTGCGCATCCCGAGCCTCCCCGACAAGCGCCGCCCCCTGTGCAGGGGCACCCGGTCCCATCGACTGCCCAGGGGCTGAGGAGTGCCGGCGCATGGCGCAGGACTGGCGGGCAGCTCCGCCTGCAGCCCCGGTGCAGGATCCACTAGGGGAAGCCAGCTGGGCTCCTGAACCTAGTGGGGACTTCAAGAACTTTTCAGTCTAGCACTCTGTGTCTAGCTAAACATTTGTAAATATACCAATCAGTACTCTGTGTCTAGCTCAAGGTTTGTAAATACACCAATCAGTACTCTGTACCTAGCTTACCTAGTGGGGACTTGCAGAACTTTTCTGTCTAGCACCTTGAGTCTAGCTAAAGGATTGTAAAGACACCAATCAGCACTCTGTGTCTAGCTCAGGGATTATAAACGCACCAATCAGCACCCTATCAAAATGGACCAATCAACTCTCTGTAAAACAAAACAATCAGCTCTCTGTAAAATAGACCAATCAGCTCTCTGTAAAATGGACCAATCAGCAGGATGTGGGTGGGGTCTAATAAGGGAATAAAAGCAGGCTGCCCTAGCCAGCAGTGGCAACTGGTTCGGGTCCCTTTCCACACTGTGGAAATTTTGTTCTTTTGCTCTTCACAATAAATGTTGCTGCTGCTCACTCTTTGGGTCCATGCTACCTTTAAGAACAGAAACACTCACTGCGAAGGTCTGCAGCTTCACTCTTGAAGTCAGTAAGACCACGAACCCACTAGAAGGAAGAAACTGCGGACACATCTGAAGGAACAAACTCCGGACTCACCATCTTTAAGAACTGTAACGCTCACCGCAAGGGTCCATGGCTTCCTTCTTTAAGTCAGGCCCAGACCAAGAACCCACCAATTCCGGACACGTGACTACCATTGGCCACTACTCCCTCACTTCTCTAACCCCTTTCCTGGAAGAAGAAAAAACAAATCTATGAATGGTGGTCATTTTGAGAGAAGTGTGAAGAGATGGGTGTGGCTTATAGTCATTTCACCTTTCCAGCTCATTAAAAACTTATCCACTCCCTGTCTGACGTATTCCTCCCAAAAATGCTATTACCACCACCACAAGTTCTTGCCTGCTCTGAAAATGCAGCTGAGGCATATGGGGGAATCTACTGAATGTGAAACAAAGGCGGTAAGGAAGGCTCATGGCACTCTGAAAGATTCACTACAAGTCCAGAAATGTGAAAATGATCCAGATTTCCTGAATCTTAGATGAGGCGTCATTTCAATACATCATAATAGTTGCTCGCTGCAGGTTCTCCTGAAGAAGGGAGGGTTTCATCAGCTCGATACACACATTGCAGGAGCATTCTAACACCATTAACTGTAGAAACTAGCAGCAGAGGAAGTTTTTCTTGCACAACTTTTTGTGTGTGTGCAAGTTGAAGAGTTCAAACACAAGCACCCATTTCCATAATACTCACCGTAATGCCTTCCATTGGTATCAGGCTTGATATTGGGGCTGACCATTTTAAGTACTTGTTTCAATCAAGACGCTAGGTGAGCATGAAGAAGCCATAAGAAATCAATGTGTCGAATTTCTGGGATTCACAGTTTCAGACCTGAACCAAGACTGGCCACAGGTTATCTAGGGAGTCTCCTGGAAATTTGCTGCCCCCTCCCCAGCTCATTCATTTATTTGCTCATGCAAAACATATTTACTAAAGACCTGCTCTGTTCCACTCATTGTGCTGTCAACTGGAACACAGCAATAAACAAAACAGACCTGCCCTCAAGTTGCTCACAGCCTTGCACAGAAGGCACCAAAGACAAGAAAAGAGAAAGTGATATCTGATATAAATGAGCAGAGGCTGCTGTGGACGTGATCAGCCAGCTTAGACTGGGAGGATGAGAAAGTGCTTAAGGTGTAAGCTGAACCTAAAGAGAAGGAGAAGTCAGTCAGGGGGAATTAAGAAGTGATAAAATATTATGTGTTCAAAAGTCCCAAGACAAGAATGAACATAAGCATGGCTAAACATGGCATAAGCAACGAAGGTCAATGAACATCACTGAGCCCTAGAAAATGGGGGCATGGGAATGGGGTTGGCGGAAGAAGAGGGGTAAAAATAGAGAGGTCATACAGACATTCAGGACCCATATCAGCAATGAACATCTTTGTAAAGGAATTTGAGATGAAATCAAGGGCCACACGCAGCAATCAAACTTATTTGGGAGAGTGGGGCAGGTAACTTTGGAGACTAAATGGGAATGAACTAGAATTAGAGCAGAACGAGATTGGCAACTAGGAAAGCAAGTAGAGGGCATGAGGATGCCAATAGTGTTGGAGTTATTGGGTAGGATGGCTCCAACAATATTGTCAAGGGCACTGGGCAGGCCTTGGTCTTGATCATAGGTGAGAGATGAGGAAAGGACAGAAGCATCCTAGAATAGAAGTATGATGTGCTGTTTTAGAGCAGGGGCTCTGCTTCTCACAGTTAATTCAGTTAATTGCTGTGTGACCTTGGCCAAACTTCTTAAACCTCTGTCCTTTGGTTTATTTATTGGTAAAATAAAAATCAGGATAAGACTCTCTATTTAGGGGGGTTGTGAAGATGGGGTAAAGTACATGAAGTGCTGAACTCTTGCCCAGCACATATCAGATGTTTGTATGAGTTAGGACATAGTCTCACTGGCTGTAACAGAAGCCCAAAACTACAGTGGCTTATATAAGACAGAAGTGCATTTTTCTTATATCCAGGTGTAAGCAGTGGTAGGAAGGTAAGGTGAATGGCCAAGGACTCTTCTACCTTGTTGCTCTGTAATCACTGGGATGAGGCACTCATTCACGTGGTCCAGGATATCCCCATTTCAGCCAGTGGGAAAAAGAAAGGGAAAAAGGACAGCATGTCCAAATTCAGCAGTTGTGTCTTTTATTACACAGAAGGTGACAATGCATATCAGGGGACAATCAGGCACTAGCAATACTTAATATATGTTAATGTTGTAGAAAGATAGTGACTGCTTGAAGGAGAGGGAAAAAGTAAAAAAAATCCATTTCTGTTGGGTGAGACTTGGTAAACCTAAAACGTAAAAAATTAGAAACTTAAAACTTTTCCAATTTTATCAAAGTAGAGGATTTAGACAAAACTATATTATCTAAGGACAATGAGGAACTCAAAGGATTTATTTCATGTAAAAGGGACATTGTAAGCATAGGAGTTCAGTCAGGCTGGTTGGAAAAAATTTTAAACGAAGTTATAGAATATAGACACAAATCTTCTTGGAAGGCCAGAAGATTTTGCAAAAGTCTCAGGATAGCATTATGGCTGAAAGCAGTCTAATCCTTACCTTGAGTAAATAGCTTAAAGTAGGTACAAAGGAATATATAGTAGTTTATCTAAATAGCTTGTTTACTCCTGTGGTCCTAAGACCAACCTTTGATCAACTACAGGTGCATAGTTGCTGTCTACTCTGGCGGGTTGGCAACCAGGTCAATTACCCTCTAGTGGTATTTACGCAAGACCTTTATCATTTAATCTATGCTGAATAAATGTGAGCTTCACTGGCTGAATGGGGCTGTGGCTGCTACTCTTTACAGCACCTTCCTTGGTGTCTGAAGGGCCCGGACCCTAGCCGGACTGACAGGTAGAATATCTGTGTCAGTGTATGTTATTCATCTGTTGTTGGATCAGAGTCTGTGGGACAGACCCCCACATGTAAGAATTAATTTAACTATTATTATTATTAAGTATTAAGTATTACTATTAATAATTACATATTATTAACTGTTTTCAAGGAGTTATTCTACTAATGAAGATTCTAATATTCATCCTAATATTGAAAGAGAAATGATTAAGCCCACAAGGGAATTTCTATGGATTACCCTTTTTATTGGCATGATATCATGGAGTGAAATATTAATGATTTTCTTCTACTCATGAAACGTCATCAAAAGAAAACAATGTCGTGAATGTATATGCCTGTGTGTGACCACTTGCTAAGACGTAGCTCAGGAGATATGGGGTGTCTCATCTGAGACAGGCAGCATTGAACAGGTGGACCTGGCCACTTCATGACTGCAATGGTTTGCTGCCCTGATGTGGCAATCCACATAACTGCAAGTCATCCTGGGCCCTAAAGCTTTGTATCTTCAAATCCCAGATCATGATCCAGGGTCTGTGTATCTCTTTTCCAAAATGATGGATTATCAGTTTGCTTTCTGTCTTTATAACTATTGTTATATTTTAAAGACAGGGTCTCTCTCTGTCTCCCAGACTGGAGTGAAGTGGCTCAATCACGGCTCAATGCAGCCTCCACCTCCCAGTTTCAAGCGATCCTCCCACCTCAGCTTCTGAGTAGCCCAGACTACAGGCGTGCACCACTACACCCGACTAAATTTTCTGTAGACATGGGTTTTGCCATTTCGCTCAGGCTGGTCTCGACTCCTGGGTTCAAGTGATCCTTCCATTTTGGCCTCCCAAAATGCTGGGATTACAGGCATGAGCCATCTAGCCCCACCCATTCTTGTTTTTAATATGGCCCTAGTGAGATCTCTATAGAAAACCTCGAATGACATCTCCACACCTCTGAGTAATATGAATCTCCTGCTGCAAAGTTGACTTATTATTTTCTTAAATTTACTTTTTCCCTCCAGACCGCATGGGTCATTTTTACTTCTTTAAGAATTGACCAAGAGTAAAATTAACAACCCTAACTGCCTGTGACTTAAACAGGGACAGATCTACGACTTTTTGTGGACAGGGCATCTTCACAAGCAGGAATATCTTACACACTGAGCTAAGATAAGAACCCTGTGGGGAGCAGACTGCATAGGCTGGGCCTCCTTAGTCTCCTCCTCACCTGACCCCAGGGCACAGTCAGCACAGACCCAGTATTCAGCTCCACATCCAGGAAAGGTCACCCAGGGACAGATCCTCCCATGAATTTTTTCCACCTCTTTTATTTGCTTAAATTAGTCCTTTTGTTATAAAGAACCATAGACTGCCATTTCGTATGATCCCTGGCTGGGTTTTGTGTGGATCAGTCCAAGAATGTAATACAATTGCTTCTCCAATTGCTCTCAGGGAAAGTCCTCCACTCCCTACAGTCTGCCTGCAAATTCAGGGTGATCAGCAGAGACTTCTGGGGATTAGAGAGCAGCTCCCTGGCCATTTCCTATTGATCGTTTAATATGATAAAAGTTTGTGGCCAGGAATGGTGGCTCATGTCTGTAATCCCAGCACATTGGGAGGCCAAGGCAGGAAGATCACTTGAGCCCAGAAATTCAAGACCAGTTTGGGCAATACAGGGTGACCCCCCTTTCTACAAATATATATATTTTTAATGATCCAGGCATAGTGGTGCTTGCCTGTGGTCCCAGCTACTTGGGAGGCTGAGGCAGGGGAATTGCCTGAGCCCGGAAGGTCCTGGCTGCAGTCAGCCATGAGAGCACCACTGCAGTCCAGCCTGGGTGACAGAGCAAGATCCTGTCTCAAAAAATTCAAAAATAAAATAAAATTTGTTATATAACCTTGAACAAGAAAGGCAAGAGCAAGCCTTAGCAAAATAATGCAAAAGTTATTATTTTATAGGAAATAGGATTCAAATCATATTAATAGGCAGGAAGGAAATCAATCCTCACAGTGGCAAGGTGAGTTTTTTCTTGGAGATTTAAGAAAAAATACAGCCATCATCCACAGGACCAGAGTTCCCCACCGCCCCCTCCCCACACACACACACAACCCACCCCATCCCTCTGTCAATTACTCAGAACTTTCTCACCTGCAAAGTCTTTTCCAGAAGAGAAAGACATTGATTTTCAGTGGATGTCTGAGGCTTCAGAATTAGTAAAGAACTGCAGAAGTTGTAAAGCGGCTTTCATTAATCTGTACAGACAGACGCTGGGCTGCTGAGAGAGGGAGGCAGGATGTGGACACCTCCCTAAGAAGGTCTTAAGTAATGGAAGCAATTTCATCAAAACCAAACATTGTTAATGTTTTATCTGATACATAAAAATTCTAGTTCATTATAGTTTTTTTGTTCTTATTGTTACTACGGATGTTTTCTCATGTTTATTGTTCATTGCTTATTTGTGTTCCTGTACCTGCATATTTGTATTCTTTGACCTCCAGTATGATATCTGATATTTTATAGCAGTAACGAGAGTGAGTATCCTTGCCTTTTTCCTAAATTTACTGGAAATCCCTCTATTGTTTCTCCCTGAAATATGATTTTCACTGTTAATTGCTGATAAAATGCTGCTTTTAAATGAAGCCATATGATTTCCAAGTTACGGAGGATGTTCCTCAGAAATGGATGTTGAGCTTCAACAAATGGCCTTTTTAGCAACTATCATATACTTTGACTCCTTAGTTACTGGTATGGTGAATAACCTGAAACCATTTCCAAATGTTGAGCCATCTTTACATTTCTGAAATATGGCATAGTGTGGTTTTAAGGTTCTGCTAGATGATGTTAGATGATGGTTTTACTTATTTTTGGTTCTGCGTTCATACGTAAGATAAGTCTGTAAATTTATTTTTTAGTGCTATCTTTCAACACTCAGAATTAGTGACTTACCACTTTCATAGAATGAGTTGCTAATTTGTATGAATGAGTCAATTTCTAGCAACTAATTTATCTATGCTTTGCAGTAGCTTAAATATCTCGAATTTTCTGTGCCTCAAAGATTGGATTGGATTTACTGCCCAGACATTGGATCTGGTGCCTACAGGTCAGGGGCAAGGTGAGAGAAAGAGCTCAGTCTTTCCTTATTGTTTCTAACTATTCTTGAACCCAAATTGCTAATATTTGCAGAAGAGTTACTTATCTAAGCCACATTTTCACATGTATTGGTATAAATGTATAGTTAGCATTCATTTAAAATTGTTAAATCTCTTCAATGTCTGAGTAAACACCTCCTTATTACTGATATTGCATATTGTATTGTCTATATGGTCTTCTTAAACAGCTCTGAAGAAAATATTTTTGCTTTCAATTTTATTAATTTTTGCTTTTATCTTCATTAATTATGTTTATTCCTTTAGCATTGCAATTCATCTGCCTTCTGAAGTGAAATGTATAGTGCGTATATTTTAAATCTTTCAAAACTTGAAAGGTTTAGTGTTTTGTCTTCACTGTCACATATTTCTAAGTATTTATTAATTTATTTTTATGTGATATAATCACATCATAAATAATGTATGGGTACTGAAGAATAACAGTTGTAAAGTTTTCTCTACTATCCCTGTTTACTACATACTTTTTACTTACCTCTTTAATCTGAGTTTTTAGAAGCATTTCTTTTTAAAAATTGTTTCTTTGTGGTAATTTTACTATCTTTCTTGACTTTGTTTTGTTTTTGCCATCTTTTAGTTATCTATTTCTTGTTCCATTGTATAGGTACAGAATTTCTACTCTGGGAACTTTATTCACACTTTTCTTTTTGCCTGATATGTAACTAATTTTTTGTATGGGAATATTTCACAGTCAACTTACTTTTAACTGGGGCCAATTTTTAGAAAACTTCTATATTCATAACTCAAAATAAAATAAATATAAATATACTTTTAGATATATGTTTTCAAAGCTATATTAAAATATATTGTATGATTTTAAATAGATTTTGATTGATTATTAAATTATGGAGTTCAGTAGATCTTAATACTTAAGTCTTCAGCATTTATTTGCTCTCCTACTCATGTCACTGTTATGGGCTAAATTGTTTCCCCATCAAAATTCATATGTTGAGATCCAAACACCCAACACCTATAACCCTATTTGAAGATGAAGTCTTTAAAGAGGTGATTAAGTTAAAACGAAGCCTTTAGAGTGGGGTCCTAATCTAAAATGACTGATGTCCTTAGAAGAAGAAGAGATACCAGGGGCTCATGCACACAAAAAAGGTCAAGTCAGACTCAGTGGGAAGGCAGCCACCTGCAAGCCAGGGAGAGAGGCCCCAGAAAAAACCAAACCTGCTGATACCTTGATCTTGGATTTCCAGCCTTCAAAACTGAGAAACTAAGTTTCAGCTGCTTAAGCCACCCTGTCTGTATTCTGTCAGCCCTAGTGGACTAATGCGGTCACTCAATGGAATGAAGTTCCTGCCACAGCTTTATGACTGAGGTCAAATGCATTCGCTATTCAACAGTTGCACCTGAACTGTTGATTTTCTTAAGTTACAGAAATGTTTCTCAGTCCTTAAATCTCCATCAAAAGTAGAAAAATAAAAAATAGTCCAAGTTCAATCAATTTATTCATTTGTGTAACTTGACTGTTCCTAACAGACATTATCTCATTGCTCATTCTTTTCTCTCTGCCTAAAATTTACCAAACCACAGCTGACCGAATTGAGGTTGGTAGTTGGTCCAAGGCTAAGAATTCGGGTCTTCTGACCCCTGGTTAATGCCCTTTTGTACTTACTACACCATTCCTTATATAGACTCAGATTTGTCTAGAAAATATACTTTTCTCTCTACCCTAACAAACCGAATTGCATGATAGTCAAACAACTGCCTTTCGTGCTTTGTGAAATGAATACTTCTGAAGCCTATCATAGGGTTTCTGATGCCTTTTTATCCAGAATAAATCAGGGTTAGTATGATAAATAATACAATCTAGGAAGAGGGTATTTCTTCCAGGACATCTGTACTGACAAGTCTGCAAATACTATTGGTTTCTTCAGATCAATCCTCTTCTGATGAAAAAGGGAAAGAATTTCTTAGATCTGAAATATTTAAGGATATAACCAAGATAGAGAGAATACTGAAAGTTTAAAACTGAAATTCACAGGAACTGCTTGAGGCCTATGTTGCCTTTAATATTCCTTTGACTAAAAGTCATTATATAATTATGCAGTAAGTCTTTGCACTATAAATCAATGGAATTCATATTAAGTAGCTTTCTTTGAAAGAGGTTAAGAGAAAGAATGGGATTGAGAAAGAGGAAACTGAGGAAAAGTATTGTAAAGAGGAAACTGAGGAAAAAGGATTGATTTTGCCTGTCTGACACAACTTTTGTTATTATTTTCCTTTCCATAATCACTAAAGATAATGCAGATAAGCAAATGGAAGAAAACAATCATTTGTGATCACACCAACCCCAGTAATTAATATTGCTTATGGACATATTTTCAGTCAGTTTTCAATAAATATTGTTTGTAAATAAAATTCTGTTTGAATTGGTGTTTTAGGTTGGGTTTCCTTAGAAAAAGACCTAGAGACAGGGATTCAAGTGCTGGTCATTTATGTGGGTGAAGATGTCAGGAGACACAGGAAGGACAGTGGAAAAGTAAGACAAGGCACAGAAGGCAGCCAAAAAAGTGTACGTACAAGGACATTACCACTGTGGTAGCTGAAATGTTCCAAATGAGGAACTCTGGGAGCCAGCACGGAACATGGACCTCAAAGCTATCTTAACAAAGTGGTGAGTAACCTCACCACTGGGGTTATGTCATGAACTCCACCAGTTATTAAATGAATGTTCATCAAGGGGTATAATTGGCCTGCTAAGCACATGTGCAAAGAACATTTAGACAAAGAGAAGTCGATGCTGGAAATTGGAAGCATAGCAAGCACATGCTGGAATAGTGAGGGTGAAGATACACAAGTGTGGCATACACAATACATAGCATCTGTTACAAATATAACGTTATTTGGTAACTTGCTTTTTTCATTTATTATACCTTGAATCTTTTATGGAATACTAAATGCTCTGAGTATGATATTGTCAATCCTTCTGGCTACATAGTAGTCTATTGAATGATTGCATAAATCTCTGATTGTTGACACTTGAGGATTCCACTTTTTCATTATAATATACAAATTGTGATAAGCATTCTTGTATCAAAATCTGTTGTGCACATATGACAATATCATTATGATAAATAGCTATCATTTGAATTACTGCATCAAAGGATATGTAACATTTTATGACTTTTGATTTGTATCACAAAGTTGATCTTTAGAAATATTGTACTAATTTACACAATTAGCAATTATGTCATTTCTGCAGTTTCCTGCCCAATACTGATCTGAAGGGTGAGGCCAACCTACATAGACTCGGGGATAACTATGCTGCCCCAGGCAGCTTGGAGGGTAGAGCATCAGTCAAAGAGTAGTCTCAGGTCTTAAGATCTGATAGAATTTGCCTTGCCAGGCTTTGTTCTTGCTTGGGAACTATCACCTCTTTCTTCCTTCTGATTTCTCCCATTTGCAGTGGGAATGTCTATCCTAGGCCTGTACACCATTGTATTTTGAAAGCACACTAACTTGTCTGATTTTACAGGTTTGTAGCTGGAGAGGAATTTTACTTCAGGATGAATCATACCTATAGTCTCCCCTATATCTGATTTAGGTGATATTTAGACGAGACTTTGGACTTTAGGGTTGATGCTGGAATTAGTTAAAACTTGGAGGGCCATTGGGATGAAATGAATGTATTTTACGCAAAAGAAGGACATGAATTTGGGGAATCCAGGGGCAGAATGCTACAGACTAGATGTTGTTACCCCCCAAATCATATGCTGGAGCCCTAACCTAAAAAGTGATGTTACTTGCAGATGGAACCTTTGAGAGACAATTAGGTTTAAGCTGAGGTCCGGAAGCCCCCAAGACACCGGAGAGATTGCTCTCGCTCCGTCTCCCCGACATGAGTGTGGCAGGCCAGATTTCTAGCAGCAACCAGAACAATCTGTTTCCACTAACCTTTCACTGTAATTTTGATGAATGCATAAGTTAAACATTAAAGAACAAGAGAAACTGGGAGTATAAGGGCAGGAATGTGAAAACAAACCTATTAAGACCCTGCCTGGGTTTTCTCAGACCCTAAAGTCTGATCGAATAATAGCATTCTTACACATATACTTTGTATCAGGACACACTTAAGAAACTTTCCAAGACTCTAGAGAAAGCTTTCCAGACTCCAGGCTCTAGTTAAAGATTAGACATAGATTGAATGAAACACTCCTGCTTGTGGGTGAACTCCCACACATAGGCATGGAGCTTAAGATATACATGAGCACTAGAAAACAAACTTGTAACTTTCAGTCTGTCTGGTGAGTTACTCTGACTTTCTCCCTGTAACCGGTTGCAGAAATAAACTCTCTTTTTCTAAATCTGTCTGCATCTGGTTATTGGACCACGAGAATAAGCAACTGGGCCTCATTCTGCTCAGGAACATGAGCACATAGCAAGAAAGTGGCTGTCTACAAGCCAGGAATAGAGCCCTTTCCAGAACCTAATCATGCTGCCACTCTGATCTTGGACTTCCAGCCTCCAAAACTGTGAAAAATAAATTTCTGTTGTTTAAGCTACCCAGTCTATTGTATTTTGTTACAGCAACCCAAACAGACTAATACATCTGGTGTCATTTCACAGCTGAGATGTAATGCCTCCTGATGATACACTGGCTAGTAACAATAAACCAGGCAGGGGACTGAGTTGGAGGGACAAGATAGCGGAACTGGTGGGAATTATGGAGAGTTAGTGTGGGTGAATTTCAACTAATACAAAACAAGAGACAAGAGAAACATAGGCAGTTGCATTTCTCCCTTTTACCTATCTTCCATGGACTACTCTGAGCTTATGATTCCTCTTTACAATTCTGGAGAGGTAATGAAGGCCAATCTAACATGCCCATGGAGCAATCCGCTGGATCTGCTTCCAACTCACTGTGTTTCATGTCTTTCTTTGCCTCACTTTTCCTTTTTCCTTTACCTTAACACACAAGTGTTTGCATCTCTATAGGCAGCAATACTTTAACTGTTGCCCCAGGCTCTGTTTTCTAGAGGACCCATGCTAAGAAATGAGTTTTTGACAAGCACCATATATTGCTTCTCAGTCTTTTGACAAGATCAAGTGTGATAAAGATGATATATTTTTATTATGGTAGAAAGAAATCCAGTGAACTTATTAAAAAAACAAAAATAACACAACACGCAAAAAATATGGAGTTGGGTCATTTTATGTTTAAGATGGTTGTTTAATACCATTGTCTTTCAGAAAGCAAGTGATAAAGTTACCAGTTATATCCTTGTATAAACACAAAGGCTGAATAATAAAACATACTTGATAAATTCATGCCTTTAAGACAATTATACCCAAGTAATATAAATTAATTACGAAGTATAAACTTAGCAGGAGGTCTCAAATATAGAATCCTTGAACATATTCATTTTAATGCTTGTCATTGACATAAATTTATTTTAAAAGTTAAACTGAATGTGCAAATAATATGAAATAAAGAGAAATATATGATATTTTGAATAAAATTAAGATTCAGAATGATGTCATTCTATAATGTAAAGTATCTCTAGCTTTCAGAGAATACTTAAATACATTGACAAGGTGAATTTCATCAAAAATAAGTCAAAGCCCCACATTTTCCTTCGGAAAATAAAATCTACATGAACTGGGTAGAAAGAACCTATTTTAGCAGCAAAGATTAAATCTAGGAACTTTGGTTGATCACAACATTTACATGAATCTCCTCTTCAAGAAGATGCATCAATAGGAGCAGTGTCCAGATGACCTGAAAGAATAGTCTGCCATGCTCAATTTTATAAGACTTTTTCAGGAATATTGATTCCAGCTTTGGAAGACAATGTAAGACTGTTAAAATAACCAACATATTCAGAAAAAAAAAGGCTAAAAGATTGAGGATCTGAAAAGCATGTTATATGAAGAGTGAATGGCTTGAAAGGAATAAGAATGTTTAACTTAGAGAAGCAAAGGTTCCTGGGAGATTTCACAACTATCTTCAAATAGGGCTATTTCAGGTCATTCTAAGAGAGAGTCAGATTTCAGATCTAAAATTGCAGATTTCAGATCATTCTAAGAGGGAAATTTCCAATGATGATGGCCAAGCATGGAATGAGAAACCCTATGGGGCAATTACCTCCCCATGACTGAAGTATCTAAACAGATGTTGCATGACCAATTAATTCATTTGTCATTATTCTGCTTTGTGGCTGAGATGATAGACCAATGACCTCTACAGGTCCCTTCAACTGTGAGTTACCTCCCTGAGGACCCTCAAAATATCCTTAATTTTGAAATTTTGAACATTTTAGGTCATAAAAGCAACCTGTAAAATATAGCTTGAAAACGATATCATGTGACTTATCATATGATACCATGATTATCATCTAACTCTAACCTTAATAAATTATTAAATTAAAAAAAATCCATACATATATTCAAAGCTTAAGACAACTAAATAACTATGTTATACAATTGTACAACGTGCATTCTTACTTTAAATGTCATTGGCAACAAGGAGTCATCAATATCTAGAAAGAAGATGGACTGTGCTGCTATAATAGCAGAACTAAAATTTGATAGAGAATTCAGATAGAGAAAAACATATCTGGATTTCTTATCAAAACTGGGACAATCACAGCTAGAGTGGGAATTCCAAGAGGCAAGAAGGCAGTGCAGTTATTTCTCACCCTAAAGAAGCAGAGAAAGACAAAATGTAGAAGTGTGCATAGCCCAAAACTGTTAGCGAAAACTGATCCCCCAAGCCTAGAGTGAAATCAGGATTCAGCAATGGAAATAATACAAACAGGTATCAGAAATGAGATGTGGAGCCAAGAATCTGGCCAGGGAGATAAAAGCAGGATCTGGGAAACAGCCTAGAACTGTCTTTCCTGGGTACCCATTTATATGAAGTTTTCTGAATACGGGGTTGGAAGTTTATAGCATTAAAAATGATAACTAAATATGAGTGTGTGTGTGTGTGTGTGTGTATGCCTTTACTTATTTTGTACACCATTCCTATCAAAGACTCCTTCAGTGTAAGATTACAACCTTCCTTTTATCTTTTTCTTTTTTTGGTGTTTATTATCCTCTCTTTTATAAAATAATGACAAAACAATGCAAATAATTTGTTTCGTTTAATGTTTTCAATGGCAATAAGAAATACCGACAAACCTGAAAACAATGCAAAGAATTTGTTTTGCTTAATGTCTTCAATGGAAATAAGAAATACCGACAAACCTGGGCCATCCCTTCCATTAGTTTTTCTTGTAATTTCACTAGTCTATGAAATTTTAAAATCTGCAAGTGGTTGACCCAGAACATGCATTCATATTTGCAACTTTGGTGAGGCAGTCAGGATGATATATTTTGACTAAAGAAAAAAGTTTGAAAAGAATCAATTAATCTAGTAATAATTATACAAATTATTTCTATCACAAAACATTGTTTTATTAATGATGAGACATTAAAAATTTCTAAATTAACATTAAAATGTTACAAAGACTTCATAGGGTTCTTTTTTGTTTCATTTTGTTATTTTGGTAATGCTTTGGTGAATGCTAGTTAACTAGCTTTCTTCTTCTATGAGTTGTACATGCTCATTTACAAAATGCAAATAAGAAAAAAAACAAAGATAATTATTTTCAATATTTAGATTTATCAAACTTAAAATATTAAATACCATTACCCCTAAATATACCTAAACACATAAAAGAATTTTTAATATTTTAATATCAAGTAAAATGTATCTATGATATAAGATGATAGTTTGAATCATGTGACTATGACTGAGTTAGGCTGGGTTCTTATTCCAACTACTGTATGGATATTTTGAGTATTAACATGACTCCTTAATATTAACTATATGCATATTTATACTTATAAAATTTAAGAAGCAGTGTGTTACCCATTAGGCCACAGATAAACATGTTTTTGTTTCTGAGCCTATTTCAAAATCTCATTATCTGGATTCGGCACAGTGGCTCATGCCTGTAATCCCAACACTTTGGGAGGCCGAGGTGGGTGGATCACGAGGTCAGGAGATGGAGACCAGCCTGACCAACATGATGAAACCTCGTCTCTATGAAAAACACAAAAATTAGCTGCGTATGATGGGGCACGACTGTGATTCCAGCTAGTCAGGAGGCTGAGGAAGGAGAATCACTTGAACCCGGGAGGTGGAGGTTGCAATGAGCCGAGATCATGCCACTGCACTCCAACCTGGGCGACAGAGTGAGACTCTATCTCAAAAAAGAAAAGAAAAATAAAAAATCTCATTATGAGGAGAAAATGACATAATGAATACACAACTGTAAGTTGTTTTTAATAAAAAACATGTCACAATACTAAAGTGAAACCAAACATAATTTAATACTATTCCTAAGCAAACAATTAAAATGCATATCAAAATCTTAATGTTTTATATTGTTGTCTTCAATTTTCACTATGTAAATGTTACAGAGTTCCAATTGATAGAATGCTAGATAATATGTTGCCTACCTTATCTAACCACCAATATTACAGATGTACATATCAAAAATGAAGAAATTAAACATGACACGTGACATTCATGTAGAGGTTAAAATTATCATTTCTGCAAGAGCTAAATTAGAAGCCCTAAAACAATGTTTGTCATTTTCTTTTAATAACATGTTCCAAATTAAGAAAGCAGCATGTTAAGCATAAATCTTAATGTATGAACTTCCTTAGGGAATGAAATAAATTCTGGGTGACTAAGTTGTTTTAAAAATAACTTTGCATTCATTAATGTTAAATAATATTGAAGAAAACCTTAACACCAGCTCACCATTGTACTTTCAGCTTGATAAATGAAGTGTCATCAAAAAAGTTAATCAGATAACATTTATATAATTTCACTTTTAAGATAATTTTCCTCCTAATCATCTGCCAAAATTCAAGAGAGAAATGGAATCTTTTCTCTGCATAATTTTCCCCAGCAGACTGCCACTGCCAGCAGCAGTTGGTTAATAATAGATGCTCAGCATCTTAGAATATTACTGGTATAGACAGCACAGAGCCTAAGGTTAACACAGAGGTCACTTAGGGTCATTCTGCTCAATAGATCTGCAATCATAATTTGCTAAAGCTCTGTTCCTTATAGTTTGAAAAATTTGGGTTATGAGAAGTAATTATATTGTTAAAAGAGAAACTTTAGCTGAATTAAATTTAAGAGTTTCATTCATGAATCAGACAGCCTCCCGAGCCAGAGTAGGCTCAGAGACTCCAGTGCAACAACATGGTGGAAGGAGATTCATGGGCAGAAAAAGCAAAGTGATATACAGAAAATGGAAGTGAGGTATAGAAACAGCCAGACTGGGGCCGGGCGCAATGGCTCATGCCTGTAATCCCGGCACTTTGGGAGGCCAAGGCGAGCAGATCACAAGGTCAGGAGATGGAGACCATCCTGGCTAACATGGTGAAGCCCTGTCTATACTAAAAATCCAAAAAATTAGCTGGGTGTAGTGGCGGGTGCCTGTAGTCCCAGCTTCTCGGGAGGCTGAGGCAGGAGAATGGCCTGAACCAGGGAGGCGGAGCTTGCAGTGAGCTGAGATTGCACTCCAACCTGGGTGCTGGGTGACAGAGCGAGATTCTGTCTCAAAAAAAAAAAAAAAAAAAAAAAAAAGACACAGCCAGATTGGTTACAGCTTAGCACTGGTCTTGTATGAACACAGTTTTAACAGTTGGCCACCTTTTATTGGCCAAAACTCTGTGACTGGCAAAAGAGTAGGCTACAGTGTGTCTGCAGTTCCATTTAGGTTACAGTCCATGATGTACAGAGGAACCTTTAGGCTGAACTTAAGATATATGAGGAGGCAGTTTACTTGGCTTAACAATATCAGAGAAACACAACTTACAATTTAATGTTAGGGATTCTTCTTTCTCAAATACCTTCTCATTCCTTATTCTTCTCCTCTTCCTTTTTCTCTTTTTATTACTAATTTCCTATTTTTGGAAATCTATCTCCAAAGCTCCAGTCTCCCACCATGCTACTTTATCCTCCATTCCAGCTGTTTCTTCTCCTCATCTGATTTACCTATCTTGTTTGTCACACAACATAGGAAAATGTAACTTGCTCAAGTTTTTTAATGCAGACCAGTTCAAGTTCCTCTGAACAGTATTGCCTTTCACAGTGCCTACAAAAACCAACATCAGCGTCATTTCTTTAAAATTCAAAAGTGTTTTTCAGTTTAAAGGCTCACAAGTAAAGTTCTGAATTACTTAGGATGATGTAACCTAAAATTACCATGGTCAAATATTCTCTACTGAATGACTATGGTGAAGAATAAATTCTCTGGAGCTGACTTAAAGCAACTAGGCCCTACCAAAGAATGCACATATGTTAGGGAGTTAGGGGTATAAGCCTGGTAATGGTGTGTAGGCAGCAGCCAAAGTTCAAGAGTTCTAGACATGCATGAAATACGTGTTCATCATCCGAGTCAAATATTCTTAGCTTTTCCTTATTTATGCCCAGTCACACTAGGGAAAAATCAGTTATTAAATCAGTCACTTCAGCTTGAAAGGCCAGGTCACCTACAAAGGGAAACCCATCAGACTAACAGCAGACCTCTCAGCAGAAACCCTACAAGCTAGAAGAGATTGGGGGCCCATATTCAATATTCTTAAAGAAAAGAATTTCCAATCCAGCATTTCATATCCAGACAAACGAACCTTCATAAGCAAAGGAGAAATAAGATCTACTTTTGACAAGCAAATGCTGAGGGAACTCATCACCATTAGGCCTGCCTTGTAAGAGCTTCTAAAGCAAGCACTAAATATGGAAAGGAAAGGATGTTACCAGTCACTACAAAAACACACTGAAGTAAGCACACCAGTGAGACTATAAAGAAACTACATAACCAGGTCTGCAAAATAATCAGCTAGCATCATGATGACAGGATCAAATTAAAATGTAAATGGGCTAAATGTCCCAATTAAGATACAGAATCGCAAGAATGGCAAGCTCGGTAAAGAGCCAGGATCATTTGGTATGTTGTCTTTAAAAGACCCATCTTAAGTGCAAAGACACATAGGCTCAAAATAAAGGCATGGAGGAAAATTTACAAAGCAAATGGAAAACAGGAAACAGCAGGGGTTGTAATCCTAGTTTCTGACACAACCAACTTTAAACCAACAAAGATCAGAAACGACAAAGGCGGCCATTACATAATGGTAAAGGGTTCAATTAAACAGGAAAAGCTAATTATCCTAAATATACATGCACCCAACACCAGAGCACCCAGATTTATAAAGCAAGTTTTTAGAGACTTACAAAGAGATTTAGACTCCCATACAATAATAATGGGAGACTTCAACACCCCACTGTCATTATTAGACAGATCACTGAGACAGAAAATTACCAAAGATATTCAGGACCTGAACTCAGCTCTGGATCAAGTGGACCTGATAGATATCTACAGAACTCTCCACCCAAAAACAGAATATACATTCTTATCGCCTCATTGCACATACTCTCAAATTGATCAGATAAATGAAAACACTCCTCAGCAAATGCAAAAGAACTGAAATCATGACAGTCTCTCAGACTACAGTGCAATATAACTAGAACTCAAGATTAAGAAATTCATTCCAAACCACAAAACTACATGAAAATCGAAAAAACTGCTCCTGAATGACTCTTGGGTATATAATGAAATTATATGAAACTAACGAAAACAAAGAGACAACATTCCAGAATCTCTGGGGGCCCAGCTAAAGCAATGTTATAGCACTAAATGCCCATATCAAAAAGCTAGAAAGATCTCAAGTTGGCAATATAATGTCTCAACAACAACAACAACAACAGAAAACTAGAGAACCAAGAGCACATAAACCCCAAAACTAACAGAAGACAAAGAAAAAAAAATTATACATGAACTGAAAGAGATAGAGACATAAAAAAAATTCAAAAGATCAACAAATCCAGGAGCTATTTTTTAAAAAATAATAACAATAATAATAATAATAATAAAATAGACCACAGGCTAGATGATCAAAGAAGAAAAAACAGAAGAATAAAATAAACACATTCAAAAATGATAAAGGGTATATCACCACTGACCCCACAGAAATACCAGCAACCATCAGAGAACACTCTAACACCTCTATGCACATAAACTAGAAATTCTAGAAAAAAATGGATAAATTCCTGGACACATACACACTCCCAAGACTGAACCAAGAAGAAATTACATCCCTGAATGGACCAATAACAAGTTCTGAAACTGACGCAGTAACAAATAGCCTGCCAATAAAAAAAAGCCCAGGACCAGATGGACTCATGTCTGAATTCTACCAGAGGTGCAAAGAAGAGTTGGTACCATGTCTACTCAAACTATTTCAAAAGATGAAAAGGAGGGACTCCTCTCTAACTCATTCTATGAGGCCAGGATCATCCTGATACAAAAACCTGCCAGAGATACAACAAAAAAAAGAAAACTTCAGGCCAGTATCTTTGACCAACATCCATGCAAATATCCTCAATAAAATACTGGCAAATCAAATCCAGCAGCACATCAAAAAGCTTATGCACCATGATCCTTCATTCCTAGGATGCAAGCTTGGTTTAACATAGGCAGATGAATAACCGTAATTCATCACATAAACAGAACTAAAGACGAAAACCATATGATAATCTCAATAGATGCAGAGAAGATCTTTGATATAATTCAACATCCCTTCATTTTAAAAACTCTCAATTAACCAGGGATTGATGGAACATACCTAAAAAATGATGGGAGCCATTTATGACAAAACCACAGTCAATATCATACTGAATGGGCAAAACCCGGAAGCATTCCCCTTAAAAACCAGCACAAGACAAGGATGCCCTCCCTCACCACTCCTATTTAACATTGGAAACTCTGGCCAGGGCAATCAGGCAAGAGAAAGAAATAAAGCATATTCAAATAGGAAGAGAGGAAGTCAAATTGTCTCTGTTTACAGATGACATGATTCTTTATCTAGAAAACCCCATCGTCTCAGTCCAAAAGCTTCTTAAACTGACGAGCAACTTCAGCAAAGTCTCAAAATGCAAAATCAATGTGCAAAAATCACAAGCATTCCTATACACCAACAATAGACAAGCAGAGAGCCAAATCATGAATGAACTCCCATTCACAGTTGCTACAAAGAGAATAAAACACCTAGGAATACAGTTGATAAGGGATGTGAAGGACCTCTTCAAGGAGAACTACAAGCCACTGCTCAGGGAAATCAGAAAGGATACACACAAATGGAAAAATATTCCATGCTTATGGATAGCAATAATCAATATCATTAAAATGGCCATACTACCCAAAGTAATTTATAGATTCAATACTATCTCCATTAAACTACCATTAACATTTTTCACAGAATTAGAAAAATCTACTTTAAACTTCATATGGAACAAAAAAAGAGCCCAAATAACCAAGACAATCCTAAGTAAAAAGAACAAAGCTGGAGGCATCATGCTACCTGTTATCAAACCATATCACAAGACTACAGTAAACAAAATAGCATGGTACTGGTACAAAAACAGACACATAAACCAATAGAACAGAATAGAGAACTCAGAAATAAGACCACACACCTACAACCATCTGATCTTTGACAAATCTGACAAAAACAAGTAATGGGGAAAGGATTCTCTATTTAATGTATGGTGTTGGGAGAACTGCTTAGCCATATGAAGAAAATTAAAACTGGACCCCTTCCTTACACCATATATATAAAAATTAATTCAAGATGGATTAAAGACTAATATAAAACCCAAAACTTGGTTGGTCATGGTGGCTCACACCTGTATTCCCAGCACTTTGGGAGGCTGAGGCAGGTGGATCATGAGGTCAAGAGTTCAAGACAAGCCTGACCAACATGGTGAAACCCTGTCTCTACTAAAAATACCAAAATTAGCCAGGCATGGTGGTGTGTGCCTTTAATTCCAGCTACTCAGGAGACTGAGGCAGGAGAATCACTTGAACCTGGGAGGCAGAAGTTGCAGTGAGCCGAGATTGTGCCACTGCACTCCAGCCTGGGTGGCAGAGCAAGACTCCAAAGAAAGAAAAAAATATACACCCCAAAGTATAAAAAACCCTGGAAGAAAATCTAGGCAATAGGCAATACCATTCAGGACATAGGCACAGGCAAAGATTTCATGATGAAAATGCTAAAAGCAATTGCAACAAAAGTAAAAATTGACAAATGCTATCTCATTAAACTAAAGAGCTTCTGCACAGCAAAAGAAACTATCATCTGAGTGAACAGACAACCTACAGAATGGGAGAAAATTTTTGCAATCTATCCATCTGACAAAGGCCTAATATCTGGAGTCTACTAGGAACTTAAACAAATTTACAAGAAAAAAACCAACCATTAAAAAGTGGGCAAAGGAAATGAATAGACACTTCTCAAAAGAAGACATTCATGTGGGCAACAAATATATGAAAAAAGGCTCATCACCACTGACTATTAGATAAATATAAATCAAAACTACAATGAGATACCAATGCATTGTAGATACCAATGTTCTCCTAGACAGAATGGCTATTACTAAAAAGTCAGAAAACAACAGATACGGGCAAGGTTGCAGAGAAAAAGGAACGCTTTTACACCCTTGGTGGGAGTGTAAATTAGTTCAACCATTGTGGAAGACAGACCGGAGTTTTCTCGAAGACCTAGAGGCTGAAATATCATTTGACCCAGCAATCCCATTACTAAGCATATACCCAAAGGAACATGAATCATTCTCTTATTAAGATACATGCACACATATGTTCATTGCCCCACTATTCACAATAGCAAAGACATGGAATCAACCCAAATGCCCACCAATAATAGACTGGATAAAGAAAATGTGGTACACATACATCATGGAATACTATGCAGCCATAAAAAGAAACAAGATCATGTCTTTTGATCTCCATGGATGGCGCAAACTAATGCAGGAACAGAAAACCAAACACTGCATTTTGTCATTTATAAACAGGAGCTGAACAATGAGAACACGTAGACACATGGTGGGGAAGAACACACACTGAGGCCTATTGGGGTTGGGGGTGAGGGGAGAGAGAGCATCAGGAAGAATAGCTAACGGATGCTGGGCTTAATACTTAGATGCTGGGTTGATCTGTGCAGCAAACCACCATGGCACAAGTGTACCCATGTAACAAACCTGCACATCCTACATATGTACCATTGAACTTAAAATAAAAGTTGAAGTAAAAAAAAAAAAAAAAAAAAAAGATAGTTACTTGAGTGAGTGGGGGAGGCAGAGTGCACACACATAAAAGATTACCCCTTATTATGAATTCTGTAGCAATTTTTCTTAGATAAATAACACATTTTTCTTACTTTCACCATTAGCTACCCAAATAAACAGTTAAGTAGATTTCCACTTCCAATCATGAAGGAGTATTAGAACCCAGAACTAATCTCCTGCCATAAACAATTAGAAAATTAAACAATATATAGAAAATAAACACTATTTTCATATGTTGGACTACACAGGTAGTGCAGGGCTATAATGGCAGAGAGAGAATGGACACGATACGGTAAACCTTGTAATTGTTCACATTTTCTACTTGAGGCAATTACCAGACAGCAGCATGGGGCCAGGGGTGAGAGTGATCTGGAACAGCCTAGTGAAAGAGCTCAGATTTCAGAGAGGCAGAAGTGGCTAAAATTTCCACAGACATAGAATACGCAGAGAAAACATTATAGAAATTTATATTGGGGTAACTTTAAGTCTGTGACTGAATATCCCTCTGTACATACACAGGGAGAACTCCCATGATGCCAAGCTAGGGGAAACTTCTAGGAAAGGAGAAACTGTAGAAAACTGTAGATGGAAAATTCTAGAGTTCACATAAGGCCTGGAGTCATTCAAGCTTCCAGTAGCTACAGTAAAAGGCCTGTTAGAAAAAAATGTCGAACACACTCAAAAGTGTTTTTACCTATTCTCTTACTCAACAATCCAATCAGCACAGAAGACACTGTGATCAAATGTGTGAGGGTTTACCCCACACACCAAATGGCAGACACCAGCTGGGTTTCCTCTAATTCAATTACAATCTGACAATATCTTCCCGGGAAAAATGTCAGATCCCACAGGGTGAAGGCTGAATCCCGCAAGACTGTCCCTACCTTCAGATACCAGTCACAAGTTTGGGCCTCCAGAACTTCTGACTGAGCAGCTTCAAGTTGGGGTTCCCACAACTCCCTCTTTGGATCCCATTTATTTGCTACAGTGGCTCACAGAACTCAGGGAAACACATTTACCAACTTATTATAAGGTATATTACAAAGGACACAGATGAAGAGATGCATGGGATGAGGTACAGGGGAAGGGGTACAGAGCTTCCTTGCCCTCCCCAGATGCGCCACCCTCCAGCAACCGCCACACGTTCAGCTATCCTAAAGCTCTCAAACTCTGTCTTCTTGGGCCGTATATGGAGACTTCATCGGACAGGCATGGTTGAACGATGGACAGGCATGATTGAACGACGGACAACCATGTCACAATGTGATTAGACAAAAAGGGTATGATCTAAAGCCTGCAAGGGCTTGCTGTTCAGACCCTTCTTGGTCTCTCTGTGCAGCATTCCTTCCTCCAGGGTACAGGGTACAGCCCCCCTGGAATGAGGGTTTATGACCCCCAATCAGGTGAGAGTCCTGCCTTGGGCAGGTGAAAGGAGGACAGGAGTAGATGAGAGACAGACAGAGAGAGAGAGAGAGACAGAGAGAGAAAGGGGGGGAGGGGGGAGAGAGAGAGAGAGAGAGAGATTCTGTCTACTATAACAGGGGCTATGGGAGTTATGAGCCAGAAACCATGGTTGAACATCCCAGTGAACAAAAAGAGTATTCATTAGAAACTGCATAAGGGCTAGGCATTAAAACTGGGGCTAACGTAAAGGTAACTCCTGTTACTTTTAACGTAAAGGAGCTTTAAAACAAGTCTCAAAATGATCAAACTGATAACGAGTTAACCTTTCTGTCTACCAGAACAAAGTCCAGTACTCGTTGTCGGAAAACAACAAAATCTAGACATTCAAAAATGGAAAATTTTAAATAACTGGATAAAGAGGAAGGAAAAATGTCACCAATAACGAGAAGAAAAGTCAGGCAATTTTAAAACACACTTAAACATGACATAGATGATCAAATTTATAAATAACAAGGGATGTTAAAACAGTTTACTTAAACATGCTATATACGCTCAAGGATATAAGAAAAAATTAAAATCATAAGAGAAATAGAGGATATGAAAGAGAACATATTAGAACTTCAAAGAATATAAAAATAAAATTTCTGAAATAAAAACATCACAGAATAAAATTAAAAGCAGATTAGACACTGCATAAGTAAAGATCAGTGAACTGGAAGGGATAGTAATACCACTTTCCAAAATGAAATGTAGAAAAGGAAATAAAGGTTGAAAAAATAAGCCTCAATGACATGTGGGAAAATATCAAATATTTAATGCATGCATAATGAAGTCCCCATAAGAGACAAAGGAGAACAGGAAAGAAGAAAAAAAAAGAAAATCATAACCAATATTTATCTAAATTTGATGAAAATGGTAAACCCACAGATGAAATATGCTGAACGAATCCTAAGTAGAATTAACATAAAGAAAATCACACATGGCTAATTGTAACCAAATTGCCAAAATCCAGTGATAAAGAAGAAAAAGTTTAAAGGAGCCAGAAATAAAAGACATTGTTTCAGTGCAACAAGGAATGATTGCAGATTCATATCAGAGATATGCATTTTAGAAGACAATCAAATGGCAATCTTTTAAAGAACTTAAAGGAGAGTGGGGGTTGTGATGCCCCCCTAAATATTTTTAATTAATTAAAATTTAATTTTTAAAAATTATTTTTAGAGACAGGGTTTTGCTCTGTTACCCAGGCTGGAGTACAGTGGCACAATCATGGCTCACTGTAGCCTCAACCACCTGGGTTCAAGTGATCCTCCTGCCTCAGTCTCCCAAGTAACTGGGACCACAGGTGCATGCCATCATGCCTGCCTAATTTTTTTTTATTTCTTGTAGAGATGGGGTCTCACTATGTTGCCCAGGCTGGTCTTCAACTTGACCTCAAGTGATCCTCCTGCCTCATCCTCCCAAAGTGTCAGGATTAGAGGTGTGAGTCACCATGCCCAGCACTCCCTAGAATTCTATATCCAGCAAAAAAATCTTTCAAAAATGAAGGCTAATGAAAACAGAAACTAAGGCAAACCTGCACCACAAGAAATGTTAAAGGAAGTTCTCGCAAAAGGAAAACGGCACTAAAAAGAAACATGTATCTACAGACAAGACAAAGAAGGTTGTAAGTGGTAATGCTGTGGGAAAATACTACAATATATGTTTTATTCATTGTTTAATTTTTTTAAACACATGGCCCACCTTCTTCATTGTCTCACATATGTATGTGTAGCATATTGCTTATTCTTCTTGGCCTTTTACAGTGGCCTGCATCATGCCCAGAGCCCCTAGTTGCCAATGTCTTAGGAACCCCTGTAATATCATGTCCTGGAAGCACAAGGATTGCCCTTCCATGAGAACTGGTGGTTGCTGCCAGAATACATTTGTGGAAAAGAACAGGAATCATGTGACTCATCATCTAATGGCTTACTTGCCTTCGTTAAAAATGAAAATATGCAATAAGAAAATATATTTTTGGTCTGAAAATGCTTTTTGGAAAAAAAAAAGAAAAAATATATAAGTGACTGCTCAAAGTAAAAACCATAGCAAAAGTAATGTATTCTGGAGTTTATAATCTATGAAAATTTAAAATTAATGGCACTATTGTTTTAAAAAGTAGAATGGACTTAAAGTATAATGTTGTAAGATTTATATTTTATAAAGAAGTTTTATAATATTATTTGAAGGTAGACCATAAAATTACATCTTATATTGTAGACCTTACAGTAATTACTAATAGAGACATATAAATAATACATTGATAGTGGAGATAAAATGTGATTATAAAAATTGCTTGCACCAAAGGAAGGAAAAATAAAGGAAGATGGCACAAAACAAATGCTGAAAATAAAAAATAAGCAACAATATGGCAAGTTTAATTCTACCTCGTAGATACTCACAATAATTTTAAATGTTCAAAATGCATCAAAAGGCAGAAAGTATCATATTGGATGAAAAGACAAGATTCAACTACATGCTATCTACAAGAAATTCATTTTAAATATAAAAAAATAAAAATTCACTTTAAATATAAATCTAAATAAATAATAAGCAGCTATCTACAAGAAATTCACTTTAAAAATGTAGATTAAGAGTAATGGGAAAAGTTATATAATGCAAACACTAATAGAAGGAACCTGGTGTTGCTCTTAACATGAGACAAGAGAGTCTTCGTAACAAGAAATACTGCAAGGAATAGAGACAGAAGCTGCATAATGTTAGTGTGGTCAATTCATCAAGAAGATATAAAAAATACAAAACAAAAATGCATGATCTAGTAACATAATTTCAAAACACATGAAGTAAAAAATGAAAACACAGAAGTAGTTAAAACCATAATTATGTTAAAACCAAAAATTATATTTCAAGATGTCAGTACTTCATATTCTAAACAGATTGACAGAACAAGAAGGCAGAGAAATCAATAGAAATACACAAGACCTAAAAAACGTCAAGAATCAACTTGGCTTAACTGACACAGAGAACACCCTGTCCAACATCTGACAAATATACTTTCTTTTCTTTTTTTTCTTTTTTTTTTTTTTTTGAGACGGAGTCTTGCTCTGTCGCCCGGGCTGGAGTGCAGTGGCCGGATCTCAGCTCACTGCAAGCTCCGCCTCCCGGGTTTACGCCATTCTCCTGCCTCAGCCTCCCGAGTAGCGGGGACTACAGGCGCCCGCCACCTCGCCCGGCTAGTTTTTTGTGTTTTTAGTAGAGACGGGGTTTCACTGTGTTTCTTTTCAAATGCACATGGAATATTCACCAGTAGACACCATGTGCTTATCCCCAAAACAAGTCTCAATATATTTAAAAGGAACAAAATAATTCAAAGTATGTTCTCTAACAATATGCAGTTAAATTGAGCAATAAAACAGACCACTATCTATGAAAAGGTCCAAAATACATATATGGAATTAAATAACACACATCTCAATAGGAAATCACAAGTTACATTAGAAAATATTTTAAGGGGGGCGGAGCAAGATGGCCGAATAGGAACAGCTCCAGTCTCCAACTCCCAGCGCGAGCGACACAGAAGACCGGTGATTTCTGCATTTTCAACTGAGGTACTGGGTTCATCTCACTGGGGAGTGCCGGAGGATTGGTGCTGGTCAGCTGCTGCAGCCCGACCAGCGAGAGCTGAAGCAGGGCGAGGCATTGCCTCACCTGGGAAGCGCAAGGGGGAAGGGAATCCCTTTTCCTAGCCAGGGGAACTGAGACACACAACACCTGGAAAATCGGGTAACTCCCACCCCAATACTGCGCTTTAAGCAAACAGGCACACCAGGAGATCATATCCCACACCTGGCCGGGAGGGTCCCACAGCCACGGAGCCTCCCTCATTGCTAGCACAGCAGTCTGTGATCTACCCGCAAGGCAGCAGCGAGGCTGGGGGAGGGGCGCCCGCCATTGCTGAGGCTTAAGTAGGTAAACAAAGCTGCTGGGAAGCTCGAACTGGGTGGAGCTCACAGCAGCTCAAGGAAACCTGCCTGTCTCTGTAGACTCCACCTCTGGGGACAGGGCACAGTAAACAATAACAAACGCAGCAGAAAGCTCTGCAGACACAAACGACTCTGTCTGACAGCTTTGAAGAGAGCAGTGGATCTCCCAATACGGAGGTTGAGATCTGAGAAGGGACAGACTCCCTGCTCAAGTGGGTCCCTGACCCCGGAGTAGCCTAACTAGGAGACATCCCCCACTAGGGGCAGTCTGACACCCCACACCTCACAGGGTGGAGTACACCCCTGAGAGGAAGATTCCAAAGCAAGAATCAGACAGGTACACTCGCTGTTCAGAAATATTCTATCTTCTGCAGCCTCTGCTGCTGATACCCAGGCAAACAGGGTCTGGAGTGGACCTCAAGCAATCTCCAACAGACCTACAGCTGAGGGTCCTGACTGTTAGAAGGAAATATCAAACAGGAAGGACACCTACACCAAAACCCCATCAGTACATCACCATCATCAAAGACCAGAGGCAGATAAAACCACAAAGATGGGGAAAAAGCAGGGCAGAAAAGCTGGAAATTCAAAAAATAAGAGCGCATCTCCCCCGGCAAAGGAGCGCAGCTCATCGCCAGCAACGGATCAAAGCTGGACGGAGAATGACTTTGACGAGATGAGAGAAGAAGGCTTCAGTCCATCAAATTTCTCAGAGCTAAAGGAGGAATTACGTACCCAGTGCAAAGAAACTAAAAATCTTGAAAAAAAAGTGGAAGAATTGATGGCTAGAGTAATTAATGCAGAGAAGGTCATAAACGAAATGAAAGAGACGAAAACCATGACACGAGAAATACGTGACAAATGCACAAGCTTCAGTAACCGACTCGATCAACTGGAAGAAAGAATGTCAGCGATTGAGGATCAAATGAATGAAATGAAGCGAGAAGAGAAACCAAAAGAAAAAAGAAGAAAAAGAAATGAACAAAGCCTGCAAGAAGTATGGGATTATGTAAAAAGACCAAATCTACGTCTGATTGGGGTGCCTGAAAGTGAGGGGGAAAATGGAACCAAGTTGGAAAACACTCTTCAGGATATCATCCAGGAGAACTTCCCCAACCTAGTAGGGCAGGCCAACATTCAAATCCAGGAAATACAGAGAACGCCACAAAGATACTCCTCTAGAAGAGCAACTCCAAGACACATAATTGCCAGATTCACCAAAGTTGAAATGAAGGAAAAAATCTTAAGGGCAGCCAGAGAGAAAGGTCGGGTTACCTACAAAGGGAAGCCCATCAGACTAACAGCAGATCTCTCGGCAGAAACTCTTCAAGCCAGAAGAGAGTGGGGGCCAATATTCAACATTCTTAAAGAAAAGAATCTTAAACCCAGAATTTTATATCCAGCCAAACTAAGTTTCATAAGTGAAGGAGAAATAAAATCCTTTACAGATAAGCAAATGCTTAGAGATTTTGTCACCACTAGGCCTGCCTTACAAGAGACCCTGAAGGAAGCACTAAACATGGAAAGGGACAACCGGTACCAGCCATTGCAAAAACATGCCAAAATGTAAAGACTATCAAGGCAAGGAAGAAACTGCATCAACTAACGAGCAAAATAACCAGTTAATATCATAATGGCAGGATCAAGTTCACACATAACAATCTTAACCTTAAATGTAAATGGACTAAATGCTCCAATTAAAAGACACAGACTGGCAAACTGGATAAAGAGTCAAGACCCATCAGTCTGCTGTATTCAGGAGACCCATCTCACACGTAGAGAAATACATAGGCTCAAAATAAAGGGATGGAGGAAGATTTATCAAGCAAATGGAGAACAAAAAAAAGCGGGGGTTGCAATACTAGTCTCTGATAAAACAGACTTTAAACCATCAAAGATCAAAAGAGACAAAGAAGGCCATTACATAATGGTAAAGGGATCAATTCAACAGGAAGAGCTAACTATCCTAAATATATATGCACCCAATACAGGAGCACCCAGATTCATAAAGCAAGTCCTTAGAGACTTACAAACAGACTTAGACTCCCATACAATAATAATGGGAGACTTCAACACTCCACTGTCAACATTAGACAGATCAACGAGACAGAAAGTTAACAAGGATATCCAGGAATTGAACTCATCTCTGCAGCAAGCAGACCTAATAGACATCTATAGAACTCTCCACACCAAATCAACAGAATATACATTCTTCTCAGCACCACATCGTACTTACTCCAAAATTGACCACGTAATCGGAAGTAAAGCACTCCTCAGCAAATGTACAAGAACAGAAATTATAACAAACTGTCTCTCAGACCACAGTGCAATCAAACTAGAACTCAGGACTAAGAAACTCAATCAAAACCACTCAACTACATGGAAACTGAACAACCTGCTCCTGAATGACTACTGGGTACATAACGAAATGAAGGCACAAATAAAGATGTTCTTTGAAACCAATGAGAACAAAGATACAACATACCAGAATCTCTGGGACACATTTAAAGCAGTGTGTAGAGGGAAATTTATAGCACTAAATGCCCACAAGAGAAAGCAGGAAAGATCTAAAATTGACAGTCTAACATCGCAATTAAAAGAACTAGAGAAGCAAGAGCAAACACATTTGAAAGCTAGCAGAAGGCAAGAAATAACTAAGATCAGAGCAGAACTGAAGGAGACAGAGACACAAAAAACCCTCCAAAAAATCAATGAATCCAAGAGTTGGTTTTTTGAAAAGATCAACAAAATTGACAGACCACCAGCAAGACTAATAAAGAAGAAAAGAGAGAAGAATCAAATTGACGCAATTAAAAATGATAAAGGGGATATCACCACCAACCCCACAGAAATACAAACTACCATCAGAGAATACTATAAACACCTCTACGCAAATAAACTGGAAAATCTAGAAGAAATGGATAATGTCCTGGACACTTACACTCTGCCAAGACTAAACCAGGAAGAAGTTGAATCCCTGAATAGACCAATAGCAGGCTCTGAAATTGAGGCAATAATTAATAGCCTACCAACCAAAAGAAGTCCAGGACCAGATGGATTCACAGCTGAATTCTACCAGAGGTACAAGGAGGAGTTGGTACCATTCCTTCTGAAACTATTCCAATCAATAGAAAAAGAGGGAATCCTCCCTAACTCATTTTATGAGGCCAACATCATCCTGATACCAAAGCCTGGCAGAGACACAACAAAAAAAGAGAATTTTAGACCAATATCCCTGATGAACATCGATGCAAAAATCCTCAATAAAATACTGGCAAACCGGATTCAGCAACACATGAAAAAGCTTATCCACCATGATCAAGTGGGCTTCATCCCTGGGATGCAAGGCTGGTTCAACATTCGCAAATCAATAAACATAATCCAGCATATAAACAGAACCGAAGACAAGAACCACATCATTATCTCAATAGATGCAGAAAAGGCTTTTGACAAAATTCAACAGCCCTTCATGCTAAAAACGCTCAATAAATTCGGTATTGATGGAACGTACCTCAAAATAATAAGAGCTATTTATGACAAACCCACAGCCAATATCATACTGAATGGGCAAAAACTGGAAAAATTCCCTTTGAAAACTGGCACAAGACAGGGATGCCCTCTCTCACCACTCCTATTCAACATAGTGTTGGAAGTTCTGGCTAGGGCAATCAGGCAAGAGAAAGAAATCAAGGGGATTCAGTTAGGAAAAGAAGAAGTCAAATTGTCCCTGTTTGCAGATGACATGATTGTTTATTTAGAAAACCCCATTGTCTCAGCCCAAAATCTCCTTAAGCTGATAAGCAACTTCAGCAAAGTCTCAGGATATAAAATTAATGTGCAAAAATCACAAGCATTCTTATACACCAGTAACAGACAAACAGAGAGCCAAATCAGGAATGAACTTCCATTCACAATTGCTTCAAAGAGAATAAAATACCTAGGAATCCAACTTACAAGGGATATAAAAGACCTCTTCAAGGAGAACTACAAACCACTGCTCAGTGAAATAAAAGAGGACACAAACAAATGGAAGAACATACCATGCTCATGGATAGGAAGAATCAATATCGTGAAAATGGCCATACTGCCCAAGGTAATTTATAGATTCAATGCCATTCCCATCAAGCTACCAATGAGCTTCTTCACAGAATTGGAAAAAACTGCTTTAAAGTTCATATGGAACCAAAAAAGAGCCCGCATCTCCAAGACAATCCTAAGTCAAAAGAACAAAGCTGGAGGCATCACGCTACCTGACTTCAAACTATACTACAAGGCTACAGTAACCAAAACAGCATGGTACTGGTACCAAAACTGAGATATAGACCAATGGAACAGAACAGAGTCCTCAGAAATAATACCACACATCTACAGCCATCTGATCTTTGACAAACCTGAGAGAAACAAGAAATGGGGAAAGGATTCCCTATTTAATAAATGGTGCTGGGATAATTGGCTAGCCATAAGTAGAAAGCTGAAACTGGATCCTTTCCTTACTCCTTATACGAAAATTAATTCAAGATGGATTAGAGACTTAAATGTTAGACCTAATACCATAAAAATCCTAGAGGAAAACCTAGGTAGTACCATTCAGGACATAGGCATGGGCAAAGACTTCATGTCTAAAGCACCAAAAGCAACAGCAGCAAAAGCAAAAATTGACAAAATGGGATCTCATTAAACTAAAGAGCTTCTGCACAGCAAAAGAAACTACCATCAGAGTGAACAGGCAACCTACAGAATGGGAGAAAATTTTTGCAATCTACTCATCTGACAAAGGGCTAATATCCAGAACCTACAGAGAACTCAAACAAATTTACAAGAAAAAAACAAACAACCCCATCCAAAAGTGGGCAAAGGATATGAACAGACATTTCTCAAAAGAAGACATTCATACAGCCAACAGACACATGAAAAAATGCTCATCATCACTGGCCATCAGAGAAATGCAAATCAAAACCACAATGAGATACCATCTCACACCAGTCAGAATGGCCATCATTAAAAAGTCAGGAAACAACAGGTGCTGGAGAGGATGTGGAGAAATAGGAACACTTTTACACTGTTGGTGGGATTGTAAACTAGTTCAACCATTATGGAAAACAGTATGGCGATTCCTCAAGGACCTAGAACTAGATGTACCATATGACCCAGCCATCCCATTACTGGGTATATACCCAAAGGATTATAAATTATGCTGCTATAAAGACACATGCACACGTATGTTTATCGCAGCACTATTCACAATAGCAAAGACTTGGAATCAACCCAAATGTCCATCAGTGACAGATTGGATTAAGAAAATGTGGCACATATACACCATGGAATACTATGCAGCCATAAAAAAGGATGAGTTTGTGTCCTTTGTAGGGACATGGATGCAGCTGGAAACCATCATTCTTAGCAAACTATCACAAGAACAGAAAACCAAACACCGCATGTTCTCACTCATAGGTGGGAACTGAACAATGAGATCACTTGGACTCGGGAAGGGGAACATCACACACCGGGGCCTATCATGGGGGGGGGAGGGGGGAGGGATTGCATTGGGAGTTATACCTGATGTAAATGACGAGTTGATGGGTGCAGCACACCAACATGGCACAAGTATACATATGTAACAAACCTGCACGTTATGCACATGTACCCTACAACTTAAAGTATAATAATAATAAATAAATTTAAAAAAAAAAGAAAATATTTTAAATGAATGAAAATTAAAACATGACATAATATAATTTGTGAGGGCGAAGCTATAGATGAAAGCAATAATCTAATCTTCTACAAAAAGAAGCTATAAAAATAAGAGCAAATTAAACTCAACTAGAAAGAAAACATAATTCAAATAACAGCAGAAACCAGTGAAACAAAAGGAAATAGATAAAATCAATAAAAACCTGGTTCTTTAAAAAGAGTAATTAAATTATAAAACACTAGTTAGACTGATCAGTAAGGGAGAAAGAATACAAATAAAAATACCAATGCCAGAAATTATATAGAGAACATCACTAGACATCCTACAGACATTAAAAGGGTGATAAGGAAATATGAACAATTTTATGACTACGAAATTAACTGAGATGAAATGTCATGTGCACATCCTCAATAAATTATATCAAGGTTATGAAGTACTTTGATTGGCTTAAGTTTCTTTACATGTTTACCTCTGTCATTAGAGGTTCAAATTCATGCAAAACACACAATCAATGAGAGAGAGGTCCTGAGTAGGCAAAGAAAATACATGCTTATCTTATCACAATGGTCCATGTTTAACTTTACTATTTCACGTTTGGTATTTGTTCCATTGAGTCATCCCTGTATTGAAGTTGATTTTCCTACATCTAAAGGTCAAATCCTCTAAATCTAGGAAGGATATAAAAAATTAGCTAATGAGGCCAGGCACAGTGGCTCACACCTATAATCTCAACACTTTGGGAAGCTGAGGCGGCCAGATCACCTGAGGTCAGGAGTTCGAGACCAGCCTGGCCAACATGTGAAATCTCATCTCTACAAAAAAAAAATAGCCAGGTATGGTGGTAGGCAGTTGTAATCCCAACTACTTGGGAGGCTGAGGCAGGAGAATCACTTGAATCTGGCAGGCAGAGGTTGCAGTGAGTGGAGACCATGCCATTGCACTCCAACCTGGGCAATAAGGACTAAATTCCATCTAAAAAAAAAAATAACTAATGAAATGCCTTACTTAGTTCATACTCTATAACCTTTGTCTTTTTGTTGACCTGGATTATTTAACATCTTCCATAGTTCTTGCAACACTAACTGGTAAGTAGTGAAAGTTAAAAACCTGCAAGTTAAACTCTACAAAATCTAGGCTAAATCTTTAACTTTGTTTGTAGAAAGTTAATAAGTTATTATGTTTTAGCACAAAGTCCCTGTAACTGTTTGTTTTTATGTTGGGTCTAGTTTCCCCTTCCTTGAACATTTTGTTGTTGTTGTCGTCGTCGTTGTTGTTCTTGACATCATGGCCCAATCCTGCACTCAAGTACGTGTAGACCAGAACAATGGCTCTAGTGAAGTCTCTCTAGGACAACTATTCTCAATGCTGACCTCTGCAGTTGGGCCCTACACTATAAGACTTGACTCCTCCAAAGTCAGATTAGGGACTCATAGTCATGGGGTTTGCTCTCCTGCTGAGGTGTTCTGAGACACCTCTGTCTCATTCTCAGTCTGATTATACATTGCCACAGTATAACTAAAGCTTCTACCTAAAGGATCTTGGAATTATTCAATGGCTTACCTTCCTGAAAATATTATTTCTGAAAATAAGTTGGATTAGGATATAAGGCATATGAAGTATCTCTTCTATTAGTACAATCTGGAAATTTTTTTAAAAAAATTGCCATTCATTACACTGTTAGTGGGACTGTAAACTAGTTCAACCATCGTGGAAGACAGTGTGGCGATTCCTCAAGGAATACCATTTGACCCGGCCATCCCATTACTGGGTATATACCCAAAGGATTATAAATCATGCTGCTATAAAGACACATGCACACATATGTTTATTGCAGCACTATTCACAATAGCAAAGACTTGGAACCAACTAAAATGTCCATCAATGATAGACTGGATTAAGAAAATATGGCACATATACACCATTGAATACTATGCAGCCATAAAAAAGGATGAGTTCATGTCCTCTGTAGGGACATAGATAAAGCTGGAAACCATCATTCTGAGCAAACTATCACAAGGACAGAAAACCGAACACCACATGTTCTCACTCATAGGTGGGAATTGAACAATGAGAACACTTGGACACAGGGAGGGGAACATCACACACCAGAGCCTGTTGTGGGGTGGGGGGAGGGGTAAGGGATAGCATTAGGAGATATACCCAATGTAAATGACGAGTTAATGGATGCAGCACACCAACATGGAACATGTATACATATGTAACAAACCTGCACGTTGTACACATGTACCCTAGAACTTAAAGTATAATCACAATTTTAAAAAATTTGCCATTCATTAAAACTACCTAAAAATGTCTTAAAGCAAACAGTTATTGCCATATTAATATATAAATATGCTCAGCTTTGGCTTTGTGAGTAACCTACAAAAATTTATTTAATTCCCATCTAACTCTGTAAAGTAAATACTAAAATTTTCTTCTTATGAATGTGGAAAATAAGTAACTTGCACAAATCCACAAATGTGGAAAATACGTAACTTGCACAAATTCAAACCCAAGTTTGTGACATCACTAGTCTCATGGACTCACTGGTTATCATAAAAACGATATAAAGTGCATGCAGACAAATTTTTTAAAAATCCACCATAAAAACTGAACTTGATTTACCAAATGAAGATTATTACCAATCTCATAGGTTCATTAGTTATGTGTTCTAAACCTCATCACACTACACAATGCCATGTGAATGCAAAGATCTGATCAAATCATGTCAGTAGAGTTGCTCCTTAACTTACAATGGGGTTATGCCTCAATAAATCCATTGTAAATTGAAAATACGTATTTCATACACCTAACCTACTGAACATCACAGCTTAGCCCAGTCTACCTTAAATGGGCTGAGAACACTCATATTAGCCTACAATTGGGCAAAATCATCTGACACAGAGCCTATTTTGTAATCAAGTGTTAACTATCTCATGTAATTTATTGAATACTGTACTGAAAGTGAAAAACAGAATGGTCTTATTGGTACTTGGAGTATGGTTTCCACTGAGTGTGTAAGTCTTTTGTACCATTGTAAAATTAAAAAAAAAAAAAAAAAAAAGTAAGTCAAACCATCCTAAGCGGGGGACTGTTTATGGAAGGATTCTGCCCCAAAAAGGAAAAATGATGCTGTCTGCAAACGTCAACTGGGTGTGCCACAGTTCAAACACGTCTCATTATTAATACCTAAAATTTCTCTAGATTCATAGCATCCTAGGAAATAAAAAGGTTCATTCATAAAACAGTACCACTTCATTGACTGAATCACATCAAATTTACTGACAGTAAAATTAAGCTAAAATATAATACATACAACACATAATTAATAAGTAGTTACAATTATATTGAGCTTTGCATCCCTAGACCCATGATTAGCATAGAGTAAGCATTCAGTAAATTTCATGAAAGATCAAAACACTGAATGCATAAGGAAATAACATGCTGTGGTATTAAAACCAACTTCATATCATCGGACATTGTGTTGAAGGCTATAGGCAAAGTAGGAGGGCTATGTTGTCTTTCAGCTCTGCTTCACAGTCTCTTCTGATTGTAGTTGTGAGATTATATTCTTTTTGACCTACTTCTCTATTTCAGTTTTCCATACTGCTCCATGCTAAACATTCTGTTATCAATTTTTTTTTTTTTTTTTTTTTGAGACAGTCTCACTCTGTCACCCAGGCTGGAGTGCAATGGCACGGTGTCAGCTCACTGCAACCTCAGCCTCCCAGTTCAAGTAATTCTCCTCCCTCCATCTCCTGAGTAGCTGGGACTACAGGTGCATGCCACCACACCCGGCTAATTTTTATATTTTTAGTAGAGACGAGGTTTCACTATATTGGCCAGGCTAGTCTTGAACTCCTGACCTTGTGATCCACCCACCTTGGCCTCCCAAAGTGCTGGGATTTCAGACGTGAGCCACTGTGCCCAGCCTTCAATTTTTAATATAATCAGTTTAGAGAGCTTTACCTGAGATTGCTTAAACTTACCTCATACATTCAGACTCACTGCTTTAACACCTGGATATAAACCTGTATCATCCATTTCAGTATGAACTTGAGAAAGTCAAACACAACATGGTGACAAACGCTCTCTCCTTGACCAACCTGTAGCATGGCTTCTCACAGCTCAAGGTTGGCCCTCTAGAATGACATCACCAGTCCCCTTAACATGACTGCTTGAAAAGTTTAATGCCGGCAAAAGAATTTACTATAGGTCCCTGATCTCTTTTTTCTTAGGAACTGTCCCTTCTACTTGAGAAAACCTGCAGTTGTAAAACCCTTGTCCCTTTGACATGCATCTTCTACAACCCAAAAATGTCATTCTCAAGGACCTGAAAGCCAACCTTATGAAATGTCATCGTCAAGAATGCTAAAGCTCTGTCTTCCAGGCTATGTGAGAGTGCAGGAGCCTAACTTTGTTAACAAATACACAGATGACCTAATCACACTGACCCACCTTCCCTGCCTCAGTGTCCTTCAGTATTTTTCCTTCAGCATGCCCCAGCAAATAAACACTCCCGCCTTTTGTTTCAACAAAACTGAGCTCAATACCAAAGTGTTTCTCTCCAATTGCAGTAGCCTGAATAAAATCTGCCTTGCTGCCTTTAATGGACATTGGACTCTGTTTCTCTTTAACAGTGACCAAATTTCCTTATCTCATAGATAACCTTGCCTTCTACTTCATCAAGAATATTAAAATTATCAGTGGTGATCTTCCTCAGCTCTCTGATTGGCAACCAACATGCTTATCTACACTGACACACACTTTTTCCTTCCTTCCTCTGATTTCAGAGGTTGTGTCTCTCCTTCTCCAGGAAACACATTTACATATGCTCTGGGATTCACTTATTTTCCCTTCAACTGGGACCTTTCATTATCAGTTCCCGTTGTTATACGTCACATCTCCTTTAAACTGGCTGCTTCTCAGCCAATCAGCATGCTTAGGCTCTTCTGTTCTGAAAAGATGTTAAATTCCACCTGATTTATTTTCTCTTCTCATTCCATGAGTCTTCAGTGAGTTATCTCTACTTTTCAATGCCCACTTTCTAATATTCACTTAATTCTCACTCCACTGAAACGGAGTCTCTCAACAAATCTCATGGACTTCCTCTCACTAGTGACTTCCTAAATCCTGACCTCAAGAGAAACTTTGTAGTATCTAACTTATCAGGCCTCTGTGCTGACCTGGGATGTGCTGGCCATTAATATGTTTCTTATATGTTTCTTTTACTCCTTTGACTTTGTTCTGCACACATGGCCTTCATTTTCAGGCTTCTTCATGGGCTTTTTCTCCACGTATACAACCTAGTATCCTCTTCAGGCCTCTAGCCTTGGTCCTTTCCTCACCTACTGCTCCCTCCTTGAATAGCATTACTAATCTCATGATTAATTGCTTATAAAAAATAAGTAAAACACACAAACCAAAAAAAAAAAAAAAAAAAAAAAACAGAGCCACCCTAAAGAGTGATATATTTGAGATAGGATTCCACTCTGCTGCCCAAGTTGGAGCACAGTGGCACGCTCACAGTTCACCGCAACTTCTGCCTCCTGGGCTCAAGCAATCCTCCCACCTCAGTCTCCTGAGTAGCCAGGACTACAAGCATAAGCCACCATGCCTGGCTAATTTTTGTGGTTTTTTTCTTGGTAGAGACAGGGTTTTGCCATGTTGCCCAGGCTGGTTTCAAACTCCTGGACTCAAGCAATCTGCCTACGGCCTCCCCACGTGTTGGGATCACAGGCCTCAGTCACTGAAAAAGTGAATTATATTTACCAAATAGGTGACCCAATTCATTGTTCAGAAATAGAAATATTAATATGGAAAAAGAAACATTCAAATGAGAAACATCTAAAGGGCAAGTGACTTCAAAGTCAGAGATGGCTGACTTTTGACCATTCTAGTTGTGAGTAAAATTCTAGTTATTTAGCAAAATTTTTCTATTCTTTATTTTAATTTTTAAATTACAAAGCAATTTTTATCTATTTTAATTTTTAAATTATATATATACAACAATTTTTATCTATTTAATTTTTAAATTTTATATATATATATATATAAGTACCTGAATTATCCTGGCGTTTAAAATTTCTTCAGTTTCAAGTAATAGAAACCCAACTCAAATTTGGTTTAAGCAATAAATCAGCTACTATAATTTGAGGAAAGTTAAGGAGCAGATGTCAGGCACTTCTGGGTGCGAGTTGTCAAAGTATACAATTTCTATCTCTCAGCTCAGCTTCTCTGTGTGTCAACTTCATTTACAGGTTTAATATCTCCAACCATAACAAAGATGCCTATTATCAATTTAGATTTATATCCTACCACCTAAACAGCCATACCTGAAAGACAATATAACTTTCTCCATGTAGTCAATGAAAGTCTCAAGAAGGGTTCAGTGGCCTGGCTTGAGTTAATCCAAGTCCATCCTGACCATTTATTATGCCCAGAAGAATGCAGAACTCTTATTGGCCAATTCTGAGTCACAGACTCAGCCAATGATCTTAGGAAATTGTCAGCCCTACCTGAACATCACGAATTGAGAATAGTGGAGATAATTTCCCCAAAGGTAAATCAGAATGCTAGTGGCCAGAAAATGTATCTACAATGATACTTTATATCTGTAAAGTTTTCTTTTATCTTTTCAACAACAGAAATTATTTACACTTTATGAATTAGCAAAACAAAATTCAGAGGAAATAAATTCAGTCACATAGTAAAAGACAGTATTGGATTTTCACTTCCCACTCTTAAGACTAATATTCTTTTCACTATGTGATGCTTCCCATTCTCCTGCTCAATGCTAGTAGGAGATTCTGCATTTGTCAGTGTCAAAGACACTGAAAGCTTCAATTTATGCAAATACAAGTCATAGTTTGATGTTCTCACTCATGTTCAGAATACTTAAAAAGACATCAAAATGTTAATGGATAACTCTCTACCCTTACTCTTGCTTTAACATATAAAGATCTTCTCCAAAGTGGTCCAGAAATTCTTCCTATCCAGCTGAAGTGAGAGTCATAACATCACCATGACAACAATAACTCTGAAGAGAGAAGAGGCAAATTTTGTCCGGAAAATTAATCAGCTGCAGTGACAATCTTATTTACTTTCTCTCGCAAGTAGTGCAAATCCACATAAGACCCCTGACAGTCTTCCAGTCCTCATTTTCAGTTAAAAAATAAAAACTACAGATCTATGTTAAAACACTGTTTTCCAAACAAAAATCATAAACCTTCTATTCCTCAGCTACCTTGAGGGGGGCTCTTTGTCACATGTGCCATAATGTTTCAAAATTTCATGCAATAGGCAGCAATTTTTTCTTATACTTATTCTCAACTAAAGTATCTTATTTTTTTTACTAACTTATTTAATGTCTATTAGCTGCCTGCAGATTTGTGCTTAATAAAGACTATGTCCTGAGAAAGAGGATGTTCAATAAAAGTACAGAATAAGATAATCCACACAATACATATTACAGAAAAGCAAAGCAAATGTGTATTTTTTAGCCTGGCTTTTGGTTGGAGCTTTCAATATATAATTGGAAGGAATGGGAGTTTATTTCACTGGGAGATGGTCAAGGTAGGAGGGAAAGCACAGACTCTGCAGTCAAATAAACTGGTATTAAATCCTAGCTCCCCCAATTGATAGTTGTAAAATGATCAAGTCTCTTGACGTGTTTTAATCTCAGGTTTTTTTAAACATAAAATAGGGATCTGTAATTCCCCGATTTTCTAAGCTTCTTGGAAAGATCAGAGAAAATGTATATGAATTGTGCGGCACACAGTAGGTGGTCAGAAAAGGCAAATGAAAGAAAACCATTCCTGTTTGTGAGACCACCCGCGCACTGGTTTTGCCGACACCATAGCTCCTAGACTTCGACTTCTCACTCACTTCTGATAGCTTTGAGCCAGACTAACGATCTGAATTTGGCACTTGCAGTTACTACACTGGAATTCCGATACTTAGGATGATGTACCCATGCTATGCCTCATACTTATTATACATTTCATGATTACTCCTATGTGAGCAGAGCAGTATGAGGCCATGGCGTACATGCTATGCCTCATACTTATACTTGCTCTGCTCACATAGGAATCCTGCTCATTTACATCTGTTTCTCTTTGTCCTTCCATGCCAAACTTGAAGGCTCGCATTGATACTTCCTCAGTGCCTTTATTCACAGTCAAAATGGGACCCATGGTGCTAACAGAAGAGGCACACAAGCGTTACTAGAACCTATACATCAAGGCAAAGGGAGGTGGTGTTAAGCATTTGCTGCTTGCTACGGTCTTGAACCCTGTCCTCAGGCTTCACCTCAGGTGCTTAATACTTTGCCTCATGACTGCTCAAGTCTTGCAGGCCTCTGTTCTAGGTCTTTCTCCTTGTTTTTTTTTCATGCCCCTTCCCATTATGACTCTAGTTTTGCTTGGCTAGAAAAAGATCTGTCTTATGGCTTTCTAGAGAATATTGACAAACTCCATTGCAAGCTCTCAGTAAATGACTTAGTTTAGCACATTAATCTCTATTTAATAGAGCTAAAATTCTAATAAAAGGCAATTCTTAAATGGATTCTTCTTCCTATTAGTATTCTTTCATTGTAGGAAACAATTCTCTATGCTTAATAATCAATAATATTATCACTTTGCAATTCTATTAGTGTTGAAGGAATTGGTATCTTAGCAGAGACACCTAACTGTGAAGTCAGAGAAACTGTTCTTTCATCCTGTTCATTTGTTATAAGAAAAGAATCACTGGAAATGTTAGCAGTTTTTAGAAACCTACTGGGGGTTATTGGGGGATGGGAAGAACAGTAAACAATAGGATAGAATAAAATACTTGCCAGCAATAACATGTAAAATGAGAGGCTGGTGATTAGAGTTCAGTCTTCCAAAAACCTCTTACAAAGATATTGATTAATATGAGACATTATTAAATTACATATGTATATATATACATATATCAAAATTTAAGTGGCAACCTTCAAAAAACCAAAGTAGTATATATACCTTCCCAACAGAGCAACAATAATTAATCCAATGAAGGCAAGAGAGGAGGGGAGAGAGCAGAAGGGGGAAAATAATGGAAAGCACCATATAAGATGTTAGAAATAAGTCCAAATACCAAAGTAAACATAATAAATTTAGGTGAACTAAAATAACAGGTTCAAAAACAGAGACTGTCACAGTACATAAGCAAAATTCATATGCTGTTTATAGGAGTCAACATTAAAATATAAAGATACTGAAAGGCTGAAAAGAAAATGATGAAAATTAGTAAAATAACAGGTTAAAAAACAGACTGTCACAGTACATAAGCAAAATCTATATGCTGTTTATAGGAGTCACTGTTAAAATATAGACATTAAAAGGTTGGAAATAAAATGATGAAAATTAGTAAAGCTACATTTTATTTAAAAAATTATATTTAAGACCAAAAGCATCTTGTAAAGAGAGACACTAAATAGTACAATGAAACAATTCTAAAACTGTCTTAAATGTATTATAAAATTAAATAATGTGTAAACATGTTGCTGGGAAGCAGATTTCTCACAGTAGAAGAAACACACTAACATACCCGCCCATATATACATGCATATACACATTTTACACGTTTCAGAAATCATGCAAAAAAGGGACAAACACATATATACAATACTTGCCATCACAAAAGCTCATAGCTAAAGATAAAGTAACATTTAGAAACTAATAATATAATATTTTGAATCACTACACCAGTAAATTTGAAAACTTGGACAAATTTTCAATTTCCTATGAAAGTATTTATTAAATATTACTTAATGACAAAATAAATATCTGAATATACCTTAACCAGAAGTTGAATAAATAAATTTTAACCAACTGTCTCTCCTCCAAAATCTTCTAACATTTTAGGACTTACTGGTAATTTATGCTAAATGTTTACATGTTTTAACAAGCTCTTCCAGAGAACAGAAAATGAAGAAATTTTCACTAAATTGTTTTATGAGGATAGAAAAATCAGAGAACAAAAAATTATAGGTCAATTTCTCTTATAACATAGTACATGTATCCTAAATAAAGTGTTGTCAAGCCAAATTAAAAGATATAAAAACACAGTTCATTATAATCGAGTTGAATGTATATTGGAGATGTTAAAAATCAATTAGTGTAATTTTCCACATTAAGTTTGAAGAAGAAAACCATTTAGCTGTCTCAACAGATGAGTTAAAACATTCAATAAAATTAAACATCTATTCATAGAAAAAGTTAAATCTAGAAGGGAGCACATTTAACCTGATAAAAACATATCCATAAAAATCTATGGAAAACATATCCATAAAAATCTATGATAAACATCATAAATATTGATGAAGAAAACATTTTAAAAATCTATATGCCAAAAGCATCCTAGCAAATGTTGTGGTTCAAGTAAGCCTTCTAAAAAATATAAAGAAATGAATGAATGAATGAGTGAGTGACTGGCATAAGAGATTTGTGACATTTTATGGAGAAAATTATAAAGTTTGTAAAGTATTAAGGGAGACTTAAATGATGGAAAAACACATCACATTTATAGGCAAACATTAAAGATATTAAAGATATTGATCCTTCCCAAATTGACCCATAAATTTATGTAATTCCAATTAAAATCCCAACAAGATATTTTCACGGAAAAATTATAAACTAATTTAGAAGTTTTATAGAACTTTTTTTTAGCAAAAATTATATTTTTAGATCAAAATTTTTTAATTCAAAAAATTGATCATTAAGCAAGGGAGTATTATTCACAAAATAGCAAGATTTATCAAGCCAAATAAGTTTAAAGAGTTAGTGAAACTTTGATTTAAAAGTAACGCATTGATTTTTTAAAAACTCAGACCAATAAGATGCCATATAGCGCTTAGAAACTGATCAACATGTATAAACATAAATGTGATCTTTAAAAGTGGTGGTATTGCAAACCAGTAAGTAAAAGATGGATTATTCAATAAATGATCCTTTGGGGAAATGCCATGTAAAAAGTGAAACGGGATTCCTATCTCATACTACACACAAGAAATCAATTCCAGTTAAATTTGCAAATACAAAAGCAAAGCATCAAAATTTTCAGAAGAGACTGTCATTTACCCCTACCACTGCCTCCTAATGCTGGCTGTGTGCTAGTTGGTGCTGCCTGGCACCTCTTGGGTACAAAAGCAGCTAAAACTACTTCAGCACTCACCTTGGCCAATGAAAAGCTTATGCACTGAGTCAAGATTGAGAACACGGAACCAAGTTAATTTGAAGTGGCAGGGCAGGTGTTGTAGAGCAGTTTAAGATTAAGAGGTTTATACCACTTAGTAAACTTAGGAAAACATGTTGTGAAACACAGGGCTTTTCAATAAGGCAGAACAGCTCCTGATTTGGTGGGCAGCCAATCAGTAAACCAAACACACTTGCAGAGTTGGAGCTGGAGACTGATGATGCCACTGATGTATCCCAGCAGCTGACAGGGGTGCCTCATAAACAAACAACAAAATGACTGCTTTTTGCTTAAACTGTGTTCCCTTGAGGTGATGCATGCATGATTAGAAAACTGATTTGATTCAACAAATTCTGACTGCTGTGGTAGATCTTTTTCCGTCTTCAATTTTCCCCCTTCTTGATTCATTTCAATTGTCAATTGTCCATAAAATAATTGATGTATGCACACAGGTATATTGCATTTTATTTTCCAACTAGGCAATGATATTATAAGGCAAAATTACAACAAATTTAGTTTAAAGATCTCATTGACTTTTATTTGTGATTCTATAACATACAGTGAGTGTTCTGATGAGCTGAGAAGACAAATTTGGCTTTATAAGCAGAAAATGACTGAAGAAAGCAGAAATACAGAACACAAGGTGGACTGGTTATTTGAAAGTTACCATCCTCATAGGGTTAAAACTGAGGGAACTTCCTTACTATGCTGACTCAGGCAGATTGGAATCTCCCGTGTTTTGGAAAACTGGCCCATTTCAAAATTGTTTGATTACTGTCCCTTAGTCTAAGTGCCTCCATTCTGGTTTGGTCTGGTCTGCTGAGACCAAGTGCAAGAGGCTAGTTCACAACAATGGCCTCCAATAAACTTTGTTTAACAACATGCAAAGCTGAGTGTTAAAGCGTTACTCTGGCCCTTAGAAATTCTGATAGGACCTTCACTCTCTCAAAATTTTGTCATTAGTTCCTCATTAATAATATACCCTTTTCAAATCATCCTAATTGGAACAATACATCTGTTTTCTTGCACTCTGGTTTATACACCTATTTTTCCCAACCATGGCCCTGAATCAGAATGTTTGGTGGCAAAATATGTGTGAGAGTCTGCTAGTTGGTGTAATCTGTTCTGACTGAGGTCTGTAATTCTGAATCCTCAAAGAAGAGATCAGAATTAGGTAGCTGGCTATCCCATAGCCCAGCCAATATGTGTCCCTAAGAGTGCTTCTAGGAATAGGATGAAAGGTAATTAAGTGAGATATTGGGAATCACCAGTCTACATACAAGAATCTGTTCACATAAAACTTACTTGTAGTTCATAGATTGCAGAGTGGAAGCAGGCATATTAGGCACTTATTTACTCCAGTAATAGCCAGATTTCTTACTTTTTTGTATAAACTTTTTATGCATGTAACTTTCTAATCTGTTAGTATATGAAGAACTTTCATAATAATGAGGGAATATAGTCATACAATAGTTACAAAATCTTACCATTAATATATAAAGTAAAAATATTAAAACTAACTGAAGACATATTTTAGTTTCTCTTTACACCAGAGAAATATAACATATTTCTTAATATAACATATTTCATAATATACAGAAATATATTTCTCTGGTATAAAGGGCTGTTTATCTTCACACAGTGAAAATGATATTAACTCTGTGGTTGCAAGAGAAGCAAGGGTACCACACCACATAGGTTTTCATCCCTCGGAAGCTTGTGAAGTTCAAGACAAGATCTAAGCATGCTGATCACAGCTGGGAGGATTTGTTTTGTTCCGTGTTGTTTTTCTGTGCTGTAAGATACTAGCAGTATTTAATTTTGTATTTTGCAAAGCCCTATGCTTTTCCCCAATCTGTATGTATATTTGTTTCTTGTAATAAAAAAATCTAAACTATTGACAGACAGAAGGTATTTCACAACTCAGCTCCAACTACCTCCCCAGGTCATCTCCTATTTATCCATTTAACAGCCTTTCTCTGGTCTCTCCCTGTTCCTGGCACACCCATATCTTGACACTTTCTATTGCAGATGATATTGTTCATACTTTCCTACCTATGTACCTGATGTCTCCTATCTGGAATGCCCTTTCTCCTTTTCAGTCATATTTCAAAACATTTGTTATCTTCCCACGAGGTGATTCACTGAACTCTTTCAAGGAGCTGGCCCTTGATGTTTTTGTTTCACTCCTTGACTTATAGTTCTGGTATATTCAGGGAACAGAAGTCCTTTTCTTCCTCTCTCCATCTTCCTGGGCAGGTCTTGTCTACCCTGCCCTGAAATATTATATTAACTTTTAAGTCAGCCGGCTTTGGGCATTGTGAGAACCACTGTGTACCAGGTAGCCTGTTAAGCTCTGGCAATACAAAGATTGCCAGGGTGGCAAAGTAAAGAAGGTGGGAAGCACTAGACACTTGGGCAAAGAAGCATCCTCCAGTTGTTCATCCCGGAGGCAGGTGCAAAAGGCTATGTGAACACAGATGCCATAAACAAGAAAGATGATCAAAGGTGATGCACCAGGCAGGAAAGAGTTAAACATATTTCTTTCTGGTTCCAGTCTGGAGCCTTTTATTGCAAAATCACATTCACATAGTTTCTGTTCATCTGAGAGAGAAGACAAAAAAGACCTTAGAGCAAGTAGTATGTTTTCTGCTGAGTATCAATCTTCCCGCAGCCCTCTCTTGACCAGCATTATAGGGCAGAGATGGATATTCCCTGTGAGAACACAAAAGCCCATCTGTGACTATGGCCAATCCCCTATTAAAAGATCTCATGAGAACAGGTATCTCTCTTTCTTAGCACTTGGCATAGCCACAATTCTGAATTTTGTTAAACATAATTACATGATGATTTTCTATAATGCTAGACTGTAAAAGCCACAAGACCAGGACTGGACTTATTTTTCCCATCTTTTTATCTTCAGCACTGAACACAATGCCTGTCATATTAAAATGCTCAATAAATACAACTCAAAAAGAGAACCAATAAATGATAATACTACTATTAGCTAAGTAGCTACATAAACTGAGATACACCACTTCACGTAATCTTCACAATAACTCTATTTTAATCATGAGATACCCAAGTCTTTGAGAGCAGGAAAATCTCAGGTTAAAAGTTGAACCCAGCTCTGTCTAGCCTTGCTGCAGCCTCACTCTCAGTCCCAACACTAAACCATCTTATAATAAGATCCATGTGCAGATACAACAAGTTTCCAGAAACAGCAGGGGCTGGAAGCACCAGACAGAATGGAGAGTCATTTTTAGCAAGGCCATCTGACACCAAATGCAGAAGTGCTGACTTCCTGCCACTTTCTATTCCACAATTATAAATTAGAAACCACTTAAATAGCCAAAAGAGGAAAATCGTTAAGTCAATTATGTCATACCTATGTGATAAAATATTATTAGGTAATTAAAAGTCATGGTTTAAGAATAAAAGAAATGTTCAAGATACACCATTAGGTAGAAAAAGTAGATTATAAAACGTACTATAATCTCAATTTTGTTAAAGTATGTATTGCAACAAATGGTACACACACATTTTAGAATAATACACATAAAAATGTCAATGGTGGTGTTATGCATAGAAGTATAGATTATTTTCATTTTCTTCCTATCTTTTGTTTTTCCTATATATTCTATAATTATCATAAATTACTTTAAAATTCTTACAAATATGATTTATGGTTAATATACAGATAAAAGAAACTAAAACAAAAGATGAATGGCGATTTTCCTCTGTAAGGTAAAATGATAATTTTATTTATTAATAATTTTTGTGTATTTAAAAATTTAAAGCAACTGAAAAGGTTTATAAGACTGAAATAAACTGCCCTCTAACTATGTTTTGACAGCCTTCAAGTTGCAAATAAAATTGCCTTCCGTTCCCTCCTGCTCTTCCCTACATAATTTTGCTACCTGAAATTATGTTCTTAGCAACTACTCATGACACACGTCTGCAGTCACACGAAATTTGGGCTCCCAGTCATTTGTCTAACACACACAGACACACAGGAACAAAAGGAAACCAGTTATTTATTTTAGGGTCCACATTTTTGGAATATGGACCAAAAATATGGACGCTAAAATAAAGAAATGATTTGCTTTCAAAACGTTGCTAAACACCACCAGAGTCACTGAAGCAGTACTAGATTTATTTTCATAGCGAATTCTTGCCTTTTGGCTGCTCTGAACCCTGGCGTCATTCCCAGATTAGAACTTAGCTTCTGCTAGGAGTCAACCAACTGCTGAAAAAGCAGAGACTTAGAAGCCAAAAGATTGGAAAAGAAGAGTTCACAGAATGAGCCAGACTGTCTGCTAGCAAACAGGCTATAGCTAGTGGAGGGGGCAGAATAGAAGTCCCTGCCAACCACTAAGGGGACTCCAGGGTGGATCACAGAACATCTGGGACAAGCTACAGGGAGCTCAGAGGTGGGAATTTTCCAAACCTGAACCCTGGCTATGATTTAACTGTAGTTCTTTTCATCTGATTACATCCCGTGAGAGTTTTACCTTTTATCTCTTCCTCCCATGGTGCCTCCCATCTTTTCACATCCTTTATAGTAACTCCCATTATTAGCAGGTAATACAATTCCTTCTGCCTTAACTGCCCCAGTAGAACTTGAGTTGGTCTGGTTGCTTCAAAAATCTATACCTAGAGTAGAATGCAAGACTGAGAAATCTATGAGCCCCTGAAAGATTAGCAAGATGGCCATCAACCCTCCTACAAGCTCTTGGAAATCAGAGCTCCCGGGAAACCCAAGGGCTTGCTGAAATGTAAGGGTTAGCTCAGGGTTAGTTTTTCCTGTGTTCATAGATGTAGAATACTGAGCAATAAAGGGCAGAGTATGAACTTGTACCAGAAATCAGAGGCAGCAGCTTGAAGCAAATTCTCCCACAATCTCCATCACTAAACACAAACTACCCACAGTAGAATCTGTGGATTAAACACAAACCATCCTCAGTAAAATCTGTGTGTTAGCACAAGGATTCTGATTTGGGAAGAATTTTCCCCTTGAGAAGAATCTTCCATTCTGGCATGTTACTCTTAATTCAGCCTAAGCCAAACATTCCATTGTAGTGTTATTCCACTTCATTTGCCAGGGCCTTCTATTGTAAACCAAGTAAAATGACCGAGGCAAGCTTCAATCAACTTAGAGGTTTATTTTGCCAAGGTTGAGGATGCACCTGGGAAAAAGAGACCCCAGGCACAGTAGGATCTGTGGCCTACACATTTTCCAAAGACAATTTTGAGACCTTCAATATTTAAAGAGAAAAAAGTGGGCAGGAGTGGGAAGGAGGAAAGAAAAAAGGAGAGATAAAGAGTATGGTCACATTCTTGTGAGGCTTTCATTAGCCCTCATGGAATCCATAAGTTGCATATGAAAATGAGGGAGTAGCAGGGCAGTCAGTTATGTATTTGCTCAATAAAACTACACTTTACATAAGATAAAGTAAACATAGAGTAGAGGAAGAAGTCAAATATGCATTTGTCTTGGGGTGGAGGGGACAATTTCTAGTCTCCTCTTGTCCCACACTCCCAAAGGTAAGCTGTTAATTTACATTTTCAGGGTGAGGGATGCCACCTGGGGAGATATGTGGCCTTTTATCTTGTAACTGTTTAGGAACAAAAGGAAAGGCAGGTGTTGGGATTTGTTTGTTTATTTGTTTTCGTGCATGACTCAGCTTCCAAGCTTAATTCTTCCCTTTGGCATAGTGAGCTTAGGGTGCTGAGATTTTCTTTTCCTTGCTCACGATATAGCTATTTATTTAAAATAAGCCCACAAGGAAACCTTGTGGTATTAGAACTGTGTAGTGTCTGGACCATGGAGGAAAATACAGGAAACTACATAGGTGATAAAATGTATAGAGCTTAATACACTCCAATTCATACCAATGAATACAAGTACAATGGCGGAATCAAAATAAGATCTTTGGATTGTATAGATATCTGTATCTTCATTGTGATATTATGTTGTAGTTTTGCAAAATGTTACCATTGGGGGAAAATAGACAACGTGTACAAGTGGCTTTTTGCACTATTTCTTACAACTACATGTGAATCTACAACTGTCACAAATTTTTAAAATCTTTAAAAATAGTTTAAAAATCAAGTGACAAACTGCTACATAAAATATATTCTATACTCCTACCTTGAAAAATAGACTTCTCAACTACCTAGAATTCCAGTAAGGGAGGAGACCAGTCTTCATAGTGTCTTATGACCAATTACTGCCTCAAAGAAAAAGTAGGAGTTACAGACAGAAGTGAAATCAGTAATCAGACAGCCCGGAGCTGCATTCCGAGCCTAGTAGTTAAAGATTGACTCCTGACTTAACCACTTACGTTATCTATAGATTCCAGACATTGCATGGAAAAGCACTGTGAAAATTCCTGTCCTGTTCTGTTCCGTCCTGATTACTGGTGCCTGCAGCCCCCAGTCACGTACCCACTGCTTGCTCAATCGATCATGACCCTCTCACACGGACCCCCTTAGATTTCTAAGCCCTTAAAAGGGACAGGAATTGCTCACTCAGGGAGCTTGGTTTTTGGAGATGTGAGTCCGCCGATGCTCCCAGCTTAATAAAGCCCTTTTCTTCCACAACTCAGTGTCTGAGGGGTTCTTGTCTGCGGCTGGTCCTGCTACACCAGGTTCAGATTTCAGATTCCCTGACTTGGAATTTTCCATGGGAACACAGCTGCCTAGGAAAGCTGTCCCGTCTCAGACGCACTCCTTTTCTCTTCTCCCTCTTCTCTAAAATGCATGTTTGTGGACACCCACGTTTGTGGACACCCACATTTGTGGACAGAACGTACAAACCTCATCTACACTCCTCTTACCTCTCAAATGGAGTCCTTGGCCAAATCTTGCAGGCTCTGAACCCAGGCTTCAAGTCCTTCAAACATGAAATTCTGAGTCCCACACACTTGGAGTTGGTCTGTGGGGCAGAGTGAGGGGCACTGTATCCTCTGGGTGGGCACATCTCCTTTACCTTGCTAACTCTTCACATCATCTGTAGCCAGAAAAGGACCAGGGAAGAGTCCAATGCAGGGTCTCTTGCCAAAGTCTAAGGGGAGTATCAATCATTACTACCATTTTATACATAAGAAAATTGAGTGAAATTATGCTTCATGTCACTGATAACTAGTAATATCAGGTTTCCAGCCAGATCTATTGGAGTCCAAGGCCATGTCACAGCAATTATAGCACACTCTCCCCTGATGAAAACCTGAATAAAATGCCCATTTTATTGTCTAAGGAGTCCACAAGGGCCTATCTATCTGCTCACAGCTGTCCTAATTATGAGCCTGATATACAGTTGCCTTTCTCAGGACTTCTGTCATTCATTTAATGAGGCAGATTATTATTGAAATTGAGTTCAATTCAACAGGCCTTCACTGAGAACACCATAGTCATTTAGACACTGCTCATTATTTGCAGGACCAGCTCATTAATCTTGATTAATTCAGGTGCCAACTCTACAACATAAAAAATAGATGCTAAACATATACAGATGCATTATGCAGAAGCCGTTATCAAGAGTAGCGCTTTCACAGGCGTTCCTGACACATTTCTGTGGATTCTGCTCTATTTTTTCATTATTTCCAGAAATCAATCTCCCTCTAGTTCTCAAAAAAAAAAAAAAAAAAAAAAAAATCAGTCAATTAGAGAGGATGATACACAAAACCCACCCTTTTTTCTCCCAGGTACGGAGATGGAAAAGAAATAGACAAAGAGGAAGATGAACAGTGCAGATAAGTAGAAGTGGGGATAAAATAACAGAATGTTTGGAAATGCTTTCTAATTTGTCAATGACAGTTTTTCCATGACCTTTCACTTCTCAACTTAAAAAAAAAGTGTCAGATATATCTTTGCTCCTTCCAGTCAGAATGTCCCAGGTGGTTCCTACAAGTGTCCCCAGTATTTCCTCCTTATTGAGTGGTGTAGACAGATGGGACTGACTCCACCCTGCATGGTGCTCAGTGTGCTGAGTGGACCATTCCAACAGCTGGGGAGAAACAAGTTCCTCTTTGCACCCAGTGTGATAATAAGTGAGATCCCTAGGAACAAGCAAGGAAGGAAGCTTCCTGACACAGTGCACCATGGACATTTAGCATGTAACTCTTCTGTTATTTGTGCAAATAAGGTTGTAAGAGGAAAATACGTAGACACAAGAGCATGGAGTTGGGGTATCTTTTCTGGCAACCCAGAGGCATATTCTTCTGGGTTCTCTCCTGCATTCCATTTGTAATCAGAATTCTCTAGGTAAGAAAAATGTTACTTTAGTAGATAGAATCATAAAAAGTAAAGTAAAAAAAATTTTAAGCATTGTAAATGTGGAATAAGAAAATGAGATATTTAGGTTAAGCTTGACTGGTTTAGATTCATTTTAAATCAAGTTTTAGTATTTCTTTTTAAATCCTCATCATTAAAAATTCTGCTGAACTACTTAAAGTTGAAAATAAAAGAAAATCATTCTTAAATTAAGAGGTTTAATTGTCAGAATCCACAAATGTTAAACTATTTGAAAGATTTGAAGAGGATTTCCCTGAAATACCTTTTCCAGTATAAAATATACTGGAAGTGAATGAAATCAGTCAATGACATGAGGTGTATCACAAAGAATTGAGTAAGTGGAGAGAAGAGTAGGATAACACCCACAGAAGGGGATCAGAGCAAAGGGAAGAAGCAGAAATGGAAGGAGCATAATAGTTAGGGGTCTTCCAAACTGGTCAACTGCAGTAGCCAACAGTGCCTCCTGCTTTCATACTTGTCTGCCTCCTTCTATTCTCAACACACTTCCAACCCCAACCCCCAAGGGCTTCCAGTAATACTTGAAAGGAAACTCAAAAGGCTGACCTTACCATTCCCTTGGTCTTGTATGATCTGGCCCCTGGCTATTTCTTTAATTACATTTCCTACTACTGTCTCCCCTAGTTTATTCCACCTGATCCACTTTGATCAGCTTGCTATTCCTCAAATTCCTCATGCATGTTTCCATTTCAAGAACTTTTGCACTTGCTCAACCCTCTGCCTGGAATGCCCTTTCCCTAAAGAGTCACATAACTACCCCGCTTAATTATTCAAGCCTCTATTTAAATGCCCCCCTCATCCAAGAACACTTCCTTGGCCACCCTATCCAAAGTAGCACATATATCCATCTAAGTTGCTTTCTTTCCTTCCATTCTTATTTTTTCTGCACAGTGACATTTACTGTTATCCTGTTGTTTGTTTATAGTGTGAATGTCATACTGGTGTTAAAAACTATGAAAGCAGGGACTTTATGTAGATTGCCTCCATATCTGCAGTTCCTACAACACACCCAGCACGTGGTAAGCACCCACTAGGATCTGTGAAATGAATAAATGAAGTCAGGTGAGTTGGTCACACTGGAGCATTATGTGGGAGGTAAGTTTGGCTGAATGGGTAAGGTCAAATCATGAAAAAACTTGAATCATAGGATGAGTCTGGATATATATGATGCATTGCAGTTTCTGAAGAACAGAGTTCAAGCCCCAGAACCTAGCATAGTTCCTGACGCACAGCAGGCATTCATTACATGTTTCATGATCATGTTATGTCAGATATTAAACAAAAATGGAGAAATTCCTTTTCTGTCCCACACAAGAAAAAGGAGAATGCACTCACCCAGATTACAGAATTGACATTTTCTTTCTTTTTTTTGTTTTGTTTTGTTTTGTTTTGTTTTGAGATGGAGCCTTGCTCTGTTGCCTAGGCTGGAGTGCAGTAACACAATCTCAGCTCACTACAACCTCCACCTCTGGCTACTTTTGTATTTTTAGCAGAGATGGTGTTTCACCATGCTGGTCAGGCTGGTCTCGAACTCCTGACCTCAAGTGATCTGCCCACCTTGGCCTCCCAAAGTGCTAAGAGTACAGGCGTGAGCCACCATGCCCAGCCAGAATTGACATTTTCTGAATTATTCTTCCCTCCTACAGAATATGGCAGCCTTCTGATATTTCTACTCCACGAAATGTTAGAGCTTTCTTCTTGTTCAGTCTTCTGGGAATTCTGCTCTGGGTGAAAAAAGATAGCAACTGATGATGAGGGAAAATGAGACTGTTTCCATAAAAGACACTGGCTTAAGTCACATAGCTATCACTGAGGCAGCCAGCGTGAGGACCCCATTATAAGTGCCCTCAGAAGACATATGAGAAAAGGAATATCTAATTTCTCTTGAGACAAGCATCTAATTTTCTGTAACATTGTGTCTTCTCACAAATGAAAAAGGCTGCTCTCAGTTACTTGGATCAGTGTTCTCAGACACTCTAGAAAAAGCACTTTAAATGGTTACCATGACCAGGACAAGATTTTTGAGCCAGTGTGTTGCCTGCAGTTTTTGTGTGTGTAACTACAAAGAGTGTTTAACAATGTAGTTATAAAGAATAAGCATCATTACAAGTTAATTTTAAAAGAAAAAATATCAAGTTGCATATATATGTACATACATCTATTTTTATAACAAATGTGAAAAAATACATAAGGAAAAGCACACTAGGAAATCATCAGCCAGTAGTCTTAAATGATGCTAGCAATCCTTAGTGAATACAGCCAGATGGATTACCTGAATACTCAATTCATTTCACAACAACCTCATGGTATGGTTACTATTAACATCATCTCTACCTTGCAAATAAAGGAACTAAGGCCCAGACAGGTAAAATAGCATCGCCAAGTACATGCTTTTAGTAAATGGCATAGGTGGAATTTGAATCTAGTCAATTAGATACTAAAATCTGTGCTCCAAACCATTACACTGCCAATGGTATGGTATTTTATTCCTTCTACTTCTCCATCTTTGATAAGTTTTACTTTTACAATAAAAAAAAAATTATAGGTTGTCCATATTTCTTGTTTGTCACGTAGAAAAATAAAATAGTATTAATGGGCTCATGTACCAAATCCAAGATAATGTACAAAATATATTCTAAAGTTACAATGTATTTTACAAAACTCTGTCTTGCATGAATAAACACCATGCCCTATTTCTTGCTGAGTCTATTTTTTTAGAACAAACAAGTGCATATGTTCTGATACAATGACCCGTACCTTAAAAAGGTAGCCTGCTGTGACTGTATCCGCAATCTGAATTGTAATTTTTAAAAAGAATTGAGCTAAAAAAAGAAAATCACAGGTGCATAAAGTATCTGATTTGAAAAAAAATTAATGATGAAACCATCTTATCTTTTTAAAAAATTATTACTCAATTCTATTTAAGTTTTAAAATACTTTTCTGGGAAAAACATACTATTTACAAATTATACATTTTTAATACTATACTTTTCTGAAAGTGATATTGACCCTGTAAGTAGAAAAAATTCAACAAAATGCCATGGTATCCTTTGAAACTCTACAACTCTAAGTCTTTTTAGAAAAAAATCTAAAGAGAAAGTTGTATATTAAAATCTGTATCTGATGTATACTCTAAGAATCAGTGACTGTGAGTCTCATTTTACCAAACACCTACTTTAGACAGCAATGCTCTCCTTCAACTCATCTTCAGCTCATTTAAGGTTTTCTCCCCCTCAGGTTCTGTTTGTTGTCACCTGATGCTAACAATGTTTTCTTAAAGGTATGAAGGAAATGTTTTCTTCCAACATAATTTTCTGTACACTACAGGTCTTTTCTTTTGCCTTCTGGTAACTGACCTAACAGATTTCGTATTTTACTAATTCCTATGCCATTATTATTAAGTTTTGGTTAGATTAGAAAAAAAAATTGAGATAAAACTATTTTTAATTAAGGTTATTACATCTGTGTGTCTTTCTGTATGTGCTTTCAAAGTCCTTGTGACGCTGAGTTACAGGGCTTTGACTCCTAGGTCTAAAAAGTACATCAAGTCCTGGTAAGGCTTAAACACTGACAACAATTAAAGCCTCATCTTCAGGCTAGGTAGAAGATGCCAATAAAAATAAACTGTGTTCCTGACACACAGGACCAGAAATTAAAGCTATTCAACTCCTCAAGGCTCAGGGACTATTGCAGAAGGGGTGGGTGTGTGAGATTCTAAGAGCCAATTTTGAGAGAGAAAATAAGTTCATTTTCTCTATAAATTAACCACCAATGTGAAGCACACACTGATGCAAGACCAGCATATGGGCCCTTGTGTCGCGTTAACAAGGTTTTCTTAAAGTATTAACTGACTCTATACTAAAGGTTATAAATGTCTTATGGAAGCTATATCTTATGGTCACAATTAAAATTGTATAGATTGTTTAGAAAAACAAATTTAATTGGCTTCATCCTGTTTTATTAGGGCTTGGTGTTTGGAAAATTAAGTCTCCTCTCTCAAAGAATGAAGGTTTTCACCTTTTTAAAAAAATCCTTGAGTTATCACTCAAGTTAAATGAATGACTTATTTGACAATGACCTGTGATCCTATGTTGTGATATCAAGTATTTTAAACTTTTGATATGTGACAAACTTTCCAAGATCAAGTTATAAATTATGTCTTTTTCTGACCTAATTAATCCTTTAAGATATTAGCTTCACTAAAATCCAAAAAATGACATATTTGGCTTATTTAGTATAAAAATTGTACAGGAAACATTATCAAATATGAAATGGTGTTTGATTTTTTTGAACTGTAGTTGTATAAATATGCTATTGGTATGTGTTCCAAAATTATGAAAAACTCCTGTAATTCTGATATGACTTAGTGTTTCAGTAATAATCATAATTGTTATGTTAACTTATTGTGTGCCACAGAGGTAACAATTTCCTTGTCAATTGTGTCTTTGACTATGGCTGCCCTAAAACCTTTTGTCATCTACAGACAGTTGTTTTGTTTTGGTCCACTTTAGAAGGTGGTTTTATAATCAGCTATAAAACTAACAGGTGCTCTTGAATGCAGGTTTCTGGCAAGTTTGGAGACTGTGCCATCAGCATAGCGGAAAAATTTTCAGGACTCATGGAGCACTAAAATGTTCATGAATATCAAGGTATTAGCTGCATGGACTGAACTAATAGAAGACAGAAGTAATTCTTTGACTTTTTGCTTAAAACATTACTGATCCTTTGTTTTGTTTTTCAGAGTCAAGAGAACTTTTATTTTGAGCTATTGACAGCTTTTAACAATTAAGTATACTCCTGTGAACAAAATGTGGAGCATATTTGTTTCTGTCTACCTGATTTCTCCAGAATTCAGAGTCTATTTGTGAGTATTCTTAACTATGGCAACAGTTATTTGCATAAGCGCAATAAGAATCTGTTTGCATTTATAACAGAACAAAATTGGAGAAACTGCTTATTTTACCAAGGCTTTGACTGGAATGGTGTGATTTCCTTTAAGGAATTAAACTTGACTTATAGAGTTGTCATTAAAAGCGTCTTAGGAAAACCGGCTTCCTACCTTGTCTACACAGTTCCTGTCCCAGTTCCTGTCCTGTGATAAGTAACGAATGTCATTTTCTGACAGGCCCAGGAGCCCCAAGTTTTTGGGGGACCACAAGAGGAGAGGAATTCACCCAACTCATAAATATTTGATGGTACAAATCCATGACTGTGCTTGGTTTTAAAGAAGTCTTATCTGAGATTCCTTCTATGGAACAAAGTTCCATCAAAACCAATTTAAAAAGCCTATGTGGAAAAAAATAATTATTTCTGCTGCACTTTATACAAATAATCTGGTCTGGTATAATAAAGCAAATTGGTCCTACCATGATTTGTCTTTAATAAAAATGGGAAACTGGAGAGAGAAAAAAAATATGTTTCAAAAGCTATAGTATACCTGTTGTTAGATTCTAGTCTTGGCTACTGTTTTTCAATTTTTATTATTTTCTACAGTTTGGACTGAATTCTAATTTTTCCTGGGTATAAGTCTCCAAAATAATGCTTTCAATTTTTTTCTTCTTTCTTTCCCTTTTTTCCCCGTTTTTCCTAATTTGAAATCACTGAAAACTAAGCCATGCTTTCTTAAATCCTTGCAAACTGAAGTTAGACAATTTAAACTTCAGAAGAAAATAACAACTTGTTTATATACATAAACTGCTTTAGTACCTGCCTACTGATACATGGACTTCAGGGTAATGTGGCTATATTAATTTTCCGGGATTGTTCTTTTCGTTGTTGTTGTTTTCCTCCCTTCCTCCCTCTATTTTCTCTTCACAGGACATGAGACTTCACAACCTGCTAAAAATGAGCTTTGCTAATAACATAAAACCTACTCATCTAGGAATAAACTGTCCTAGCCATGAGAGATCAGACCAGAGACTCATTGTCTTCTAAAATGCTTCCTCTAAAAGATTTTTAAAAGAAAAGGGAGGAAATTTGAAGGGAAAATCATTTGTGGGGCCCCCAAATCACTAAGCTAAAGGGAAAAGTCAAGCTGGGAACTGCTTAGGGCAAACCTGCCTGCCATTCTATTCAAAGTCAGCCCTCTGCTCACTGAAATAGATATGTATCTGATTGCTTTCTTTGTAAAGGCTAATCAGATACTCAGAAGAATGAAACTGTTTGTCTGTCACCTACCTGTGACCTGGAAGCTGTCTTCCTGCTTGGATTTGTACCACCTTTTGGGACAGAACCAATGTACATCTTACGTATATTAATTGATGTCTCATGTCTCCCGAAAGTGTATTAAAACCAAGCTGTACCCCAACCACCATGGGTACATGTCATTAAGACGTCCTGAAGCTGTGTCATGGGTGCACATCCTCAACCTTGGCAAAATAAACTTTCTAAATTAACTGAGACCTGTCTCAGATATTCAGGGTTCACAAAGGAAAGCCATATTTTGGGGTGAGTTCTGGCAAAACTGCCAAGAGATAGTATACACTACTTCTGTCCATAAGTTAACCTGTGTCTCTATTACATGTTTTGCAAGATCTTTTTAAGTAAGGAGTCAAATAATTTTCTAAGTTTATTTTTTTCAAGTCAATATTATATAACAAAGAAAGGTATACATATATTTAAGATAAGATAGCGGGGTTTTTTTTCTTAAATATTTATTCAGCATTGGAAAAGATACATCTCATTTATTGTTGCTAAAGTATCATTGGATACTATAAAATCATACTTGTTTATTTTACGAGGTGAAATTTTCCTGCTTGTCATTCAGTCATTTACCTACTCTTTTATGTATTCCCATGATTCATGTATTAGATTTCAATTGACAGATTTAAATGTAATAATCTATAGATGAAAAGAGTCAAACTCTGTGATATGGTTTGGCTATGTCCCAACCCAAATCTCATCTTGAGTTATAGTTCCCATAATCCCTACATGTGGTGAAAGGGACCCAGTGGGAGATAATTGTAACATGAGGGCAGTTCCCCTGTGTTATTCTCGTGGTAGTAAGTTCTCACAAGATCTGATGGTTTTATAAGGGCCTTCCTCTTGTGCTTGGAACTCATTCTCTTCCCTGCTGTCCTGTGAAGAAATGCCTTTCGCCAAGATTGTAAGTTTGTTGAGGCTACCCCAGCCGTGTAGAACTGTGAGTCAATGAAACATCTTTACTTTATAAACTACCCAGTCTCAGGTATGTCTTCATAGCAGTATCAAAATCAACTAGTACACTCGGTAAAATATTTGAAGAGATTTACTCTGAGCCAAATATGAGTGACCAATGGCCCATGACACAACCCTCAGGAGATCCTGAGAACATGGACCCAAGGTGGTCAGCCTACACCTTGGCTTTATACATTTTAGGGAGACATAAGACTTCAATCAATATATGTAGGAGGTACATTGGTTTGGTCTGGAAAGGTGGCAGTGGGGTGGATTCCAGGTCATAGGTAGATACAAATATTTTCTATTGGCAACTGGTTAAAAGAGTTAAATTATTATCTAAAGATTAAGAATCAATGAAAGAAATGTTGGGGTTAAGATAATGTACTGTGTGCACCAAGGTTTTATTGCAGATGAAGCCTCCAGGTAGCAGGCTTCAGAGAACAGATTGTAAATGTTTCTTGCCAGACTCAGACAGTCTGTTCTATCAATCTTAAGGCCTGGGTTGATATTAATGCTGGTCAACTGGGCCCAGATTCCAAAAGGGAGGAGAGTATAATGAGGCATGTTCAACTCCTTCCCGTCACAGCCTGAACTAGTTTTCCAGGTTAATTTTGGAATACCCTGGGCTGAGAAGAAGGGTCCATTTAGATGGTTGGGGGACTTAGAATTTCATTTTTGGTTTACAATCAAATGTTATAGATTCTTCTGTAAATAGTATATTATTCATCAGCTCATACTTAATTCATTCTCTTAATTCTGCTGTTAATTTCTACATAGTTGATTGAAGTCCTCTCTAATATCCATTTAAGTACAGTTGTAGAACAAAATGTTCCCAAATTACAACCCAGAAAGTTATGCTCTAAACTATAGAAGGATAGTTTTGTTTAATTAGGATGAATTCCATGCTCTCAGATGTTGATAAGAATGTGTTTGGTCTGTCAAATGCATAATTATAGATTTAATAGTTTTTTGACTATGAAATAAAATTACATATGTAACCACATATAAGAATTCTCAAGAATTTATCTCTATTAAGCTTCTTAAGGCATATTTTGACAACCTATATAATTGACATTTGCCTATGCAAAAAATAATCCTACAGCACACATTAGGGATGAAACTAATGCTGATCCCTGAACTCCATCTTATTCTAGCTATAAAAAAAAGTTAATCACTAGAAATATGGTCTAATAAAAAAAAGTTCCATCCATCTCACTAAGAGACAATATTACAAAATATTTTGCTTATTATCTTTAACAATTAATTGAATGTATTTAGAAGAAATATGACCTTTTTATTTTAAAATATTATTTTTTTAATGCAAGGCATTTTTCTCCAATATTTACTTTTAGTTGTCCATTTTAAATATCTAGGTCATTTGAACAAAATATGTTAAGAACATGCCAGTAAAGATTTTCAATATTATTCTAAGTCAATGGAAAGTCTTTAAAGTTTTATCATGAGATTACTGAATTAATGAAATTCATATTTTTAAAAAATCACGGTGACTGATATATGGGGAATGAATAGGGGAAGAGGTTAAAGAGTGAAAGCAGATACACTGGTTGAAAGGAAACTATAGTCTTTATAAGAAAAGATGGTGTTTTGGACTGGGGTCGTGGCTAGAGAGATGTAAAAAGGGAGAGGATGTAGCATATGTTTTACAGGTAGAAACAACAGAATTTACTGATGGGTTTGATATGGACTGTGAAAGTCAATGATTCCTAGATTTTTGTTTTTGTTTTATTACATTTTGTTTCGTGTTTTGGTTGAGCAATCGAATGTAATGGTGTCATTCATTCTATTAAGAAGCCTGGGGGAAGGGCAGACTGAGAAATAACAAGAGTCCTATTTCTACATATTAAATGTCAGTTGCTTATTAGATATTTAATTAAGGTTTCAAGTACTCTATTGTATATAAAAGTTTGAAACTAATCAAAGAGATCAGAGGTGTAGAAATTTAGATTCATCAATATCACATGGTACTTAAATCCACAGGACTAAGAGAAACCACCTGTGGAATGACAATAAATAAATAGACAGCTCTTGACTCCACCCAGAAGCAATCCATCATTTTGAGGTCAAGTAGAAAAGGTGGAACCTGAAAGGAAACCGAGAAGTGGTGGCCAGGTAAGTAGGAGGAAAACAAGGAGAGTATAGCATGACAAGAAGCAAGAGATGAAAGCTTTTCCAGACACATTCGTTAAAAGGATGATCTTAACCCTATTTTCTATTGGACTGTACCTGGAATGTGCCATTTATAACAACAAAAATCTTTTAAGTAGGAGATTATAACAAAGAAAAATTTTTCAACGTGAGAAAAGAAAGGGAAAAAAGACATAGTTTGAGTGATGATTAAAGGGACATGCAAACCAAAAATAGAATCCTATGCACTCCCCTAATTGACTGAATGAACCCTTCTGGCCATGGGAACCCCAGAGAAACCTGAAAAACTGAATTTCTAGCCATGACAGGAAGGGACACTGAACATGCCTCATTATACCCCTTCCCTTTTGGACTTCAGTGATAACTGATCACCAGTATTAACATTAAAATGGAGATCATAAGACTGACAAAATAGATGCTTTGTGGCAATAAGGTACCAAATTCCAAATTGACTTTGGTATGGCATCACGTGGCAGATAGCAGACCCTGAAAGAAATCAAAATATTTTATCCCAAAACATATTTTGAAATGGCCCTGCAAAGCTGTCCTTTCTGGAGGAAATTTACTTCTGTAAAGAATCTCCATTAATGCAGCTAAGACTTCCTCCTTCTAGGAGAGACTAAGAGTCTGACACCTTTAAAGGTCTGAAAAGAAATATTTATGATTTTTTCTCTTTGAAGGCTGCTACCTGGAAGCTTCATCTACATAACAAAACAAGAACCTTGTCTTCTACAACCTCCTTACCTTTACTCAAGAATTTCTTTCTATTGACTTCAAGTCTTTAGACAAAGCTTAACTCTTTGAACTAATTGCCAATTAGAAAGTCTTTGAACCCACTTATGACCTGTAAACCTACCCTACTTCTCCCATCCCACCTCCAATTCAAGATGTCCCACCTTTTTGATCTGAACCAATGTATTGATTTAAGTATTTGCTTGTAATATTGCTCTCCATAAAATGTATAAAACCAAACTGTAACTCAATCATCAACCACCTCCTTTCTCAAGACCTCTTGAGACTGTTCCTTGGGCCACAGTTGCTTGTATTGGTTCAGAATAAACCTGTTTAAATATTTTACAGAGTTTTTTTTTTTCCTCCATCAACAGACAGATAACCTCTTTATTTATTAACTTAATATTTATTCACTTATAACTGTGTGATTTTCTAACATTTTGGGGAACAGAGAGCAATTAAGAGGTCAAGAAAGCTGTTCCCAGAACTCTCAGAGGCCATAATCTTGAAGAACAAACCTGAAGTATCCTTTTTCCCCTACACAGCAGTAGTTACTTTATCTCATGAATAGGCCAAGAAATGCCATATTTAACATTCAGAAACATGAGAACAAAGTAAATCATAAAAAGCAACAACATATGAGTGAGATGATAGTAGTGCTTCCTCTCTCTCTTCACCTCCCCACTCCATTACCATAAATATTTGCATGAAGTAACCAGACAGTAAATACTGTAAAGACAAATGCACATTTAAAATCAGATGCTTACTCATTTTGAAAATAAGAAAAAATATCTCTTTCTCTCCATTTACTTTGAGCATTTACTTTAGAAAACTTATTATTGCAAGTTCTTTCTCCTCTCTTTGAAATGTATATAAATTCTTTTGAAGACTAAATTGGCATTTTGTCAGCTATATAATCTAGAAATATCTTTCTCAAGTCCCTGGTAGCCATTTCTTTGAAATGTAAACATCAAGAAAGAGAGTACCTACATCTCCCAGTCTTTGGGGTAGGTTTAAGTCTGACTTAGGTGGGCACCTTGCTCCAAGTTGCAAAACTATTTCCTGTCCTAAATACATGAGAAGTTTGAATTTCCTCTGGATAAAGCAAATTAACTAGCACAGTTAATTGTACCCAACTAACAGGTGCAATTATGGTAACCTATGTGTGACATATAGCACTGTCAAGTCCTCTTACTTGAGTTATTGTTGATCTTGAAAACATGCATATATTGGTCGTGTCTGCTTGGCTGTATATAAGGGTGAGCAATGTCTTAGTGGATTGCCTGTGATACCCATTACATTATGTTTCAATGCTTTCAATATTAAAAATGTTTTCTTTCCCTATTACCTTTGTGGAGATGATTTCTAGATAAGGAGATTTTGTTTTTAGTTAGATTTCCCCAACAATACCCATTTACTAAGTTAGCCATCTGCCTTAATTACAATTAAAACAAAAAGTTCTATTTGTGAAAAGTGTTTTCTACCAATGATAAAGGAGAGCTAGATTATATAGAAGAAAACTTTGTGAATTTTCAATGCATTGATCCTAACCAGACAGCTTTTCTTGTTTTTCCAAAGTAATTATATGATATGGAAATGGGTATATTATATAATGAGATGAATTACATAGCAGAATAAAGACATTTAAATTAGGAAAAAGTGCATTTTAAATAAAGTCAATTACATTTGACAATTAAACAAGTGTGTTGAGTACTTCCTGTGTTCCAGTTGCTATGCAGGTAATGGGCTAGCCAAAGGGAATGAGACTGTTGGGTGCTGTAGCTCACACCTGTGATCCCAGCACTTTGGGAGGCTGAGGTGGGCGTATCACTTGAGGTCAGGATCAAAGAGAATGAGATAGCCTCTGTTCCAAGGGTACTCAGGGTTTAGCTTGGAGGAGAACTATCACATCTTTAATTAATTTTGTATATATAAATAGTAATAAGCAGGAATGTCTTAGCTGTTAAATAGATGATTTGTGATTCTATATACAGTTGCTTCCTGGTATTTTGCTTCAATTTCATATTTGTAATGTTTTTCCAATTATGATATAAAGGGAGACTAAAACACTAAGTTCTAGGAGGAACTTAAAATGTAAAACTTTCTACGTGTTTTAGCCATGGATGAGAATATTTTTTAATAGACTGAAAATCTAGGACAAGAGTCAGCAATATTTTCTTAATGGAAAATTGAAAAAGAAAATTTAATTCCAAGGCAGGTCAAATTCAATTCTTTGCCCATAAGCAATGGTAAAACACTGGATGAAATATTAATACAACAAGAAGATTATCCAGGTCTTCTGTTTGTTCTCATGGCCCCAAAATACATCCAATCAAGTTGACTTCCTATTCCAAACAAGATTTTTTTCTTTTTGTCAAGATTGAAGCCATGTTTTGGAAATATGTGTACTGAGCTATAGCCACAATTAGTAGATATGGACTTCCTAGATTGTTTTATTCTCAGTAACTATGAAAATCCATGTCTGTAGCCCACCTCATTTCACATCACAGTTGTAGTTCTACACATTTAAGTGCAGGACAGAATGGTCTTTGGAGTCATTCAGACCTAGGTTTAATTTCTCCTCTGCCCTCTGTTCAACTATGAGGATTTTAAGTAACATTTCCAGATCTCAAGCTCTTCAATTATGGAATGGGTGTAAAATTTACAATTCTATTAAGAGAATTAAGAAAAGATAAAATTTATGAAACATGATTAAATATTTAAAATCTCTGGTATGAAGTAGAAAAACATTAAGTATGTATTTCCTTTTGCTGTCTTGAAAACTCTAAAAATGATTCAGTAGAGGCTACAAAAGCTATTCTCAAATCTTTTGGTCTCATGACTCTATACACTAAAAATTATTGATGAAGGCTACGTGCAGTGGCTCTTGACTGTAATCCCAGCTACTCAGGAGGCTGAGGCAGGAAAATTGCTTAAACCTGGGAGGCAGAGGTGGCAGTGAGCCAAGATCGCATCACTGCACTCCAGCCTGGGCGACAGAGCAAGACTCCATTTCAAAAAAAAAAAAAAAGGAAACTAAATACTTTGTCACATATTGAAATGTTAGATAATTTATAGATAACTCTTACATAAATGATAAGAACATTATCCCCAGTTAATGAATATTAGTAAAAGAGTCATTGCTCTAAAGATTAAACATTTTGTCTTTGAAAAATATTTAAATTGTCCCCACTTCAAATGTTTTACTATCTCATGATAAGTCAAATTCACTTTACTTCATGAGTTCCCTCCCCACCATATATCATTGGCCAATGTATCAGAAAGAAAGGTGAATAGGAATATCTCTGGTTTTCAGCCAGAAAACCTTGAAGTATGTCCCTGCTCCATTGTCATGCTCTCTTGAGCACATTGCCTAAACTTTCTGAATTTCTTTTTGACTAGGGGTTGGAGGAAAAGAGAGGAAACAATTTTCTGTCCCATATGTGGATCTTTGGAGAGCATGGAGAGGAACAATCTTAGAAAGGGAGACAAGAGAGAGATCAGGGCTTCAGCAGGAAGCCAAATAGAGCCAGAGCGAGAAAAGGCAATGTGACTTCTTTACAGAAATGCCTATTAGAGCCCTTTCCCCATTTTTAAACTTTGTTCAATTTTATTGTTGTTGTTGTCGTTAAGCTGTAGGAGTTTTTTATTCATATTTTGGCCCTTAGCTCCTTATTAAATATATGGTTTGTAAATATTTTATCTCATTCTGTATGTTGTCTTTTCATTCTGTCATTTGTTTTGCTCTACAGAAGCTTTTTAGTTTACAGCAATCCCATTTGTCTATTTTGGTTTTGTTTGTCTCTGTTTTTGGTATCATATCCAAGAAATCATTGACAACACCAATGTCAAGAAACTATACCCTACATTTTCTTCCAGTAGTTTTATAGTTTCAGTTTTTACATTGAAACCTTTAATTCATTTTGGCTTTATTTTCGTGTATGGTGTAAAATAGGTGTCCAATTTTATAATTTTGCATGTGGATAACTTGTTTTCCCAGCACCATTTATTGAAAAGACTCTCCTTTCCCTCAGTGTATGGCCAGTAAATACATGAAAAGGTGCTCAACATCACCAATCATCAGGGAAATGAAAACCAAAACCACACAAGATATCATCTCACACCTGTTAGTATGACCATTATATATATTTTTAAAAGATAATAAGCATTGGTAAGGATGTGGAGAAAAGGGAATCCTTGTAAAACAGTGCAGTGAAAAAGAATATGAAGGTTCTTCCAGAAGTTAAAAACAGAACTACCATAGGACCTAACAATCCCTCTTGTGGGTACATATCTAAAATATTAAAATAAAGATCTTGACAAGATATCTGCAATCCTACATTCAATGCAGTGTTAGTTACAATAGCTAATGCAGGAAACCAAGCTTAGAGAAAGCAAACATAGTATAATACAATGGAATATTATTCAGCTTTTGAAAAGAGGGAAATTCTGCCATTTGTGACAAAGCATGGATGAATCTAGAGAACATTATTCTAAGTGAAATAAGACAGCCACAGAAGGACAAATACTGTGTGATTCCACTTAGGTGAGTTGTCTAAAATAGTCATAACCACAGAAAAACATAATAGGATGAAGGGTACCAGAGGCTGGCAGGGGTGGGAAATTGAGAGTTGATTTTCAATGGAAATAAAGTTTCAGTTATGCTTGATGAATAAGTTCTAGAGATCTGCTGTACAACATAATACACATAGTTACCAATACGGTATAGCGCACTTAAAAATGTGTTAAGGAAGTGGATTTCATGTTAAGTGTCCTTACAACAACAACAATAAACAACAAAACAAAACAAAGAGAAACGAACTTTTCGAGGTGATAGTTATATCTCTTACTTGATTGTAGTGATGACCTCGCTGGTATATGCTTATGTCCAGGCTCATCAAATTGTGCAAATGTTAATTATGTGCAGCTTTTTTGTTTGTTTAACAGTTAAAGTTCAATTAATCTGTGGTTTTTTTTTTTTTAAAAAAAGAAAAGATAAAGAAAGACAGGAAGAAAGACAAGCAAGCAAGAAAATTGTACCACTCTCTCTGCCATCAAGAGTTCTCAGATGGGCCAGGCACAGTGGCTCATGTCTGAATTTCAGCACTTTGGGAGGCCGAGGCAGGAGGATCACTCAAAGCCAGAAGCTCAAGACCAGTCTGGGCAACATAGTGAGACCCTATCTCCACAAAAAATAAAATTAGCCCAGGCATGATGTCACATGACTGTAGTCCCAGCTATTTGGGAGGCTGAGGGAAGAGGATCACTTGAGTCCAGGAGTTTGAGACTGCAGGGAGCTATGACTGTACCACAGTACTCCAGCCTAGGTGACAGAGCAAGGCCCTGTTTCAAAGGAAACAAAATAGAATTCTCAGACAGGTTGAGTGTAGGATCACGCCTGTAATCCTAGCACTTTGGGAGGCTGAGGAGGGTGGATCACTTGATCCCAGGAATTTGAGACCAGCCTGGCCATCACTGTGAAACCCCATCTCTATGAAAATACAAAACTTAGCCAGGGTGTGGTGGCACACACCTGTACTCCAGCTACTCTGGAGGCTGAGGTGGGAGAATCACTTGAACCTGGGAGGTGGAGGTTGGAATGAGCTGAGATTGTGCCACTGCACTCCAGCCTGGGCGACAGAACAAAGCTCTGTCTTTAAAAAAAAAAAAAAAAAAAAAAAGAATTATCAGGCAGATGTTTTCTCACTCTGCATGGGATGGGATTTTCTCTTTTGCTTTTTTCTTTTATAGAGACAAGGTCTCACTATGTTGCCCAGGGTGGTCTTGAACCCCTGAGTTCAAGCGATCCTCCTGCCTTGGCCTCCCAAAGTCTTGTGATCACAAGGCGTGAGCCACGGCATCCAACCGGGTTGGGATTTTCTATCAATCAGGGGCAAATCTCTCAAAAAACAAAGAAGAATTTAACTCATATTTGGATCATATATACAAAGTGCCTGATATATGGTAGATGCTACATAAGTTTTGGTTCTTTATCCGCACTTACTTATTCTGAAACAGGGTCTCTGTTTCACAGGCTGGAGTGCAGTGGTACACTGTTGCCCAGGCTGGAGTGCCAGTGGTACAATCTCTGCTCACTGTAGTCTTAACCTTCCCGGCTCAGGTAATTCTCCCACCTCAGCACTTCCGAGTAGCTGGAATTACAGGTGCGCACCACTATGCCCAGCTGTAAGCAATTAAAAATCAAAGTACACACTTTGGAAGATAGAAAATCTCTGATTTTCTATCAGGGCAGTTCTGGTTTGTTATTATAGAGTGTATGAGCACTCACACACGCCCACACCCCAATTAAAGCACACAATCGAAGAATCCTTAAAAGAAGGGGAAATTAGGGCAGAGTAAAAGGATGCTAATTGTTGACAGTGAAAAATGTTATTTGTGATAATAGAGACTAGCGAAAGCAAAACACATGTTGCTTGTTTGTGAGACCACCGCGCACCCAGCAGTCTGACTTGATTGGAAGTTGTGTCAATGGTCCTCCATCAAAGACTATCATCGTGAATGACGTCTGAACAGATGTTTCACTGCAATTAAGAGAAGCTTTAAGTGATCTGCACAATGGCCATGTACTTTAGGTTATTTGCAGAAGTTCTATAAATTAAATTGTGACTTTAACTGAGAGGACTTTTAAATCTATAAGCAGTGAAAGAAAAGTTGAATTGACAGTGTTATCTAGAAAGGTGCCTCTCTCAGGTAAGCAGGGATTTGGAGAAACATAAAGGCTTGGGTTTTATTGAGCACACATGGACATAAACATGGGACCAATACACACCGTGGAATACTAGAGGGTGGAGAGGTGGGTTAAAAGACTGTCAGGTACTATGCTCACTACCTGAGTAATGAGATTCCTACTCCATACCTCAGCACCATGCAATATTCCCACGCAACACATGTGCACATGCACCCACTGCATCTAAAATAAAAGTCAAATTAATAAAATAAAATTTTTTTAAAAAGGCCGGGCATAGTGACTCACACCTGTAATCCCAGAGCTTTGGGAGGTTGAGGTAGGTGTATCACCTTAGGACAGGAGTTCAAGACCAGCCTGGCCAACATGGTGAAACCCCATCTTTACTAAAAATACAAAAAATTAGCCAGGCATGGTGGCACTTGCCTGTAATCCCAGATACTTGGGAGGCTGAGGCAGAAGAATTGCTTGAACCCAGGAGGCAGAGGTTGCAGTGAACTGAGATCATGCCGTGGCGCTCCAGCCTGGGCAACAAGAGAGAAACTCCATCTCAAATAAATAAATAAATAAATAAATAAACGCACCTTGTTTTTTTCCTCCAATTCCACCTGCCCTGGCCCCTATTTAAGACATAAACTATCACTAGTCTATATATGCACTGTCAAAAATAACCAACCAGAAAAAACAGCTAGGAATACTAGCTGTTTTGTTTTCTATGGCTCCTAAGAAGTCAGGGTGACATCTGGTGGACAGACAGTCTTAATTTCTATCAAGACAGTCTACATTTCTATCTGACTCCCACTTTAAAAGTTCTCAAAGAGTCAACAATTTAAAAAGGAAGTTGTGCCTTAACTGGACAGAAAACGTGACTCTGAACCCCAAACACAAACTGTTCAAAGTGGATCCTCACAATTAAATAGTTGGATCTAGAGATACCGCTGATGCTGTAAATGCACATATCCAAGATGATACGTGGCTCTGAATAAAAAGAAAGATTTGTGCTTTATTTTGCTAAAGGACAATTTTTAAGAGGATGTAATTGCGACTGTCCTATAAAACGAATTGTGTCAAACATTTTAGTGAACTCTTTTAGTCATGTAAAGAAAAGGAAGATATTGAAATGCACAAATATAAAATACATGCTCAGCTCATGAATCCACCAGCAGTAAAGTATGACGAAAGCATAAGGTGCCAGATGGGAAAGCTGAATGAAAGTTCTATGCAGCATAACTGACGCCAAATCAGAAAAAAATCTTGCAAATCAATAGGAGAGCGGATACTTTTTTAAAGAAAATGGGAAGCCATTGTGATTTTAAGTAGAAGAATGACATAATCTAACTTGTGCCACAGAAAATTAATCTGGCACTCATGTGGCGCATGGTTTACAACTTGGAGAAAGACAGAAGGCAGGATCCAGGTTAAGAGGCTGGCACAGTATTCCAGGTAAGAAATGATGAAGAGCTAACATAAGCAGCAGCATGGGGAGGAGAGGGAAGGAGACACATTTGAGAAGCATCTATGGAAGGTGGGGCTCTCTAACTTCACAAACGTGCAAGGGCAGATTGAGTTACATGCACCCTTATCTTCTAATCTTATTAACTCCAAGTGTCACCTGCAGAAGCAGCACTTCCTCTGCACAGACACTCCAAAAAATGTCCGGGAGTCTGCAACCGATTTCTTACATACGCTTACAGAACAACAACAAAAATATCAGGTTGCTACTTGCCGTTATTATCTTCCATAAGGAAATCAGAAATTTGCTGATTTTCCCTGGCCGCCAATGCTCTCGGTCCTCAGGGTACAGCACATGCCCAGCAATCTCTTATTAAGTGGAAAGGAGTTTCCTCCCCCAGCCCATACCCCTATTGTATTTAATTGAGGGGTGTCCATAGCAGGGTAGATTGAGCAATGATGTGCTATAGAGGTTAGCGACAGAAGTCTTCAGGGTACAAACAATTCATTTTTTTTTTCCAAGGAACACACATATCACCAGGATAGCTGAACTGGAATGTGTTGACCTACCAGTTACTACATTGTGCCTTGCACCCCTCTGACCCTTAGTCCCTTTGGGTGAGGCTGAAGGTCCATGCTAGATAACTTCCCTGCTTAGAATGAATTCTCTCTGTGTGTATTAGGTTGGTGCAAAAGTAATTGCGGTTTTGCCATTACTTTTAATGCCTATACTTTCTTACCTGCCTATAACCTAACTCTCAATCTGGCAGCCCTGTCTGAACTCCAAATATGGACAGAGTTCATGCTTTATATCCCTCGGTGTCCTCAATTTTCCTGAAAATCAGTCTATCAGAACAATTAGAGGTCATGGAGATAAGATGAGAAGAAAAAACCAGCTCTACATATTAGCCACGTCAGAATCTAGCTCTAAACCAGCTGAAATCGCTATTATACCTCAGGTAACAGGCATCAGTAAAACGTAGACATCAATAAAATACAAATGTAAACAATTAAGTATAGAATGTGAGAGAAAGAACGTAGGCAAAGAGGTCTCCGAGATCTCTAACTTAAGGAACTAGAAGCCTCCATCAAAAAGGTGGGTATGGGGAAGGAATACAGGAAGTGAAGCAAACGTTTAGGTTATGAAGTGAACTCAGCTTCATGGAATATCCACATTCCAGTGGAGGTATCCGGAAGACTAGAGCTCCTCCAACCATAATACATCCCAATGAACCTGGAACACTTTAAAAAAATACATCTAGGGAACTTGTATTGGAGCCCATACATCCCTCTCTTTAACAAGTTCTTTAAAACTCTTTAAAGGCGCTCTTAAAATTTACCAAAATACCAACAGTGATTGTCTCCAGGAAAGTTGGCTTCGGGTAAGATCTATAGTTGCAAGCACTAGAAAAAAAAAAATCTAGTTGTTTTAAACAGTAAAAAGGAGATTTAAAAAGAAGATTTTAAGTAGTTTACAGACTCTTGAGGCAGGAAGTGGTTGGGTGTGGCACAAAGGGCTAAAGGAAACCAGTTCAAGAAGCCAAGAGCAATGTTCAAAATCATCCCAAAAGCAGTTTAGTGAGGTCCCACTGTGCCATCCATTGTTTGAAAATTTCCTCAATTTGGTGAAAGATCCATGAAACTCAATGAACCCCAGTTCCCAAATGAACTGGGCCAGGGACAGGGCAGGGCTTCATCACTGCCCCCTGCATCACTGATGTTGCTGCCTCAGGAGCGAAGGTCACTGCCACTCCCTGGTGCCTCACCTCTTACCAGCGTGGATTCTTTCCTGCTTATGCTCTCTTATTATCAGACCAATATCTGGGGCAGAGCTTCACTCATGTGTCCACATCCCAGCTGCAAGAGGAGGTAGGGAAAGCAGGGATTTTCACCTCTATAGCGAAAGAGGTTCTGATGTCAGGCAAACCAAAAGAGATGAAAAATGGATACAACAGTTTTTTTTGGGCGATGTTTTCTGGTTTTTTATGCTTCTCCATACGTTCTACATTTTCTATAATGAAGAGGGTTAAATAATCAGGGAAAAAAGTTTAAATAAACTGACACTGGAGATTCTATTTCAGGTGGTTTTTTTTTTGTTTTTTTTGTGTGTGTGTGTGTGTTTTTTTTTTTAGCACGTCTGTCTGGTATTGCTTCTCCCTCTAGTGGAGACTAAAGGAAATACACAGGAGGATGACTTCGGATGGTTCCGTAACTTTACCACTGTTAAGAGTAAAATGTACTATCACTCCATTTCATAGGTAAGTAAACTGGATCTAAGAGATAAGAGACAGTTTACCAAAGGCACATATTAACTTAATGGTAGAGCCAGTCCTGCAATCAAGATATCTTGATTTAGGTTTCTATTTTGTGCTCTCTCATAAAGAGCGTGACTGTAGGCTATATGGCATGATTTGAGGGGCATTCAGAATCCCCGAGTTAATTCTCTGTTTGTTTGTTTGTTTGTTTGTTTTTAATACAACATAAGAATTAGCTATGACTAAAATAGTAAGTGGGTTTAGCAATTATCCACAGTATTTCATCTTCAGTGAAAATAAATGTGAGAGGAAGCATTGTTAGAGAATAAGAGTGCAAACTTTGAGACAAAACTTCCTGGATTTGATCCCAGCCCTTCCATTTGGTGAAAGGAGCCCTCGAAAAACAAAAATTGCAGCTGGCAAGATGGGAAAATGTACAGCTTCCTGCCTGAGGACTGCACAGCAGCTCAGGACAGCAGAACATCACAGCCTTACTGCACTGAAGCATAAAACGCCAGAGTTTAGGGTTTGGAGAGCAGCCAGAAAGCTTGAAAGAGAAGGGGTCATGTAACAGGTGCGTCCCAAAATATGCAGCTGATATTGACCTGAAATGTAGACTGATCACCCAGCAAAACTTCACAGGGGAACTAGTTAAAAAGCAGCAGCTGGAAACTACAGATCCTAGGGAAACTGTTGACTGCAGGGGACACAAATGGAGTTTGAGTCCAGTCATGTTAATTGTTGACTGGAATAAAAATCAGCCTTCTCTGAGTCTATTATGTATCATTCATGCAAAGAAATGGAAGCACGTGACCAACACTAAAGAATAGTCAAGATAAACCCATCTCAAAATGACTCAAATAGTACAATTAGCAGAGAAGTGAAAGAAAAGTACTGGATATAAATAAATGAAAATACTAAACAAAAATAGCTCCTCTTGGCTGTGACAGTTTCTCAGACTTTCTTGCATTTTTTTAACTTTAGCAATTTTGAGAAGCATTGGTCCGTTATGTTGCAGGATGCTCATTTATTAGAATTTGTCTGATGATTTTTTCTCATTATTAAACTGGGGTTATGAGTTTTAGAGAGAAAGATAACAGAGGTTAAGTGTCATTTTTGTTACAACATATCAAGGGTATAGACTATTAACATGATTTATGACTAATAATGGTGACCTTGATCACCAGACTGAAATAGTGCTTGAAAAGATACTCCTTTTTCTCCCATTTCATTCTGTGCTTTTTGGAAGGAAGTCACTATGCACACCCCACACTTAAAGAGTAGAGTTACGCTTCACCTTGTTGGATGGGGGAGTACCTGCATATTTATTTGGAATTATTCTACATGGGAGATTTGTCTCTTCTTCCTATTTATTTTTCAATCATTTATTTATATCAGTATTCATGCATGGATATTTATTTTTTACTTTGGGTTATCATCCAGTACTACTTGCTTTCTTTTGTTACTCAAATTCTTTCAACTTTGGTCATTGGGAGCTCTTTCAGTTGGCTTCTGTATTAATCATCCAGGGCTGCTGTAACCAATGACCAGAGACTCCGTGGCTTAAAACAACAGAAATGTATTTCCTCAAAATTCTAATGGCAAGAAGTCCAAAATCAGTTTTACTGAGACAAAAACCAAGTGATGGCCAACCTGTGCTCTCTCTGGAGGTGAGAAGTTATTCCTTGCCTCTTCCAGTTTCTGGCGATGCCAGCAATCCTCCCTTATCTTGTGGCTGCCTCACTTCCATCCCTGCCTCCCTCATCACATTGCCTCTTCTTCATCCCTGTGTCTGGGTCGGATATCTCTCTGCCTCCTCATAAAGATACACATCAGCTGGTCGCGGGGGCTCACACCTACAATTCCAGCACTTTGGGTGGCCGAGGTGGGTGGATCACTTGAGGTCAGGAGTATGAAACCAGCCTGAACAACATGGTGAATCCCCATCTCTACAAAAAAAATACAAAAATTAGCCCGGCGTGGTGGCGTGTGCCTGTAGTCCCAGCTACTCAGCAAGCTGAGGCAGGAGTACCACTTGAACCGGGAGGTGGAGACTGCAGTGAGCTGAGATTACAACACTGCACTCCAGCCTGGGCGACAGAGCGAGACTCTGTCTCAAAATAGAAAAACAGAAAAAAAGATACATGTGATTGTATTTAGGGTCCAGCCAGATTATCTGAAATAATATTCCTTATTCACTCTGCAAAAACCATTTTTCCTCATGAGGTAGCATTACCAGGTTACAGGGAATAGAAACTGATACCTTTCGGGGGGCGTTATTTAGCTTAATACAGCTCTTGTGCCACTTTGACATACCCACATCAAGGTAGTTTGTGGGCTTCTTTTCTGTTCTGTTTGTTTTTCGAGCCTTTCCTTACACTCTAACACTACAAGATGCTCCAGGCTCATCTTGTGTATTTCCTGCTACAGTCCTAGAATTAGCCATTGCTCCAAGGAGCCCTACTTCCTTGCATTGGAGAATGGTATTAGAAACCATGATCTGGGTGCTAGATATGCTAGTTGCTACTAGAGTGTTGCTTCTTTTAGGATCTCTAAACTGACAGAACAAAAAAATAGATGTGTGTCCTAACCCATGTATATACACATACTCATAAATATTTCTATGGGCAATCACCTGTATCTCTTTTAAATTAAACATGAGTTCTTACTAAGGTAATCCATTATCATAGGGATCATTCCAGCCTTTTCCCCTTGCTTATCTGTAGATTCTCAAAACAACACTGAGAAACCTGGCTCCCACCATCCAGCATTCCTTGTTCAGTTTTAGTATCCGTGTATGGCAGTATGAGAATCATTACTCCACATCCTTAGGGGAAACAAATGGATCAACTCCACACAGTGCTTATGTGCAGTTCCTTTTGCCTTTAGTCTCACAGACTCCACTTATTTCCAAAGTTACTTAGGTCAGCAACTTTTCCCCAAATCCCTCCGTGTGCTTGATTCATACATTTGTGAGACAGCTAGATTATCTTCTCACAATATGCATTTGTTTCCTGTGACTCCAAAACATCCTGATGGTTTTTCTAATTTGCATACATTAACAGTTACTCCTTTTACTGTCAAGTTCTATGAGTTTTGATAAATGCATAATGTCATGTATCCACCGTTACAGCATCATACGGGATTGTATTGCCACCCTAAAAATCCCACGTACTTCATCTATTCATCCCCCAACCACAACCCCCACACACACCAAAATCCTTAGCAATCACTGATATTTTTCTAGTCTCTATAGTTTTAGCTATTCCAGAATGTCATATATTTGGAATCAGCAAACATTTTCAATTTGGCTTTCTGCACTTAAAAATGTGCATTTAAGGTTCTTCCAAGTGTTTTCAAGGCATAATCACTCATTTCCTCTTATAATTGAATAATATCCTATTGTAAGGCCGGGCGTGGTGGATCATGCCTGTAATCCCATCCCTTTAGGAGGCTGAGGTAGGTGGATCACCTGAGATCAGGAGTTCGAGACCTGCCTGACCAACATGGAGAAACCCCGTCTAAAAATACAAAATTAGTCAGGTCTAGTGGCACATGCTTGTAATCTCAGCTACTCGGGAGGCTGAGACAGGAGAATCTGTTGAACCTGGGAGGTGGAGGTTGTGGTGAGCCGAGATCATGCCATTGCACTCCAGCCTGGGCAATAAGAGTAAAACTCCGTCTCAAAAAAATAAAAAATAAATTAAATAAAATAAAAAAATTATATATATATATATGTCCAAAATCAGTTTTACTGAGACAAAACCCAAGTGTTGGCCAACCTGTGCTCTCTCTGGAGGTAGGAAGTTATTCCTTGCCTCTTCTAGTTTCTGGTGATGCCAGCAATCCTCCCTTGACTTGTGGCTGCCTCACTTCCATCCCTGCCTCCCTGACCACATGCCTCTTCTTCATCCCTTCATATATATATATATATATATATATATATATAGAGAGAGAGAGAGAGAGAGAGAGAGAGAGCGAGAGAGAGAGAGAGACTATTATATGGCGATAGCACTATTTGTTTATCCATGTACTTTTGTGTTTTTCAAAAAGTTTTCCAGCTTCATTGAGGCATAATTGACAAACGAAATTGTATAAATTTAAGGTGTATAATGTAATAATTTGACATGTGTATATTGTGAAATGATGATCACAATTAGGTTAGTTAACACATCAACCACTTCACCTAGTTACCTTTTGTGTGTACATGTGTGTGGTATGAACAATTTAAGATCTCTATTAACAATTTAAAGTGTACAATACAGTATTGTTAACTACAGTCACCATGCTATACATTAGATCCCCAGAACGTATTCATCTTATAACTGAAAGTTTGTGCCCTTTTGCCAACATTTCCCCATTTCCTCCATCCCCAGCCCCTGGCAATCACCATTTTATTCTCTATTTCTATGGGTTCAACTTTTTAAAATTCTACATGTGAGTAAGGTAATACCGTATTTGTGTTTGTCTGACTTGTTTTGCTTGGCATCATGCCGTCAAGATTCATCTATGTTGTCATAAATTATAGTATTTCCTTCTTTAGTAAGGATGAATGATATTCCATTTTCTGTATATAACACAATTTCTTTCCCTATTCATCTATCAACTGACATTTAGGTTGTCCCCATGTCTCGGCTACTGTGAATAAGGCTGCAGTGGACATGAGAGTGCAGATTCTCTTAGAGATACTAATTTCATTTCCTCGGGATACATGCCCAGGAGTGGGATTACTGGGTCATATGGTAGTTCTGGTTTTAATTTTTTGAGGAACTTCCACACTGTTTTCCATAATGGATGTACCAATATACATTCTCACCAACAGTGTACAAGGATTCCCTTTTCTCGACATCCTTGCCAACATTTGTCTCTTGTCTTCTTGATGATAGCCATTCTAACTGGTGTGGTTATATCTCTCGTTGCAGATTTCGTTTGCATTTCCCTGCTGATTAGTGACGTTGACCACCTTTTCATAATATGCTTTTGTATATTAGCCTTGTATCCCTTGCTATAATCACTTATTAGTTTCAGGGGTTGGTTTTTGGGTGGTTTTGGGGAGTTGTGGCATGTTTTTTTGGTCAACTAATTGCAATTGTTTACATACACAATCATGTCATCTGTGAACCAAAATGGTTTTATTCCTTTTTTTCCTAATCTGTGTCACTTTTATTTCATTTTATTTTCTTATTACACGATCTACGAGTTCTAGCACAAGGCTGAATAGGAGTGGTGAGAAAAGTCATAGTCACCTTGTTGTTCCTAATTTTAGGAGAAAAGTATTTAATTTTTCACTAGTAAGTATCATGTTGGCTGTAGGTTGTTTTAGATGTTCTTTATCAAGTTGAGAAATCTCACCCAATTCTAGCTTGAATAGAGTTTTCATCATGAATCGGTATTGTATTTTGCCAAATAAATGCTTCTTCTGCATTATTTGAATGATCATATCAGTTTTCTTCCTTAGCCTGTTGATGTGATTGATTGTGTTAATTGATAATCAAATGTTGTATTAGCCTTGCATATTTGGAAGATATCCTGCTTGTTTGTGATATCCAGTTCTTTTTGTATATTATTACAATCAATTTGCTATTACTTTGTTCAGGACTTTTTATCTATATTTTTGAGAGATATTAGTCTATAAGTTTCCTTGTTGTAATGTCTCGGTATTGGGATAATGCAGGCCTCTTAAGAATTAGGAAAGGATCCCTGCTCTTTGTGTTTCTGAGATTGTGGAGTATCATTGGTATATATCATGAACATTTCTTCCTTAATAATTAGTAGAATTCACCAGTAAAATCTTCGGAACCCACCTGAAAGTTATTACTTCTTGATTTAATTTCTTAAGAAATATAATCCTATTCTGATTATCTATTTCTCCTTGTGTGAGTTTGGGTAGCATTGAAAGTTTTGTGACTTTCAAACAATTGGTAAATTTCATATAAGTTATTAAAATCGTGAGCATAGAGTTGTTCATAACATTCATTTGTTATTATTTTTTAATCCATCTCCTCAAACGTTTATCCACTGAGTTGCAAACATCCAATTATACTCTTTAAGTTATTTGAAAATGTACAGTTATTATTGACTATAGTCACCCTGTTGTGCTATCAAATAGTAGATCTTATTTATTCTTTACATTTTTTGTGCCCGTTAACCATCCCTTCCTTCCCCATATCCCTCCACCACCCTTCCCAACCTCTGGTAACCATCCTTCTACTCTCTATGTCCATGACTTCACATTGTTTTGATTTTTAGATCCCACAGATTTTGTGTGTTTATTTTGTATCTGTATCCTGTAACTTTACTGAATTTGTTTATCAGTTCTAATAGTTTTTTTGGGGAGTCTTTAGATTTTTTTCAATAATAAGATCATATCATTGCTGGGTGCGGTGGCTCATGCCTGTAATCCAAGCACTTTGGGAGGCCGAGGTGGGTGAATCACCTGAGGTCAGGAGTTCAAGACCAGCCTGACCAACATGGAGAAACACCGTCTCCACTAAAAACACACAAAAATTAGCCAGTAGTGGTGGTGCATGCCTGTAATTCCAGCTACTCGGGAGGCTGAGGCAGGAGAATTGCTTGAATCTGGGAGGCGGAGGTTGTGGTGAGCTGAGATCGCACCACTGCACTTCAGCCTGGGCAACAAGAGCAAAACTCCGTCTCAAAAAAAAAAAAAAAAAATCATCTGCAAACAAGGATAATTTGACTTCTTCCTTTCCATTTTGGATGCCCTTTATATCTTTCTCTTGTCTGATTTCTCTAGCTGGGACTTCCTGTACTGTGTGGAATAACAGTGGTGATAGTGGGCATCTTTGTCATGTTCCAGATCTTAGAGGAAAGGCTTTCAGTTTTTCCCAATTCTGTATGATTCTAGCTGTGGAACTGTCATATACAGTTTTTATTATATTGACATATGTTCCTTCTATCTCTAGTTTTTTGAAGGTTTTCATCAGGAAGAGATGTTGAATTTTATCAAATGCTTTCTCAGCATCAATTGAAATGACAGTGAGTTTTTAAATCTTTCATTCTGTTGATATGTGTATCACATTGATTGATTTGCATATGTTGAAACATCCCAGGGATAAATTCCATTGGTCATAAGGAATGACCTTTCTAATGTATTGTTGAATTCAGTTTGCTAGTATTTTGTTGAGGATTTTTGCATCAATATTCATCAGAGATTTTGGCCTGTAGTTTCATTTATTTGAGGTATCTTTGTCTGGTTTTGGTATCAGGATAATACTAGCCATGTAGAATGAGTTTGAAAGTATCCCCTCCTCCTTTATTTTTCAGAATAGTTTGAGTAGGATTCGTGTTAGTTCTCCTTTAAATGTTTGGTAGAATTCATCAGTGATGCCATGATATCCCGGGCTTTTCTTTCCTGGAGAATTTTTTTTATTATTATTGCAGTTTTGATCTCATTTCTTGTTTTTCATCTGTTCAGCATTTGGGTTTCTTCCAGGTTCAATCTTGGTAGGTTGTATGTTTCTAGGAATTTATCCATTTCTTCTAGATTTTCCAATTTATTGACATACAGTTGCTCATAGAAGCCACTAACAATCCTTTGAATTTCAGCAGTATCAGTTGTAATGTCTCCTTTTTCATTTCTGCTTTTATTTATTTAGATCATCTCTCTTTTTTTTCTTAGCTAGTGTGGCTAAAGGTTTGTCAATTTTGTTTAACTTTTCAAAAAACTACCTTTTGGTCTCATTGATTTTCTGTGTTTTTTATTTCAATTTTATTTATTTATGCTCTAATCTTTATTATTTCTTTTATTCTACAAATGTTGGATTTGGTTTGCTCTTGTTCCTCTAGTTCTTTAAGGTGTATCATTGGAGTATTTGAAAATTTTCCTCTTTTTTTTATATGGGCACTTACTAGCTTTAAATATCCTTCTTAGTTCTGCTTTTGCTGTATCCCATAGGTTTTGATATGTTGTGTTTCCATTATCATTTGTTTCAAGAACCTTTTAATTTCCTTCTTAATTTTTTTCATTGACCCAATGGCCATTCAGGTCCATATTGTTTCATTTCCATGCATTTTTATAGTTTCCAAAATTCCTCATTATTAATTTTTAATTTTGTTTGTATCCGAGATGCAAGACAATGTCCTCCCCTCTCTTTCTTCCCTCAAGTAGAATGAAGGGGTGTCGTTTTTGAAGTCATGAGTTGTGCAGCCTGGTGTTAGGGGATGGGTGATGCCAGCACTCTCTTGGCTGCCCCAGCTGGTGTCTCAGTATGTCATTTCCTTTCACCCCTAGTCCACTCTCTCTGGGCTTACTTCAGTCCTAGGATTCACCTATGAGCTGCAGTCATATGGCATAGAGTGCTTTTAAGTTTACTTATAGACTAAGAGCCCTTTAAGCCTTGGTAGGGAGGTTTGTGGGCACTCAAGTTCAGACTGCTTGGATCTTTGATTCCCCTCTGGTTAGGGCTGCTTTAAATACTCCTTCTGTGGGCTGGTGTCAATTGAGTTTGGTCTATGAGTGCTCACCTCATTTTTTGTTCTTGTGAAGGTTTTTTTTTTTTTTTTTTTTTTTTTTTTTTTTTTCTATGTAGATAGTTGTTGGTGTCTTTGTGGGGAGGATGATCAGTGAAACTTTCTATTCTGCCATGTTGCTCCACCTGTTTGTTTGTTTTCTCTCATTTATTACTTATTTAATGCCCATAGTATCAACAGTGGGAACCTCTTTTTTTGTTTCTGATATTAGTAATTTTTGTCTTCTATTTATTCATGGTTAGCCTGGCTAGGGGTTTATTAGTCTTATTAATCTTTTCAGAGAACCAGCTTTTGGTTTTGTTGATTTTCTCTATCTTTATCTGTTTTCAATTTACTTGATTTTCCCTCTAATGTTTATTATTTATTTTCTTCTGCTTGCTTTACGTTTACATTGTACTTCTTTCACTAATCTTTTAAGTTGGAAACTTAAATTGATTTTAGATCTATCTTATTCTCTAATAATATGCATTCAGTGCTATAAATTTTTGTCTAGGCACTGTTTTCGCTGTGTTCCACAAATTTTGATAAGATGTATTTTTATTCTCTTTTAGTTTAAAATATTTTAATAACCCTTGAAACTTCTTCTTTGACCCATGTTTTACTTAGAAATGTTTGTTATTGTTTCTCTGCCACTTGGCTAATATCAAGTATACAGTTGTTTAATCTACAGCTGTCTTCTTACGATTGATTTTTTGCTTAATTCCAGTATGGTCTGAGAATGTAACTTGAATTATTTCTATTTTTTAAAAAATTTTAAGATGTACTTTATTGTCCACAACATGGTCAATCAGTGAATGTCCATGTGAGCTTGAGAACAATGTGTATTCTGCAGTTGTTAGATGAAATATTGTACAAATGTTAGTTAGATTTAGTTGACTGATGGTGCTGTTCAGTTTAGTTATATCCTTACTGATTTTCTGCCTTCTGGATCTATCAATTACTAAAAGAGGGGTGTTCAATTCTTCAATCATAATAATAGATTTTGCTATTTTTCCTTGCAGTTTTCTCAGCTTTTACCTTACAAATTTTGACATTCTGTTGTTTGGTACATACATGTCAAGTATTGTTATATCTTCTTGGAAACTTTGCTCACTTATCATTATGTAATGCTCTCTTTATCCCAGGTGATTTTCCTTGTTCAGAAGTCTATTTTGTCTGATATTAATATAGCTACTTCAGCTTTCTTTTTATTATAACATAGTATACTCTTCTATATCTCTTTATTTTTAATTTATCTGGGTTTGTACATTTAAAGTAAACTTCTTATAGATAACACATAATTGAGTCTTGTGTCTTTATCTACTATGACAGTCTCTGTCATTTAATTGACAATATAGAAAATTCACATTGCAGGTGACTATTGATATTGATGAAATAATACCTACCATGTTTTAAACTGTTTTCTATTTATTGCATTTGTTTTTTCCTTTTCTTTAAATCTTCCTCTTTTTCTGCCACCTCTGGTTTTAATTGAGCATTTCACATGATTCCATTTTATTTTCTCTCTTAGGAAATCAATTATAATTATTTTCTTCCTTTTTTTAGTGGTTGCCCTAGAGTTTACAACATACCTTTACAACTAATCTAAGTCCACTTTCAAATAACACTGTGCCACTTCACTGGTACTGCAGATGTCTTAGAGCAGAACATTCTCAATTTCTCTTTCCCATCCCCTATTACTTTTACATTTTTTACTCATCCATATGCTATAATGCCTTAAAATTTTAACTATTATTAATTTGACAAACAGTTATCTGTTGGATCAATTAAGAAGAAGAAAAATAAAATGTTTCATTTTACTTTCATTTATTCCTTCTCTATGAACTGCTTCTCCACAGAGATCTGAGTTTCTGACCTATATTATTTTTCTTATCTCTGAGGAAATTCTTTAACAGTTCTTGCAGGACACATCTACTGTTAATGAATTCCCTCAGTTTTTGCTTTTCTGAGCAAGACTATTTTTCTTCACTTTTTCAGGATAAATTTCCTGAATATAGAATTCTAGGTTGGTGGTTTTTTATTTATTCAATACTTACATTTTACTCCACTCTCTTCTTGTTTGCATGGTTTCTGGCAAGTATTCTACTGTAATTCTTCTCATTGTTTTAATGATAAGGTGCTTTGTTTGGTTTTATTTTGTCCTCTGAATTCTTATGCGATTTTCTCTTTGTCTGAATTTCTGCTGCTTCGATAAAATATGCTTATTTCTTGGTATTTATTCTATTTGTTCTTTATTATGCTTGGTGTTCTCTGAGCGTCCTGGAGCCATGAACAGATAAGAACATGATGGCAAGGTGTGGGAAGAAGAAATGTTCTATAATAGTTTAATTATATTTTAGATTTCTAGTGGGCCTGTCTTCCTCAGCTATAAACGTCACAAGTTTTTCTTAGCCATTTTCTCCCCTCTCTTTAAATGAAATAGGAAGGCTAGAGAACCTAAAGTTGGCTAATTTCCTTCTCCCAGGTTAGATAAAATTTTGGTAAAGTGTTTACCCTGACTTAAATTAAGGAGACCAGCTATTTGTTATTAAATCCACTATGGGAATATTTCAAAAGCTGTTTTTCCCTGACCATAATTCAAATGGTTACTTTTCCTTCCTCCTGCCTAAACTGGGATCTTTCTAGATCTTTACCTTGAGAACCTAGTAGGTTTATGGAGGTAAAACCCACAAAAGTGTGGAGAGTTCCAAAGCCTGAGCCTCCAAGGTTTCTCATTTTCAAGCTAATCCACACTCAGCCTACAGAAATTCATCAAAACTATCATTTTAGGTTCTTACCTCTTTGTGGCTCTACTAACTTCTGTTCCATGTAAATTGACCTTGGTTGAGATTTTCTGTATTTACCTATCTTGCCAGGTTTTGGGGTGTTCTTGCCCTGTGACTTCAGTTCCCAGATGGGTCCAAGAAAAGACTGATTTTCAGTTTCTTAGGTATTTTTAATTATTCTACAGACAGGACAAGCTCTTTCTATGTTGGAGCTGAAATGTAAGTAATCTGTTACATACCTTTTAATCTGCAAATCTTCTCTTACTGTTTTTCTTCTTTCACTAGGTTTGTTGAAGAAAGTGGGAAGGCAGGTGGAGGGGCTCATGCCTGTAATCCCAGCACTTTGAGAGGCTGAGGCAGGAAGATCAGTTGGGCCCAGTAGTTCAAGACCAGCCTGGGCAACATAGTGAGACCTTGCCTCTACTAAAAATAAACAAAAAATTAGCCAAGTGTTGTGGCATGCACCTGTGGTCCCAGCTACTTGGGAAGCTGAGGCAGGAGAATCACTTGAGCCTAGGAGGTTGAAGCTGCAGTGAGCCATGACTTCACCACTGTAGTTCAGCCTACACAACAGAGCAAACTCTGTCCAAAAAAAAAAGAAAGAAAAAGAAAAAGAAAATGGGCCATCTCTTGGAGATTCTCACCTTCTAAAATTTGCCTATTGCCTCCTATGAGGAGTTTTCACACATTATTCTGGCTTCTTTATTATCTGTAAAGCTAACGGCTTGATCCGATTTGGCTTCGATTTATGGCATGTCTATTGTATACGGGTGTTGTGTTGTTCCATTAAGAGGCACATAATGTCTAGTTCTTTCCCTTTTTTGTGGCATGAAGGCTGGGCAGTAGGTTTGCTGTTGTCAGCCTCATCACCATTATAAAGTTCCCTATCAGCAATTCACTTAATGGTTTTAGTAACCATTGATAATTATGACCTAAATCCATTATTTCATTCAGAGTTAAATGATGATATTCTAATTCTACTATTGCTTTCATGGTTTATATGCTGTAATCCTTTTTAAAAGTCTTTTTTAAAATTAACTGTTTGGTACCCTAAAATACTATTTGTATTAGAAATATGATGTAAATGCTTGATCATTTCACTCAGTTTACCAGTTTTTACAATAAAATATTGGTTCATAGCATCTTCCAAAGGTGATTGAGAGTTTTTGTATGTGAGTATCCTTAAGAACTAATGAGTTTTAGTATATTTGATGTGTCTTAATCTATTATCATTATTATTCTTTTTTTGTTGCTAATATTTTCCCAGTGCAATCCCCTTCAAATTGGCTCTGGGATCCAATTAACATGAACCCAGTTATTTCTAATAGCTTCCTTGTCTTTTGTTAAAGCATTATATTTCAGATATCTTTTATGCATTTCCTGGCCCAAAATTGGTATCTGCCATTTCTTCAAGGATCCCCATACTCTTTAAGCCCTATACTCTTAATACAAACCACACATACAAGCCTGTTTGAAATATCAGTAATGGTGTACTACAACTTGCTAATATTTAATACTATACTATTGGCTGTCTGCTTTTAACTATAAACAGGATGTTCATCATTCTAACAAATGTCATTTCTGAAGATTTTTCTGTAAAGCAAAGTTAATGTATCAGTAAATAATCTACTTGCTTCAAGTAACATTCTGTACAACACAATTCCAGCATACCAAAACACTATTTATTTATCTCTGAAAATAACTTGGTATTTTTCTTCTTCTGGTTTTTTCTACCTATTTGTATACCATTGTTCATATTTCTGCAATGTCAACTCTCCAGTCTTATTCCAACCTTGATTGTGTTGGGGTTTTTGTTTGTTTGCTTTTGGGGGGGTTTGAGACAGGGTGTTGCTCTGTCACCTGGACTGGAGTGTAGTAACACCATTGATTCTCACTGCAGCCTTGACCTCACAGGCTCATTTTTTCCTCCCATCTCAGCCTCATGAGGAGCAGGGACTACAGACACATGCCACCATGCCCAGCTATGTTTCTATGTTTCTCTTTTCTTTTCTTTTCGTTCTTTCTTTCTTTCTTTTTTTTTTTTTTTTTTTTTTTTTTTTTTTTTTTTTTTTTTTTTTTTGAGACAGTGTCTTCTGTTGCCCAGGCTGGTCTCTGAAATTCCTGGGCTTAAGCCACCCTCCCACCTGGGCCTCCCAAAGTGCTGGGATTACAGGCATGAGCCACCATGCCTGGCCAACTATTGTTTTCACACCACTGCCTCCATAACTACACCTTGTCCTCATTTAGATCTTATTCCCATTTCAATTCCACCTATATTTCCAAGACACAGCCTAAACACTCTGGTCAGTGAATGTAGGACATTTCAAACTTTAAATGATCTATGTAGTAATGTCTTCATTCCCACTCACATTCTGTTGTTGTCCCACACATGGCCTGCTCTAAGTGTGTACACGGCAATAATTTGTCCCTCTCCACTGCCCAGCAACTCTGACCTCTTGAGCAGTACTTCTTAAATTTTACCCAGTGTAGGAATCACTTGTGGTTTTGTTAAGATGAAATTCCTATTCAGCAGGTCTGGAATGAGGTCTGTCTGGGACACAGAGTTTCTGGGGTGCCAGTTGAGTTGGTCTCCCCTGTGTGAGACATCCTTGGGAAGCCATGGGCAGCCTCTGAGGAGCAAAGTCTCCTTATTGCCTTCATGTCTTTATGCTTCAAGAGCATAAGAGCTCAGCAGCATTCCACAGGTTGCTCAGGGAGATAACACTCCCTTGAAGCAGTGGAGTATAATCAAATATCTTGGCTCCTCCTGAAACCTGCTCCCACCCATTTCAGTCCTGATAAGTTAAAGATCTTAAGCAGTTTAGACACATGCCTTTGCTCGAGGAAATTCACAGAAACCGCTACTGCTATACATCTTATTGAATGACTCACGAATTCTCCTTCACTGATTAATCCTTTTCCTCATCCCTTCCTCCCCTTCCCATGTGCCCTAAGAACAAAGAGCTTGTAAATCAATAAATTGGGTGGAGGCCGAGAGCTCGGACGGTGAGCAAGCCTCTGATGCTCCGGTCCCCTGGACCCACCTTTAAACTCTTATTCTGTCTCATTTCTAGTTCCTTTGTCTCCACTGGACTTGGGGTACCCACCAGGTGGTATGGGGCTTGTTTCCCTGACAGTCTGATAGTCTACATTTCTAACGAGCTCCTAGTAGGTGAATGTTGCTGATCCTACGCCATATTTTAAGAAGCAAGGCTCTAGTGTGCTGGTGTTATGTGCTCTATAAAGAAATATTCCAAACACACATTTCTCCCTAATCCGTCCTTCCCTTCATCTCTACTATTATGCTTGATACTCTTCCTTCTTACTTCACCTAAAAGACTGACAACCTCAAATGTGAGCTTGGACAACTGAATATGCTCCTACCCTTTTGATAATGAAAAAATCTGTTACACCATGTGGTTAAATCTGTTAAAACATGTTAGAGATTATTTGGCATTTCTCCCTTCAAAAAGGAAAGATTAGTTCCCCTTCCCTTGAACACAGGTCAACCTTAGAGACTTGCTTCTAAAGAATTACAGAGCAGCAATGGTGAGTGATCTCCAACACTAAGTCATAAAAGAAGTATGGCTTCTGCTTGCCTCTTTTTGGATCATGTGCCTTTGGAACTACCTGAAGCTGCCAAGCTGGATAGACCACATAGAGAGAAAGAGATGCCTGAGGGGCCCCAGCTGTCCAGTCCAGCAGTTTGAATTTTCCCAGCCCTGGCACCAGACATGGGAACGAGGGAGGCTGCAGATGATTGAAGGCTTAGCTGCTGACTACAACTCCCTGAGAGACCTAGAGTCACAGCCTCCTTGTTGACCTACAGGCTGCTCACAAAAAAACATGAAAGATAATAAGTTCATGTTCCAAGTCATTGTTTTGAAGTGGTTTGTTATGCAACAACAGGTACATGGAAATATATCACATTTCCTCTTGTCCCTGACTGCCAAGAACTTCAGAGCCAAATCTGATACTTAATCACTCCAACTCTGCCAACTCTCATGGCTATCATATTTGCTTCTTCCTTCTTTCTAAGTCCTGATTTTTTTATTAACTTCATTATTTCTATGTGCTTTTTTTAAGCTGCCTCAAATTCTTTTAGATAATAGATGAAGTATAAATAAACAATGACTCTGTTTCTCACCCACTTGCCTCTACATTCTTATTTCTCAGTTTATTTTCTTTCATTCTTTTATGTGGTCTCAGAAAAAACTAAATGGTCTATTTTTTTTTTTAATTTTCTGAGGCATCTTTAATCTCTTGCCACCTGTGTTCTTGCCATTTGATTTTAAATAAGTACAAAACTCTTCTATCTTGAGAAAACCTTTACTTTTCTACCACTACCATGTTTATTACTTTCTTTTCATAGTTAATCTTCTGAAGAATGCTTCTCTTCCATTTTATTGAAGCTCAAACTGAATTTTCACTTGTACATCAGGATGTGAAATGCAACAGCACCTACAAAGTAAAATTGTGCGTATGGCTGGTGTGTTAATTTAATGTGGAAGAATGTCAGTAGAGTACTTCTATTGTTACTCATTAAAAACACTTCTTGGCCAGTACTTAAAAACACTTCTTTAATTATTGCAGGTATCTCCAGTGATCACTTTTTGCTTGTTTGCCCTTTAGCAATTTGTGAAAGCATTTTTTTTTTTTTCCATTTTCAAATGTTGTTGATAACACTCTTGTTAGTAACACTGTTAATCTTTCACCCTATGGTCCAGCAGATTTTCTTTGCAAAACAAAGGCCTGGTAATGACAGGACAAGTGACATTTCTTATTAATATTTAATTATGTTGTGTGTACAATAATGCAATAAATCCTCCCTCTTTGACACTGTCCTAATGTACTTGGAACTAATGTCTCCTTATGTTTTATTATGACAACATTTCTTTCCAGGGCTGATAAGCCCTAATTAGGAGTGTTGGTTGGGGACAAGGTCTTGTTACTGAGCGGAGGAAGGGAATAGAATCCATGCCAAACTCAGTCCAGGTTCAGAAACATATTTTACAACCTTGATGGAAGTAGATATGATGAATTTCAACAAGAATTTCAAACCATGTACTCTACATCTAATGAATGGCAACACATTTCCTTTTACACCTGAACTTTGCAGATTCCATTCTCTGTCTAGATTTCCATCTCCCATTCTTCTTGCCCTAACCCTCTTCTTACTGACATTTGTCTGATCACCATCTCAGTTCTTCACTGGGATGCCAACCCTTCAGGAGGGCTTTCTGAACACCTACTCTGGGGGTAAGAGCCCTTTCTCTGCATTTCATTATGCTCCTATGACCACAATGTTGGACTTGCCTTCTCTCCTGTCTATTTTCACTAAGTGGTTTTCTGAGAAAAGAACCATGGTTTTTTCCTTTAAGATCATATATCTTGCACCCTTAGCACCTAACACAAACCTGGCTCATGAAACATTTGCAATGTATATTATATGTGGAATAAGAACTGTATGTTCATTCCTTTCAATATTTAAAAACAGGACATCTTACACATTTGAAGGTAGGTTTGATTTCCTAAAGAAGTCAAAGTTTAAGTGGGGGTAAGCAAAATGACTAATCAAGCTTAATAAAAGCATTTTTGAGGTGACAAACAAAATAACCACTTGTTCTCCCCCCAAAAAATTACAACTACATAATAATAAGACTGGTTTTATGTGGTTTTTGAAGTATCACTGAAAACCATTCCCAAAGAAGAATGTAGAGTAAGAGAAATGACATCTGATGTGAATGAGAATATCACACCTTAAAGAAGCTCTTTTGAGTGGGACAATGTTCCTTTGGCTACTTGTGGAACAGTCACACTGAGAATTAATTCTAGTGGAAAAAACAAATTCTGAAATAGAGTTGCAAGTTCTGTCTCCAGCTTTGACACTATAGCTGGGTATAAGACCTTTGGAGAAAGACCCACTTATGTTTCCTTCCTTCTCGACAAAGGAATGGACTAGCAGTGTTGCTTATTAGGGCACTGCTGCACTGCAAGTATCCTGGGTCCCTGGCACCAAATGCCAGGAACAACCTCAAACATTGTGACAACCAGTACAATGGGCAGTACAGCCGCCAGAGGAGAATTACTGCCTGATGCTCTTTCAAGTTGCTTACCATTCTATCATTCCACAAAAGAAGCAGAGGCTTCTTCATTTGAGTTTTTTTTTTTTTTTTTAAATAATCCTCACTTGTATTTGTACCCATGAAGTGTCTTATGAGGGTGAGCAAATTGGATTCCTTTTCTAAATGTGACTCTTTCTCATCATTTGGGCCTCATTGTGGTATTGGATATTTCATCACTTGATTCTTCATCTGGGTAAAAACAATGTCATTTTAGAACTCTTGTACATGCTCTAGAACCCAAAGGAACTCAAATTTACATCTTAAGTAGAAAAGAGTAGAGAAGAAAGGACTAATCAGTTTTTAAAATAGCCTAAAATTAGTAGGTTCCTGATAAGGCTCTGAAAATTATAATATTTTCCACTAAGAAAGACAGATAAAAACACTAAGTATCAGTCAGTGCATTAGCTAAAAACGCCTTGGTTCTCTACTAAGGAATACAAAAAATGTCAATACCTCTACCTTTTTCTGAGATATATAATGGAGAATAAATAAACAAAAGGAAAGAAAGAGAGAGTACTGGGGGAATACAAAGTAAGAGATTTATTGAGGAGAAATTATTCCTAGACTTTCACATAATCAGTTTGAAAGTATGCAATTATTTTATTCTATAAGACAGTAATAAAGTCTTTAGCCTGTTCATTGTCTCTTCTCCAATACCTCAAATATAATAGACCTTCACTAGATATTTGCTGAGTAAATAATAAGAGGCTAACCATTTCTCAAATGTTGTTTTTACACCAGCTTCTTCCACTTGACAAGTTTGTCAACAGCCAGACCTGGCAGTAAATCATCTCTGGCACTTTACGTTAATCAGAGAAGTTTGAGCTTCTCATTAATGTTATCTCAGGAGTCGTAAATTGACCACACAACGATGTATTTTAATAGGCATGAAAGCCTGTAAATCAATGGACTAAGCATAAACTTCGGGGTTAGGAAGTTATAGGTTTAAATCCCAGAGGAGTGTATACACTGTTTCCTTCCCAGATTCAGGAGCAAAAGCATTGTATTGAAGGGAGCTAATAGCATAGTTTTGGTGAAACTTTCCAGGGTATAGTGTACTTTGTTACTTTTTAGTCTTGTATTTTTATCTTGATAAAAATATTCAATATTTACAGTAGTCAGAGAAAAACACAGAACTTCACTCGAGTTTTACATATATTATTATTCTTATAATAAGACATATGCATATGCAGGTGCCATCATGATATATTGTTGTATTTCTCCATAGTAGTTTTTCTTCCTTTGGGACATTAGTTAGTGATGGGGCATGCCACACTGCCACGCTGTAACCCAGAAAACTTGCAATCATTCCACTTTATCATCAACACCAAGCTATACCACTGTTGCAATATTATAGTTGTATGGCCTTAAGCAAGTTAGTTTACCTCTGTGAGCCTGTTTCCTTATTTTTAAAAGGAGAATTACAGGGAAAAATAAAGCTTAATGTGTGCTAAATCTTACTCTGAACAATTTACATTGCAATACCTAATCTGTAGCCTTCCTGGAGGGTAGGTACTATTATCATCACCATTTTGTAGAAGAGGAAGGCAGGGGTCCTGAGAGGTTAAATACCTTGCTCAGTAACATAGCTTTTAAGTGGAGTAGCTGGGATTCTAACCCAGACTGTCTAGCTCTTGGGTGCAAGTCCTTAGCCACTGTACTACAGCCACTGCTCATAAAGTAGGGAAGGCAGTAAGAGGATGTAATAAAGGCATTTAGCACAGTGCCTCAAAGATAGGGAGTTTTTATAGATTGATGGTTAAGTTCACTGGAGCAAGGTTCAACCTCTCATAAAAAATGACAGTGTAAAGGAAAGCAGGAGGGCTTTGGAATTGAATGACCCGGTATTTAAATCCCGGCACATTGACTCCCTAGTTGTGTGATTTGGGGCCAGTTACTTATCTCTTTGAAACTCTGCCATTTTCTTACTGCTGCAGTGGGATGATAATACCTTTTACGGTTGTCAAGAGATCTAAGTTTAAGACAACGCATGGTGTATGGTGTGCCGTGGTGAGGGCACTATGTGAAGGGTGGTGTACAGAACAGCTCAGGAACTGGGACCCTCTGTAGGCCATTCTTCTAATTCAACCTGCTTCATGTCCAACGCCCCTCCTTCCCTACCCACCAAATGCTCTCATTAAATGAATAAATAAGTCTGAGTCAAAGGCACAATTATTCGCTAAATCAGAATCAAAGGCTAGCTTAGATTACGGACCAAAGCTTGGATGAAAACAATAATTTCCAAACTGGTCTCCTTGCTTTCACTCTTGCTCAACTCAAAATAATTTCACACAGCACTCCTTATGATATGGTTTGGCTGTGTCCCCACCCAAATATCATCTTGAATTGTAATTCCCATAATCCCTATGTGTCATGGAAGGGATCTAGTGGGAGGTAATTGAATCATGTGGGCAGTTTTTCCTGTGCTGTTCTTGTGATAGTAAATAAGTCTCACAAGAACTGATGATTTTATAAAGGGAAATTCCCCTGCACATGCTCTCTTACCTGCTGCCATGTAAGATGTGCCTTTGCTTCTCCTTTGCCTTCTGCCAAGATTGTGAGGCCTCCCCAGCCATGTGTAACTGTGAGCCCATTAAACCTCTTTCCTTTATAAACCACCCAGTCTCAGGTATGTCTTTATGAGCAGCATAAGAACAGATTAATACAGTAAATGGGTAGCAGTAGAGTGGGGTGCTGCCATAAAGAAACCTGAAAATATGGAAGCAACTTTGGAACTGGGTAACTGGCAAAGGTTGGAACAGTCCGAAGGGCCAAGAAGAAGGCAGGAGATGTAGGAAAATAACTTCCTAGAGACTTGTTGAATGACTGTGACCACAATGCTAATAGTGATATGACAATGAAGTCCAGACTGTGGCGGTCTCCAATGGAGATGAGGAACTTCTGGGAACTGGAGTAAAGGTCACTCTTGCTATGCAAAGAGACTGGCAGCATTTTGCCCCTGCCCTAGAGATCTGTGGAACTTCGAACTTGAGAGAGATGATTTAAGGTGTCTGGCAGAAGAAATTTCTTCTAAGCAGCAAAGCATTCAAGAGGAAGCAGAGGATAAAAGTTTGGAAAATCTGCAGACTGACAAAGCAATAGAAAAGAAAAACTCATTTTCTGGGGAGAAATTCAAGCCTGCAGCAGAAATTTGCATAATTAACAAGGAGCCAAATGTTAATCACCAAGACAATGAGAAAAATGTCTCACCTGCAGGACCATGCCTCCCATTACCGACCTAGAGGCCTAGGAGGGAAAAATGATTTCCTGGGCCAGAGCCGGGCCGGCCCCTTGCTGTGTGTAATCTAAGAACTTGGTGCCCCGTGTTCCAACCACTTCAGCCATGGCTAAAAGGAGCCAAGGTATGGCCATGGCTTCAGAGGGTGTAAGTCCCAAGCCTTGGCAGCTTCCACATGGTGTTGGACCTGCAGGTACACAGTAGACAAGAATTGAGGTTTGGGAATCTCCACCTAGACTTCAGAATATGTACGAAAATGCCTGGATGACCAGGCAGAGGTGTGCTGCAGGGGCAGAGCCCTCATGAAGAACCTCTGCTAGGGCAGTGCAGAAGGGAAGTGTGGGGTTAGAGCCCCCAAAGAGAGTCCCCACTGGGGCACTGTCTACTAGAGCTATGAGGAGACAGCCATAGTCCTCCAGATCCCAGAATGGTAGATCCACCAACAGCTTGCACCATGTGCCTGGAAAAGTCACAGACACTCAACTCCAGCTTGTGAAAGCAGCCAGGAGGGAAGCTGTACCCTGCAAAGCCACAGTGGCAGAACTGCCCAAGACCATGGAAACCCCCATCTTTCATCAGTGTGACCTGCATGTGAGACATGAAGTCAAAGGAGATCATTTTGGTGCTTTAAGTATTGACTGCTCCGCTGGATTTCAGACTTACAAGGAGCATGTAGCTCCCTTGTTTTGACCAATTTCTCCCATGTGGAACAGGAGCATTTATCCAATGCCTGTACCACCATTGTATCTAGGAAGTAACTAATTTGCTTTTAATTTTATAGGCTCATAGATGGAAGGGACTTGCCTTATCTCAGATGACACTTTGGACTTGGACTTTTGAGTTAATGCCAAAATAAGTTAATACTTTGGGAGACTGTTGGTAAGGCATAATTGGTTTTGAAATGTGAGGACATGAGATTTGGGAGGGGCCAGAGGTGGAATGATATGGTTTGGCCATGTCTCCACTTAAATCTCATCTTGAATTGTGGTTCCCAGAATCCCCAGATGTCATGGAAGGGACCAGTGGGAGGTAACTGATTCATGGGGTGTTTTATTCTGTGCTGTTCTCATGAGACTTATTTACTCTGATGGTTTTACAAAGGGCAGTTCCCTGCATATGCTCTCTTACCTGCTGCCATGTAATTTGTGCCTTTTCTTCTCCTTTACCTTCTGCCATGGTTGTGAGGCCTCCCCAGCCACGTGGAACTGTGAGTTCATTAAATCTCTTTCCTTTATAAATTAACCAGTCTCAAGTATTTCTTCATTAGCAGCGTGAGAACAGACTAATACAACTTACAACCAAATCTTATTGTTATCCTGCTTTAAAATGCTACAAAGACTCTTTGCTGTTATAGAGGAAATAATCAAATTTTCTACCACAAACTGAAGACTCTGGGTGAGCTGGTATCTGCCTGCATCTCCAGCCTTACTCACACTATGCAGTCACCCTGTTAGTACCCCCTTGGATGCTTTCTCAGACGTTTTTTCTTTTCAAATATGTATACTTGAAAAGAAAATATATATATTTGAAAAGAAAATATGTGTATTTGAAAAGGAAGATTAGAAAGAAAGGGAAGATTTTGAAATGAAAGGTTATATATGTGTAAATAATATTACATATTGTTATGTTAGATATTACATGATATTTTAATAAACATAGAATCATACCAAGAACATCATTGTGTTACCTGCTTGTTTAATTTAGAAATGTATTACGAACATCTTTTCAAGCCGATAAATACAATTGTGTGACATCATTTTTGCTGCACTACAATGACATTCATTTCTAGAGCCAATCAGAAACAAATTTTTGTTATTATAGAAACATGCTGCATTGACAATAAAAAAGAACCAAATCATGTTCTTTGCGGCAACACAGATGCAGCTAGATATGTTTTTCCTAAGTGAATTAACACAGAAAAAGAAAATCGAATATCACATATTCTCACTTATAAGTGAGAGCTAAACAAAGGGTACACATGGACATGAAGATGAAAACAATACACACTGGAGATTCCAAAGTGGGGAGGAAAGAAGGTCGGGAATGGGTTGAAACATCAGACACTATGTTCACTATTTGGGTGATGGGTTCAATCGAAGCCCAAATCCCAGCATTATGCAACGTATCCATGAAACAAGCCTACACGTTTCACCTGAATCTATAATTTTACAAAAAGTCAGATTTTTTAAAATTACAATAAAAACGTGCTGCATTGAGATTATCTTTGTGGCTGAAACTTTGTGTCGTTCTTATTTCTTCTTTCAAGAAAATTTTCTGAAAACAAAATTGTTGGGTCAAAGGGCATATGCATTTTTGAGGCATTTAGTACATACAGCTAACCTTCCTTTAAAAAATGTCTTACTGACGCTCAGTCACACAAGCAAATAGTGGATGTCTTGCTAGATTTTCACTAATACTAAAGAGTATCATTCCATTTTCTTTTGATCAATTTCATAGTCAAAACAAACAATAAAAGAATTAAAACACCAGCCAGGATACTATTTGAATTTGTTCAAATATTAGTGAGATTTAACAAGTTTTTATATATCTGTGAGTGAAATGCCAGTTTATTCTCTGATATGGTTTGACTGTGTCCCCACCCAAATCTCATCTTGAATTGTAATTCTCATAATCCCCACCTGTTGTGGGAGGGACCTGGTGGGAGGTAATTGAGTCACAGGAGTGGTTACCTCCATGCTATTCTCGGAATAGTGAGTGAATTCTCATGAGATCTGAAGGTTTTATAAAGGATTTTCCCCCTTTTGCTCTCATTCTTCTCCTTTCTGCTGCAATGTGAAGAAGGACATGTTTGCTTCCCCTTCTGCCATAAGTGTAAGTTTCCCAAGGCCTCCCCAGTCATGCTGAACTGTGAGTCAATTAAAACCCTTTTATTTAAAAGTTACCCAGTCTCAGGTATGTCTTTATTTGCAGTGTGAGAACGGGCAAATACAGGAAATTCATACCAGGTAGTGGGACAGTACTACAAGGATACCCAAAATGGGGAAGCCACTTTGGAATTAGGTAACCAGCAGAGTTTAGAACAGTTTGGAGGCACTTGGAAGAAGGCAGGAAAATGTGGGAAAGTTTGGAACTTCCTAGAGATTTGGAGGGCTCAGAAGACAGAACAATGTGGAAAAGTTTGGAACCTCCTAGAGACTTATTGAATGGCTTTGACCAAAATGCTGATAGTGATGTGGACAATGAAGTCCAGGTTGAGGTGGTCTCAGATGGAGATGAAGAGCTTGTTGGGAACTGGAGTAAAGGTCACCCTTGCTATGCAAAGAGCATGGTGGCATTTTGTCTCCACCCTAGAGATCTGTAAACCTTTGAGCTTGAGAGAGATGATTTAGGGTATCTGGTGGAAGAAATTCTAAGCAGCAAAGTGTTCAAGAGATGATAGAGTATAAAAGTTTGGAAAATTTGCAGTCTGACAATGCTGTAGAAGAGAAAATTCCATTTTCTGGGGAGAAATTCAGCTAGCAGCAAAAATTTTCATAAGTAATGAGGAGTCAAATGCTAATTACCAAAGCAATGGAGAAAATGTCTCCAGAGCATGTCAGAGACCTTTATGACATCTCCTCTCATCACAGTCCCAGAGGCCTAGGAGGAAAAATGGTTTCCTGAGCCAGGATCAAAGCCCCCTGCTGTGTGTAGCCTTGGGATTTCACGCCCTGCGTCCCAGCCGCTCCAATCATTGCTAAAAGGGGCCAAAGTACAGCTCAGGCCATGGCTTCAGAGCATGAAAGACCCAAGGCTTGGTGGTTTTCATATGGTGTTAAGCCTGTAGGTGCACAGAAGTCAAAAATTGAGGTTTAGGAACCTCCACTTAGATTTCAGAGGAAGTGTGGAAATGCCTACATGTCCAGGAGGAATTGTGCTACAAGGACAGGGCCCTCACGGAGATCCTCTGCTAGGGCAATGTGGAAAGGAAACATGGCGTTGGAGTCCCCACAGAGTTCCCCCTAGGGCAGTACCTAGTGGAGCTGTGATAAGAGGGCCACCATCCTTCAGTTATCCCAGAATGGTAAATCCACCTACAGCTTGCATTATGTGCCTGGAAAAGCCACAGGAACTCAATGCCAGCCTGTGAAAGCAGCTGAAAGAAGGGCAATACCCTGCCAAACCTCAGAGGAAGAGCTGCCCAAGGCTGTGGGAGCCCACATTTCACATAAACGTGCTCTGGATGTGTGCCACGGAGTCAAAGGAGATCATTTTTGGAACTTTAAGGTTTAATTATTGCCCTATTGGATTTCAGACTAGTGTGGGGCCTGTAGTCCCTTTATTTTGCCAATTTCTCCCATTTGGAATGGGTATATTTTTCGATGCCTGTGCCTCCATTGTTTCCAGGAAGTAAATAACTTGCTTTTGATTTTACAGGCACATAGGTGGAAGGAACTTCCCTTGTCTCAGGTGAGACTTTGGACTTGGACTTCTGGGTTAATGCTAGAATGAGTGAAGACTCTGGGGGACTATTGGAAAGGCATGATTGTGTTTTGTAATGTGAGGACACGAGATTTGAGCAAAGCCCAGGACAGAATGATGTGGTTTGGCTGTGTCTCCACCAAAATCTCAACTTGAGTTGTAGTTCCCATAATCCCCACGTCTTGTGGGAGGGACCTGGCTGGAAGTGATTGAATCATGGGGGCAGTTACCTCCATGCTGTTCTCACGATAGTGAATTCTCATGAGATCTGATGGTTTCATAAGGGGCTTTTCCCCTTTTGCTCTCATTCTTCTCTTTCCTGCCACTATCAAAGAAGGCCATGTTTGCTTCCCCTTCCGCCATATTTGTAAGTTGATATGGTTTGGCTGAGCCCCCACCCAAATCTCATCCTGAATTTAAGGTCCCATAATTCCCATGTGTTGTGGGAGGGATCTAGTGGGAGGTAACTGAATCGTGGGGGCGGGTCTTTCCCATGCTGTTCTCATGATACTGAATAAGTCTCATGAGAGCTGATGGTTTTATAAAGGGAGTTCCCCAGCACACACTCTCTTGCTTGCTGCCATGTAAGACATGCCTTTGCTTCACATATGCCTTCCACCATGATTGTGAGGCCTCCCCAGTCATGTGGAACTGTGAACCCATTAAACCTTTGTATTAGTTTGTTTTCATGCTGCTGATAAAAATATACCTGAGACTGGACAATTTATGAAAGAAAGAGATTTAATTGGACTTACAGCTCCATATGGCTGGGGAAGCCTCACAATCATGGAAGAAGGCAAAAAGGAGCAAGTCCCATCTTACATGGATGGCAGCAGGCAAAGAGAGCTTGTGCAGTGCAACTGTCATTTTTTAAACCATCAGATCTCATAAGACTCATTCACGATCATGAGAACAACACAGGAAAGACCTGCTCCCATAATTCAATCATCTCCCACTGGGTTCCTCTCATGACACATGGGAATTGTGGGAGTTACGATTCAAGAAGAGATTTGGGTGGGGATGCAACCAAACCATATTAACCTCTTTCCTTTATAAGTTACCCAGTCCCAGGCATGTCTTTATTTGAAGCATGAGAACAGACTAATACAGTAAACTGGTACTGGGTAGTGAGGAGCTGCTGTAAAGAAAACTGAAAATGTGGAAGCAACTTTGGATCTGGGTAACAGGGAGAGGTTGGAACAGTTTGGAGGGCTCAAAAGACAGGAAGATGTGGGAAAGCTTGTAACTTCCTACAGACTTCCTGAATGGCTTTGACCAAAATGCTGATAGTCACATGACAATAAAGTTTAGGCTGAGACAGTCTCAGATGGAGATGAGGAACTTGTTGGGAACTGGAGCAAAGGTGATTCTTGTTATGCTTTAGCAAAGAGACTGGTGGCATTTTGCCCCTACACTAGAGATCTGTGGAACTTTAAACTAGAGAGAGATGATTTAGGGTATCTGCCAGAAGAAATTTCTAAACAGCAAAGCATTCATGATGTGATTTGGATGCTGTTGAAAGCATTCAGTTTTATGTATTCACAAAGATATGGCTTGGAATTGGAACTTATGTTTAAAAGAGGAGCAATGTTCAGAAAATTTGCAGCATGACAATGCAATAAAAAAATTCCATTTTCTAAGGAGAAATTCAAGCCAGCTACAGAAATTTGCATAAGCACCGAGGGGCCAAATATTAGTCACCAACACAATGGGGAAAATGTCTGCAGGGCATGTCAGATACCTTCCTGGCAGGCCCTCCTACCACAGGACTGGAGGCCTAAGAAGGAAAAATGGTTTCATGGGTCAGGCCCAAGGCCCTCCTGCTTTATTTAGCCTGGCAACTTGGTGCCCTTTATCCCAGCTGCTTCAACTCCAGCAATGGCTAAAAGTGGCCAATGTACAGCTCAGGCCATTGCTTCAGAGGGTGCAAGTCCCAAGGCTTGGTGGATTACATGTGGTGTTGGGCCTGGGGTGCACTGAAGCCAATAACTGAGGTTTGGCAACCTCCACCTAGATTTCAGAGAATGTATGAAAACTCTTGGATGTCCAGGGAGAAGTTTGATGCAGGGGTGGGGCCCTCATGGAGAACCTCTGCTAGGGCAGTGTGGAAGGGAAATGTGGAATTGAAGCTCCCACACAGAGTCCTGACTGGGGCAATGCCTAGTGGAGCTGTGAGAAGAGCACCACCATCCTCTATCCCCCTCAAATGGTGGATCCATCAATAGCTTGCACCATGCATCTAAAAAAGCCTCAGGCACTCAATGCCATCCAGTGAAAGCAGCTGGGAGTGGGGCTGTACCCTGCAAAGACACAAGGGCAGAGCAGCCCAAGACTGTGGGAACCCACCTCTTGCATCCGCATGACCTGGATGTGAGACATAGAATCAAAGGAGATTATTTCAGAGCTTTTGGTTTTATAAGAGGGAGTTCCTCTGCACATACTGTCTTGCCTCCCACCATGTAAAACATGCCTTTGCTTCTCCTTTGCCTTCTGCCATGACTGTAAGGCCTCCCCAGTCATGTGGAACTGTAAGTCCATTAAATATTTTTCCTTTTTAATTACCCAGCCCATCTTGTACCCATCTTGTAAGATGAGTAAAAGAGATACTCATCTTACTTGTTAGCTTGTAAGACTTCATTTATTTATTCATCAGACACTTAGCATCTATACCATTTTCTGGACACTGTGCTATGTCTCGAGGATACAATTGAGTTTACAATTAAGTCAACTTTTACAGTCTCCTTGAGTTCCTTCCAGTTTTGACTCTTGACCTAGTTCCAAAGCCAGTGGCATGTATTTTAGGTTTTACATTATAGCAGCACCTGAAATTTTTTTTTAAATTTTTGTGTGTGCATACTAGCGGTATATATTTATAGGGTACATGAGATATTTTGGTAGAGATCTTAAATATCAACCTTTTTATTATGTCCCCCAGCTGTGGGGGTTGATTGGGATCAGTAAGATAATTCTCCTTCTAATTTCCCTTGGGATGTCTCTCAAGTATGCCATCACTGGCATCTCAGGCTGGATTTATTTGGAGGTTGAAATGGATGCTCATATGTTTGGCCCTCTCCCTCTCTTCATGGAATAGTAGGACTTAGGGTCAGCTACAGAGTCAGCCCAGATACAAGAGGATGGGAAATAAAGGCTATCTCTCAATGGAGGAGTGACAAACAATTTGCTGCCATCTTACATGTACTACAGATCATAATGGTTTCAATGTGACTTAAAAGTATTTTTTGAAGTTTGTCATATGCCTGTTAACTTTCATATGGATTTGATGTGTAGATGATTTTAAATTATACACAGTAAAATTTCTCAGTCTCTTCCGAGATGATCCCAACCTCTGGCCCACATACAAAATTCTCTTCTTAAATGAAAAGTAAAAAAAAAGATATCTTGGTTTGTGTTGGGTGGGAAGTGCATGTACTATGAAGAGATTCATTTTCTTCATAACCTTTTGGTATTTTTACAAGATAATAAATGTGTATGATTTTTATATGTTTTTATTCCAAAAACAGAAAAAAAAAGAAAGAGGAAGAGAAAAAGAAGAAATAGAAAAGTGGAGGAGATGGGGGAAAATGTAGACAAGGAAAGCTCTTTATCACACTAAAATTTTAAAATATTTACTAATATTTAACTGAAGACATTTTGTAGTTTCTTTTTCTTTACTTCCAAATGCATAGTTCATTTGAAAATTATTTAACGTGATATGTGTTAGGGTATAATTTTAATTTATTTGCAAGTGCTTAACTAGTAATACAAATTCAGTAATTGATTTCATTATTTAACTAGTTTTATTAAACATCTAATATGTGCTAAGCACTCTGGCCATTACTAACTGTGCAGTCCTGAAATTGATTCAGTCACTGCCATGATGGAGTTTATAATACTCCAGTGAGGAAAACAAGTAAATAAGAAATGAATATATAACAACTATTTTCACATTTGTTATGAAGGTAACAAATGGGAGCTGTAGTGAGAAAATAGGAAGGAAATAACGGGAGTAGAAACTCAGAACTAAATAGGTCATAGGTTTTGACAATGCAAAGTCAAAACCAAATGATTTCTATGTCATATTCTTTCTCTATTGTTTATGTATCCTCTCCTTCATTAGATCAGTTAAAATGACATATATGAACGTTTGTTAAAGAATCAGGAAACATAAAAGGATGCATTTAAGAGTGGATAAATTGTCAAAATCCCCCCTAAAATGTTTTGCGTGATTGCCATGGAAGGAGATGGAGGAGAGTTTATCCAGAAACTGAATCTGAATCAACCCAGAGTATTTGCAGAAGCCCAGCACAGTGGGGCATAATGACTACAGGGAGGGTGAAAGCATTGCCAACCAGGTGCCCATCGGAGCTATGACTGAGTATTGATGATTCTCCCCAGAGGAAAAGAATTTCCTCCTGGCCTTCGAGGTCTCTTGGCCTTCAGCACGGGTCCTGGTGCTGCAGCCACCGCCCTGGTGCTCTCAGTGACGGAGCTGCCAAAATGAACCTGAATGACCGAGAAACAAGAGGGAAGCCGGGGCTCCCTTACCTACAGTGGAGTGTCCCAGTTCTGTCAGCTTCTCTCCTCACAGTGTCTACTAACGACAGACATTTGCTAATGTAAATAATAGTAAATTATTGAGAATGCTAATTATTTTATAGTTTGTTTTAATATAATTTAATTAAATAAAATCTGTTACTGTAAAAAAAAGTGGATAAATTGGAGATGATCTGGAATATTTCTGAGAATGTAAAATTGATAGCTGAAGGAAGTTTATATTATCCATGAAATGAGCTGGATTATTTAAGAGGACAAAGACATGAAGATAGTCCAAAAGAACAGCTTCTTAGGATGACAATTACGGTTCACTTCAAAATGATGACATCATGTAAAATTGCCAAAAACAATGCAAAGTCTAAAGCAAATGATTTCAACGTCGTATTTTTTCTCTACTATTTATGTATCTTCTCCTTTCATTAGATCAGTTAATATAATATAGATGAAAGTTTGTTAAAGAAGCACTATCCAAATGTAAGGCATTGTTGTCGCTGTCATAAATTGGAATTTAGTCCTAGCTCCAAATTGATTTTCTCAGGATAACAAATATAGGACTAGGATACTGACTCTAGACTACTCTGCTCCTTGACCTTTTCTGGGATATTAATATAATTAAGTTCTGGGAATTAACTTCCCTTCATGTCAGAGTGTGCTACAATCTATAGCACAGTTTTTCTTCTGGAAACTTCCATTTGCTGATGATTAAGTACACAATGTTGCAGTCATTTATATAGGCAGCTGAGAAGAATTCACAAGGAGACTGCAAAATCCAAACTGCATCTGGGTCATTTATTCTATAACATCGTCTCAGGTAATTATTCTGCTCTTGCACAGAGCATTTAGAGCACGAAAAATAACTAGGTTTACCACTGTTACAGTAACAATTTCAAAGTGTTCAATGTTCACCTTTTTTAAGACACAGAATTCTGTCATTTAAAAATACATTGACTTGTCTTTTCTCATTTTGCCTTCAATGTAGGCACTTCCAAAACATGAAGAAGAAATGTATTTGACCTTGAAATCGGGTGCTAGAAAAATAGCCTGTCTAAATGTTACTTTTCACCTAAAATATTATATTATAGGGCTGCTCAATGGCATGGCTATTATAAAGAATCTGCTATAATATTTTTAAGCTCCTAGTTACACAGGCTTATGACTTCTTTAAAAGTCATTCCAAGGATCTTCAATTCCACTGCCAGTTCAGGAAAGAAGCACACTCACATGCACACACGGTGGTTATCTTCTCAGTTTTATTTTACAACCCATATATCTTTCCAAATCCATTTTATAAAAATATTAAGTCCTTAATTTGAGTAATAAGTGAGAAGTGACCAGCATGATCTAAGTCTTAACTGAGACGATGGGGATTAGGGGAAAGACCAGTGACCAGTGAGATGGATACTTGAGCCCAGGTTTGTCACAACGAAATACACAACCTTGATGAAAACCCTTAACTTCTTAAGGCTTCAATGTCCTAGCTAAAATGTGGTGTTGAACTTGATAGTGTTTACGATTCTTCGATTTTCAGTTAGGACTTTAGTGGAATAGCATAAAAATGGAAAGTCCTGGACTTTCCTCTCTGATGATTGATCAGAAAGACATATTTGCAATCTCTTCAATTCTTTACTATTATCAGGTATTTATCGTAGTTTTCCTATTACATACTCTTGATCCAGAAGATTAAAATCTAGTGAAAGAATGCATGTGAAATGTCAATAGTAAATGCTAAATTCTTTCTTTTTTTTTCTGAGACGGAGTCTCGCTCTGTTGCCCAGGCCTGGAGTGCAGTGGCGCTATCTCGGCTCACTGCAAGCTCTGCCTCCCGGGTTCACGCCATTCTCCTGCCTCAGCCTCCCGAGTAGTTGGGACTACAGGCACCCGCCACCACACTAGGCTAATCTTTTGTATAGTAAATGCTACATTCTTATTCTTCACTGATGATTTTAGTTTTAGTAGTAACAACAGAAACCCACTCCCGAAGTTTTAGCAGAAAAGTAATTTATTTAAGTCTATCATGAGGACTGCTAAGGACAACTTAGAGTTTAGAACTGCTCTGTGGACATGTGAATACCACTGCTATTGGCACAGGAAGCAGAATTCTCACCACCACAGCTGTACTCTGGACCCTATCACTAGAGCCACTGCCACAGATGCCTCTGAAGTAGAGGTCTCTGCCGCCAATGTGGCTGAATTCTGCAAGCACCTACTTTGTCGCACTGATGCTAATCTATGGGTGCATCCGATCAGTAGCCTAAGTTATGTAACTGAACCCTGGCTTCAAAGTAAACTGGGAAAGATATTTTACCTTCTGTCTTGGGGAGGTAGCAGTGGATTAAGTGGGAAATTTTCCCCAACTACAAATAGTGTCCCAAGAACCTGAGAAACCCAAAAGAAGAATAAATGTCCATTATAATCTTCTCATAGCAAATTTTAAGTAGCATGAGCTTTATATATATATGTATGTGTGTGTGTATATATATATACACACACACACATATATACACACACACATATATATATAATTTTATTTTTTTGGAGATGGAGTCTTGCTCTATCACTCTATCACCCAGGCTGGAGTACAGTGTCAGCGATATCGGCTCACTGCAACCTCCGTCTCCCAGGTTCAAGCGATTCTCCTGTCTCGGCCTCCCGAGTAGTTGGGATTACAGGCACCCACAACCACACCCGGCTAATTTTTGTATTCTTGATAGAGACGGGGTTTCACCATGTTGGTCAGACTGGTCTCGAACTCCTGACTTCAGGTGATCTGCGTGCCTCGGCCTCCCAAAGTGTCGGGATTACAGGCGTGAGCCACCGTGCCCAGCTATTTATATATTTTTACATATAAATGTTAGGTGTTATTATCTTTGTAACTGTTATCTTTTATTCTAAATAATGTTGAATTTAGTACTTGTATTGTTTTGCATTTAGGTAATTTTTTAGTATTTTTCCCCAGCGTTCAAACTGACTCATCAAATATTTACCACTACTTTTTGAAATGCTCATACATATCAAGTAATTCATCTATTCCATATTCTTCTGAAGACTATTCTGCATCCCTTTTTTCCTGCTATACAGACTGGCTACTATTTGGGCTTTGGGCATGTATCTCATGCTGTGTTTTGCCTTCACTGCTTTCTTAAATTGATTCCCCTGTTCCCATCATTCCTCGATGTCATGCTTTCCTTTTTCTTGGTTAATTTTTTTGTTTATCTGAAGATATCCTCGGTGGCTTCCTAAAAAGTGTGTATGTGAGGTTTACATTTTTGTTCTTGCATTATGAAAATGTCTTATAATTGTTGTTAACTTGGCAGAATATACAATTCAAATCTGAAAATAGTTTGTTCTCAAAGCTGTGAAGGCCTCGATAACCTGTTTTCTATTATCCCACATTGCTGCTAGAAAGTCTAAGACAATTACACTTGTTGTTCCTTTGCAGGTGACCTTTATTTTTCTCTCTGTAAGTTTTTAGAATTTGCTTGTAACCCCTGGCATTCTGTAAATTCACAATAATAATAATATACATTTTCATTTTTGCTTAATAACAATTTTTAATGTGTTTTATTTTTAATGATGTTACTTGAGAAAATAAAAATTGGCAACCCCCATTTTCTTTGAAATTTTATTTAGGTCTATGAAATTTGACATTTGGGAACTGCTTAGACCAAGGATCTCTAACCAAAGCCTTTTGAGATGAGGTGGTCAGTTGGCGTCCTTGGTCTCAATGATAGAATAGGCTTTTGTCAGTGAAAATTCATGTGCACTCTTTATGCATGACCTTACAGAGTTTTATAACTAAAGTGGAGAGATCCTGCCCTTAAAGCAGGGTACCTTCCTTTAGGTATTTTGTGTGCAGTTCTAGTGTTGGTCATTAGAAGGATAGCTTGTCCTTAGTCACCTGGCAGCAAGGCAGAATGCACGAGAGAGAGAGAGAGAGAGAGAGAGAGAGAGAGAGAGAGAGAGAGGAGAGAGAGAGAAGAGACTCCATGTCCAGGTCCATACCTCTACAGAGACACAATTAGATTAGTAATTCTTATGTCTCACATGTGCATATTGCTTACAGTTTATATATGAGCCTCTTACTGATAAAAATAAATGTGTTTCTGAAGATTGTGTGATTTGTTTATAGTCACATACATGATGTCAGGCCCAGAATCCACAGATCACAAATCTCTGGCTCTTTTTGTGAATTTCAAGTAATTTCAGCTTTTAATAAAAGGAAGGCTCTGCTTTAGAGAAGATTCAGAGATTATCTGCCAAAGCATAAAAGTAAATAATTTCAAGTGCAAATAATTTTAAATAAATATTGTAAAGGTTGCACAAAAGAGGCATTTGACCCCATTCTTTTTCTATTTGTGAAATGTCATCCTGATATGATATTTCTTGAAATTATCCTTGTTCTACTCAGTCACTGAAATGTTTTTCTTTCTTTTGGTGAGTTGTTATTACTCTGGTGATAAACACATTTTAGTCTCTCAGCTTAGTTCTGTTTAATACATAGTTAATGGTTAAATGAATGACACTTTAGTTCCTAGGTTTTTTCTTTAAGTCTACCTACAGTAAATTCACACTTTGTGGAGTTTGGTTCTATCAAAAATGGCAAATAGATACAGTCATGTAACCACCAACACAGTCTAGATATGGGACAGTTTTATTATCCAAAATAGTTATTCCATCTCCAAGGCAACTACTAAAGTACCTAGTCTCAAACCTGGCTTGTTTCATGTAGCATAATGCACTTGTGATTCAGCCATGTTTGCATGCATTAATAATTTGTTCCTTTTTATTGCTGAGTAGCATTCCAATATATAGATATATCAGAGTTTGTATGCTCACCAACCTAAGCTGTTTCCACTTACGAATAAAGCTATGATAAGTATTCACAAACTGGACTTTATATGAACATAAGTTTTCATTTATCACTATACCAAGGAGTAGCATTGATAGATCACAAAGCAAGTATATATTTAACTTTGTAAGAAACTGGAAAATATTATCCAAAATTTCTGCATCATTTTACGATCCCCCATCACTGTATGATAATTTTAGATTTTCTGTATCCTCACTGGCATTTCATAATACCAGTATTTTAAAAACTTCAGCCATTTCAATAGGGGCTTAGTAATATCTCATTGTGGCTTACTGTGCATTTCTTTAATAACTAATGATGTGGGGTATTGCATCATCTGTTCATTTTTCATCGGTAACATTTTCTTTGTTGAAGTGGCCAAATCTTTTGACAGATTTAAAAATTCAATTGTTAGTGTACTTATTGTTGAGTTTGGAGCATTCTTTTGTATTCTGATAGAAGTCCTTTACCAGATATATGATTGGCAAGTAATTTCTCCCAATCTGTGGCTTTGCTTTTCTTCCCCTTAATAGTGTTCTTCATAAACCAGAAGTTCTTTGATAAAGTACTATTTTTCAGTTTTTTTATTTTATGGATATTGCTTTTTGCCTAACTCAAAGTAACAAAAAATCTCTTCTATGTTTTCTTATAGAAGATTTATAGGTTTGTGTTTTACATTTACAACTAAGATCCATTTTGAGTTAATTTTAAGATGCAAAGTGTAGGTTAAAATGTATTCATTCATTAATTCATTTAGTGTATGGATGACAATAGTTCTAGCATGATTTATTGAAAAGACTATCCTTCATACGATTACATTAGCACCTTAAAAAATAATCAGTTGACTCTACACATTTGAGCCTGTTTCAGAATGCTGTTTTGCTTCACTGATGTGTATGTCTGGCCTTTTACCACCACTGCAGTGTCCTGATTACTGTGCTTGATAGTATGTTTTGAAATCAGAGAATGTGAGTTCTCCAGCATTATTCTTTTCCAAAATTGTTGACTATTTCAGTTCTTTGCCTTTTCTTATTGTTTTAGAACGTCTGTCAATTTCTTTGATTTTTTTAATTGACAGATGAAATTATAAGCATTTGTCATGTACATGACGTCTTGAAATGCATAAATATTGTGGAGTGGTTAAACTTGCTAATTAACAGATGTATTACCTCGCATAGTTATCATTTGTGTGGTGAGAACATTTAACATCCACTCTACATTTTTCAAGAATATATCATCATTAACTATCATCATTGTGCTGTATAACCTCTCCTGTACTTTTTCCTCTTTTTTAATTGTAATTAGGTACACTTTTGTCAGAGGTATTTGAACCAGAGCAACTCCATCTTGAATAGGGGCTGGGTAAAACAAGGCTGAGACCTACTGGGCCGCATTCCCAGGAGGTTAGGGATTGTAAGTCGCAGGATGAGACAGGAGGTCAGCGCAAGGTACATGTCATAAAGACCTTGCCTATAGAACGGGTTGTGGTAAAGAAGCCGGCTAAAACCCACCAAAACCAAGACAGTGACTAGAGTGACCTCTGGTTGTCCTCACTGCTCATTATATGCAAATCATAATACATTAGCATGCTAAAAGACATGCCCACTAGTGCCATCACAGTATACAAATGCCATGGTAATGTCTGGAAGTTCCCCTGTATGGTCTAAAAGTGGGAGGGACCCTCAGTTCTGGGAATTGCTGACCCCTTTCCCAGAAAACTCATGAATAATCCACCCTTGGTTTAGCATATAATCAAGAAATAATTACAAAAATACCAACCAGTTGCCCTGGGGCTGCTGGACCTATGGAGTAACCATTCTTTATTCCTTTACTTTCTTAATAAACTTGCTTTCACTTTATGGATTTGCCCCACATTCTTTCTTGTGCAAGGTCCAAGAACTCTCTCTTGGGGTCTGGATCGGGACCCCTTTCTGGTAACGCTTTGGCTAACATCTCCCTGAGGTGGCTCCACTCTAACCACTGCAACCTGTAGTAAACACTGTTCTACTTTCTACTTCTAAGATACCAGCTTTTTTAGATTCCACATATGAGTGAGATCATGTGGTATTTTTGTCTTTTTGTGCTTGACTTACTTTACTTCACATAATGTCCTCCAGATTCTTCCGTGGTTTTGCAAATGACAGGATTTCCTTATTTTTTTACAGCTGAATAGTATTCCATGATGTATGTCTATCATATTTTCTTTATCCATTCATCTGCTGATAGACACATAGGATGATTACACATCTTGGCTATTGTGAATAGTGCAGCAATGAATATGGTAGTTCAGATACCTCTCTGACATACTGATTTCATTTTCTTTGGCTATGTACCCAATAGCGGCATTGCTGGATGATATCGTAATTTTATTTCTGATTTTTTGAGGAAACTCCATACCGTTTTCCTTAATGGCTATACAAATTTGCAGACTTAGCATAGTGAAAGCATTCCCCTTCCTTCACATTCTCATCTGGTCTTATGTCTGGTCTTTTTGATAATAGCCATACTAATAGCAGTGAGGTGAGATCTCATTGTGGTTTTGATTTGCATTTCCCTGATGATTACTAATGTGAAGCATTGTTTCAGATACTTCTTGGCCGTTTGCCAATAGACATTTGAGAAATGTCTATTCAGATTTTTTTGCCCATTTTTATTGCTTTTTAAATTGTTATTAAGTTGCTTGAGTTCCTTAAATACTTTGAATATTAACCCCTTATCAGATGTAGAGTTTGCAAATATTTTCTCCCATTCAGTAGATCGTCTCTTCATTATGTTGAATGAAATTTTTTCCTGCTCCCTAAATTATTTCTTCCCTTTTCCTTTTCTGTTTGGGCATCTTGCTCTGCCTCCTCTTCCTTTTTCCTTTTCTAATTGATGTGTTTTGATCTCTTTCATATTGGAAGTTTTCTACATAATTCTGGTGATCCTTTGTTTTTTATTATAATGTAAATTTAAAGTACTACAATCTGAGTTGGCATTCTTCCTGTAAGGTATGAATTGGCAGATCCTTCAGAATCATATGTATGCTTACCCATTTGCTTGAGAAACTTGCAAATGTCATGCTTTTGAGGACTTTTTCTGGAATCATTCAATTTCTTTTGAGATAAGTCTCCAGTATCCTGTACAGGGCCTATCTGCTTAGCTGTCAGCATTCTTATAGCTGATGTCATTATAGCCCTGGGGTCCCTGTTCCATATGTAGACTTTGTCCTACTCTCCCTCTATTGGTTGGGCAGAGTCTGGGTCTTTCCATTCCTTTTGTTGGTGAAATGGGGTGAAGTTGGGCAGACAGGTAAATGAACTTAAGCATTTTATCATGGATAGAAACAGAACCCTGGGAAAGCATTAGAGGTGGATGAGAATAAATACCTTTTCCCGAGGGCTCAGAAGAGGTTGCAAAGAATAATCACCACAACATCTGAGTTTTGAAGTAACCTCCAGGCAAACTGATTAATGAGTGGGAGGCAGAGATGGACAGATAAAAGCACTTCCATGAAGAGGTATCTGTGTAAAATCAAGAAAGCTTGGAAAAGTATGGTCCATTTCTGAAGCAGCAAGGGCTTCAATGCCATAATGTTTACAATTAATAAATGGATTAGAATAGGGAACTAGCACTTTATCTAGTTTAAAGAAAAACAATTAATTTGTTTTTTTTTTTAAAGGATCTAAAGCTTTTGCATTTTTAATTCTAAATTTGAATATTACTTTATTTGCTTAGTTCAATCTGCACTAGTTAATGTATTTCAATTCTATCACTTGCTACTTGTATCTAACAACACATCATTTAATATCTTTGGTTCTCAATGGTCTCATCTGTAAAATGGAGCTGCCTGTATCAGTCAGGGTTTTTAGTTGTGTGCAAAATAAAGCGACATGCTAATCTAAATTGAAAAAGATTTTATGAAACAGTATTGGATCTCTCCTAGGAAACAGAAAACTAACTTTGAATGCTATGCAATCCTGACAACACCCAAAATCATACTGCAGAACTAGTACCATCATTACTGCCACCAGCTGGGCATAGACACTGGATCCTGCACCACTGACACTCTGCTAGTGTTCTTGGATGCAGTCACTAGACACACTGCACCACTGCCTTTGAAAACCAGATGTGGCTGTGGTGCTGCTGTCTCCCTCACAAGAATGTGTTTTGTCTAGAGCTGTGGGTCTGACTGGCAGAACCTAGAACATGTGTTCATGCCCTACATATAATGGAATATTGAAACAGTAAGCAATGCACTGTTCAAGAAGAAGTTGTCTTCTCCAGGAAAAAGTAGGCTCTGACTCCTAAAGAGGGAAGTGGGTTTCCAACCATAGAAAACAGGGGCAAAAATTGAATCATCAACAAGAATGACCAATGCCCACAGAGTTTAGGCTACCAAAAGGTTTTTAGAAGATACATGACATTATAATACAGAAAACTTTGAAAATGCCAGATATTATTACCATTATTGTCATCCTTAGTGCATCCTCATCAAGGAAGGTTCTTGAATAAATTCTGTATTAGCTATTTATTACTGTGTAACAAATTACCCTCAAAACTTAGTGGGGTATATGTAATAATAAAAAGGACTTTATTATTGCAGAGTATCTAGGTGACAGGGATTCGGGAGTGGTTGAGATGTGTGGTTCTGGTACAGTGTTTCTCATAAAGTTGCAGTCAAAATACCAGCTGGGAATGTCAGCCTGACTGAAGCTAGAGGATTTGTCCACAAGCTGGCGCATTCACAGGAGGAGGCCTCGTTTTCTTGATGGATATTGGAAAGAGACCTCTGTTCCTGGGCCTTTCCATAGAGCTGCTGGAGTGGCTTCCCCCAGAGAGAATGACCCAAGCAGCAGAAAGAACAAGGTGGAAGTTACATTGTCATTTTACAATCTACATTTCACAGTTGTTCTCCATTATATCTACCGTGTTCTTCTTGTTGGAAGATGGTCACTAAGTATTGCCCACAGAGAGAATTAAGGCTTCACCAGGAGGAGGAGTTTCAAATAATTTCTGGACATATACTAAACCAACACGTGTTATTTTTATCATTTCACAGATTGATCAAACTAATTTCCCTAGGCATGATTTCTAGTCATTTTTGTACTACAATATGTCAGAGGATCTTTCTGATTGGAAATTACCACATCTTCTCCAAAGATATTTATTGTATCTGGCAAAAATCTTTCAGTACTTAGAAGGAAGTGGGGTTCACACTGCATAGCATCTTCGCAGCAAAGAAACACATTTCAACTATAAATGAAATATTCGTCCTTTTGTTCAAGCATCTGAATCCTGCAGTATAGAGACTAAGAGATTGTAAAGCAAGATGCCATTGTCTGGCTAGTCCTATTGATGTGATGAGATGAAAGGTAGGAGACAGTTTTTGTAAATCAAGGCACTTTTCTGGGAACCACAAAGTATTCTAGGAACACAAACTTGAGTGTCTTCAGAAGCCAAGCATGTAGTATAGATGGGTGCAGACTATAGGGAGTGGCGAGGCCTACAACATTCAAATGTCAGTTAAGAATAACAGCACCAGGCTAGACGTGGTGACTCACGCCTGTAATCCCAGCACTTTGGGAGGCCGAGGTGGGCGGATCACGAGGTCAGGAGATCGAGACCATCCTGCCTAACACGGTGAAACCCTGTCTCTACCGAAAATACAAAAAATTAGCCAGGTGTAGTGGTGGGCGCCTGTAGTCCCAGCTACTCTGGAGGCTGAGGCAGGAGAATGGCATGAACCAGGCAGGAGGAGCTTGCAGTGAGCTGAGATTGCGCCACTGCACTCCAGCCTGGGCGACAGAGCGAGACTCTATCTCGAAAAACAAAACAAAACAAAACGAAAAGAATAACAGCACCAATACCAGGCCAACCAAACAAATTGCCTTCCAGTGTCCAGTTTGGCTTTCAGCTGCCAGCTTGCTCTTCCTGCTGATGTCTAAGCTCTAACTTGCTTTTCTTTGGGAGAAATAAAGATGCAAGGAACGAGCAAGTTAAGGGAATCCTTGTGGTTCCTTTCTTTTTGTTCTCCCTTCTATCCTAAACTAAGGATTAACTGCCTATCCCCTTCCACCATCTAGAGAGAGAGACAGAGGGCAGGCTCTCTTCATTCTCTCCCATCTGTTACACTGAACACAGTCTTGCTGTCCAAGGCAGTTGGTCTCATATGCGTCCCCTCTAGGGGCATGTATTAGGGGCACTGTGTTTCTTTAAATAGGATGTCATTCTCAGTTTATTATTAGACCAGTTTTGATCATGCTGTGTTGAGGCTATCTGTGCCTCGACAGTATAGAAATTCACACACTGGAAACAAGGCCAAATAGGCACAATACTTCCCCCAAATTCTTTGTAGTTTAGGCGATAACATCAATGTCTGGGTTTGAGATATTCATTTTTCTTCATTCAAAGGAGAAAGGGCCTTTTCAGAAACATTGCTTTACAAACCTCCAATTTTACTTAACCCCATCTTGAATGGCAATTCTAGAAGAGTTTTTAATGACCACTTCTCAGGCCAAGGATTAAGACCAAGGAAAAATCAGGAGGTTTTATGGCACTTACAAACTATGTTGATTCCTTGCATTCCAAAATGCAATTCATTCAACAGTGTGAACGTTCATTCAGTCTTCTGTTCACTATGTACAAAATAATTACTGAGCAAGGAGGTAAGATGGTGAACAAACAGACATAGCCCCTCATGGAGTTAATAGTCAATTTAGTACGTCAAATCTGAAAATACTGAGAATATGTATATTTAATCCCCCGTTAAATATTTCCTTGGTGGAGAAATTGGCTCTCACACACTGATGGAAGCATTTACTCCAACTATTAAAAATCAACTTGGAAAGATGGATGGAGAGGCATAAAAAATAGGGATACATTTTGATTTAATATTCCGCTTCTGGATATCTGTCCTAACAAAATATTCAACACAGCATATTTTAGTTAAAATTTGGAAACAAATGCCCAGCAATTGGGAAGCAGGCATATTACAAAGCATCTATTTGATGGTCTATTATGCGGCTACTAAAAAGGATGATTATGAAGACAATGTAGCAACAAGGTAAACTTCTTATAATGTAATGTTTAAGGAAAAGGATATAAATTGTATCTGTATAACATTACAAATACATAAACAAGTACTTTTTCAAAGAGGCAAGAAAGAAATACACTGAAAAAAAGACACTAAAGGTTGTTTTAGATTGCTATAGTTTGGGATAAACATTTTTCTCTTCCTCTTCTATATATTTATTTTAATGTATATTTAATCTTGGAAAACAAATTATACTAAAAGTCCAATCCTTTCGTTTTTTTTAAAAAAATTATGATTTATTTCACTTTGGAAAATGGAATGCTTCATACATTTGAATGTCATCCTTGTGCAAGGCAGAAGCTGGTCTTCTCTGTATCATTCCATTTTTACTGTATGTGCTGTCGAAGCAAGCACAAAGTGAGCTCTTCTTAAAGAAGTGGGGAAATTATGAAATTTCATCTGAATGGGTGAGGTAACAAATTGCATATTATGTTGTTTTTACTTTAGAACTTATGGAGGTTTTTCAGTTATAATATCATATACTACATGAATAAGAAAAGAAGAAATGGAGGGAGGAAGGGACAAACTATTGCTATAACCAATATCCACTGTGTCAGGACCCGAGAAATACATACAGGTTGGTACACAATCAAAGGTATTATTTGTGTGCTGGAACTTTCAGAAATGAAGCCTTGGAGACCTCTATTTTATCCCAAAAGCCAGGCACAGGAACAGCCCTGAGTCCAGTCAAAGAAGTAGTAATGAATAAGATGGTATAACAAATGAGGTGGGTGCGTCATTCTGTCAGTTGCTTCCTCCTGACTAACCCAGAGCACATAATTGTGCTTCTGAACTCATTAATTTTGGCAAAAGGTATCTTGGTCTACCTAATTCAGCTTCTCCATTTAACAGCGAGGAATCCGAGGCAGGTTCACATTATGATTTTAATGGGCATTTTTGCTTTGGGGAGGCCTCTTCATTTATAAACAATATTAAAAATTATATCTTACAATATCAAATTAAAAATGCAGACTTGGGTAAGCGAAGACTTCTATTCTAAAGCAGTATTGCAATGGAGAGGAAGTGACTTTCAATAGGAGGAGGAGGACTATTGCAACTGGAAGAAAACTTTAATCCTGAGATATGCAAACCTCTCAAAGGTTAGGCAGAAAAGGTCTTTTCTTTTCTAGGAAGGAATAAACAATGCTGGAAATAACAGGATGTAGAAAAGTGGGATGAGTTAGGGTGAATGATCTTACGGTAGAAAAGAGAAAATTCTACCCTATGATCACCCTATTTTCAGGAGGGGCTCTTAAGGATGGGTTGTATGGTGGCTCAGGCAAAGGGCAGGTCAAAGCTCAGGGGCCAGGGGACAGAGAGAATTCTAACTAAACTTGGGTCAAGTCAAGGTAGCAGATATTTTGTCCACATTGGTCAGTGGGTGAAGCAGTTCAGCTAATCATTAATGATGCATAAGAATGGAACGGTGGAGCATCTATGTTCAGCTTCGTCATAAAAAAAAAAAACAAGGTTGGCATCAGCAAGTCTTATCGAAGTCACATGGGGAGGATCTTTCCTTGTATAAGCTGTTTTCTAGAACACTAACGGGTGGGAGGGTTCCTTTAACCCTCCATGTTTTCCAGGATCATAGGACTTGGGTAAAGTTCAACATGGTCAGTGACTACATTGGTACAAAGACCAATACATTAAAATTATATATTACAAGACTTTCTTTGACTTAAATGTTCTTTTGTTTTTTTCTCTCTGCCCTCATTGTGTGGGTCCCCAAATTATCATGGATCCTGGGCACTGTCTCTAATGGATAAACCAGCCCTGATCTGAGACACAGCGAGATCAAGGGTCTCTAAGACCACTCAGATAGCTACGGCAGAGCTCAGACAAGAGCAACTAGGTCTAGACCTCTTTCTACACTTGCAACTATGAAGACTACGGAGAAGGCTCTGCTCAAGAGGTAGGATGAAGGTTTGGGGATGAGGGGATATGTGGGGATATTAACTTTGATGTAAGAACCTGCAGACTTAGAAGGAAAGGATTGGTGAGGGAAATTCATTGAAGAGTTGATGGCTGGGAGTGCCTTAACCGTTGACTGTCACAGGCACATCATTCAGCAACATTTATTCTGTATCTCCTGTGTGCTTGGTGTCCCTGCCTTTACAGAGCTTACAGTCAAGCAGGGGAGGCCAATGCACAAGCAATGGTAGTCAGTTGTGATAAGTGTAATGACAGAGGAAGCAAGGTCATTAGGAGTGAGTAACAAGCACACCTAACCTGCAGGAGGGAAGTGAGAATCCAGAATAGAAATGAACCAGTCCCAGAGGATGCAGAAGGTGAGAGGAGTGCTCTAGTAGGAAACATTGCATGCAGGAAGACCCAGGATATGTGAAGTTTAAGAGATAGAAAACCAGTGATCTTCCTTGGGCCTGGCCAAATGTCCTTAATATTTTGGAAACTAGGTATCAGTGAATAAAAGGAGGAGTTAAAATCTCTCCCAACCTGCTTCCAGGAGTCTTAGAATCCAAGACTAAGGAGTCAATAGGATTTGGAGGGTAAAGTCATGTAACTGAGAAACCTTAAAAAAAAAAAAAAAAAAAGCAGTGTCTCCCCACCCCACATTTTACTAACCCACCCAGTCATTCAGTTCAGGTACTTAGTCTATCCACAGCAGGCTAGGATGCCGGTTTCAATGTTGAATTTTTCACCCACTCGATACTTTTAATGTCTTTTCCCTATTCAGAGGCTGCATTTTTTGTTTTGTGGGTTTTTTGCTTTCGGTTGTTTGTTTTTGACAGAGTTTTGCTCTGTGTCTCAGGCTGGAGTGCAGTGGTACAATCAGGGCTAGCTGCAGCCTTGAATTCGCAGACTCAAGTGACCCTCCTGCCTCAGCCTCCAGAGGAACTGGTACTACAGGTGCGCGGCCACCAAGCCTGGCTAATTTTTGTATTTTCTGTGGAGATGGGGGTCTCCTCCTATTGTCCGGGCTGGTCTCAAACTTTTGGGAGCAAGTAATCCATTCACCTCAGCCTCCTAAAGCGCTGGGATTACAGGCATGAGCCACCATGCCCATGAAGTCTTGAGGAAAACGTCCTTCCATCTCTTATCAAAAGATCTTGGGTATACTGATTTCTTTTGCGTATATACCCAGCAGTGAAATTGCTGGATCATATGGTAGTTTTATTTTCATGTTTTTGAGGAACCTTCAAACTACTCTCCATAGTGGTTGTACTAATTTATATTGCCACCAACATTGTATGAGGGTTCCCTTCCCTCCACATCCTTGCCAGCATTTGTTATTGCCTGTCTTGGATATGAGCCATTTGAATTTGGGTAAGATGATATCCCATTGTAGTTATGATTTGCATTTCTCTGATGATCAATGATGTTGAGCACCTTTCCATATGCCTGTTTGTCATTTGTACGTCTTCTTTTGAAAAATATCTTTTTGGGTCTTTTGTCTATTTTTGTATTTATTTATTTAGAGATGGAGTTTCACTCTGTCACCCAGGTTGGAGTGCAGTGGTGTGATCTCAGCTCACTGCAGCCTCCACTTCCCGGGTTTAAGCAATTCTCCTGCCTCAGTCTCTGGAGAAGCATCGACTACAGGCACACATCACCATGCTCAGCTAATTTTTGTACTTTTAGTAGAGACAGGGTTTCATCATATTGGCCAGGCTGGTTTCCAACTCCTGACCTCAAGTGATTTGCCCACCTCGCCCTCCCAAAATGCTGGAATTACAAACGTGAGCCATTGTGCCCGGCCTTTTGCCCATTTTTAAACTGAACTATTATATTTTTTCCTATTGAGTTGTTTAAGTTCCTTAGTACATCCACTATGGAGAATAGTTTGGAGTTTTCTCAAAAAACTAAAACTAGAACTACCACATGATCCAGCAATCCCGTTGCTAGGTATATATCCAAAAGAAAGAAAATCAGTGTATCAAAGAAATATCTGCACTCCCATGTTTATTGCAGCACTATTCACAATAGCCAAGATTTTGAATCAACCTAAGTTGTCCATCAACCAATAAACGGATAAGGAAAATGTGGTACATATACAGGGTGGAGTACTATTCAGCCATAAAAAAATGAGATCCTGTCATTCACAACAACATGAATGAAACTGGAGATCATTATGTTAAGTGAAATAAGTCAGGCACAGAAAGACAAACTTCACATGTTCCCACTTATTTGTGGGAGCTAAAAATTAAAACAACTGAACTCATGGAAGATAGAGAGTAGGAGGACGGTTATCAAAGGCTGTGAAGGGTAGTCGGGGGTGGGGGATTGGGGGGAGGTGGGAATGGTAAATGGGTAGAAAAAAATAGAAAGAATGAATAAGATCTACTATTTGGTGGCACAACAGGGTGAATGTAGTCAATAATAATTGTACAGTTAAAAAATAACTAAAAGTACAATTGGATTGTTTGTAACAAAGGATAAATGCTGAGGTGATGGAAACCTCATTTACCCTGATGTAATTATTACACATTGTTTGTCTGTATCAAAATATAGCATATATCCCATAAATATACACACCCACTGTGTATCCCCAAAAACAAACAAACAAAAAACAAAACAAACAAAAAAATTTGAGGACTCGTCTCCGCTAATGCCTGGGGTCAACAGTTCACGTCATCTGGGCTCTTTTGATCTAATCCCCGCTAACTCTCTCCACCCTGAGAGGACAGGCAACCGCAGGCTGCTTGGCGGGCCTTTCCCAGCCGCCACCGCAGGTGAGAGAAGGAGGGAGGGAGGCGGCGGGTCAGGGCTGCAGGTCAGGGCTGCAGGAGGGGAGAGCGGGTGCGCCCGGCCCTCGGGCGGCTGGGGCCAGAGCGAGCCGGGTCCGCGCGCAGCGGGGGCAGGAGCGGGGCGGGGCCGGCCGGGGCTGACCGGGGCGGGGGCGGGGGCGGGGCCGGGACCGGTGACCCTAGGGGCGAGACCCGCCAGCTGCCGGTCCGCAGCCCAGGCCTCCGCCGCTCCGCCGCCCCTCGGCTCAGGTAAGGCAGGCACCCCCAGAGCTCAGGTCGGGCTGCCGGGTCCCAGGCTGGGGGTCTTCGTTTGCCCCTGGCTGGTGCAGCGGCGCGCCTTCCAGCCCTCAGAGCCCGGCGCAGGAGGGGACGGCCCGCGCTTGGATACAGCTGGGCGGAGAAAAAGGGTGGGCGTGCGCAGCGCTGCCTCTAACCCCTTCCTTTTGCTCTAAGTTCTTGCACTTGGAAATTGGAAAAGTCCCTCTTCAAACTCTTTTCCAGATGTGGCATCAGGAGTGAACAAAGCCGCTCATCTCGCAGTATCCCTACCTGTGCTCCTGGGAGGAGTCTACCCCAGATACGTTTAGGGACCTGCCTTTCACTGTTAGGATGATTTCTTGGAACTCGGGAATCGATTGAATTAATTTTATTTATCTATTTATTTTGTAAAACTTTAATTTTAGGTCGAATTAATTTTAAAGCTGAGTTCAGGGGCAGGGAAAACGACCGGGTGGGCCTAAGCCTGCTGGGGTGTGACAGCTTGGGGCTGTGGGGACGGAGGCTGGCAAAACTTTCCTTGCTCCGCCACTTCGACAGAGTCAGCAATAAACACTGCGGGGACAAGACTTTCGCCACTTGTAAGGTTGGATGAGAGGCAGGAAGACAAAGGGGGGACTGTCTGTGCTGACAGAATCTGGAAAACGTGATGCACTGGGAATACTTCCTTTGGGAACAGGTGCTTCCTTATACCATCTTCCTCACTTACTAAAGCATTTTTGTATCCATTTCAATACAGTTAACGATGTTCTGTTAAACAAAACGTAGGTGTATGGTACATCTGTCTTTGCGCCTCCCCCCACCCCACCCCCAGTTTTGTGCTAAGTGAGTTCAAGGTCAACGATTGGAGACTAGGTCACCTGCTGGGGATCTTTTTACCTGAAGTGTTTTCCTCCAGCCCTTCCCATTGTCACCTGCCAAAGAGCCATTCTTTTCTTCCCTGTTTAGCTCTCACCACTTACAAACCAGTGAAAAGGAAAGCGACCACTTCTGTCACGCAAGTACTTGTGGTTAAGTTGGTCTTGTGCAGCTTGTTTGTAAACATCACTTGTTCTTTTGTATTTTTTAAATTCCTTCAATATTAAAATGTGCCAATAGAGTCTTCTGTAAAGAATGCAAAAGATTGTAGGAGAAAGGGGAACCGCCCTTGAAGGTGTCTAGTAAAGTGATTATTTTTGTAACCAAAAAATTAATATTCTATATTGCGTTCCAATGCTTTCACTTCTTTTGGAAAAGATGTTTTAAAATTATAAGTAATTTGTCAAGAAAATATTAACTAGGCTGGGCGCTGTGGCTCATGTCTATAATTCAAAGGGAGGCCAAGGAGGGTGGATCGCTTGAGCTCAGGAGTTCCAGACCAGCCTTTACAACATAGCAAAACTTCATCTCTACAAAAATCAGCTGGGTGTGGTGCTGTGCATCCGTCTACTACATAATCCCAGCTACTAGGGAGCCTGGGGGAGTAGGATGGCTTGAGCCTGAGAGGTCGAGGTTGCAGTGAGCGATGATTGCAAGCTTCACTGCAGTCCAGCCTGGGTGAGGGAGAAAGACCGTGTGGAGGGAGGGAGAGGGGGGAAGGGGAGTGGGGAGGGGAAAGAGGGGAGGGGCCCTTAAGTTTCTCCCTGTGTGTAAAATCTTCCATTAACTGTCTCTACCCAATGAACTGAATGCTTTAGAAATCTGATGTTCTAGTTTACACATGCCTCCCGGAATAGAAGAGTGCATTTCCCTTGTGAAATAACTTAAAACAACCTTGAAAGTAATGGTATCAGTAAGATTTTAAGATTTCAAGTTTGTTGCACTCAGATACCTTTGTAGTTTGACAATTCATGTACTCAAAATTGCTGTTATTTAATAATAATAATGTGAGTAATAATGTTGCTCACAATAGGGGGCGTCCTTTATGAATAATTCTTTTAATTTTTGTTGTTGTTGTTGAGATGGAGTCTCACTCCGCCTCCCAAGTAGGAATGCAGTGGTGCTGTCTCAGCTCACTGCAACCTCCGGCCCCCGGACTCAAGCGATTCTCCTGCCTCAGCCTCTCCAGTAGCTGGGGTTACAGGTGCCTGCCACCATGCCTGGCTAATTTTTGTATTTTTAGTAGAGATGGTGTTTTACCATGTTGACCAGGCTGGTCTCGAACTCCTGATCTCAAGTGATCCACCTGCCTCGGCCTCCCAAAGTGTTGGGATTACAGGCATGAGCCACCATGCCCGGCCCTTTAGGAATAATTCTATCAGTACATCATAAAAGGCACCTTTCTGGAGGCCTTTTCTGTATGTATGGTTATTTTTTCCCAGTTGTTAAGCTTTGTAGATTCAGTTCTTCTGTAGGCTGAATTGGAAGCAGACAGCTGTGGTGGAGACCTGGACTAAAAGTAGCTATCTGTGCACTGAGGTCTAGCCCCAGGTCAGCTTTGAAGTCCTTGCAAGTCCTCCTCCTAATTAATTTTGGGAACCCAGGAGTTTCTTAATTTCCATGTGTCATGTTTATCTTCAAAATGAGAGAGTTATCTTTAGTCTAAAAAGACATTTGGGCCCCTTTGAACTTTCCTAAAAAATGCAAATTTTCATTTACAGAGCTAGATATCATTGCTCTAGGGGAACACTGATTCTAGAATTTGCTCTCATTTCCAGAGGGTATCCTCACATGCTGACCACCACCTTTGCCCCACCTAACCAGTATAGTGCAGTGATTAAGAATGTGAGTTTTTCCATAGACTGATGGATCTGTTTCCTAGCTCTGACCTATTAGGCAAGTTACTTATGTTTTCCAAGACTCATTTTCTTCGTGTTTAGAATAGTGATAATAATGCATGTTGATATTATGAGGACCGCATGAAGCAATGCCTGTAATGTAAGCAGCACAGTATCTACAATTTAACATATAGCCAGTAAATGGTAGCAACTGTTTGCTTTGACACTGACTTTTCCTTTTTTTTTTTTTTTTTAACAAATTTGAAATTTAACTGGGAGAAATGTAAAGCCCTACACAATAAGTGTTTAAAACAATAAGCAAGTACAGGATGAGGGAGATGTAATTTACTGAACCAATCAACTTTTTGGTTAATTGACATTTGGTTGCTTGTGAGTGGGCAGTGAGTTGTGAAGGCCCATGTATTAGTCGTTTCTCATACTGCTCTAAGGACACTGCTCTAAGACTGGGTAATTTATAAAGAAAAGAGGTTTATGGGAGGCCGAGACGGGCGGATCACGAGGTCAGGAGATCGAGACCATCCTGGCTAACATGGTGAAACCCCGTCTCTACTAAAAAATACAAAAAACTAGCCGGGCGTGGTGGCGGGCGCCTGTAGTCCCAGCTACTCGGGAGGCTGAGGCAGGAGAATGGCGGGAACCCGGGAGGCGGAGCTTGCAGTGAGCCGAGATCGCGCCACTGTACTCCAGCCTGGGCGACAGAGCGAGACTCCGTCTCAAAAAAAAAAAAAGAAAAGAGGTTTAACTGACTCATATTTCCACATGGCTGGGGACCCCTCAGGAACCTTACAATCATGGCAGAAAGCACCTCTTTAAAGGGGGGCAGAAGACAGAATGAGTGCCGAGCAAAGGGGGAAGCCCCTCCCTTATGAAACCATCAGATCTCGCGAGAAGTTACTATCACGAGAACAGCATGGAGGAAACCATCCCATGATTCAATTACCTCCCACTGGGTCCCTCCCACCACATGTGGGGATTATGGGAACTACAGTTCAAGATGCGATTTGGGTGGGGATGAAGCCAAACCATATTAGCCCTGAAAGCTCATATGATTTTAGATCGCTTTAGTATAAATGAAAATGCATATCTATAGCCAAGGATATTTTTTTTTCCATCTGTCTTTTGCTCTTTGTGTATACTTCAGAGTTCCTCTCAAGATGAACATTTACAAACTGACTTGTCTGGGACAAGAAGGAGGAGCGAAGAGAGGCAGCTATTGAAGCCATACCATATTCATGCATAATGAATACGTTAATTCTCTGGCTGCCCTTTCAACATTTTTGATGTATTGTTATATGTAAAGCTCGCTGCCAGCAGAGTGCAAAAGAGAAAAAGGACCCCCACCCCACACCCACCCTGGCCTCCTGCCCTCTAAGCATACATTCATGGAATAGTTCAGGTAACAGGAATAATTAGAGCAGAGTAATAAGTGCTCTGATAAAAGTAGCAAAGGGGAGGCTGGGAGTTGAGGAGTGCTAAACATCCACTAGGGCAAGCTCAAAGCAGTGAAAATTTAGTTCTAGTTTTGAAATTTCCCGTTTTGTGGACGTTTGCCAGGTGTAAGTACTGAGTAAAAGCACTTCAGGTCAAGGCAGAAGTTTGTGTGAAGGTATGCTGGGGAGAGAGAACATGACAACCGCAAATCATGGCAAACTGTCCTCTTGTGTCCCATCTTTTACTGACTATGGGACCTTAGCAAATTGACCTCTGAGCTATAGTTTCCTTATGTGTAAAATGGGGATCTTATTATTATTTTACATTCTTAGGTAGTGATTTAATCTTCAAGCGTAGCCTATAAGAGTATCTAGCTCACAACACAGTTGGAAGACTTAGTTGTATATAAAACACTAATCTACCTGGTGTAACCAAAGTTGTGCCTTCCATCCCTCTCATTCTCTTGTTTAGAGACAGGGGAACACTACTCTAAATCTAGATGGGATTTAAGCTTTTCATGCATATTACAAAAGCAGGCCAAGAAACGTTTTAACTGTTCTTGTTGTTTAGAATGAAATATGAGATTATATGCTTCCACCACCGCTAACCTTCTTTTCCAACCACTGTAAACTTTCTTTTTACTAAGGCTATGTTGTTAGCCTATGTTTTGGGGCCAGGCTCTGCGAAAGGAGTTGCTCCGTCTTTGAGTTCTTCTCTTGCTGGATAAGTCCACATTCTTAAATTTACATGGTGAGATCTGTGGCCATTTTTGGGGGCCGTGTTTCCTGCTCCAGTCATTGCTTCAGTTTGAGCTATTGAACTGACTCTTAGAAAACATTTTGGTGTGGAGGGTATAGTAAAAACTGATTCATTACTTTGGGGCACTAACATGCAAACTGAACATTTTGGAAGGAATTTGTTATGGAATTTTACACTTTTGTGATTTTCCTTTAGTATTGTTAGCTTTTAAAATCCTTCTATATTTGGAAGAACTTGCCTTGAAATTCCAACTTGATCACGCGTGAGTTTTTCCTCTTGCAAAGATTGTGCCAATTTGCTGAACAATTAAATAGTTAGAGTTTTCTCCTTTAGGTCATTTTCTCTACATGGATTTCAAAGAGAAGACCTTATGCAGTTTTTTTGCAATGCCCTCAAAAATGGAAAAATTCTACATTCCATGTAGGCAGTAGTAGACAGTAAGAGAATTTAATTATTTAGGCTTTGGTCATTTGAGGTTAGGGTGCCTGGGTAGGCCTGTTGGCTATGGAAGGCCCAGATCAGTCCGGGGATTAGTTCTTCCTAGATCATGAAGACCTATCATGAGTAAGAGCTTTCTGTGGGAATTGTTCTTTTTGGTCATTCATTCATTCAGTATATTTTGCTTCAATTCATTAATTAATTTGAATATTTCATTGATTGTGTTATACATGCGGATGGGGATGCCGAGATAGATTCAAGTCTCTGAGATAGATTCAAGTTCCTTAGACTCTAATTTGAATAAGAATGACTTTGGAGAACTAGTTTAAATTTAAATTCTTGCACTTTATCCCTTAAAAGCTCGGATTCATTTCATCCAGTGCGGGGCCTAGGAATCTGTATTTTAATAAGCCTCACAGGTGATTCTGATGCTGCTGGGAGCTTTCTTCTTTTTTTAACCGGTTTTTTTTTCCAGCATCAGTGTACACATTTACACAGACTTTTTGGAGAACCATGTAATCTCTCTGTCTAGGGCTTGTTCTATCTGGTCAAATATCTAGACAAATCTAAACTCTAGTTCACTCTCTGCTTTTAACCAAGTCAGTGTACTTTTATGTTGCTTTTTTAATTTATAAAATAGGGACTTGAACTAGATGTCTGTAAATTTCCATGCTGTTCCTTAATTTGATGCTTTTCTTTGTTTTAAATATAAATCCAGTAAAAAGTATGCTTTGAACAGTTACAAATTAAAGTCATTCTTTGAATAAATGCGCTGTTGAGTGATATCTACTGAAAGTCCTGTGAAATCCTTATTCTTCTTAGGGTATCAGCACCCTTACTTTCTTTGTTACCACTTTCCTATGTTAAGAGGAATAGTGAATTTCAGAATGGGGAAGTGAGAAGGTGTGGTTGATAGAGACTGCCTTTTCTATTAGAGACTGAGCTGTGTGCCCCACTTTATTAGACGGCATGTGTAAATTACCAGCTGAATATTTCAGTAATTGAACTTCCTTGGAGAAACTCTTCTTGATCTCCTCCCAGCAGGGTTAAGTGCAGCCTCTGCTGCACTCTCTACCTGCTTTGTGGGAACCAGACCTACCCTTTCTCTCTGTGCAGTAATGGAGGCCCCATGATCTGTCAGCATCATGGGACAGGAAATGGGGCCTTCATCTCATTCTCAAGAGGAGAACAGAGTCAAGAACACAGTAGGTGCTTCATAAATCTGTGTGAAATGAATTAACTGCCACTTCCCAAACCACTGTTAAAACAAAATTGCTTTATTTTCTGTAATGCATTGCATAGTTTTCTCCTCTTTCTTAAATGTGCAAAACCCTGTGCTAATTCTATATGCCTGCTTTTGAGAATCTATATTCCTGCTTTTGAGAAATACAATGCATGTAGCTGTAATTATTATTTAAAATTGAAAATAAAAAGAATTTGTAATAGCATCATCAATTTTTGGTTAAGGGAAATAACGAATGTGATCCCTACTAGCCCATTATGCCACAAAGGCACACTGATAATTATTTCTCCTCTTGTTGAGGAACTGGGATGTAAGCATTTAAAGTATCATCTTTATATGCATTTTGATTTCCTGTTGAACAAAAAAAATATAAACAGGAAGGACTTCATTCTTTTTTCCAGTGAGATCACAGAGATAAACCAAGTTAGAGCAACTCTCTTGAATAGCTAATAGCTGTCGCCTGGGGAAGGAGAAAATTATTTTCTGCCTTCCATGTTGATGTATATAGAACATGTGTTCTGAGTAGCTGCTATTTTCACTGCCTCTTTTTCCAGTTGAGGTGCAACATAAACTATTTTAATTAATATTGTGTCACCAAAAGGGGTTGAAATAGCCAATTGAATTCTGCCAAGATAGAGTCTTTTGATGAAAACATATCTTTATTGATTGTGGATGAGGAAAATCATTCTTAAAATGAAATCCAGAGAAAAATCATATCCCTCAGAGAAAATTTCTGAGTGGCAGGCTAAGATTAACATCATGAAATTGAATTTGTGCTGCAAGCCTTTGATGCAATCAGCAGCTGGGAGATGCTGTTGCCCTTGCTGTGCTCTCTCTGATTGGGGTGAATTATTGTGTGGAATGAAATAAGTGTTTCTCGTGTCCCTCCTCCAAGAAATACAAACAAGGTATTACCAGGTAGTTTCTTGCGAGTTAAAATGGGTTGGATCGATTCCAGGCCTCTCAGGCTCTTCTACACCCATGAACTGTAGGTGTTGGATATTTATTTATGCCTTAGGGACAGAATTTCTTTTTATCATTGGACAGTGACATCTTTGGTCAGTAGAAATCAAGGGAGAAGAGGGATCCCCTTTGCCAGGGAATTTTTTTTTTTTTTTCTTAGAATAAGCAGAGGCCTGGATGTTTTAGAAAGTGCTGTAGTGCCACATATTGCCTGGTTTTTGTTGGCCTGTAGGTTCAGGCAAGCCCTTTCCTGTCTCCCTCTGCTACCTCTTATGTCATAAACTGCATTGAAATCACCCCAATGTGGAAATCTCACATTGTGTATTATGAATCATTTTCCATGACACTAGTGTTACAATGAGCTTTGTAGTGTTTTTGTATTAAGTTCTGATGCTTCGAAAACACTCTGGCCCGTGCATACACTTCCACATATATAATGAATAGGTTTTATAGATTAAGACTCTTAGACTGAAGAGTGATTGTGGATGCCATGTCACTCTTAGACTAAAGAGTTATTTGGCATCCTAACCACCCTTGTGGTTGAATTTAAGTTGTGTTTGTTTTGTTTTGTTTCATTTTCTTTAAAGAAATAGGTGGACTGGCTTGTCTGTATGGAAGTGTAAACAGATGAGGATGTCATCATTATGAACTCTTATTTTCAAGGCCTTTAAGAAGTGGGATGGGCTTTGAGGTCATACAAATCTAGGGATGTAATCCTAGCTGGGGGATTTAGATTTACCAAGCCTTCTTTTCCTAATGACAGTAATGGTAGGTGTGTAGATTACTTGAGAAAATGCATGGGAAAGCCACCAGCACAAGGTCTACAACACAGTTGGCATTCAGTAAAACCTTGTTGAATTGAGCATATAACCCTGTGCCTTAATACTGAGGAAAAGAAGCAAGGACAGTGAAGACAGAAGGTGGGATGTGTTTAGGAAGAAGGGAGAGTAGGAAAAGCCAGGACTAGAGAAAATTTTGAATAATAAAGTGGTGAGATAGGGACTATGAAACAGAGGTGGGGCTTGTCTTGGCTCATGACAGAAAATCCACAAAGATGTTCACAAGGGCTACAAAGGCTACGGTTCCTTCAGATTATGAGCCTCAAATCCTGTACTTCCTCTACCACTTTTTCCAGACCACCTTGGGATTCTGCATTCATAGCCTTGCTGATGAAAGTCTGTTTTGGCCTAGCTTCTGCTAGAATCCTTTAGTGCAAAAGATGAGTTTAAACTCTTCCCTGGCAGGTGTTCCTGGCTGGTAGGACAGAGTCAGAAAACACTAGAATTGTGGGCATTAGGGAGGCTTCTCCAAATAGGCCTTGTCCATATAGGCCTATATTCCTGCTTATGGGAGTGCCTGCCGTTTGCTTATTCTGGGAGGAAAAAAAGGATTGTTATGATTACAGTGGACTGACTTCCAGTGTCAACTTGTGCTGAAACTGAAAGAAGGGAAGTAGATGTCAGGGCCAAGGAAGAAGATAACTAGTCCTTGGAAGAACACAGGATTTTTCCACGAGAAGCCAAAGTGTAAGGGATGACCCGTTGACAGCCATGGTAGTGAAACTTGCTTTGCTGTTGTGCCTTGGAAATGCTTCTACCAACCTCCTTTACGTTGGTTCTTTACATACTTAGGATTTGACTTATAGGTTGTGAATTCCTAGAGGGCAGGAACTTGTGTTTTTTCATCTTTCATTTAGTAGGGCTTTACTAGATACTAATTATCGAATTAATAAATGAATACATTCTTTTCTTAAGGAGCCGATAATGTAGATGGAAAGGAGATTTATTACACAGAGAGGTAGAGAATAGATTTTGATATATGACCACCTGTGTGATTCATACTGAAATTTAAATATATGTTTCAGGAATTGGTACATGTGTTACTGAGATCTACATTCTGACTCGAAAGAAACAAAGTCTGTCAAATGCTGTATTACTTTTCTAGGAATGTATAACAAAGTACCACACACTGGGTGACTTACACAACAGAAATGTAGTCTCACAGTTCTGGAGGCTGGACGTCTGAAATCACAGTGTCAGCAGGGTTAGTTCCTTCTGAGGCAGAGACGAAGATTCTGTCCCATGTCTCACTTAGCTTCTGGTGGTTTGCTGTCAATCTTTGGTGTTCCTTGGCCTGTAGAAGTCACCCCAACCTCTGCCTTCACCTTTACCTGACATTCTCTGTGTGTGTGTCTGTCTGCACATTTCCTTGTTTTATATGACAACCAGTCAGACTGGATTAGGAGTTCACCGCAATCCAGTATTACCTCATCCTCAATTAATTATATCCACAATGAACCCCTGTCCAAATAAGGTCATACTCGGAGGTACTCCGAGTTAGGGCTTCAACATATAAATTTTGGATAGGCTTAATTCAACTCATATTAGATGAGAATGTGGTAGATTTTTGGAAAAAATCAAATTTTTTTAAAATTTAAATTATTTTACTTTGCCAATTTGATACTTTTGAAGTTTTATCTTTATCTTTCCTACTTAATTCACTTCATAGATGGGATCTACTGTAAGTTATGAATGATAGAATGAAGAAATATAAATGACAAGAATTTCATTTATCTTAATATTGTTTACTTAGCAGGATTTACATACAGATTTTGAGATTTTAAAAGCCTTCTGATAATAGAGTAATATTTATTGAATGCTTACTAATTAATTAATCATTTTCAAGGATTATTTACTCACATCAACGGTATTAGATTGATATTATTTATCCTCATTTGATTGATAAAAATCCAACACGGAGTTGTAAAGTAACCTTCCCAAGGACATAGATTGGTAGAATTGGCATTTGAATCCAGGCTCACTGACTGGAGGGCCTGACCCACTGGTACATGCTGTCTCCTTACTCATTACAGCCAGGTGCAATAGACAGTTGATCCCCTTCCATGGATGACCAAATAAGCTCGTTGGGTCACAAAACCAACAAATGTATAAGATTTGTGATTTAAACTTAGGCGTTACAGGCATATCTTGGAGATATCATGGGTTCTATTGTAGGTTTGACTCCAAGCCTCTCTAATAAAGTGAATATTGCAGTAAAGCAAGTCACACAATTTATTTCGGATTCCCAGTGCATATGAAAGCCTATTAAGTATGCAATAATATAATATCTAAAGTAACAATGTACATATTGTGATTAGAAATACCTTATTGCTAAAAAGTGCAAATGATCATCTGAGCCTTCTGCAAGTTGTACTTTTTGCTGGAGGAGGGTCTTGCCTCCATGTTGATGGCTGCTAATTGATTAGGGTGGTGGTTTGCTGGAGTTTGGGGGTGGTTCTGGCAATTTCTTAAAATATGACAATAATGAAGTTTGCTGCATTGATTGACTGTTCCTTTCATGAAAGCTGTTTTTTTTTTTTTTTTTTTTTTTTTAAAAGAGTCTCACTACGTTACCCAGGCTGGTCTCAAACTCCTGACCTCAGGAGATCCTCATACCTCAGCCTTTTGAGTAGCTAAGATTACAGGCATATGTCACTGTGCTCAGACCTTTTGTGAAAGATTGCTCTGTAGCATATGATGCTGTCTGATAGCATTTTACCCACAGTAGAACTTTTTCCAAAATTGGAGTCAATAGTTTTAAACCCTGCTACGTTACCAGCTAAGTTTGTGTAATATTCTGAATGTTTTGTTTTCATTTCAGCTATGTTCATAGCATCTTCACCAGGAGTAGATTCCATCTCAAGAAACCACCTTCTTTGCTCATTCATAAGAAGCAGCTTCTCATCCATTTACATTTTATCAAGACCTTGTAGCAATTCAGTCCCTCTGCAGACTCTACTTTTAATTCTAGTTCTCTTGCTATTTCTACCACGTCTGCAGTTACTTCCTCCACTGGAATTTTGAATCTCTCCAAGTCATCTATGAGGGTTGGAATCAAGTTCTTCTCAACTCCTGTTAATGTTAATATTTTGACCTCCTGCTGTGAATCACAAATGTTCTCAAGGCATCTAAAGTGGTGAATTCTTTCCAGAAAGTTTTCAATTGACTTTGTCCAGGCATATCGGAGGAATCTCTACCTATGGCAGTGGTAGCCTCACAAATTGTGTAGCTTAAATTATAAGACTTGAAAGTCAAAATTACTCTTTGATCCATGGGCTGTAGAATGGATATTATGTTAGCAAGCATAGCAAGCATGAAAACAGCATTAATCTCTTGTGCATCTCAGAGCTCTTGGTTGACTTGGTGCATTGTCAATGAACAGTAATGTTTTGAAAGGAATTTTTTTTTTTTTTTTTTTTTCCCCTGAGCAGTGGATCTCAACAATGAGCATAAAATACTCAGTAAACCATTCTGTAAATACATGTTTTGTCATCCAGGCTTTCTGGTTCCATATACAGAGCATAGGCATTATTCTTAAGGGCCCTAGAATTGTTAGAATGATAAATGAGCATTGGCCTCAACTTAAAGTCACCAGCTGCATTAGCCCCTAACAAGAGAGTCAGCTTGTCCTTTGAAGCTTTGAAGCCAGGCCTTGACTTCTCCATTCTAGCTAGCAAAGTCCTAGATGGCATCTTCTGCCAATAAAAAGGCATTTCATCTACATTGAAAATCTGTTGTTTAGTGTAGCCACCTTCATTAATTATCTGAGCTTAGATCTTCTAGATCACTTTCTGTAGCTTCTCCATCAGCACTTGCTGCTTCATCTTGCACTTTCATGTTATGGAGAAGGTTTCTTTCCTTCAATCTCATGAACTCAGCTAGCTTCCAGCTTTTCCACTGCAGCTTCCTCACTTCTTTTAGCCTTCATAAAATTGAAGAGAGTTAGAGTGCTGCTCTGGATTAGTGTTTTACTTCAGGGAATGTTGTGGTGGTTTGATCATCTTTCCTGATCATTAAAACTTTCTCCATATCAGCAATTGTTTTGGTCTGTGATCATTCATGTATTCACTGTAGTTGGACTTTCAGTTTCCATCAAGAACTTTTCCTTTGCATTCACAATTTAGCTAATGGGCTGGTGCAAAAGGCCTAGCTTTAGACCTGTCTTGACTTTCGACATGTCTTCCTCACTAAGCGTAATCATTTCTGACTTTGATTTAAAGTGAGAAAAGTGCAACTCTTCCTTTCACTTGAATACTTAGAGGCCGTTATAGAATTATTAATTTACCTAATTTTAATAGTGTTTTGTTTCAGGGAACAGAGAAGACTGAGGAGAGAGAGAGAGAGATAGGGGAATGACCAGTTGGTGGAACAGTCAGAACAAAAGCTTAATTTACCAATTAAGTTTATCATCTTATATGGGTATAATTTGTGGCACCCCAAAACAATTACAGTGGTGATATTTATGATCACAGACCACCACAACAGATATAATAAAAATGACAAAGTTTGAAATATTATGAGAATTACCAAAATGTGACACAGAGACATGAAGTGAGCACATGCTGTTGGAAAAAATGACGCCTATAGATTTGCTTGAGGCAGGGTGGCCACAAACCTTGAATTTGTAAAAAACACACAATTATCTGAGAAGTATAATAAAACGAAGTTTTATTCCCTCCCCTGGGGGAAATCCTTCCCAATTTTGACTTCAGGCTCTGATTGTGTTCCCTCCCTGGGCACTCTTGCATGTACATTAACACAGCACCTGTCACACTATGGGATGACTTAGGGCAGGCCTGCCTCCTTAGACACCAGTAAACTCCTTGAGGTTTGTGACTTTCTTTGTCTCTCTTGTCCACATCCCCAGAATCCTTGCACAGTCTCTGACATGTAGCAGATAATGAATATTTTTAAACTAAATATACATAAACAAAGGCAAAGGGGCCAAAGAAGAGAAATCAGTTGAAGTCAAAATAAATAAGTATTAATAAAGGAAGTAATTGAGTTGACAGAAGATGAAATCTGGAATAAAGGTAGAAGTGTTATCAGAGGAGACTAGTATGGGTATCTCAGAAGAAAATAATCTTAAAAATAAGAGAAAGTGATGGAATGTTGAAGTAATGAGGAAGCTCATGTGTGAGAGACTTGATTTTCTTGGTTAATTGAAAGAAAGGATCATCAACTAAGAGTGCTGGGATATGAGGAATTACCTGTTAGGGTGGAGTTTTGAAAGGTAGAGGAAAGGATTTGACTATGACAGAGGACGAAAGCCAAGTTTCTCAATGTGATTTTAGGTAGTACGTACCAAGTATTTATGTTAATAGATGAGTATTTCTTTTAATGTGTGTTTTGAAAAATATAACCTGTACATTAAACCTCACGATTTTATGGACACTTATGATTAAGATGATTCCAAAAAAAAAAAATACTTATGTAGCTTAATTTCTTCTTATCTAAGTTTAATTAATACATAAGACAAGTTAATTTAAAGAGAGATATTAGGCAAACAGTTTTCCAGATTGTTTTTGGATATGGGAAAGAAAAACATGACTCAAGACCAGAAATAGATTTGCAGAATTTATACACACACAAAACAATTGTTTTGTCTAGTAGCATGAATACTTAGTTAAAATTAATCAAAAGATGATTCCATGGTAGATACTTTGAGGACAGGGATGGTGTTTTTCTGTTCTTTGTGTTCTCTGCAGCCCAACTCACCACGTGGCTATATTTAGTTCTCAATACATATTTGTTGAATTTAATTAAGAATGGTCTAGGACAATGGTATTTTTTGTTTGTGTTAGCCACATCTAAGTAAAAAAGAAATGACTTTCACTGTAAATAGAGGATTAAATGTAGTGTAAGCTAAATACATATTCCCTTCTTAAAGCCTGAACTTTGAGCTTTAGACAAGGGGATTGTAGTTTCTTGAGTTTGTTTGTTCACTAATTGAATATAAATAAAAGTGAAGTTACCACCCAGAAAGAATTGAATTGTTCTCTCATATTTCTCTTAGCACATCTAGTGCTCATCTCCTTGATAATGACTGGAAGTAGACACACTTGGCCTTTCTTTGAATGTGTCAGCTCTGTTGCACTACAGCTTACTGAGAGAGGAGGTGAAGTCTGAAGGTAATACTCTGTGAAAATCTTCGACTCACAAGTCTGGAAGAGCTGTGAACTGTGATGGAAACCTCATCCATGTAGTGAAAGAGATGTGATTTCTTGGCTGTTTTACTTTATACATATTCTAGGTCATGAGTGTTTGGAATTCAGAGATTAATTTGCACATCTGTTTAATTCCTCCTTTGATCTGTGGGCTGTTTCAGCTTTGACTTTACCTGCTAAGTTATTCTCTATCTAAAACACATTATTTTCTAGAGTTCACTAAGTAGCAGTTAATTACTCAGTGACAACATTTTTGCAGGAGGTTGGCATTGGTGTTGGTTAGGAGTTAATTCTGAAATAGTCATGTTCTAGTGGGTTGACCAGACAGAATGTTATGTGTTATTTAAATATGCCTTGGACACTCTTTGACCTCGTAGAATTTTTTTTTTTTTTTTTTTTTTTTTTAACCTTTCCTAAGGAGTGATCTAATTACAATCTGTTGATAAAATAATAACTTTGGGTTCAGGGGCATTTTCAAATAGATTTTGGGTGGACAGGGCTTCTGCTGAGACCCATGCCAGCTTGGACTGGCATGTTCTCATGGACTGAAGTCAGGCTCTATGGACTGCAGAGCCTGCTTGCTTCATAGTCTGCTGTGGTTAAAGTAGATCTCATTCTGGCCTACCTGAACACCCAGTTACTTTCTCCAGCTTTCTTCAGTTTCCTTGAGTTCCTTGTTCCTTCATAAAGCTCAACTTTGCCCTCTCCCAAGCTGTTTCCATTTACTAGCTAGCTGTGTCACTGGCCAGGCCACCTTACTCTGCTCTCCAATCTATTCATTTGTCTTATCAAGCTTATTAGGGTAAATTTATAATGCATTTAATAAACTACACACTTTTAAAGTGCACAATTCCAAATTGAGTGTACAATTTTCACACCAAAGCTCTTTTTATCTCCACCTAACTCAGAATTTAAAAGCAAAACTCCCTCCTGGGCTAAAGATGACCAAGGTATGTTTTCTGGAAAAAAAAAAATCTTTAAGTAATTCGTCTTTGTCCCTCACCGTGCCTATGAGTTTTGAAGAAAGTAGGTGGGATTCTTCTCCACTTAAGAGATGGAATTCACAGAGGTCACATAACTGTAAGTGGCAGATCTGAGATTCAAACCCAGGCCGATTTTATCTCAAAGCTCATCTTATTCACTACTCTACTTATATTTACTTTCCTCTTAGTGTTTATTCTGGTTAGGATGTTATTGTTAAAATGCATGCATTGTAACCAGGGACTTGATCCTTGTGTTTCTAGTGGGCTGTCCTCAGTCCAGGGGTTTGAGATTTGTCTATGTTTGTGAGGTTGGTAAAGCAGACTCAGTGTCTGGGTGTGTCCCTGAAGACAGCTATTTATGACAAGGGTAAACAATTCCAGTGTCCAGTAGACACCACCCACAAAACCACATTTGCATCATACTCATTATTCTGCTACCCTCAGACAAGTCAGAAAGATAAAAACAAATTGTTACGGGGAAGAAGATGAAGGTGGGCTGGAGGACGGGAGCTGTGATGGCGTGTTGTTGTTCCTTGTTCTTGCCAGGTATTGTGTTTATGGAGAGAGGATCAGGAAGTATCAGTTCAGCTTTTAAAGGCAATGAAGGCCATGTTGGAGCCTGGATGAATAAGAGGTTTATTACTCTTGTTTTGCTTGACTGTTTTTTTTTAAGAACAACCAAAATATCAAAGGAATTTCACATTGCAAATCCCTAAGAATTTCTGATGGTCAAGACAGGGGCATCTTTGCAATCATGTGCAAAGAGCAAGTTCCAGATGGGCTGTTGGTAGACCTGGTTCAATTTCTGTCTCAGCCACTCATTTCTTTGGTTACTTTGGCCAAGTAACCAACTTCTCTGGGCCTTCATTTACTCATCTATAGAAGGAAGGAACGGTAATTGTGATTTACAAGGCTCCCTTTTGTCTTCAGCTTAGAGATACCAGAGACCCTATTATGCCTACAGGTCCCAGTTATATTTGAATTTCAGATGAACAGTACCTATTTTCTTAGAAGCATGTCTCATACAATAAACAATAATTTTTAGTGTGACCATGTCCCAAATATTACATAGTATATACTATACAAAAATTATTTGTTGTTCATCTGAAATTCAAATTTTACTAGGCATTTTGTATCTTTATTTGCTAAATCTAGCAACCCGAATTTGGCTCGGGGTCATCGATCATTGTAGAGTTTAGAAGTAATAATAACAAATTGTGTATTTTCATAGCCAAATATTCCAGCAAATAGCCACTGTATTTTCAAGAAAAGAAATTGTAATGTCTTTACTGTAAAAGTAAAGGAGGGAAATCTCACACTCTCAAAGGTATTTCTAGAAAGTGATAGTCATAATTTCTATCCACAGTACAAAATTATAGTGATTCATTGCCTCATCCAGTCAATTCATTCCATATGCTGAGTGCTGATTATGAACAGGGAATAATGATAAAATTTATCTACACAGAGTCACCTATACTCCCATCAGTTCTCCAAGGTAGTTATATTTTTTTCCATTTTATAGATAAGAAAACTGAGGCTCAAAGAATATTTCAAGTTTCTAAGGTGTGGGAAAGGAAGGCAAAAATTTATCTGACTCATTCTATTAATATTTTCTTGCCTTTTTTCTTTACAATAAAGTATAGTTTGAATTAAAATAATACAAGTAGTGGTATGCTGGATACAACCCAATGAGGAACCCAGAATCATAGACTTTATATTTCTGTGTATTTTGTTAGAACACGAAGAGAGGAAGTGGGGTGGTTACGTTCCCCAGAATATACTTCTCCCAGAGCAACACTATGCTGTGATCCTAGGAAGGTCACACCACTTTTCCTCCACTTCCTCATCAGCAAAATAAAGAGTTCAGCATTACATTCTTCACGTCTCTTCCAATTTCTAGTGAACTCTTGCTTCAGTCTCCAGGTCAAACACATCATATAAGAAATATTTACCGAATGTCACCTATGTGGTAGGCAGTGTGCCAGGGACTAGGGATCAAACAGTGAAAAGACATACCCACCTTTTTCCAGCTGTAATTTACAGTTTTGCAAAGTGTCCCCACAGTGGTGATTTGGGAGGCCCTACGGTTTAGGAGGTGACTGGGAAGTTAACGTTGCTAGAGTAGGTAGCCTATTTCTATTTCTATTTTAAAATATATGATTTAAAGAAATTTTCACGTTAAAACAGAACAGTTTGGGAGCTGGCAGGCCATCCCGTGAGTGTGCAGCAGTCAGTGGCTATCAGCAGGACTCCATCACCAGGAGGTTTATTTCTTAAATGTGGATAGGGTTTTGTGAACTCTATAATGGTTTGAACCCTCTATGGCTTTAAATTATTTATATTTCTAGACAAGTTTTACTTAATTCAATGCTTCCCATCCTTCCTCATATCAAAGCATAAACATAGAAAATGATTCTTTTTGTATACACCAGGTTGAAAGTTTCAGTTCCTCTCACCGCTATAAACTCTTCATAGCTCATTATGTACCATGGCATGCTGATGGGAGGCTCTGATTTAGTTAATTTATATTGCAATAGAGTGTTGGTTATAGAAAGGAGCCCAGGGAACTCTGTTATTAAAATCCTGTGTCAGTGAGAATGAAAACAGAAATGTTACTGTAGATTTACTACAAGAAGGTATTCCTTTGATCTGAAGAGAAGATTCATTTGATAAAGATTTTTTATGTGGAATATCAAGCTATCACTAGTATTTTAAAAATCAGTATTAAAACCAGAAATCCTAATGATTTGGAACATTGGATATGGCTTTTTCTAGAAAGTAAAAATATTCACGAACTTCCTGTATTTTGAATGACTAAAAATCATTTGCAAGTAACAATTTGAAACATCTCTTATTTAGAAACAAATGTGGAAATTATAAACATGAACAGTTTTACTTTATTAACTATAAAAGGTAGGAAGTCCCAAAATATATCACAAATGCTGTTTTGGTCTTATTTGATATATACCTAAATTTCAATCTATATTAAATATGTAATACTAAAATAACATGTTTAAATTTAGTATTATGCTTTTATTTCATAGTTATGTATAAATTGCAATGATCTATATATATGTAATTAAACTCTATAAAATCAGCTTTATAACACTTTCATAATTATTACACCTAAAATAAATTTTTTCTTAAAATTATTTTTTTCATTATGCCACCACGAAATGACAAAATTATATACATATATAATGTGAAAATGGTAGGATATATATAAATGCAACTACATAACTAGCAAGTAATTCATTACATTGTTTTTTTACCTACTGGCTGTGAGCTTCCTGAAGTCCATTCATCCTTTCATCTTGAGAATCCAGTGTGGTATCTGAGTAGGCTGCAGTCAAGAATTTGTGTAGGAATTATTTGAGAGTTACTTAAGAGAAGTTTTGTGTCTGTATGTTTGGTTGTTTATATAATTATTTCCATAGCTTTATTGATTATATGATAAAATATTCATTACATTGCTTATTTGTTACAAAATGCAATATCAAAATGTACTTAGTACTAAGATGTACTAAGTAATATCTATTAGTATTTACCAAGTATTTACGTACAAAATGTAATGTACTACAATGTTGTAGTTTGTCCTGTGACTAGAGATCCCCATGAGAGAAATTCATTTGACCTCTGTAATATAGGCTCTAACTTTATCCTTATCTGTGGCTATGATGCTTACTTTTTTTGCTTAGCCAAAAGGCCAAGAAGTAATGCTATGTTTCTTTCTCAGTGTTCACTCATTTTTCTCCAGAGGAAGTATTTATTTTGAATTGCCTTGAAATAGACCAGATTTAAAAATTATCCTACAAAATTCTACCAACTTGCTTTAGACATCCAAATATTATTGAGGTACTCCAATTTAGTATACAATAATTATAAATTGAGGGCTGTGATAGAGGTTTGTAATCCCTTTCCAAAGACTTCTTTAAAACTTGTCTAGACACATAATTATTTGAAACACAACAGGTGTACTTCTGTCAGGAACGTAACTTTCTCCTCCGCACCACAGAGATTCTAATGTAGAGAATGTTTAATAAAATGGTTTTTTTCCTTTGAGGTTTATTTTCACTTAGAAATTTCGAGGGAATTATTAGGGATGTCAGAAGACATGGATTTACTTTCTATCCTATTGATAGCAAGGCACTACATTTCTGGGGTTACTTTTTAAATTTTACTGCGAAAAAATAAAGAATCTGAAAAAAGTGACTTCTGATATGTGCAAGCTTTTAATCAGTTCTTTCTCCTTACTGTACAGTTTATTTGGTCTTTCTCAGAATCTCAGAATTAGAGATGATCTCAAGAATTATCTAGATCAGGCCAGGTGCGGTGGCTCATGCCTGTAATCCCAGCACTTTGGGAGGTCAAGGCTGGCAGATCACTTGAGGTCAGGAGTTTGAGACCAGCCTGGCCAACATGGTGAAACCCCATCTGTACTAAAAATACAAAAGTTAGCCAGGTGGTGGCAGGTGCCTGTAGTCCCAGCTACTCGGGAGGCTGAGGCAGGAGAATCACTTGAACCCAGGAGGCAGAGTTTGCAGTGAGCAGAGATCGTGCCGTTGCACTCTGGCCTGGGTGACAGAGCAAGACTCTTTCTCAAAAAAAAAAAAAAAAAAATCTGGATCACATTTCTCATCATCAGCTTTCTTATAAGTGAGGGGGGGATTACATTAATGATCCAAGGCCACTTGCTCTAAATCCTATGGGAGTTTATGAGTAAAATATGCAAGGTAATATAATGATAGCATAATTTGTATATTTATACCCATATACTTTTGTTTACATCATTGTATTTGTTCCTCATAAGAACAGTAAAATGTAGGCAGCTCAGGTGATAGTAACCTAATTTTACTAATTACTATATTTACAATGTGGTAATAAAGGTTATAAATGGCAAAAGCAGCCCTGGAAGTACGTCTCTGAATTTCAGGTATGTTGCACTACACATAGCAATCTGGATTGTTCAAGATCAATCCTAGTTGTGATTTGATTTCTTGTGGCTTTGGCCTTGGTCCATTTTGTTTTCTAATTTGGTTGTGTTAGGAATCCTGTGGCTATAAAGGTTTTCAACCTGTGAAATGCTTTGATTTACTTTCACTTCCCTAAACTCCAAATTCTTTGTACTTTAACAGGTATGTAAACATTTGTAAATATTGGAATGGGGGGATGTTTTATCCTACGTAAGTCTTTAGAACTATATTGAATGTTTTCATTCCTTCATTAATTCAGCACATAGTTACTGAGTGTCTACTTTTGCTGAAACTTCTCTGGACCCTGCGATTATAGCAATAGACAAATGAGACAGAAGTCTCTGCCCTCAGAAAATTTACGATCTACTGAAAGTGAAGTTGAAGTGAGTTTAATTTTAATAAGAATAAAGCAGGCCGGGCGCGGTGGCTCACGCCTGTAATCCCAGCACTTTGGGAGGCCGAGGCGGGCGGATCACAAGGTCAGGAGATCGAGACCATGGTGAAACCCCGTCTCTACTAAAAAATAGAAAAAAATTAGCCGGCCGCAGTGGCGGGCGCCTGTAGTCCCAGCTACTCGGGAGGCTGAGGTAGGAGAATGGCGTGAACCCGGGAGGCGGAGCTTGCAGTGAGCCGAGATTGCGCCACTGCACTCCAGCCTGGGCGACAGAGCGAGACTCTGTCTCAAAAAAAAAAAAAAAAAAAAAAAAGAATAAAGCAAAAGTGTCATGGTGAAAAAGTTTGACGTGGATTATCCAGAAGTAGGAGAGCCAAAATGAAAATAATAGTAGTAAGTTATGAATATTACTCTCTGCTCTACATTGTGTGCATGACCTCTTTTCATTCTCACAACAACCCTGTAAGGTATCTATCATTATTATTTTCATATTATAGATGAGGAAACTGAGGCTCAGAGGGACAAAATGGCTCAAATTTAAGTCTAGCCTGATTAAAGTTTACACGCTTAATCCACTCCCTCTCTTTTGGAATACAGAGCTTAAAAATAATGAAAAGAGGAATTTATTCAACCAATATTTATTTTGTCCCTATCTTCAAAGCACTGTTTTTCAGGCATTGTAGGGAATAGATCGGTGATTAAGAAATGATTCCCATATTTCAGAAGGAATGTAGAAGTAAGAAGCATCAAAATTGGTTGAATCATTTTTTTCAGTAGAAAAGAATATTTTCTGCTATGGGATAGGCACTATGCTCCGTAAGGAATGATCTCTATCCTTGGGGGAAGTGTATCACTTCACTGAGGGAGACATCAATGCAGAGCAGATAATTTTCAGGGAGATACAAAACCAGAATACAGGTGGCCAGTTATTGGGTAGACAGTGTTGCAAAGATTCAAGTAAGAGAAGCTAATTTCCCAGAGCAATAGGAATATAAATACTGCACCTCAAGAGTTATTTATCCCTTAGTGTAATGTTAATCATTACAGATATATTAATTCCCGGCAAATGTTCCTCGGAATTTCTTTCTCCTACTGTTCTACTCAGCAGGCTAGATGAATTTCTTTGGCTAGTTTCCTAGGTAAAGTTTAAAAAAGACACAAGTCCTTGGACAAGAGCCAAAGTGCACATTGCCCATAAAAAAATGCCCAGTTTCCTTTGGAGCAGTGTGACCCAGGAGCTTTCCCTTGTGTACCACTTTTTAATTCTTGGCTAAGCACACATTAGCCAAGCCAAGAGTGAAGGTCAAATGATTTTTGTATGGTGATTTTCATAGTCTCGATACTAAAAGCTGTGGTGAAAAGAGCAATACAAAGTCAGGAGCAGTATTTCTCGGAGCAGAATGTTAAAACACGCCCATGTATGTCCTTCTCACTACCTGCTTTGCAATCTTCACTTGTATCCCATTGATCTGGTGTTCATGAGAGTGAGCTTTTCCCCAAAGGTGAATTTTCCTTGTCAATGAAACTTACTATTTAACTCTTATCTTAGAAATAGTTAAAACTGCTAGTTTCTACTTCCCCCACTTCTTATAATAGAGTATATTGGACATCTCAGCATCTTTTATTCAGACAAGTGGTGCCATCAGAGGCAGTAATTGTCCCGGGCTAGAGGACTGCGGAGCCCTCAGGAGTGATACAGATTTAGGACAATTTGCTCTTACACTAAGGGGTCCAGGACTGCCAGATTCTGTGGCTTTAATGGCAGGTTTTCTGGACTTTTTGATATCCTTTCTCCTTGCTGATTCACTCTTCTTTGTGCTTACATCAGTTGAAAATCATTATGTTCCTACTTTCTTTACTTCATTCTCCTTCTGTCTCTCATCTGTTGATTTTAATATAAATGAGCTGTTAAATGAGCTGTCATTTTACTTAGGAGAATTTGTGTAGGTTTGCCCTATGTGCTTTCATATATAAGAATGTATCTGTTAATTCCCCAAGATTACACCTAATATGAAATTTTTGCTGAAATAAATGTGTATGTGCATAATTTTACATATTTTATTCCATTTTAATGGTTACAGGTATTTGTGTTTCTATTTCATGTTCACTCAGATTTAGTAATCTATGTTTTCTGGCTGGGTACAGCGGCTCATGCCTGTAATCCCAGCACTTTGGGAGGCGTGGAGGGCAGATCACCTGAGGTCAGGAGTTCAAGACCAGCTTCTTCAACAAGGTGAAACACCGTCACTACTAAAAATAAAAAATTAGCTGGGCATGGTGGTGGGTGCCTGTAATCCCAGTACTAAGGAGGCTGAGGCAGGGGCAGTGGCAGGAGAATCGCTTAAACCCAGGAGTGGAGGTTGCAGTGAGCCTAGATCGCGCCATTGCACTTCAGCCTAGGTGACAAGAATGAGACTCCATCTCAAAAAAAAAAAAAAGGTTTGTGATGTATATTTTCTATAAGAATTATTTCACTTACCTTTCCGAATTTTTAACATCAAGTTAATAATATTCTCATTTAAGATATTTGAGTTATACTCATTTTCTCTGTATATTATTTTTGATGTTTTTAGGGCCTTCCTTATCAAACTTGCCATAGATTTCCTCATGTTATTTCTCTTTTCAACCTGAGTTTGATTTGTAGATTATTTCTTTTCTGTTGTTGTTTTTATAGTAATGTATGGTTTTGTCTACATTGTTTCCTTTTGTATTCTTTGTATTCACCCTGCTCTTCTTCTATATAAGATTTTCGTTTGGATGTTATTTACTTATTAATTTGCTGTCTTTTTTCTTCATAATGTATGTATGTATGTGTTTAAGGCTGTAATTTTTTTTAATACAAAACCTACATTTGGCAAGTTTTATTATACAAAGTTTTCATACTCTTGAGTCTTAACTACATCAAATTTATATTATGTTTTCTTGGTAGCCCGGGGATCATTTAGAATATTTTTTTTAGTTTCCAAACATTCAGACAGGGAATATTTCAAACTTTTGTGTTACGTGTATGTTGCAGGACTGGGAAAGGAGGCAATTTCAGATTTTTCTTGATTGTGGTCAGATAATGTTTCCTAAATGGTATTAATCCTTTTAGATGTTTTGAGACCTGTTTTGTGGTCCAGCAGGGTCATGGTTTTATAAATGTTGTATGCATGGTTTCATTGAAACGTATTTTTATTTAATTCGTAGGTGCAGGAATCCATACATTTTCATGATGTTACTAATACAAATTATGTGGTTCAAGTATTTAATATCCTTAATTTTTTTATCTGCTTGATCTATTTATTACTGATTGAGACATGTAAAATCTCTCTCTGTCATAGTTAATTTATCAACTTTTCTTAGTAATTATGCAATATTGTATTTTATGTATTTTGAGACTCTGCTGTTGAGTATCTAGAGACTGTTATCCTTTTCTGGTGAATGACTTATTTAATCATTATATAGTGATCACCCCCCCCCCAACAGTGGTTTTGCTTTAAAGCCCATTTTGTCCAATATTACATCAGTTTTCTTTTATTACCATTTGCCTGGTACATTCTTATTCACCTGTTTATTTTCAACCTTTCTGTGTTAATATTTTAGGAATCTTTTGTAAGTAAGATATAGTGGGACATATTCTAATTGAGAATTTTGTCTTTTAACTAGTAAGTTTAATCCATTTGTTCACTCATTCTGTTGTTAGCATTATTTATTTTGATGCTCAAATTGTCCATGGTTTGGCTGGTGGGAGCTCCTTCAAGCAGATTTCTGTGTTCCTTTGGTATATCCTCACTCTTTGAGCACTTCCTTGTTTTAACAGCAATTTAGTCCAGTATCATCTTGTGTTTCCCTGCTCCAGGTCTGAAATCAACCAGTTTCCCAATAAAACCTGATTCCTTTTTAGTGGAGAATAGTATTTAGAGATGCTATGTAAGCTCATTGCTATTGGAGTGTTGCTTCTCCCAGGACTCCAGCCAACAGAGATGGCAAGTCTGCGTGTGTGTGTGTGTGTGTGTGTGTGTTTTACATCTACCTTTATTTTACACCAATTCCTCTAATTCAACTCCAGTATCATAGGGATCATTCAAATTTTTTCCTTTCCATATTTCTAACTCTTTTTTCTGACGGTAAGAAATCTGGTTCTTGTTATAAATGAGCAATATACTAATTATTTGATCAGTCTGTTATGTAACCAATTTCCTGTAAATGTGCTGCCCTGTCCCCTGTGTGGATGCCCTCCTGATCATTTTACGGCTTTAACACTCCTTATGGACCTGTCAACTGCCTAATGTGTGAATATCCTGCTTACCCCTGTATTCCTTTACTATGTCTGATTACACTTTCAGGCAACAACCTTTCTGATCCTACCAGTGTTCTCAGGATGCTGAACATCCCCCAGTGTGCATGCATGCCTTCCTATCCTCCTTGGGCTTCAACACTTTGTGCCAGACCATGACTGTAAATGGATGTCCTCTTTACCCTGCCCAGGCTCTGGCTCCTCACAACAGGGCCACTTCCTTCACTGTCCTCACCCCTGTTAGACTCATGACACTCCTTGTTGATGAACCTCATTATGTGAGCTCGTTTCTCACTTGTTCCTGCTCCAATACCCAGTGCCATACAACCCTGTATACATGATTCCTCTTCACCCTGCTTAGGGGCTGCAACTCACATGCGGTTGCCCCTCACATGCGGCTGCCCCCACATTTGGACACCTCACTCACCATCCCTGGGCTCTGACTCCACTGTCTTCCTATCCTGACACCCTCCTCATACTATTTGAACTCCAACACTCCACTCTTGCTCTGTTCTGTTAATACTCGATGGCTTTAGGAGTGAATTAGCAAAGAAGGGAAAAGTTTCTATCATTTTAGGAGCTTATATTAGATAAATATTGGGTCTTTTCACTTAGCATTTATATCTCTTAACATCTCTGATTAATCTTAATGTTTCTGAATTCTTTTTACTCAACATTTTCAGGTTTTTGTAATGACTTCTTGCTGTATTCTGGGACATTTCCTGAACATTGTATTGAAGTTAATTATTCTCCCTTCACTTGAGTCTATTCTGACTTGTCCTTTTGAGATTTGTTGTATTTTAACGATTATGTTTTGTTTCTAGAAGTAATATTTGTTTCTTTTAAAAGTCTACCTTTTTGTAGGCTTTTTTTCTTTGGGTTTTTAATTTCATCTGTCTGTTTATTGATTTATAATAATTTATTACATTTGTTCTTGTTTTGAAATATGTTTTAGATTGTTCACTTATTATTAGTTCCTGGGGTACTAATCTTTCTGTTTGCTCATGGTTTATCTTGAATGTTTTGTAATTTTTTATTGTAAGATTATTTGCTACTGGGGCCACTTGTTTTACAGAAATCCCATTCACTCTTGATAGTGAGAGTGTCTTTCAGAATGCCTTAAGTAAAACATTAAACAACTTTATTGAAGTATAATTGACACACACAATATTTGTGTGTATACATAAATGCATTTAAAGTATAAAATTTGATTAAGTTTTGATATATGTATACACTCATGAAACCTTTACCATAATTAAATTAATGAACTTATCTACCACCTTCAAAAGTTTTCTTACTCCCCATTGTAATCTCACTCTTCTCTGTTCTTTCTTTCCCTGAGCAATCACTGACCTCTTTCTGCCAAACTGTTTTTCATTGTACATTCCCACCATCAATGTCTGAGTTCCAGTTGCTGTATATTCTTCTTAATACTTGTCATGGTCTATTTTTTTTTTTTTTTTTCCCCTGTCTTACTCTGTAGCCCAGGCTAGAGTGCAGTGGCACAATCTCAGCTCACTGCAACCTCCACCTCCTGGGTTCAAGCGATTTCCCCACCTCAGCCTCCCAAGGTGGGATTACCAGTGTGCACCACCACGCCTGGCTAATTTTTGTATTTTTAGTAGAGAGGGAGTTTCACCATGTTGGTCAGACTGGTCCCGAACTCCTGGGCTCAAGTTCTCCACTCGCCTCGGCTTCCCAAAGTGCTGTGATTACAGGCCTGAGACACTGCGCCTAGCCATTAACACCTGCCATGGTCTTTGAAAAAAATTTAGATATTCAAATAGGTCTGTAGTGTTTCTCACAAGCCTCCCAATAGTATCATTGAACTGGAAACAATTTTGTATGTATAATCATTCATACAAGTATTATATATAATTCCAGAATCCCCATGTGAAGAAATCCTTTCTAGAATTATCTGTAATACTTTTTTTTTTTTTTTTTTTTTTTTAACTCCCAACCCATTTGTACTTCAGACTTGACAGATTTTTCTTAGGAGATTTGGAAATATGCTTTCTAATCTTCCTGGGGTAGTTTTTCTGTTCCCCTTTCATTGAGCAAGGCCACTTCTGAGAGCTTTGCTTCCTATCCTTACATAGGGATTAACATTGCAAACTCCTAGCCAAAAAAGCTACATACTAATTTAGTTCCAATACTTATTGTACTGGTTTTCAGGTTTCTCTTAGTTTTTCACTGCTTGGGATTTTCTAGACTTATTTGTAAGCTTGGTCATGAAGCAGCAACTTAAAAATAGGTATAATGCATTTTTCTCTGTGTTTGAAGCAGTAGAAGGTCCATGTTCTGGTTACAATATTATTGAAATCAGAACTCTCTGGTTAGCTTTGTAGTGTGATTAATATGTATAATCCTGGCATTCAGAATTACAATGCTCAGAACATTTCCTCTAGAAACTTTGGCTTCGTGGTGCTTGGATATGGCAGTTAGAATAATGCAAGTGTATCATAGACTAGATAGACTAACATATTGACCTAAGAAGTGAAAATGGGGAACTAGATACTGAATTCCAGACAATGGAACTACAAGGAAAATTTGTGTTCATAGTGTCACTGCACACCCATGTTTATGTATATTTGTGTGTGTAGACATATATAATTGAACATTAGAAATAACGTGTATCATAAGTTTTAAAAATTTATATTGGTATTTACCCTTTTGGTGGTTTAGCAACAGAAATCCTGTAGGACAGAAGGCTGTCATTTTCTTGACTTTCTCAAAGCAATGTGGGAAGTATGCTTGGCCCTTTTCTCCTCTCTTTTTGATATTTTTAATGGGATTAAATATATAATGCTAAATTGCCTCCCAAAATTGTTTGTGTTTCAGGAAGGAATGACCATTTGGGAAGAATGTTTAACTCAGTGTTTCACAAAATGTAATGCACACTTCACTGAGTGATACTTTGGGTGGTCATAGGCAATGTTTATTTATCCTTACATATTCATTTTAACCCTTGCAACTAACATATGCATGTAGTCAGTTCATAAAGATTGTTGTTTAGGAAGATACCAAATATAAAAATAGGTAAAATAAAAATTATTACTAAAACAGAATATGACAGAAATCATGACAGTCATACATGAATCTTTGAAGACTAGGAAACACTGTTTTTATGGAAAAGATTTATTTTTTTAATAGTAAATTCACCAATTTCAGGTATTTATTACCTAGATGAGGTAACATTTCTAGGGAGAGAGAGCTTGCAAAGCTGGCTTCAAATTATGCCATGTAGACAGCTGTATGCTGCTTGAGAGACCCAGCAGGACTTTGTAGCAAGTTAGATGTAGCCATAGGAAGAGCTGGGTGTGAAGTGAATAGACTATTCCTTTCTTTCTCTTCATCAATAATAAGGAATTAGAAGATAATTCATTCTTGTTTGATGAATTAGCAGCTTGCATGGTAATTTCAGTGTCTGACTACTTTCTCTTCTAACCAATGGGGAAGTACCCTTTTCCATAGCCCTGGGAGAACACGTCGTTGAAGTTTGGGTCTTCATAAATCCGCTTTGTAATATTATCAGTTTCCTCAAATTTCAAAAAGGTGACCATGTATGCTTCTTCCCTTCTTTGTATTTTCAGGATTCACCCAAAATGAGGACTTCCCTGCAGGCAGTGGCACTCTGGGGACAGAAGGCCCCTCCCCACAGCATCACTGCCATCATGATCACTGATGACCAGCGAACAATTGTGACTGGAAGTCAAGAGGGTCAGCTCTGTCTGTGGAATCTCTCACATGAACTAAAGGTTAGTGAAAGCTACGGATACTGAAACAGACACCACTCACAAAATAGGCACAACTTGCATTTTCTGTCTGCAATGACAGTTGAAGGTTTGCATGATTGTTAAAAAGATGCTTATTAAAGTAATAAATTGATTTTACTTCTGAATTTTGAGAAAATAAAGTATATGATTGATCAAGCTCATGTTTGAAAATTATATTATGAATATTGCTAATCTTAGCTACCAGCTAAGTGTTATCATCCTTTAAGCTATGCTGAGTTTTACTATTTTATATCCTGAATTATATGTTTAAGTAACTGAACTACAGGCATGTAAGTATAATTCTAAAAATTATGGCCCATTAATCTAAACAAAGGGCACCCTTGAAAGCCACGGTTAACTAAATGAGTAATATCTTAATTATCTGGGTGTTTCTACTGGTTTGGCCTGCTTGCTATTCTTTTAGTCTCTGCCTGCCTGTGATTTTTACAGATCGCATCAAAATGCTCTAAATCCAATTTACTATTGTCGTCCTTCTATTTCAGAACCTGACCTCACCTAGGATTTGGCCCATTGATTAGCAATTAATTGTCCCTGTCTCAAGTCATAAACATTTAACATATCGGAATAGATATTTGCTTAACTCTAGCAGTCTCTAGATCCAATTTGAACATTTAAACTAATGATGTAGTTAAAGTATACTGCCCTCATTAAGAAGCCTTTTAAAGATCAAAGACTATTTTTAGCCTTTAAAGTTTGTCACTTTAAAACCTAAATTAACAATTAATTGTAATTCTATTTTATAGTGTAATTAATTAACATCTCCCATCACTGAACAGTTCCACTACGGCACTGCCAAGAACTGCATGCAGACTAGCTCAGCTCAATGTTAATGAACGTTCTTGAAGGAAGGATGGGCATTATTGCAACGGTTGTGCTTTAAAAATAGTGGCCCCCTTTGAAAATTAAAACATTAATTTTCTATTATAGTTTAAACTCCGACTTCTAAGTGACTAAAATGTCTTACTTATTTTCAATGTTTAAATGTATTATTTTCTGGGTGGAATAGTTGTGTAATATTATGTAGGTTTACTATAAGCTTAAGACATCTGGAATTCTAGCATCTTCATATTTATAAAGGCATTGCTAATATTTATTCAACGTTTGTTTAGCATACATTTGTTGTTTGCATGCTGTAAATTGTGTGGTATGGTGGGTACTCATTCGTAAGTTCAAATGTGAATGATAAGACCTGGTGCTGACTGCCCAAGAAGTTACAATGCAGTACAGAAAAAAATGGGCTACTATGGCACAGTTATGATATAAGGTACTGTAAGTAGGGAATGGTCTGCACTCCATATTCAGTGGAGAAGTTATGCCATGCATCTCTTAGGAGCAAGTCCTCTGCTTGGATTCAGAGTAGTGGTGCTTTCGGGGGGCAGTTTTCCTCCCAAGAGACATCTGTTACTATCTACACACATTTTGGTTGTAACTATTGAAGGACGAGAGATACTGGTGGCATGTAGTGGGTGGAGCCGGAGATACTACAAACGTCATATAGTGCACATGACAACTCCTCACAATAAATAATTTTTCCATTCCAAATGCCAAGAGTGCTGATACAGAGAAATCCAGGGATAGAGATATGGGCTGGGAATAGGAATTAGATTGGTGAGAGTGGAAGAAGCAAAGTTATTCTACATTAAGGAGACTGCCTGTGCTTGGAGGAAAGGGAGGAGCTGTCTGTTGCCTTAACCTAGGGTGTGAAAAAGGATCAAAGAGAGGTAAGTCCAGAGGGGAAGACAGGGACCTCGACCTGGAGAAGTTTAGATGGCAAGTGAAGGAATTTATATTGAATTCTCGAGAGCTATTGAGGAGATCTAAGTTGGGGATGGGATCAGCTTTGTGTTTTTGAAATTCACTGTGAGGACATTGTGCAAAAGTTAATTACACAAAGAAGTTATTGATTAGTATGAATGTGAGATACTCCATGTAAAGATTTTCCTGAACATTTTCTATGGCTAACCATAGAGCCAGATTGAATAAACGGCATCTCTTATTTTCCCATGAATCTTGCCCCCACATTGCAACTGATCAACTATTAGTAGGAAAAACTCCAGACTGAAAAAAATCAAGGGCACTTTTCAGTTCTCAACAAATCATTTTGTTATCCATAAGATGGTCAAGTGAGTAGATTAATGGGTTAATGCTTAGTGGTTTAATTTTATTTTTGTTTAAAAAATGTTTATATAAAGGAATAATTTGGGTAGGGGTAGAAAAAAAGGAGTCCTTGAGGACACAAGAGACTGTAAAAAAGGACGTAACTTTATGGGTGACTGAGTCACTGTAGGGCAGCATCTCAGGGAGAGGATGGTAGGAAGAAGAGAAGGAACTCGGGCATGGGAGGTTGTAAAGTGAACAGGGAGCCGTTTATTTTCTCTTCATATTAAATTTGGAAAGTTCTTCCCCCCTCCAAAAGTACATAGGTAAGAGAATACATTAGGTTCTGTGGTCTTAAACACTCGCTTGCCACCATGCAAAATGGAAAAACAAACCAGGGACACTTATTTACGCTCTCATTAGGCAAACTACACAGGTACTTTTTGTTTTAGGCACAAATCTTCCTCCAAGTTTCTCGGAGTCCAGTGCGGGAGACAGATTTGTAAATAGGAAGTTGTAAGGCACTGAGACACTTTCCATCTCTATGAATTTGACTATTCTACATACCTCCTGTAAGTGGAATCATACAGTATTTGTCTGTTTGTGATTGGCTTATTTTGTTTAGTATAATGTCTTCAAAGTTCATTCATGCTGGAGCATATGACAGTATTTCTTTTCTTTTTAAGTTTGAATGATATTCCACTGTATGTATATACCACGTTTTCTTTATCTGTTCATCTACAGTTACATACCTGGGTTGCTTTCACCTTTTGGCTATTGTGAATGATGCTGCTATATACATGGGTGCACATGTAGCTGTATCCTTGCTTTCAACTCTTTTGGGTACATACTGAGAAGTGGAATTGCTGGTTCATATAGTAATTCTATTTTTGAAATTATTTTTAATTGACACATAATTGGACATACTTATGGGGTGGTAATTCTATTGTAAATTTTTTGAGGCACTCCTAGGGTGGCTGCCCACTTTGCATTCCCACCTGCAGTACACAGAGCAACCAGTTTCCCTGTATCCTCACCAGTGCTAGTTACTTTTTTTTTGTAATAGCCATCTAATGGGTGTGAAGTGGTATCTCCTTATGGTTTTGAATGGAAAGCCTTTCTGAGAGTGATGCTTGAGCTGAGTTCTAAAGAATGCACAGGAATTGAAGGTGAGTTTGCAGACACAGGGAATGACAAGTGTATGTGAAAGACATGAGCATTTTGCCTTAAGGGAACTGGTAAAAGTAGTTGAGTAGACCTGGAGCATACATAGTGAATTAGAGGTGACAGGCTCATCTGGAAAGGACAGGATGGGTCCAGCATGGAATCCCACAGGTTGAAGGGCTTATAAGTTTTGTTTTGTTTTTTCATTAGATAGAGCTAACAGCACAAGATAAGTAAAAGCAGTGGTGATTTTGAGGGCTTTAGAGGATATTTTATGTGAGAAGATGGCATAATAATACTATTCAATTGTATCTGGGTTTTAGAAGATCACTTGCTAGCAATGTCAAGGGCATATTGGAGAAAGGGGGAGATGACATCAGGGACAGGGACTATGGCTGTCAGACTTTTACTGTAATTTATTCAAGAAAGGTTTTGAGGATAAACCAAATCAGTGGCAGTGAGGATGAAGAGGAGATGAAAACTGGAAAGACATTAAGAAGAGAGAATGGAAAGAACTGAGAAACCGATTGGATGTAGGGTAAGGGAGCAGGAACAGCCAAGGATCTTTCCCAGATTTGGGGTTTGGGAGTTGGGTGGGACTGGTAGAATGATGGCATTATTCATTTGCATATGGGATAAAAGGGATTGGAGAATAGGAATGGGGAGGGAAAAGGTGGTGTAAATTCTGCACATCTCAGAGTGCCCAAGTATTCAATAGGGGATTGAAGATGTGCCTCAGTCTTTCCTTGACCATGTGCAGTGGGATGGCAGGGTGCAGGGGAGCTAGCTAGAGAATAAGTGTCTCCCTGTCTTGGGCTTCTCACTGCATGCCTAGGTTATACATGCTGTCTTCGAGTCCAAAGTCTGACTCCCATAGCCCTCTAGTTTCCCCAAAATTTTGTGAAGTCTACCAGTGAGGAGCTTCTCCAAATCCCATGCCAGCAAATTCCTTACTTGGGTTTTCTGGTATTGATTGCTGGTTTTCTTCACACCTTTAAGTGTAGAGAAAGGTGAGGTGAATATCTTCTCAGATAGATTCCCTTAGTATTGCTATGTTCTGCTCTTCCGACTGTCTAATACTCAGAAGGAAACAACAAAATGAAGAAGAGCACTGGGTGGAGAAAAAGAATGGAGATCTGAGTCAAGTGCCAGCCCTGATATTTACCAACTCTGTGATATTGGGCAAAGGACTTACATTCTTTGAGCTTCAATTTCCTCACCTGTGAAATGGGGATTTAAACACTGCCCTGTGATTGTGTTTTTGTCTGGAATATGGTAGATGTTCACTGATGTGGTTTTGGCTGTGTCCCCATCCAAATCTCATCTTGAATTGTATCTCCCAAAATTCCCACATGTTGTGGGAAGAACCCAGTGGTTGATAATTGAATCATGAGGCTGTTCTTTCCCGTGCTATTCTCGTGAAAGGGAGTTAGTCTCACAAGAGCTGATGGTTTTAAATAGGGGAGTTTCCCTGCCCAACCTCTCTCTTTTCCTGCTGCCATCCAAGTAAGATGTGACTTGCTCCTCCTTGCCTTCCACCATGTTTGGGAGGCCTCCCTAGCCATATGGAACTGTAAGTCCATTAAACTTCTTTCTTTTGTAAATTGCCCAGTCTCGGGTATGTCTTTATCAGCAGTGTGAAAACAGACTACATTCATCAAGTTTTGTGTTCTTCTCAGTCTCCCATTGTGCTGTTGGAAGTACCCGGAGGTGAGGGTGGTGGTCAGAAGGAACCAATGCTTCATAAAAGTAGAGCTAATGGACAACAGGAAAGGTTTCCTGGATTTCATCATGGCAATGACTAAGTGTGATTGTAGAATTTTTAAATTTTGTTATTCTTCATGGCAGTTCTACAATATGGTAAATGAGGAAATTTTAGTGAACTATCATAGCTTATTCAAATATATGTGGGGATTTAGTAGTAGAATGAGGACTTTATATGAAAGGCCATGATGTTCTGTTCTGGTATTTTGTCCACGGTGGATTTTCTCTGGATGAGGGAATATCCTTGATGTTCTCTATTTATTGCTTAATTTGGCTTTTAATATACTGGAAAGGGATGAAATGCCCAGGGATATGCACCCCTGAGCGTGATGACAGGGAGAGATGGTATGTTGTTCTCTGAGATGGAACCTTCTGGACTTCTCAGGTAAAAGGTAGAGCGAACTTGAATTGTGCAGGATTCTAATCAACCACAGAACACTTCCTGTAGCACTAAAAAGTTAATCTGACAAGAGACCTTTTAAGAGGGAAATATCTCTGATTATGGTAGAAATGATATAAAGGCAGAGAACAATTATGTCATGAAATAATTTGTCCTCATTAATATGGGTGAGTTATCATCTATGTATGTTTGTATAGTTCAGAAAAAACATAATTCATGTTAATTCATTTGGAAAATAGATTTTTATTACTCACAAGATATTTGGTAGCTATTCAAATTCAATTTTTGGTCTTTTTATTTTTTTGAGACAGAGTCTCACTCTGTCGCCCAGCCTGGAGAGCAGTGATGAGATCCACTATACCCAGCTAGTTTTTGTATTTTTAATAGAGATGGGGTTTCACTATGTTGGTTAGGCTGGTCTCGAATGTCTGACCTCAAGTGACCCACCCGCCTCAGCCTCCCAAAAGTGCTGGAATTACAGGCATGAGCCACCGACCGCACTGGGCCAATGTTTGGTTTATTAGTGACAACTCCTTCTCCATCTGAGGAGATCTTACATGTTTTCTGTTTTGTAATTTAATTTTTGTCATCTTGTTTTACAAAATAACGAAGAATTTACTTCTTTCACACATGAGATAGTGGGGGAATTAGCCCTCAGAGCCATATTTTTAAAATTTTCATGTAGGAGGAAAACATTGGGTGTTTATTTTTTCTTGAGATGGGATCTCTGTCAACCAGGCTGGGGTGTGGTGGCATGAGTGCAGCTTGCTGCAGCCTTGACCGTCAGAGCGCAAGTGATTCTCCCACCTTAGCCTCCTTAGTAGCTGGGATCACAGGTGTGTGCCACCATGCCCAGCTAATTTTTTTTAATTATTTGTAGAGACAAGGTCTCACTATGTTGCCCAGGCTGGTCCTGAATTTCTGGACTCAAGTGATCCTCTTGCCTCTCCCTGCCAAGGTGCTGAGATTATAAACATGAACCACCATGCTTGGCCAGCATCGGTATTTTAAAGAATCATTTTAGTTAAAATTTTGTTGTTAATGTAGAAAGATTAATTTTAGTATTCCTGATGCAGGAACATAAATAAGATCTTTTTAAAAAGTATTTCAATAGACTATTTTTGAAAGCAGTTTTAGGTTTAAAGCAAAATTGACTGGAAGGTACAGGGAGTTTCTGTACGTACCTGATCAGCCCTGCCCCACTCCCACCACACGTGTACACACAGTCTCCTTCACCATTAATATCCCACACTAGAGCAGTATATCTATTTTACAGCCAGTTAACCTACATATAATGAAGTATTGGTTCACTCTTGGTATTGTATATTCTTTGGGTTTTGACAAATGTATAATGACATGTATCTTTTTTTTTTTTTTTTTTCCTTGAGATGTACTTTCACTTTGTCGCCCAGGCTGTAGTGCAGTGGTGCAATCTCGGCTCACTGCAACCTCCACCTCCCAGGTTCAAGCAGATATACTGCCTCAGCCTCCCGAGTAGCTGGGATTAAGGCCCATACTACCACTCCTGGCTAATTTTTGTATTTTTAATAGATATGAGGTTCATCCTGATAGCCAGGCTCATGTATTCATTTTTATAGTATCATACAGAATAGTTTCATTGCCCTAAACATTCTCTGTGCCCCATCTATTTATCTCCTGCTCCCCACAACACCCTGACAACCACTAATGTTTTTATTGTTTGCTAAGTTTTGCCGTTTCCACAGTGTCATATAGTTAGAATCATAAAACCTTTTCAGATGGGCTTCTTTCATTTAGTAATACACATCAATGGTTTTTCCATGTCTTTTCATGGTTTGATAGCTCGTTTCTTTTTAGTGCTGTATAATATTTCATTGTATAGATGTACCATAATTTATCTGTTTGCCCCTTGAAGGGTATCTTGGTTGCTATCACATTTTGGCAATTATGGATAAAGCTACCATAAACATTTGTGTATAGATTTTTGTGTGGACACAATTTTTCAGCGTACTTGGGTAAATGTCAATGAGCGTGATTGCTGTGTTGTGTGGTAAAAATATGTTTAGTTTTATATGAAACTACTGAACTCTTTTCCAAAGCGGCTGTCCCGTTTCACATTCTCACCAGCAATGAGTGAGAATTCCTGTTGCTCCACATCCCGGCCAGCATTTGATATTGCCAGTGTTCTGGATTTTGGCCATTTTGATAGGTGTGCTGTGGTTTCTCATTGTTTTTTAATTTGCACTTCTCTTATGACATATGATATGGAGCATATTTTTATATGTTCACTTGCCGTCTGTATGTTTTCTTTGGTGAGGTGTCTGCTCAGATGTTTTGACAATATTTTAATCAGGTTTTTAACTTTCTTATTGTTGAATTTTAAGAGTTCTTTGTGTATTTTGGATAATAGCCCTTTATCAGGTACGACTTTTGAAAATATTTCTCTCAGTCTGTGGCTTGTTTTCTTATTTTATTGATCTTTTCTTATTTTTTAATATAGATAAGAAAGGTGTTTTAATTTTAGAAATTTTAGGTAATATAGATAATTTAGAAGTGAAAATTGATGCTTAAAATTTTCTCCATGGTAACTAGTCTGATATTTAGTCTATGACTAATGGAATTTTAGTCATTTTTATATTAACTTTATTGAGCTGTAATTAACTAGTAAAATTACATAGGTTTAAGGTATACAGAGTGATGATTTGATATATGAATACATTGTGAAATGATTACCACAAATGATATGTTTTGGCTCTGTGTCCCCACCCAAATCTCATGTTGAATTGGAACCCCCACATGTTGGGGGAGGGACCTGGTAGGAGGTGATTGGATCATGGGGACAATTTTCTTCATGCTGTTCTTGTAATAGTGAGTGAGTACTCATGAGATCCTATGGTTTAAAAGTGGGTGGCACTTCCTCTGTCACTCTTTCTCTCTCCTGCTCTGCCATAATAAGATGTGCTTGCTTCTCCTTCACCTTCCACCATGATTGTAAGTGTCCCGAGGTCTCTCAGTCATGCTTCCTGTTAAGCCTGTGGAACTGTGAGTCAATTAAATCTCTTTTCTTCATGAATTACCCAGTCTCAGGTAGTTCTTTATAGCAGTATGAGAATGGACTAATACAACAATCCAATTAATTAACACATCTCTCACCTCACATAATCATTTTTTTATGTGCGTGGCAAGAACTCTTAAGACCTGCTCTCTTAGCAAATTTGAAGTATATCATACAGTATTAACTGTAGTCACCATGTGTACATTAGATCCCAAAACTTATACATCTTATGTATAATTCAGTGTTTGTACCCTTTGAGCAACATTACTTCATTCTTCCCTCTCCCCCAGCCATTAGCAGCCACTAATTCTATTTCCATGAGTTTGGCTTTTTAGATTCTATATAGAAGTGAGATCATATAGCATTTGTCTTTCTGTGTCTGGATTATTTTATTTAGCATCATGTCCTCTAGGTCCATCCATGTTGTCACAAATGGCAGGTTTTTTTTCTCTTTTATTTTTTTGACTGAATACTATTCCATTGTGTATACAGTCGGCCCTTCATGTCCATGGCTTCTGCCTCCATGGATTCAACGAACTGTGGATCGAAAACTTGGAAAAAGAAAAGAGGATTGCATCTGTACTAAACACGTACAGACTTTTCCCCTTGTCATTATTCCCTAAACGATGTAGTATAAAAGCAATTTATATAGCATTTATATTGTATTTGGTATTAGAAGTAATCTAGAGCTAATTTAAAGGATATGAAAGATGTTCATAGGCTATGTGCCAATACTATGCCATTTTATGTTGCATACTTGCACATCCTAGGATTTAGGTACCTATGTGGTGGGGCATGGGGTGGGGGGCAGTGGTGTCCTAGAACCAGTCCCCCATGGATAATGAGGGATGACTGTATGTGACACATTTTATTTATCTCTGCATCCGTTGATGGACACTTAGATTGTTTCCGTATTTTGGCTGCTGTGAGTAATGCTCCAATGAACATGGGGGTACAGATACCTCTCTGAGATACTGGTTTCATTCCCTTTGGATAGATACCTAGAAGTGGGAATCCTGAGTCATGTGTAAGTTCTATTTTTATTTTTATTGAGGAACCTCTATACTGTTTTTAAAAATAGCTGCACCAATTTACATTCCTATCACCATATAGGGTGTTATGGTGGTTTCAAAAAGGGTAATATTTTCTCTTGTATTATTTTGTAAAGTTATTTTGAATTCTGAACTCTGTATTAATGTACTACTATTATTGAGGGGACATTTTGTTCATAGGAAGCATCAACACAGACTTATTTGTATTCACAACCTAGCTGTTGTAAGACAGGTCTGGCAGTCATGGAGGTTTCATGATGGACACCAAACCAAAACAAACAAAACCTGTCTACAACACAGTTCCTCTACCTAGGAGTTTATTAGTCTGTGGATATTGATATTCCATATATCAGTTTTCTGGAAACTTGTATACAGCAAAAACATAACAGAATTTCCTAATCAGAATTGTGAATACTATATTGTTGTGTTTTTATTCTTCAAACCATTTACAGTTATTTAAAAGCTCACTCTCATTATTTTCAGATTTCAGCAAAAGAACTCCTATTTGGTCATTCAGCTTCAGTAACATGTTTGGCAAGAGCAAGGGACTTCTCTAAACAGCCCTACATTGTTAGTGCTGCTGAAAATGGGTAGGTATGGTGTGTAAACTTTGTCCCCTTCTCCACGTCCTTCCCTTTTTAAAAACTACAATTTTAGTGCTGAAGGAAACTTTTGTGATCCACATGTGCCTCTCACATATAGGAACATTTAGATCCTGAAAGTCTGAATAACTTGTGTGATGATCCCAAGGAATGTAATCAGTATTATGAACCCTCACTCAATACTCTTGTTGCTGGATTGGGACCAAGATAAGCATCTCAACATGCGTATCAGAACTTGTAGCACTCTTACTGGGTAAAAGTTAGTGACCAATGCCTAGTTTTGTAGAATCAGCAATGAAAAAGTCTAGGTGTCTGTCTTTTCTCATGTCGTAACACACTTTGAGCTCTTAAGTAAACCCATCCAAGCTTTCGTAGATTTACAAAACAATTTAATAGTTACAGTCTTCATGTTGTACCCTTGTCTGATGTTATTATGAAACTAACAGGCCGGACACGGTGGCTCATGCCTGTAATCCCAGCACTTTTGGAGGCTGAGGCAGGTGGATCACCTGAGGTCAAGAGTTCAAGACCAGCCTGGCCATCATGACGAAACCCTGACTCTATTAAAAATAGAAAAATTGGCCTGGGCATGGTGGTGCATGCCTATAATCCCAGCTACTCGGGAGGCTGAGGAGGGAGAATTACTTGAACCCGGGAGGCAGAGGTTGCAGTGAGCCAAGATGGTGCCCCTGCATTCCAGCCTGGGCGACAGTCTCAAAAAAAAAAGAAAAGAAAAAAAAAGATAAATAAATAAATAAAAATTTAAAATAAAAATAAATAAATAAATAAATCTAACAGAGGAGAGGACTCAATTATCAGTAGAATGGTGGCAAAGAGATGGAAAAGGAACATAGCTAGTGATTTGGGTGCAGTTTCATGGGAGCAAATCTTGCCCTCATGAAATAGGACTTACCTGTAGGAAAAAGCCCCACTGATGGAAGAATTACTATGAGCTAGGCTCCTGATGAGTTATTTGCCAAAATATACTCAGGAATGTGGTATCAATTCAGTATGCATTTGTTAATAAGGGATTGGGTTGTTAGTTGAAACAAGATAAACCTCTCTGTTTTTAATCCAAAGAGAAATTATACGCTTCTGAATTCTGAAAACCAAAAGAATAACGAGGAATCAAGGTCCAGCTTGTATAAACAGAATAGTTTAATATGTTGGCTAGTTGAACAGATATCAAAGAGATACCTATTTTCATAGCATATAGTAAATCATTAATTGTAATATTTAGAGGGATTGAACTTTGGCTAAGTCTAAAGTGAAATGTCCTAATACATTCCTTTTTTAACCTTTGCCTGTAGCTTTCATTCACCAGGACTGCCACAAAGTCTGCTACACATGCTGAGATATTTATTCCCAATCTAGAGAATTTTGGAGATGGTTAATTTTTTTCTGGGGCTGCATGAAAAATTGAGAAATACGTAGTAGCTAACTGAGAAAAAGATCTGAAAAATTACTGAGTTTCACCATCAGGTATTTGCCCATAATGATCTAACTCCAAAAGAGAAACTAGGGGTTAATGGATATATTTTTGATGAAAGATGAATTCAGCTGTATGAGCCCTGTAAATATTGTTAAAGAGCCTAGGAGTCCAGTTTCAATCTAACTAGCTGTCCTGCTTCACCAAGTTGATGTGATTTTTCTAGAACTTTGTTCTTTTGAGGTTTCTAAATCTCATGCTGTGTCTATAAGATACTTTTTAGGCAGTACCTACGTTTCAGCTACTGTGTACTTGGCAAGTCTTAACTTTATTCACTGGAAATTATTACTCCTACTAGGCTTGCCCCATTATTTTCCAAACAACAATGCATTTTTAGATTTGAGAAGTCCCAGATATTGGCTATGGACTTAGCATTTTTGCCTTCGTGGTGACCAGAGGGGTCCCAGAGTTGCTTTATGGCTCAGTGTTTAATATTTTTCCCAAATTATTATTTTATTTGTAGGCATACATCCTCAGATTCAGTAATCACAGAAAATTCTAGGATAATGAAAATAAACCATTGGAGATCTGATGTTAAAACAACAGAATGCCAAAGAAAAAGAGAAGATCCTGTAGGTAGACAGTGAGAAAAAGCAGATTATTTACCAAGGATTATTTACCAAGGAAATTTTTACTGAGGTGCTGAGGAGGGGATGTAAAGTTGAATATGACCAAAAAATGCCCCTTTTCAAGGAATTTGTAGTGAGAACATAACAGTTTTCTAATGTTATATGTTGTAGATATTTTCTTCTGTTTTCATTGAAATAAGAATTTAAGAATTTTTAAGCTTCTAAAAATTCTTAAGATTTTTACAATTTTTAAAAATTATTAAAATTTTTTAAGATTTTAAGAATTCTTGAATTCTTTTTTTTATAATAGAAGGTGATTTTTGCTATGTACAAACTTAGGTGAATAGTTTCAGAAAATGGAAAGAATATGCTTTTTAATAGTTCAATTTCATGTCTTAGTTTTACATATGTAACTTACATGGTTCCAGGTAAGATGTCAGCATTCCATTTGATACACCACAAATTTACTTTCTTTTATTAAACAAAATTGACAGGCAAAGAGCAAATTTTTTCTTTGTGATATATTTTCATTTTATTTTCAGATTTAAGATAGAAAACAAAATGATAAGCCAATAAATAGGGAACGCAAAGGGATCCAAGATGGTTTAAATACATTAATATTTTCAAAGGAACTTTTACCGGTATCCAGGTTCCAATCCTGGAAAATGTGAATTAATTGGTTTGATTTGATATCTTGCATGGTCAGCCATCAGTATTTTTGAAAGTTCTCAAATAAGTCTAATGTATAGCTAGAATTTAGAGCTACTGGTTTAGAAATAGGCTAGAAACAAGTCAACTGACCATGCTTTTCAAAACCACACATGCCAGGATCTCAACACAGAGTCATGGAATTCGAATCTCTGAAGGTAATATTTGGAATAGTATCAGGTGGTTGTTGATGCATAGCTAGAGTCAAAACCCTTGTTAATAAGCTCAAATCCCTTAAAGAGCTAAAATTTTATAATGTTGACTGCTTAAGGTTCAATTATTTTACCTTTGAGATATATTTCTTGATTTTATAGATGCATTATTAGTTTGTTTACCTTTGAGATATATTATTTCAGTATCTACCTTCTTCCCAATCTTCTTTTTTAGAACATACACACAGACACACACACACAGATTTTTTTCCTCCTGTTTTATAGAATTATATGTCTTTTCAGGTTACCTCATATCTTTTTGGAAAGAGGTTGGATATAAACAGAGGGAAAATACTATGAATATTTCGTGTCTATTTCTGGAATATGATTTCTTAACCTCAGTGCTAATGGCATTTAGGAACAGATAGTTCTTTGTTGTGGGGGACTGTTGTATGCATTGTAGGATATTTGGCAGCATCCCTTGCCTCTCCCCACTAGATGCCAGTAGTGTGTTCCTAGTTGTAACAACCAAAAATATCTCAAAATATTACCAAGTGTCCTTGGAATGTAGGCGGAATAGGGGGAAGCAAAATCGCCCCAGTTTAAGAAGCACTAATTTAGAAGATTGAGTTCCTGTGTTTGGTTAGAAAAACAAAAAAACTTGCAAATCACAAAATACATACAGTTGTTGACATTATTAGTCTGTGTATTTTGTTTCTTAATGTAATAGCGGTATCTCCTGTAAGGCCTATAAAACTTTTGTTTTATAGAACATGGAACATTTTGCTTATGTGTTAAAACTCTCAAGACTGAAGAATATTACCAAACGATTCTGAAACAGTCATTCTGATTTTTGGGAAGTCATATAAACTACCCTATGCTGGGTGTACTTTGTAACCGTATTTTAAAACTGTGTCTTTGTAATATGTAAACCAAGTAAGAGTTTTCAAAATAATAATATTTTTCTAAATACTAGGTGGCAAGGATGATTTCGGGATTTCAAATCAGAAGCCGAGATACCCTGTTATCAATGATAGACCAAATGTAGCCTCTTGGTGGCACTGTTTGTTTTTACAAAAATGATGCATCGGCCTCAGAAGATGCAGCACTTGATGCATTATGATTTTCAGAATATGTCGTTTAAGTTCAGTGAAATAAAGCATTTTCAAGAGGATACAGTTTCCACTGAAAGATTGTTGTACTGTCACTCACAGGCTGTGAGAGCTGTATCTCCACAATTTGTTGTAGGCCCGGTTGTCTCTACGGTAAGGTTGGTAGGCTGGTAGCAGGGTGTAATTACCCAAACAAAAAGATCCAGATCCAGTATGTCATCCCTGCTAATGACCACAACGTTGTCTTGCCCAGTAATCTGTAACAAAAAGCCACATAAATGATCAGCCTGCACTTAAGTGCAGCACTAGAGAAAAACTTGGTGGCGCAAAAATTATTCCAGACAATTGAGTGGAAATGACAGAGAATAATACAAAGTTATCTCTGCTAGGGAGATGTGTGTTTGGAATGTCACCAGTGGACAGTGCGTGGAGAAGGCTACACTTCCTTACAGGCACACTGCAATCTGTGTAAGTACGCTCACGTCCTTCAGGGCGTTTCTAGGTTCTGCAACTTGTTTAGGGCATTTGCAAATACACTTCTAAAGAAACATCTTTGGAGAATATTCTTTGCTTGAATTTTTATTTTGTCATGAGGGTCAAATATCACCAGTTATCATCTGCTATTTTGGCATTTTGCTTTCCCAAAAGGTATTATTCAAGCAGATTTTTCTCCCTGATTCTTTCATTTTTGTGTCTTTCTAACAGATTTGAAAGACAATTTCCATATATTGCCTTAGTGCCACAAAACATACACATACTTGTACATGTGTAAGAATTCAGTTTTAATGATGTGCTGTCTTATAAAGAACAAAGTTTTTTTCTCCCTCATTTCTAATTTTAACCCTTATGTTTTGGTGGATAGGTTCTTAATTTCTATATATATAATTTTTATAATCACTTCCCAATCTTTAAGGCAAATCTTGGCTTTCAGTAGATGATTTCCAAGCATATGTAGTGTGGTTGCATGATTCCAATGGTGCTGACCATGTTTTTGAATGTTTTACACTTTTAGTGTTGGTGATGTGCATTTCCTCTATTTTTTCTGGGAATAAAACCCTGCACAGAGAGAGCAGGTTAAAAGTAGAATGCTTTACTTGATCTTTAATAAAATATTTCCACAACTTATTTGGCATAATAATCCTCAAATGCCCTTCCAACACTTTCTTTTTAACATACAGCATTGTTGCTACGGTAAGGAACTTGGGTTTTGTTGTTGCTATTAATTATTTTTCTTTAAGAGACAGAGTCTCGCTGTGTCACCCGGGCTGAAGTGCAGTGGTGCTAACGACAACCTCAGATTCCTGGCCTCAAGTGATCTTCCCACCATAGCCTCCCAAAGCACTGGGATTATAGGCACGAACCACTGTGCCTGGCCTTGTTGTTGTTTAGTTCCAAGTTGCACTCCAGAAATAATTCAGTTATGAGCTTTCCATGATTTAGAATAAAATTACTTCTTCCAAGGGATCTCTCTTTCTCCAGAAAAATCATGAGATGCAAATGAGACTAAAGTGCCCATAGGAGTTTGGAATAACTGAACTAAGAGAAATTTTAGTTGCTATTCAGTTCAATACCTTAATTGATCATATACTAAAACTAAGGTCTAGAGAAATCTTCAGTGTAGCCAAATTATGTTAATTTCTAGTGATAATTAAATGTTTGCTTTGATTTCCATATGCATAGTATTACCACTGCTCATTCCGGATGACAGGAGAAGGCTGGCTTCTTTGTTGTGGAGAATATCAAGATGTCCTTATACTTGATGCCAAAACTTTGGCTGTTGTTCACAGTTTTAGATCATCTCAGTTTCCCGACTGGATCAACTGCATGTGCATTGTTCACTCCATGAGAATTCAAGGTAGTAGTTAGATATTATCTGGCAGTAAAGAGATTGCATATAAAAATATCTACTTTTGAATTATTTATCGAATTATTGGGCAAGAATTCAGAAAGAATGCTTCTTTATGTTTACCTATTAATGAGAATATGTCTGTAATACACCTGATCAAGAAAAACTAAGAACACGCATGCCGGTGGTTCAAAACATTGGAAAGTCAGCAAAAGGTTACGATGAGGGGAAAGAGGTGAATCTGTGCTTTTATCACCAAGTTCTGCTTGTTACATTTTAAGAGTGGCAAGCAGGTTTTGTTGTGGATTAGCAGGACTCCTGGAATTTTGCCCTGCTGTATCTTCTAGAGGTAGCATTGATAATTCAGTTTCTGTAATGAGTGACTGCAAAGGGAAGTGGAAGTTGGCTCCTCACTTACTTCTGAAACAGGAAGGTGCTTGTTACGATGATTTGCCATGTGATTCTACTTCTAGTGGTGCTCTTCTCATACCTAGGAATCACTTTGAAATGTTAAAACAGATTTGGAGCACAATGTAAAATATTTATTTTTTTCTTGTTAAAAAGTGACTCCAAAGCTGAAAATTTTCCATCTACACAGCCCTGCATAATTCTTAAATGACTATGAAATGATTTTTACCTACCCAGTTATATCCATGGTAAGCTTATATCTGACTTTTTATTCTTTTCACAGAAGATTCTCTCTTGGTGGTATCAGTAGCTGGTGAGCTCAAAGTATGGGATCTTTCCTCATCTATCAACAGCATTCAGGTTGGCTTGGGAACCCTACTCTCTTCTCCCTACAATTTCAAGCATATTCATTGAAATTTATAGATTATAAGGCTATTACATGCTTATTGTCAAAAGTTCAAATAACATAGAAGTGTATAAATTCTACATACATTTATTTCCCCCATCCATCTTCCCAGGGGTGAGCATTGGGTACAATTGGCTTGTATCCTTCCAACCTTTTCTCCATGTATATACAGATGTTTTCATTTACACACACACGCACACACACACACACACACAGAAAGATTACATTTTTAATTTTTTAAAAATAGCAGAACATCTCTCTGTTCCTTACAGCAGAAATCCTCCTTTCTTCTAAGTATGTGTGAACAGTGGCAGGCAAATGACTCTAAAAAATTGAGGGGCGTGTCCCTGGGGAGTCCAGTATATTCACCTGTTCCCTGGCATCAGGCTACAAGTTGAGATAATGGACAAAAGAACAGCCATACTATGTGTGCCGATGACAAAATTATTTAGGCTACCCCAAGGAGCTCTGGGGTCTTTTTAGGAATTTATTGGTTGAGGAAGCCTAGGAATTGTGATGGTATGCTGAGCTCAAGAAATACATACATATCCAGCATTATCACAAACTTATGGAGAATGTAGTATTTTATGTCCTGTGTGTTGGCAATTCTTTCCTTTTTTATTTTTTATTTATTTATATATTTTTAGCAATCAAAATACTAGGCCAGGCACAGTGGCTCACACCTGTAATCTCAGCACTTTGGGAAGCCAAGGCAGGCAGATCACCAGAGGTCAGGAGGTCAAGACCAGACTGTCCAACATGGTGAAACCTCGTGTTTACTAAAAGTACAAAAAAAAAAAAAAAAAAAATAGCTGGGAGTGGTGGCGTACACCTGTAATCCTAGCTACTCAGGAGGCTGAGGAAGGAGCATCGTTTGAACCCAGGAGGCGGGGATTGCAGGGAGCCGAGATCCTGCCCCTGTGCTCCATCTTTGGTGATAGAGCAAGACTCTGTTTCAAGGAAAAAAATATAAAATAAAATAAAATACTGTAGGTTTTTTTAGTCATCATTTTAGATTTTTTTGTTTGACCTTTCTGCCATATCTAACAGTCTCTAGCTTATTCTTATCTTGACATTCTTAGCATCCAGCTGTAGTTCCTCACAGAATGTTTGTTGAATGGTTGCATGTAATGAGCCCTTGAATCTAAGTGGATTTCCTGATCACAACATTTTTTTTCCAAGAAATACATCCTATATTTCTTTAATTTTTTTAAAAGACTTTCAGAGGTACATACGTGGGTTTGTTATACAGGTAAATTAAGTGTTGTGGGGGTTGGGTGTACAGATTATTTCATCACCCAGGTACACAGCTTCTATTGCAAAGTAACTTCTTAGTTCAAAACACTCAAAAGGAAACTCAAATACTTTTCATTTTATAATGTTGTGATCTACTTGAGATGCACAGGAAGTGGGTCCTCTTATGGCTGTGTGTGAATTACCTGGAACTAGTACTAAAAGATTTTCTTTCCTTTTGAAGGAAAAGCGAGATGTCTATGAAAAAGAATCAAAGTTTCTTGAGTCCTTGAACTGCCAGACAATACGATTTTGCACATATACTGAGAGACTTCTATTGGTGGTGTTTTCTAAATGTTGGAAGGTATTATAAAATAACATAATAAATACCAGTGATGTACAAGTGTAATTTTTTTTTGATTTGTACAAAAATTAGAATATGATTTAAATATGATACAAATTCTCTGTAACAGTATTACCAGAACATGGAATGATGTGTCTTTTATGACTGGCATAACAGTTTTGTTTTTCGTTTGTTTTTTTTTTTCTGGATACAGAGTGTCACTCTGTTGCCCAGGCTGGAAGAGTGCAGTGGCACGATCTCAGCTCACTGCAACCTCTGCCTCCTGGGTTCATGCAATTCTCCTGCCTCAGCCTCCTGAGTAGCTGGAATTACAAGCGCACGCCACCATACCTGGCTAATTTTTGTATTTTTAGGAGAGACTGGGTTTCACCATGTTGGTCAGGCTGGTCTTGAACTCCTGACCTCGTGATCTGCCCGCCTTGGCCTCCCAAAGTGCTGGGATTACAAGCATGAGCCACCGCGCCCAGCCTGACATATAAGTTTTTAACTCTTTAACAAAATTAGGATATACTACTACATATTTAATATCACGCTATATGCAACAGTTTTGTATCCCAAAATATTATATATGTAGTAGTATATCCTAATTTTATTAACAACAGACAATAATAACAATAAATATTTAGCTCTAAATTATTTTCAAAATTTGGTGTATATACTTTAGAACTCAAATATACTTCTCACTTACATAGTTTGATTATATTTTTAGATGTTTTACGTTTTCTACTTTGTCACTGCATTTGTTTTAAGAGGCACAAGCATTATTTTCTGGTGAATATGTTCACTGACATTTCCAAGAAGAAAGAAAAGCTAAGTTGCCATCATTTCATAACATTTATTTTTCTTTAAAGTTTTGTATAACTGGCTCAGTTAACAAAAACTGTACAGTCTTACTTGTATGGTGATAATGTATTTTTGAACAAAGGTTTAAAAGTATATGGTCTAACAAAAGATTTATGTGATATACATTTTTTATGTGCATAATAAATTTTCAAATGTAAAACTTGGAGTACTCATTATGGAAAGAAATTACTTAGAAATTTGGGGATTTGGGGTTTCTATGTTTAGTGTACACACTCTGGAATGATATAACCAGATGAACTTTATCTACTGAAACCTACCCTAAGATAAATATAAGTCAGTAAGTGATGGTAAAAATTATCTTAATATGTGAGTATAGTATGGTCTGTTATCAATGCTTACTCTGTTGTTATATTATTACTATCATAATTTATATTCATCTTATTGGCAGACTAGATTTAAACCTTTGATAATGCGCATCAATTTCATATTTTAGGTTTATGATTATTGTGATTTTTCCCTTCTGCTGACTGAAGTTAGCAGAAACGGGCAGTTCTTTGCTGGTGGAGAAATGATTGCTGCCCACAGAATCCTCATCTGGACAGAAGATGGTCACAGTTACATCTATCAGCTGCTGAACAGGTGGGCTCAGATGGGAGCGGTATACAAAACATTCAGGTAGAAAATGAACTTTGGGAGGTTTATTATGGAAAAATCCCTGCATGCTGCCCATGATCAAAAACCAGAACAAAACAACTTTGGCACTAGAAGATTTACTCTGGGCTTGGTAGGCTTCAGCCTTTGTACAAAACAGCAGGGGATGGAGGAATGAGATTAACCATGTATAACTTGTACAGCTGGTGCTGGGTTTTCAAAAAGTCACTTGTAATTATGAACCCAACAATTTCTAAGTAGAGTTTAGAAACTTGAACGGTACCATCCGGCTTTTAAAAGTGGGAGGGGGGAAAAGAACGAATAAAGAACCTCAGAGTTCTAAACTTTGCTTTTTATTTTTGCCATGCAGTGGGCTTTCAAAAAGCTTAAACCCTGTTGATGGAAGAGTGCTTAAAGAGTCCATTTATCCTCATTTACTGTGCTCTACTTCTGTGCAGGAAAATAAGGTAATGCAAGAAAAGAGTGACTGCCTCAAAGCTGTTTCACTCAGTTTCTTGGATAAGTGTTGCTTTGTCTGTCAGAGTCAGGCTTGAAAAAATGGAATTGAAGCATCCCATCAAGTTGTTAATGAGAAAATCAAGTTTAATTGTCAATGGCTACCAAAGAGAAAACTTTGTCTTTAAAAATCTACTATGTTTAAGTCTGTGTTTTAAGTTTATAATGAAACAATACATATTTACTATAGGAAAATTATAAATGTTGAAAAGAAAGGAGCCATTAAAATTCCTAATTTCACCACAGTAAATATTCACTGAGTTTTTTTTTTTTACTTTGTTGTATTTATTTACTTATTTTGATTGAAAAATTTTCAAATATTTGGAAAAGTTGCAAGAGTATTGCAGTAATTATTCATATACACTTTACCTAGATTCACCAGTTGATAACATTTTGCTATATTTACTTTCTTTCTCATTCTCTCTCTGTCTCTCTCTGCATTTGTGTGTGTGTGTGTATACGTACAAGCACATACACACACACCACACATTTTTTTCACTGACCCTTGTGATAAATGGTGTGACAAAACATTGTTAAACTTTTTTATGTATCTACTCCAATTTTTAAACTTTATGGAATGTTTTATATTCTGTTTCTTTACTTAATCATATATTGATACCATTTTCAGATGTATTTAGCTATTGTTACGAATAAATTTTCTTGGTAAAACAAATATAATTACACTTTTGGCAGAGGGTTGAGAATATAATTGTGAGCTTATTACTTGACTGAATCATACCTTTGACACTCTAGGAAGCCTGAAAATTTAAGCAGTTATTTTATTTCAGTAGTGTTATCCAAAGTGTTTTTTTTTTTTTTCCTAAGCCTTTGGACTTTGTCATCAGTTAATTATCCAAAAACGTATTTCATGGCGAGTGGAAGAGTTTTGAATTATTGATGTGTCAACCAGGGAAGCATGCTACTTTCAACAGAATGATGGTTTGCTTAATTAGGCAGCATAGCTGTTGGAAATCCTACAGCTCAGTGATTGTCGCTTTAACATATCTGTGAGGTTTTGTTGTGAAAACTTGATTAAGAAACTGTCAGCCAAAAATTAGAACCCCAAGTGCCACTGGGACGCAAGCAAACTTTATAATTATGGCATGCATCAAAGGACTATTTCTAAAATTACCTGTGGGCAGCAATAGGTTTTGCTGTTGATCACAAAACCAGTACTGGGGCTTCCTTAGAAAGGCGTATTTAGTTATTTTTTTAAAGGATCTGCTCTTTTCCTCCTTAGCTTTGAATGCGTTTTTACAAAGCACAGTTTGCCCTGAAAGCCAATGATCAGTTGTGCCTTTTAGGGGCTTCTTGTTCCTGAAAATTTCAATGTTATATATAACCATGAGGAAAGAGTACAACAATGAAAAAATAACTAATCTCATGGGAAGTTACCTTGCTTTGTTTCTCAAAATGCAAAGACATAAACTTATAGGTGTTTTACCAATAATTCTTGTTTAAACAACCATCGATGTTTCTGTATCTTAAAAGTGAGAAATGCCTAGAAGCCAGTGAAATGTGAATAGAATAATTGGAAACCAGAAAAAGTTGGTCTGCCTGTCCTTACTTGCCTTTTATCCAGGGCATAAAGTCAGACTTTCTTCCCCTTATTCAGACATCACCAGTGTTCACTAAATATAAGAGTCCTTAGTCTCTCTTGCAGTTACCAAGTAATGAAGGCATTGTTGTAGGATGCAGAGATGAATTTGATACATTCAGTGAGCTTAGAAAGGACTGCTCTGTAAGCAGGTAGTATTGTCCGGACTCATTTTTTGGAGTGATACCATAGAATTAAATCTCCAGGTTTGACAGTAACAGGTTCTCAGAATTACTGTTTGTAAATGCCCATGTACATATCTGCTGATGGAGTTGCAGTGGTAAGAATGAGGATTCGTCTTTCCTTCCAATAGCTGCATGAGGATCTCCCTAGCTTCAAATCACAGCTGGTAATTGCTGAGGCCTGTGGTGCAGGGGCTCTGGCTGTTGAGATAAGGAACTGGGTTTCCCAGGGTCTCAGCGACAGAGTAAGGCTGCTGTACTGAGATGGGAATAGCTGGGATAGAAACAGCCTAAGGACTCCAAACAAAAACTGTGTGTGAAAGAACTAAGAGTAATGGTGATGATGATGATGATGATGATGGTGATGATGATGATAAAAACTTCATTTGAGTCCTTATTATTGTCAGACATACAAACGACCTCATTTACTTTAGTTGCCACCAGGATCCCATGTTGAAACTGATGTTCAGAGAGGTGAATTCCCAGGATTTGAACTCAAATGGTTTAGCCCAAATCCAGTAATGGGTTTTGGAGTGAGTTTCTCAATTGTTCTGAGAAAAGAATAACCAGAATTGTTAAAATTAAATAGGGACTAAATGTCAGGGACTATTCTGTGTACCTTATGTTTATCTACTCATTAATCCTTACACCAATCCCATATAGCAGGTGCTTTTATTAGTCTTATTTCACAGTTAGGGAAAATGAGACAGTGAGGTGTACTAAATTGCCTACAGTAACCAACTTGCTCTTTCAATAGAGCTAGGATGTGGTAAAGCCAGGATTGAAATCCAGGCAGTTAGCCCCAGGGATTTCAGTGCTAATGACTATGTTTTATTACCTCCTGGATGATGGAGACTCTCACGATGAACACTGTGATGAAAAATCGGAATTCACATGGTAAGGGACTATGAAGAGGTTTTCAGGTGAATAGCAGAACTAGAAGGAACTGTTTGGGAGGAGGAGGAGCGAGGGACCAAGGGGTGAGTGTGAGCAACTGAGAAGCGGCAATGTGAAAGGTAAAGGCAGAGGGCATGAGAGCAACAGCGAACTTCAACTGCAGGGGCAAAGCACCAGCTGGGAAGAGTTGTGCTACCACCAACTTGAGTAACCCACCAGCCTCTTGGAGCTTCCTTTTCAAATCAGAATAACTAGGGAGTTGGAACAATCAGTTCTAAGTGCCTACAAGGGTGGGAGAGTTTGAATAGCCAATTTAACCAAATTTTATCAACACCATTTCAAATAGCTATAAAAATCATGGCTGTAAGACACCAAAGTGCCCTCTGAGTCTTAAAAAAAATTATTTGGAAACTGACTTTATTGGAACCATTTTCTATGATGCTCTTATTTCTTGGGACTATAGGGAATTAATTACACATCTTGGTTGGATAACCTTGGATTGGTTTCTTATTTTCTGTCATAGTTTCCCTATTTTCATATCAGGATAATGGCAATGTTTACTTAACTACATAGCGTTGTTGTGAAGATTAAATGTAGCAATATCTTGGCCCTTAATAATCACTAATGAATATAATTTTTTCACTAACATGTCTAAATCCACACCTTAAAGCATGTATTTTCTGACTGGGAAGCATCACTTTCCTGGACTTCTTTAATTCTAGCAAGCAATTGGCTTTCTTTTTAGGATGACTTTTACTTCTGCACCAAAGAGAGTTCAGGTTTTGTTTTTGTAATTGCTTGAATGATTTTGATCCCTTAATATCTATGTACCAACCTGCGCGAAGAACAGCTATACTGCCCTGAGAAGGACCAGGGATGCTCAAGATGCATTCACTAGTGAAGGCATAGCTTTAAGAGCACTGGTGCCCAATATTCATATTCTCCTTCAGCAAGATCATAAATTATGTATAATATGTATAATATTATACATAATTTATATAATGTATAACAGTATATATGTATATACACACACATTATAAATTATGGAATCATTTTCCTTTGTGGCCACTTGAGAAATTGGAAATCAAGTATGTTAAACCTGAAAAACAGTCAACAAAAAGTGGAAAACATGGTAACAACACAAAATTACTGTACAAATATGAGTTGTTGCTGTTTTAAGTGACAATTAGAACTATAAAGGAACTATAAAGAAATTAAGCCTTCTTAGTGAACATCTTTAACAGCAAGACATGGGTTGCTGAATCAGAATGACTGGACTCAAAGCCCATTGCTTCCTCTAATCACCTTAGACAAATCAATCTCTTCACTTCACAGGAAAACACAAGTTTTCTTGTTTGTAAAATGAAAACATTGATAGTATCAATTGTATAGGGTTATTGTGAGGATTATTTAACTGAATATGTAGAAAACCCTTTGCAGTAATGTGTACACATAGCTATACACACACACACACACACACACACACAGAGTCAGTAAATGTTAGATACTTTTATTGACTTTCTGAAGTCTATGACTTTGCTTCTTGTTGTTTAAATCCTCTTTAGTCCTAGATCACAGGTTATTTCATTTAATTTACTTGAAAATTTTGAAACAGTGGGAAATAAATTGAAAATATTTACTTCAGTGATTAAGTCTTGTTTCTCCATTTAAAAACAGTGGCCATCTCCCTATAGTTAGAATATTTCCTACATAAAAGCCCACTTTTTGTTTCGGAACAGAGCCGTCCCTTTGTTATGGGCTACATGAATGAGAGGAAAGAGCCTTTTTACAAGGTACTTTTCTCTGGAGAAGTCTCAGGAAGAATTACTTTGTGGCACATCCCTGATGTTCCTGTATCCAAGTTTGATGGTTCTCCTAGAGGTAAGTCAGTTTCCATTTCTAGTCACATGTCTTCTGAGAACAAATTTGTAATTAACTCATTGTTCTTCTAAGTTGAGCAACATGGGACCACAAACAAGAAAAATTTGTTGTGTACTATTATGTATTAAATGACAACATAAAAGCAGGTATAAACACAAAGCTTAGGCCAGGTACGGTGGCTCATGCGTGTAATCCTAGCACTTTGGGAAGCTGAGGCGGGTGAATTGCCTGAGCAAAGGAGTTCGAGACCAGACTGGGCAACACGGTGAAAACCATCTCTACTAAAATACAAAAAAATAGTGGGGCGTGGCGCTGTGCACTTGTAATCTGAGCTACTCAGGAGGTTGAGGCAGGTGAATTGCTTTAACCTGGGAGGCGGAGGTTGTAGTGAGCCGAGATCAAGCCACTGCACTCCAGCCTGGGTGACACAGTGAGACTCGGTCTCAAAAAAAATAAAATAAAATAAAATAAAAATTAAAAACACACACACACACGAACCTTATGGATCTTATATATTAATATAAGCAATATAATTCATGTTAACATCAATTGAACTTAAGAAGAGATGAATGCTGGCAATATGAATCTGGGATAGGCTGTAACACTGTATTCATATTTTTGAAGGGAGGGTGCCTTGATATTTTCCATGTCTATGATGCATTGATAAACCAAATTTTCTTTTTATTTCTATTTTCTTTTTAGAGATACCAGTAACTACCACCTGGACTCTTCAAGATAATTTTGATAAGCATGATACTGTGTCACAAAGTATCATTGACTATTTCTCTGGGCTTAAAGATGGGGCAGGAACTGCTGTAGTCACTTCATCAGAGTATATTCCAAGTCTTGATAAACTAATATGTGGCTGTGAAGATGGGACAATTATCATTACCCAGGCTTTGAATGCTGCCAAAGCAAGACTTCTAGAAGGTGGTTCTTTAGTAAAAGGTCATTGAATTTTATTTGACCCTACTTATTTGATTTATCTAAAACTGCAATTTCAATGAACTGCACTAAAGAAGATTTAGGGGCCTAAAGAATTAGCTGGCATTTGGTGCTATATATGTACATATTTTAATGTTGAAGTAAAACATACATATAGGTTTGTTTGTTTTTTTTTTTTTTTTTAATTCCCTGTAATCCTAGCACTTTGGGGGGCTGAGGTGGGTGGATCACGAGGTCAGGAGATTGAGACCATCCTGGCTAACACGGTGAAACCCCGTCTCTACTAAAAATACAAAAAAAAAAAAAAAAAAATAGCTGGGCGTGGTGGCGGGTGCCTGTAGTCCCAGCTACTCGGGAGGCTGAGGCAGGAGAATGGCGTGAACCTGGGAGGCGGAGCTTGCAGTGAGCCGAGATCGCGCCACTGCACTCCAGCCTGGGCAACAGGGCAAGACTCCACTCCATCTCAAAAAAAAAAAAAAAAAAAAAAAACCTCAGGCAGAAGGTTATATAATAAGAAATGAGTTTTTCTCCTTACTTGCTCTTCCAGTTCCTTTCTCCAAAGGCAAGTGCTGATAACGGTTGATACTCTTCTTGAAATTTTCTACGTGTATACAAGCACATATCAGCATAACAATATACAGTCTTTTAATTATTTTGCACAAATAAAAGTGTATTCTACATGCTTTACTAGAATGTCCTTAAACAAATCTAAATAAAATATTTTGGAGTTCATTCTTTACGAGCTGACTTTAAATAATTAGTAATAATCAAACTTTAATTGCCTATTGGTGTGTAAGTTTTCTAGTTTTTAGCTGCTATGGACAATGCAGAATTGATTATCATTGTACATACATATGAGTATATCTGTATATTAATTCCTAAGAGTAGAATTACCAGATCAACATTTGCTTGCATTTTTAATTTTGAAAATATATGTAAAATATTCTGTAAAGAACTTTCATCAATATGCATGCATTTTCACTAATAGCCTATAAAATGCCTTTTTGCCTCAAACTTTATCTACCAACTTTGTGTGCTATTAAACTTTTTAATCTTTGCTAATCAGGAGAAAAATAGTATTTTCCTGTTTTAATCTGTATTTCTTTGTGAATGAAATATACATGTGTTCTTATACATCTTTCTGCATTTATGCATTACAACAACAAATGCCTATTAAAGTAAATTGTCTTATGTAAGGGAAGGAAATATAGGAGGTGATTGAGATTTAGGATGTGTAGAAAAAAACTGTATACTATTTTATTATTATTATATGAATCGTATTAGAGCATAAGGTCCTTAAGGGTAAGGACTAAATCTCAATTAAAAAAAAAAAGACTTCTTATATTGCCTACTATTGTTCTCAGCTTACTTTGGCCACTTACTAAATGTTACTGACTTGTGCTTCAGTGATTGACTGAAGTGGAGGAGTAAATGGCAATGAACCAAACAGAGGTAATGTACTGGTATACAGCTAAATGGCTGCTGTTAAAAGTTAGTGAAAAAGCGAAGACCTAGCAGTTTTTATCCAGGCTGATTTATCCTAATATCCAGAAAGCAAGGAAAAGTCACATTTAACTTGTAGCAGCTCAATGAACATTCATCCTGGTTTTTTAGGAGATGCAAAGTGAGGATATGCCTGATGGAATAGAAGTTTCTGAAGTATAGGAATAATTCTTTGAGGTTTATTTTCAGTGTGAATAAAGAGAGTTTGTGGTTTATGGTTCTTTCCAATTTGGGGGAGTTTAGCTAGTGATGAAGGAAGAAGCAGTGTGGCTGGTGGGAAGAGTAACCCCCTAGCACAGTAGTATGTCAGTAGTCTTGTGCTCTCATACAGCTGTGATTTGAAATGCCCATATGCCTACCGAGTGCCAAGCAGAGTGCTACAAAATTATAGACATTATCTTATTTATTCCACACAACAGTCTTGTCTGAAGTAAGAACTATTATTATCCTAAATTTTCAGATGTAACATCTGTGGTTAAGAGGGAAAAGGCAACTAGCTAGGGTGACATATCTAGTAAGTGATAGACCCAGGGAAAAAAAGACAGATTCATTTAACAGCAATGCCGTACTCTTAAACATTTTACTTTGCTTTTTCACACTTGGATGCAAGTCACTTAACCTCTCTGAGCCTCAGATGCATTATCTGTAAAGCCAAGAGGTAGAATTAGGTAATCTCTAACATCTTTCAAAGCAAAAATATTTCCTGAAACTTTTCTTTTCTTGTATACTAGACTTAGTCATTCTAATTTAAAGAATGATGGGCTGGGCATGGTGGCTGCCGCCTTTAATCCCAGCACTTTGGAAGGCTGAGGCGAGTGGATCCCTTGAGTCCAGGAGCTTGAGATCAGTGTGAGCATCATGGTGACACCCTGTCCCTGCAAAAAGTACAAAGATTACCTGGGCATGGTGGTGCTCACCTGTGATCCCAGCTATAGGGAGGCTGAGATGGAAGGATCACCCGAGCCCAGGGAGTTTGAGGAATAGAAGTTTTGTCTTATGGTGCCATGATTGCACCACTGCACTCCAGCCTGGTCAACAGCGAGACCCTGTCTCTAAAAAAGAAGAAAAAAGAAAAAAGAATGAAAATAACTAATATTCGCAACTTATTTTTGTGGAGCCAAATGTATGAAGTGTTCACTCTTTTAGAACAGTGTTTACTATTCCATGACACTGGAATTGGTAATTTACTAATGTCCTTAACAATTAATAGACTTCTTTCTTTTCTTTCTTTCTTTCTTTCTTTCTTCCTTTCCTTTCCTTTCCCTTTCCCTTTCCCTTTCCCTTTCCCTTTCCCTTTCCCTTTCCCTTTCCCTTTCCTTTCTTTTTTTGACAGTCTTGCTCTGTTGCCCAGGCTGGAGTACAGTGGCATGATCTCAGCTCACTGCAACCTCCACCTTCCAGGTTCAAGCTATTCTCCTGCCTCAGACTCACGAGTAGCTGGGTCTGTAGGTGCGAGCCACTACATCCAGCTAATTTTTGTATTTTTAGTAGAGATGGGGTTTCACAATGTTGGCCAGGCTGGTCTTGAACCCCTGACCTCAAGCAATCTGCCCATCTCAGCCTCCCAAAGTGCTGATATTATAGGCATGAGCCACCATGCCTGGCCTAGAATTAATAGACTTTGAACAACTAACTGTAGTGCTTCATCGAAAGCGTACTCTGGCTTCTGGTGAGGCACTTGCTTTTCAAGATGATCTAAGGGTTTTCTTAGCCAAGTGCATGCTTTAATTATATGTAATTTCCTTATGTTAAAATTTTATAAAAGAGAATATTGGGATGATTTTCTGAACAAAAATGACATCTGTATTATTTGGTGTTTCATTGTTTTTCAGATTCTCCACCTCCTAAAGTTCTTAAAGGCCACCACCAAAGTGTCACTTCATTACTTTACCCACATGGTCTCTCTTCGAAATTAGACCAAAGTTGGATGTTGTCTGGGGACCTAGACTCATGCGTCATCTTGTGGGATATCTTTACTGAAGAAATTTTGCATAAATTCTTTTTGGAAGCTGGTGCAGTAACAAGTCTTTTGATGTCACCAGAGAAGTTTAAAGTAAGACAAAGAGTAAAATATAACACCTAAATTTGAAAATTATATAACATTATAGAATACTTAATAAGACAAGTAAAAATGGCCCATATTTCCAAAGAAAAGAAAAATATGAGTTCTATGTACTTATAATACAACTGGATGATTTATATATATTTCTAATCTTTCTATATGAATTGTAGTATTATTGTAACTTACATTATACAAATAATTTGGCTGTAAAGCAAAGATTTAGTCAATGCTTAGCTTTACAACAGCCACTTAATTCTTTTTCTTCAAGTACTTACAGCTATTTTTTTCTTCTAGTTCTGTATCTTCATTTTTAATGGAATTATCTTTTAAAAATAGAAGTAGATACTTAAGGCAAAAACAAGCCAAACAATATAGGAATCTATAAATTAGAAATTAACTTTTGACTTCAATAACTTCCATTTTGTGGTGAGCCGAGATCATGCCAGTGCATTCCAGCCTGGGCAACAAAGCAAGACCTTGTCAAGAATTTCTTTTTATAATAATATTGATAAATAGTTGCATTTGCGTGTGTGTGTGTGACAGCATCTCACTTTGTCACCCAAGCTGGAGTACAGTGGCTTGATCATGGCTCACTGCAGCCTCAACCTTCTGGGCTCCAGGGATCCTCCTGCCTCAGCCTCCCAAGTAGGTGAGACTGCAGGCATGAAGTCCAGCTACTGTTTTTTATTTTTGTTTTTGTAGAGACAGGATCTTGCTTTGTTGCGCAGGCTGGTCTCCAACTCCTGGATGCAAGGAATCTTCCCACCTCTGCCTCCCAAAGTGCTGGCATTATAGGTGTCAGCTATTGCGTCCAGCACATTTTCTTCTTAAATGGGTTTTTATTTGCTTATTCATTTATTTAACAGAGAATGAACTTTAATAAGTTTGTGAGCATCTACCTTATCAGGGGCAAAATGAAATCGCTTTAGGTAGAATTTTCTTATGAAATGTCAACTTAAATTCAGCTTTTGTAAAGTTGACTTTAAAAAAAAAAACATGAGCAAACAACTTTTGTGTTTCCTCTGTCGTAAAAGGACATGGTAACACAGGTAAAATGATTTTTTAAGTCAGTTAATTGGCTTATAAATATTGTTTCTCGATAGTCTATTCCTAACCATAAGATTTGTGTTCACATGGTCTGTGTGTGTACGTATGTAAGTTTCCTGGAGCACGTTGGACTGCCTGCTCTAGAAGCTGTGGGATGGGCAGGTTCTCCAGGAGATAGAATGGTTAGGGAAAAATGGCATATGATTCATTCGGCAAGTCTAGGCTCCAGATCTATCACACCTGCCATTTTGTGATTTTTTTTCCTTACGATTTCTGGAGTCCACTTAATAAAGAGTTAGGAAAGAAAACATGTACCCCAGTACTCCCCGCATACCCGCCTCCAGAGAGGTTAATGATGAGTATTGGGTGTCTCAAGGTCTCCAAACTGATGCTTTAAACAAAACAGCCAAAATTCTGGCTAGATCATGAGAATCCACCTTGGATAGTAATTGTCCTAACTTGTTCAAGGTAACCACATGCTGACTTTTAAAAAAGTATCTTAAGGATTATTGTCCTGGGAGCCTATTTTTGGTCCTAATGTCTTTGAGGCTGTACATTCAGTTGGAGCTATCTAATGCTTACCTCTTTTAGATTGTGTCTACACTGAGTTTCCTGTTTGGATTAGAATCTGTATAGTTCTGGGAACAGCACCAAATCACATTTTGAGGCTTTAAGTGGAAAATATCAGCTCATGATACCCTTGGGCCTAAGCTTGTGTCTACAAATAGCTTCTTTTTGTGGCAACAAATTAGTTCTGGGGTTTATTTTATTCTGCATTATTTCCGATGTCTGCCTCACTGCCTGAATTTGCTGAGTGATGGTCAAGTCCTTCATTTATCTCATAAGTAGATCTGTCCCGGATTCATCTTGTGACCTTCCTGAGAAGTTGTTGAACTTAGACTCTACTCAGTGTTTAAAGCTCCCCTGTAGAGGGTTACATGGAAAGGTGCTGTAGAAAGCAGAAATATCCTTTTTGTAAATGGGGCTTTAACAAAACTTTTGTATGTTACTGGGAGGAAAAAATCTGACTTACTCATAAAGAAAGCATTTGACTATTTACTTATATAAGCATGTTGTTTTTTCACAGCTAAGGGGTGAGCAGATAATTTGCTGTGTGTGCAGTGACCATTCCGTGGCTCTCCTTCACCTTGAGGGAAAAAGTTGCCTCCTGCGTGCCCGGAAGCACCTTTTTCCTGTGAGGATGATAAAATGGCACCCCGTTGAGAATTTTTTAATTGTTGGATGTGCAGATGACTCAGTCTATATTTGGGAAATTGAAACAGGTAAATTGAAATTTTGCCCCTTTCATTCTTTATATATTTATGATGTACAAGCGTTTGACCAGATGGAAAGTTTCAGAGAAGACGCGGTGATGACCTCACTTGCTTTAACCTTTGTTTGGGTTGCATTTAATGGCTTCAGTTAAAGGCATGTGTGCAAAATAAAACACAGCGGCCTAAGTCAGATCCTGACCAACTGATGATTAGCTGACAGGGCAGTGCACAGGAATGAGCCGGATATTTCTGGAAGCTATAAATAAAAACATAAGTTATCTACTTTAATTATTAACAAGAGAGAAATTTAGTGTCCTACTGGTCTCAAATTATCATTAAATTCTGCTTTCTTCAGCATGCTCACCATCTCAGCAACATTTTGAGCTAATTGATGATCAGTAATAATGGAATATAATTAATTGTAAAACTCCAAAAAGTTGAGTCAGGAAAACTGAAAACTGAGTGGCTCAATTGAACTTTTGATATCATATCCTAGAGAATGTAGAGTTTGAACTTTAAAATAAAAAAAAAAAAACTACTACATAACTAAAGATTGAGAGTAATACATTCCAGAAAATGCTGGAATATATCAAATAAGGTGAGGTAATTAATGAATGTGAGTCAGGGGAGTTCGTTTGAGAGTACATTTCACTGAATCTATAGCATGATTTTTATTGATTAATCAGTGGTGGTTTTATGTTGGGTGTTATTAACAGACTGGGATAGTTTATGATATTATAGTTTAGAGCCATACTTCACCAAAATAATTGCTATTTTCTTTGCATTTGACTGTTGTGTGTAAGTGATGATGACTAATGTACTAGTGTTTAGAGGGTGCAACCTCATACTGCCTTACATTTGTAAATTGTTTTATAGCTTTGATGGACTTTCCTGCTCATTTTCCCCTTAGATTCTCACAGCTTCTGAGGTAGGTTGGAGAAGTATTATTCACTATTTTATTGATGAGGAATTTGCAGATGTGATACATAAATGTACAAGACTGTACAGCTAATAAATGGTGAACCAGTTTGAGGATCTTGCTTGTTCTTTGCACGATATACACAAAATTAGGAGAGTTTTGGAATTCTTGATTTGAGCAATACAGTTAAGTACAATAGATAAAATAGGCCCTAAAGCCTGGGCTTGCCTCCAGAGCCTGTTAATAGGACCTCGGATCATATTACACTGCTGCTTTGCTTGTCAATCTCCTCATCTGTGAAATGGGATAATAATACTGCCTTCCTGTCAGGATTAAATGAGCTAATACCTACAATGCTTGTAAACAGTACCTGCAGGTGGTTAGCCCTTAGTGATGGTTGACTATTGTTACTATCAACAAATGCAGCGAAGTCTTGACTTCTGCTTGTAAAATAAAGCCTGTAAATCACATATGCTTATTAATGTGCCCAATTGCATTTTTAATTGTGAACACTTGGTAACTAAACTTATTTTTCATGGGTGATAGAATCCAGCAAGAATAAATAAATACCTGGGCACCCCCGAGTGTTCATGGTCCCCTTTTCCCATCGGGACACCCTCAGTCTATGTAACTTTTTATTTATGTATTTTTTTGGCAGAGTGGGAAGTAAAGCAAAGCCAAACTGTTAGTACTTCTTGAGATTATATTTATTCCCATTCTGTATTTTAATTTTGTTATTTCTCTTATATACTCCCTCAAATACATAACCAAATTTTGAAGAACGTTTGAAAAATAGATACAAAGAAAAACAAATAATCCTATCCTACTAATTAATAAGTGCTATTAATATTTTGATCTACTTTCTGTCAGACATTTTTCTATGTCAATAAATAGATATTTACTGTATTTTAGTCTATATTTTATTTCAGTCACAGTCCTGGCAGGAAACTGAAGTCAACCCAGATGGGTCAAATGAAGAGACTTGAATGAAAGGACTGTTTATAGAGGTGTGGGCAGGGATTAGGGACCAGGCAAGGAACGGATGGTGAGGGTCCCCAGCACCCAGGCACTGGCAGCATCAGGAAGCTCTGGCCACCTCTAGGACTGAAACAAAAAGAGGAGAAAACATTGTTGCTGGGATCCAGTGAGAGTTGAAGCTGAGGAGGAGTGGTCACCCCATGAAGTCATAGAACAGAAGCAACTCCTGCCAGAGATGCAGGAGTCACATAGAGAGGGGAGGGTTGGAAGAAATTCTTTCTTCTTCTGCAGTCACCTCCATTAATTTAATCCACTGGAAGTGAGAGGGGAAGGGCATTCAGTTCTAGGCATCAGCCTCCCTGTGCACAAAGAAGGAAGGACACAGAGGGTAGGAAAGGATGGAGTGTGTTGTCACATGGACAATAATCGATACAGTTGTCATTATGGACATACTAGGCTTTAATTGAGGAATCTCCTATAGTTGGTTATTTATACTGTTTTCTATAAAAAAGTTTATTTTAGAATTTCCATATCAAACAATATGCACAGGTTTAGTGCCAAAGTAACCTACAGAATATAAGTTGTTCATCTTTTGGTTATCTGTATTAATAGTTTAAAAACAATCTCAACTCATCTTAAGATGAGCTTGTAATTGGTGATGATAGTATTAGTGATTCTACCCAGACCTTCACATTTGTGACGAACCTCTTCACTTCTTAAAGCACCATTCCATTGACCACCTCCTTTGAGCCTCACAACACCCTGTGAAGGTGGCTGGTGGCCCAACTTTCTGTATCACATTCATTTCTTTTGAGTAAGTTTATGTTGTTCCTTTATTCTTGTGTCTGGTGTTGCCTTTGTTGTGTTTTGCCTTTAATCTCTGCGATTTTAATTTTGGTTACAATGTAGTGAATTATGTTTTCTTTTCCAAGTCGGATTTCAGCTGGCTAAGATGCTTCCATCATGTTTACTGTCCTTGATTTCTGTTTTATTCTCTACTTGTAAAGGTTGAATGGTCTGAGATCCGGAAGTGTTTCCATTTAAATTTTCATAAAGCTAGGGGGAAAATACCAACTAAAGCCAAAACAGGCTGAAAACAGCTATTTGAAGGTGTGGAATATACTAGCTCATGGATGTGCCTGGCACACAAATGATGAATGAATGAGTGAACTAATTAATCCAAATGCTCTTGCCTCAGTAGATTGAGTATGAATGTTCACCTTAACATTGGCCAATTGTGGCTCTTAGATCCTGGCTGCCCAATTGTAAACAGGTTCTTAGCTTTCTGCTTCAAGTCTTCCTTAGGGTTTTGGAGTTCACGGGGCATGTCTCACCTCCTGAAGTGAAGGTCTGTGTATTTCGTGTTCCAGTCAATTTTTCCCGGGCCTTGGCCTTTTAGTTTTGCTATTCTCTCCATAGGGTTCACACTTAGTTCCACGTGAACAGACCTATTCCTACTTTCATTTCTCCAGCACTCTGCTTCTCTAACTACGTGAAGGAGGAATAAATTGACATAAAGGTATTTATCAGATCTTTCAACACTAGAGCAATTCCAGAGCCCACAGAGAGAAAATAGGAGGTGTTAGTGGGATAAGAGTTTTGAGGAAAGGGGACTAGAAAGAAAAGGCAGGAAAAGGGGCTTGAAGCCAAAAGTAATTAATTCTCAACTTATCAAAAGTCTGCCTTGGTGGGAGCTTGGGAAGTTTGGGGTATAGCGTAAGTCCCTGTGCCACCTTTCCTTGGTTATAGAGGACAGGATGTGAGGCCCCTTCCGTTTTTCACAAATACTTTATAACAGCCTGTTCTCACTTTACTTATGAGTCTCTTTGGCAGAATACACAAGCATATTCGAGAGTCATGTACCACTGTGCCTATTTCATCTTGGACTGATAAGGGGTGTTTCTTTCTGTGATAGGTGGCATAGTGAGATGGATGACAGGGTAAATTTTGGGATCGTAGGTTGGCACACTTATCTCTTGGAAGTGGCAAACAACTGAGGTAAAGAAATGTTTGTGTGACACTGAGGGCCCTCGTCCTCTGGCTAAAAATGTAATGTTGCCAGGTTAGGAGTGATGAGGGCATCTAGTTTTGCTTATTGATTTGCCGGATATCCCACGATGTATAGGCCTGATTAGGAAAGGAAAATATTGCAGATGTCATTTTGATTAATATTTGAGCTCCCACAGTGTATTTGGGACTGACAACTCTGGGCGGCTTGGTCGCCCTCATTGCTGTGAGACACAATAGGGGTAATAATGTATTACTGATTTTATTTTCCCTAAATTACATACCAGAAATAAATCTTAGCTCTGAGCTAATTATTCTTTTAAGAATTGAATTGAAAATAATTCTGAGTACTACTCTTTTCACCGTAGTGGATTTACATAGCAGATAATTTGTCTAATGAATTTCTTATACGTTATTAACGTAACTTTCTATTGAAGGTCTTCTGTTAAGTGTACAAGCTATGTTGGGAAATACGCCATATTAAGTAATTGCATTGTGTGTGTGTGTGTGTGGGACAATGAAATCTTGTTTGCTTAAAAATAATACTTTTTAAAAATATCTTAAGATGGATCAGAAACACTTTTTTTCTGTAGAGGGCTGGATAATAGATGTTTTCTGCTTTGTGGTCCATAGATCTTTGTTGCAATTACTGAACTCTCCTGTTGTAGCATAAGTGAAGCCATAGACACTACATAAAGGAGAGGGTGAGGCTGTGTTTCAATAAAATTTTACTTACAACAACAGGCAGCAGGCTGGATTTGGCCTGCATCTATAGTTTACAGGGCCCTGAGAATGATGGTTTTTTTTTTTAAAGACATTGATTTCATAATAACTCATTCTTAAAGCAGCAGAAAATGTTTAATCCATTAGACCTCACTGTAAGCAGGAGGGGCATAGTTATACCCGTTTTACCAGTGAGGAAATGGAACACAGAGAAGTTTTGTGAGTTTGAACATCCCCAGAGTAGGTGTTGGCACAGGCACTAGATTGTATGTCTCCTTCCATTCTGGTGTGTTCTTCACTTATTGTGCAATAGGAACATCTCTTGCAGATGGAGGTCACCTTTTGAGACTGTCAAGCAGGGAATTAGATAAGAACAGCTTTGCAAAGAAAGGAGATGGCTGCCAGGAAGCCTGCTACAAGATCTCCTAAAGGAGAGGGTCTCTGGCTGTCTTTCAGAGCTTGACTCTAAATTTACACGTAGTTCTAACGGCTCTGGTCATCTGATTTCTCAGATGACAGATTAGCCGCAGCAAATTACAAGCGGGGAGGCTGTTTGTGGCGGGCACTCTGATAGCAGAAGTGACAGCTGATGGGAAGGGAGGAGAAGCAAAAGCTATGTATCACTGCTCAGCGCTGTCTTTCTTGTGCTCATAGGAAGATATGTGCCAAAATATAAAAATGCTGAAATTGCTCCCGCTGTTCAGCAAGTTCCCACAGATCTCTGCACAGACCACGAGAAGCTGCCAGTCCACATCCCGTGACTCCTATTGGGGAACTGGGCTGGCTTCTTCCCAGATACTGCTGGGGCTCCAGGAAGAATATTTAAAAGTATTATATCCGTGGTGGATTCCGGACCTAAGGACATCTCCGAAGCAGCTTGGGGCTTGGGTTTAGGGGACTGAAGTCTTTGACCAATTAGTAGGTAGAAATCAGGGTCCAGGGGACTCTGTTTTTGTTCATTTCTTCCAGTTCCTGCTCAGGCATGGCATGAGCACCCAGCCTCTGATTATGGCATGGTTTCTATGGGAAAATACACTCCAAGTTTTAAAACAAACATTTTTTATGCAGAGCATTGAAACAAAACCTGTTCGTAAGAAATTAAGGAAGTAAGGAAGAAGATTCGTTTCAGAGTTATTTTCACCACAGGTGTTAAATTTTCTTTCTTTTTTGCCTTGCCAGCAGGAAGTCAAAACTTCCATGTTTTAATTTCTTTTTCTTATTAGAATTAGTAGTAGTTAGCTGGAAAATTATTCAATCCACAATACTGCGAAGTGGAGCATTTGTTCTTCCACGTTTTCAAAGTGCATAGGCTTAGAAATAACTAAATTAGAAAGTTTTTAAAAGAAAAAAGAAAAAGATAAAAGTATAAAGAAATGAGTTTTGTCAACCAATAGCTAATAGCTCATGTTTTTCAAAAATATTCAGTGTTTAATCTTGTCCTATAGATTTGAGTTTGCTTTAATAGTTTACAGTGAGGGGTATGTAGAATATGTGCAAGACACAGTTTTTCAGAAATATAGCCATGTTTGCCTCAGTAGACTAGAATTGTGTGGTTAAATTCCTACTTTGCCACACCAAAATATCATACAAGTTTACTACATGGAGAAGTAATTTGCCAGTTCACAGGTTTTTACTTGGTCACCTTCTTTTACGGTATACAACATCTAGTGTTCCCATACATATAAAATAACATTACAATTTACACTAGTGACCAACTATACCATTCTGAGAAACAATATTGCTTGGTTTTCTCCTCAAGGTCACCACTTTGTAGATATCAGGGCAAGGTTGTGTTGTGTTGACAGTCTCGTCAGCATAACCAGTATACGATTTTCATTATAGGTATGTTAAGGGTAGGTTTGGGGTATGCCGCATCCTGCAGGTAATAGTCTCTCTAGTATGTCATTTTCTCGAAGCCACGTTATTTTGTTGTGGTAGATTACAGATGGAACCCTCTTGGGATGATTGGTTTTAGAAAAGAAAAATAGGATACATTAAAGTATAGGGTGGGATTTTTCCTGTATCACCTTTTCCAGACCTCTTTCTTCTTTATTATAATAATTACTGATGTTATTACTCAACATATATTTTTAGTTTACTGACCATTTTTTGAATCTTTGTTTCTGTCTCCTTTGCCCTAGTTATCACAGTTCCACTGCAATTTGTGATTTTGGTTCATGCAATATTGTACATGTGCACGTTTGCATGTGTATGCACGTGCTTTTGTATATGAACTTTGCAGTTTAGCTACAAAATATTTACACAGTTGTCAGAATCTGATCTCTTAAGTAGGTGACAATGTCCAGAGGAGTTATGTACATGAGCCCTGGGAGTCAGCTTGCCTGGGTTTGAATTCTTGTTCTACTCTTTTTATTCTATATTACATAAATCAAGTTTGAACTCCTCAAAACACCGTCTCTTAATGGCAGCGAGGGCTGAATAAACATGATCTATTATTTATTATAAATCCTTCATGAATTACAGTACTAGTGTGTGCTAAGGATTCATTATTCCTGACTCCTTAGCTCCTTCTCTCCATTCTAGTTGTGCTCAATAATTATTTCCTGTTCTGGTGAAATGCATACCACTGTGAAGGACACTAGAATTATCGCATATGGTTTCCTTCCTTAAAGAGCTTTCAGTGTAATCGGGGAAAACTTGTACCTCTGAAACAATTTTAAAAAATATAAAGCAACATATAAGAATGTGGCATATGGAATATACTAAAGTATCCAAATGTACCGGTAAGTTTTCCTGTGGGGAGTTTTACAACTTGTTCCCATAGCACAATGCACTTCCCCTCTCATACTTACACTTCTGGGGTTAACATCTGTCTTTCTCACTAATCTGAAAACATCTTGAGGGCAAGAATTCTGCCTGTGTGGTTCACTGTTCTATTTCTAGAAGCTGATATGGCACCTGACACATAGGAAGAACTCAACAAATATTTATTGAATGAAAAAATATTTAGCTTCCATGAGCACAAGTAATGCCATGTGATTAATTATTCACCTTTAATCTGTCAAACTAATACTATTCCCTAATGTTCAAAGACAAGATTTTTCCACTATTAACATGTGCAGTCTTTGGCAAATCCCTAAATTGATCAGAGACCTAGTTTCTTCATGGTAATAGTGAAGATACTTAACACACAATGTTTGCAGAAAAGATGTATGAAGTTACTGTATGTGGAATACTGGCTTTATTTTTGTTAAATATCTATCTATCTATCTATCTATCTATCTATCTATCTATCTGTTTTGTTAAATATCTATCTATCTATCTGTCTGTCTGTCTGTCTGTCTGTCTATCTAACATGTTTGCTGTAATAAAAAAGAAAACTGAGCAATGAAAGAAAAAAAAGATGAAGTTTACAAAACTTAAAAACTTTTGTGTATCAAAGGTCATTTTCAGGAATGTGAAAAGACAGTCTACAGAATGGGAAAAGTAATTTGCAAATTAAACATCTGTTAATGGTCTAATACCCAGAACATATAAGGAACTCTTATGGCACAGCAACAAAAGACAAGTCACTCAATTCTGCAAAGGACATAGGGTTGGACAAGGTGGCTTATGCCTGTAATTTCAGTGCTTTGAGAGGCTAAGGTGGGAGGATCACTTGAGTCCAGGAGTTTGAGACAAGATTGGGCATCATAGTGAGATCCATCTCTACAAAAAATTTAAAAAATTAGCCAGGCACAGTGGTATGTGCCAGTAGTCCTAGCTATTCTGGAGGTCGAGGTAGGAGGATCACTGGAGCCGGGCAGGTTGTGGCTGTAGTGAGCTGTAATCATGCCACTGTGCTCCAGCCTGGGTGGCAGAATGAGATCCTATAAAGGTTATCAACATCATTATTCTTCAGAGAAATGCAAATCAAAATTATAATGAAATGCCATTTCACATTCACTAGAGTACTTATAATTTAAAAAGTGGAAAACAAAGAGTATTAGCAAAAATGGGGAAAATAGGAACCCTTGTACATTGCTGGTGGGAATATAAAATGGTACCACCACTTTTGAAAACTGCATGACATTTCCTCAAAAAGTTAAAAATAGAATTACGAAGTGACCTAGCAATTCCACTCCTAGGTATATACCTAAAGGAAATAAAAACATACCCACACAGAAACTTGTATATAAATGTTTACAGTAGAATTATTTATAATGGCCAAAGTACAGAAACAACCTAAATGTCCATCAGTGGAGGAATCTCCATAGACTAATCTTCTGTTAGTCTAACAAATCATAATATACACATACAATGAAGTGTTACTCAACCATCGAAATGAATGAAGTACTGATTCATGCTTTAACTTGGATGAACCTTGAAAACATGCTAAGTGAAAGAAATCAGACATACACAAAAATGCACATATTGTATGATTCTTTTTATATGAAATATCCAAAAAGGGCAAATCCATAAAAACAGAAAGCAGATTGGTGGTTGTCAGGAGATGCAGTTGTGAGAGGGTGGAGAATGGGGAGTGATTACTTAATGGTATGGGGTATTCCTTCAGGAAGATGAAAATGTTTTGAAACTAGAGAGATGGTGGTTATACAACATTGTCAATGCACTCAATGCCACTGAATTGGGTAGTTAATGTATGTTATGTCAATGTTACCTCAGTTAAAAAAAAAAACAACATACAGGAAGTATAAAGGCAATTCTTAAAAGTAGTAGAATCTCAACATTTGCAGAAAATGATTGTTAAAAGTTGGTCTATTATACTTTCAATGTTTTCTTTCTTTTATATATTAACATATGCAAAGATATGCTCATATTTATTTTCATATTGTGATTTTAAGATTTTGCTGATTTAAAAAATTAATTGATATCCTTTATAATCATATTTATTTTATTTACAAATGTTAAATCACTACTGGGAAAAAAGGGTTCATTGACATCCCCAGATTGTTGAAGGAGTTCATGGTGTAAAAAAGTTAAGAACTCCTGTTAGTCTAAGAGATTTTGAATTACTCGATTGGTAGCAGTACAGTGGGAAGTAATAAGTCAAAATCTGCTATTTTATTTGTCAGGCTGTCTTATTTGCCGTCCATATACTTTTTTTAAAAAATCAGAGCATATATATATGATAGATAGATAGATAGATAGATAGATAGATAGATAGATCATTGATTAGGTTCCTTCTTCCTCTTTCTCTCCTGCATAGTTCTTACTCGAGTAATTACAAATTAATATATCTTAATATTCACTGTATTGTGTGTGTGCGTGTGTTTAAAATCTATTTTCTATGGGGAAATAGATACATGTAAAATACATAATGTAATGTAAGAGAAAGAGCAATTTATAGTAGCCAAAGACAGTTGTTTCCTATTCAGTTGAATCCTATTCAGTTAGTGTAAAAATGAAAGTAAATTTTATGTCGAGAAGATACTATCCTTATTTTTTAAAATTTTGTATTGATACATAATATTTTACATATTTATGGGGTACATATGATATTTTCTTATCTGCTGGTATGTGTAATGATCAGGTTAGGGTATTTGGGGTTTCCACCACCTTGAGTATTTATCATTTCTATGTGTTGGGGACAATCAGGTTATCTCTTCTAGCTACTATGAAATTTGTAATACATTGCGGTTAACTCTAGTCACCCTTTTCTGATGCCGAACATCAGAACTTATGCCTTCTAAGTATGTGTATATACCCTGATGTGGTTTGGCTCTGTGTCCCCACCCAAATTTCATCTCAAATTGTAATCTCCATGTGTTGAGGGAAGGGAGGGACCTGTTGGAACGTGGTTGGATCATGGGGGCAGTTTCCCCCATACTGTTCTCATGATACTGAGGGAGTTCTCACAAGAGCTGATGATTTTAACAGTGTTTGGAAGTTGCCCCTTTACGCTTCTCTCCTACCACTGTGTAAGGCATCCCTTGTTTCCCCTTCACCTTTTGCCATAACTGTAAGTTTCCTGAGGCTTCCACAGTCATAAAGAAATGTGAGTCAATTAAACCTCTTTCTTCCATAAACTATCCGTCTCTGTTATTTCTTTATAGCAGTGTGAAAATAGACTAATACAGAGAACTGGTACAAGTAGAGTGGAGTACTGCTATAAAGATAACCTGAAAATAAGAAAGCAACTTTGGAACTGAATACCAAGCAGAAGTTGGAACAGTTTACAGGGCTCAGAAGAAGACAGGAAGATATGTTGGGAACTGGAATAAAGGTGACTCTTGTTAGCCTTTAGCAAAGAGTCTGGCAGTATTTTCCCCGTGCCCTAGAGATATGTGGAACTTGAAATTTGAGAGAGACTATTTAGGGTATCTGGTGGAAGAAATTTTTAAGCAGCAAAGCATTCAAGAGGTGACCTGGATTATTCTGCAAACGTTCAGTTTTATGCGTCCATGAAGAGATGGTGGGGAAAAAAATCAGAGCAAATATACAGTAATAAGAAAGAGTTTGACCTTACTATGAACCAAACTAAATCAAACAACTATTACTGCATCACTGAAGAGAGGCATATAAGTCTCACTGTATATATATTTTTTATTTCAATGTAGAGACAAGACCCAGTGGACGTCTTTACATGCATGTGCATGCACAGACATGTGAGTACGTGCTCCCACCCCGCAGGCCCACCACAGTCATCATCTTTCATTCCATCTGGTGAATATGGATCTCTAATCTGGTGAAATTATGTAATTGTTAACTTGATCTTACAGTTTTACAAACTTTTCAAAGTAAAGACATTCCAAGGATGAAGTAGTAAAATGGTCTGCATGGAGTGGTTTCTGATATGCTTTGTAAAATTCAGGTATCACATTGAAAGGCTGTCAACAAAACAAGCACATATAATTTTTTCCCCAAATTTAGAGTTTTTGTCAGTCTTTGTCAGTTACAAACATTGGAAGAATTACCTACATTTTATTACAAGATTATACTTTATATAAACATATTTCTATATTGTTTTTAGGTATCCATGACTTATTTCAAAAGTTCTACATCATTTGATTCACTTTTTTTCAAGTGACCCACACACAGGTATTTGTTTGTGTGTGTGCATTTTAATTGAGATATTATTCAACTCCACCTTTTTCTGGTTCTCCTGGCATCCTAATATACATTAGGCATATTATTGTGGTATTTGCAGGATGTCTTCAGAACATTTTGTATGCTCAGAAACAAATAGGAAAATCAATACAATCTCATTCTAATGATAAAAATAAATATTGTCTGCTCTTAAAATTACTTTCACCAATTAAGTCCCACCCTTTGCTGCCTTTATTGTTTCCTTTGGCAGTTGCTATCTTCCTGGGTTTTCCTTTAGTAAAGAGAATACTGGCTGTAATCAGGTTTAGCGATTCCTGTGGTCTGATTACACTTTTGGATTGAGTTCTGGCTGAGTAGTTTGTTATGTATCTGGTATCTGCATTTAACGTTTATGGGGGCTTCACCTACAACAGTAGAAAAAGAAACACATCAGGATGACTGCTCTTTGGCTCCTCCCTTAACTAGGTCCTTTTTGCAAGCATTTTATATGACACTTGGAACGTTAGTGGGTTTCACAGCTGCAACGTTCAGTGGAAATAAACCCAAAGGAACCATCTGCCCTCCCCACGCTGCCTTTTTTCAATTCCCTAGCAACTTCCCAGTAGCCAGCTGCCACAGAAACAATTGGAAACGCAAGACTCAGTGGACTGTAATGATTGTTATTCTCTGGGAAAGTAGCTTCTCTGATTTGGCTGAGAGATAAAGGATACCGGATGCACTTGATTCATCTGACTGTATCAATAATATCCAACTCCTACCATTTACTTACCTGTTAGGATTTTATGGGAAGAGTCTTTTGTGTTTCTAGGGATGAACCAGATGAAAACAACTTCAAAGGTCAAGTCCTTGGCTTGGGAGTGGCAAGCGGAGAATTCAACTCAGGGAATGTCAGACTTTATCTTCTGTGCTGCAAATAACGTTGCCTGCTAATCTCAGCCTTGTCAGTGCATCCCAGGCATAGATTGGCCCACCACTTTCCCCAGTCCTTTTCACATTTGAGGGAAGCAGGTTCCATTCCACTTAGGCCCATGTGCCGAGAAGACAAAGGACTTGTGTCAGCCCTTGGAGCGTCTGAGTACCCAGCACTCCACTGAAGGGCACACAGTGTCATCTTACAGTTCATCAGCTGAGCAGATCGCAAGTTGTTTTCGGAAATTTAGTAAATGAATTGTACTTTCTGCTAATAAAAAAATTTAGAAAATGTATGGGGTTGAGGTTCTAGAAAGATAACTAAAATAAGAAGATTTGATAAAAACAATTGACTTTAACCCACAATTTGCCCTGCAGGTTAACTTTCTTTGGTCACCACATTTTTCTTACTTCTAGAAGTATCAACCATAAGTCAAGTTTGAAAATTACAGTTACATGTTCCTTATTAGAGGTCTTTCATTTAAAAAAAAAGAACTTCTCTCCTTTTCTTACAACCATGATAGTTTTCTTAAGCTTTGTCTGTTAGCAAAGTTATCTCCCATCAATAATTGTGTAAAGAAACTTGTGCTTCTTTTAAACACTGAATTTAACAGAATTGTTAGTACATTATGATCTAATCATAGAGGGCATAGACAAAACAATCAGCCAAGCTTGGAGTTGGAATTGCATGACTAAGCATACTTGTATAGATATAAATAGGAGCTAAATGCATGAGTTAATATCCTATATTGTAGGAAACTGAGCATTCTATTAACCCATCTTATCTCAGAGAATATGTCTGGTTAGTTCTGGCCACCTCACTACCATGGATATAGCCTATATTTTCTTAGCCAAAATTTATAAATCTAAAAATCTCTGAAAATAAAAGTTTTTAATGGTTCGTGGTAAAGCAACATAACCAAAATTTAAATTGTATAAGGTTATTTATTTCACTAAGTATAAGTATTCTTCCTTTTCTTGCTTTTTTTTTTTTTTTGGCTGCAGATATATAGCATGTTTGATTACTGATTACTGTCTGCTCTCTTAGACCTTGCTCCAGTTATTATATAATATGCATATGTGCATTATTTTATCCCTCCAAAATCTGAAAAATTGTGAATTCTAAATTCATATGGTCTCAAATGTTTTGGATAAGGACTTGTGGGCTGCTATTATTTTTCTCTGAGATTCTTCCTAAAGTAACTGGTGGTTTCCTACAAAATGCCATCTCTACTCTGTATCTTTGCCTCCCATTGATTTAATACAGTTTAATCTGGCCTTTGCCACACTTTTTCCATTGGAACTCTTCTTTCTATACCTCACTGCCAAGTTGAGTTGCCATGCTCTGGGTCACAGGTACTTGTCTGCAGTCACTCTGCCATCAATGTCCTTCTTTCCTCCCTCTCTCCATCCTCAGCCTCATATGACACTGCCTTCTCCTGATGGCCAATGGTCCCTCTTTCTCAGACTGCCCTACTTCTACATGCTTTCTGTATATTATTCTTTGGTTTTATTCTCAGAATTTTCTTTTTCTTTGTATTTTCTTTGGGCTATCTTATTAACACAGATGCTTTTTTATTATGATGATTGTGGTAAAATGTAAACAAAGATGTGGGATTTTTACATAACATAGAATTTACCATTTTAAGCTTTTTGAAGGGTACAATTCAGTGGCATTAAGTATACTCACATTGTTGTGCAGCCATCACCACCATCCATCTCCACAACTTTTTCAACTTATTTAATGAAACTCCATACCCACGGAATGGTAATGCCCCATTTGTCCTTTTCCCCAATCCCCTGGCAACTGCTATTCTACTTTCTGTTTCTATGAATTGACCTGCTCTGGATTGGGTGTATCATATAAGTGGAATCATGCAATATTTGTTCTTTTGTGACTGGCTTATTTCACTTAGCATGATGTCTTCAAGGTTCATCCATTTTGTAGCATGTGTTAGAATTTCCTTTTTAAAGGCTGACCGATACTCCATTTTAGGTGTATACAACATTTTATTCATTCATTCATTATTTGATGGGTTGCTTCCATCTTCTGGCTGTTGTGAATAATGCTGCTGTGGACATGGGTATACAAATATCTATTCATGTCCTTGTTTTTAATTACTTTTGGTACATACCCAGAAGTCAACACAGGTGCTTTTGACCATGATCTATACATTATGGGAGGTGGGGGATAGAACCTTGTGGCATAGGATAAGCAGCCACACATACTGGGGTCTTTACCAGACAGGGGACCGCAAAAGGGAGGAAGAGCAAGTTGTTCTCTAATTCAGAGTGGGGTAGGACAAAGTCTGATGCCAGAAAGTCTCTGTTCTGTAAGACTCCCTCTATAGTAGAGATAAAGTATATGCACCTGTATACAAAACACCTAGAGGAAGAGGCAGCATAGATTATAAGCTACAGAAATAAGGATGATAGTGAGAAGGGATAGGGTGGAATGCTGTGGGAAAAGAAGAAGAGAAAGGAAATGGTTCTATAGAATTAAGAACCCACCAAAGACCACTGGCTATATAGGGAACCTGTGTAGCCGTTCCATGGAAGTCTTAATCGTACCTGTTTCTTAGCCCCAATACTATCAGTAATGTCTAGTGATGAAGTCAGATTATTTGAAAGATAAACTATTGCTACATTTATTTTGTAAGCCTACAGTAAAACATAAAATTATACATTTTCAGAGGTGGCAAAATTAAAAAATAAAATATTTTAAGGGCAGATGGGTTGGGATCTTTCTAATCTTTTACATGAACTATTGAAAAATTTCCTGATTGTCTTGCCAATGAAGGTCTTTCTTCAATTCTCTTCTCTGTATTGCCAACCAAACATTCCCTACTTTAAATCTATCCCTAAACTTGCCAGTCTCCATGGTCTCTGGTGGAAATGTAACTCCACCACATAGCATTATGGCCCTTCCTGTCTTTTTAGTTAAAATACTTTCCCTAATCACCCTCCCAACCACAGGACACACTAATACCCTGTCACATATTCTTCCTGAACCTCCATTTCTTTGCACTTTACTGGATTGTTGTAAAAATTAAATGGCACTTAAAAATACTCAATTAGTGGTAGATAATGGCAATTTTGATGATGATCATGATGATGATGATAATTAAAGAAGAGAAGGATGAGAAAACAATATTTTATCTCTTACATGTGCTTCTGTGTTAGTCTGTTCTCATACTGCTAATAAAGACATACCTGAGATCTAAGAAAAGAGGTTTACTCGACTCACACATTTCCACGTGGCTGGGGAGGTCTCACAATCATGGCGGAAGGCAAATGAGGAGCAAAGTCTTGTCCTCCATGGCAGCCAAAGAGAGTGTGTGTAAGGGAACTCCACTTTATAAAACCACCAGACTATTCACTATCATGAGAACAGCACAGGAAAAACCTGACCCCATGATTCAGTTACCTCCCACTGGGTCCCTCCCAGTACACGTAGAATTATGAGAGCTAAAATGTGAGATCTGGGTGGGGGCATAGCCAAACCATACCAGCTTGCTTTGGAAATAGAGTGCTTTGGAAGGAACTTTTTGATGTGGTATATGATTGTGGAATCACCAGCTATTTAGAAAATATCTGAATGGCTTATAGTACTTAGGGTGTAAGAAAGAAGAAGGAGTTATAAAAAAGTATGAAATGTCTAACTAGCCATCACACTTATGTATTTTTACGCATTTAGTTTTACATTATGTTTAAGAAGCAAGAATTTCACATATAATGTAGTAAAGAATGACTGAAATATTTGAAGTCTAAATCTGTTGTTCTGAATAAAAGTACCACCAGAAGCCCTGGTGATGTTAATTTCCTATTGTGCGTAACAAATGAACACAAACTGAGCAGCTTAAAACAACACCTATTTATTGTCTCACAGTTCTGTAAATTGAAAGTCCAGGCAAACTCAACCAGCTTCTCTACTTAGGATCTCATGAGGCAAAATAAATATGTCAGCCAACAGGGCTCTCATCTAGAGGCTCTGGGGAACAATTCATTTTCAAACTAATTCAGGTCCTTGCCAGAATTTAGTTCTTTTCACTTATAGGTCTGAGGTCCTTGCTGGCTGTGGCCAGGTGTTGCGTTCAGCTCCTAAAGGTCACTTCCTGATCTTTTTTTTTTTTTTTTTTTTTTTTTTTTTTTTGAGACGGAGTCTCGCTCTGTCGCCCAGGCTGGAGTGCAGTGGCGCAATCTCAGCTCACTGCAAGCTCCGCCTCCCGGGTTCACGCCATTCTCCTGCCTCAGCCTCCCGAATAGCTGGGACTACAGGCACCCGCCACTGCGCCCGGCTAATTTTTTCTATTTTTAGTAGAGACGGGGTTTCACCGTGGTCTCGATCTCCTGACCTTGTGATCCGCCCGCCTCGGCCTCCCAAAGTGCTGGGATTACAGGCGTGAGCCACCGCGCCCGGCCCCACTTCCTGATCTTTATTCATGGCCTCCTCCCACTTCCAAGCTAGCAATGGCACATCAAATACTTCCAGTGCTTTAAATCTCAACTTCCTCTTGTTTGAGTGGCTGGAGAGAACTTTCTGCATTCAAAGCGCTCATCTAATTAGGCCTGGTCTATTTGAATAATCTCCTTATTATAAGGACAACTGAGTAGAAACCTTAATTACATGTGCAAAGTTCCTTTTGCCCTTTAGTAATCACTGGAGGGCTATCCCATCATATTCAAAGGGGAGGGAATCACATAAGGATGACTGTCACTGGGGATTATTAGTAGAAGTCTTCCTGTTACACTGGTGGTCAGGTAGGACAGTCCTATCTTTCTGGAAGTCCTCACTGGTGAGTGAGTCTATAGAAAGGAAGTGTGAAGAGATGAGAGAGCCTTTTGAGATCACTAGCTGAGGTAATATGGTATTGAATTTTACAAGTGGCACTGGGGAGCCAGGACTATAGTGAGGGTACCCTGAGCCTTGGTGCTTTCAAAACAAATCCTGACATGCCTGCTGGAGCATTAGTCACCCATTATTTGCCTAAGGCAAACCACTGCCATGTCCCAAGGGAAAACTGATTGTGGTTAAAATGTTTTTATACTCCCATCTCTACTATATCCTTCCTCTCCAAAAAAAATAACCAAAACAACTCTCAAAGGACCTCACCCCTTACCCAGCACTTTATTCAGGAGACCATACCCCAATTTGTACTTTCCCAATACTCTTCCTCTTTCCAGGAAAAATTCCAGATCAACTCAAGAAGATACTGATCTGATTAAATTAATTGACACCACAAGCGTATAAATGACAGACTCAAATCTCTTCAAGGATATTATATCCAATAAGTAACTTGACCTACAGTTAAGAGCATGAGGGACAAAATCTACTTTTGAAATATTTTAAAATGTAAAAATAACATGCCTAGTATAATAAATTTAAACAATGCAATGGGATGAATGAAATTTTGAAATACTCAGAAGCAGTATAATTTTATAGTTTTTTATATAATAGATCATCGTAGAATTAATTAAATATATTATTCATGTTATACTTAAGAAACACTTGACCGTGAATATCTACCTCTTAATTTGGTTGTAAATTGTATTTAGTCTTAGAGTGAGGTTAAAAATTAAAATTGAGTCTTTTTTTTTTTTTTTTTTTTTTGAGATGCAGTGTTGCTCTGTCGCCAGGCTGGAGTGCAGTGGTGCAATTTCAGCTCAGTGCAACCTCCGCCTCCCAGGTTCCAGCAGTTCCCCTGCCTCAGCCTCCTGAGTAGTTGGGACTGGGTAATTTACAAATTACCCAGGTTTGTGCCACCACGCCCAGCTAATTTTTTGTATGTTAGTAGAGACGGGGTTTTACCATGTTGGCCAGGATGGTCTCAATCTCAGGCCCTCATTATGTGCCTGCCTTATCCTCCCAAAGTCATAGTAAATGTTATGCTGCTAGCACATGTTTAAGAAGAGGAAATTTTTAATAAGTAGATACCTTGTCAAGAAAACCCTAGTTTAAAATGTGTCGAAAATTAATGCATTCTTTGCTATCTTTATACATCTCAGCAACTCTAAACCTCCATGTGTTTCCATTCTTTCTGTTTCTTTCAGTTGTCCCCCACCACACCTCTTTATTCCATTTTTCTGGAGGTCAGTGGTCAGAATTAGACGTGAGGGCTGAGTGTGGCCCAGCTGACGAATCCCAGCGTTGCTGTGAATGTGCTGGAGGCTGTGGCAGAGTTGGGGTTAAGGTTGTGGTGGTTAGAGACTGTTTAAAAATGTATCCTATATACCCTGAAGGCATAGAAGGTTGATGTGAAGCCAATCTAAGTTTGTTATCATATTAGGGCCTCTATATAGTACAAAATGAGCCAAGTCTTTGACAGTCTATTTTATAGCTGAATTTATTATAGCAACTCCATTTAGGAATGAAGGTAGGTGCCTTTATCCCTAATGTAATGTTTTAAGACTCATTCTCTTTCCCCACCCTTCCATTATTTTCTAGTTAGCTAAATTTCATACCTTCAGGGCGCCTGTGTGTGGTGAGAACCGCTGTCAGTTATACATTTCCTGGACTCAGATGCAGTAACTGTGAAATGGTTTTGTTAGGAAGGAGGCACGAGGTCGATCTCCATACATGTTTCTGAGCAAGGCAATGAACTTCATGAGTAACTGAAGACAAACGATACATTGTGCGACAGACTCGATGGTCAAATATTTTGATTTGTGGAATTTGATTATAACTGTCAGCGATTTTGTTGAAACCTGACTTTTATGAATTTGATTATCAAATTTGGTAGTGAGGTCATTTTTTAAAACTTACTCTGTTTCAGAGAGAGTCACTTTGAAATATTGTGCTCTTAATCACTTGCCCAGTATCATAATGGATTCAGTTAGAAAATGCCTACCCGATATGGAAAAGAACTAATTCTGTAATGTATCCACTCACGTGTTCTTGCTATTAAGCTTTGTTCATTTAAATACAATTATTTGCTAAATAATTCGTATCCTATTATGTGATTAGTGATGAATATATATGCCTTTTTTTTTTTTTTCTTGAAATGGAGTTTCACTCTTGTTGCCCAAGCTGGAGTACAATGACACAATCTCATGTCACTGAAACCTCCGCCTCCGAGGTTCAAGGGATTCTCCTGTCTCAGCCTCCTGACTAGCTGGGATTACAGGTGTGTGCCACCACGCCTGGCTAATGTTTTGTATTTTTAGTAAAGATGGGGTTTTACAGTGTTAGCCAGGCTGGTCTTGAACTCCTACCTCAGGTGATCCACCCACCTTGTCCTCCCAAAGTGCTGGGATTACAGGCGTGAGCCACTGCGCCTAGCCCTATATGCTTTTTTCACAATGAAATATATATGCTTTTTCCACAATCCAATAATAAACAGAATATTTAATTTAAAATGTGTTCCTTTTCTATGAAACAGATTTGTTTGAGATTCGTTGGTTTACAATATATGTGCTTTGGATGGTCTGGGAGAATTTTGTTTCTGTAGAAATGCTGTTTCTACAATGTTCTTCTTTGGAAACACACCATAAGTTATAATAAGGCAATTAGTCTCAAATGTATTTATGTATAATTTTAACATAAAGAAAATGTTTCTGTACAACATGACAAAGTGTTAATCCATCTGGGTGATGTTGTTTAGTCTTAATTTCTTCTTGATCATTTGCAGATGGATTCATCAAATGATTATGATTTCTTTTTAAATTATTTCTCTCCCTTTGAGGATAATAGCTATTCTTTTTTTTTTTTTTTTTTTTTCAGAGACGTAGTTTACCTAGTTAATTTGTAGGAGGAAGTATGTAATTTAAAGCTATCCATAAATTGATAGTAGGCTAGGATACTTGGATACTTTTGGTTTTTTTGGAAAGTAAATGTCAATGGGAGTTTGAAAAAAGTTTCTTTTCTTTTCTTTTCTTTTCTTTTTTTGAGACAGTCTCATTCTGTCACCCAGGCTGGAGTGCAGTGGCATGATCATGTCTCACTGCAGCCTTGACATCCCAGGTTCAAGCAACTTTCCCACCTCAGCCCCCTGAGTAGCAGAGACTACAGGTGTATGCCACCACACCCAGTTATTTTTTGTAGAAATGGGGTTTCGCCATGTTACCCAAGCTGGTCTTGAGCTCCTAAGCCCAAGGGATTAGTCCGCCTCAATCTCCCAAAGTGCTGGGATTACAGGAGTGAGCCACCACTCCCAGCCAAAATAAAATATTTAAGTAGAAGACAGCAAATAATAAAAATACGCACAAATTTCAAGGAACATAAAATCAAGGAAACAACTTCTGACTGTTTGGAAGGGAATTGAAGTGTAGAATGTGATGGCTCCTTCTTCTCCTTCTTTAGGTAGATGTTTAGATCTTTTTCATCATTGGGGCAGATGTATAGAAGTGTGCTCTTTACTCTGTGCCTTGCTCTTCTACTGCAATTGAAGGCCGCATCCTTCACTCTCCACGTCGTGCTTTAAGACAGCCTGATACTGCAAGATCAGATCTCATAACCGCTACATCACAAAGTGATTATTTGTGCTATTTAAGAACAAAACAAAAAAACTGTAGATGCCTATAAATTTGACAATCCTAATGGGTTTACAAGAGGGCTGTGTTTTGGCAACATACCGATTTACAGCAGTTTCAGAATCTTCCTTCTTTCTTGTGCAGAAACTGCTAATGGACCGTATGCTCATCTCCTGAAATAGCTCACTCCAAATTCACTTGGAGATGGCATTTTTTAAATTGGCATTGAATGCTCACCTATCTGCTGCTAATGCTTAAGCCTTTGTGTCTGCTCTGATCTCTACCTGGAACTCTACATACTGTCTTTTTGGGCCTCCTTAAACTTGGCCTTTACCGTAATAGAAACATCTCTGCCCCATTCTTATTAGGGCCCCTGTTAGGTAGGAAGTAGTAGAAGTAAAGTCAATGTTATCAGAAAGTGGTGTTTATTGTAAGGATTCAGGGGTGTATTTCAGACACTTTAGGGGCACTATTCCTTAGGAAGGAACTAGAAACAAAACTGGAAAGTTGTAAGTGCTCTCTCTCTCTCTCGCTCTCTCCCTCCCTCTTTCTCCTTCTACCCATCCCTCCTCTCCCTCTTCCCTTTTTTCTCTCTCTTTTCCTTTCCCCTTTCTTCCTTCTGCTTTTCTGCCTCTCTCTGTGCATTTTCTTATTTTTCCCGCATCTTTAGACCAGCATCTTCTGCTCTGTAGTCCATGAAGCAAGAAATGGCTAGTTCACAGGTCAAGACAACATGTCACATTCAGAAACTGACTCGCTGTCTCCAATTACAAGTTCTTGTGCCATCAGGAGTGACCTGGCAACGTAGCTGAAAGCTGGGACAGGCCTCAGGCTTGTGAATGGCACTGTTTGCAGTGTTGGCCTCTCCTGGGCTCTAGGGTCTAAGTTTATAGTGCATATTTCTGGCATTAAATCTTGTCACACTGAGACCCTAGTATGCTCTGATGCTTTACAGCCACCTCTTTTCACTGCCTCAGGGAAAGGATAAAATTATTTAATTTCTTCAGTGAATATTTAAAAAGAACTGCTTTGTACCAAGCTCATGGAACACATACTTGCCAAAAAGAGTTTAGTATCTGGTGGGGAAGCAAGCAAATAAAGGACACCAATTACAAAAGTGGTAAGTGCTGTAAAGTGAAGAAGCTGAGATAGAAAAACAGTACAAGATACAGGAATCTATTTTAGAAAGGCTTCTCTGAGGAGGTGAGATTTTAAGCTAATACCTGAAGGATGTGCTAGAGCTAGCAGGAAAAAAATTGTTTGTTTTCAACAAAAGAAAAAGAAAAATCTAATTTGTGAATAAGGGGAGGCTGACGTGGGAGAAAGCAGAGCAGGGGTGAGAATGTGACTTCTTGGTCAAGGAGTTTAGATTTCATCCCAAGTGCAGCGCCAGTTTAAAAAAAAAAATCATTAGCAGGTTGTTGATGTCATATAATCTATTAAGAAGTATTATCTAGCCTTTAATTTATGCCAGACCCCATTCTGGTGTACGGAAGAGGATTAAAAAATAAGTCAAATATATAATCCTACTCTGAGTTTGATTATAACGTAGCCTGCAAGGAAAGGCTGATTGAGGAGGTTCAAGTTTCAGGTAGGAAGCCCTGGGGGCCCAAGCTGGCCATATGCCCAGTGACCTCAGGCGTAGGTGTCAGGCAGACTCTAGTGCTTGGGGGCCGAAGAGGTTTGTTAATCAGCTCACCAGCAGCTGAGTGAGGACCTCTGTCATGTGACAGAGAGGGCTGTCATATAGCACAGCATTCACTGTGTGCTGAAACCTCTAAGCCCTTCTTATATCTACTCAATTTAATCCTCAAGTAACTCAATGAGGTAGGGATTATCATTATCCCCATTTTACAGATGAAGATATTGAGGCACAGAGATGTAAAGTAACTTGCCGAAGGCCACACAGCCATCCAAGGTAAATTAAGGATTTAACTACAGGACAGTCTGATGCCAGAGTCTGCTCCTAAACACCATGCTGTGATGATGTGTCCTTGTTGTCTGCCTGGACAGATAGGAAGAACATGGGCAGGGTTGTGCATGGGGTCATAGAGAAAGCTCTGGTTTTAAACGTAGTTGATTAAGTACGCTGTGGTGTATGTTGAATTGACAGGGAAAGCAGTGTGTACAAGTGAAAATCCTGTCAATACACGTCTAGGGATCTGCAGAGATTATCTTGGCTGTTTCTTATATTTCTGTGCACTGACTTTTTGGAAACTATGCAACTTTGGAAACTGATCTTTCCTTCATTTCTTATCAAGATGTTAATTGCTTTAAGCTATCTTTTCTTATGATTAGCTCTGCTCTCTAATGCACTATTACACAGTTTAAGATTAAAACAAATTATATAAAAATCATATTAAATAAATAATAGAAAAATACAAAATATTTATTAGGAAAGCATTTTATACAATAAAGATTTTACTTACAATAGATTTTATGGAATATTTTTGCACACCTACTTTGAAGGAGGAGATGTAGTGTAACTTTCAGTAGTACTTAACTCACCTGTGTCTCTACACCTTTCCTTGTCATGTTCAGATTGATTCAAATGAATAATAAATATGAATTAACTCCTATTCTTGATGTACTATAATGAAATAAAATTCTAATTATCAGTGAGTTTACTTTGGAAAGCAAAAGTTCTCCTGAAACTGGAAGTTGAATTAAGCAATTTTGTAAATCTTCAGTTTCTTACATTTCTTAATATCTGGAAATAGTAGCTATTCTGTATCTTGCCCAAGGCAGTATATTAGAGTTGGAAAGGCATCGCTTGTTGGAAATCTTCCTTGTGGTCATGCCTCCCTTTTTGGTTATTTTTTTTTACTATAGATGTTCTCTAATAGTTTAAATATATCTCTGAAGTGGTATAAATTTCATAACTTTGGAGACTTATTTAAGGAAACATTCTGCATCATAAGTGATGTATCATAGTGTATTAATCAGGGTCTAATCAGGAAAGAAGAATGATGCAGTAACTTAAACAGAAAATTTAGTATAAAGAATTATTAACTAGCATAAAGAATTTCAATATGAGAGATTGACTAGTAAGAAGAGAACTCTAAAGAATATAGGAATAGAAGATGTGAAGGATGACTCCTAGCCTTAGAGCTTGTACTAGCTTGATCAAGAAACCAAGAAAGACCCCCCTTTCCACCCTCCAGGGCTAAGTTCCTGACCTTGCTAGAGAGGGTATGGTTATATGTATTGAATGGCAAAGACATTGCTATGGTGTAGTTCTGGTGGAACTTTCTAGAAATATTCCCTTGAGGGTGCCAGAGAAAGCTGTCCACAGGGAGATGTCTTGCTGGAGGTGCTGTTACAAAACTGCCCAAAGAGTATGCCAAAGAAAGTGTTTGTATGCCAAGTGCTGCTGGGCCAGCTGTCATGTACTACAGACACCTTTACTGGAGAAGCCACAAACACTACTCCAAGAAAAGAAGTACACCAGAACCAAGAAGAAAAGGCCCTTTCTTCTTCCCCTTCCCCTCCCCCTGCTCCTTCTTCTTTCCCTTCTTCTTTCTTGCTTCTCCTCCTTTCCTCATCCTCCTCCTCCTCTTCCTCTTCCTCCTTCTTCTCCTCCTCCTGCTTCTTCCTCTTTTCTTTTTTTTTTTTTTTTTTTGAGACACGGTCTGACCTTGTCACCGAGGCTATAATACAGTGGTGTGATCACAGCTCACTGCAGCCTCGACTTTCTGGCTCAAGTGATCCTCTCACCTCAGCCCCCCAAGTAGCTGTGACTACAGGCACATGCCACCATGCCTGGCTAATTTTTGTATTTTTTGTAAAGACAGGATTTCTCCATGTTGCCCAGGCTCGTCTTGAACTCCTGGACTCAAGTGATCCACCTGCCTCACCCTCCCAAAGTGCTAAGATTACAGTTAGGATGGGATGAGCCATCACACCTGGCCTTAACCCTTTCTTCTACTTGGTCTTTCCAGCACCCTCTGTCCCCAAAGGTTAACATTTCACCAGCTGATAAATGAGAAAATATTTATCAGGCCCATATTCATTTTCACAAAGCAGGCAGTGAAGGGTGAATTTGAATCTAAGAGGCAATAAATTGATAACTAGCACATGTGGGAATGCCCACCCCCTGTCAGAATTTTGACCAAGGTCTTTCAAAAGCTGCCATCCTGAACTTATTGCAAAATTAAATTACTGCTTTGAGCATGTAGTTTACTTGTCTATCTATATCTTTTACAGAAATTGATTGACTCTAACCACTCCTTATGTCATGTGTATGCCTTAATCAGTTCTTTGAAACAAAATATTCATTATTTTTCTACTATTTTATAACTAATCTTGACAGAAACTCTTGTACACAAAACCAAATGTCTAACATTTTTAGAAGGGGAGATTTTTAGTTTTGGGTGGAAATAGCTTAGGTGTTACTTTAAATATTGCAGCAGTTTTCAGATGTTTCTTGCATTTGCACTACCATTAGGTTTTAAGGAAGCTCTCGGGGACCTGGACTGAGTCATTCTTATATACTATACATTGTCATCATCTGGCATGGTGGATGGTAAATGGTAGCATAGTAAATGCTCAGACAGATTTTTATCTGCGCGAATGAAAATGGATTACAACTACCTAAATTTGTAGATAAACTATTCTCATCATTAAAAAAATACAAGAAATAGTTGTGTTTGGGTCAAGACATCAGGTATACAATAAAACATGGATATATAGAATGTATACATTTTGCATAAGGCATATAACAAATGTATTAAAGTGCAATAAGTTCTTTCCCAATCATTCCTAAAATATGTAAAAAATATCATAACTTGAGGAGCCACAGAGGACTTGTGAGAAGAAAATATTCAGGATGATACCATTTTCAAAGAGAGACTTCTCAGAAAGACAGTAAATTTTACCACGTAACACGGTTCCAAGTTCTGGAATGCAGTAGTTTTCAGGAAGCAGTAATAACTCTTATCTTTGGTTTCTGAAGCTTTTCTTATTGTCAGTCTTGGGAGGAAGGGTTTTCTTGATGTTGCTGTCAGCTTCATTTGTTGATCTATAAATAATTTTTTTCTCCCTGAAGTGTATCCTTCAGAAAATAGATCAATATTTTTTCCTAATTTATAAAAATTAAAGTCCCAGAATATCTAGCTGTTGCATACCATTGTGACAGACTTTGTGTTTATTTATTTTTTTTTTTTTTGAGACAGAGTCTCGTTCTGTCACCCAGGCTGGAGTGCAGTGGCGTGATCCTGGCTCACTGTAGCCTCAACCTTCTGGGCTCAAGAGATCCTCCTGCCTTAGCCCTGTCTAGTAGCTGGGACTGTAGGTGCTCGCCACCCTGCCTGGCTAATTTTTTTATTTTTTGTAGAGATGGGGTTTTGCCGTCTTGCCCAGGCTGGTTTCAAACTCCTGGACTGAGGCCATCTGCCCACCTCGGGCTCCAAAAGTGCTGGGATTACAGACCTGAGCCACCACACCCGGCCAGATATATCAATCTTGATGGAAAAGGAAAGCTTAGAAGAAAACATGTTTATAAGTTTGTATGATAAGGGTGTTTATTTATGAATGTAGAAATGTTACAATAAATTTATATTGTTAAGGGATTCGAGACTGCAGTTCTGCCTGTTATTTGAGCAAAGTAACTGTTACTGGTTCAGAATCCATGGTGCCAGCTAATGGTAGTTTAGTTGTAATAAAAGAAGGCTATAGAAGAGTGGGAGAGAAATGAGAAAGGATAGAATCATCATAATCTTCAAATATATCTACCAATCTTTTTATCTAAAGACATAGTGGCCTACAATTATTATTTCTATTTTCTTATTGTAATTAATTTGATACTTTCTTAACAATATAAATAGTACATCTACTTCTTTCTCACTGGTAGAAAAGAATATGAAATAAAGTTTGTATTTAGGTATTGTTTGTTAAATTAGTATTCGTTGGTGTCTTTATTCAGTAGGAAATAACCTATATATTTAATACAGTATGAATAATGCAAATGAACTCATAAGAGGCAGAGATGATTAATTCATATTTATTGATATTCACTGAGTGTATGGCATTGTATTTTATAAAAACATTGAAATACTTGTGAATTGGTTTCTGATACTTTTGGTCAATTTTATACTTTTGTTTTTAACTTTAAATTGAACTTGACAGCACTCCTAAATTCTGAAACTGGAAGAATGACAGAGGCAAAGGATTTTTTTCCCCTTCTAATAACGTAAGAAATAAAAGCCAAAGGATATAATCACAACAATCCCAACAATAAAACAACAAAGCCCTGCGGGGACACTTGGGTGAGGGAGGCAGTACACAAAGCATCCGTGTTCTTACTTGCTCCATTCATTTAAATTATATGTTACCAATAGAAACATTTCAAGCCTAGGAACCCAAGCAAAATACTATGGGTTCTCTGTTGCTTGTGAGTTGGAACACTAGGGGACAGCACTAAAATATTCCATAGTTATGTGTTATTGATCACTTGTATACTGTATAATAAGTTAGAGATTTTACTATTAAAGACTATTGAATCTCCTGTTGATTTCAGTGGATGAAGAAGCACAAAGAGGAGGATGAGCTTTTCAAATCCATAAGTTCAGCCTTTATGAGCAAGTGTTTTGAATAATTTAGAAAAAGCTCCCAGGCTATTTTTCGGTTGCAAGATACTAAGGCACGATAACTTAAAGGACTGTGATTCTTCTGTTAAAGAGTGTTTTGTTCTGTCTTATTCTGTTGAAGTAAATATTTTGCTGACATTTTTACTTCTTGTTTTCCAGGCACTTTGGAAAGACATGAGACAGGAGAAAGAGCACGAATTATTCTTAATTGTTGTGATGATTCACAGCTTGTGAAGTCTGTACTTCCCATTGCCTCAGAGACACTTAAGCACAAAAGTATAGAACAGAGATCCTCCAGCCCCTACCAGCTTGGGCCATTACCTTGCCCTAGTCTGCAAGTGGAGTCTTCATGTAAGGTAAGTTCAAATCAAGCTGATATTCACAAAGAATGTTATCAACTGAATAAGAAGTTAGATGCATTTATAAATACATGGCACTTAAGTATCAGCACAAAAACAAGAACTAAGAGACTGCTGCATCTACCAGGTAATCTTGGGTGAATCAGTGTAACTTTTTGAGTGACTATTATACTTATTATGGCATGATTTTTGACAAAATAGATTCTGGCTTGTCGAAATTGAGTCCATTTTATATTAACCCTTGAATCCTAGGTTGTTTTCCATAAGGAAGGGAAAACATTTATTTTTATTTTTCAGTTAAGAGTATCTGACCTCTTAAAAATGCTGATTGAAAATAAACAAAAAAAAATCAGAAAAACTAGATCACAGTATGGATAATTATTTTGATATACCCAGTATCAGTAGGATCACTAACTCTCTAGGATTCTAAGCCTCAGTGAATACACAGTGATGGAGTTGGCATTTATTCTCATAAACCAAGCCAACCAGCTTAGCAGAAATTTGGCTAGCTTTATTGTTTTTTATTTGTAAATATGATATAGTAATTTAATCTGATTTCTGTAAGGGATTATTTTCCATCTTTTTATATTTTCACCTCCAAATTATCCCCTCAACATACTGTTGTAACTATCCCATTTATATGTACATATTAAATGTATTTTTTCATGTAAACATATTTTCATGGTATGAATATGTAATTTTTGTTATTAATGGCTGCATTATGCTCTATGTGGTGTTTCTATCATTGCTGGTATAGATCGTTTCTCTATGGCTTAATACATGGCTTGGTTTTTATGTTTCACTTTTTAAATAACACATCTATGAAACTAAAGCTTTTTTCATGCAGATTATTTAAAGGATATATTTTTCAAAGTGGGATTGCTAAATCAAGGTTTTGCTGATTCTTAATTACATATTGTTCATCTTTTCTGTTATTTTAATGGTATTATGAAGACTGGTAATATACTATTAATAAGGACGTAGAATAAGACCCTATTTTATCTCATGTGTATGTATCTAGTTAGGCAAAGGAATATGTCATCATCAAGAAGGGCCAATGGGCCATTAAAGCCATGCCTCAAAGCAGCAGAGTTGGGGGCAGGGGTGCTAGCATGTAATCTTTAGCTTTTTAGGTTTAGAGGCCTGGTTTAGATTTTTATAAGTGAGTCTAAGATTTGTCAACCTTGTGAGAACTCAGTCACCCTAACTAAATACCTACAAAAATGAATATATGAACTAGAATGACAATTCTTTAATTGGCACTCTGATTGTTGCTTGGTACATTCTCACTGTAGCAAAGCTGAGGTCTGGGGAAATTGTAACACAGGGTTTCTTCATGGGCATGGAGTCAGAGCCCAGAGAATATTCATTCATTGAGCTCTGAGAGTAGAATGTTACCAATGCTCTCAGCCCAGCAGAGTACCATCTCCCTTGGTCAAGGCTGATAATGCATGGAAAAATTTCTGAATTTTGGATTTTTCTTTTTAAGACTCCATGTAGAACGCCTGCTTTTGTTTGTATTTTCCTCCTTCAGATATTGAAGCTGGTGATTAGGTGACAGCTTTTTTTCTTTTCTCATTCAATCCATTGTCTTTAGGTTTTTGAAACCTATTTTTCCTATTCTTAACTTGAAAAGTTCATTTTTCTAAGGACAGTTATAGAGATGCTTTGAAACTTCAACATTCACAGCTGAACATAAGGTGGGAAATTGAATCACACTGACAGTCTTAGGTATCATAAGGCTGTAGTGAATAAAGCCCAGTGAGTGAGCTGAGCCAGCTGCCAAGCATTCCCATCTTGGTGTGTCTTTTTTGCTCACCATTCATAACAGAGTTAGCATCTTATAGTGGAAATTATATGCTAGAGTAGTAGGTGAGAACTGGGGGATGTCTCTTGACCTATGCCTTTAAGATGTCTAGGGTCTGCAGGAGCAAATCTCATTCATCAAGTGTCATTTTTACTAGTTGAACTCCCAGAAGGTAAACTGACTGCTATGTATTTCACTCTCTTGAAGAGCTTCATAGTTACTCTTTAGGTACTGGTAATAATATATATAGATTTCATTTTCTTTAAATAATTTTGTTTCTTCGTTGACTTCAAGAAGCAATAAAATGCCAGAATCTTGTTTTCCTACTTACAGGCTGATTTCAACTTTATTTTCTTGCTTTTGCCCCTTACCTTAGATGACTACAATTTCAAACTTTCATTCTTTACATTCGGAGATAAACTCAATTGGACAGGACTATCACCTTTTTTGTCCTATATATTATACTTCTCTTATTATTAAATTTAGTGCTAATTAGAACAATATTTTTTATGCTTCTCCTAAGTTGTATCTTTTTAAATTATGTACTGGATATCTTCATGGTCTGCTATACACTTTTTCTCTTAGCATTTCATCCTGATAGAGTTAGGCTGTTGAGATTATTTATTTATTTATTTATTTATTTATTTATTTATTTATTTTTAGAGGCAGGGTCTTATTTTTAGAGATCGTGCCACTGCACTCCAGCACAACGACAGTGCAGTGGTATGATCACAGCCCACTACAGCTTTGAACTCCTGGGCTCAAGCAATTCTCTCGGCTCAGCCTTCCAAGTAGTTGGGACTACAGGTGCACAGCACCATACCTGTCTAAATTTAAAAAGTTTTTCATTTAAAGGCAAGATCTCATTTTGTTGCCCAGGCTGGTCTCAAACTCCTTGCCTCAGGTGATCCTCCTGCTTCAGCCTCCTGAGTCTCTGGGATGAGAGATGTGAGCCACTGCACCTGCCAAGGTTGCTGTATCTTAGTCTTCTTTAATTTACAAATTTGATAAGCATGACATTTTATGGGTGCTGATACATTCCCCATTCTCCTTGTGACTAATATGGTAAAATGCTTCCTGAGTTTTCATAAGAAAAAAATTAATTTTAAGAAACCAAATTTGAATCATGCTCATTGTATCTGTGGGGAAAATGAGGGATGGTATGCCTGTGAAATTTAAAACTGTTAAAGGTTACTTTGTATTTCAGGATTGTTTTTGTTTGTGGATTTTAGTAAGACACAGGTGAAATATTCTCCAACAGTAGAATGAACTGTTTAAACAGAAGACTAGCAGCGGAGATTTTTGTGTTTGGCAACATTTGGACTTTATTAGAATGCTGTATTTATTTTTTCTTGTTGCATTTGAAGCAAGTACATATAGATCTGGAGAAAAGTTTAAAAGAGAAAAACAAATACAACAAAACATTTTGAAAATAATTCCAATTTGAAATGCTAGAGGAGTTGAATTTGTGCTGCTAGACAAAGAATATCTCTGGCATAGGAAAGGAAGGCCAGAGTCATAAAGGATTTAAAGGAATACAATATCATGTTAGTGATGGGGACTGCTTTTCTTAGATTTATCTAAGGATAAGACAAGATAGAACCTGTTTAAATTGCAATGGAAGGAATTTAGCATCAAAGAGAATAAACAACCATCCTAAAATCATCTGTAATTGCAGAAATCTTTGTAGCTTCATCGTATTTTAAGGGAAAAAAACCTATTTTGTTTGTTCGTTAGTTAGTTGCTTTTAAATTCTTTTTCTGCATTTCTTGTCTGTGAAATGAAAAAGGGTAATGTGGATTATTATTTGGGGTCTATTGTAGTATCCTGGAAATGTCTTTTCTTTAAAATTGATTTTCTGTAGAATGGGTCTCCCAGCAGCTCCTTCTGGTTTGCTTTTCTAGAGCTTCACTGTCTAAAATGGTAGCCATTAAATATTTGTAGCTACTGAGTATTTGAAATGTGGTTAGTACTACATGTTAAATTCTATTTTGGATATATAGGATTAAATGAAATATATTACTAAAATTAATCTCACCCATTTCTTTTTCCTTTTTTTAATGTATCTATTAGGCAATTTAAAATTACAAATGTGATTTGCATTCCATTTGTATCGAACAATGATGAACTAGATCAGGAATAAGTATTTTTCTTTTTTGTAAAGGACCTGCTATGATTTGGATATTTAACCCCTCCAACCTTATGTTGAAATTTGTTCCTCAGTGTTGAAGAAGGGACCTAATGAGAGGTGTTTAGGTCATAGGGCAGATCCTTCTGAATAGATTAATGTGGGGACCGGAGTGCATGAGCTCCATCAGTTTCCAGGAGCATTGGATGCTAGTAAGAGCTCCTCCCTCTCCTGCCTCTCTTGTTTCCCTTTTCACCATGTGATCTCTGCACACATGGCTCTGGTTCACCTTCTGCCATGAGTGGAAGAAGACAGGCCTTCACCAGATGTGCTGTCTTCCAGCCAGCAGAATCGTGAGCCATATAAAACTCTTTTCCTTATGTATTACTCAGCCTCAGGTATTCCTTTATAGCAACACAAAAATAGGCTAAGAAACGACCAGATAGTACATATTTTTGGCTTTGCAGGCCAGAGTTTTGCAGCTATGGGTACTCAACTCTGCTTTTGGAGCACAGAAGCAACCATAGACAATTCTTCAGCAAGGGTGGTTGTATTCCAATAAAAACATTATTTATAAAAACAGGCAGTGGACTAGAGATGATGCACTGGTTGTCGTTTGCCAATTTATGATCTAGACAGTCTTTACTGGACCTGGAGATCATGAGGCCTGAGGAGAAATTGGCAAAATAGTCAACACCTCCCTTTTCCCTCCATGTCTGTATTTTACATGAAACAACTTATCCCAACCTCTTCTGAACTGTGTGTAATGTAATCCAAAAGAGCTTATATCAAGTCTAATCTGTGACAGAAACCAGGAACTCACATGTGTTTGGAAAACCACCCTTTGTAGAGAAACAAATTTGTAAGTAATGGCTCCCAACTTAGTTGGATTTTTTTAATGGAATTTTCTTTAAATAATGCGCTTATATGTGCATTTTTGTCTAAGCATATAAAATTGATTATAAATAAAGACTACACTGCATTATTTACATTCCAGTTGAACTTTCTAGAAATCTGGTTATATATATTTTTAACCTTTAGCTGACGTTATGGTGATGTCTCTCTGGTACCATTTGCTGAAAATTTTTATTAGAGCTTTATTCTGATGCCTCTTGTGAAAAACAGCTGGTGTATTGGTAGACCACCAGTTGAAATTTGATCCCACTACTACCTATCACCTTATCAGAATGAAAAGTTAGTTTTTTTATATTTTATGACACAAAAAATAACCAAAATAGAATTAGTTTCCAAATTGTGACATTTGAAAATATCATCTGAAAATGTACTTGTAAAGCTATTAAATAATAATTCATCATGGCAATATTACATGTTACCATGGTTTTTATTAAACTACCTTTATTTTAATATTAAACTTGTATAACTATAAAAAAGAACAAATATTTATTTTACAATAAATTGCATTATATAGGGCTAAATCATCCATATAGAATGAAAATTTTCCCTTGTTGATTAGTAAATTTTTGATTTATTCTTTTTAATATAATAAGCAGCATAGAACTATTTTTCTAATATGGAAAATATTTTATATCAATTTTTTATAATTTTAAAAGAAAATAGATTTTTATTTTAAATTTCAAACACTTGATGAACAGACAGTCATTTTCCTCTGTAAACATTGGATTAAGATTTCTGTGTTAAGTATTTTGATTTGGTGAGTCTCAACTTAAAACTGTAGTACCTAAATGATAATATCCAGCCTAGGAAGATAGAATAAAGCAATAAACGTTAGGGGAGAAATCTACAAGGTCATTTGCTTTTTGAACACGTAAGGTGATGCAAGTTTTTGACAGTGTATAACTGTTTATCATAAGAATTTTATAGATAATTTTACATACTGTAGGTTAAATAAAAATTTCTGTAATAACTAATCCTTTTTTTAAATAACTGCTTTATGAAGAATTTCCCTTTTTTCATTTTGTGGCGTGAGTTTAAACTTTTTCCGTTTTTAAAATATTACCTCAATCACGAAGAAAACTATGAGGAATATGTCACAGCTTTGTTTCCAAACTAATTTAGAAGGTCTGAGTGACTGTGAAAAGTAGGAAATGCACCATCGAATGACTCCAGCTGTCCACCTCGCACCCAGAAGCGACTCCGAATTTCCTCACAGGACTTCAAAGCCTGGCTTGTATCTGAACATTCGTTGGCCACGTAAATCACAGGCACAAAAGGAGAATGCTCCTATTTCATGGTGCGAGGCTAGTTTAAGTCTGGCTTTGTGCAGCACGTGCCGGTGGGGAGTGCCAGCAACAGAAGGACTCTGTTCTGACTGGTGTGAGAAATGTAGTTAACCCCAGATCCATATTAATGTTGTCAAGTTCCCTCGATGTATTTAAACAGATTTTAATTATTTTCAGCGTCCAAAGGCCTGAAATATATAGCCTAATAGTTCTTCCAAGAAAGCTTACTTCATGTGTGAATGTAAAACCTCTCATAAAAATGAAACTTCTATATTGGCCTTAGTCATTGACATAGGTTATTCATCAAGTCAGCAATTTGTGTGGCAAAGTGCCATTTGAATAGTGTATTGTTAGGATACTTATGGTCCACTTGACAAGGGCTCTTGCTGTAAATAGTGCAATTTGACTCCAGCTGTTAAAGAGTGGCTTTGACAGCAGCCAGATAGCATGGAGATGCCTTACTGCACTGCCGAAAAATCGATATTGGGTTCTTGTTCATAGTAACCTGTTCTTTTCTCTTCTGTAGATTTATAAACGACTATTAAGGGTTTACAAGTGGAAGTTTAAATATTATTTTAAATGTAATTCACTTTACGTTTCAAATTAAGACTTGCAATAAAGGGTACAAATGGAGAGTTTTCAGATATTATTTCCAAACCCTGGCTCATGTTGAGTCACAATTACAGTTAAGTTTAATTTGGAATCTCTAGCCTCAATAGAAAAGAATTTGTGTAAAACATGGACTCAAGATTGCGTGCCTATTGTATATTGCCAGCCCAATGATTTCTTCTTTTTGATTTTCCTTATCAATTTATCTTCTGTGTCCCTCCCCTCTTCTCTGTGTGTATACCTTTTTGTATAGATGGCAGAGTTCTTTGTGGCTGTGCCCATAGCAACACCCACAGATGTTGACAGCCAGTCATGTCCCCAGTGTTGTTTTCCTAAAGCAGAGTCTTGCTGGTTTTGAAGAATTTTCTAAGCAGTTTTCAGCACTACAAGGTTGCTATGATACCTGACTGGCGGTAATGGATATTGAATCTGTTAATTACAGTAACTACACACAGGGCTCTTTTTTGACTGGGTTTCTCTACCGTTGTGAGCTGTTATGTTTAAGATACAGAGAGGAAGTGAAGTTATATATTTAAGATGAGAAAAAATGCTCCAAGGTAAAGTCCTGAAATGTAAAATAATTCCAGGTATAAAAACCTTTTAGCTGCCTATTGCTTTCCCAGGACTGCCGATATAATTTATTTAAATCATTTCTAGTTTTGGCTGAGTTTGATTTTTAGTTTTTACTGTTGTTCCTGAGAGGACATAAGTCCTCATCTAAAGTGTACTGAGCAGGATTTGAGAAAGCTGCATTTTTTAACATGGAAAATGCCAGTATAACGTGTACTTTCTCAAATGCCTTTTTCAATGAAGTCAGCTGTTAAAATAGCTGTCTTCCTATTACTGATCAACTCTGCATTTATTGAATTTATGGCTGAGATAGCAACTGAAAATTCATAAAGCTGATAATATAATTGTGAGCGAAGACCTTTAAGGCTGATTCAAGGTCAGCGTTATTATTTTTGTAATTGCTGATAAGCAGCCGTGATTTCTGCCAGAGAAGGGGTTAGTTCTGCTTTGGGTTAGTTCTGCTCTGGTTTCAAAAAATGTTCTCTCTTCCATTATTTCTAAAGTAAGATTTTTCACTGAATAAATATTGATATCATTTATTTAGTACTAAACTTAGCTTTAGATTTATTTCAGTTTCTCTCCCCCCACAATATTTCATTAACTCTATAGGAGACATGGAAATCTAAGATTATAACTTTCTTCTTGGATTAAATACTCTGTTTGTAGTTATCAGTTAATTTGGAGGGGGAAGTTCTAGCATAGAAACATGGAGAAAAGTTAAACATTTTAGGCATTTTAATTTTGCATTTAGCTTGATCTAGGGACTTTGTTAGCATAGTTTATTAAAGCACATCTTTACATTTGCCTTCATTTACATTAATAATTTTATAGATATTTTAGAACCTATGAATTCTGTAATCATGTTCATATGATATTATGCACCCAAAACTGTTTAGCTTATTTAGACTTTTTTTCTTCCTTATTTCTTTTTTCCTTTTTGCCCAGACTGGAGTGCAGTGATGTGATCTCAGCTCACTGCAGCCTGTGCCTCCCGGGTTCAAGCGATTCTCCTGCCTCAGTCTCCCGAGTAGCTGGGACTGCAGGCGCCCCCCACCACAACCGGCTAATTTTTTTGTATTTTTAGTAGAGACGGGGTTTCACCATGTTAGCCAAGATGGTCTCGATCTCTTGACCTTGTGATCCGCCCATCTTGGCCTCCCAAAGTGCTGGGATTACAGACATGAGCCACTGCGCCCAGCCTGTTTTTCCTTTTTAAAAACATGTAGCCTCTCAAAATTTGTTAAGATCCTGCTTCTTGTAGTACCCAAAAGATGACCCTATTCCACCTACTTAAAGAGGTTATTATCTGTTAGGGTCCAAATTCACTCCAGTGGATTTGAATGCTCTGTTATTGAGCAACTTGTTGGTTCTGATTAAAATGATTATAAATGTGACCTCTTCAAAATGTGTTTCTATTCTGTTTTTTTAATGACTAATGCATTGGATGGTATTTTCGGGAGAAAGAATGAAGTTTGTAGAATTTAGATGTTAACTCAAAGTATTAGTTGCTTATAACTGGAAGGAAATGGAGGAGAATAAAATCTTTCTTGTTGAAAGCTGGTAATACCACTTATTGACTGAGAGTACCATCTGGACCCATTTAAAGCAATCCCAACAGGAGCACTACTTCTGTACCAATGACTTATGTTGAAACTGGCCCTAAGAGAACAGCAAATGCAAAAAACTAACAGGAAGCAATTCTCAAAAAAAAAAAAAAAAGCATTTATTTTCATGGAATAATTCCCCTATCCTATTGAAAATAAAATATATTAAGACTTTATCTTTATTTATTGGAACTAAGAGCATGAACTTATTTAAAAAATATATGCAGCTAACATTCTTGTCCTTTTTTCTGAATTTGGTTTTCATAGTGATGTCCTGAAGGCACCACCAGTTCTCTGCATCTCCAAATGACATTTATTTAGTTGTAATTTTCTTCATACTACAATAGCTCATACTATTCTGCAAACAGCTTTAATCCTAAATTAAAATATCCTGCATAATCTTTTGGTTCAAGTGTGATTATTCCTGCCAGATATAAAAATGATCCTAACAAGCTGCCGTGAGCAGCAGGGGCTTCCTTATGCACCTATTTAACCCCATGCACAATCAAATGGGACTGATAATGGACGTTGTTCTATTTCTTCACCTATTGCCCAAAACCTGATGACTTTTAGAAAGCCATTAAGAAAGCTTAGAAAGCCAGGCACTGTGGCTCACGCCTGTAATCCTAGCACTTTGGGAGGCCGAGGCGGGTGGATCACGAGGTCAGGAGTTTGAAACTAGCCTGACTAACATGGTGAAACCTCGTCTCTACTAAAAATACAAAAATTAGCCAGGCATAGCCAGCTACTCAGGAGGCTGAAGCAGGAGAATTGTTTGAACCCAGGAGGCGGAAGTTGCAGTGAGCCGAGATTGTGCCATAGCCTGGCCAACAAAGCAGGACTCCGTCTCAAAAAAAAAAAAAAAGAAAAGAAAAAAGAAAGCTTACAAAATGCAAAGTCCTGCTCACCTTCATTATTTTCTTTCTAGCTCCCACTAGAGGTCTCTTGTCGTTATATAAAACGTGGCCTTCTCCATTGATTTTCTGGTAGCAGATGTTTTGTTTTCCTTTTTGTTGTCTCTCAAGCCAATCTCTGTTTTACAACAACCATAGCATGACATTGATCATGTAATCATATGGCAAAATATGGAAAGAATAGTATAGGTCCTGTCTCTTTATGTGTGATTATCTTGAGGCTCAAATGAGAAAATTATTTGACAGTTGACATCTCCCCAAATCTAAGAGGATACCTGAACATTGAACTTTCACATAGTTTTTATTATATGACTGTCAGTCCAAAATTGTTAATTGCCAAGGACCTATCTTTTATTAAACCAGATCAATTATAAAGTCAAGTTAATAGAAGGTAACAAATTGTCTTTAAGATCTCTCTTTTTTTTTTTTTTGAGATGGCATCTTGCTCTGTCACCCAGGCTGGAGTGAAGTGGCCCAATCCTTGCTCATTGCAGCCTCTGCCTCCCAGGTTCCAGTGATTCTCCTGCCTCGGCCTCTGGGATAGCTGGGATTACAGGTGTGCACCACCATGCCCAGCTAATTTTTGTATTTTTAATAGCTATGAGGTTTCACCATGTTGGCCAGGCTGGTCTTGAACTCCTGGCCTCAGGTAATCCACCCGCCTCGGCCTCCCAAAGTGCTGGGATTACAAGCGTGAGCCACTGCACCTGGCCAAGATCTCTTAAGCATATCTTTCTTTTATGACTTTAACATTTATGTATGCTAATGATCAGCTTATAATATCTTGAGACATATTTTTAATCATTAAATTTCTTGTGTTAACAAGGATGGAATTAGTAAGGTAGAAGCGGAAAACTAACAGTTCTGAGTGTATTTTGTCAAAATTTTCACTTTTTATAATTCAATTAATCATGACAAATTATGCCCACAATATACATCTGATTTAAAGGATCTACCCTTCTATCTTAGTGCAGATAGCACATGAGATCAGATACAGAAAATTCAATGAGTTGCGTGGTGAGGAAGTGCCCACGTAACACACAGTACCTCAGATGATGGTTTGTTTCACTGTTCTTGTGCACCTACCACAAAGGCCCTGCTATGGGGCCACAGCTTGATGTTTTTTTTGCCTTCACCTGATGTTCTATGTCCATTAATTCTAGGACCAAGTTCTTGTATTTTAAAACATTGAGTTATTATGTTTTATCAGACTTCAGTTTTGTAACGAAATAATTATCAAAATCTGTGTATCTTTCACTAATGAACAAAATCTAAGGATTTGAGCCCTTACTTCTCTATCTGTATAATGGGTATAATACATGGGTATTTAATTCACAGACAAATAATGAAGTATAAGGGGACTAAGTAATATAATCTGTAAAAGTCTCATTATGTATGAACGATACATCATATCTCTTAAATCTTTTGCAGCCCTCTTGCGGTTACCTGATGTCTTTTTGATAAATTATTTAGTATGATTGCTTTTAATTCTTGTTTTCAGGATATACTGAATTTCATTCAGCATGAACACATACATCATATTGTAATTAAAAGTTTCTTCACTTGAGAATTAGAGCAGGATTTGTCAGTAGTTCATGAGTGATAGTTGGGAAAGAACTCTAATTGATTTTTACTATCCACTGGTAATTTTGTGTTGATTTCCAGACTGGGTATATTTATGCATAATCAAAACCTAGGAAAGATCCACTTTAATATTTCAGAATGTTCATAAAATTCCAATTTCTATTTAGTACTATTATTTTAAAATGTATCTCTTAAACTAGGAACTCTATCTATGATTTTCTTAGCAAGAGTATCTTTGGAATTATACATTTGATTTTAACACTTACCGTGTGGGGCAGGGGATGTCCTGTAAGGTTTACACATATTCTTCAGACATAACAATTTCCAGTCTATTGAACTCACGTAATGTTTATGAAATATTCTTTTCAACTTCCACAAGCATGATGGAAAGAAAATAAACTAAGAATGAGCATTCCATTGTTATTAATCTGAGTTGCATTCACCCTTGTAATAAAAACCAAAATCAAAAATCATACATTAAAAAAGATGAAAAACATCAACTACAGGTTCAGTTCCATGACCCAGATATTTAATCCCCAACTATTTGGCCTCATTAAAGAAACTCATATTTCCACTGATGTTAGTCTTTTGCCGGAATATTTTCACCCCAATTCTATACCTTCAAGTCTAACTTTGATGTCAGTTTACCATTACGTAGGTAGCAGCCCACTTTCTGTTATTCTCTTTCTCAGCATCCTTTTTATTTCATTTTGTATCTTCCCTACTCTCTACTACAGTATAAGTTCACAGGGGACAGTTACAGTTATGATCAACCTATTTTATAACTTTATCATGAAATTCTCATCATCTAGCATATCTGGCACATGGTAGGCATTCAGAAATATTTGTGGAATAAACTCATGAACTGTAAACTACTGAAGTCTAAAACATGAAGAATAGATGGCAAGAAAGTAAAGAATGCTTCCATTTTTGAATTGTAAGGAAAAAATATATAAATGACTGACAGAAAAAAAAAAAGCGTATTTATTTTGCCAGTCAATTGCTTTGAGTCCAAATCAGGTTTACATGTGACTTGATTGTACAGAGGATAGTGACCTAGCAAAAAATAGTCAGTAATAGTAAAGAGGCTGTTGAAACACAGCAGCAACCTCCACTGATATTTAGACATGTCTCAATTAATTCAAAAGTTTATAAGAAAAACTTTATTAAATAGTGGTTATAAAACTTAGTATGTCCAGCATTATTAGTGAGAAATGATTCACTTGGGGTAAGGTGGGCATAGAACAGAGCTGATAAAGACTCAGAAAAGAAGATTGAAAGGCAATGTGGTTAAAATGGCTTGTTATACCAGCAAAGTGCATATTATTACCCCATTTACTTGCCCTTAAATCTTAGACTTCTTTTTCTAATAACAAAGTTGTTTAAAATAAGCACTCAAAAATAGCCTGAGGATTGCGTTATATATCAGGAGCCTCTACTTCCCTGAAAGAATTACTTAACTAAGCCCTCTCCTCAATACAAAACCCTTGAAGCCAGCAACAATCTAAGCAACAGGTTTGTAATAACTTTCAGAAATTTAAGCGTAATAAAGATGAAGAGGCCTGATTTATGTTTCATTTCCCAGATGCAAAGACTAGTACAATTCCGCTTCCCCCAAGTAGCAAACATTGCTTCCTGCTTTTGTACATCATTTGAAAACTGCTTAACTCACCCTCTCATCAGAGGATAAGGAGGAGAGAGGGCTGATTACGTTTCAACATGTATGACATTAAGTGCTTTTAGGTAGCTCATTGTGGGAACGTAGGGTGGCATACTGGATTAGCAGCCCCAGGAGAAACTGAGCTTTGTAGGATTTGTTCTTCTTCCTTGTCTCTGAAGCCCCCATTTAGATTCCCATGACAAGGCTCTTCCATAATTTCTGGTACCCCAGTGCTCTTCCACATGGGTGGTGCTGGTGACTCTATTCTCCACATTTCTTCCTGCCCAATCTCATGTACCAGAGATGTTCTCTTTACCTAGTCAAATCCTACCCAGACTACAGCATGTGCATGTACAATTTACCATGAACATGTTAGTTAAACAATTTATATTAAACTGATAAGAACAGATGCTACATTTGATCTTAGCCAGAAGGCCAAGAGATGATTAATCAATGTATAAATTAACTATGGACTGGACACAGTGGCTCACTCCTGTAATCTCAGCACTTTGGGAGGCAGAGGTGGGCAGATCACCTGAGGTCTGGAGTTCAAGACCAGACTGGCCAACAGGGTGAAACTCTGTCTCTACTAAAAATACAAAAAATTAGCTGTCATGGTGTCACATACCTTTAGTCCCAGCTACTCGGGAGGCTGAGACAGGAGAATTGCTTGAACCTGAGAGGCAGAAGTTGCAGTGAGCCAAGATCGCGCCACTGCGCTCCAGCCTGAGCAACAGAGCAGGGCTCTGTCTCAAAAACAAAATAAAGCAAAACAAACAAACAAAAGAACAAAACTATAGATTGCCTAATTATTTTACCACTATTTATTTGTCTTATTTTCCCAGTTAGGCCTAAAGCTCCTTGAGAACAAAGAATTACTGTGTCTGTATGTTATGTAAGTTTTGTAGCATGGAATGCAAACAGAATACTTTATTCATTCAGTAAATATTCATTGAACATCTACTATGTGCCAGGCACTCTTCTTGATACGAGATCATGGTGCCCATGGCGCTTACATTTCTAGTGAGAGAGGATACATCGCAATTAAAACAAAACAAAACAAAACAAAACAAAACAAAAACACAAGACTGTCAGGTAATGATAAAGGCTCTGCAGGGAATTACTGTTGGGCAGTTTGATAGACAGTCCTAGGGGTTTACTATAGGCTGAGTGGTCAGAGAATATCAGAGAAGGAGGTAGGATTTATCCTAAGTTTGAATTGCAAGAAGGAGCCAGAAATTCTCCCACCTTACAGAGGGGAGAATATTCTAAGCAAAGAGAACAACTACTGCAAAAGGTCTAAAGTAGGAATGAGCTTGATGTAGATAATGAAGTCAAAAAGGTCAGTGTGACTCAAGAGAAGTATGGGGGAGGGAGAATTAAGAGTCAATATTGAAAAGTGAGGGAGGGATAGAATATGTTGGGTGTAATAATCCCAAGTAAGAAGCTTGAGTTCCAGGTATTAAAGGGAGTCTTTTCACAATTTTACTCAAAAGGAGTAACATGATTTGATTTATGTTTTGAAAAGGTCATTTTGTTTGCTATGTAAAAAAAAAAAATTGAATTAGAGAAGAGAGTGTGTCTGGAAGAGGAGTCTATTGCTTAGTTGAAGCAAGAGAAATAAATTGTTAGCTGGTGTTTGTTTTGTTTTGTTTGTTTGTTTTAACATCAAGTTGGCAAAAACCATGGTGTGACATATGTGCTCTAGTTGACCTATATCCAGAAGTGCCAGTGGGAGGAACCCCTTTAGATGGTGAAGCTAACCCTGTCTGTGGTATGCAGGAAGTCATATTAGGACTACATCTTGATGGATGAATAAGATTTTGCCATAAGGAACAGCAAGTCCAAAAACCCAGAATATGAAGATGGGGAACAAGTAGGAGGTTAATGAGAAGTTGATATGACTGGAGATGGAACATAAAGTGAGACGCAGTGGAAGGTAACTATGACTTGTACCCCTGCAGAAAATAAAAGGAAGTCTTCGAACCTGGACTTCAATTTCTTATTTTATTTTGGTAAGAACACTTAACATGACATCTGCCCTCTTAACAAATTTTTAAGAGTATATAATACATTATTGCTGACTCTAGGTACAATGTGGTACAGCAGATCTCTAGAGCTTACTAATTTTACTGGGCTGAAACTTCATGCCCATTGAATAATAAGCCCCTAGCAAGCACAATTCCACTCTTCAATTCTGTGAATTGGACTATTTCAGATATTGCATATTGGTGTTATCAGGCAATATTTGTATTTCTGTGACTGCTTATTTCACTTAGCGTATGTCCTCAAGGTTCATCATGTTATCACATATTACAGAATTTCCTTCTCTTGGAAGGCTAAATATTATTCCATTGTATGTATATATCACAATGTCTCTATCCATTCATTGGCTAATGAACTTTTAGGTTATTTCCACATCTTGGTTATTGTGATGCTGCAATAAACATAGACATGCTAATACTTCTTCAGGATCCTGATTTTAATTCTTTTGGATAAATACCCAGAAGTCAGATTGCTGGAACATATGGTAGTTCTATTTTTAATTTTTTGAGGAACCTGCATGCTGTTTTTCATAGCAGCTATACCATTTTGCATTTCTACCCACAGTGTGCTAGGATTGCAATTTCTCTACATCCTCACCAACACCTGACTTTTGTTTCATTTTGGTTTTGTTTTCATTTAATGATAGCCATCCTGAAAGGTGTGGGGTGGTATCTCATTGTGGTTTTGATTTGTAGTTCTTTGATAATTAATGACATTGATCATTTTGCGTGTATCTCTTGACCAGTTGTATATCTTCTTTGGAGAAATGTCTATTCAAATCCTTGGCTTGGTTTTTTTAATTGTATTATTAGGATTTTTTGCTATAGAGTTGTAAGAATTCCTGGACTTGGACTTCTGGGAGCAATTTGTATTTGTGGTGGAAAATCTCATGAGTAACAAAAACAACCAATACAGACTTAAGATAGGGTCCTCTTTTAAAGTGCAACTTAATGGAATTAAGGGAATTTAACACATAAAATTGCTTTCTTTATATTTATATTGTATTTTTGCCCAGAAAGAATATTTTGCATACATTTAAAATTCCCATTAATTTAGAATAAGCCAGGGGTTGGCAATATTTTTCTCTAAAGGATCAGATATCAAATTTCTTTTGGTTTTATGGGCCGTACAATCTCTGATACATCTACTCAACTCTGCCTTGGTAATGCAAAAACAACCAGAGCCAACACATCAGTAAATGAGTGTTTCTGTGTTCCAGTAATATTTTGTTTACAAAAAGAAGTGGTAGGTAGGATTTGGCCTACAGGTCTAATCACAGTGCTGTGATTAGATTGTGTTATAATCGAGTATAATAGGCCACAGGAAGAGGAGTGTGGTAGCTTTCCACTGGAAAGAACTATGTTTTGTTATTATCATTAACAGATTTTCTTGTAAAGCTCCCTATTTGCTGAAAATTATAACTGGTTTTGCTCAATGTGGGAGCCCTGGTTTGTAAACTCTCATTTGGGTTTTCAGAGATTTTTGTCTTATTTCTTCTGCTTCTTACTTTTTAAAGGTAATCTACAAGCTTGATCTTGTCAATCAGTTGCTAGACATGTGAGAAGTTATTGTGGTATGGTTGTTTGAAAGAACTCCTATCCTGAGACATTTCTTAAATTTTATATACTTTTTTTTTCAGTGAGCATACTCTCTGGGTATTGATTTCAATTTAATAAGTATGTGTTGAATTGAATTGACTGAAATATCTGGTGACCACACAAATATATACCCAAAATAAGCGTTGTGGTTGATTATTCGTTATGTGAATACACATACAAATCACTCAAAAGAGGAGAAGCACTATTTTAAAGAAAAAAAATGTCCTTTGGTCTTCTTAGTGGTGAGCCAATTCTGGCTAAGTTGTTTTTCCTTCAGACCTCTATCTTTACTGACCTTTTGGCCAATTATAAGCTTGTTAGTGTGATACTTAGAAAGCATCAACATGATATTGCTGATTTCAGTGTCATAGATGGGAAGCAGAGGTGTTGGAAGTAAGTAAAATTGCATGTTCATACCACATCTCTTTTAATTAGTTTTCATCTCTAGAGGGTGAGTACAGTGTAATTTAGTAACACATACTTGTTATCTTAATTGATAAAAACATATAGAGAAAGAGGTGAAAACAAATGGAAGGAAATAATTGCTATTTAAAGAACACGTGAGAAGTATCTTTCCTGCTACATAAAATTTGACTTAATGAATTTTTAAGATTTGATATTGAGAACTTTTATTCTATTAGTGCCATTGAATTTTTATAGGATGCAGAATAGACCAAAGTTGGATTATGAAGTGTCTATTCAAACAGATGTGCCATCTGTCAGAGGTGGGGAAGTTAGGGGGAATTTGTTTCTGTGTCTTCGAGTAGTTTCCAGGGAAAGCATAATGCACATAAGCACGAGAAATCACATTTCATGTAGTGGAAGGAGCACTGAACTAGGAGTAGTCAATTTGGGTTTTAATTTCAACGTTGGCATTCCAGTAGTTGGGTTGAATAAATGAGTGGCTATATGACATTGAGTCAGTCACCAAACCTCTCTTTTCTCTACCTATCTATTCATGTGTATATTGATATCAATTTGGATAATATCCAGATCAGAATAGGCTACATTGTGCTCTAATAACAGTGTCCCAAATTGCATTGGCTAAAACAGCTCAAGTTTATTATTTCTTATTCACTCAATGTACCAACCTGGGGTCGGAAGGGGTCTCTGCTCTTCATTGTTACACAGAGACAAAGCTAATGAAGCAGAAACCATGTACTCGGAAAAGGTGGAGAACTGTAAGCATTTGGTAAAAATACCGATGACTGAGGAGAGGGAGCGCGAGAGAGGAAAAAAAATACTAATGATTGCACAGATAATTTCTAGGGCTCTATATAAAATTATATGAAATTTTGTGGAGAAGTGTGATTTCTCTTTAGATTCCTGCTTCAGAAAGTTAAGGATCTCCCTAGGTGTTATAATTATGGATGATCTAATTTTCTTTTGATTATCTTTATTATTGAATTCTGTGTAAACAGTATTAGTATTGTTTATTAAAGGCAAAAATAATACAACAAAAGCTATTTTTAAGTAATGAATCTCTTTCAAATGTCCCTTGCTTATCTTACTTTTTAAAAAATTTATGAATGTATATAAATACTTTTAGTTTCTTCTATAATTCAGAATTTGGTGTCTGAGTTAATATTTCATGTTCTGTACTATTGTGATTTCATAACAATTGAACACATCTTTTCCATTTTTCACATGGAGTTATATGATTTTCTAATCTGTTTGTGCACAAAAATAATTCTGATTTTTCACATTTTATTCTTGAGATCTGGTCAGACTTACTAAGCTTTCTACTGGAGTCCCTGCCATAGGACTAATGGAGTCCTTACCTTTGCATTGTACCAAGAAAGGATAATCCTTTGTATATTGTCTCTAATACAGGCAATACCCTACAATTTGGGGGAATATTTTGGCTTCAGTAATTTATCAACAAAGACCCTTAATTATTCCCTTTTTTTTATTTTTGGTTATGAGACTTCCTTTTTATTACACCTATTTGGCCATACCTTACCTTCCTTGCCTTTTTTTTTTTTTTAACTGTCCCAGAGCTTTTATTTGACGTTTTCTATCATTTCAGTATTTCAGTTCCTAGAGAGGATATTTTGTTGTACATTTATTTCTCAGAATTATTTATAAAACCATGAAACTTTAAAGCTGGCATTTGGTTTCAATCCCTTTCCAGAAGCTGGGGACACACTTGTGATTGTGGTTCTTTTCGCTGGGGAGAATACACTGGTCCCTGGCTTTTGTCTCTTGTTTGCTAACCAGTTCTCAATACAAGGTGACCTGAAACAGTCTTCTGGCCTCTGGCAGTTTTGTTTACCTTCTTTCTTTTCTTTTTCTATCCCTCACTCCCTCCCTTACCTTGGTCTTACAACATTTTTCAAAAATGATGAGCAGTTTATTTACCTCTGAATCCATTATTTATATTATTTCTCACCTGCAACTGAATCTGCATCACGGAAATTTAGTTGATTGCTGAGAGATTATTTTGGTAATGTGATAAGAGAATACAAATTGCAGGGGTTTTATAAGCACGACATATAAAAATAAAACTTTCAAACAATCTAGCAATATTTTTATAATTAGGACTTTGGTTATTTTTCCTTTGCTATGTACATCAGAAGTTTTTTGAGAAGTAGAAATAAACTATCTGAGAGTTTAAAAAGGAACTTAGTTTCTTTGCAGTCATTTAAAAAATAGATGTACAGAGATATAGTTATGATTTACAGAACAATAGTCACATTTTAAGTGGTACAGAAACACTGATGCTTTTTAATAAGCCAAATCATCACCTTATTCCTGTAAGATAGGGAATAAGGTTCATCATACATCCAGGTTCACTGGGACAGCTTTGGCTCATGCCTCTTGTTCCAAGGTAATTGTTAATAATGCACCATTTCACTCTAAAAAGTAGTCTGGTTTGAACAATAAATTATATAATCACTTTATTTAAAAGAGACTAACCTTTAAGTTAAATGAAGAAAAATATATATGTGTGTCCTACTTAAGGTTAATCTAGCAATTTCAAAATATTCAAATAACCGTGTATGATGTACTAACACAAATGAGTTAAAGAATGTAAAGCTGATGCTTAATCATTTTCCTTTTACATTTAGATGTGCAAAAATACTAGAATCTCCTAGCAGTCAAATGATATAGTTTAAGAGAAAAATCATGCTTAAGGCAAATAAAAATCTTAATTTTTACTTCATCCAACATTTACAGTTTTAGTTTTTCTATGTTTGGCCTATCTTTCTTAGTACATCATTTTAAAAACCAACATGCAAAAGGTTCATTGCACAGTAAATGACACCCTTCATTTTATAATGGTTTATTGATATATGCATTAAAAATATAACTGGATAACCCTGAGAACTGCTTTACAAAATTCTGCTATTCTTCACACTTAAAACACAAAACCTATAATTAAAAAAGAAATGAGCAATTTGTCCATTAGCCAGAGTCAGATTATACACTTTAAATCTGGAGATTTTGTAAACACACTAATAATATTTTACAAGCATAAACCAGTTTGAAGCCTGAAACACAATTTCAGTTATCTTTATATTCTAAGCTTTATAATGTCACAAAAAGTGTCCATCTGTTCAGCTGAGATTGCTTCAAATAGTGAGTGGTCAGAAAGACTTAGATGATAAAGGTCAAAGGAGCCTCTTGACCCTGTGATACTTGCCAAAGCAATTGGAGTATCAGGGCTGATATATAGTTAGATACAGTTCGCTAAAGCAGGCTCCACTTTAATTGGTAGTGATAGCAAGAATATACAGTAAAGTCACTGCTGAAAGAAAACAAAAAGTATCCAATATAGTAATTTATTACCAGTCAGTGGGTTTCACGCACTAGGTTGTTTTACCCCTGCAGTGGTGAGAGAAAGCAAAAAGGTACTCTAACACTTAGCTGAAAATGGATGCCCTGCTGATACCCAAGATGCGTAGTGGCCCCATGATTGCCCGTGCCATTAGCTTGGTAATGTTGTCTCTATTGTAAACTCAGCTCCCCATGTTCTTCCTGTGCATCAGCTGCAGATTGAAGGCTTTCTCCTTTGTCTTCTATTTGCCCTGCCAATCATGCTGCTCTCCACCCGACCCGATGGAAGGAGACAGTTTTACTACCAACAACTGTCTTCAGCAACCTAGGGCTCAAAGAATCTGAAAATGAATGGTTGGCACTTTCATTTATACCTTGCTGTTCGATTTATGCATTGTTGGGATTTTTTTTTGTTCCTATCATTCCACCAATGGTTTCCAGATTTTTCATATCTTTGCATAACTAGTATACACCTATATGCTTTTGGTTCCCTATGAAATTAAATTATTTGTTACAAATGTTGACATGTATTTGATGCAGTATGAGCACAACTCTTTGTAAATATTTTTTATTTAATCAGTTAAAAAATTCTTTAAAAAATAGTTACTGATTTCTGTCAATGAAGATAAAATTCCCATGGGGAAATATGAACGAGCTCGTCAATGTCTCGATTTTTTTCCTTAAACATCTTAAGAAAAACTATATAGCACCAAGAAAAGATAAACTAAAGCAGATACTTTCCTAATTGCAAGCACAGATGCAGTAAAATAAATCTTATTTCACATTTCCAGTTGTATATGGGAGGTGTAGTTTGTGTTTTTGGTTTGTGTGTGTTTGTACTTATTTAAAATATGGATACCTTCTCAAATATTTAAATTTACTTCAAGGATCACTTGATTTCAAGACTGATGGATACACTGTTTTCATCAAATCACAATAGAAATTTATTCCTGAAGTAATTACAGTAGAAAACAATATTAGCTTGGCATTTACAATTAAACACTAAACTTAAACTTGATTTGGATTTTCTAACTGAGGGCTCAAATAGTATAGAAAAAGCATGTTACTATATACATTTTTCATGGATAAAATAGTCTTTTATACATTTTGTTTGCATATGTAAAGTTAAAATTAGATAATATTGTGATTCTATGAAAATGTATTTTCTTTCTTTTTTCTTTTCTTATCTTTTCTTTTTTTTTTTTTTTTTTTGAGACAGGGTCTTACTCTGTCACCCAGGCTGTAGTGCAGTGGTGTGATCAGGAAATATATTTTCAATTAAAGTTTAAACACTCTAGGTTAGATCATGGAAATGGTAAGTTGTTGAAAAGTATGTTATTTTCTTTCACTTTCTACACACACACACATGCGTGCACGCACACACACACATACACGTACGTTTCAGTTTTTAACTTAAGCAAACAGTATCTGGAATTTTTCTGAGACTAGCCCTAGGTATGTGAAGAGTTAGAAAAGACCAGATTCAGGCCGTCCTTCACCAGCTGCTTTTATTGTGGCCAGGTTCTTAGCATTGTATTGGGTTACCCCAAAGAAAGTTTGATGCGGAGCATGTCTCAAGCCAGCTCCCATCTGTTTTAGAAACCATGTGGTGCTTTGGACATCGAAACAACTAGGGACTTTACGTTTTAGGTTTGAATGAAGCTTTACCATCTTTTCAAGGACAGAAGGAGAGACATTTCAGGAAAAAAAACTCCTCATAGCGTGTTTGTGTATGGTGAGTGATGGTTTGACTTCCTTAATAAAAGTATTTATTTAGCTATTACAATATTAATTAACTGACTAATGAATTAATTAATTTGCTGCTGGAATGGAGACTAGGCACTCATGCCTAGTCTTACGCCTTATGTCATAAATCTTCACAAACCAAGGAATTCTTAAGTCAATATCTATATGTTTTCAGTTTTATTATTTAGGCTAAATAATTCTAAGGTAAAAATTGTATGAAATAATTTTAGCACTGGATAAATATTAATTCGTCATTACATTTATGAAGAATTCTTTTGTGTTTTTTTTCTAACTTGTATTTTCTACTTTAGAATCTTCAAATGGACAAGGCAGTGGCAAAGGAGAAGCTTATAGATTAGGAAAATGACTAGCTTTAGGAAAGAGGACAAAGAAGAGGTAAACCAATATAGGACTCTCCATCACTAATGGAAATACATATTTTAAGGGAGGTAGCACAGTTCTCAGAATAAGTTGGATCCCAGTGGTAAACAGCCCTCAGAGACAAGAAGGTAGATAAGGAAAATAGCATTTACATTGTACTTTCCATGAAATTTTTATGTGGTTATGTGTATTAAATCAGTTAAAGTAGATGGCATGTCTTGATGTATTTGAAGGGGGAAAATTTTAAAGCATTTTCTTTTCCTGGATGTTATGCCAGTAATATATACAGTAACTTGAGTTTTCAGGTATAGTTTATGTTGTAATTTAAGACTTTACAAAATACGGTGTAGCAGTATCAGTTTTTCATGTATCACTAATGGATTAAGGCTGAATTTTAGGAAGTGAATGCTTGACAGTACAGAGAGGATCCTGACATTTATGGACAATAAAGAAACCTCTCTCACTCTTCAAAACACAGCCTTTGTGGTAGGCTCTATTATTATGATGCTGTTGATATGCCCCTTTCTAGACATGAAATAAACATATGTACACATTGGTGTGTGCATGTATATAGTTTTTTAATGTAGAATTGAGATACTATAGAGCTGTTCTGCAAGTTGCTTTGTCAAGTCAAAAATATTTGGCAGACATCTTTCAATATCAGTACATGAAGATCTACCCTGGTTAGATTTTTAACTAAACTTCCAATACATACTATTTTAGTTTTACTTTTGGAAAATCCTTGATGGGGAAGCAATTTGGGACTATATGCTAATGTACAATTATTACTAGTTTATGCTATTATAATGTAACTCTTCTTTCATTTACTTAAGACTACTGCATATGTCAACTTCGAATTACAGGGATTAAAGAAGGGCAGTTACTCACATAAATGGACCTAGAAAAACCATTTAACTTATTCAACATCAAGAAAATACATGAATCATATGAGTTTTTAAAATAGCAACAGTAATCATATCAAGTGAAATTACAGTAACCTACCATTTCTACTATTATTTAATATTTTTCTGACAGCTTAAGCAAATGCCAAAATATAAGAAAGAGAAAAAAAAGATGAAGAGAAGGAAAAACATTATCTTTATTCAAATAGAGTAATAGTGGACACTGCTTATAAAATATTAATAGATCAGAAAACCTAATAAAACAAAAAATAATGTTCAGCATGGTAGTTGGCTAAAAACAAAACTTATGTACTTACATGAAAACACCAATTAGAATACACAATGGAATTAAAATTCCATTCATAATAGCAATAAAAAAGAAAATAAATAGGAATAGATTTCATAAGAAATGTGCAAGAGCCATATGAAACCATATTTTAAAAATTACTAACAGACACAGAAATGCCTTAATTTAATAAAATAATATAGTCCCACAGGGAAAGCACACTAATTTAAAGGTTTCTATACTCACAACTCTATATATTTAATAACAATCCATTTCAAACTCTCCTTAGTGGGTTTCCAGGAACAAGTGAGTGGATTATAAAATTCTTCTTGAAAAACAAGTGTGTGAATTGAGCTAAGAAAATTTAAAAAATAGCAGAATGATGGCTGGAGCCTTCCTTCTTCCTTCTCAGATGTCAAACATATTATCTGTCTTTCTACATATTTATCTACACACACAAACACACACACAGTAAAATAGTAGCACTTGGTACAAGTTCAAGAACAGAAAAAGAGATAAATGGGGGGGAAAAAACGGTCCAAGAATGAGTATATCATAACCTACTCTTTGTTAAAGATGGCACTTAAAGTCTAAAAGGAAAGTTAATAAAAGGCTTTTGTATAATTGAGTGTGATTTTTGTATAAAATATAAAATTATATCACTTCTCTCTACCTTTCACAAAAATAAACTTCAGATGAATAAAAATTTTAAATGTAGAGGGATAAATTACTAAAGGAAAACACTTGATAAAATATTTAGTAATCATGTTACAAAAGACCTAAGAAGCAAAATTTCAAAAAAAAGAAAAAAATGAATTTTCACTATGTAAAAAATTGTATTGTAAAAACCTCAAAAACTTACAAGCCAACTTAAAACCTGATAACAGACTTGAAGAAAATCTTTGTAATATTCAATAAAGTATTAATACCTCCATATATAAAGGGACTCACACAACTTGAAAAGGAAAACATAAATAGTAAATGAAGAAATTGGGCAAAGATTGACACAAGCCACAGAAAAATACAAATAGTCGTTAAGCTTTTCTCACTAAAAGCCCACAATGCAAATTTCCTCTTATTAATAAATATTAAAAGAAGTACTAAATTTTTTGACAGCATGACAAAATAATAACTTATATGTATCCACATTTGTTGAAATGTGTTTTGAAACAGACTTGCTGGAGCAGACTCACAATTTAGTCAATACTTTAAAGACAGCATAGCTTTTTACCCTGAAATTTCATTTTAAAGAATTTTTAAAAGAACCAGAAAGTATCCAATGATTGTATTTTTAGAAAAAGAATGGAAAATGCTACTTTTCATTTGTAATCTGTGGAGAAATGGCTTATGTAAGGATAACTTATGTCCTTTTCCAAATTACCCCAAATTCTGCATCAATAAGATTTTGAGGAGACTTAGTACAAAGTTAGGGCTATGGCATCCACGCACAACAGAACCCAAGAGTGGAGGCGTCCTAACTGAAGCTCTGGGTGGACAAGAAGCCACTGATGAAAGCAATCTGTTACAGAACAAGCTGACTTTTGACTGACCTTGTAATTAGGTGCTTAAATGGGCTAGTGTTGTAAGACATTTATTTTTAGGCGACAGTTTCTTAAGTGAATTTCTCTGGTCACACAGAGGTTTAGAGATGGGCTAACTGAAATGTGCAGGGCTCACACCCAAAGGCTATATCCTATGTTACCATAAACAAAAGCATACTTAATTTTTAAAAGTGTGCTAGTTTTTATTACTTTTAAAAAGACCTGGAATAACACCTTCAACCATTATATTTCAGTATTGAATAGTTACCAAATGGAGCATGTCATGAAATTAATATGTTGTCCTCCATGACTATATGATCCAATGTTATCTGATACTTTAGGCTCAATGAAGTCTTCTATAAAATACCTCATGTTTTATGAACTCATAACAGAACAAACTCCTGCTGATATGCACAAAGGTTGAGGCATGTCCAGCTTTTAAGAGATTGGAGTGGGTGAAGAATAATGACACTTATGCATATGATGATGATGAAAGGTAAAGGTTGGAAAATATATTAGAATGTCATGGGAAGTCCAAGGAAGGCAAGATTACAACTGGAAGGGCAGATTAGTAAGGGTTTAGGGAAGGTGGTCTCTTGAGAGAAATGAGCTTTCTTCAGGACTACAATTTCTGTAGATGGGTGTTAGGGCATTTTCCGCATGAAAAGAGACACAAAGGCAGAGCAATCACAAAGATCATAAGGCCAAGATTAACTATTAATAGCAGAAGAATCAGGCAGCAGTGCCAGGCACATACTGAAGTTAGGAGATGAGGCAAGAAAAGAATATTTTTATTCTATATTATTTTTAATTATCCATAGAGACAAGGTCTTGCTATGTTGCCCAGGCTGGTCTTGAACTCTTGCACTCTGCCTCCCCAAATACTGGGATTACAGGCATGAGCAACTGCACCTGGCCAGAAAAGAATTTAAGTGAGATGAATTAGGCTGCAAGCTCTGCTTCAGGGACTGTGACTGTCTATTCTGCTCGCTGTTGCGTCTTCCACATATAGCACGTCACCCAGTACATAGGAGATACTTTTGATGAGGAGATGGATTAATTAATGGTTAACAAACTATAAAGGAATTGATGTGGTAGGAAAGGCATTGAAGAAAGAGAGTGGATTCAGAGAAGAGAAAGAAAAGGTAATATCTAGATATAAGCTTGGTGGACTGGGAGAATGTTGTTGCCATTACAAGAAACAAAGATGTCAGGAGATGAAGTGGACTTCCTTAGTGAGAAACTTGGTGTTGCAGTAACCATGGTTTTTTGTTTGTTTTGTTTTGTTTTGTTTGTTTTTGAGATTCCCAGGCTGGAGTGCAATGGCTCAATCTCAGCTCATTGCAACCCTCCCGGATTCAAGCAATTATCCTGCCTCTGCCTCCCAGGTAGCTGGGATTACAGGTATCTGCCATCATGCCTAGCTAATTTTTGTATTTTTAGTAAACACAGGGTTTCGCCATGTTGGTCAGGCTGTCTCGAACTCCTGACCTCAGGTGATCTGCTCGCCTTGGCTTCCCAAAGTGCTGGGATTACAGAGGTAAGCCACTGCACCCGGCTTACCATGGCTTAAAAAACGTATCAGAGCACAAATAATACCTTCTTGACATTTTAAAGTTAGAAAAATTTTCCAATTTTTCAGTATGTTTCTCTGTAATTTGGTGCAAGGCCAGTCTGTACCAAAAATAAACAAACAAACAAACAAAAGAATGTGATTAGGAGAAAATATAAAATCTTAACTACAAATCTAGAAGGATATTTTATATGTTAAAGTACCAATAACAAAATGTCACTTTTCCTGACTTTCAGGACCATGTTTAAACAAGCCTTTGTCATGTTGCCATGGAGTAGAAATCTGTCATTGTTCTTTCTTGTGTCGTTTTTCTATTCCAGGGTAGCCCTCTGTTTTATGATTGGAAGGAAATGAAAGCCCTGCTAGATTGGATATTAGACCTGAGCATCTCTTACTTTGCTGAGGCCCTGGAATATCTGGCAGTGATGGAGCTGCCCTTAGATAGCCCCATTGTGGTGTTGAACATTTTTCATTTCACCCTTGAAAAAAGACTTTGTCTAATGTTATAGCTAAGAGGTTGGACACACATTTATTGGGAATTATTCTTAGCTCTTTTGTTGTTGAAGTGTTGATAGTAAAGTTGAAGTTTATGTTTGTTCACCTCATTCCTTACAGTTAAAAGGAAAAAATACTGCTTTCATTGGTCAGTACTATTTCATGCTTTCATTTTCCTGATTATGTAAAGGAATACAAATTTTTCATTTGATGAACTTTCTTGAGTACTACTAATTGCAAAATATTGATATGGGAAGTAACCCCTCTCCACTCCCCACCCCCCCATTGAAGGAACCAGACATGAAACCTGCCCTCAAATAGTTCTCACCAGAAAATATATTTCCTAGCTTGAAGGAGGCTCAGTCACACTTGCACGCATGAAAAGGTTCTGTGAATGCCTAAGGCTAAAAATATGATACAGAAAGTTGTTGCTAAAGAGTTGAAGGGAGAGAGAATATGGGGCTGGGGAGGATAAGAATGAAGTATGAAAGGAGGTAGGATTTGGGATAGAAGCTGAGAAGAGGGGAAGGATTGCTATTTGGGTAACAGGCACAGGGAAAAGCACACACTTGGAAATGAGTTAAACGTGTAGGGCGTCAGTCAGAGAAATCTGACCACATGAAGGAAGAGGGATGCAAAGTTACACAGGAAAGGAAGAAAGAACTTGGCTGGAAGTCTGGATATGCCAACTCAATGAATTTGAACTTAATTCTACAGACACTTGGGAACTATTGAGAATCTAAAAGTAACATACTTGAAGCACTTTTTAAAATATACTCTTTTACTCCAGTAAATATACTCTAAACTCCAGGCTGCTGTGCAGCCTAGGTTTGAAGCAGACAACAAGTAAAAATGTTCTGGGGAAAGCCACATTAAATGACCAAAGGTCCCCAGACTCAGATGATGAAGATGCGGAAGGAGAGAAATGTTGTGCAAAATAAGGATTTTCACTAGTGTAAGAAGATCGTAGATCCTAATGTCAATACATTTTTATTTGTCTTCAATTATAAGATTATTTCTGCAGTATAAAGCTAATAGAGATGCAGCAATAAAAAAGAATGGAATATTGATACATGTCATAACATGAATGAATCTCAAAAACATGTCAAGTGAAAGAAGCTGAATAAAAAGGTCCACATATTGAGTGATTTTATTATCATGAAATGTCCAGAAAAGGAAAATCTGTAGACATAGAAAGTAGATTAATGATTGCCTGGAAGTGGGAGTGGCAATGGGAAATGAGAACAAGGGATCTTTTTGTGGTGAAATAAATGGTCTAGAACTGAATTATGGTAAGGGCTGCACAACTCTGTAAATGCAGTAAAAATCATTTAATTAAACACAATGGATTAATTTTATGCTATGCAGATGGTCATAAAGTTGTTAAGAAAGGAAATAAAACATTAAAACATGGGCTTGGAATTAGAATGATGTGGGTTTAAAAGTTACCTCTACCAGTCGTTACCTGTGTGATTGTGGATCAGCACACTGAATTATCTAAGTCTATAGCCTCCTATCTTGGAACACATAAGGCGTACTCCATTGGAATTTTCTAAAGGTTAATGACTAAATTTTCCTTGTGCTTAGTCTTAGACATGGTGAGTTCTCACATAGTAGATTCTAAATGTATAATTATCTAATGAAGAATAAACAGTTGACTTAAAATTATTTTATCTCAAAGCTACATTTCTTATATAGTTTGTAATATTATTGATAGTATGTGTGATGTATGAACTATATAAAATATGGTAACAGATCTAATTGGGAGGATCTGTTCCTCCAGATTTAATTTAACTTAATTTTTAAAAAGTTTCAGTGAAGTTAGTTCGAGTATTCATTTTAAAGATTTATTTGGAAGTTGAATTTAAAAGGTTGTTTTCTCTTTACAATCACTTATACTGTAATTAATTGTGTTTTAGCATAGCAGATCAGGTTAGGATTGACAAAGGAAACCTCAAATCTCAGGTTAGGATATTCAAACATTTTCAGCTCAGTTTCTGGAACTCCATCTTGATTGTGAAATAGGCTTAATTAGGACATTGGCACAGAAAAAAATTTACCTTTATTGACAAAGACATTAAAATTTGAATGATGCACCATGCATTTGAGACTTTAATTAAAATTGTTTACAGAATAAGGAATAGTAAAGTATAGCATAAAACCAAGCAACTTCAGTGGATGCACTGAAGCAATAAAAGAAAAATTAGCAAGCAGCTCCAACATGAGGATGAATTGTATTCCCAGTTTGCAAATGGGTTGCTTGGAGCTTCGATTGTTATTTTCCTTAGGAAACAATTGTATAAAGGGTACTTGGTTTCTAGGCTGTCTCGCTAAAGTCCCTTTGACCTGTGGTGTAATTGCATGTCTTATTAACAGCAGCATTTTATTTTTCAACTTTTATTTTAGATTTTGGGGGTACATGTGCAAGTTTGCCACCCGGGTATACTGCGTGATGCTAAGGTTTGGGGTATGAATGAGCCCATCACCCAGGTACTGAGAATAGTACCTAACAGCTAGTTTTTCAGCCCTTCCCCATCTCCCTCCCTCCCCACTCTAGTAGTCCCCAGTGTCTATTGTTTCCATCTTTATGTCCATGAGTGCTCAGTGCTTAGCTCCCTCTTATAAGTAAGGACATGTGGTATTTGGTTTTCTGTTGCAGCTTTAATTTCCTTAAAATAATGGTTGCCACTTAACAGCAGCATTTGAAACTCCACTAAGTCACTCTTGTAGTGATTTTTTAAGAAAATAAGTTTTAAACTCCCACCCAAGAATAGGAATTCCCAGAGCTTTTCTGTCCACATGTGTGTAGGGCTATAGATGGCTAGGCAAAAATGGCCCCAGTACGGAATTAATTTATCATTTTCATAAGTGAAGGGATCTACCTCAATTTGCTCCATAAGCTGACTTTTTCTAAATTAAAACAACAGTCATATAGGCAAAAGTTGTGTTTCAAAAGCTGTTAAGTTTTCTACCTACGTTTGTCTTTTTTCAGTTAAAATGGCATCAGAGCTATACCAGGTAGGATGGTACGGTGATAAACTTGTATCTCCTTGAATGAAGCCTACTTACTGGTCTACTCTAGGTGCTTCTCATTGGTTCACAGAGGGTAGGGAGGAAAGAAGTTAAAGTCAGCATTGTTTCTGAAAGATCGTCACTCTCTGCAATTTCTCAAGTCACTTTAGTGACACAGTTGGGGAAGGAAAAAGCAGAGCTTCTGTACCTGCAAAAGCAGAGTCCCAACTTGCACCACCTTGCTCTGGCTCATTGCTGCTGTGTGAGAGCAGAAGGTCCACTCCGGGCCTCCCTGACAGGAATAGCAGAATGCAAATAGCACTGTCTTACACTACTACCTTTGCTGCCTGCTAAGGGTGGAAGTCAGCTACCCACCACTCAGTCCCCCTAGCCATTCAGCCCTACTGGCACCAACTTGGCTGTGAAACTGAAAGGTCAACTTACCTTGTCTTATTGTTTCTTGGTAAGAAAGAAATGGTGAGACAAGAAGTTGAGCTCCTTCTTGGCCTCACTAACACCAGGATGAGAGAAGAGCAGTTTTTCCTTTGGTGCTGAGTGGAGTAGGGTGAATACTGTCTAAAGGACTTTCTGTTCTGCTAGGCCCTCTTTTTCCTAGTCCTTTGGTTAGATCAGGCTTGTCCAACCTGTACCCCAGGGGCTGCAGCAACCCAGGATGGCTTTGAATGGGGCCCAACACAAATATATAAACTTTCTTAAAATGTTGTGAGTTGTTTTGCAATTTTTTTTTTAAGCTCATCAGCTATCAATAGCATTAGTGTTTAACTAAAATATAACGCTAAAATAGCGTTTATGTGTGGCCCAGGACAATTGTTTTTCTTGCAGTGTGATCCAGGGAAGCCAAAAGATGTGACACCACTGGGTTAAAAGGGACGGGCTTTTCTTGGGGCCTTTCAGATCTATGCCTTCTGGCAGTTTGAGGCCACTGGTTTCACCATAACCTCTTTTGGGATATATGGGAGACAAAGTGAAAACCCAGGGAATTCACTGTAGTGTTGTTTGTTCCTCAGGTCCTGTGGTTCCTTGTTAAGCAGGCTTCTGTCTACCTTCCAGAGACTATGTTTGTTTGTTGTTTATGTCCAGGGTATTTTAATTGTAAGAGGGAGGACCTCAGTTTTAAACACTTTATAATTTACATTGTGATGTAGTTTTAAACCATGAATTACTCAGGAGGGCACATTATCATTTTCAAAAATTAACTTTTTATGACTGATTTCCAAATTAAATTGCAGTATGGATAAGAATGAAGATTTTAGCAGATACTGTTTCTTTTAAATTTATTGAAGATTTTTATCTTTCTTTAAAAAATGGTCAATGTGTGCCATAAAGAATGTATATTCTTTATATCACTGGTACATATGTTCATATTGTACATTTGTGTTTGTGTACACACAAGTTTCTTTTTCTTTCTTTTTTTTTTTGAGACGGAGTCTCACTCTGTCGCCCAGGCTGGAGTGCAGTGGCCGGATCTCTGCTCACTGCAAGCTCCGCCTCCTGGGTTCACGCCATTCTCCTGCCTCAGCCTCCCAAGTAGCTGGGACTACAGGCGCCCGCCACCTCGCCCGGCTAATTTTTTGTATTTTTTAGTAGAGACGGGGTTTCACCGTGTTAGCCAGCATGGTCTCAATCTCCTGACCTCGTGATCCGCCCATCTCGGCCTCCCAAAGTGCTGGGATTACAGGCTTGAGCCACCGCGCCCGGCCACAAGTTTCTATAGCAACTTGAAAATGATGTATTCTTTTTAGTTCATAAGTGCAAGTATATATGTTTTAGTATTTTTATACATACATGCTTTACCAAAGTTATTAATTATGTTTTGTTTCATAGTTTTAATACAGAATATTTTATCCTCTTGAGTTATCTGTTTCTGATAGACTTGTGCTAAAAACAGTATAATGACTGTAATTTTGTTAATTTATCTTTATAATTATATCCAGAGACTATGCTATTAGATATATAAACATTCATGATTTCTTGGTAGATTTTCTTTTTTGTGGTGCTATTGAGAGAAGAATTATTTTATTAATTTTATTTTTGGATTGTTTATTGCCAGAATTACAATGGAATTTTTGTGTTAGTTAGTTTTTGCACTGCTGTAAAGGAATAACTGAGACTGGATAATTTATAAAGAAAAAAGATTTAATTGACTCACAGTTCTGCAGGCTGCACAGGAAGCATAGTGACTGCTGCTTCTGAGGAGGCCTCAGAAAACTTAATCATGGCAGAAGGTGCAGGGGAAGTAGGCATGTCTTACATGGCTGTAGCAGAAGTGAGAGTTGAGAGTTGTGGGGAGGTGCCACACACTTTTTAAACAACCATATCTCATGAGAACTCACTCACTATACAGTACCAAGGGGGCAGAGTGCTAAACTACTAGAAACCACCCCCATGATCCAATCAGTTCCACTAGGCCCAACCTCCCGCATTGGGGATTACATTTCAACGTCAGATTTGGTTGGGGACACATATTCAAACCACATCATTCCACCTTTGGCCTCTCCCAAATATCATCTCCTTCTCACATTGTAAAATAGAATCACACTTTCCCGACAGACCCCAAAGTCTTAACTTGTTTCAGCATAAACTCAAAAGTCCAAAGGCCAAAGCCTCATCTGAGACAAGGCTCTTCCCTTTCACCTATGAGCCTGTAATATCAAAAACATGTTAGTTACTTCCATGATACCATGGAGGTACAAACATTGGGTAAATACTCTCATTTCTACAGGGAAAAAATTGGTCAGAAGAAAGGGACTATAGGTCCCATGCAAGTCTGAAACCCAGCGGGGCAGTCGGTAAACCTTAATGCTCAAAAATAATCTCCTTTGACTCCATGTCTCACATCCAGGGCATACTGGTGCAAGGGGTGGGCTCCAAAAGCCATGGGCAGCTTCACCCCTGTGGCTTCCCAGGATTCAGCCCCCATAGCTGCTCTCATGGGCTGTTGTCGAGTGTCTGCAGCTTTTCCAGGCTGAAGGTGCAAGCTACTGATGAATCTATCATTCTGTGGACTGGAGGACAATGGCCCTCTTCTCATAGCTCCACTAAGCAGTGCCGTATGTGGGGACTCCATATGGGGGCTTCAACTCCCCATTTCCCCTCCGCAGTGCTCTAGTAGAGGTTCTTCATGAGGGCTCCACCCCTGCAGCAGACTTCTGCATGGACATTCGGAAGTTTCAATACAGCCTCTGAGATCTAGGCAGAGGCTTCTAAGCCTCAACTTTTGCACTCTGCACATCTTCAAGCTTATTACCACATGGAAGCTGCCAAGGCTTACTGCTTGCACTCTCTGAAGCAGTGGCCCAAGCTTATCTTGGCCCCTTTGAGCCACGACTGGTGCTAGAGTAGCAGGGATGCAAGGAGCAGTGTCCTGAGGCTGCTCAGGACAGTGGGCCCTGGTCCTGGCCCAGGAAACCATTTAGTCCTTACAGGCCTCTGGGCTTGTGATGGGAGGGGTTGCCATGAAGTTCCCAAAATGTCTTAGAAGCCTTCTCCTCATTGTCTTGGTTATTAGTACTTACCTCGTCTTTACTTATGCAAATTTCTGCAGCCTGCTTGAATTCTTCCCCTGAATATGGGCCTTTCATTTCTACCACATAGTCAGACTGCAGTTTTTCCACACTTAGTGCTCTACTTCTCTTTTACATATAAGTTCCAATTTCAGGTCATTTCTTTTCTCTACTTCTCTTTGCTCATATGAGATAAGATTTTATAAGCAGCCAAGTCACATCTTGAATGCTTCAGTCCTTAGAACTTTCTTCCACCAAATACTGTAAATCATCACTCTCAAGTTCAAAGTCCCACAGATCCTTAGAGCAAACCCACAATACAGCCAGGCTCTTTGCTAAAGCATAACAAAGTGACCTTTACTCCAGTTCCCAATAAGTTTCTCATTTCCATTTAAAACCTCCTCAACCTGGCCTTCACTGTCCATATCACTGTCAGCATTTTGGTTGCAACCATTTAACAATTTCTGGGAAATTTTAAATTTTCCCTCATCTTCCTGTCTTCTTCTGAGACCTCCATACTCTTTCAACCTCTGCCCATTACCCAGTTTCAAAGCTGCTTTCACATTTTCAGGTATCTTTGCAGCAATGCTCCACTCCTCAATGACAATTTTCTGTGTTAGTTCTTGCACTGCTATAAAGAAATACCTAAGACTGGGTAATTTATAAAGAAAGGAGATTTAATTCATTTATGGTTCTGCAGGCTATAGAAGAAGCATAGTGGCTTCTGCTTCTGAATAGGCCTCAGGAAACTTACAGTCATTGTAGAAGGCAAAGGGAAAGCAGGCCTGCTTTACATGTGGCTGGAGTAGGAGCAAGGGGGAGGGGATCCCACACACTTTTTATATGACCAGATCTCATGAGAACTCAATCACTATACAGTACCAAGCAGGGGGTGATGGTGCTAAACTATTAGAAACTGCCTCAGTGATCCAATCAGCTCTCACCAGGCACCACCTCCAGCACTGGGGATTATACTTCAACATGAGATTTGGGCAGGAACACAGATCCAAAAAATATCATTTTTCTACGATGATATTGTGTACTACAACCTTGCTAAACTCATTGGTTAGTTCAAATAGGTTTTTTTTTTTTTTTTTTTTTGTGGATACCTAAGTGTTTTCTATATATGATATTATGTAATCTACAAATATAGACAATTTTACTTCCTTCCTTCCAATCTGGATGCTTCTCATTTATTTTTCTTTCTTAATCACCCTGTCCAGGACGTCTAGTACAATGTTAAATAGAACCAACAAGAAAGGACATACTTGTCCTATTCCTGATCTTAGGAGGAAAGCATTTGGTTTTTCACTGTAAGTGTTATGTTAGGTGTGGGTTTTCCACAGATACTCTCTATCAGGTTGCAGAAGTTCTTTTCTATTCCTAGTTTGTTGGATGTTTTTTATTATGAAATTTTGTTTGATTTTTTCAAATGCTTTTTGTGTATCTATTGGGATAATCATATGTTTTGTTTTTTATTCTATTAATATGATACATTATGTGAATGGATTTTTGTGTATTAAGTCAACTATATTTGTAGGATAAATTCTAGTTGGTCATGGTGTAAAATTATTTTTAGGTTTTCCTGGATTTGCTTTGTGAGTATTTTCTTGAGGATTTTTGTGTCTATAATTATAAGGGTTATGGGTCTGTAGTTTTCTTATCTTGTGATATCTCTGTTTGGTTTCAGTATTAGGGTAATACTGGCTGCTTAGAGTGAGTTGGGAAGTGTCCCCACACCACTTGTATTTTTTTGAAGGTATTTATCAAGAACTGGTATTAACTCTGCTTTAAATGTTTGGTAGAAATTAACAGTGAAGTTATCTGGACCTGGTCTTTTCTGTATAGAAAGATATTTAACTACTAATTCAATTTCTTTACTGGTATAGCTCTGTTCTGCTTTCTGTTTCTTCTTATGCCAGTTTTGGTTGTTTGTGTCTTTTTAAAAATTTGTCCCTTTCATCTTGATTTCCTAATTTGCTGGCAGATAGCTATTCATAGTGTTTCTCTGAGATCTTTTAAAAAACCTTTGTAAGATCAGTGATGATACCCCTCTTTCATTACTTTGATTTTTCCCCACTAATTATTTAGGAGTGTATTGTTTAATTTGCACATACTTGTAAATTTCCCAAATAATGATAAGGTTGGCAAATGGGACTTCTCAGGGAGCTGGGAGGCAGGTGAAATATTGCCAGTTTTGTGGCGATGAGGATTTTTGAGGGTCTTTAAACATATATGTCTCGTCCAGTGACTGGTAGGCTGCTGGTTTTCACGGCCACCATGATTGCCAAACTGCTGATTTTCAAGACTGTGGAGCTAGAGAGGGGCAATGAGGAAAAGGCAAATTAAAATGCTAGGACGCTCACTGTTATTACTGACATCCAGCCATTATAATAGGGAAGAAAAGATCCTTATGACAAACCTTTGGTTATTTCTTGAATTCTTTTGCCTTTTTTGAAGGAGCATGTTTTCAGTGGACTTAATTAACCCAGAAATTCTGCCCCTACCACATTTTTAATATAACTATTATACTTTTCCTAATATTTCTAAAAAACTCTTTTTCTTTTATTCATTTTATTTTTACTTTTTTTCCTTCCATAACTTCTTGGTCATTTTTATGAATGTCATTCCTCTGATTTCTCTTTGATGGTCGTAAATAATACATTTTCAGTCCCTTCTATGGCACTAATTTTATCTGGAATTAATATATGTTTCAGCTTTTATATTTGTAGCTGTCTTTCTGAGTATTACTTTCCCTATGTTATAGAAGTTTGGTTTGCAAGCTCATTTCTAGAGAAAAATTTTTTCTCTTGGGTTTTTTGTTTTGCTGTATTCTCTCTCTGTCTCTCTCTCTCTCTCTCTCTCTCTCTCTCTCTCTCTCTCTCTCTCCCCCCCCCCCCCCCGCCCCCAGCTGATATTGTCTGTTGGTTTTAGGTATGTATCTGCATACCTTGTCAAGGCCTTTAGTCTAGAATGGTACCTGGACTGCATAATATTGGCTGTATGTCTGTCTAATCAGTGAACTAGCTTATGGGTTGATTGAGTTAAAAGTTAGATTAGGATTTTTCTAGGTTGTCCACCCGCCAATGGCCTGACATTTAGCCTCAGAAGTTGACTCTAAGGCCTTATTATCTGCTTATAGACTTGTTGGTAAGTAGGCCTGTGACTTTAGCTTCACTTAGCACTTTGTGTTTCTTTCCATTTGTGGTCTTCCAACATGTTTATTTTGTTTTTGAGCTTAGCTAAACATTTTAAGTTTTTTTTTTTCATTAAAAAAGCTATTGTTGGTGTGAATTTAAAAAAAATAGTTTACTTCAAAGTCTAAACTTTGCCATCTTGACTAGAAATCAACTCATATTTTCAAAATATTTATAATTTGTTAATTTGTCATAACACAGAGTTAGTTATTTGAAATTTTTAGCAGCAAAGATGTAAACATCTACTGTAATTTCTTTTTATATGTAAGTACCATATTCTCTACCTTTTTATGGCATAAGTTTTAAAGTTAACTTCTTGTAAGTTAGGTTATAAATTTATCTACATTGTAGACTTGTTTCTCAGAAAACTTTCTACATCAAGAAATTACACTCTCTTTTCCTGTCAAACTTACGATGTAGGCTAATCATTAAATAATTTCTCAGTAATATAGTATTCAATACATGGATGTCAATTTTTTTTTGTATCATCTGTGCCATCTCTCACTTGAAAAACTTCCACTGTTATAAACCTATTGATGGATATCCTTTCCCTTGAGTGTAGATTCATAGTTTAAATTTCCTAATTCTTTTTCTTTGCATTAACTACACTCCTAATGCTTCAGCTGTGACTTATAGTTTTTATTTACTTAAAATGTAGAAATAATTTAGAAACTTGTGGAGTAACTAGAATGCGGATTCCATAGGGTCTTCAGATTACTAAACTTTGTTTTCTTAGGAACTAAATTGTATACACAGAATTCTTTAATTTTTACCTAGCTTATTAAAATATGTAATTACTGTGATAAGCACAACTGGGAAAAGAAGGTTGAGAACAAAGAGAATTAAAATTACTGGAAAGTAAATATCTCAGTTGCTATGAGTAGAATGCAGAAAGTGGAAAGTAGTATACCAGCGGTCGGAGGGATTGGAGAGCACAGATTAATCTGATGGGTTAGCTAAGTGGAGAACTGTTAAAGGGATTTAAAAAAAAATTTTTTTAACTTAAAAATGAAATTAAACATGTAAAATAATGTAGCTTATTTATATTGAACAAAATGTAAATTTATGATTGCAATTAGGCACTAATTTTTTAAATGACTATATAATGAATCAAGCGAGTTTTGTTTTGTGTGTTTTTTTCTAATTAAACTATATGGTTCACAATATGTCATCTTTTATTTTATGTTTGAATTTCACTAAGAATAATAAGGAGTTTTGTTCTAGAAAAGAATTTGAAAGATAATCAAGCTTTCCACAGACCCAACTTTTACACTTTACATTAAAACATTTTTCATTTGAAGCTTCTGAGTTAGTTTTCTCAAGCTATCTGTTTTTCTCTGTTACATCCTTATTTGTCAATGGCATTGGTTATGACTTGGAGTTCTGCTGTCACTGTTAGTGTAATCCTACATCTTTAACACTATTTGCTATCTACTCTACAATTGAATTGCATCATCAGATAACCGGTCCAAGTCTAATAGATGGGGCTAGGTCTTTATGTTATAAGGCAAGGAGTTTAGGTACTAATTTTATATGTGACTAGTTCATTAGTGAATGTTTTCACATGATGACGACTTTTCCTTCCTTATACAGCTCAGTGACTGTGGTGTATTGTAAAATGAGTGTTTAGCTAATAAAGACCCTTGTATGTTTTAAAAATAATAAATAAAAATATTATTTCATTCTTTGAAGAATCTAAGTGGATAATGTCATTGTAGAATAGTTAGGAAAAATAGACTTGGGAATCTTGGTTCAGTTATTTGCCAGATGGATAACTTAGAACAAATCATTTCCCTTATCTCTCTCTTTTCCCTTAGTGTGAGGAGGAAGTCAAATTAGACAATTTCTAAATTCTTCATTCAGGAAGATAAGGAAATATCGAAAATGTTTTAGCAACTGCTGCCTATATTTCCTCACTTTGTATTTAAATATTTATATTAAATGTTACTGTACGAAGTCACAAAAGTGAGAAGATGAGGGTAGCTTTAAGCATCAGTCTTATGTAATCTATTTCATGGTTGTAGTAGCTTGGGCAGGTCAAATTTTTTCATAACAAACTCATTGGGGGATCCAAAATGTTTTGAGAAAGAAGTTATCAGAACATGTTGCTAGAAAGTGCGTTTCTACCTTCAGAAGCCAGGAGTAAAACCAGTCTTGATTAACCATTTTGTCTTTCTGAATCAGGGAGAAAAGGAAGAAGAAAGCACAAGAGAAACATAGTAGGCTGAAGGGAAAAGAAAATAAATCAATGCACTTCTTTGTTCTTCAGATAAAAGTGTTAGACTTGTACTTTTTCACACCTATTACCTTTTTTTTTTTTTTGGTCTGAACAGTTGGTCCTTTCTGTTTTTCCTGTTTATATGTACTTTGGATTGCTTATAGTTTGAATTTTGTGTTGTTGGCTTTGGTTTTAATTATTCTGGGCCCTTGTGGGTAGCAGAGGAATAATTTTGGCCTGCCAGCCATCTGGGATTCTACTTGCAGACTTTCAGACTCAGTAGCTTTTCCCAAAGTCTTTCTACTCCACACAAAGAATTCAACCCTGTGTGCCTTTGCCTACTCCCCACCTGCTGTTTATAGCATTCACATGTAGATGTATCAGCATTATTTTACTCCCAGACTCTCCAAAGTTGAGAGGTTGGAATGGATTGTCCTTTAGTGCCACCCTCTTGCTTTACCAATTATAAATAATACCTCCTCTCTTTCCTCAACCTGGGATTTCAGAGAGTAGTAGTAAATGATTTTTGAGGAAAATACCAGGACCTTCTCTGTGATGCAATACCTGGAAATCACATGTTGGGGAATTATCTGTCAGGCAAGCAGATAGCATTTTATAAACAACGTGTAAATCAATCACTTAAAATTTGTATTCTCACATTTTTGCAGTTGCATAGATGTGATGAAATACTTCTTGCATTTAATTACTTGTTCTAGACTTTTAAAGATTGCAATCGGATTAATGAATGTTTCCAAAACACTTTCGTTAGAATGATGTTTTAGATATATTTTATCATTCTAAAATTAATGTAATTATATTTGCATTTTTGCATTTAGTGTGCTACTTTTAATAGAATTTTTGTCTGTGAAACATATTACATATAGGTAACATAAAATTAAAGTTAATATTAACTACAGCCTTTGCTAAACATTGCTGAATATTGTGTCTGCCCAATCTATAAAATGTGAAAACTCAGAAAATAATATTATGGGCATTTACTGTCATTTTTCTGTGTTATTTATTTCCAGAATGATAGTCTTATATTTTCAAGGCCCTTTGGTAATAAGACTTTTAACATATACTTCCTAAAGTTTCAAACAGTGATGACTGGCTGGAATTATGTTTAATAATTTTAATACATTAAAGCATAGCAATGATTTATACTTTGAAAATCAAGTATAAATTTTTTAACTTAAAAATGACTTAAAAATAACAAGTTAAAAAATAAATTTTTTATTAAAAATATTAAAAAATAACTTAAAACACGAGGTCAGGAGATCGAGACCATCCTGGCCAACACGGTGAAACCCCATCTCTACTAAAAATACAAAAAACTAGCCGGGCGAGGTGGCGGGCGCCTGTAGTCCCAGCTACTCCGGAGGCTGAGGCAGCAGAATGGCGTAAACCCGGGAGGCGGAGCTTGCAGTGAGCTGAGATCTGGCCACTGCACTCCAGCCCGGGCGACAGAGCAAGACTCTGTCTCAAAAAAAAAAAAATAATAATAATAATAATAATAACAACTTAAAAATAACAAGTTAAAAAATAAATTTTCAAATGGAAGCCAACTCTGTTGTATGTTAATTAAATTTGGAATAACATTTACGATTTTAAAATAATGTAAAATATTCAGTTGCTTCTTTGATAAGGTGACCATATTTAAGAACAGAAATTTAGGATTTTTGTTTATGGCAGTGCACTAGGCCTATTGTGGCTGTGTGGACCACAAAATAATAAGAGAAGAACAAGAAATATTGTTCGAATCATTGCTATAATTTTGATTGGCCCAAAAGTTGAAAAGATCTAGGTGCTGAGACAGAGGTTATAGATTTGAGGAAGTAGAAGTGCATAGGAGGGCAGAACTCTGCCTTCAGCCTGCTTGATTAACCAGTAATCCAGAAGAAACCACAGCTATAGTTTGTGAGTAGGTGACTTCTTAGCTTAAATGCCCCTTCAAGAGTTATAACCATTCTTAGAATACATTTAGTAGTCAGTAGAGTTTATACAGATCTATGGAAACTGTACCTCATCTGTTCTGTGTAGCTCATTCTCTACCTTCCCATATTCTACCTTCCAGCCATTCTGAAATTTTCTCAGTTCACGCTATATGCATACCTTCTTACCCTTCTTCTAGCCATCACTTCAGAGGTCTTCTCATATTTGCAATGCACCCAACGAAGGTCTAATAGCCAGAATCTATAGGGAACTTAAACAATTGAATAAGCAAAAAATAAATAACTCCATTAAAAATGGGAAAAGACGTGAGCATATACTTCTCAAAAGAAGAGATACAAGTGGCCAAGAAACATATGAAAAGATACTCAACATCACTAGTTATCATAGAAATGCAACTCCAAACCACAATGAGTTACCATCTCATGCCAGTCAGAATGGCTGTGATTAAACATCAAAAAACAACTGGTTCTGGTGGGGCCAAGAGAACAGGGTATACTTAAACAGTGTATATTTATGAGTGGGAATGTATACAGTGTATACTTATACTTGGTGGGAATGTAAATTAATTCACCTACTGTGGAAAGCAGTGTGGAGAGTTCTCAAATAATTTAAAAAAGAACTACCATTTGACCCAGCAATCTCATTACTGGGTATATATCCAAAAGAAAATAAAGTTCTACCAAAAAGACACATGATCTTGTATGTTCATTGCAGCATTATTCACGAAGCAAAGACATGGAATCAACCTAGGTGCCCATCAACAATGGATTGTATAGAGAAAGTGTGATATATATGTGTGTGTGTGTGTGCGCGTGCGCGCGCAAGCGTGCATGTGTATGTATGTATGTGTGTGTGTGTGTATATATATATGTGGGGAGAGAGAGAGAGAGAGCATATAATGCTACTTAGAGGTCATGTTCTTAGCAGCAACATGGATGCAGCTGGAGGTAATTATCCTAAGTTAATTAACACAGGAACAGAAAGTCAAATACTGCATATTCTCACTTATCAATGGATGCTAAACAATGAGTACTCGTGAACATGAAGATGACAACAATAGACACTGGGTACTACTAAGTGAAAAATGAAAGAAGAGGACTGTGGGTTGAAAAACCAACTATTGGGTACTATGCTCAGTACCTGGGTGTTGGGATCAATCGTATCCCAAACCACAAATCTGCAGATGTATCCTCTGAATCTAAAATAAAAGTTGAAAAAAAAAGTTAATTAAGAAAATCAAAACCAGTATAGTATACAAAATTTTATACTGTTTTGAGACTAATGATTTAAAAACTATTTCTCTCTGCAATATTTTTATCTCTTTGTTTATCTCTTGTGATGGTATGAGTATTTTACAAATTAATTTATGTGAGTTTTTTATATGCCTAAAATATTAGCCTTTGATTATTGACCTTGTGAATTTTGTTCTTATGCTTTTAAGTTTATTTTCATCAATGCAACTGTTTTGGGGGAGAGTAGTACATGTTAAAAACATTTGGCTAGTCATATCTATTGTTGACATTTTCTTTTTTCCCTAGGGCCCCTTATTTTATTTAATTATATTTTAGTTTAGTTTAATTTAGTTCCGGGATACATATGTAGGATGTACAAGTTTGTTACATAGGTAAACATGTGCCGTGGTGGTTTGCTGTGCCTGTCAAAACCCATCAACTAGGCAACTAGCTAGCATGCATTAGCTATTTATCCTGATACTCTCCCTCCCCCTGCTCCCTCTTTAGACTGCCCCGGTGTGTGTGTTTTCCCCTCCCTGTGTCCATGTGTTCTCATTGTTCAGCTACCCCTTATAAATTAGGACATGGGTGTTTGTTTTTTCTTTCCCATTGGTTTGCTGAGGATAATGGCTTGCAGCTCCATCCATTGTCCCTGTAAAGGACACATCTCATTCTTTTTTATGGCTCTATAGTATTCCATGGTATATATGTACCACTTTCTCCTTATCCAGTCTATCATTGATGGGCATTTGGGTTGATTCCATATCTTTGCTATTGTGACTAGTGCTGCAATGAACTTGCATGTATCTTTGTAATAGAATGATTTATATTCCTATGGATATATACCCAGTAATGGGATTGCTAGGTCGGATGGTATTTCTGGTTCTAGGTCTTCGAGGAATCGCTACACTGTCTTCCACGGTGGTTGAACTAATTTATGTGTCCACCAACAGTGTAAAAGCTGGTTCTGTTTTTCTAAAGCCCTGCTATTATCTGTTGTTTCTTGACTTTTTAATAATCACCATTCTGAATGTCATGAGATGGTATCTCATTGCGGTTTTGATTTGCATTTCTCTAATGATCAGTGATTATGAGCTTTTTTCATATGTTAGTTGACCACATAAATGTCTTCTGTTGAACAGCGTCTGTTCTTGTCCTTTTGCCCACATTTCAATGGGGTTGTTTGTTTTTTTCCTTGTAAATTTGTTTAAGTTCCTTGTAGATTCTAGATATTAGGGCTTTGTCAGATGCATAGATTGCAAAATTTTCTCCCATTCTGTAGGTTGTCTCTTCACTCTGATGATAGTTTCTTTTTTAAAAAAAATGTTTATTTTTCCATAGGTTATTGGGGAACAGGTGGTGGTTGATTACATGATTAAATGCTTTAGTGGTGATTGTGAGATTCTGTTGCAGCCATCACCCAAGTGGTATACACTGCACACAGTTGTAGTCTTTTATTCGTCATCCCCCTCCCACTTTTTCCCCCTGTATCCCCAAAGTTTGTTGTGTCATTCTTATGCCTTTGCATTCTCACAGCTTAGCTCCCACTTATGAGTGAAAACATATGATGTTTAATTTTCCATTCCTGAGATAATTCACTTAGAATAATAGTCTCCAGTCTCATCCAGGTCACTGTGAATGCCATTAATTCATTCCTTTTTACAGCTGAGTAGTATTCTATCATATATATATCCACTCATTGATTGATGGGCATTTGGGTTGATTTCTTTGTCCACTCATTGATTGATAGGCATTTGGGTTGATTCTCCATTTTTGCAATTGAGAATTGTACTGCTATAAACATGGTTGTACCAGTATTTTTTTCATATAATGACTTACTTTCCTCTGGATGGATACCCAGTAGTGGGATTGCTGGATCAAATGGTAGTTCTACTTTTAGTTCTTTAAGAAATCTCCACACTGTCTTCCATAGTGGTTGTGGTAGTTTACATTCCCACCAGCAGTGTAGAAGCACTCCCTGTTTACCGCATCCACACCAACATCTATTATTTATTTTTTATTTTTTTATTATGGCCATTCTTGCAAGAGTAAAGTAGTATTGCATTGTGGTTTTGATTTGCATTATCCTGATCATTAGTGATGTTGAACATTTTTTATATGTTTGTTGGCGATTTGTATATCTTCTTTTGATAATTTTCTATTCATGTTCTTAGCCCACTTTTTGATGGAATTGTTTGTATTTTTCTTGCTGATTTGTTTGAGTTCATTGTAGATTCTGGATATCAGTCCTTTATTAGATGTATAGATTGTGAAGTTTTCTCCCACTCTGTGGGTTGTCTGTTTACTTTGCTGACTGTTCCTTTTGCCATGCAAAAGCTCTTTAGTTGAATTAAGTCCCAGCTGTTTAATCTTTGTTTTTATTGCATTTGCTTTTGGGTTCTTGGTCATGAAATCCTTGTCTAGGCTGATGTCTAGAAGAGTTTTTCCGATGTTATCTTCTAGAATTTTTATATTTTCAGGTCTGAGATTTAAGTCCTTGATCCATCATGGGTTGATTTTTTGTTTAAGGTGAGAGATGAGGATCCAGTTTCATTCTCCTTCATGTGGCTAGCCAATTATCCCAGCACCATTTGTTGCACAGGGTGTCCTTTCCTCACTTTGTTTTTGTTTGCTTTGTTGAAGATCAGTTGGCTGTAAGTATTTAGGTTTATTTCTGGGTTGGCCATTTTGATTAGTATTTTTAGAAGAGCTTTTTGTTTGGCATAGTAAAATATAAGTTTTTGTAGAAATTTAAAAAATAAATATATCAAAAAAATTTTAAGAAATCTGCAATTTTATAGAAAATGGGATTATATTTTTAAAATTTTAAATATTTTCCATTGACAATATATATGAATTTTTGGCATATATATGTATCATAATGTATTTTGCATATATATATGCCATAATGTATTCAGCCACATCTATTGTATGGGACATTTAAGTTATTTTCAGCTTATTGAAACAGAAAAATTTTCAATGACCATTTTTTCGTATGACTTTGTGCATATTTCTAATCATACCTTTAGGATAAATTACTTTTAAAATAATTTCTACATTAAAGAGTATGTAACATTTTAAGATTATTGATACACATTGCCAATTTGCCTTCCCTAAAATAAGTACCAGCTTACACTAATCTTGCAGTGTATAAGAATGTCTGTTTACTCCCTCCATTATCAAAACTGAATATTCAATTTTTAATGCTATTTGCAAATCCAATATTTATCTGTTTGTTGGCTAATAGTCTGAACATCAGTCCTGTTCATTTCTCTACAAATAAAGATTAAGCTGTTTTAAAATTTATCTTTGAAAATAATGCATATTTGAATTAACAAGAAATTTACAGAAGTTCTTACAGGTAAAAAGCAAAATGAGATCACAATTCCAGACAGGTTGGAGAAGGCTGAAAGAGCATTTGCTAATCCCCGGGTACTTTTAGGTTTAGTTTAAACCACTCTAAAGGTTAAAAGAGAGAATTTCCAGGTCCAGTGCAGTGATAGGAAGTTGGATAGGATACCACAGCATAAGTTCATTGTCCCCTAAGAGCTGCGTATTCAATGAAAAAGCCAACCAAAGTGAGCAATATTTTTTCACACAAGAAGAGAATGAATAAAAATATTTGTCTTTGTTGGTCTCAGCCCTAGATGGAGGGGGGAAAGTACTTTTACTTAAGTATTAATAACCTTAATCTTGAGTCAGAATTCACACCACCTTCAAGGAATGAAAACTTTTTAAGCTGGACATTTTGTTTAAAGAGGGCCCTATTTGGTAGTACCCCTGGGTAACTTGTATTCACAAACTAAAATCCTCACTTAAAGAGTGCACCCTCACATATATCTCAAAAGATTCTCACTGATCATGTCATACACACACACACACACACACACACACACACACTCACTTATAAAACATACACGGAAACAGGAAAACATTGGCAAAATAAAAAAGCAGAGCTATATCCACAAAGATTTTAGAAACTTTAATTATAGATGCAAAGTACAATAAGTATGTTTAAAAATATAAGACTGATTTTAAAATATGGGTAAGAAATAACTGTCTATAAAAATGACTGTTTTGTTTTTTTTAAAAGAACCAAATAGAACTTCTGGAAATGAAAAATATAAAAATCAAAATTAGGAACTCAGTGGATAAGTTAAGTGATATAGTAAACACAGGTGAGAAGAAAATTGGCAAACTAAAAGAAAAATTTTGAAGAGATTGCCCCACATGAGGTACAGAAAGACAAAGAGATGAAAAACATGTAAGGGGACGCAGCCTCTGACAAATACCTGATCAGAGTCCCATAAGGGGATAATGGTATGATGAGAGAAAATATTCAATAGGATAAGCCCAACAACTTCACAAAGTTAATGAAAGATAGGGAGGCTCAGATACAGTGGAGGACTAGGGGAAAACATCCACACCTAGAAAAATCATAGTGAAGCTGTGGAATATTAAAGCCTAAAGGATCTAATCAAACAGCAGAGAGAAAAGACAGATGGTGTGACAGACTAGCCAGCTGACTTCTCAACTGCATCAGAGGAAGACAGAGACTGCAGAATAATCCTTTCTTCACCAATACTGGGAGAAAATAAGTCAAGCTAAAATTGTATGCTTAGCAAGACTACCTTTTAAGAAAAACATTATTCCATTGAGAGGCTAAACAAAGTCAAAAGTTGATTCTTTAAAAAGAGTATCAAAATTGACAAAATTCTAGCAGGAAAAAAAAGAGGCAACAAAAGTAATAAATTTTAAGAGGGCCCATAGTTATAGGTACTGCAGAGTTAAAATAACTGATAGACAAGTAATATAAACATATTTTTGAGTGATTATAAAACTATCAAAAGAAATTAAACATGGTCTAAGTAAGTGGGAGATGTAATCTGGAGTTTGGCAAACATGCAAAAACACGCAAGATTAAATAGGTCAAATAGGAATACATATTTAAGGTTAAGACCTAAACAAAAGCAAAGAAATTATAAGCATAAAATTCAAATATTGGTTACTTTCTGACAGTATGCAGGGGTAAAAAAAATCAGGACGTATTCTACTTTTTAGTCCAAATGGAGGCACTTTGTTAATATTCCTTAAACAGTTCATTTACACTATTTATTTACCCTGAAATGTATAACACATAGAGAAAAAAGTAAACAACACAGCACAAAAATGTACAACTCGTGAATTGTCATAAAGCACACACCTTCATAATCACCACATAGATCCAGAAATAAAACATGTGGGCACCCCAGAAGCTATACTTTCCCAGTCCTCAAAAGATAGCCTCTATCTTTGTAGATTTATTGTTTATGAATGTATCCATAAACCCTCTTGTTTTGTTTTCTCCTGTCTTTTGAAAATAACAGGGATGGAATTACATACAGTTAATTCTTTTATGTCTGGCTTCTTTGATGAACATAATGTTGGTGAAATTAATAGGCCAATGAATGGTATTATTTTAATTTCATTTTTCTGGTTACTACTTATAGTAAAAATTTTTCATATTGTAACTTTTGAATGTTTGTTTTGTGAATTGTTATTATCTTTGCCCATTCATCCATCTGTAAGATCTTCTTATTATATTGATTTGCAAAACTTGTTAATAATTATATTAACAATTATTGACAAACAAATGTGCTCTTTACAATTCGTTCTCCATTTCGTTTTTTAACATTTATGCTTTGTAATGGTTTTCTTTTTAAACTTTCCTTTTGTATTATTGAAAATTAAATATATCATCACTATAAAAAATTTCAGAAAACCAAATCAAAAACACAACACATCGCAGTATAAATAAAGATCATTTTAATTTCTTATTCCCAATTAATTCCTTCTTCCCAATTAAATGTTAACTGTTGGTAACATTTTGGTTCATATCCTTTGTGACTTTATTTATTTGTATTTACTTATTCTCTATATATGTACATTTATATATATAAATGTAGATAGAGATATATGTCAAATTTTTAAATATCTATATTTGTACCTAAAATTTTACTAACAGAGAATTATTTTGTCTGCCTAATAACATGTTTTTCACCAATCGATACAATTTACACCACATTTAAAATTATTTAAATGGTGTTCCATTATATAAATTTGCTAATTATTAATTCAACAGACATTAATTGAGTTTCTTGATAATGCCGTATAGCAGCATTATTTTGTAGGCACTGGAGGCAACTAACATACAAAATTCCTGCAAAGGTGGCGCTTGAATGCTAAGTGGAGGAAACATACAATAAAGAAATAAATTTTTCATATTCTATAAGAAAATCCTAAGTCCTAGAAAGAAGAAAGAAAGCAAGGAAGAGTTTAGAGAGTAGTGGGTTGATATGAGGGAATAGGGTATTCAAGGAATGCCTCATAAATTAGCAAGAACATAGTAGAAGTATGGAAACCCACTGTGCCAGCTTTTGGGGCAAAATCAAATGCAAGACAACAAGGTGAGTTTTTTGGGTTTTTCTTAGAGCAATATGACATTGGTCAAGATTTCAATTACTTCCAATGTTAACAAATTTGGAAGTACCATTGTTGTTAAAATACTTAGCTTTTGCATGCGCTCTTACATTTGTTCTCCTCAGTTTTCAAACCTACCTTGTCCTTGTATGTCTTTATGACTATAATAGTAGAAAGATGTGAGAGTGTATATTAAAGGATGTTAATCAGTACCATCTTACTCCAGAGACATAATTCATATTTATTTAGAGGAAAAATAAAATTTAGGAAAAAAGAAAAGAAATTTTCAAAGAATGTTAGAATATAGAATATTTAATTTAGAAAGGTTTTTTTAATAGCTAAGACAAAAAAATTAAAACGACTTGCCTTTAGCTGCTCTGCAAATTAATACTTTTTAAAAATGCCACTTTAACATCATGGAATCTTTAATAAAAAAACTTAATAAGCAAGAACTTTGACACAAAATATTTTTTTGTTCCCTTAGGTTGCTGATGCCAAATTTTGCCCAAGACCTTTTAATGTCTTGCCTGTGAAGACAAAATGGAGTAACGTGGGCTTTCATATTCTTCTATTTGATCTGGAAAACCTTGTTGAACTTTTGCTACCAACTCCACTCAGTGATGTTGACTCTTCCAGTTCATTCTATGGTGGTGAGGTCCTGAGAAGAGCCAAGAGCACAGTGGAGAAGAAGACACTGACACTGAGAAAGAGTAAAACTGCCTGTGGTCCTCTCTCAGCAGAGGCACAAGCCAAGCCTATTACTGAAAGCTTGGCCCAAGGAGATAATACCGTCAAATTCTCAGAAGAAAATGATGGAATTAAAAGACAGAAGAAAATGAAGATCTCCAAAAAAATGCAGCCTAAGCCATCAAGAAAAGTAGATGCCAGTCTTACAATAGACACAGCTAAATTGTTTCTGTCTTGCCTTTTGCCATGGGGAGTGGATAAAGATTTAGATTATCTTTGCATTAAGCACCTCAATATTTTAAAGCTTCAGGGTCCTATTTCTTTGGGACTTGCTTCGAATGAAGATCATTTCTCACTGATGTTGCCAGGTTGGGATGTATGCAATACTGAAATGATAAAAGACTATTCAGGAGTAAATTTGTTTTCCAGGAAAGTTTTGGACTTGTCAGATAAATACACAGCCACTCTTCCAAATCAGGTTGGAATTCCAAGAGGACTGGAAAATAATTGTGATTCTTTACAAGAGTCAAATACTATAGTTTATTTGTTGAACAGACTATTTTTAGTTAATAAGTTAGTTAACATGCCTTTAGAATTGGCATGTAGAGTTGGCAGGTAAGACATACCTAGAGATTTTGACTATACTAGATTATGACATTAAAAAAAAAAATCATGATTTGCTCTTTGCTATATTCAGCTCTTTAACATTCCTTCCTTCTTTCCAGTGGGGGGTAAATATACAACAACTTCTTGGTTTAAAAAACATTAAGATAATCTCCCTTTTAATTGTTTGGATTGGAGTATAATTTGGCAATAGATCTATATGATTTAAAATTCATTCATTCAACAAATATTCAATGTTTTCATAATATGTGTCAGAAAAGACATAGTGTGGGATGCTGAATGAGTAGATAGATAGATAGATAGATAGATAGATAGATAGATAGATAGCTACATAGATACATAGATACATACACATATACATACATAGACACATATACGTCTTGAAATCCATTATACATGGTATGAATTAAGTATGAACAAAAACATTTAAGTAAATGCTTATGATGATATGTTTTTTATATCATTAGAGAAGGAAAAATTTGAAAATTTCATACCTCAAATTTTACCATTTATTTTATATTTTGGCATATTAAAATAGAATAAAATAGAAGAGGCTATTTAGTAATTCATTTATACATAGTACAGTTTAGTAATAACTGTTGTTTTTGAGTGTTGAGATTACACTACTGTGTGACTTTGGGCTAGTCACTTTGCTTTTCTGGGTCTTACTTTCCTGATTTACAAAATGAGGTGGGTGGTATAGGTGACTGTGAAATTCTTAAAAGCTTAAGTTGCTAATCAATTTGATTTATTGGTCTAATCATGATCCCACAGAGCAGATGAGGGACTTAGTTGTTTGCCAGAGGTTTTCATTGTAAGTTTATTCCTGATACAGATTACAGGATGGAAATGATGTGTCTGATGTCTGGTGCACTTTAGGGAAGCTTACGGACTTTTGGTATGCCTTTCATTAAATAGCCTTTCAAATGTTGTCACACATTAGTTGACTCTTTAAAGAATTCTTCATTGAAACAAATTATAGAATGAACGTGTCAGGATGAGAGACTGCTTCTCTACTGCAACCACTCCAGATTTGATCTGCTGTCAGAGCCCAGATACTATTTTTTGAGAAATCAAAATAATGTATATTGGATTTGTCACACCAAATCCTTCCAACATATTTGACCATTTCACAGAGATTTTACTGTGGTTGTGAAGGTTGAGAAATCTTCATAAGCTTAACAACTGGGCACATGATTTAACTGAATTTTAAGGCAACACCTGCCTACTTATCAGAACATCCCTGGCAGTTTCGGAAGATTCCTGTGATGGGAACACTGGTGTAGGATAAAACCCGCCTTCATAAGGCTCCAATGGTAGCTGAGGAGAATTCTTTGACAGATGTCAACATATTGAGTTTTTTTAATTTGTTGCATTAGTCAGTAGTCATGTGACCTAAAATAGCAAACCTCTCTTGTAAATGTAGGTCACAGATAATACTGGCAAACTAAGACGTACAGGTCAATTGGGATTGAGATTTTAGGTGGGAGCCTAAAAAAAAAAAAAAAGATGGGAACAAAGTGAGGAAATCAGATTCATAAAAGAAATTGATGTGAAAGATATTGCTAAAAATAATCTGTATTCAATTTCCAAATTTGCGAAAGTGGTCATGTACCCATATCTTTGATTTATTTCCTCCAATAATTTTTTGTGCTTTTTAGTAATATACTGCCAATCTTTTTTCTAACAGTTCTTTCAGAATGGAATGTGCACATAATAAGGTGAGAAGTGCTGGGAATGACATTTTAAATATGTCAAGCTTCTACGGTTGCTCACGAAATGGTAAGGGAGCTACTGACACAGATATGATCTGATTTTTTTTTTCCTATGAAAGGAAATAACTAGTCTTTCTATAACTGGTTAGCAATGTCAAAATAAATAACATTTATAAAACATAGATTTTACCTATGTTTGTGATTACACTAGCTGTGTGGCTTGAGGCTAGTCATTTAGCTTTTCTGGGCCTTTCTTCATTTAGAAAATGAGGTGGGTGACATTTATCAAACATTTAAAAACACAAATTGAACATTTTATAATTTTAAACATAGACATAACATTCTAACATTTATAAAACATAGATTTCAAATGATCTTTGAAATGCCTAAAAATTTGAAACTTTTCAGCAAAGGAAATACTTAGGTGTTAAATATTTTATTATTGTGTTTTATTGGAAAGTTTATTGCATCAATATCTTTATTACCAAATAAATGATTATTATATTAGATAATGTTCTTGCAATTTTAGAAGATTATATTCTCAACTTCAGTGTTTAGATTTTCTCTTGATGCCAAATGGCAAATTTTTCTCCCAAACCTGCTTTTCCAAGTTTGGGACATCTCAGTAAATGACAGTTCTATCCTTCCAATCGCCAATTGCTCAAGCCAAGAACTTTGCGATTATTTTTGCCTTTCCCTTTCTCTCACACCCCACGTCCAATCTATTAGTAATTGTGTCAGTTCTACCTTAAGAATGTATCCCAGAATCTGACTGCTTCTTACCCACTACACCAGCAACTCCATCTCCCTCAACCTTCCTTTCCCTTACCCTCACCCCTGTGAGCGTTCCTCCTGTCCTGCCTGGATGACCACAGTAGGCACCTGATCACCTCTCTGTTCCTATTCTTGGCTCCTGCACTCTGTTCCCAACCAAGCAGCCAGAATGATTTATTAAGAACTAAGTCAGAACCTCACTCTTCTATGTATAACCTTCCAGTGGCTTCTGTTTCACTCAGAATAAAAGCCATTGTTTTTACTATAGCACACAAGGCCCTGTAGGATCTGGCCGCTTATGTATGTCATCACATACACACCCCCATCCAACCTTATCTCTTAGTGTTCACCCCCTGCTTAACTCATTCCAGCCACCCTAGCCTTTTTACTCTTACCCAAGCATGACAAGCAGGTCTGAGGACCTTTGCATTGGCTGTACCCTTGCCTGTGGTGTTCTTTCCCTAGACCTTCATGTGGCTCAACCTGCTCACCCTCCACCTGCTACCATCCATCAAGTCTTGCTCCAGTGCCACTTTATCACTGAAGGTGCCCTACCTCCTCCCCAGCACTCCCTACCCCTTTCGCTGTTGTACTGTTTTCCATAAGCCTCTTCACTATCTGACATCTGTTACTTTTAAAAATCTCATCTGTCTCCTGCTACTAAATTGTAAGCTCCATGGAAGTTATATTTTGGTGACAGTTTTATTCATTGTTGTGTCCCCAGTTCCTAGTACAATATCTAGAAGGAATTAGCAAATAACTTTTGCATTCGTGGATGAATCAAATTAATGGACAAATAAATTAAAGGATGAATAATGACTAGAACAATGGTTTTGGAGATAAATAAGATACATGGCTGAGATTCAAGATCCAGCTCTGCCATTGACTACTTGTGTTCTATTGGGCTTGTTTTTTACTTTTTAAAAGCCCTAATTACTACATTTGTAAAATGGGAATGTGATCCCACACACAGTGTGCATGTTGCCTCCAAAGCTCTGCAGTATATGATCCATAGGATGGGGTGACCTGAATAACGGTACACAGTGGCCCTCACAGGACTGTTGAAAAGAGTATTTTTAAGTGAGAGTTTATTAATAGCTTCCAATTATCTAGTGCTTAGTATGTTCCAAGAATTATATTAATGGTTTTACATATTTAATGTTTTTACTCATTTAATACAAAACAACCCTGCACAGTAGGAGGCAGCATCTCTGTTTTACGTTAAAAAAAATGGGACTCAAGGAAGTTCGATGACTTATAGGCAAACAGCTATTCAGTAGAGGGGCCTGCATTCCAATCCAAATCTGATTCCTAACCCCATTTCCTGTCCACTGTGTCAGGCCACTTCTCACATTTATGATTACAGATAAAGTTCCATCTAAATAGCCCCAGTCTGGGTTGCCTCCTTTCTCCTTAGATAGTTACTCTTATTAGGGTTAGCTATCCAGTGTGTTTTGCTGTTGTTTGTTTGTTTGTTTGTTTGTTTGTTTGTTAGCACTGGTAACTGGGAAATGGATTGGAATTTAAGATTTAGTATAAGTGTTTCTGCAAAGACAGGGGATTGCTGACTAGAATCAAGGAGGTCCCTGTTTTTCCTGTGGCTGCCCCAGCAAAAAAGCCTAAGCAACTACTGTTACTATAGAATCATCTCTCTGGAATTTAGGTTGGCATTTATTGCATTTGAAATTCAGCTAAGGACTAGGGAAACACGTTTTTCAAAAAAAAGTAATAGGAAGATGGAAGGTTAAACAAAAGGAAGTATTGACTTCATGGTATTAATTTTATAAAGCCAAATCCTAAAGAATAAAATAATACTCTGAGGTGCTCATTCTAAAATGTTAACAGGAACCAGTATTCACTTCTGTCAGCAGGAATGGTGACTGAATAATATTGGTAAGCCTCGGATATTTTCTTTTCATCTTTCCCCCTAAAATTGCAATTAATTCTTTAACTCACTGACATTGCCAAGATAAGTTGGCTCTCATTTCTATCACATATTAAAATTTCAACATCACATTGAAGTGTGCTTTGAGGTACCCCATGATGTTAGTAAGTACTTACAGTTGAGACCAATACTTAGCTTTGATGGTTGAGTCACAAGGTCAACAAAGTGGGAGAGGGAGGAAAAACAGAGATCAAAAGAAAATTTCTCTTACGTGCTGTGTTCATGAAGAAATGGAAAACATGTCAAAATTATAATCTTCTATCATACTTACATGTTTTATATAGTGTTCTTGGTCATTTTACATTTATATTAAGTGCTCTATCAGGAAAAAATACTATCAATAATTGGTCAGAAGTTTCTTATATATTACTTTTATGTTCTCAAATTGCATTGTTTACAATACTTTTATTACATTTTCCTTGACTACTAATGTGGTAAATATATAGTCATATAGATCGATCGATAGATAGATGTCTCTTATGTTAATATAAAAATAGGGATTTGATGAAAAGTGTATCAGACAAATGCTAATTTAAATAGTTGATACCACAATGTCAGACATATATCAATATATTAATTTAAGTAGACAATTATAGTAACAACTTTTCCGCTTGTGCAAGCCCTTACCATTCTTCCCTATCTCACTCTCAGGATCTGTCGCCTAGATATTAGACTTTAGCCATCAGAAAGCCTTAATTCATCGATTGTTCATTATGATTATATGTACATTTTCAATTAATGAAAAGACACTTATTAAGTATTTTTTTATGTGTGTACGAAACTGCTGGACACTCTATGAACCAATTTACTTAAACCAAGCGCTCACTCATTCTTAAAATTTCACACTGAACATTAAGACAGATAGAAAGGACATTGGAGAGGGCAAACAGAAAAGAAACAATACATAACAGAATGAGTCAAATTAAAACAGTAGTGCTCTACCTATTGATCAGAGTGGTAGAGCTGGATAAGGACAAATCAAAGGAAGTCTTTTATTTGATTTTACATGTGATAGAGACTAATTCACGGCAGAGTAGAATTTCAGAATTTGAATAAGGAAGGAATTGTAAGATTTGGTGATCTGTCTTGGGTCAGCAAAAAGAACAAAAATGTGTTGAAACTAAAAATGAATCTGATTTGATGTGAATATGTGTTAGTATAATTGTTAGAATTACATATAAATGTGTGTGTGTGTGTGTATGTGGGTGTGTGGGTGTGTATATAAATGTACACAAATGGATGTTGACTCTGGCTGTACATGTAAATCATCTGTGGCACTTTTACAAAGCATTAATGCCTGTCCCACCTCTACCACAGGATCTGTAAAATAAAAATCTCTGGAAGATTGAATCTGGGCACTAGTGTTTATAAAAAACAAAGCTTCCCAGGTGATTCTAATATGCAGCCCGTCTTAAGAGCCACTATCCATTTTTAATACTCTCAAGATATAAATGTGTTCTGTATATTTCTAGGTAAGAATGATTTCCATGTACCTGAGGCTGACCTTTCACTTTTGAAGCTAATTTCCTGTTGGAGAGACCAGTCTGTGCAGGTATGATATAATTCACATTCATGAAGTTACTAGAAGAGTTCCTTGCTGCTGTGGTTCATGGATACACCCCTCTATCTGAAAATACGAGTAGTTACTCTTATCCTCATAAAATAGCCTTTGAACAGGCATAGAGATGAGGGAAAACACAGGCCATAACATAAGCAAGGGTACACCATTCACCAGGGGAGCGTAAATGCCGGGGGCTCAGGGAGGGAGGTTCTTGTCATCACAGGTAATTTCTTGCTTGTTGAAGCTTCAGTCTGAAGCAGAATTGTCCATTATTTGATTTCCAAATATGACATACATTAAAGTACCTATGTTTGGGAATTTGATTATGTGAAATTATAATTTTTTTAAATTTTCGATTTTTGTGGACACATAGTGGTCATATATATTTATGGGGTACATGAAATATTTTAATACAGGCATACAATGCCTAATTACCACATCATAGAGAATGGGGTATCCATCACCTCAAGCATTTGTCCTTTGTGTTAGAAATAATCCATTTATACTCTTTTAGTTATCTTAAAAAGTAAAATTAAATTATTATTGACTATAGTCACCCTGTTATGGTATCAAATAGTAGGTTTTATTCATTCTTTCTGACTTTTTTTGGCACCTATTAATCATCCCCACCTACCGTTATTCCACACTACCCTTCCCAGCCTCTGCTAACCATTCTTCTACTCTCTATGTCCATGAGTTCAATGTATTTATTTATTTATTTATTTATTTATTTATTATTATTATTATTATTATTTTTTTGAGACGGAGTCTCGCTCTGTCGCCCAGGCTGGAGTGCAGTGGCCGGATCTCGGCTCACTGCAAGCTCTGCCTCCCAGATTCACTCCATTCTCCTGCCTCAGCCTCCTGAGTAGCTGGGACTACAGGCACCCGCCACCACGCCTGGCTAGTTTTTTGTATTTTTTTAGTAGAGACGGGGTTTCCCCATGTTAGCCAGGATGGTCTTGATCTCCTGACCTCATGAGCCACCCATCTCGGCCTCTCAAAGTGCTGGGATTACAGGTGTGAGCCACCACGCCCAGCCTTTTATTTATTTATTTATTTATTTATTTATTTATTTATTTATCTATTTATTTATTTTTGAGAAAGCATCTTGCTCTGTCACCCAGGCTGGAGTGCAGTGGTACAGTAACAGCTCACTTCAGCCTCGCTCTACCAGGCTCAAGTGATCCTCCCATCTCAGCCTCCCAAGTAGCTGGAACTACAGGCATGCACCACCACACCTGGCTAATTTTTTGTGTTTTTAAAGAGATGGGGTTTTGCCATATTGCTCAGGCTGGTCTCAAATTCCTGGGCTCAGGCGATCCACCCACCTCAGCCTTCCAAAGTGCTAGGATTACAGGTGTGTGCCATCTCACCTGATCTGTTTTGATTTCGAGATTCCACACATAAGTGAAAACATGCAATATTAATGTATCTGTGCCTGGCTTATTTCACTTAACATAATGATCTCCAGCTTATCCATGATGTTGCAAATGACAAGATCTCATTTTTTTATAACTGAATAGTGCTCTACTGTGTATGTGTACCATGTTTTCTTTATCTGTTTATCTGTTGATGAATACTTAATTGCTTCCAAATACCTACGTTGCTTCTAAATGTTGGCTGTTGTGAACAGTTCTGCGTCAAACATAGGAGTGCAGATTTCTCTTTGATATACTAGTTTGTTTTCTTTTGGGTTATACTGAGCAGTGGGATTGCTGTATCATATGATAGATCTATTTTTAGTTTTTTGAGGAACCTCCAAACTATTCTCCATAGTGGTTGCACTAGTTTACATTTCCACCAACAGTGGATTTTCTTTTCTCCACATCCTTACCAGCATTTGATATTGCCTGTATTTTGGATATAAGCCATTTTAACTGGGGTGACATGATATTGTATTGTTGCTTTGATTTGCATTTCTCTGATGATAAGTGATGTTGAGTACCTTTGCATATGCCTGTTTATTCTTTGTATGTCTTCTTTTGAGAAATGTCTATTCAATTATTTCGGCCATTTTTTTATTGGATTGTTAGATTTTTCCTATAGAGTTGTTTGAGCTCCTTGTATACTCTGGGTATTAATCACTTGTCAGATGGGTAGTTTGCAAGCATTTTCTCTTATTCTGTGGATTGTCTCTTGATTTTGTTGATTGTTTCCATGCTATGCAGAAGCTTTTAAATTTGATGTGATTCCATTTGTCCATTTTTGCATTGGTTGCCTGTGCTTACTCAGGAAATTTTTGCCCAGAACAATGATCTGGAGAGCTCCCCCAATGTTTTCTTGTAGTAGTTTGATAGTTTAATGTCTTAGATCTAAGTCTTCAATCCATTTTGATTTGACTTTTGTATATAGTAAGAGGTAGGGGTCTAGTTTCATTCTTCTGCATAAGGATTTCCCAGCACCATTTATTGAAGAGGCTTTCTTTTCCCCAGTGTATGTTCTTGGCACTTTTGTCGAAAATGAGTTCACCGTAGGTGTATGGATTCGCTTCAGGGTTCTCTGTTCTCTTCCATTGGTCCATAGGTCTACTTTTGAGCCAGTACCATGCCTTTTGGTTACTATAGGTTTGTAGTTTAATAAATCATTTTTTTTTTTTTTACATTCTGAGAGTACCTCATCTGTGAGTTGACTTAGAGGGCTGGTTTCTTCAATGTCCAATTTAAGTCCTTCTTTCTCCTTTAAGGCTCCTTTTGGTCTCAAAATTTTACCAGTACTTTTGTGCATTGTACAATAAATAGTTGTGCATTGATTCGATGAATGTTTACTAGAAGTTTATTCTTTTTTATGAACTTGATACATTACATATCAAATTTGCAAGATTGAAATAGCAATAACTCCAATTACAAATGATTATTCTTGGTTATAAGGAAACAAAAAAAGTTAACTCGTAATATACTGTAGGGGCTGATGCTATAATACTAAATATACACAATTGGAATGGCTATAAAAACTAGTTGTCCTGGCCTGCAAGTATGCATGTGATTTTTTCCCCCAGCCTGACCCCATCTGTCATCATTTACCACCTCTTGTCTTACCTTGATTTAGCCCCAGCTGGCTTTCTTTTTATTTTCAGAAGACGTAAAGCTCATCTGAACTCAGGATCTTACTGTTCTGTTGGGCTAGAATTCTCATTTCTTCATTAATCATTTAGGTCTTTGCTTAAAAATCTATCTCCTTAAAGAAGTCTTCTCTTATAACTCCAACTAATATTGTTGCCACATTCTACCCAACCCCACTCATCTAGTCATCATCACATTACCTAGTTTTTTTGCTATGATTACTTTTAATGGAAATTATATTATTTACTGTTTTGCTTGTTTATTTTGTCTTCACACTGTTATATAAGCTTGCTGAGAGCAGTGACCTTGTTTGTCTCATTTGCCCCTCTCTTACCAATGCCCAGAAAAGCAGAAGTGACAGTAGGCAGTCAATACATATTTAATGAATGAATGAGTAGCTATGCAGGCAACCTCTGTAATAACTGGAATAAACACAAGTACATGCAACTTTATCAGCACATTAGTAGTCACCCCAAAAAGGCTTATCTATTAAAAGTGAGATTTTTTCCCCAGTAGCCAAAAAATTCTTAAATGGGGAAAAAAGTATTAAAAATGATTCAACAAAACATTTCTCTTAAATTTCTCTCACTTGAAGATCTTTGGTAGTTGTTCATTTGACCTTCAAATAAACTTTAATGTGATTTGGGCATGTTTGGACTAACAGACCTTTAAGGTTCTATGACTCTCTGACAGTATGTGAAATGCTGGCTGTAGATGAAGACTACCAGAGAATTTACCCACTCTACAGAAAGTCCAGCCTTCAGGATTCTCTTCTCATCTCTGCTACTGGCCTGATGCATGATCTGGACGATAGGTTAAACTTCTTGATTATTTGTCTTGCTCATATGTAAAATAGAAATGAGTATTGCAGCCCTTCAGGAAGAATAGAGACTCTTGCAAGTATCCATTTTACTGCTTCAATAGCCGATCCTCAAATTATTATTATTATTACTTTTTTTTCCTGTCACCCAGGCTGGAGTGCAGTGGCATGATCTCGGCTCACTGCAGCCTCCATCTTCCAGGTTCAAGCAACTCTCCTGCCTCATCCTCCCAAGTAGCTGCGATTACAGGCATGAGCCACCATACCCAGTTAATTTTTATATTTTTAGTGGAGACAGAGTCTCACCATGTAGGTCAGGCTGGTCTCAAACTCCTGACCTCAAATGATCCTCCTGCCTTGGCCTCCCAAAGTGCTGGTATTACAAGTGTGAACCACTGCGCCCAGCCATCCTCAAATTATTTATAAAATCATTCATTTAAGCAGTTAGTTGAATTATGTTAGCTTGATTTTACTTTTTTGAAAACTTTTATTTTAAGTTGAGGGGTATAAGTGCAGATTTGTTTCATAGATAAACTTGTATAATGGGGGTTTGCTGTACAGATTATTTCATCTCTCAGACATTAAGCCTAGTACCCATTAGTAGTTTTTCCTGATCCTCTCTCTCCTCCCACCTTCTGCTCTTCAGTAGGTTGCAGAGTAGGTCGTGTTCAAGTGTTCCCATCATTTAGCTCCCATTTATAAGTGAGAACATTCAGTACTTGGTTTTCTATTCCTGTGTCAGTTTATTGGAGGATAATGGCCTCCGACTCCATCCATGTCAGTGCAAAGGACATGGTCTTGTTCTCTTTTATGGCTGCATAGTATTCCTTGGTGTATATGAGCCACATTTTCTTTATCCAGTCTACCATTGATTGACATTTAGGTTTATTCCATGTCTTTGTCATTGTGAATAGATCTGCAATGAACCTACGTGTGCATGTGTCTTTATAATAGAATGATTTATATTCCTTTGGGTGTATATCCACTAATGGGATTGCTGGGTTGAATGGTATTTCTGTCTTTAGGTCTTTGAGGAATCACCACACTGTCTTCCACAATGGCTGAACTAATTTACATTCCCACCAACGATGTATAAGTGTTCCTTTACTCCACAGCCTCTCCAGCATCTGTTATTTTTTTATTTTTTAATCTGTAATTTTTTGACTTCAACATTCTGACTGGTGTGAGGTGTTATCTCATTGTGGTTTTGATTTGCATTTCTCTAATGATCAGTGATGCTAACCTTTTTTTTCATATGATTTTTGGCCACATGTATGTCTTCCTTTGGAAAGTGTCTGTTCATTTCCTTTGCCCATGTTTTAATAGAGTTTTCGTTTTTCTTGTAAATTTGTTTAAGTTCTTTGTAGACCCTAGATGTTAGACCTTTGTCAGATGCATAGTTTGCAAAAATTTTCTTCCATTCTGTAGGTTGCCTCTTTACTCTATTGGTAATTCCTTTCGCTGTGCAGAAGCTCTTTAGTTTAATTAGATCCCATTTGCCAATGTTTGCTTTTGTTGCAGTTGCTTTTGGCATCTTGGCCATTAAACCTTTGCCTATGCCTATGTCCTGAATGGTATTGCTTAGGTTGTCTTCCAGGGTTTTTATAGTTTTGTGTTTTACATTCAAGTGTTTAATCCATCTTGAGTTAATTTTTGTATATGGTGTAAGGCAGGGGTCCAGTTTTAATCTTCTGCATGTGGCTAACACTGGTTAGTTATCCCAGCACCATTTATTAAATAAGGAATCCTTTCCCTATTGCTTGTTTTTGTCAGGTTCACCACAGATCAGATAGTTGTAGGTGTGTAATCTTATTTCTGGGTTCTCTATTCTGTACCATTGGTCCATGTGTCTGTTCTTGTACCAATATATTGCTGTTTTGGTTACTGTAGCCCTGTAGTATAGTTTGAAATCAGGTAACATGACGCCTCCAACTTTGTTTTTTTTTCTTAGGATTGCCCTGGACATTCTAACTCTTTTTTGGTTCCATATGAATTTTAAGATATTTTTTTCTAGTTATGTGAAAAATGACATTGATAGCTTGATATGAATGGCAATGAATCCGTGAATTGCTAGGCAACATGGCCATTTTAACGATATTGATTCTTCCTATTCATGAACATGGAATGTTTTTCCATTTGTTTGTGTCATCTCTGATTTATTTGAGCCATGGTTTGTTATTCTCCTTGTAGAGATCCTTCACCTTTCTAGTTGGCTGTATTCCTAGGTATTTTATTCTTCTTGTTGCAATTGTAAATGGAAGTTCATTCGTGATTTGGCTCTCAGCTTGACTGTTGTTTATAGGAATGTTAATGATTTTTGCACATTGATTTTGTATCCTGAGACTTTGCTGAAGTTGCTTAACAGCTTAAGACATTTTTGGGCTGAGACGATGGGCTTTTCTAGATACAGGATCATGACATCTTCAAACAGGATAGTTTGACTTCCTCTTTTCCTGTTTGAATGACCTATTGGTTTCCTTTGTGGGATTGCCCTGACCAGAAATTCCAATACTGTGTTGAATAGGAGTAGTGAGACAGGGCATCCTTGTCTTGTGCTGATTTTCAAGGGGGAAGGGTTCTAGCTTTTGCCTATTCAGTAAGATGTTGGCTGTGGTTTTGTCACATATGTCTCTTATTATTTCAAGATATGTTCCTTCAATGTCTTCTTTATTGAGCGTTTTTAACATGAAGTGCTGTTGAATGTTATTGAATGCCTTTTCTGCTTCTATTGAGATAATCATGTGGTTTTGTCTTAGTTCTGTTTATGTGATGACTCATATTTATTGATTTGCATGTGTTGAACCAAACTTGCATCCCAGAGATGAAACATACTCGATCATGGTGGGTAAGCTTTTTGATATGCTGCTGGATTTGGTTTTCCAGTATTTTGTTGAGGATATTTTCATTGATGTTCATCAGGAATACTGACCTGAAATTTTCTTTTTTTGTCATATTTCTGCCAGGTTTTGGTATCAGGATGGTGCTGGCCTCATAGAATGAGTTAGGGAGGAGTCCTTTCCTTTTCTAATTTTTCAGATAGTTTCAGTAGGAATGATACCAGCTCTTCTTTGTATATCTCATGTAATTCATCTGTGAATCTGTCTGGTCCTGTGCTTTTTTTGGTTGGTAAGCTGTTTATTTAACTGCCTCAATTTCAGAACTCATTATTAGTCTGTTCAGGGATTCAGTTTCTTCCTGGTTCAGGCTTCAAGGGTGCATGTGTCCAGGAATTTATCCATTTCTTCTAGATTTTCTAGGTCGTGTGCATGTATTACTAGTTTGTAATATTCTCCGAGGACTGTATTTCTGTTGGGTCAGTGGTAATTTCTCCCTTATCATTTCTGATTGTGTTATTTGAGTCTTCTCTCTTTTCTTCTTTATTAGTCTAGTGAGTGATCTATTTTATTATTTTTTTCTAAAAACCAGCTCTTGGATTTGTTGATCTTTTCAACAGTTTTTTTGTGTCTTTCTCTCCTTTAGTTCAGCTCTAATTTTGGTTATTTCTGATCTTCTGTTAGCGTTGGGATTTTTTTGCTCTTGATTCTCTAGTTCTTTTAGTTGTAATGTTAGGTTGTTAACATGAGATCTTTCTAGTTTTTTGATCTGGGCATTTAGTGCCATTAATTACTCTCTTAACCCTGCCTTAGCTCTGTCCCAGAGATTCTGGTATGTTGTATCTTTATTCTTGGTAGTTTCAAAGATCTTTTTCATTTCTGCCTTAATTTCATTTACCCAAAAGTCATTCAGGAGTAGGTTATTCAATTTCCATGTGATTATATGGTTTTGAGTGAATTTCTTAGTCTTGAGTTCTAATTTGATTGTGCTGTGGTCCTGGTGACTGTTTGTTATGATTTCAGTTATTTTGCATTTGCTAAGGAGTGTTTTACTTCCAATTATGATCAGTTTTAGAATAGGTGTCCTGTGGTGATGAAAGAAATGTATATTCTGTTGTTTTGGGGTGGAGAGTTCTATAGACATCAGGTCCATTTGATCCACTGCTGAGTTCAGGTCCTGAATATCTTTGTTAATGTTCTGTCTCAGTTATCTGTCTAATATTGTCAGTGAGGTGTTAAAGTCTCCCATGATTATTGTGTGGGGATCTAAGTCTCTTTGTAGGTCTCTAAGAACTTGCTTTATCAATCTGTGTGCTCCTGTGTTGGTTGTATTTATATTTAGGATAGTTAGCTCCTCCTGTTGAATTGAACCCTTTACCATTATGTAATGTCTTTCTTTGTCTTTTTTTATCTTTGTTGGTTTAAAGTCTGTTTTGTCAGAAACTAGGATTGCAACCCCTGCTTTTTCCTTTTTTCCACTTGCTGGGTAGATTTTCCTCCAACCCTTTATTTTTAGGGTTGACATGTTATGTTGAAGACTACATACTGATAGTTTTGGTTCTTTATCTAGCTTACCACTCTATGTCATTTAATTGAGGCATTTAGTCCATTTACATTTAAGATTAGTTTTGATATGTATGAATTTCATCCTGTCATCATGATGTTAGCTAGTTATTTTGCAGATGTGTTTATGTGGTTGCTTTACAGTGTCACTGGTCTGTGTGCTTCACTGTGTTTTTGTAATGGCTGGTAACAGTCTCTCCTTTCTATATTTAGTGCTTCCTTCAGGAGCTCTTGTAAGGCAGGTCCAGTGGTAACGAATTTCCTTAACATTTGCTTGTCTGAGAAGGATCTTTTTTCTCCTTCCCTTATGAAGCTTAGTTAAGCTAGGTATGAAATTCTGGGTTGCATTTCCTTTTATTTAAGAATTTTGACTATTGTCCCCCAATCTCTTCTGGCATGTAAGGTTTCCACTGAGAGGTCCACTCTTAGTCTAATGGACTTCTCTTTGTAAGTGACCTGGCCTTTCTCTCTAGCTGTCCTTAACAATTTTTCTTTCATTTTAACCCTGGTTAAATGGAATGCTTTTGTAAAACGAGCAAAATTGGCTCCAGAAGTTGAATGTTTACCTTTAAGGTTAGGGGAAGAATGAATTAATTTTGCTGATGAATAAGTTTGTCTAGAGATTGTCTCTTTTGCTTTTGACACATTGAACACTCAACATAAAAATAAATGCTGGAAAAGAAACAAAAGTTTGGGGATTTCTAATTTGCATGTTTCTGGTACTGCACTAAATTTCTTTAGATTTTATAATTTAACACCACTGGGTACACATCATGACATTTAGGCCTCCAGTTAGAAATGTTGCTTTTCCAGGAGACACTGCAAAGACATGAAAGGTCAGCATGAGCAGAGTGTTGGGAAAAATGTTTTATAACAAAAAAACTAGACACTGGAACAACAACCAGGACACAGGGGTTCTTATGCATCCTCATGATGCTCTATGCTATTTTACAGTATTTTGCTCTTTCAAGGTGTTAATGGAATACCACTAAAATTTTTGGCTTGCCTAGGACTCAGTAATACCTTTAGTTAATAAGCATATGTCCCAGATTTGTAGCTGACTCTTTCCAGTCAATGAGTTTGTAAACTTTATTTTTAATCTGTGCACATTGCCTCATAAAAGAATACGATTCTTTGATATCTATGTTTTGGAAGAAATTTATTTATATATGTTGGGAAGACAGCTTTATAGCCATAATGCTCAATGCAAGCTCATTATTAAAATTATGAAGTTATATAAAATGCCATATAAACATTTTATATTTTGTTGGAGAAAATTCCATTTCTATTGACTACCTGTAAAATCTATCTGCTACATTTATAGAGAGAGACTCAAGTATTGATAGTTATAAACTATCAATAAATTATACTTTCCACAGTTTATTTTTGAAAGTCTGCAGAATCTATTTCAATTCCACTAGTATTTATTTAGTGTCCACTCTATTCCAGATACTGTAATAACATTATTACATGTTTAGAAGATACAGCCTTTCTCTCATCTCACACTGAGTTGAAATATATGTTTTGAGTTTCTTTCCAATTGGATGCCATTCAGTATTCGCTTTTAACTGTTGTGGCTCTGAGTACCCTACTCATCATGGTTAATCTATTTTATTCTATAGTTATTTCTGTTCCACTTGTTTTTTATGATATTCATTTCTTTATTCTTATAATATGCATTTGTGGTGACAACGATGTAAAAAAATCAACAGTTAAGAAAAGTGAAGTCGTGACATGTAAATCAAATAATTAGAAATGTTAAATTAAAATACATAAATTCCTGTATATTTTTAAGAAATAATGTTTATCCAAGTTGTATAGGATATTATATTCAGTGGGAGAGATGACATTTTAGATCCCAACTGTGGGCATGCCTCTGGGGTGATAAGCATCCCAGGGTGAGAGGACAGCCATAAGCCCAGTGAAGGCATATGGCCAAACTACCCATTCTGAGGGGTATGATATAGTCTGGACACATTGTGGGTCTTAGAATATCATCCAGTATCCTTAATTCATGAGTATAGAAAGAGCAATTTCCATGCACTATTCTGTTATTGACAGTTCTTATCCTAATGTCTCTCAGTATCACAAACTCTTTTGTAAGTGAGAACATGAAGTTTCAGAGAAGTTTGTGACTTGTCAAAGGTTGGATTTGTGGTAACTGTCATAGTGGAATAGGAAATGCAAACCTTTTCACTTATAATCCTGAGTTCTTTCTACCACATTATCCACATCATCGAACCAGTGCTATGAAATAACATGTATGACAAAGTTAAAATGAAATAACTTCAGTGTTATAAAATTGTTCATCATGAATAAGTAATACAATATATTCCATCATGTGATATGCATAAATCAGCATGGTTTACTAATACTGTGGTATATATATAGCAGTATATGTTAGCAAGAAACATATATAATAATTTATATTTATATCTCAGAAGTGGTGTGATATACTGACGTGATATACTGGTGTTATATACATATATGTATGTATATATATACACACACATATATATATACCAGATTTGTCACCCAGGCTGGAGTGCAGGGGTATGATCTGGACTCACTGTATCCTCTGCCTCCTGGGTTCAAGCAATCATCCTGTCTCAGCCTCCTGAGTAGCTGGGACTACAGGTGAACACCACCAAGCCAGGCTAATTTTTGCATTTTTTTGTAAAGACGGGGTTTCACCATGTCAACCAGGCTGGTCTCATATGGTAGATATTAATATGCGTTATTTACCAGCATCATGATGTGCAGAAGTGTATCTTAGATTAATGGTATATAATTGATACTCTGATGTTAAATATCTCATTACATGATATTCATGAGTAAGCACCATTTACTTGTATTGCAAATAGGCAGTACTACATGTTAGTGTGCATGGTATGCAATAGTGATATTCTACTATTCATTAGCCTTTTTTCACTCCTTAATCAAACGTTTGAGTGTCTGCTGGATAAGGACAGGGAGATAATCGGCAATCAGGAAGTTGCTCCAGTATTCTCAGGAAGCTTCCTATATTTAAAAGTCAGAGGCCATCTTCTCTGTCCCAGGAATTCAGCAAGTATCTGCCATCATAATAAGCTCCTTGGATGTCCCTGGAACCTGAAGGTTTCACATGCTATCATTACATGCAAAAGAGATGGAATACATATTTACATAAATACATGTTCAGTTTTTGGCCAAAGCATCTCTAGGTCACCACTCTCAGTGTTGTCCCATATCCCTAGCTCTAGACGTGCCTATGGGTAGACCGGGAGTAATGGAGGGGGACAGTGGCAATTGTGGAACATGAGTCAGCTTGACAGAGGACAGACTTCTGAGGGGAAAATATATATGCTATGGCACTGGGATGTGGCTATATGAAAAGCACTTGGATGTAGCTATATGAAATGTTTAACTATTGGCTGGAGAAGGGTAATGAGAAGGTGTACCTGGTTTGTCTATATCAACCGTGTCCGTTCTTTTCTCTCCCTAATTCAGCTCCTGGCCTTCTTTTGGCTATACCTAACTGCTAGACCTTACCTCATCTTTTACCAGGAAGAGGTCTAGGAAACTGTCACTAGCTTTGCACTGAAGGTAGAGGATATAGAATCTTGAGTGGACATGTACTTCGAAAGACAGAATCAGGGATCAGAAGGTCTGTCCACCAAGTCTATGTAACCTTGAGGTGTCATGCCCCAGATTCTTCATTTTAAAAATGAAGAATTTGGTTGGATGTTCTGTGGCAAGTGTTCCTTTCCCCCTCCTTCGAACCATAGGTCCTTGACTGGGCACACACAGCAATTGGAAGACGTGCCTTGCAATACCTTAATATATGTAACACCACATAGGTATACACAAAATTTAGTGAGATTTGTTATTAAAGTCATTTCTTTAATTTTCTGTGTAAAGCATAGTTTAAATGCAGTGTTTTGTTTAAATAATGCTTTGGAGCTAGACATAGTTTGAGGATCTAACCTTGTCTTTAAGAGCCATAGGATAAATTCAAATGAATTTTCTTTATCTTCTGGTGGAAACGAAAATAGGAAAAATAATTGAAAACTCCTCTTTGTCCCATAGTGTAATGTTTGACATTCTGGACTTTAAAAAAATGCCCCTCAAGGATCCTTTTAGAATCTCTTGCATTGCCAAAAAAAAAAAAAAAAAAAAAAAAAAAGAACAGCGTGAAAGTCTGGGTGCCAGTTGTTGCTACGTACATTTCAGTTGTTATGGATGCTAATGCTAGAAGAATGAAAAGTTATTGTTTATGGAAACCTGTTCAAATTTAAATTCCGGGCTTTGGATTTTTTGCAACATACCTAAGCATTTGTAATAATACTAAAAATAATAATTCACTTAAAAAAATACCTTACAGGTAACTGAAGCAATACAAGCTGTTCTCTTGGCGGAAGTTCAACAACACATGAAGTGTTTGGGAAAGATACCAGTCAATAGTCAACCAGTGTCCATGGCAGAGAATGGTAACTGTGAGATGAAGCAGATGCTGCCAAAGCTGGAATGGACAGAGGAACTGGAGTTACAGTGTATTAGAAACACTGTGCCTCTGCAAAGTAAGTACAAAATTTATTGGCATACTCTTTCAACAAAACTTTTCTACTATAGAGTCTCCAACTTATGGTGGTGCAACTTATGATTTTCGATTATATTATGGTGCAAAAGTGATAGACATTCACTAGTCTCCTTGACTTATGATGGGGTTATATCCAGATAAACCCATTGTAAGTTGAAAAGGTTGTAGGATAGGTTTATCCAGAAGTAACACCATCATAACTTGAGGAGCATTGCTACTTAGAGAGTGTTGAAAATATAAGTTCACAGTATATCATTTCTGCAAGAACTGAGCCAAGTGCCATGTTTCTGACCTATTCTGCTATCGATTTCCTCTTGTAATTGTCAAATGTTTAAAGAACTTCTGGATCCTATTATAATCATAAATATATGCTAGAAGAACAGCTTGTATTATTTATAACAGTGTTTTGAAGTTAAGCAATTAAAAGCAAAAGCAGAATTAACAACAATAGCTAAATAGGATATATATTACAGGAATACTGTAATCATAATGGGGAAATTTGCTTTTACTTTGTACCTCGATGAAAGTCATGTGCCAGTTTTCCTTTTCTGGGCAACAGAAGTATCATATAAAAATTAAACTATTTTTATAGTTGGATCATTTGATTTTATAACAAACTTCATCACTGTCACTTCCTAATGATAACGTTTATGGTTTAGGGCCAACAAGTGAGTCTAAATTTATGCTGTAAAATGTTCTATGATTTTTATCATACTGTTAGCTGTTACTTAAAAAAAATTAAAAACTGTAAAAAAAAAGGACAACTTTAATTTTCAACTTTATTGTAAGCTTTTGATGAATACGCTAATTGATCATGTGATTAAACGTGTGTTTTTGTCAGGAAAACATGTTATAAATTTACATATTACAGGTAGTCAAATTGTTAAGTACTTCTTTTATCTCTCACAAAGGGTTTTCTTTTAATTTATTCAGGACTAGGAACAATGTTACTATATATAAAATGTTAGATCTTAAAATGGGTGTCATTCTTGGAAATACTTAATGATTTCTTCTCATTGTTTTTATGAGATTACTGATTAGAGAGTGTTATGTAGAGAGAAATCAAAGGCATATTTAACGAAGGCCAGAGATCAAAACAGGTAGAATATGTTTTAATGCCAGGACAGTTGCTGATTATGGTAAATTCAATTAACAATTTGATAAAGCCAGATGGTTATTTTAAGTCATTTGCATGTTTGTTTCCACAAATTAGTTTTAATGATCTGGTAAATTCACCTCTGTAAAAAAGCTCCTGTTTCATCATACCACATAATTATAGTTGTATTACATATTTTAAGCAAGAAGTAGAAAAATTGCTTTTTAATTAATTTTGAGTGACTACATTTGCATTTTTAATACATATGGAAGGCCATCCGTAGTGTCATTGATAGGTTTCTTCCAGCTCTCCCAAGACAGCCAATGTTATTGGTTCATCGTGTGTTAACTCTCAGTAGATGTCATTTCTGAATTTTCTCCCTAATCTTGAGAGCCTACCTCATTCATTGGCCCAGAGCCCCATTTTCCAGGTAAGAAACTGTTGGTCAGCCATCAAAGTGAAACTTTAGGTGAATTTTTCTGTCACTTGGGTTACTCATATTTGAGATTTCACCAGATTGTGCCCAATTCTGTCCCCAGTACATTCTTACAGGATAAGGATACTAGCCAGGTGCCTGCAGTCCGAGCTACTTGGGAGACTGAGTTGGGAGAATGGTTTGAACCTAGGAATTTGAGTCCAGCCTGGGCAACATGGCCGGACTGCATCTTTAGAGAAAGAACTGTTGACAGTAGAGAATTTAGTCTTACTATGACTAAAGACATTTGGATTAAAGTGTGGTATTAATTCTCTTTTGATTAATTATTAAATAGTCCTTTCTTTGCCTATGGTAAAAGAAAATTTGTGGTTAATTTGTGATAAGAATTAGAACACCAGAATATTACAGCCACTTTATGTGTTGGTGGATGAAATTTAGAATACTTTGTTTAAAAGAACAAAACATATTCACAAAATGCTGGGCATATATTATTTTCAGAAATAATTGTCTGCAGGAAAATGTTAACTACAATTGCAATTAAATGGGAGACACATAAAATACATTGAAGAGAGAACTATCCAAGTAGTATTATATTTCATATTTCATATTAATATTGCCCTTTTCTTTTTGTGAAAACGCTTATTTTAAAAAACGCTATTCACAAGAACTTAGTAAAATTACAGGAAATGTTTTTAGACTTTCTTTTTAGTGGTATGTACTGCCTTAGATAGGATTTTTTTTTTTTTTTTTTTTTTTTGAGGCAGGCTCTGTCGCCCAGTCTGGAGTGCAGTGACATGATCATAGCTCACTGCAACTTCCACTCCTGGGCTAAAATGATCCTCCTGCATCAGCTTCTTGAGTAGCTGGGATTACAGGCAAGCACCACCGTTGTAAGCTAGTTTTTTGTTTTTTTTTTTTAATTTTTATTTTTAGTACAGATGGGATGTCACCGTGTTGCCCAGGCTGGTTGATAGAATTTTTAGAAAACATAACCAGAAAACTTTTCTTTATTTCTAATGTCCTGAGACAAAATGTAATATGATTATATAGGTGCTATTCACTGGGTGTAGTAATTCCTCAAATTTCATAGGCAGATTTACTTAGCCTAATCATTGCAACGTATGTCATTTTGCAAAATATTATTATGGCAAATTGTATATGTCATTTAATTTCATCAGCTCTTTGCTTATTTGTCCTCTGTGAGCTCCTGTCCCTCCCCTTGTTTCTTCATTTCTTTTATTCTTTCTTGATTTCTTGGTGGTGCATATTATTTATAAATCATTTGGAAAGTAAAAGATGATGGTTTTGCTATACACAGATACTCAAACTTCTTTTATGCTAAATGGAATATATTTGATTTATTAGGATTATAGTAATATGGCAGCAATAAGTCACAAGGAAAAATAAGAATTATTGAGTTTTTAATGTATTCCAATGCTTTGCTGAGTACCTTATGAAATTTAGCTCACCATTTCCTTTAATTCTGACACAATCCACATGAACCCTAAGACCCTTCTTCTGACATTTAGTTTTTAAAACATTCATGTTCATTGAAGTGAAATTTCAAAGTACAACTGAAAAGAACTATACTCTAAGAAAGAGAGATTCCCATCATGCTAGCTAGGTTTGTCCTGAGAAATTACTTATTTTTTTATTTTACATACAAATTTTATATTTTTATCATACACATTAAAATTGTGTTGAGATACATTTTTTAAAATAAGTTTATCACCACACCAGCTATCTTTCTTTTTTTTTTTTTTTCTCCTTTTCAACACAGTGCCTCACTCTGTCACCCAGGCTAGAGTACAATGGTGTGATCTTGGCTCACTGCAGCCTCAGTCTTCCCAGCTCAGGGGATCCTCCCACCTCTGCCTCCTAAGTAGCTGAGACTACAGATGTGTACCACCACACCTGGCTAATTTTTGCATTTTTTGTAGAGATGGGGTTTCACCATGTTACCCAGGCTGGTCTCAAACTCCTGAGCTCCAGCAATCTGCCCACGTTGCCACACCAGCTATCTTAAATGCCACCAGTGGTATACATCTTACTCTTTGAGACATACTTCCTATTACTACCCTCTTTGCAAAATGAATAAACTAAGACTTAAGAGAGGTTATGTGTCTTGCCTACAGAGACAAAATTACTAAAACAGGGAAGCAAACCCAGATATTCTCTTAAATACCGTGCTGTTATCCAGTAAGCTACGTTTTCCATACTTGCAACATGGAAGAAATTTATCCTGAATCAGTTTGATCTAAAAATTGAGTAATTTGTTAAGTGTTTTTCTTAGATTTTTATTCTTTTCTCATAAATCATGCTTTCTCTTACCAAAGGAAATGCAGAGTATTTAATTATTGCCATCTCAACCCTCATAACAAAGAAAATCACCAGGTGTCTGGAAATATTTGTAGGGAATGTGTCTAGAAAGCAATGGAAATCCAATGAAGTGAGAATTAAAGCATAATGTATATTGAAACCTATAATTTTGTCTTATTTTTCAGTGTTTTCTCCTGTTACACTTCGCAGCATGTATTTTATTTGTGGTCTTAATATTTGTGTATCTGTGTTTTATGGAAAAATGGTGGATTTTATCTAAGTTTATGTTTTTATAATGATTACATTGCTACCTTCCTTGAATCTCTTTAATAAGAACTTGTACAATTAACACATTTGAGGCTTAGATTCATTGCTTTAAAAACAGCAATTGTTTCTATTATTAAATTGCATTTGAAAGTTATTTCCCCTTACTTTCTTTTGAGTGTTATTTGGATCAGTTTAAACAAGTGCTCTAAATTGTTCCATTAAATAAATTGGTTGAACTAGAAATGGAGGCTTTGTAGATAAAACTGTCACCTTGGAATTATTGGCTGAATTTAAATTTCATGCTAAACCGTGTGGTTTGAAAATGATGCATCAAATATGGGTATTGCAAATAATCTTTATTGCATGCATCATTTTCAAAGACTTAGCTAGAAAATTAAATAATAAAAATGTGTTTTTTGTTTAAATAAAACCACGCATTTATTGTAAATCAAGAAAGTGAAAATCCATTCAACAGAAACATTTTGGTGATCCTGCCCTGCAGAAGTACGGGCCCAGGGCAGGCTTTCTTGGCCTGCTGAGTTTTCCAGAAGGATATCTACTTGTGGAAAGGCTTTGTGACTACCCTACAGGGAAACTCTTCCCTGACTGCCATTTTTTGGAGCAAGCGCATCTTTTTTCCATTTAATCTTAAGATCTCCAGACTAAGTGAGTTCTTCTTTATGGCCACAGAAGTCATTTAGGAAGGGACTGTGTGGTACGTGTAATCAAGGAGCAGAGAAGTAATGGAGGACACATCATAAAAGGCCTTGTATGTGATAGTGAGGTCTGGGGCTTTCTCTCTAGTGTGGTATGGGAAATCTTTTAAGCACACTAGTGGCACAAATTGTAATGGGATCACATTACCTGTGGTTTAGGGGCAAAGCACAGTGATACATGACTGACTGTGGTGTCGTGACTTGGCCCCTATGTTGGGTGGTACGTTGTTACATATGGTATTCTAGGTGTGCTAAAGATATAGTGGAAGGTTGAATCCACAAAAGGAATCCTTGGTGTGTTCAGTTTCAAGTGTACATGTTTAGGTGACCTATAGATTTTATTTTATAGTTTTTAACTAAACTAATCACCAGAAAATAGACAAGATGCTTAACAGTTCTCTGTCAAGAAACCATGGTTTAAAGATAACAGGAATAATGCAAGCTTGAGAAAACAAGATGTAAATGGCATTGCCAAACTTAACTTATGCTACATCAGAAGGTATGTATCTTTCAAAAAGCATTGTAGTCATTTGGGCTTAATATATATCCTGTCTTATTTTTAGCACCTTATAAAATTGAGAGAGAAATTTCATCATTTCCCTTTTGCCCATATAAATTCTTCTAAACTTCTTTACTGTTTCTGCCCTCTCTGTATCATCTTAAAGATCGCATCACCTTAGAAAGACTGATAAGAGTTCACTACTCTTTTCTACAAGTAGTTTCATCTTCCACGGAGATTGAGATTGATGATTTTCATCTTGGCATATGAAAAACTAGAGTATTTCATCATCTTTTTTCCTTATGAGCAGTCAGAATGCCAACCCGGCTCTTCCCGGAGATAGTCGGATTGAGGAATTGAGTTAAATATTTCTTTGATAACCGTTGTGCAGGCACCACTTTATTGATTATTGTCTGCATACCCATTTAAATTATTGACAAAGAAAAAGTGATCTAGATTCTGTCACTGAAATCAATGTGTTTTGCACTATCGTTCTCCGAAGCTGAGGCTGGCCTCCCGACACTGACCCTTCAAGGACAGGGATCAGGTCTATTTATCTTTTTTCCTTCCCTCACCTAAAATGGTCTCTTACCTCAAAGCTGATAATAAGTGTTTATTGAGTGAATGGATGAATGGATGGAAAGTGAGATAGTTTGTACTGAAGATTCAGCCAATTCCTAATTAGTAAGAGAAGAGGTAGTGGAGGAAAACCAGCCGATTGCTGTTCTTTAGCATCCAAACAAAGTCTTGAACACACACTGAAATTTGTGTTATCTGAGAGTCACCATCCTAGGACCATGAGATGTATACACAGCAAGCTCACAAAAAAATTAAAAAATAGACATATGAATGAATCTAGTTTGTAACCCTCCAGAAGACTCTGTTAGTGATAGTTAGTTCACTCTTGACTGCTCACTCTGTCATGATCTGATTTCAGTTTGATATTTTTAGAGGCCTGAGCCTTGCCTGAAACTTGCTTCACTCCTTATTCGGTTACAGTTTATCCACAGAAGTTTCTAAGGAGCCACTGCCTCAAACATTGTTTCCTCAGTATTTAGATTCACATATTGTGTTCTGACTCATCGCCTCCCTATGGACTTCTGGCTCATTCCTGATCTCTTGTAACCAATAGCCCTCATGCTGCTGACACAGAGCTGTCTTTGCAACCTGGCTGGCCTGGGTTAGCCTCCACTAATGATTCATTCTACTTCTGAGCCTGGGAATTTGTGTGACATTAGTTCCTCCATCAAATGCAATTCTGTCAGCCAATATGGATATGTATTCATAGTTCTAAAGACAGGTTTGGTAAATAGAGGGATTAAATTCCTTTAGAGAAAAACAAGTGATTTAGAGAGTTTTGTATTCTCAGCAGATAGCACAGTGTCTAGTATGTGGCAATTGCTAGAGAAATGTTGGCTGAAGGAAAAATTATTCATTTGTCCCAACGCCCTTGGAATATCCCATTCCCATCAGAATGTCAATCATCTTACTAGCTGGAGCCTTATCCTTTCATTTTAACTCTTCAATTTACCTGCCCAATTTTCAGGCTTGGAACAATTTGAATAACTTCAAAACATTTCTTTTTTAGCACTTACTGTGTCTAAGGTTCAATGTTAGGTGCTGACATTTTCATTTATATTACTTTCTACACTCCTTTTATAACCTTCTAAAATACTGTATATTACCTGGAATTCTAATTGCTTATTTATTTGCCTTTCTTTCCCAACTCTGTGAACTCCTTGAGGGCAAAAGTTGGAACTTGTTAATCTTGTGCTCCCAGCAGCAAGTGGACCACATGGTGCATGATGGGTGTTCATTAAATGTTTGTTGCCTGAGTGAGTGGATGTGTAATAAATGACAATGACAGGCATCTATCAAAGAACTCTGGTCCAAGGCAGAATGAAAGAAATGCTAAATAATATGTTAATAGTCTGTACTAAAAAGAGAATGGAAATGATGGTTATAAGGATGATGGTTTTCTTCTAAAGTGTTAATCCAGGGGCATTGCCTCAAATTTATCTACTTTGTTCAAGAGCAATTTATCTGTCTAGAGAACCACCAGGAAAAATTAATGCTGACAAGTATTTGAAGGCAAAAACCAAGGCAGAATATTTCATTTTCAACCCCCTGAGAATAAGCTACAAGAAATGAAGACAGTTCAAAGAAGAGTTGTTAGTTCTTTCTTTTACCTGCTGCAGATGAGCATGAGCCCTTTATGTCTATCTGTGCAAAATATCTGTCCTCCAGCCAGGCAGCCCTGCCAATCTAGGGATAATGTAAAAATGCTCCTTGGTAGTTGAATATGCATAAAAACATGGTCTATATACACTTCCAGCCTCACATGTTTCTTCTCATTAGAATGAGGTCAGTCTTGAAATTTTAGAAAAAGTAATTGTAGTGGATCTCAATGCTCTCAGTCCTAGCCAATATTTTGTAATGCTTCCTCGATAATCTTAAAATAACATTCATAAGCAATATAACCTACCTACATACATCATTTATAGAACATTTAAAGGAAAAAAAAAAAGTAAGTAACTTATAGTAAAATATTATGTGCAAAATCCTGGGCATGACTACACTAAAAGATATAGTAACATACTGTTATATAACATGCTGTGGTATACATAAGACCACTGCTATTGATGCAGATGTCTGTGTGTGTGGTGGTTCTGTCAGTGATGTGGGTATCTAAAATAGATTCTCTTTGCAAAATTTTGGACAGTAGTAGCAAAATGCGGCCATTCCTTAATATACAGGGTAGTGGCCTTCTTAGAAAATTCAAGGTATATTAAAAGCCTTGGAAGATTCCTCCAGGGTTATATGTAAAACAAAGTTATGTTCTGGACTTGGGAAATTACACACAAAGCTTTTCTTTTCATGAATGATCCGTGGAATATTTGAAAACCGAGCAGGACAATTATTCACTGTGAAAGGCGTTCCTAAGCATTGCAGGCCATCTGGCGTCTCTGGTGCCTGACCACCAAATGCCAATAAGTGTCTCTACAATCATTGAGAAACCCAGTGCCTCACTTTGGCAGTTTCCAAAGCCTCCCCCTAGGGGGCAGTACCAACCCTACTGAGACTGCATTAGAGAAAGGGATTCTAGACGTTCTTAAGGACTTTGTTTCTGTCCCACTCCCCTTTAAAAGTTCAGAAAGAGATGAAACCAAAAGAGTAACTCACACTAACTCAAGAAGTTCCTTTTCTTTCTCTCCCGTGTTTTCTTTTTCCCTTGTGTACCCTTTAGGTGTTATAGCACTCCTCAGTCCATGTAGTGAATCATCTGCTATCTGTCTCCACCATTAGAAAGAGGGCTTCTTATCCTATTCATTCACTTTCATCTTTATGTCCTCACAGCTTAGCTCTGGGCCTAGCAGAGAGTAAACATTGTTGGCTGATTAAATGAAGAATATATGTTACTGAACTATTAAGCCTTGCCTAAAAAGGTCCTCAAAGAAAACTCTAACATTTACAACTGAAATTAAATTATTATTTTACAATACAGAATAAACACAGTACATCTTAGAATTTTAAAATTAGATGGACTGTTTCCCAGTCTGTAAATTGAAAGAGAAAACTGGAAGTGAGAATAATGGATGGAAAGAGATACACAGATAGGTTCATGTAATCTGCTTATGATTGTGATTAGATTTATGATTGGGAACATAATTTCAAAACTTTGGCTTACAACATGCTAATTTTTGATACATATTATCCTTAAAGTCCAATAGTTCATTAGTATTTAAAGTACATTGAAATTAGTTTTTGAGAACTTCTTAATACCTTTCACTTTCACATACATGAGGTATATCCCTTAGTATCTCTGGACCAGAATAGAGAATAACCAGTCTGGTCTGTTATCCAGCTGGTAAGTCCAGCCATCAAATCACTCCCTCTTTTGAATATATTTTATTAGGTACTATGTTTCCCAAGCTATGTACTAGAAATCTGAGAAGAACATGATGTGATTTCTACCTTCCAAAAGACAGAGAGAAAGCTGTAAAAATAGTGAGGACACAGTGTGGTATGAGAAATTAATATTCACGTTGCTGTAAAGGCATAGAGAGCCACCAACTGCCTGGGAATGAATTTTAGAGGCTTCACATAGGAATAGACATTCACATGTGTGTTAAGAGAATAATTGTGTGACAGACATGAAGAGATGTACTGCTAAAATCCCTCTTCAAGAGAGGACTCCTTTCCCAGATGTGAGGAATATGGCTATCTGACAGCTTCCAATTGTTAGTGCCTTCAACATCTGACCCAGCTTTGGAGCAGAGGCCACACTCTTCTTGGGACAATGGCTGAGCAAGATGGTGATAACAGAGCCTCGCCATTTCTGGCCCATGTTGACCTCTTTTCACAGGCATTCTTTGCTTTAGAGTTTCTGTTAGACTGATGGAGCCTGAAGGGTAAGAGAAACTTCTCTGTACTCTCTGGAGCTTTGATAAGTGAGTCTACTGAAATAGACAGACAGTAGACAAGTGAATAGGAGAAAAGGCATACCAATTTATTATATGCATGGGGGCATCACAGGAAAGTGAGTACCCAATAGCTCAATTATTTGGTTTGGATCTATGTCCCCACCCAAATCTGATCTCTAATTGTAATCCCCATGTGTAGAGGGAGGGACCTGTAATCTCCACATGTAAAGAGAGGGAGGTGATTGGATCACAGGGGTGGTTTCCTCCGTGCTATTCTCATGATAGTGAGGGAGTTGTCATGAGATCCGATGGTTTTATAAGCATCTGGCATTTCCCCTGCTTGCACCTCTCTCTCCTGCTGCCTTGTGAAGAAGGTGCCTGCTTCCACTTCACTTTCTGCCGTGATTGTGAGTTTCCTGAGGCCTCCCCAGCCTTGCAGAACTGTGAGTCAACTAAACCTCTCTCCTTTATAAATTACCCAGTCTTGGATATTTCTTTATAACACTGTGAAAATAGACTAATACACCCAATGAGATTTAAAAACTTATATATCCTTTTTCATAGGAGTGAGAGAAGTGGGGGATGTAGGCACTTTTAGAAGAAGAGTAAATGATTTCTAGGGGATGTGAATGAGATATTAAAGGTCACAATGTACATAATCCTGCTTTTGCCCTTTTTCTTTCATGGGTGTTACTTCCCAATAAACGTTTGCATTTCTAATTTCATCTAACATCTGCTTCTGGGGAGACCCAACTGACACTAGTTGGAAAGGGCTTGACGCAAGAAGGGCATTTGAGGCAAAGGAAATAACATGGGGACAGATACCAACGCAGGGCAGTATGGAATGATCAGGAGATGGGGTGATTTTGGTGTGGGCAGGACATGGATATGGGGATACTCCAAGCTGGGTTCAGAAGGTGAGATACCTGGAATGAAAAGGTTCTGCTGTGGAGCCTTTTTCTGAAAGAGAGAGAGCCATTAAAATTATCTTAAGAGATGCAAGGCACTTTCAGTGCAAAGCAGAAACTGATAAAAGCAGAAGGTAGAAAGCAACCCTGTGTCCAAATTTTGTCAGAGTATCTTTCTGTTTAGTGTTTTATTTGGAGAGCAGTATTTTATTTTTCTTAATTTTTTAAATTGTCTTATATTTTTTTTTCTGCCTTCATAAATGTAGCTTATTTAGATGAACCATTAGTGCTCCATGTCCTACACGGAGAAAGAAATTTTGTTCACATTACATAGGGGAGAGAAAGCTTGCCTCCTCGCTTTTAGACCAAACAACACCAAATGCCCATTAGGATCATCAAAGTTCAGATCTCATTAGTAACACCTTCTGAGCTGCTGTGTTTCTTCAAGTCAATTTGAGGTTATTTGTCTTTCTTTGTTTGGTCGTTGTCTCAATTGCCCATCCTCTTTGAATCAGTTTTTAAATCTTTTCCAATTTGTATAAATTAATGTTTGGTCTGATTTTTCATCTCCTTTGATTCATCTGTAATCATTTACCATTTATTGACAAGTTTGGGTTTCATTGTCAATTTTTCCCTTTCCTTTTTTCATGTAATTGTTTAGACATTATTAACCTCCTACTCTACAAACACCTTTAACTGAAACATTAAGTAAGACCAGATTATTAGATGTTTGTTCTTAGACGTTTTCCAGGAATAGGATATATTATCTCTCTTTGTCATTTAAAAAATTTTGATTTAATAAATAGAATTTTAGCAAAGCATCTTAGAAGTGTGTTTTTCCATGTGTTTATATTAATATTCAATGAATAATTTCAAAGGTTAAACTTCATGATCCATCTTTTCAAGCCATCTACTTAATTCTAGAGTCATTACGTCACCTACTTCCCTTATGCCATTGACTTATGTTTCTTTGAAACTGCTAAAATTTGGCAGCATCATTTATTTTTTATATAACATACCCTGCACTGTGAAACAGTGTTTCAGAAGGTAATGACAAAGTACCTGTAACACAAGACAGAATTGCCTGCTCACCTGTGGGTATCAGTAAGGTATTTATTGCCCTATGCCTGGGATTCCTGTAATGCTAGAAGTAAAAGAAATGTTTTAATACACCTTTTTCCCCCCCATGGTAAAAATATGAGGGAATCTCCAGGTGGTGGTAACATCAGACACCATAATGTATTTGTGTTTAACGTTGAGGAATGCAAAGGAGTTTTCAGAATTTCCTTAGGGACTTCATATTTCAAACTTTCCAAATTAAGTAAAGTTTATTCAAAATGTACTGTGAAGAAACAGCAATTTCAGGACCCTGAAATATCTATTCTACCATTATTTTTAGATACTAAAACAAATTAGATGAGTTATTTTCAAATGATTAGCATGCCTTTTCTACTTATACAACATGTTACTTTTCAAAACATTTTAGCATGTCTTTTTTGTTTATTTTTTCATATATCAAATGAAGTAATTCTTGGCCCACTTTATTGGGAGGAACACTGAGGTACACTACACTTGCCTAGCTTTACTCTGATTAAATAACTTGTTGGAGAATGGCACTAGACTAGATTACATGCTCCATCCTATTTGCCAACCCCAGATTCTTTTCTGTAGATCACCCTATTACATGAGGCATTATGTAGAGGATGGAATTTACAAGACAATAAACTTATTTATTTATAAAAAATGATATGTTTTACTCTAGCTACATTTGGGCCTTTCCATAGGAGAATATTGCCATTTTTATATTTCCAGTGGTTCATTTTAAAGTAAAATATATTGCCCTTTTAAAAAATGAGTTAAACTATTTCTACTGTTAATGGCAATCCACTGTTATGATATTCATATTATAAAAGCCAACTATTAGTCAAAAATATAGTTTGATGAATGTACAATGTTTATAAATTGAAAATAGTCATTTCATTTCTTCGTAGTAAATTTGCTTTAAATATTAGTTTATTATATATGTTGGCTTATATTACAAATATTTCCAGTAAGCAAACACAAATCATTTTTATATTTAGCAGTTAAAATGTATCTTAACCTGACCATTAAATCATCTATTAAATATTCAATTAAAGTGGGTTTTTGATTCATTTTTTAAAATTAGTGGTCAGGTATTCGGGGAAACAAGCTCATAAGATTTTTCTAAAACACAATTCACTTCATTTCTTGTTCTGTATATTTTGTCAGAGAATGCCTTAATGTAACAGAAATCAGATTTGGTGTGTATTTTTACACCAAATCAAATTGTGCAGGCGCCACCCTCAGCTTTCTCCAAAACATTATGAAGGATAAGATTCCACCATGATATAGCTTAAGAAAGCAGTACGGCCCAGGAAGAAGTCTATGCAGGGAAAGTGAAACTACAGGAGTAGGTTTTACTGGAAAACCACGTGTCCTGTAACACCATTACAGAACTGGATTTAAAAAATAACTTTACTTAGCCAAGTTCTGTCTCTTTCTGGAATCTGTATGTAAAACATATATGGTTTTCCTAGTTATTCTGTAGGCATAAATCACAAGTATAAAAGGTACTACAAAATGTAAGAATGAAACTGCAATACAGGAGTGACTAATGGTACAAAGCACTTAGATGCTCCAGTTATAACAACTGTATGAAGAGGGTGAAGGCATCATAAGTCACTTTATATATTACAATTGGCAGATTTCCCTTCAGAGTTGCATTGAATATAGTCACACTTTCCCTGTCTTCCTTGCCCAATCCTTGTCTTCTCAAATTCACAAGCCATAATTATAAATTTTAAATGTTTTAATCTATTATTTTAATGTATGGCAGTAATTCAAAATTAGTAATTCCTTTTCTCAAATCTAGACATGGAAAAAGTCAAGTAAATCTTTATGGAGTTTTTCCTAATATAAAGTACAATTTTAGATTGCAAGCTCCAAAATTTTCCATTTCTTATTGCCAGAGATAAGAGCTGTGTGCTATCTCCGTACATGTTGTTGCATAATAGCAGAAAGGTATTTCAAAATAATTTCTGGTCTGCGAAGTGAGTTAGCATTTTGTCATCTTCATATGGGATCTTCTACACAGCAATAATTGAAAATTTGCAAAATATCAGAAAGTTAGTGCTAAGGTTCATCAGTAACTTCTATCTTCCATCTCCTATGTAAAGTACAGTACTTTCTAAATTTTACCAATGACTAGATTCCTTTTATTGTTTATGAAAGAATCCAAATTGCTGTTTTAAAACTTTCATAAGCATCCAAACATTTTGTAAAAATGAAACAACTGGCAAAATCGACAAAACTCTATCTTGTTTAATTTTCCAATAATTTACATAGTAAATATTTTAACGAATTATGAGATTTGAAATTAAGGTAGATGGATGACGATCACATAAACTTTTGGTCTCAAGATCGACTTCATTTTGGTATATTGCTTTAGTTACATTGTAGTGAAAAAATGTTGATTCAGAAGAAAGCAGAAGAGTACTTCAATAGCGCTTGCTTACAGAATTTTACATGAGCAAAATTGCTAAGTACTAACGTTAAACACACACACACACACTTTCTCTCTCTAATCAATGATACATTCATAAATATAAGTATAAGCGCAGAAATTAATCTTGAATCTGCACAAAAACTGTTGTTTGAGAGCATAAGTCAGTGTGTTTATGGTTTCCAAGTTTATTAAATTTAATATACATTGTGATTTTTAATCACAATTATTTAACAGTAGCTAAACAATCGCTTAAAACAAATAATTAATTATAACTACCTTTTAAAAAGAAAATTCGAATCAGGCAATTACGTCATTCCCTCAGAAATACTACAATGCCATGGAATGCAGGTTGGAAAATGCTGGGCAGCCTCATAAGAACAGAGGCTGTATTAGTTTTTCTATGCATCCCTGAACTCCCACTATAAAATTGTGGCTGTTTGGAATAAATACTCCCCATAATTACCTCAATTTTATTTTTTCCATGGCCACTTTTAGTTGTACTTTTGTTTTTTAAGGCTTATCTCGTGATGTGGATAACATGAGCTGTTGTCTTCTACCTGTTTCAAGGCTCGAGTCACAAATCGCAAACTGTATCATCCTGGAATGAGTTTCCCCATGCTCTGTAAGATGCTGTGCCTCTGTTTGGTGCCCAGTGCATACCAAACCGGCTGCTGAAGCACAAAGAGGAATTCCAGGAAGTAGCTGGAGTGGGCCATTTTCCAATAATGCTCCCTGGCATGGACTCAGTTCAGGGCTCTTTTGCAAATGGCTATTACACTGAGATCATGATGAGATTTCCTAGAAGTACACGCAATTCTTTTCACTAAAATTTCCTACTTCAAAACTTTTTGTAAAAACAGAGGTTTTCTCCTGCATTCTCAATCAATACATTTTAGTGTCCCCTCAAGATATGGAAGTGCTTAATTTTCTTGGAGACAAGCTTTTTTAAATGAAATTATTTTCACTTTGCATTATTTTTTCTCAGATTTTAGGCTTAAATTATGCTGGATTTTTATGTCTTACTTCAAGGTAGTTGAAGAATATGGGAGTCCTAAAATATTTATTATCTCTATTAATTCTGTCAATCAGCTGCAATCACTGAGAGTTTGTGGTGGGCAAATGTTACAGTAAGTACTCCAGATATGTGGGCAGCTATCTTGGGTAATTTCTGATAGGTTATCACCTAGCAGAGCCTACCGTAGTACCAGCCACATGAGGGGTCCAAAGCACATGATAAAGTTTCAGTGATAGATGCGATTATCATGTTAAACAGGCTGACATTTGGGTGGAGAGACATAATGAAGTCCTTACTTCAACCTTAAACTAGACCTACTCCAGCCGTTGGCCCCAGCCCTTGATCTTTCTATTACAGGCATTTGATATTTACCTGATTTTGAACAATTTTTTTTTTTATAGGGGCAGGAGGGGTGTTAGAGCTTAGCCTAGTACTTGGCATATGAGTGGTACTCAGATTACAGGACTCATGGAGTCTTGAGTCAAAATCATCTCCAGGTCATTGAGTCTGAGTCCTTTGTTCTTTCTGCCAAGAAGCCTGAGGCTCAGAGAAGTCTGATGACTTGTTTAAAGTCAGACAGCTAGTTAAGGGGTGAGATAGTATTTCACATCTGACTCTTTTCAATAGTTGCTGCTTTCTGAAAATGGCTTGGTGGTCCTTATTTAGTATTTTGCCCTTTCCCTCTGGTGGTTCCTATTTGCCAGTCCAGATTAATGTTTTCTCCATTAAGTGGCAGATGAACCACACGCCAAAAGACAGGGAAAGCAGTTTGCATTCCTGTAAGTCCCACTTGATGGGCTTAGAGCCTCTAGGTTTAGGTAAAACTTAAAAGGAGGATGCTTTTTCCTCCCTTCTTTGTAGGTTTCCATTTTATTCCAGCAAGACTATTAATAATTCTGGCTAATGTGTTATTTCAGTAACCTGTCCTGGGGCATTTGCCTTCAATAGCTAAAGAAATCCTGTAAAAGTCTATTTGTATTAACTCTCCACTTAAAACCCTTCAATGATGCAGTGTTTGTCAGGGGTTCTTCTTAGGCTCACCTAAACATACAGTTTCACAAGGTGACCATACGCCACACCTGGCACTTGTCTACTCTAAAGGGCAGAGATCGGGAACCATAGCTCGCCACAGCAGCAGGCCTTCCTCATCAGGAGTCCATGCAACAGTCTAGCAGTTCAGCTGCGGAAGTCATCTCGCTAACAGCCTTATATCTCTTGCAACAATTTCTTCCCTGCTCACAGGGAAGCCCAAAGCTATGAAATCGGGTTTTTATGGTTCATTTATAGTCTCTCCTAGTCCAGATGCATTTTACCAATAAGGGGTCATTTTTGCTATCAGCAATGTCACTTTGAGACTTAGTTGACATTCTGTCTTTATCTAGTTACCAAGGGAATCCAGGTAGTAGTTAACCAAAGGTCAAGTTGCTGAAAAAGAAACAGGGATCTGGGTTCTGTTTGTTTATTTATTTGTTTTAAGTTTTATTCTTTAAGCACATATAGCTTCTCTTTTCTCTTAGGATTAAGTGCAGATTATTTAGATGATTCATAAGACTCATTTACAACTGGGCTTTGGATGTCTTTCTAGTCTTATTTCACCCCTTTCTACCTACCTCAAACTCTACGATTCAACCAAACCATACCCTTTTTGGTTCCTCCAAAGGACCGATTACATCCCATGGCTCTCAACCTCTGCATATGCTGTCCCATCATTCATTTATTTATTTTATATATTTTCAGTACCTTCCATGAGCCAAGCACCGAGCAAGGGCCTGAGGATACAACACTGAGAAGGGCAGCCCTATGGAGTCTGCAGCCTCCTGCCTAAAGGCCTTTCCCCTTTTCCACTATTGCCTGAGATCTTCATGCCATGGGCAACCTCTGGAAAGCCTTCTCTGTTCCCTAGTATGTGTTAGGCGGCCTACCCTGTACTTCTGTCACACCACTGACCACCCTGTGTTTTCATTGCCTGGTTTCTTTTCTGCTGCAACGAGACTGTAAGCTCCTGAAGAGAAGGGGATATGTCTAACTTGCTCACTATTATATCTCCAGTGCCTAGGTCAGTGCCAGGTACATTTGATAAACAAATAGATGACAGGGAATTCTAGAATTGCAATATGCATTTAAAATGCAAAAACATACTTCTAAAATTAAAATTTGAAGTCCTGATATAGGTGATGGTGAAAATATTTTGAAAGCAGATATCCACCGAAATCTATGATATGGATAGAATTCTCTTTATGTTTAAAAATTGTATTTGTAACAAAGCAAAACAATATTATAGAAAAGGGGGAAATGCATTTTAAAAATTGTGATTACCCAGAATCATATCACTAGAATAAAAACAAACTATTATAATCGGGTTATTCCTAATTATCTAAAACCTAAAAGCCAATGTTAACTTTAATAAACAAATAAAGGGGAAGGATTAGTAAGGACTTCAAACATTCTGAAACAAACTTCGGACTCTTATTCTCACTTAATGTAGCTTTTTAAGTTTGTCCTGGCAACTAGGGAAAAGAAATTGTCTCCCATTAAGGCATCATACATATATAGATGCATTCATGAGGATAAACATTCTTTCCTGGAACTATTTTCCTGGAATTTATTACACTGCTTTATATATCCAATATAAAGAAGTGCTATGACACAAGGTAGAATGTGTCTCCAGCCAGTTTTCTAAAAGGTTCAAACTATACTCTTAAACGTGACAGTTTTTTTATATTAGCCTTCTGTAAGATCAAATGACATGGTATTGAGTCATATCTCAGAAGTCTTGTCTTTGATTGACTAAGATAATGTGGTCTAAGACATTATTTTCTGATGGTCTGAGACTTCAGTGATAGAATTTGGAAGAGTGCAGGTAAATGGATAGTTAACTTGCCCATTTAGGCTTTTTCTCTAAAATATCAAATATCTTAAATGAGCTTTGGAGAGGTGCTGGACCACATTCAATTTGCAATCAAATTCCCTTAATAAGCTTTTACAGTGCAGAAGTTCTTCCTTGCTGATTAAAATGAAAGTCATGATTTTGTGAGGCAGGTACTGACCAAGCTTCTTCCATATGGACGGATAGCACACCCATGAACAGCCTGGGTGCGTCCTAACAGCATCCTAGTCTTTTGGAAGAACAATGGATCTTTTCAAGCTAAGATGCACAGTAGTGATTTCCAGAGACTGCCCAGTCTTGGAGCTCTAGCACAAAGGTTCAAACTGGTCCCTTACAAGTACATTCTGTTTGACTCACACAGGGCTTTACAGAGAACAAAAAAACAAAACAAAACAAACAAAAAAACACTGAATTTCTGACATATAAAAACCAGATTTCACAAAATATTCTGGATTTCTGACTTCTCATGACAGATGGGAAGAGAAGCCACACTAAATTGCCATTTTCATGCAACAACAGTAAGCTGGAGCTGATAGCAGCTAGTGAGATAACCTTTCTTGCATATGTGTGTGTTCTCCAAGTCATCTCAATACCCACCAAGCCTGTTTCGTTCAAATTTTCCTAGGTTCCCATAGGAATCTGAGTTTTTCACTTGCTTACTGTCACAGAGAGGTAGCTTTAGCTTGAAAAATTCTGTATGTGTGTATTTTTAGGGGTGGGGGAAGAAGAGAGAAGGAAAGGAATTATTTAATCTAAATTTCACCTAATAAGTAATGTGCACTATACAAGTTACCATGCATATGAAAAGGAGTAAGACACAAGGAGTACAATAAGATGTGTCATTTGCTTTAGTACAATGGGAGTGGCTGTCCTGGACACACCTGCTTATGGAGAGTTTTGGAGAAACTGGAGGCTCTATACCTTACTTCTCTTTTCTGAACATCCTTAAAACTTAGTTTCAGAATGTTCATCTTACTGCTGACCTTCTGAGGGGTCATGAAAGATGCTAACAGCTGAAACTCCTTTCAAGTGTGATTCTCTTGGAAGATATGAAGAGGCATACACTGATTAAACTGCCCCTAGGCAAACGCATACTTTGAGGTACAGCCCTACAAAGAGCTAGATGGGGATTAGACGCCTGATTAACTATAACACAGCATCATAAGAGCTATTTTAGGGGCGTAATTAGAGTACAATCGTGTAGGTGAGGTGATGGAGCAGGCTTAAAGTTGGGGTGGGGCCAATTTGTGAATGGTTTCGTATGCCATATTGTAGGTACTAGAAAGTTTTCAGATTTAGAATTTGGGTGTTTCTCAGTTTGGTAGATGAATCGAAGATCAAAGCGCCTATAAGCAGGGTGACCAATGGTCTCAGTGGGCTCCAGTGATGTCTTCTTTTCAATCCTGCAGAAGTTGTTGACTGCCAGTTCTACCCCGTTAGACAGTGGAATGAGCTAAGTGATTGCATAGACTTGGATTAGCAATTAAATGTCTCTGTGTTACGGGCATTGACAGCAGCTGTTAAAATGCACAGGTTAACACTAATTCAATTACGGACATCAACACTCAACCTCAGATTACCATTCTCCAAATCTAGAAGCCCAAAAATTCTGTGTGCTTTACACACATAATCTAATCTTTCTAATAACTATGTGAGCTAGGAACTGTTATTTCCATTTTATAGATAAGAAAACTGAGTTCAGTTTCCCTTCTACAATATATGACCTGGTTGCCTAAAAAAAACAATACACAGCCTCAGGTTATATCATCAAGATATCAACGTTTTAAGACTTTTAAACCTTCAGTTGATCTTTATACCTGGTAGTAAAGTTGTGTTGTGGGATATACAGGGTTACCACATTTCGAAACAGGGATGTTTGTGTTATTAATTAAAACTTTATTTGCAGAACAATCATGGTTTTATTTCAGTGACAGAGCATGTAGCAAATAATATTGATTATAGCCTAACACATAAAGTATCAGCATCCAGTTATAAAACATCTCCTTGGCGTAATGTAAAACCTAGCCATGAGTCACTTCCCATGAACATCAGAGACTAAGTCTACATTTACACATGAAAGTTTTCTTACTTGACAGTTTTCAAGTGCCATTAGTAGTGACTCTTCTGTTGAGTTCGGAACTTATGATACGGTAGTACACATATGAAAAATAAGCTACTAATTTACTACATTGGTTTTTGAAATATGTATGTATCAAAACACATGATATATGCATATAAATTATGTATACACATATGTGTATACATACATTTTAAATATATGTGTCTGTGTGTGTATATGTGTGTGTGTGTGTGTATTGTGTTTGATTTTCAGTAGCCTCTTTAAATGTATTCTAGGGCAATGCTTGTTGGAGGATTTCCTCACTTGAAAGTGAGGGCTTAGTACAGGATTTGTTTCAACCCTATCCAGGCTCATCATTATAAAATACCTATGTACACTCCTCCTGTCTCACCCCACCCATATGTATTTCTCCATACATGAGCACAGAGAAAAGAAATAGACTATCCTATGAAAAGCCTCTGTTAATTTATTTTATGGAAGGAAAAAATGGAGGAAGAAAAGAAAGTCTGATGTCATTTGTTATAAAAACTGAAGTATTTGCTTTGCATTAGAAATAATATAATGGAAAAAATTATTTCAAGGAATGTAAGTAAATGCTAAAATAGTCTCAAGACAAGTTTGAATAAAATTAATTGCATTAGAAATAGCTGAATTCAAAAGTATGACAGAACCCTAAAGCTACATCACATCTTTCTTTGTTCTGAGATACATATTTTACATATTTCTCCATATTTTATCATTTCCAAAATCTGAGTGCCTCTTATAATTGAAGAACATAAGTTCAATGATGATGAAGATTTTATCTATTATATTCACCCAATTTTCTCGATACCTACATCAATGCCTGTCATTATTAGGTCGTAAATAATATTTGTTGAATAAATGCATGAATCTAAGTTAAAAGATACTTTTGAGCACCCTAAGAGTGGCTGTCATTGTCTATGCAGGAACTTAGCCATGTATAGAAGGCATCTCTTCAGTCAATTTTCACTTCAGCTGAAATTATTAGCATTAATAGCAATGCCTACTGCTAAATTTTAAATTAAGTTTGGATTTTTAATTGTCACTTAAAATGTCTTTGGAAGGATTATATTGTAATACAGAATTGAAACAAATACCAACTTATAAACAGAAGATTCCCTGTCATACATCAAGAGATACAGTTAAAGACAGCAGAAATGGGCAAATCTTTTATAAAAGATCATCACATTTTCAATCTGGGTGTAGTTCTATAACATACTCAAACGTTAGAAAGAACTAAGAAGTTTCCAGCTGACTTTCCAGAGGATATGTTTAATATCCTGAGATTTGTGAATCAATTAAAGAAATAAAAACAAATACAAAACTAGGACATTAACAAATTAAAAAATGTAAATAAAGCAGTTGATGTTGGCTGGGTGCAGTGGCTCACACCTGTAATCCCAGCACTTTGGGAGGCCAAAGGTGGCGGATCACCTGAGGTTAGGAGTTCGCGACCAGCCTGGCCAACATGGTGAAACCCCATCTCTACTAAAAATACAAAAATTAGCTAGGTGTGGTGGTACACACCTATAGTCCCAACTACTCAGGAGGCTGAGACAGGAGAATTGCTTGAACACAGGAGGTGGAGGTTGCAGTGAGCTGAGATCATGCCACTGCACTCTAGCCTGGGTGACAGAGCGAGACTCTTGTCTCCAAAAAAAAGAAAAAAGAAAAAGAAAAAGGAAAGAAAGAAACAGTTGATGTTAAAATGGATAAAGGAGTTAAAATTACAAGCAAGAATCATAAAAAAAAAAAAAAAACTACATCATCAAATGACATTTATGGAACAGCAATGACTGAAATGAATCAGAAAAATTTTAGCCTTTGAATACATACAGAATTAGACACCAAGATTATTATGATATTGGAAAAGAAAGGTACATGTATAATATGAGTAAGCATACGCCATTGTGAATTGATGCAACATGTGAACAATTAATGTGGAATTTCCTTCTGCGTGATGACTGTTAACACACCTTAGAGTGATTCATAATGTCATGGAATGAAGGAAATAGACACACAGTCACATGCACATTTAGAGAGGTCATTTGGCTAAAATGAGATACTTAGCTTAGAGGAACAAAGTTAAATCACTAGATGTTTGAATGTGACAAAAATCAAATTAACAGTTGTTTTTAACACAGTATTTGCTATCAGAGTTGAATGGCACTATTTGGAAGCCATGACCATGAAATGAAGTCTCGTGACTGAAATGTTGACACCACTACCTCCTCCCAACCCAACTATAAGATGCTGGTATTCAATAAAACAACATTCTACTGCTTCCCTTGATTTTGTCATCCAATTAATGTAAAACCCAATCCCTATGGAAAACTTATATTTGTGATGAAATGATAGAAAAATGTGGTTCTCTAGAAAGGAGAACTCAAATTGCTACTGAATGCTGACTTTCTCTAAGGTTCGGGAGCATTCCCAGAGGGCAATAACTGGAGCACAACATGTATGGCAACAAAGATAGGGATTTTTAAATCCAAGTATCAGTCAGCCACAGGCTGCAGTTCTCACCATTTCCCAGGCATCTCTAGTCAAGTTGGCTCCTGTCTGTTTAGGAAATTCTTCAGAGAAATGTTAAGAATTTCTTGCAGCAAGGACCCCATTATCTCCCACAAAGCAATTTTTTTTTCATTTGAACAAAGTCCAATTTATCAATTTTTTTCTTTCATGGATTGTGCTTTTGGAGTCAATTCTAACAAACTTTTGCCTAGCCCTAGATCCCAAATATTTTCTTCTATTTTTTTTTTTATTTCAATGAGCTCTTTGAAAATATAAGTTTTTAATGTGAGGGGAAAGTATCATAAGAGGTGCAAATATATATATATATCTCTCTCACACCGTATGCAAAAAAATCAACTCAAATTGGGTTAAAGACTTAAACACAAGACCTGAAACTCTGAAACTGCTAGAAGAAAACAAAACTGCTAGGGGGAAAGCTGCATGATACTGGTCTGGACCGTGTTTTGTTTGTTTGTTTGTTTGTTAATACAGTCCCAAAAGCACAGTCAAAAAAAGCAAAAATAAACAAGTGGGATTACATCAAACTGAAAAGCTTCTTCACAGAAAAGAAAACCATCAACAGAGTGAAAACAACCTACAGAATGGGAGAAAATATTTGCAAATTATACATGTGATAAGGAGTTACTATTCAAAATATATAAGGAATTCAAACAACTGAATAACAAGAAAACAAATAATGCAATTTAAAAATGAGCACAGGACCCGAATACAAATTTCTCAAAAGAAGACAGAAATGGCCAACAGGTATATGAAAAAATGTTCAACATCACTGATCATCAGGGAATTGCAAGTCAAAACTACAATGAGATATCATTCTCACCTATTAGAATGGCTGTTATAAAAAGATGAATGATAACAAGTGTTGGTAAGGATGTGGACAAAAGGGAATACTCACACACTGTTGGTGAGAATGTAAATTAGTACAACCATTATGGAAAACAGTATGAAGATTCCTTAAAAAAAAAAAAAAAAAAAAAAAAAATGAAAAACAGAACTGCTGTTGATTCAGCAGTCACACTGCTGGGATTAGTACCAAGGAAATGAAATCAATATGTCAAAGAGATCTCTGCACTCCCATATTTAGTGCAACACTGTTCACAATAGCCAGGATGTGGAATCAATCTAAGTGTCCATCAATGGATGAATAGATAAGGAAAATGTGATATATATATGTGTGTGTGTGTGTGTGTGTGTGTGTGTGTGTGTGTGTGTATTCGAATACTGTTCAGCCTTTAAAAAGAAGGAAATCCTATTTTTTGCAGCAACATCAATGAACCTGGAAGACTTTATTTTGAGTGAAATAGGACAGGCACAGAAAGACGAATACCACATGATCTCACTTTTATATGAAATTTTAAAAAGTTGAACTCAGCATCGGAGAATAGAATAGTGGTTCCAGGAGCTGGAGGTAAGGGTTGGGCATTGAAGAGACATTGGTCAAAGGATACAAAATTTCAATTCAATAAGAGAAATAAATTCAAAGTATCTATGTTTTGTTTGTTTTTTTGTTTTTAAATTCATGTGCAGATTTGTTACATGGTTATAGTGTTTAATACTAAGTTTGGCTTCTAATGATCCTATCACACAAGTAATAAACATAGTACCCAAGAGTTCAACACTTTCCCTCCGCTTTCCCCCACCACCCATTTTGGAATCCCCAGTGTCTATTGTTTCCATTTTTGTGTCCCTGTGTACTTACTGTCTAGCTTCCACTTACAAGTGAGAACATGAAGTATTTGGCTTTCCGTTTGAGTTAATTTGTAGTATTTGGCTCCATTTATATGTGAGAATATTCATTATTTGGTTTTCTATTTGTGTTAATTTGCTTAGGATACTGGCCTCCAGCTGCATCCATGTTGCCACAAAGGACAAGATTTCATTCTTTTTTATGGTTGCGTAGTTTCCCTGGTATACATGTACCACGTTTTCTTTATCCAGTTCACTACTGATGGGCACCTGGGTCCATCCCATGTCTTTGCCATTGTGAATAGTGCTGTGATAAACATGAGTGCTGGTGTCTTTTTGGTAGAACAACTTATTTTCCTTTGGGTAAATATCTAGTAATGGATTGATGGATCGAATGATAATTCTATTTTTGTCCTTTGAGAAACCTCCAAACTGCTTTCTACAGGAGTGAACTAATTTGATTCCCACCAACAGTGTATAAGCATTTATCTCCACAACCTTGGCAACATCTGTTATTTTCTGACTTTTTAATAATACCCATTCTGACTGATGTGAGACAGTATCTCATTGTGGCTTTGATTTGCATCTCTCTGATGGTTAGTAATGTGGAGCATTTTTTCATGTTTATTGGCCACCTGTATGTCTTCTTTTGAGAAGTATCTGTTCATGTCCTTTGCCCACTTTTGAGTGGCGTTATTCATTTTTTTCCTTTATCTGTTTAGTTCTCAAAGTATCTATTGTACAACATGGTGACTATAGCTAAGAACAATGTATTGTATTCTTGAAAATTGTGAAGAGGTTATATTGTAAGTGTTCTCATTACCAAAAAAAAAAATTGGTATATGAGGTAATACATATGTTAATTAGCTCAATCTAGCCGTTCCACAATGCATACATATTTCAAAGCATCATGTTGTGCCCAATAAATATATAGAATTTTTATTTGTCAGTTAAAATAAAAAATTTAGCTTTTAAAAAAGTATGTACTGAAAAAAAGGGGAAGTGTATTCCTGCAAAAGCATGAGAAATATTCTCACCTATTAGAATGGCTAATATAAAAAAAGGAAAGACAACAAGTGTTGGTAAGGATGTGGACAAAAGGGAACGCATTTAGTGGAATATGACCTCACTCCTACTGAGTTGTTAAGTGTGAATCACTGTTACACACATTTCACCGAAGACCACAAAGGCCACCTATGTCAAGTGTTCATTGTTTTCATAGTTTGTTGTTTTTATGATTCATTGTTTATGTAAAGATAAATAAGCAAAATAAAAAGTAATGATGTATGAAATAATGCAAATTATACTTTATCCCCTCTCATACTGACATTCTAGGGGGACATGATAAAGAAAATCATTCCTCTCATGATAGCAAACCTCAGTACTCTGAGAAGGCTTAGGCTTAATTAGAAGTACAGCAACTATACCTCTTTAAAGATATGCAGGTGCTTCATAGCTTCTGGTACCACATTCAACATTTGGTCTTGTGAATGCAAATAAATGCCTCATAAGCTGATGTATAGATACTAGGAGGACTTCTTATATATGGAATTCTCCTGACTTGAATGGGTGGTTCAGAGTGTAGCCATTCTATGATGGTTTCAATCTTATCTCTGTATTCAATACTGTATTTTAGCTAACAGACACGTGCTTCAAAAATATGACACCTCTCAGGGTGCCTGTGTGGCTGATGCATTTTTCTCCCACAATCTTGTCCACACCCTTTCGGAGAACTTGTACCTACAGTGCATGCACATGAGCTGCTGGTCCTGCAATCGTTATCGTCTCTAATATTACCTGTGATGGGTGGAGACCTACGATAAAATGAAATAGTGTGTCCCAGGTCTTGGAAGCTGGGAGTGTAGAGGCTCAACATAGTACTTGATGTAGACCAGAATGACCACATAAAGGCAGGGATAGGCTGGCTACCTGTATTTCAAATCACGGAAGAGTGGTCTGCAGAGAAAGAGAATGATCTCATGTGCAGAAAGACCATAAGTCCTGGGAAAAGGCAAGAAAACTTTCGGTTAGTATTATGTTTTCAGTAAACTCCCTACCACACCTAAATACTTTGCATTCTTCCATTTCTCCCAATTACTCTAAGAAACACTGGTAAAATAACATTATTTTATAACCTAAATATATCATAATTAAAATTTGTATTTATATTATATATATAGTATGTATCATACCATTCTTTCTGCTAAACTTCAAAAGGAAACAAATTTGTATGTATCAATGATGTGTTCAAGGTATATATGCTTATAATGTATGTTCACCTTGATAGCAGCTGAGTGTTTAACTCATGGGAAATGATAACCCTACACATAGACCTATGTTATAGTTGAAAGAAATGGTCTGTAGGCCTGCTAGAGATGATCAGTGGTCCTTTTGGAGCAGGAATTGATGAGGTACTTTTCAAACCATGATGTGGAAGAGTGACCAGAGGAAATGGAATTGTTTTACTTCAAAAAAAATAAATTATTAGCATGGAAGACATCAATAGTGACCACCTTGGTGACAATGGGGAGCAAAGTGGGATCGTTACAGAAGCCAGAGTGAACACCATTGCTAGATGTACAGGGAAGCAGATTTTTGTATAATAGTTAAGGAAAATGTTTACACCCTTAAGCCTGTTGAATGAACAGGCTGCCTCATTAAGTGGTGAGCTCCCTGTCACTGTTGTTCAAATAGTGTCTCTCACAAAGTTAGAGTTACTGTTTTGAGTATTAGATTGGTTAGAAAATCCCTATTTTCTACTTCATAGAAATTGATTTCACTATTCTGAACCTCATAAAGGTCTGTAAAAGCAAAAGCTTATGTACTTTGAAAAGCTGCTTAGTAAAGTTCTACTGTGGATCATGCATGCACTTGTATGTTATCCCCACATATGATTCCCATATTAAATGGTAAAAAATTATTTTGCATTTGATGTAAATAGGTAAATTTTTAAAAATTAGATATTCATTGACGAATATTTAGAAATTAAATAGAGTTTACTTAAAGAAATAAAAAAAAAAAAAAAAGACAACACCTAGAATCAAATCTTGATTTGGAGCATCCTAGATAATCAATAGTCTTTATTTAAGGCAACTATGTTTGTTATGATCAGGATAATATTCAATTAATGTTTGAGATAAAACTTGATGAAATGGAGGAATATAGAATTTAAGACATTTCTAGTAAAGTTTAGAAATGATTGCTTTTTATCTATTGATAAAATATAAAATTTGGTTTAATAATAAAACTATTTTAAAATTAGCTATTAATTTGACTTAAAAATCTGATACACACTAGGTTTTTCGTTGTTTTCAGAATATTTTAGTAACATTACCATTTTATGTATATAATTTTCAGGGCTTTTGTTCCTATAAAGATCAGTTTAAGCACACAAAAAATGTGTTTAGATTCTTTAGTTTGGTCCCGTCCTAGTTTTTAGTTTCGGTGTATTCAGAAGTGGAATTTGGTATGCTAACATAAAAGATATTGTCTTTTATTTATAAAACTGGTTATATAAACAAAATAAGATCAGTCCCATCTCTCCAGGATATGCAGGATATGCAACAGACATTGGTCAGCCACATTTAAAGAACTTAGTCCCTTTGAAAAACAGGGCTTTTTGTTTGTTTGTTTTTTGGGTTTGGTTTTTTTTTTCCCCCCCTCATGAAGGAGTTGGGGAGAGTGGTGGGCCTGCTGGAGCTTCTTGAGACTGAATCCATCAATTGACTGACAGTACCTACATATTCTTCCCCTCAAATATATTGTATGAACTACATATTACACAGTCTAGGCAGTTTCAGAAAATCTATACTCATTTCTCGATTCCAAATGTGAAGGTCCTCCTTAAACCTAGAGGACTCCTGGAAGGATTTACAGGGAAAATATAACGAGACTGATTTTCCAACACATGTTGGACACACAGCTCACATAAACCTTTGCGTAGCCCTCTGCAGATTTATACGAGGCGGTGTGGGAGAATTCTCCTTGCCGTTGAGTGCGGCTCTCCTGCTTCTGAGTTATGTCAGGTACATAGGAATCACTCCCAGACACTCTCCTGGGACTGCAACTATTGCCTTTAAATCCTCGATTTGACACTTTTCTGCATGGTTATTAGAGTTTAAAGAAATGTATCAAGACTCTCAGCCAGCTTTGGGAAAGCTATTTGCCCCGGACTATCACCTGTGCAAGACAGTGTTGGTGGGTATGTTCCAGTAACCGATTCTTTCCTGTGTTTGGAGACTATTTCATGAATATGACTTTTGCAGTATATGAGAGTCCTTATAAATAAAAAAGTGGGTATTAATAATTTATTTGTAAAGCAGTTCAAAGTGATTTTTGAAAAATTTGGTTTGGAGATAACATTTTCTTTGGGTCTTCCTTCCTGTCTTCTTGTCTCTTAGTTTATTCTTCACCTCTTTCATGATCTCCTCATCCTTGACTATTCCTTAAATGTTGCTCCCTACATGAGCCCATCCACACTGGTGACTTCCCCAGCACAGTGTCTGTACCCTGGTGAAGTCCCATATATTCCCCAGACTAGACTGCTCTCCTGCCTCCCAGGCAGTAGATACCTCCCACTGTCACCTCAAACTCAAAGTCACCCCCCGACTCCTTGCTTTCCAGTTGTAAATCTTCTTAGATTCCCAGTCTTGAGAGATATGCCAATCTGTTCCTTTTCTTTATGCTCGCATGCATTCAGTTACCAAATTCTGTCAGTTCTACCTCTGACAAATCTCAAATGTATCAACTTCTCTGCATCCCAAATAGTATTGTAGTGACTAAAACCACTTGCTCTGAGCTAATAGTAATACTTCCTTGGATCTGAATCCCAGTTTTGCTACGTACTACTACCTGCATGTACTTGGATAAGTAATTAACTCTGAGCCTCTGTTTCATTTTGTCTTTGTCTGAAAGCAGTAATAACAATTAGTGTGGTTATAGGTAATAAATGTGATAATGCAGTATAAGTGCTTAGCAGAAAATCTTGCATCTAATATATGCTCAGTAAAAATCCTTGCTGTCTCACATAATCCATACCAGGTTATCTCTAATCCATCTATTCTCTATGCTGCTGTAGAATATAGCTTTCTAAAATGTAACCCTGATCAGAGCGTCCCTTCTCTTAAAACCCTTGATTTCTGCTCGGGTGTTCCCAAGATAAAGTCTAACTGCTTTTTTGAGAGTGAGGAAACAGTCATTCTTATACTTTGCAAATGACATTGCAAATTAGTACAGCCTCCGTGCAGAGCATTTTGTCAGAATCTACCAACATGTTAAATGCTCATACCCTTTGACTCAAAAATTCTGGGTTTTTTTGGGAATTCAATGTATGCACACATGTTTGAAGTGACTTAGGTACAAGCTAATTCTTTACATTTTTGCTTGTAAGAGCAAAAGATTGAAAATAACTTAATTGTCCATCAGCATGTAACTGGTAAAATAAATCAGTGTGTGTGTATAATAGAGTACCATGCAGTGTTTACAAAGAAATAAGATATGTGCTCAATATCCAAAATACATTAGGCCAAAAAAGCAAGATGCAGAACTGTGCATAGTATACCTTATAGTTTTATTTACTGGAATAGGAGTGTGGAGAGTAGGTCTTAGCACATTCTTCCATATGCATGTAACATCTCTGGAAAGACATGCAAGAAGCTGTTAACGGTGTTTTCCTTCCGAAAAGAAATGGGTGGCTGGTGAGAAGACAGAAGGAAAACTTTTCATTGTATATCCTTTTTACGCTTTTTTTTTTTTCTGTGCACGTGTTCAAAAAGTAATTTATTGAAAGGAGAAAAAAAGTCCTATGTGATAGTTTCCTTTCAACTTCTTAAACTGCATCTCTTGTTTTTGCCTCTTGAACTTTCTAAACTCACCTGCCTCAAGTCCCCAAGGGCTCCCTTTCTCATGTGGTTCCCTTGCTGGGAACACTTTCCCCAATCTTACACTTATTGTACTCAGAATATGCTCCTGAAGTTTTTATTTCTCCAGCACGTTTCTCCAAAACCTTTCCAAGGCTTTTAGGATTGAATCAAGTGTTTTTTTCCTGCATACCTCAAAGCACCCAGCACTAATTCCTTTCACTTAGGACATTTTCCTGTAGCTCATGGACTACCTGCATTAGAATTATGTGGAGGACATGTTAGAAAGGTATATATCAGAGCTCAACACTAAATCTGTCGACTCACATTCTGGGCTTGTGGCCCCGGCATTTTCATTTTGGGGTGGTTTTTCTGCACACTGAGCTTATTATTGTACTTGCCTGCTGACAGGACTAGCGCCTTCATCATTTTATGCTTACCCATGTGACCCGAAAGGAGGGATGTTCAGTAGACATGGAAGGAATAAATGTCATCGTACTGAATAAGACCTTTAATAGCTCAGAAAATACCTTTCCTATAAGACCAAATGTGGATGCTAATGGTTAGAGCAGCCAAATGGTTTATCGAAGGCCATACAGAAAATTTAGACATACCTGAAGTCCAAGGTGGGTCTCCTAGTTCCTGTGCTAATATTCTCTTAGGGCTATGTAGTTGACCTGGAGATAGTTTCTTTAAAGTTTAATTTTAAATTCAAGTTATTTTAATCTTAGGAAAGGAAATAAAAAGTAATAATAATACATGGCATGTTTACCAGGTAATTTGTATGCTATCTTTAGATGCTGTTCTAAGATATGAGAATATAACACACAGCTAGGAATTTTAGATAGGCATTTTAGCAAATCTAAAATTGTTTAAATGTAAAAATTTAAATTATGAGAAACAGTTGACAATTCAGGTTTATATTCCTAACAGTATATAATTATTCCTCATATAAATTTGGCTCCAAAAAAAAATCAATTATCACACTGAGCAATTCTAGCCATGCCAAGATGATAGTCATTAGACCCCTTGTTTATTAAATTATTTTGCAGATAAAGGTGCCAGAAATGACTTAATGACTGTTACAACATCTGGGCTTTCTTGGTTACAAGAAAAACACCTTGACATATTTTTTGACTCTGTGATTGGTCTGCATTTCAAGGGTATAAATTAATCTTCAGAAGATCCTAAAGAATATCTTCCCTGGACACTTCACTTATACATCAAGTTGGCCATGTTAGCAATCTAATCACAAACCTGTAATTCAGCGGACAACAATTTCTTATTGTGAACAGCATAGCGGCTTTTACTATCATTTAGGTCAGCCCAAGATTGCTGATGCACTGTATGTTTCAGGCCAGGGATGATGGATGACGAGCTCTGATGTCCATCCCTAAGTGATTGGAAAGATTGAAGACGCACAGTTCACTTAAGCTTGCTTACTATTACATCAAGTAATCAGTGTGATAGGCAAGCCTGTGCTCTTTATGTCATCCAACCAACATGCTGTAAGAACAGTATTTCAGATTTTAAAAAAATCTTAAAAATTGTGTTCCATCTGACAGTCCTATTACTAGATTAATCATTTAGCAAACATCTTCACCTCAAACATAGTTTGAGGGTATTAATAAACATTTTTAAATGGGCTTAATACCTAGGTGATGAAATAATGTGTACAACAAACCCCCATGACATGTGTTTAGCTATGTACCAAACCTTCACATGTGCCCCCAATCCTAAAAGTTAAAACATAAATAAATAAAAATACCTATTTTATAACATGCAGATCTTGCTTTCCTTTATTTTAACAGCTCAAATGAAGTACATGTCACTGAAGTTATAAGTGAAAGATGAAATTAGTTTCTTTTACATTTTACTCAGTCGCAGTAGAGAGACTTAAAATAAATTTATATTATGTATCTAATTTCCAATTTAATAAATTAGTCTGCTTGTCAGCTTTAAATCATAAAGTTCTAAGGATATATCTTTGCTGAAACTGATTCATGTAAACACTATTCTCCCAATCACACCTTACCAATATCCAACACAAACAATTAGGACCATCTTTCTAGCTACTATTCTGTTATGTGGAAAATTTCTTTCCAAAAGTGATGAAGAAAAACCAAGTGTATATTTTAAATTGTCAGCTTTGCACTAAGAGCATAAATCACTGAGATAAATTTTTTAAAATTCTCTCACTTTTATTGTTTCAGACACTGTAATTTATAACCTCAAGCAAAACATTTCATGGAATAATTAAATGTATCTTGGTATGATTTAAGTAACTTAGAGAACACACGGCATAGAAGACCTTGAAATTGTTCATCATTGCTCATTTATTTTCTAAACAATGTCATAATGTAAGTTTATTTAACTTTTAGAATACCTGCATTGCCTGCCATCATATACTAAGTCTAATTATAAATTTGTGGAGAAAAGAATGCTGAAGTCCATTTATCTCTTGGGAAGGGTTTGCAGTAGGGGATAGGAAATCACTTCTTACTTGAAGTTTTATTTTTATCAATTCTTATTAACATTATTTGTATATCATCATCCCTCTCTTCTTTCCTGTTTTCACTTATACATAACTTTTCTATTTACATAAATGATTTGAGGAAATTAGTAATGAAGGCAGATAACATCATAAGAGCCACCACAACTAATCTAGCCCACTGTTTCTTAAAACTTGGTTTTGTCCCTGGACCAGCAGCATCAGCATCACCTGGGAATTCTTTAGAATTACAAATTTGGGGGATTGCATCCAAGACCTACTGAATCAGCAACTTGTGTTTTAACAAACTCTCTAGTTGCTTCTAATTTACACTAAACTTTGAGGTCCACTTTTCATTCTGAGCCCAAACCAAAGCTAGGAATTAAGAAATAATTGGGGTAGGGGATAATTGAGAGAAAACTAGGCTACAGGTTGGAAAAAAGCTGCAAGAATTGAATATGCAAAGTAGTAACAAGGATTTAAGAATGTAAACTCTGTAGTCAAAAACAACTGGTTTTAAATTCTGAATGTTCTGCTAGTAAAGGTCTATCTCAACTTAATTTTTTCATCCCCTCCTGGTCTCAGGTTGCTTGTATGTAAAATAGGAAGAATAACATTGCCTTGAGCATTAAATGAGAAAATTTATTTTAAAAGAGCTTAATGCAATGACTAGCATGAGATATATATGTATTAATGTTATCTTGTTTCCTGTTCTTAATATAACTTATAAATTATAAATTATATTTATATTATTATAAATTAATAATATAATTACCTAAAAAGATTCATGTTAACTACTTGAGCTTTCTAGTGACTACTATAAAAAGATAAACAAAACAGGTTACATAGCTTTGATTACAGTAGTGGTCCCCATCTCTGGATGCATGTTTGAATTACCTGGGGCGCTTTTAAAAAATATCAGTGCCTGAGCCCTACTGTCAAAAATTCTGATTTAATTGGTCTATAGTAGGGTGCTGGCATCTAAATTTTCTAACAGGTCCTCAGATGAACCTAAAATGTAGACAGAGTTTAGAAGTACTGCATTAAAGCAAGGGTTTTGAAACTTGAATGCGCATATGAATCACCCAGGGAACTTGTTAAAATGCTAGTTCTTACTCTTGTAGGGTGAGGTCTGAGATTCTCTAAGAATTCCCCAGGTAACAGGTACTTTGGATAACAAGGAATTCAGGTTTGGGAAATAAGTGAGTTTCTGGCGAGAAATTAGTCATTTTCTTCCTTTATTTGTATGAGGAAATAGAACCAGAATGCAGTAAAGCATGCACTTAATTTATGTAGAGGAATACCTTCTTTGCTGACATCTTTAAGCAAAGTAAAACTACGTCAAATTTTGATTATCTTTTAAAATTACTTTGTTTTATATATTTATATTTGAGATATGAATTTGGGTTCTGGACAAAATAAAAGCTTTCAATATGTTTGCTTTTTTCCTCAGGAAGTTTAAAAATAGAGTAAAATTTCTAATTTTTTTGGAGAGAGAGAACTAATATTAGGTCTTAGTGGTGCATTTAAGTTTTAGAAATAGCTATATCCTTATCAGAATTGATTTCAAATGAAGTCCTTTTGGTTGAATGTGCTACACCAGTTGCCTCATTTATTAAAGGTAAAATTCCAGGTGTTCTGAACAATGCAGTTTATGACACTCAAAATCAAATAATACAACTCTAATATGCCAATAAAAGAGTAGAACTGAAGATTTATGATGTTCTAATCTCAAACAAAGGACTGTGGTAATAATACCTTTAGGGAGAGTGAAGTCTGGGAATTAGATAAAAAGAGAGAGTGTGGAAGAATATAATGTTTTTAAAATGATTCTAGAGCAAGTCTCTTTCTTTTTTCTCCTCATTCATTCTCTCCCTGTGTTTTTTTGGGGGCCGGGGCTGGGAGGACACAAATGAATATAATGAGAAGAATGCAGTGTGGTTGTTTTTAGGTTAATAATTTTAGTTGACAAGAATCAAGCTAAAGACAAGGGTCATAGCATTGTATCATTTGCTGTTAAACTCCTTAGCAAAATAAATTCCAGTCACTGAAACTACTCAAAGCAACTAAAAAGCTTAAACTAGACTTCCATAGGTATTTATGTCTTATCTAAAGGCCATTCTCTATTTTGGAGCACAAAACAAAAATAAGTACCGCATCTTAATTCTTGAAAAAACAAATAACCTCGTATCGGGGTCGTGACAGTGAACATCCTGGTTTGTGACGCTTTGGAGTTAAACTGCACATGAAGGAAGGGGTGGGTCGCCATGGGATCTCTAGGATAATGCTCATTCTCATCCTTTACATCTCCACAGTTAAAAGAGTTGCTGGTAAGGTCAAGTAAAGAATCTGAGCTTCTAACCAGTGCGATATTCTGTCCTTTATAGTGAACTTGTTTTGTTTTGTTGTTGCTGTTTTTTAATATGAAGATGTCAAACCCCTACGTTAAGCACAATGGCCCTCCAGTCAAGTCAACCGTGTGCGTCAGACAGTAGCAGAATATGAAGTAAGGCACAACCTCAATCTGGGCCATAATAAAGTAGCTGTTCATCTGTGGTCAGAGAGCACCATGAAAGACCTTGAGTTCTTTCATTTTATTTTGCAGAAAGCCATTGGACAGCTTTGCATCATCTAGCTATATCAATCAAGGACCTCAACCGCTGCTCACTGCTGAAAGCTTTCCTGTTTGGCTCTGTTTTTTCACAGACAGCTCAATAACTTGTCTGTGGAGTTGTGATAAATGTGCCATGTGCTTCTAAACTGTCTCTTTAACACTGGACTGCATTTCAACTTGTAATGCTTGTGACTAATTGCATGTATCAAAGGCTTTTTATTTATTTCTAATGATTATCCAATAGGCTTATCATTTCTATTTCTCACTCCTCTTCATAAAGTGGTTTTATTTTAAGTTGCACACTGCAGACTGTCAGCTAACCTCTAATGTAGCAGCTCTTGCTCAATGAATAAGCTGTCGAGTTAAGAGAACATAATTGGCAAACCCCAGAACATAACTAGAGCAAGTGCAAACTCCTAATGATTTTTCTTTCTCTTTTTGTGATCACCACACATAAGCCATAGTTTTAAACACCAACTTTATGGCCACCTACTGTGGCTGTCGGAACGGAAATTTCCTATTGGTTTTGTCCTCCTGTGTAAGAACGGTAGTCAGGATCACAAAACCTTCTTGTTTGGGCACAATTGCTAGTTTCTGCTAAGGAGGCCCCGAATAGAGCTATTATGGTAAATGAATAACTTCTCACTTTGAAAGAAGGTGGTTCTTTCAGATCAGGTTGGAGGTCAATGACAGGGCAAGGAAAGGAAGCTCATATTGCAGCTGTCTGCAAATGAGCTTTTCCTACAGATACTATAAGGAAAAATAAGAGTCTATTGGCGAGGCTGGTCTTCACCTAATCTTTAAAAAACATTTTTAGAAAACCTACATGCTTTTTCTTAAACTTTCATTGTACTTTAAAAAAATTCCACATGTTTATTATCATTAAAGTTTGTGTGAATTGTGAACGAGGACTCTTTCTTCTTTCTAGTCCATGGCTAAAAGAAACCAAGCCTACTATGGCAGTAGCAAAATCCATGTTTTCCCATCCCAAAAAAAAAAAAAAAAAAAAAAAGCTAATATTCAGGGAGAAAAGTATATTAGCAAGTTATAAGTAAATAACCATTTAAGGTTGGTGTTGCTTTTGGGCTATATTTCTGTGGACTAAAAGCTTGAGTTTGAATCATACATTGATAAACTGAAGAGATGCTTCAAGGTATGCCTGAGATTATAACTCTCCAAGAATGTGGATTTTAATAAGAATCATACACATTTTAAGTATGCACCTGGAATAAGCTAAGAAATAGAATGTCCCATTTTTAAAGGCTAAAACATTAAGTTTCATTAAGAGACTTTTATTCTGAAGCCATTTCTTGCCTCACTAAAAATCCTGTCAAACAAATGAAATCAAAAGGCAGGTGCCATTTACTGCTGTGAATCAGAATAACCCAGCCTCAGTCATTGGCTCCACTGGAAGAAAAAAGTTACACACAATCAAGAAATCATCTACATAAGGTTTTGGAATACATTACAGGGTTCTTTCTTATATAGCAACCTAGTGAGTGGACTTTAACTTTTTGAATTTATAAATTAAGAAATCAATTCAACATCGCATTAAACATACTTTAGTGGGATGCTGAATTGCTAAATCATCATTTTGCAACATAATCAAATAATCTTTGCTTCTCCTTCACTCCACCCCTAAGCCATTTCCATAAAGATCAAAGATGGGGGATAGTATCTATGGAGTAATATTTAATGAAGTTTCAATTGTCTAATGTGATACATAGCATTAACTTTAGAGCACATTTTTCAGAATTCGTTTTTGTTTGTAAACATCAGGGTTACTTTTTTATGCCATAGTTGTAAACATGTTTGGCTTGAATGGTTGGAGTCTTCTGGATCAAGGCCAAAAATATGCCAGGTAATAGGAAGAGGCAATCTAGAATTAAAGGTGTCATGGATAATGTTTTCAATGTTGACAACTAAGGATAATTATTAAGGATAATTGCCATTAAGACTGGATAAAATGTTAAAATTAATATTGGAGTCTATAAATTCCTGCTATAGAATGTGTAACAGATTCTAGGACCCATTTATAGTAGAAGTGGAGCTGTGTCAGTCAGTGTCTATGGAAAGATAGTAACCTGGGCCTTTGCTCTGAGCCCTCTGCTCCAGGTACCCACTGCTCCAGATTCCACCAGTGCCCCTGTTTCAGCATCAACAAGGGAAGAGGTCATTTCTACCCATTATTCGCTATAATAACCATACCAATGTGCACTTCTACGGACATGCCAAATACATTGGGTGGAAACTAACATTTGAATCTCACCTCCTCAATCTGTGTCATCCTGACTAGCCACTTTGAGCTTTAGTTTTTTTTTTCTAAAACCTAGTAATAATAATATAGGAAATTAATATATGTAAAACATTTTTTGAACTGTAATATTATTTTACAGACCTTAGATGCTATTAAATTATTCTAAGGCTAATGAGAGCCTTGGAGATTATATAGGAACACCTCCTTCGTTTAGCTGAGCCTCAGGATGGTCGGTGGCCACTTTTCCAGGCTCACAGGCTCATCTCTCTTGACCTCAGACAGATTTCATTACACAAGAACTCAAAAGGTGCCACGTGAGCTGTTGCTTCTCCATCCCTACCTTCTGGCAGACATTGCTCATAGATCAAGGCATTGTTTCTTGCGAGATCCAGATACAACATTAGAAATCTTCTGAACATCACCTTCCAAGCAATCACTCTATACTCTTTTTGAATATGGCACGTGAGATAAAATTCTTAGCCATTGTAATGTCTGAGAGACCCTTAAGCTCACACAAAATAAGTCAACATTTGGCGCTCCTCACTTTGAATTTTCATATTATCATACTAAAGGCAGCAGTCAATTTTTTTCTCCAAGATAATCTGAAAGTTCAGGGAAATTTAGTAAATGCTGAACACAACACAGCTCCCTTCACTTAGAAAACAGGCAAGAACTTCCTAACCTTAGAAAGCTAAGTATAATGACACTGTAATTGTTCACTTTGCTCTGATGGCTATGGCACTGCTAGTTGGCCTCTAAGCTTTTTGGATAGCCTGATACACTGAGAACTAATAAAGCAAATTACCTTTAAAGTGAAGTTTCTTATCCTGGCCAACTCAACCGTGGCAGTATCTATTGTTTAATTGTTGAAGTCAAATGTCTTTCAGTAAATCTTTTATTCATCTTTTCTTTTATATCTGTTCAGATAAAACTCCTTTCTATCATTGCTCTAATAACCTGAGTTAATTATTCAAGTTATTGCATGTGTATGTGTACTATATGTGTGTATATATATATGTATTATACATGTAACATGGATTATATAACATTAGTGAGTGTATAACCTTTTCACATGTACTCAGCATGCTTTATACTCATGATTTATATTTCTGTAAAGACCAGGTTTATGCAGGGTTTTGAACCATGTTGTAGAATGCCTATAATAGCAGTCTGTATTTTTTTCTTAGATGACTTGATGAGTATGCTATTGTGGATTGAATCCATTCAAGATATTGCATTTTGAATCATCAAAAAGGATTCTCCATGATTTCCCAATGCAATTATATTTATTCCTTGAACTTTTATCAGTTTGGTCAGTTTACTAGGCTGGGTTCACCAGATAATTGCCAGCTCAGTGCCAATTCAGCCTTCTTCACATGGATGATTTGGGTGATATGGGTGACAGTTGATAAGTCAGTTCCATCCATCCATGTACAGGAACACTGCTGAATGTCACCCTGCTGATTTCCAGACCCTACTGTAGGCAATCTGCTAGAAACACTTATGTGAATTCTTTGAAGTAATAGATTAGGGAAAAAGTGAATTATTTGCAACAGAATGAAAACTAAAATGAAGAAAGGAACACAAATCTTTACTTCTAACAATACTCTAACTTAACGATTTGTTCTTATGCTAGTAAGTTTAAATGGTTTCCATCATTATAATCCATATCCTGATACTCAATTACTCAATCTCATTATTTAACTGTTGGTAAAATATTTTCTCCAGGGATGGACATTGTATTCCTCATTTATATATTTACCTTTTTATTATGCCTTAAACTTTTACACTGGCAATTAAAATAGAGCATTATTATTTATTTTCTCCATAGATAAATGATGGAATACATTCTCATCCAAAATTTATTTTCAAATAAAATGTGTTTAAAGATTTTACTGTATATTTTGATTTTTGAAACAGTGTAGTATAGCTACATATTATAGAATAATAATGTAGAAACGCAGATTCAAGCCTCAGTTCATTTTGCTGTTTGTTAAACAATTACTTAATTCCTTTTGTCTTTGTTTATTTTGTAAATTAAAATTAATAGCCCTTTCTTCTGAAGGAGTGCTATAAGACTTTTAGGTAATGGATGTGAAACCCTTTGTCTTTGCAAGGTAATACTACAGTAAAGGGCTGAGAAATATATATTTTTTTAAACTACAGACCATTGACCCAGCAAAATAATCAAATAAGTGGTCTGAATGTAAAACAAATACATCAAACTTCATTTTAATTTAATTGAATTATGGGTGATAGGGTGAAATAGTAGGAGAGTCGAGTGAAATATAAAACATTAGCTGGTTTGCTATTTTAACAAAACTATAAGAATACTACAAACAAAAAATATATTTATTGCAACATGAAGGAGGAGAGATAAAAGTGGGAAAGAGGCAAATGAGCCAGAAGGAGAAAACTGATATAAAAGTTGAGTATTCCTTATCCAGAATGGTTACTTGCACATGTTCTCTCTCTATCTCTTTCCCACTACATTTCCCAGTTTCCCCAAGATCTGTTTCTTTCTTCTTTTGTCTGCATCTTTGCCTCCTAGTGTTTCTTTCCTTTGTGTCTGCCTCTGCTCTGAAGTCTTCCATGGGTCTGCCCTGCCTCTTTCCTCCGTGAAGTGCACATGCACTTCCTGAGTTGGTGCACAGTTTCCTTACCCTTCCGGCACTTACACATCCTGCCTTTTTTGTCTTAAATGGCTTCACATTTTAGAAAGTAGAGAAAAACTCAGAACCTGGTAATAACAGATATCTAAGTAACAGCCCTGCTATTCTTTGCATCTCCATCTCAGATGAATCACTGAATCTCTCCATATCAGTTTCCTTGACTCCAAAATGAAGATACCAATAGCCCCTCTATACTCAGTGGTGTGATGGAGTCAGCTAGCACCAGCTCCTGACAGCCAATTGTATGCATCTCTCCTCAGCTTCGTACATAGTGACATCATTTTGGTAGCTTGAAATTAGTTATGGTGGGAGTATTTGTACCATAAAGATTGACAAATAGTACAAATCAGGGTTTTTGTTTGTTTGCTTTTATTAAACATTTACCAACACAAAACTGCATATATTCTACATGAGTTTGTAGTGAGGTTATATAAAAATAAATGTGAAGTGTGTAAACGGGACAAAGAAGTGCTCCACAAAACACATACATAAGGTGTCATTTTTTCCTCACTCCTTGTAAACTCACTTCCTTTCTTGTCCTGTATCACAGTTCAGCTGATATATATCTCTGTAGCAGTAGTATTCCATGTTACTAATTAGAATGGGACCTCACCCATAAATCTAGGTCAAGTGCCTTTACTTTGGAAAAGTTGTGACTTTCTGGAAAAGTTCAATATGCACACAGCAAAATGTTTGCATCACATCACAATGATGCTTACTAGGGCTGTGCACACCAAAAGTCTTCTATATGCATTGATTCAGTTACAGCAAATCGAATAGGCTTGAAACCAACTGAACAACAACCAGCTTTGGCTGTCATTTTGTCTTTCTCTTTTGGGAAGATAATGGGCAATTGTGATAAATAATGTGGTGAGGGTTTCTCTAAATCCTTCATTGTTAAGGTTTTTTCTTTTTCCAATTTATGGTAAATAACAAAAAATTGGTTCAAAACAGTTCTTACTCATCTGTATGATATTACTGCGAGTAGAGATCATATTATTTTACCAAACGACTCTTCTGCAAGTCATAAATTGGCAAGAGTTTAACATGAAGTGTGAAGAAGACTATTATAGTCAGTCGAAAGCTAAAAGAGGACCTAGCAAGAGAAATATAATTAGCTAAACTGGAATTTGGCCAGGCTCCTGAAATCTTTTATTGAAAAGAATACCAAGTAAACACAAATTAAAGGCACTATACATGTTATTAAGCAAAAGTGTCAAAATTATTAGACATATAATAGGATATTTACCAAAAAGAACATAAGCATTTACCAAGTTGACTTTGCAACAGCTGATATTTTCCAAAAGCAGTAATGAAAATTTTAAGGATTAAAATTGAAGGGATGGATAGGTTAGTTTAAAGCCATAGTTGTTTTCATTTTAGTTGGAAATTTTTAAAGTTTCAAATTGCGTCACTGTGTTACTCAAATGAAGTTAAACATTTAAACTAATTACTATATCACAAATATTTATATAGCTTAATACCTTGTACATCTAAATCTGTTATCTAAATACAAGGACTATTTGCTCCAAAATGAAGGGAAAGAGTCACATTTTTCAAGATAAGTAGGTTCATTCCCATTTTTAGAAAATTCTCGTAAAAGCACCTTGCTGTTAATATAAGTGAAATGCATATAGCATTTCCTTTCTTCTTTGCCAGTGCTAAAATAATCAAGGAAATCAGAGGTGGAAGAAATACCTTGACCGATGCTTAGGTTTCTACTCAACTCAACAACTAAATAGAAACATTAGGAACCCAGGAAAGAGCCTCCTTAAAAGCCACAATAGAAATATTTCTAGAAATATCACTTTACACGACACAACAGCTTCAGAAATCTGTTCTCTCCTAGGCTACATAACACGAAAACACTGCAGCACCCACTACCTGGGTTGAGGCAGCTCATTAGCCGAGCCGTCTCGGTGTGTGTGTCTGCCTGTGTGTCTGCCATCAGCATCTGTGAAAGAGGAAACACTCACCCTGCCAGATTTGGGTCATGAGGTCAACAGGTCTCATTTATTATTCAAAATTGCTGTCTGACCTTTTATCTTCTAGGTCAAAGGACGCTGTATTCTAGTTGGTTGAAATTTTTAATGATGAAGCCACTATCTTGCCAGATAATAAAATTACATCTCCCTTCTACCGGGTGTTATGATTTTCTCCTCCCCTGTCTAAAAATGTAGTATTCTGAATCATTGCTGTGGGAAGGACCCTCAAGAAAGCCATTATTTTTTATTTTTATCTTTTTTTTTCCATAAGATTTCTAGAGATTTAAATGATATTGACCGTTGTCAGTGACTGAAGTTATTTTTCTTGGCTATGATTTGAACCTTTCAACCCACCTTTGGGATTCCACCACGTCCTGTAGAGCTCCTGGGCTGCACAGAAACTAATACTTTCCATGCCGATGGCCCCTGAGTGTGGGTAGTCATAGGTTTCCCAAGCCAAAGGGAATGAAATCAAATGGCATTCAATGTTGACCGGTTAATATTTGCTTCTGGATGAGAAATAAGTAACAGACAAACGTGTAAGTATCTTCCAAGTCAGAGGATATTTGGGAGCAGTCTTCTATTCTTCTACATTATACAGGTTTTTCATTATCCAAGAAAGAATTTTTTAAGCCACTTCATTATTTTCTATGTGTCTATTTTCAATCTCATAAAACATAATGAAAGAAGAACGGTTAAAACCACTGCAATAGAGAATGCATTTGAAAATATTCAGACATCTAGCCCTATACTATAAAGTTAGCTATAAACATTTAACAAGCAATATTGAAGAAAATTGAGACTGCTTCAATAGCAGATTGGGTAGCTGTGCAAATAGACATTGTTCCTAAGAATGATTTTATCCTGTGTACAAGAAAAAGTCAAAGGTCACATTGGTCCTGCCCTTGAAGCAGACATATGAGATGTGACCATGTGCTTTGTGACACTGCATGTATTGAATAATTTTGACAAGCTAGTAAACAAATAGTGGAGAATATGTAGCATTCATGAGTCCAGTGAGGCATTAATACACTAAACAGTTAAAGTTACAACTCTGAACTTGGATATATAGCTTTGTCACCACTATGAAATTACCTTATATTGACTCTGTGTCTTTGAGTATTTATACATACGAGTACATACACACACACACACACACACACACACACACGATAGATGTAGAATAATTCATTTGAGGATAGTCTAAAAATGCCAGGCGACACTTGCAAGGCATTCCAAACAGCCACATTTCTGTCTTTTCCCTGAATATGCTCAGCAGCAGATGGGTGAATGGTCACTTCAGTTCCTCCTTTTCCCACCCTGATCTCAAAAGACTGTTCTACTAAATAGAGACCAACTGCCAGACAGGATCAGAAGTTTCCTGCCTAGCATATTGCATGTGCGTGCGTGTGTGTGTGTGTGTGTGTGTGTGTGTGTGTGTATTCTGTCTTCTTCTATTTCTGAATTGGTTTCCTACATCTAATTTTACCACCTCTTTCATTGATACCTTTTATTGGGTTTAGCAGAATCTTCTTCAAGGGGTTTTCACCTTGGCTCCCTGCTTTCTTTATCTGGACCATCTTATGTCTGACTCTTAAAGTAATTGTTTTATATAGTGGTTCTATGATTTATACATGGGAATGACTTTTGTATTTAATTTTTACACAGCATCAGAATTGTATGTTTGCATAAGGAAGCAAATTCATAATGATAAATGTCTCCAGGTTATTTATGGACATGTAATAAACCTAAGGAAGGGAGACACGACTTTCTCCTTTTACACATCTCCTAGTTCTGGATCAGTTGCCAAGGGTACTTTGCCCAGAGAAGGTGCTGAAAAGAGAAAGACTGAGAGTAGGTTTGATCAAATTTCCATTCCAAGACATATTTCATACAGTAGTCAGCACGATCTTTACATATGTAAATCTAAACATGCCACCTCTGCATAAATTATTTCGATGTCTTCTCATTGCATTTAGGATACAATACAAAATGCTTAACAAGTGCTCTTAGGCTTGTGGTTTGACCTGTCTCCTCTCCAGCTTCATTTCTGCCAGTCACCTCCCCGTATTCTGACCCCCCAGTCTCACTGGCCATCCTCCATTCCCCAGACCAGGCCAAGCTCCCTCTTACCTCAGAATTTTCACAGATCTTTTCAAGTGACACCCATTTAACCTGTAATCTTTCCTATTGCCTACTCTTCACCTAATTTCTGCCCATATTTCAGTTCTTACTTTAAAGGTCATTTCCTTAAATAGACACTCCTTGACCTCCAGGCTTCCTTAGGTTCACTCCATTATTTACTCTCATGACAAACTGTGATTTTCTTTCATATTACTCATTTTCTTTTGCAATTAATAATCATTGATATGTTTTGTATTTATGTACAGATTGTATGTCTCCTAGCCAGATTCTAAGCTTTACAAGAGATGGAGAGCCTGTGTCTTTTGTTTGCCACTTTTCTAATACCTGTATTCCAGGACCTGTCACATTGTAGGTGCTCAATAAATATTCCTTGGATTAATGGTGCTGTCATTCTCTTGGCTGCTTCATTTATACCACTTTTAAAGTGAAGTCCTATTTATCTGAGCAAGTCTCTAATGTTATACAGCAAGTCTCTAACCATTTCTCTAACCATTCCTTGTGGAGGAAGCCAAAACACACACCTTTTTCTCTGCTGGAGCAGAGTGGTGGTTGAATGAGGCTTTAAAGGGGTAGGCAGAGCAAGCTTTTTGTTTAATGCATAATAAATAAAAGGATGGAGAGATGTTTATGTTATCATCTTAGGCTCAGAGGTTCTGATAATCTCCCATTTCATATCATGACTGTGACTGTGATATAAAACTGGAGCTCAGCTGGTGACTTGATGCACCAACCAGAAATGGTCAAGACGAGAGATCTGCAAACCGTTTGTAAGCTGAATTCAGCCTGCTATCTGTTTTTGGTAAATAAAGTTTTTTGGGACACAACCACACCCATCCATTCATGTATTGCTTTTGGTTACTTTCATGCTTCAGCTGCAGAGTTGAATAGTTTTGATAGAGACTATATGGCCCACAAGTCTAAACTATTTACTATCTGAACCTTTAAGAAAACATTTGCCAATCCCTGGTCAAGACTGATGAGAGTGGAAAGCAAACATAAGTCATGGACTGTGTCTTACTAAGCTTGTTTCCTCAACACTTATCACAGTGCTTTCCACCAATCAGTATTCAGTAAACAATGGTTGGCTTCAATTAAACAGGTTTTTCTGGTTTCATGGAACTCCTGTTTTCTGGAGCTGATATTATGAAAGGGGACATCAGCAGTTCACTCAGGAAAGTATCTGCATGAATGAAAGGGAAAGCAAATAACCACAGATGGGTAAAATAACTCTGGGAAGCCCTGGGACCTAGATCCGGGGCCTTCAGTTTAGGCACTTGAATTTGGATATGTATTATAGAGTTGGACACGAACATAAGGCCAAAGTCTGGGCAACAGATCACCTTTGATCTGTTGTAAAACCAAAGCCTAAGTTAGCCTAAAAGTAAGACTTCATTTTTATATTAATTTAACTATAAAACCAAAACCAAAGCCTACGTGACCTTAGGTGTAACGCTTCACCTTTATATTGGTGTAATTAACCATTGAAATGTTTCTACTAAAAGTGATCTCCCTTCATCAGTCTGTGTTACTCATCTTTTTTAAAAAGTCCTAAAATCAGCTTGTTTTTGAAGCAGGTCCTTTTTTACAGCCTTAGCTTTTATTATGTGTGTGAAAAGGGCGTGTTACTTTAACTACCTTGAGTTTAAATTTTCTCATTGATAAATGGGAAAACGCACATCTATTCGGGAGGGTCATTTTGAGGATTAAAGGATGCAAAATATGTAAAGTATATATATGTCAACATCCAGACCTGAAAATTGACTAGACAGTTTTTGAACAGAGTCTATCAGCTACATTCTAGTTCTCTCAAGAAACAAAATGGTCCAGTGTCCCCTAGCTGCTTGTTCCAAAAGTACTGTGTATCAGCCCAGCTTGACATTCATCACACGTGACTGTAATTACTTGTTCAATGTCTCTTGCCTGTCAGACCATAAGATCTGTGAGGGCACAAACCATGCCTATGTTTTATTGTTTCCTCTCCCCAGCACCTTGGACAGTACCTGACGTACTGGGTCCCCCAAATATGCATATGACTGAAAGAATAACACGCTAAAAGAAATAAAAATCCCTAAGAATAAATAAACGTCATCCATACCTAACCGTTTGAAATAATTCCTACCTAGATGTTTGTTCTTTATACCTGGGGTACAGTTATTGGTTCTCTTTCTTCTATAAATTTCTCCGAATTCTTTCTAGAGCTTCTTGCCTATCATTCCCAGTCTTCTCTGTGTCGATATAAAGAAGATGAACAAAAAATGGAAACACTGTTTGCATTGCTGTCTATACTAATCTATCTCTCTGTTGACTCTGAATTCTAAACATGTCTCCTGTAACTGCTTATGACTTACAAGCCCCTTCTAGCAAATAGCTCTTCCATTTTAAGGGGTCAGAACTAGTTTTTTAAAAATCTTACAATCACTTATAAACTACTAAATAGTATGTAATGTTTTATAATCAAGCTGTAGTTCCCCCCACCCACCTCCCGCCAAAAAAAAAAAAAAAAAAAAAAAAAAAAAAAAAAAAAAAAAAAGCACAGTTCATGACATGGTCAGAAAATCATTAGCATTCACTACAGATAGTTCCCTCAGCTTTTACTTTTTAACCTCACCCCAATTCCCATTGCCTTTATAAATTAGTAAATGGAGCTTATCAAAGATTAATGCCTTGCTTTCTCCTTTTGGCAACTAACTCTCTCTTCTCAAAATCACTCTCTTTGAAGTCAGCCGAAATTCTGTACATGGTCCGGATGCACAACAGGAATTCCAATCCCAGTGCATGGCAGAAACTAACGCTGCTTCATCTGAGAGCCCGAGCCCTCCCATCAGGCCGGCCCTGTGTATTCTGCAGGAGCATGGTGGCACTGGCTATTTCTCTTCTCCTTAAGAAGTCTTACCTATAAAAGATACCTTACCACGGGTACATTTAGAAGGAAAACAGGTATAAAGTTCAGTGCTACCACACACTACTTTATTGAAAGAAAAGATGATTTAGTTAGAAGATGATCAGAGCACCCCTCTAAATTACTATAGGGAGTAAGCAGAGTTGATGACCACTTTATATAGATTTTATACTGGTTATTTTTCACCAGGTAAGGTGGCCTCACATTCAGCATACATTTATATGGCAGACAAATCCAAGTGGTCAATTACAAAGAAGTCATTCAAGTGGTCAGTTACAAAGATGTCATCAACCATTGGAGATCAGCAACATTTATTTCTTTTCTTTTCTTTTCTTTTCTTTTTTGCTGTACAGCATCCACTACTGCCACGAGAGCACCCTAGTTTTCTTTTGTGCATTCCTGCAGAAACAATGAATTAATTTGTCCTCTTCCTTCAGGTGCCCTAAGCACACTTGAAGTGCCTACCACCAGATCAGTTCCTCTATCATTGCCACAGTGTGGCCATGGGATGGGCAGATTTCTTTAGCTCAACCAATTAATCTCTTCTGAGGCCCTGAACTTAAAGCTGAATGAAGCAAAGGCAGAACAAGTGGATGAAATTCTTTTATTCCAGGTGTGGCAACCCAAAGAGGCTGGTGTAGTTCTTCCTACAAATAAATTTTAGAAGTTCCCTGTTCCTGTTACCCTGTGGTGAGTGTCCTTTGTGTACATGGTCAGTATTTAACTCTTACAACCACAGAGACCTGATGAATACAAAGATTATTGATCACTGCTCTATACCCAGCACCTCCTATGTGCTCTGTCACCCAGTAGCACTCATTGTTTATAGAATGAATGATATTATAGTAGTAACAGGCCAGGTGCGGTGGCTCACGCCTGTAATTCCAGCACTTTGGAAGGCCGAGGCGGGTGGATCATCTGAGGTCAGGAGTTCGAGACCAGCCTGACCAACATGGAGAAGCCCAGTCTCTACCAAAAATGCAAAATTAGCCAGGCGTGGTGGCGCATGCCTGTAATCCCAGCTACTCGGGAGGCTGAGGCAGGAGAATAGCTTACATCTAGGAGGTGGAGTTTGCGGTGAGCCAAGATTGCAACATTGCACTCCAGCCTGGGTGACAAGAGCAAAACTCCGTCTCAAAAAAAAAAAAGTAACGCTTCGGTTATTTTGGAATATTAGGGCATGAAATATTACATACTTTATTTCTAACAGAAACCATTTCCAGACATCTTGATGAAAATGCCCACTCTACTGCTCAAATTTTTTATTTTAAAACTGTACATATATATTTAATTTTATCTATCTTATGCAATAATTAAAAGACTTGAGAGACTGAGTATAGCCTATTGAACACTGAATCATGAGTTCAGATCTAAGGCCACGCTCTTCCTTTAAAACAGAATCTCCATGACTTAACATTTCTGAACTTTTTTGGTTTGGTTTGTTTAATGTCATTATGCTATACTAATAGATTCAGAGAGTTAATTCAATTACATGCTAGATAGAGTTTCTTACAAGAATAAAGTGTATCTTGTCACTTATTCAATCTGTTTTTGTGTTTGTTAAGAGTGCTTTAGAGTTTTCCTCAGAAGTTTTAGAAAATGTTGATTATAAAAAACGACTGTAAATAGAGGCTTCTTTGTCATTACATCTTTTTAACTGGTTTTTGCTTGTATTTTTGAAGAATATTGATTTATATACCATGCTACTTCACTAACATCTTTTTCTTTGCAACATAGTTTTTTGATCCTTTGAGTGTTCTAGGTGTATAATTATACCTTCCAATAAAAAATAGTTTTATTTATTTATTTATTTCAGTGTAATAGTTACATTTCCCCGAATTGTTTCCATTTGACTTAATTGCAATGGTGAATATGTTCAACTCAATGTTAAATAGTTGTTGGAATCAGTGGGCATCCTTGTTGTTTTCCTTATTTTGATGGGAAATCATTGATGTTTCTGAATTAAGTAGGTTGTTGGCTATGGAGCCGAGGCTTATGTATTTTGTCATATCAAAGAAATATCCAGCAATCCTATTTTATTAAGTATTTTTACATAAGTGGATATTTAATTTTGTCTAATGGCTTTTCTTTCCCTATTTCTACTGTAATTGTCTACTTATGCTTTCTATCACTACCAAGTTTTCCAGAAAAGTACTTATTTAATCTAGATTTTCAAATTAATTTGTATAGACTGAGCATTATAATCTCTTAAGACTTTTTGAATTTCTTCTCTATCGATAGTCATTTTCCTTCCCCTTTCATTTTTGATTTTGTGTATTTGTGAATTTTCCCTTTGCTTCTTGATTAGATTTGTTAGTGGTTTGTTGGTTTTATTGATTACTTTGTTAAAAGTATCTTTTGTATTTCTTTCTTTGTTCTTCTCTTTTACTGTTTTCTAACTCATTGTCTTTCTTTCCTCTTGTTTTTTTTTTTTTTTCTTTCTTTGGTTTGCTGTATTGTTATGTCTTCATTATTATAATTGTTTTAAGTTTTGCAATTTTGTATTGAATTTCTCTTTTGAGCTGAATTATTTAGTAACGTGTTTTGAAATTTCCAAGTGGAAAGATCCAATTTCTAGCCTTACTGCGTTGTGATCAGAGAAGTTGTCTGTGTTAGTTCTATTCCTGGAATGTTGGAGGGGTCACTCCGGAAATTAAGATGTGGCCAATTTTGGTAAATGTTTCATGTGCACTTAAATACAAGGTGTGCTGTCTACTATTGGCATTAGAGTTTGATTATTACATCTACTTTATTGACTTACTTCTGTAGGTTTTCTATATTCTTGTCAATATTTTGTCTCCATTATCTGTCTTATATTCAGAGATATGAGCTAACATTATCTATTGTTAGTTTGCATTCCCTTTAGTCTCTGCCTTATTAAAGTAGCTGTGTTACTACATACACATGTATGTCATTGAAATACTTCCATTGTGAATTACAGTCTTTAGTATTATGAAATACTCTTCTCTGTGTCTTTATTTATTGCTCTTTGGTTTGCATTCCACCATGTTCAATAATATTGTGACCACTGCTTCTTAAAAATTTATTTATATCCTGTCTATCCTTTTATCTTTAATCTTGCTTAACTCTTTGTTTTTGATGTATCTTTTTAAAAACATCATAGTGTTAGATTTTACTTTGTTAGTCAATCTTAATATCTTTTATGCTCCTAGGTGAATTAAGTCCATTAACATTTATTGATAATGTTGATACGTTTGTATATGGACACAAATATATGAAACTATATATATTCTTTTACTATGTCATCTATTTCATTGTATTTTCCTCAAAATTTCTCTTTCTCTTTTTCTGTATGTATGTATTGAGGGAGTATTTGGTAGTTTTTTTTTTTTTCTTAATGTTTACCTTTATGCTAAAACCATCATATATTACCTTTCTACTCATTGCCAGGTAGCCCTCAACTATTAGCAATAATGAAATAATTTGCTACTAACATTTTTGCTTTCTCTCTTCCAGCATCTAATTTGAAATGATACTCTTTTACTCTCAGGTAATACATATACTACTAAGTATATGTATTACTATGTAATTACTCAGCTTATCCAGCTTTCTATGCACTCTCCATATCCCTCTGATCACCTGCATTTTTCATAGTTGTTCTATGAACTGTCAGAGAATACAGTCATATTTCTATAACCATCATTTGATTTTAGTTCTACAGGTAAATGTGTATTTAGTGCTTACTTCCTATTCTGATGTTGATGGCTTTTCAATTATTCTAGTTATCTAAAGCTCATTTTTAGTAGGTCACCCAGGAAAGGCATATTTAAACAATATTTCTTAAGTTATTGCATGCTTATATTAGCTTGCAGCCTTTCTAGTTAAAAGTCAATTTTGCTGGATAGAAAATCTTAGTTCAATTTTTTCTTTCTTTTAAATTTGTAAGCATGTTACTTTATTTTCTGGTGTGAATTGTTATCATCAGAATCTTTTGACAATTTTATTTTTTTCCTTGTGAGTAACTTGACCCACTTCTTATTCTATCACTATTTTGAAATTTGCTCAAATATAGAATATTGCTATTATCTGTAAGTTCACATTAATGATTTTCACGGAGTATGTGTTGTAAAGACCAAAAGCAAGACACTACTTATATCTAAATGTACTTACTGAGACCAATCATGACGTCTCTGATCCAGTTATGTCAGCCGCTTTTATAGAAGGATCAGAGCCATGCAGTGACCTGATTCATTCCGTGATCTGCTGTGTGTCTAGCGGTGGGTGAGGTGGGGCGGGTAGCAGTATAAATATTGGGTCAAACAAGATAAAAATACAGTGAAAAACTTTTTATAATAAGCCAAAATAAATCTATTTTTCACCTTTAAAATTAATTAAAATGGATATAATAATGCATTCCGCATCCCCCAATGTTAACCTGGTGTTCAAGAAAAAGAAAGTTTTTTGATGCTATTTTATATGAGGTTTTATAGTGCTTTCTACCCTGGAAATGAAAAAGAAGAATGTTAATAACAAGTAAACCACTGTTTCTGTGTGTTAGATATATACTCCATCAAATGACCTCCTCCACTAATGCATTTGACATTGATGGAGCTGAGCTGCATTAGACTTTCAGTTTCAATACTAGCGTTTCTTAAATCCTAATGTGTGAATGGAGACCAGTAAAAAAGCAGCAATCAAGAACCATGCACAAGTGATGGTGCAAGACCTGTTCTTACTTTCAAATATAAAAGATTATACTTGCTCATTTAAAATGTTATGACCTAATCGTATCCATAAGCTGAAATTTGATTGTACACATACAATAATTTAAGTTTCCAAACCCAAATCAGTTCTCTAAAAGGGTAATATATATATGTAAATTATATCACCATATCATCATTTCCATTCCATTTAACTTTTATTTAATTTATCAGCAAAAAAAAAAAAAAAAAGGCTATTTAGAATAACTTTCCAGTGAGGTTCTATGTTATCTGGTCAGCATTGTCAGAAATCACTTTTACTTCCTTCCATATTCAGCACTCTTGATATGAAAAAAGAGAATTACAAATGACTTTGGATGGGTTTTTATTTAGTTAATAGATATCATTTCATGGATACAAATAGACATGCCTCTTTAAACTGGTAAAATAAAAGGGGGCCACTAACAATAACTTGTCAATTTCTATAGTCTTCAATGAAGATCAAGATAATATAGCTATTTAAAATATTTCTCATGTTACTAGGTCAGAGAAATTTTAGATATTACTACATTGCTAGTAAAATAAAATAAAGTGTCTTGACCTTAAGCCTGGACATCTTATTTACATTTATGCATATTTCTAGACAAAAACAGATATACAAATAGTAATAATACTGAATTTACTTAGACCATCTACATTTGAGCACTTTACATGTTTTAACTCATATAATTGTAACAACAGTTTCTTGCACCTGGTAGGCACCATCATTATTGCTATTTTGTAAATGAAGAAACAGAGACAGAAAGGTAAAGTAACATGACCAAGGTCACTCAGTTTGTAGATGAGCCAGGATTGTATTTGAACTGGGCATTTTAATAGCATTTAGATACATTTCTGTAACAATAAACTACTTGTCTTTCATTTGTGAAAGCTGTCCTTTTCAGAAGAGGCCCTAAAACTCAATAATAATCTTGAACAATGTTTGCTGAAGGAAACACTTATAAGAAACCAGCCTATTAAAAAAGGAAAGCAATATATGTAATTCTCTGCACATCTAATAATTATACAATGTCATTCAATTAAACCATCACTCTTAGAAGCAGAATCCTTGTATTACCAAGTACAATCCTTGCCAAATATCCAGACACAATCATGGGCTTTAAGGATTACAAGTCACATAATAAAGGATAATGACCTAAAATTAAGCACACCAATATAGAAAGCTGGGACTGTCATGCTCAGTATAAGTCAGCTATCTATTAGATTTAATGTGAGATTAAGGAGCTATGTAACCCCTAATTACACTGTTTTTCGTTAAGAAAAAACGTGATGATGGTGCTCAGTACAATTCTTCCTTCTATTTACCTCTGTTTAATTGGATTGTGGACTGCTTAAACATCTTTGAGTTGGAGCTTATAAGAAGATGATCCCAGCTGTTTTTCAAAGCTTAAGACAGCAGACAGACGACACGATCATGTTAAGGCTCATGCAAAAGCCTTAATCCTACTTTTTACCATCAACCAGCTACTGCAGTCCAGTGTTTAACCTTATAAGTGCTAAATGTGCTTTGTCACTGCTTTGGTAGACTTGAATTGTCATTGTTTAAAACTTTTAGCTTCAAAGCCGTTCAAAGATCTCAATTCTCTCCACCTTTGGAGGCTGACCATGTTACTGTGCAATGGTTCACCACACTTCTAAAACGTCAACTGGAGAACAGTGACTTGTTTGTTTATACATGCATCCACCCATTTACTCATCAGATAAATATGCAGCTTTTTTGTGTCTTTCCCCAAGCTCTCTTGTAGACATAGGAGAGCAACCAGAAAGGCACCCTTCCTTTCTTTGGAGGTCAACTGACAAGCCCCATGATCATAGCGTCTCAGACAGCTCTTCGGGACTCATTGTTGAAAGTAAATAAAATAAGTTGAAGTTCTCTTCCACTTTTTCTAACTACATTTTGCCAGTCCAGCCATTGAACAACTTAACCTTACAACTAACAGCTGTAGTTTTACTGAAATTAACAATATCGAAGTATTTAAGGAGTAAAGGCAAATGATCAAATTAGCCTTCTCTACAGCTGATCAAATTAGCCTTCTCTACAGCTGCACGTGCTACTTGGATGGTGACATACTTTCTTTTCTCTTTTCCTTTGGAGGGTGACTGGTAAAGGAAAAAGGGGATGTCTCTCTCATTTGTCCCAGTGATGGTGAGCAGCCAGGAGAAAAGCAGACACACTTAATGCTCAGCTGCTCTGACCAGTCAAGCAAGCCACCAAGTCCCAGCTGTGCCTCTTGATGTTTTCTGATTGCACCTACTCCTCAATCTGTGAACTGTTTTCTGGACTCAGATTCATCAAGCGCTGCTGCTTTAAACACGCATGCAGGCAGGCATCTAGGATATGCCATTATAAGCTGCTGCCAGGGGATCTTCTAGGAGATAAATGGAATCTGTGTGAAGTAAATTAGTGTGAACCAGTCAATCTCAGTGTCAGCCTTGAGCCACTTCCATGGATAACTAGCTGGCTGACTGGAGGCCAGGATCTTGTGCCATAGGTGGGTTGGAAACTCTGAGATTCTGCTGCACAGAATGAGATGATTTTGGAGGCTGTTTAGTCCTGGAATAAGGCCAATTTGATCTGTGTTTCAGATTTGTCAATGAAATGGAATTCTAAACGTGTTTGTTTACCTCCTTACTCTAGCTCTACAAAATGCCTCTAAATTGGACAACTTCTTTACTGTGGGGTAGGAGATAAATGCCCTGGAGATAACTGGTTCCTCCCGGATTCAGCTGCCATTTGCAGGCTCCAACAGTGCTCTGCTAAGTTTGACCCTCCTATCTAAGACCTTTAGGGTTTTAAGACTAAATAATGGCCATAATCTGGTAAAAAATTTTAAGCCGAATCTCTCTCCCTATTTGTTTTTGCAAATAAATCTCAGTGATCTTAAACTCATGAAGAGAAGTTCTCTGCAAAGGCTGATGATCATGGTTCCCCATAGATACTCAGCATGGGAAATAGAATTTTGATCATTAGAAGGGGGAAGGGACAATCTCTTCCATGGCAATACAATGAGGAAACATTTTAAAATAACTTGGAAAGGATTTAGAGACAAAAATGCCCTGGAAAGGATTTAGAGACAAAAATGTATATAAGCCAATAGAACCTTAAGAATTATTGTTTAATAGGATTAAATTCTATGTGTAAATGGTTCTATTATGTAAAAATCATGTTTCCATAATTCAATATTCTTTTAGAGATCGTAGACTAATATTACATTATAATCACAAGAATTCTTTTTATCTAGTTAAATTATGACAAATCCTCTTTATTTCTTTTTTCCTTTATTACATTAATAAAAATTTTTTATCACCTCCCTCTCTGCAGAATGAAATATCAGTTCGGTGGTTGAACGTAGAATTAAAATGTATAAAATAGAACTAGGATAATCTAGGCCTCATATTTGGTGAAATTTTTTAAAGCATTTCCTCCCATAGCCCCAGGGAAGTATTTTACCTTTCACAGGAAGAAAAAGAAATCTATCGTGGAATAGGAACTTGGGCAAAACAACAATTATTTAAATATTCAACAAAATTAATTTTCTACTTCTGGTCACCCTGCCTAGACTCACGTATCCATAATACAGCTTTTGAGTACTTTGCGTGGAAGTACCACCATTATGGGGTCCATGGAGACACATTTTATATATAAGATACGTTTCAGTATATAGAGTGTGTCTGTGAATGTTAGGTAGCATGAATCATAGCAAAGATCAAACCAAATGCTTTAAAAATTAAGTGACCCTTTCCTTGAACTAATGAAACAAAAATGGGATGTCCTGTGAGAACAAAATTTGTTTTATGCTTGTACATTGAGTTCAGAGAAATAAAATCCCTAGGGTAAATTTAACTTTATGATTTATGAGGATAAGGAAAAGGGAGTGGAAATCCATGAATTTCCCCTTCTGTTGTAGGGAGAAGGGTAATCTTTTGCAATGTATGACTTGTATTATTTTATAGTTATTTGAAGGTTAGGAAAGTGAATGTTGGGAAAATGATGCTTTGGCCTAGAGATACTGCATAATATGATCCACCCAATGCTACCTAAACATTCAGTACAAATAAAGTAGACCTTCAGTCATCACTACCTGGAAGTAAGCTGTCCCGGGAGCATTAGACTCATCATGTTTGTGGAGCAAACATATAATCTATAAATTTCCAAGTGTCTGAGATAAGCTAAAGATGACAGAAACTGACACATTGGGTCAGGTCTCTGATTCTTCTAGCTCAGTCTTCTGATTTCGGCACCAGAGGTTCCATTGTATAGAGGCAAAGTTATCCTCATAACATCAACTTCAAAGTCTCAAAATGTGTCTAAAATGTCTACTTCCCTATTACTGTACCCCAGTGAGGTAGTCAGAAATGAGACCCAAAGAATGGGATTAGAAGTATAACACAGGCCAAATAAAGTGCTAAGGAATACAGAAGAGAGGAGAAAAATTAATGTTAACTGGCAGATTGATGAAGATTTCACAGAAAGGTGAAATTTCAGCTAAGTCTTCAATAAAAAGTAGTATTTTAGAGAGCAGAGATTTGAAGATTGATGTTAGAGGGGATATGTCAAACTGGGAATCTGTGTAGAGGCAAAATGCAGAAAATAAATGGCATATCCAGGGGACAGTGAGCAGTCTCATCTAACTGTAGTGATGATATCAGAGGCTGAGATTGGAAGGATAAAGAGAGGGGTAGCATCTAGTGAGAAATCACTAAATGTGAGTTGAGATTATATTGCAAAAGGCCGTGAAATCCATGGCTCCGGAATCTTTCATTGCTGAGTGAACAAAGGTCCTTGTGGGTTTTCTACATAGGAAATACATGATCAGACCTTGGTTTTAGGGATATGACTTATCTTAGTTTAAAGAATGGCTGGAGGGAAAGATACCTACTATTGGATAATTAAAATAGAAGAGTGACTCTGGTAATGTCAAATAGAAGGAGAATATAATCATCTTAATGGGTTGAAGGAATGGAAGTGAGAAGATGACAGTCATAGGTATATATAACTTTTTAGCAGTTTTACAAATATCAATCGTACTCTTCAGATTTACTTTCAGACTAGAGTCTTTGTCTTCTTAATCTCTTCTAGAGATATTTTTATATAAATAAACTCTCCTCCCCATTACTTCCTCCCATACCTTTGGATGGCCTCTTAAATTGCATTGTCTTCTGCATGGGCAATGGTAACTGGAGACACACACAGTGTTCCAAGTGTGGAGTCCTCATGGGCTTACTTGGTTTTCTTGTGGTTGGTTGATTGTGTTGCTCGTCCTCCTTCCTAAAGCGCCACCCTTCTGTTAGGCATTTGCCTACATTTTTACATTGACACAATGAGTCATAACAAATGATAGCTCAGTGCCATGTTCTTATTACATATACTTAGGGTTATTTTGAATTTTTTATTTGTAGTTATTACAAATACATACTACTTATACATATTTTTGGGTTACATGTGATATTTTCACATAAGTATACATGTATAATGATGAAATCAGGGTAATTGGGTTTCCATCACTTCAAGCACTTATTATCTCTTTGTGTTAGGAACATTCCAATTCCACTCTTTTTGTTATTTTGAAAGGTACAATAGTTATTGTTAACTATAGTCTACCAAACGCTAGATCTTATTCCTTCTATCTTACAGTATTTTTGTACTCATTAACCATCCCTTCTTTCCCCCACTTCTCACTAACCTTCTTTTAGTTACCATCATTCTACTGTCTATCTCTATGAGTTCATATTTTCTTAGCTCTCATATATTAGTGAGAACATGCAATATTTGTTTTTCTGTACCTGACTTATTTCAGTTAATATAATGTCCCTCCAGTTCCATTCATATGGTTGCAAATGACAGAAGTTCATTATTTTATGACTGAATAATATTCCATTTTGTATAGCACCAGATTTTCTTTATTCATCCACTGATGAACAGTTGGGTTGATTCTACATCTTGACTTTAGTGAATAGTGCTACAGTAAACATGGGAGTACAGATATCCCTTTGACATACTGATTTCCTTTATTTTGGACATGTACCCCACAGTGGGACTGCTGGATTATGTGGTAGTTCTATTTTTAGTTTTTGAGAAACCTCCATACTGTTCTCCATGGTAGCTCTACTAATTTACACTCCCACTAACAGTGTATGAGGGTTCTCCTTTCTCCACATCCTTGACAGCATTCATTATTGCCTGTCTTTTGTCTAAAAGCCATTTTGACTAGAGTGAGATGATCACTCATTGTAGTTTTAATTTGCATTTCTCTAATGATTAGTGTATCACATATACTTTGGGTTATGTTTCCTCTAAATGTTTTCCAAACTTAACTCTACTGCAATGTATGTGCAACATTTATTCTCATTCTTTCTGCCTTACAATTTTTTTCTATAATTAATCTAATTAGTCTAACATTTCACAACTCAGGAACCCTCAGTCTCCTGGAGATTTACCATGCATTCTTCCAAACAATGTGTAAAACTATATTAAGAGAGAGATTTTACACTAATCTAGGAAACTGTATTATCTAGAAATATCTATTCATCTCCTACCCTTTGTTTCCTATTTCTTAGCTCTCCAATATGATAACATGTTTTTGTATGGAACCTAGCTTTCTGGAAGTCTCATTTGATTATATTTACTAGTTTCCCTTTATACACATGCATGTTTGCTCTTTAAAACTTGGCTTTCTTTAGGTATGTTTCTCCTATCCTTTATTTATAGATGTCACTAGTTTGTATAATATCAAATGAGACTCTACTGCTTATCAAAGTCACTTTCATATTTTTAGCAACCATCTCTTGGAGATATTAGTCCAAATACTGAGTGTTATGCAGTGAGACAGCCTGAGAATTTGAGAAGGCATCTTTCTGTTATTTATCTCTCAATAAAACTAATACTTTTAAATGAGTGGCTACATTGAGATGTGTGACTGTAAGAACCAGCTGATGCCAACAGACCACCTATGCTTTCTATGTCTTGTGTAAATGCATATGGGGGGGTGTGGGGTGTGAGAAAGTGATGCTCACTACTGATTATATTATCATATTGTGGTAAAATACTTATCAACATCCAAGCATATCTTTCATTCAATCTCAATATGTTTTTAAGTACACTAACATACCACTTTGATGTCATTCAAATAAAAATAGTCACATTCAGAGTAACTCAGCCTAATGATACGAAATATGGTAACTCAGACATGTTCTTCCTTGCATCCTTCTTAATGTTGACAAAGAACTAGAAAACGGAGCCATAGTCTAGATAATGTGATTTTCTTATTTTCCATTTCCTATCCAGGAGATGAAAGAGCTCTGACACTTGACTAACCATCTGAGACAAACGCTTTCCCTTGAGATAGAGACGACTATCAGCTGGGAATTTGAGACTGCCTGCCAACCATTCTCCCCACACTGATGGTGTTGTCTTAGGTTCAGTGTGCAGAAAGGTTGCTGCTCTTACGAATTCCAGTGCTAGTGCCATTTAACAGTTTTCTCTCCTACTGATTGAAGAGGGGAGTGTTTTTTGGTGCTTTTCCTTGGTTTAAATTGCCCTGTGATGTGAATCCTTATCTTAAGTTCATATATAAATCATGTTTATCTCTAGTCTCAAATGTTAGCATGATGCTCTTTTGATTGAAGGGTCTTTTGTTTTCCTGGCCTCCTTCTAAATTTTCAAGTACAAGCTGGGAAGTTTACTATAAATTCCTCCCAGAGTGTTCCCTTTACTGACTGTTCTTCAATTTATGAATATGTGGGTATCTATCTGTTTTCTTCTTTGAATGTATTCCTGCTTTCAACTTAGTATTTTCTTGAACTTGTGAACAGTAAGTAAAATTAATACATTTCTGTATTTACCATAGAAAACAAATGCCTTTGCAGAACCTAAATTGCATAAAGAGTGCAAATTAATTTCTATACATTCTTAGCCATCATTCACCACCATACTTCTTTTAGTGATGAAGAGATCCTTTCAGATATTTCTGAATCTCTTTTTCTTCATTATCTCTATAGTATCAAAAACTGGAATTGAGCTTACTGATTTGACCAATTAACTTCTTGTATCTAGAAATTCTCTTCTTTACCAAATTGTAGATAAATATTAAAAAAAAGAAACATTACTTCTTATTTTTTATATTTATCTACAATTTGGTAAAGAAGAGATTTACTCAGTAATATTCAGAGACCAAAGTCATGGAAATTATTGAAATTTTCTTTAAGTATCTGCTCATCTACTCACCAGCTCTCTCCTTGGAACACTGCTTGCCACAAAAAATGGTCTTCCAAAGAAGAACATAAAGGAATCTAGGCAAACCTCCCAATGGGAACTCTTAAAATTACCCTTGTTGGGAGTGAGGAAATGTAGCAGGAGGAAGGAATACAGTTGTACTATTCCCTGTTACTCTTCTTTTCTGCTTCCCAACCTACACATTTTCTCTTTGTAATACTCCCTCCGTCCTATATCCTTATAGTCTCTTTCAGATTCTGAGAGTTTAGATAATTTTATTTGAGTTGGCTTTCATGCCTGGCTTGACTAAGACAAAATGACTTCATGGACCCCATCCTTACATATAAAAGGAATAGAAAGAGTTGGGAGTATACTGATTCTCCCTTTGGATTGAGGAGAGTATGAGTCCACAGGAACACCACACTGCTCCATAACCTTGTCCATTTGTTCAACAAACAATCATTGAGAACTTCCTTATCGCTGGGAAACTGAAACCAAGAAGGAACACTTTCTCTTTTAGGAAAATGCCAATCTTCCTTAATTCAGAAAGGGCCTCAGAAGTCCTCATTAGTTCCCACACTAGTGTGGTGACTATTTACCCTCTTGGTATCCTGTTCAATTGTATACTCAGTAGTTGGTTGGTCTTGGATTCTTAGTTGGCAGAATATTTGAGTCTCAAAGCTGGAAGGTATCAAAGAGGCTGTGTACTTCAACTCCCACATTTTATAAAGGAAAGAACTTGAGTTTAGGAAAGTGAAATGGCATGCCCAAGATTGCACTATTAGGAGCAGAGGTAAGATTGAAACCCAGATCTTCTGGTTTAAGGATTTTTTTTTTTTTTTTAACAATACAACACATTCCCTCCCTGGGAACTCATAAGTTCATCTCTTCAATGAAAATTTTTAAATATTCTTTTTTAAATAAATAAATATATATGGAGGCTGACCAGTGTGGAATATTATTTTCCATCCAAAAATAAGTCAGACGGGGTTTCCTTCTTTATGCAGACTTTCTGTTGGCATTAATAAGAGGTTTTTGGACATGTTTGATTAAGCTTGAGTTGTAAACCCTAGCTAGACCTCAGGATTTTTCCCTTAAAACTGCAAGTGAAATTAATCATTGATTTTTAAAAAGTTTTTATTTATTTTACTTCTTAGGAATCCTTGTTAGCAGTTTCACCCAGTCATTTGATAAATACTCTTGAGTACCTACCTTGTGCCTTGCATTAGGCTAGAAGTGCAGTATTGCTTATCAGCCTTACTGAGGCAGCCCTTTGCTCAAAATCCTGAATAACAGAACAGTATTTGTATTTGAGAGGCATATAACCATGTTTTAAAAGATTTAGTAAGCAATTTATACCTCTTTCTCATTTGTCTTCCCTGAACTTGGCTGGGTGGTCTAGCCATATTTCTCACCTGTGGAAGTTAGCTATAGATAGATTTTTCCCCTAAGCCTAAATAGTCAATGATTTAATCCTCTCTGTGTGTATTTAAATGAATAGTTTTTTGTATTTTTTAGTAGAGATGGGGTTTCACCGCGTTAGCCAAGATGGTCTCGATCTCCTGACCTCGTGATCCACCCGTCTCGGCCTCCCAAAGTGCTGGGATTATAGGCTTGAGCCACCGCGCCTGGCTAGATACTCTTAAAATAAGGGTGATGTGTACATAGCTCTTTAGCCAGACACGTTTTCCTGATAAGACATCTGTCCAGAGAGATTCCACTTATAAACTGAATTTGGAGTCTGTTCAAATGACTTTGTCTTTGTTTACAAATTTGGTGTTACCCCTTAATGTTTTTTCACAGACTATGCCTCCCTCTGGTTTAAAATACCTTGCAGTCTTTTGAGATCTGCCAGTTTTACATTAATATTTTCTTCTACCTGAATTGTGTGCAGCTTTCTCACTTTCATACTTCTAGAATGCTATATTTTAGTTTATTTTATAGTGACTCTTTGAAATTGGAGAGAGATTTGAATTATAAAGCAGGATGGTATTCAACTCTTGGCTACCATATTGAGCTAGTAGTGTTGAACTCAGGTCTTAGAGTTTTCACTGCTTATTTCACAGGCCTGAGCTATCTTTTAGCATTTCCTGACCTCTGCATCCTGTACATTATTTTTGTGCTCCTGATTAGTGTGTAATTAAGATTTTTGTTTGGATTTTGTCTGGTAACTACAGTGGTTTATTCTATTCAGTTGCCCAAAATTTCAAACTGCTCTTTTTATTAATGATTTTCCTATATATATCCTCATTACGTCCAAAAAGCCACAATACAGATGATGAATGAGATCTATTTTTAAATCATTCATAAGTCATTGTATTGAAAATGTTATTTAGGACTGTAGATTTTATTCATACTGTGAATTATAGGATTTTTTTAATGGGCTCCGTCTGTCCAACAGCAGTTGCCTAGCTTGGAAGATCCAGCCACTGTTTGTGGATATGGGTGGAAACTTTTTTCTAGTGGCCACTCTTTTGCTGGGGACGTGGAGATGTTTTTGGGGGGAGTTGTTTGCTGCCCAGGCCTAGCCCCCTTTAACAGCTAATACCATCTTTCTGCAAGTAATGAGAAAAGGGAGAAGGGAGTTTTTAGAGGATAACTGAAACCGAAAATAGAGAACAGAGCAGGTGGAGGAGTATTACCACTGATGGCCCTGCTACCACTTTTTTAATTTTAACAACAAATCCTGCTATAGAGTCTTCCTCATACTATCTCCTGAATTTCCTCTTACAGTGTTCTCGAATGTGATTTAAAAACTATTGATTTCATGTTGTCTTTGGCCGAACAATTCATTTCTTTAGGATCTAGAAGAATTACACTAATAGTTAAATGCACCATAGTGAAACACATCCATACAAAGTTCATAGATTGCTCTCTTATCTAGCTACCAAAGATATTGCAAAGATATTTAGAACACTGGCCCTTCAGTCATCAATATTTTGAGGCATGTGATGAGTAAATGGAATAGCCTTACATCTTTCAGTGGCAGAACTGTCAAGAAGAGTTTGTCTTTTTTGCCCCTTACCTCCAAATCTGGACTATTTCAGAATCCATTACAAAGGAAATAACAGTGATTTTAAGCTAAAGATGAGTGTAGCAACCATTTGCATTATATTGATGTCAAAAGTATCTCTCTGCCAAGCTCTGAAATGCACCTTCAAAAACTACTGAAAATATCCAAGAACTTTAGTGATGAGCTACAAATGGACTTTGGTATTGATAAATAAAAGTCAATATGTATAGTAAAAGGACAACTTACTGTGATAAATGGGCCCACCATCAGTAAAGATCAAATTATTGACTATCTAAAGCAAGGAAAAACCTGTCTATAGCTAACTTTCACAGGTGAGAAGAATTAGCTAACAACAGCAATTTAGAAAAAGCTCAGAGAGACATGTAAAGAGAATTCATTAAAAATGCATACCAAAGTAGGCAGCAGCTTTAACGAATATATCCATGGCACTAGGCTAATGTGTATCTTTGGTCATGCCTAGGTTCACACCCTTTTCTTTTGCCTTGAATGAGCCCCCTTTGGGTTTTCCACATTCCTACTCAAGGAGGTCTAATTCAAATTTTACCTTGAGACTACTCTGTTGTAGAAGAATTCGCCTCTGCACTACTAAAAACCATGTCCCTCTTAGAATGTTGTCTCCAGTGCTCCTACTAGTTACTCTTCATCATACTTCAACTAGAACACAAGTTGTATGAGGGCACATTAAAAGTGCCTTCATGTCTTTACCCCTCACAGTCCAACACAGAGCTCTACCCATAATAAACACTAGATCAATATTTGTTGATTCATCATTGTTGAAGTGATTCATTAGAGAAGCCTTGGTCACATATCATGTCAGAGTTCAATGATGAAACATCACAGGAGACACTCAAAAGAACAATTGCAAGGATTAGCCTATCAAAGAAAGAAAGAAAGAAAGAAAATGTAGAATGGCAGTAATTAACCTCTCCAATGCCTGCTATTCCCAACTGGCAGAATGTAGCTCTTTCTTCTGCAGTAAATTTAATTGGTTGCCCTAGGAACTACCCAGTAAAAATGACAAAGCTTGTATCATTTCAAATTTGGAAACTAATCTGTAACCAAGTACAATATCTGAAGAATAACCATCTTTATTTCCCCTCCCCCACACAAGCCAGACCCTCCAAAATCAGAGGTGGAAGCAAAGTAGTGGCCTGGTACCTACTAGTGTGAGTTTAATGAAGATCATGCAGCTAAAACTACACCTAACTTTCTGGTCTTTTTGAGAGGTTTGGAATGTCAGTTCATTCTTGGACCACTTTATTGCCACAAAGAATGGTTGCAGACATATACTTTGTCTAATACCATGTCCTCTTCCTCTGTGAGGTCCCTGATTTAAAACAGTATCTTCTGAATATTTATTTGGTACTTGGTGAATATTTTTTGAAGGAATGAATAAATGAATGAATGGAGGAATGTTTTAAATTATGAAAGAATAGTGTGTTGGATGGCAAGTGCAATGCATTTGCCCAAATCAATAGAGGTGCTACCTCATTGGCTTTTAGTAATAGATTTAGCTATATGATTTATTTCCTTTCACAAATACCAATGTAAATATTTCAGAAAATTATCAAGTAAGATATACAGAGATAAAAATCATTAAAGTAGGCCAGGAAATCTTGACCAACATAATGGTATTCTGAATGAAACTGATACATTTAACTATACCACTTAAACATTTCACAAAAAAATCCATGGATTCAAAAATAATCTGTAAGTATGACCTAAACTGAAGAAAATTAAACACAGCTACATCAATAATTACATAGGCCACACATCTTCTCCTTCAGTGTCACAGACTAACCCACATCACCATTTTGCAAACATGCATCCTTGGTCTCAAGTTGGCCTAACAAGAAATTGAACAGACCCATTGAAAAGATAATTGAAAGCACATATCCTCTTGGATTAGGAGGACATTTAGCATGGTACCTCTGCATCATTCATGTGTTCATTCATTCATTTCACAGATCCTTCAAGAACACCTTCTATGGCTTAGACACTGTTGCATATAAAGTCCATAGAAATGTATGGATGAAAATGAAAAGATCAGATTTATTATTGAAAAATAGCGATTTCGTGCTTTTCTTACATTTTGTTCCCCAAAAAAGGTTTTAGAGAAGTAGTGAATTCTAACTACGCTGGGATTTTGATAGAACAGAGAAGTCATATCTGTGTACTGAGAGAGTTGGTGACACAATCTAGAGGGAGAATTTAAACCAGAATCGTGTTACTAGTCTTCTGTAAAGTTTGTCTATGTGGTCTTCAGGTTACAAACATCAGTGCTGTGCATACTCCATTAAAACAAGTGGAGGAGTGTGCCAGGTCTGAACACTACTAATGCTGCCTGGACCTTGGGTGGAACACTGTTGTGTCATGTACCAAATGTGTGAAGGAACACAGTCTCAGCCTCTGCCTTGCTTTCTTGTCTCCTAACAGAAGTTTAGAAACAGTGTCCAGGCCCACTCCCCTGTGCCAACAAACATATCTTATGTATGATTGTAAATATATATTTTGTTTATTGCATTTATGGCTTATAAATATGTTGCATGTGTTATCAAATCAGTGGTGGTGTTTACTGCAGCAACTTACAATAAATAAAATTCCATTGTACTCAACAGTATCTATATATTTAGAACGTTTGGCTTAATTGTGACCTAATTTATGCTATTGCAGGCTTGTTTTGCTTTGTTTTTTCACTGAGCTTCTTCATGAAGACAAGGCCCACTTTTTCTGACAATTATTTTCTAGAACAAATGTAATATGGAAATACGTTACTTCCTGGAGACGACATAGAGCAAGTATTACAACTTGTGGAAAAATGTGGAAACTTGAGTCTGTTTCTCAAACAGAATCAGTGGATACCATGGGTTTATAGGAAATTTTAGACTTCTGTACTAGCTTCTGTTTCTGGTCATAATCCTACAATATCTCATGATAGTTTGGTTGTCTGAAGACCTACCATTTGAAACAACAGCCCTTCTTATTACAATTTTCAGTGTATATTCATGCTACGTTTTAAAATTTACTTTTTATACTACTAGTTTTTCTGGTGTTTGGTACCATAGTTTTTAATTTAATGAAAGAGAGCCGAAATGCGCACAAAATGTTCATTAGCTGTGATTTGTGCAATGAGAGGAACCATTGCCACCAGTACAGAGCTGGTCTTCCTAATTGACTAGCCTGATGTTCTTCTCTCTGTGTTCTATTGCCGTTAATTGACTATATTGTTTTAGATTTATGCATTAAAAATACGATTTCTACTTCGAAGAGATCACTTTGTTACTTTGTAGCTTTTAAGCTGATGCCGTGAACTTATTTTTCTTCTAAGATAAAGTCACATCTATAGATTTTTCAACTAATTACATGTCTGCCAATAAATACTTAGAGGATACATTTTATTTCAATTTATTATTTGTGTTTACATAGTGTGTCCCTGGAAATATCTGTGGAACTGAAAGGAAATGTTTTAATGGTATTTGCTACTACTTTTTCATCCTCCCTCTTCTCTCTCTCTCTCTCTCTCTCTCTTTCTCTCTCTCTCTCTTTTAATAGCTCCAGTCAGTCCGGTCAAGCATGACAGCAACTCAAACTCGGCAAACTTCCAAGACGTGGAGGACATGCCTGACAGATGTGTCTTGGAAGAGTCTGAGAGTCCAGGTGAAAGCCATTTAAAAATAGTCAAGTATAAAATGATAAATTTGACACAGCTTTGGGGTCCTTGGAAGGGGGTGAGGGTAGAGGACATTGTAATGCTGTTTTCTCTTAGCAGCTGCACTGTCAAATTAATGGTCACCTCCAGGGGTCACAGTGTGGAGCTGTTATCTTTTCCTCTTTCATCAAGAATTCAGTTGGAGGAAGTACAAAGGCTTTATGACTGAGAAGGGAAGCTGACACTATTAGTTCATTATCATCAATTTTAGGCTAAATGGTTAATAGAGCCAGAGATTGGAAACTAGAGAGAAATGGCAACATTTTCAATATTTCAAATAATGGGATCTAACAAGAGGGGAGAGGAAGTGGACAGACGGGGGTGAAAAGAGAAATTGTCATAATTACAGTTCAATTTACTTTCCTAGAAACAAACAGGACTGTAACTGGGATGAGAGGATTTTAGCATAACGGTAATGAATACTGTCAAATGTTTAGGGAAAAATAAAGTCTAGAAAATAGTAACCCTTCTCTCATGCAATAAAAGCTATTCTTTGTCAAAGTTACATATTTGTATATATCCTTTATAGAAATAAGAGAGAAATGTACTAGAAGGTTACAGCTAGAAACACTTATACATAGATTTCTGTGTCTATTTTTGTTTCGTTTTGAAGCATGCCTAGCCTTAACAACTAATGAATTAGAAGCAAAAAATCTTGTAAAAGTTGAATGAACATTCCTGGATAATTATAAAGTTATAAGGTGCTAGAAGGTACCTTATGATCATGAATGAAAGAGTTAAATATCTCCTCCACTTAATATTTGTGGTTCCTGTTTTATCTGGCTCCAGTGTACCCTCTACCCTCTCACATCTTTGTGTGCTGATCCATGTATCATATTTTTGATTCATCCTCTCTGTGGCCTGTCAGCTTAGTTAAGAGATTTCCAAATCTTGTAGCCTTCGTTGACAGGGGGCAGCTGCAAACAGTCCCCTGATCCTTCCCCAAGGAGAGCTACTGAGATTTAATTTTCACTGAAAGGTGCAGCCTGCAATCTATGTCAGGTCCCCTAAGTCATCTCGGAACCCCAATAGGCACAGTGGCGATGGCGTTGTATATCAGTCCTCTTCACTCCAGCAAGATTCCTCCGAAGATGGACTGCTGCCGTGTGCCTGTTCTCAACCACACTTCTACGTTCAGATCCCATGGAACTGAGAAATGGCATCTTTAGCAATGATAGAAATGTTTAATGAGCAAGTTAACCCCACCTCCTGCCATAATAGCTAAAAGAAAAATGTAGATGAGTCTCCTTCTAAAAGGGAGAGGGTAAATGGTAGTATGAAATTTCTCTAATAAAAATTATTTATCCATTACTTTTAGTTTTGACTAATTTTGCCGAATTTTGATTAGGTTTTTAAAATGTCTTAATACACAGTTTTCCATTACTCATTTTGTCAGGCAGGTAAATCTATGAGTCAAGTTTTTACCTAACTGTCCGTTGTTTTTGATAAGAATAGATCAGCTTTATATCATTTCAAAAGTAGAATAAATTTCCATCATCGCTTAATATGAATGGAATGGGAGTGAGATTCAAATATAACATTCTCTGTCTGATTGATACACACAAAAGCATTTATCAAGAAAGAAAGATTAATTAGAAAATATAGGTGCTGATAAAAAATCTTAACTCAAAAAGTGAGTACTGTTCTATACATCGGACATCATTATACTGGTAATAAAGAATGAATTACTCTGGCTTTTTCCTCTGTCCATTCCTGCATTTTAAGACATCTTGCCTTATAGACCTAGAAACCTCTGGAGAGTTCACTACTGGTCTCACTGCCTTCCACTGAGAATTTGTGGCTTGGTTGTCATGGAGACATCGTATTTCTCCAAGAATTGCTCATATTGATCCGTGGCCAGGAGTAAATGGCCAAGCCAGTGTGAGGAATAAAGGGGGCTGGGCAGTCCTATAAAATGACCAGGGCTTGTGGGCTGGAAATAAGCTCATAGCAAACACTTAGCTAAAAAGAAAGAAACAGTTTTATTTTGTTTTAGGATTTCTTTCTGCACTTTGGGCCATTGTCTTCTTTCGCTATGAACTGAAAGAAACTTGTTAGTCACTTGTCATGTCAGATCTTTGGTGCTTGTCCTGACACAGCTGTCAGCCTTCCAGCTCTGCGCAGTTCAGGGACACACAACAAAGAGGCAGTGACATGAATTATTTATTGCTCCTTGTGTGGATAAAATTCTGTGATAAGAAATTAAGACACTTCTGACAGAGGTGCTTGTTTAGTAAGAAAGATTTTGATGAGAGAGTGTGTTTCCTTGAAGCATGAGTATTCGATGGGCAAAATTCTTAACATTGAACATGGAGGAAAATAAGTTTTATGTTTCTTGTGTGAATGTAGTGACAGAGAAGGACATTCTTGAACTATAAAAATGTGACTTTCCACTTTTCAAAGCCCAAACATTAACTTCAAAATGTCAAGTCTTTCAAAATGTAGGGGCTCCAAAACCATAAGCATTCCTCTAGCAGTTTAGTTACCTCTATTTACCACATGTGAGTGGTGTTTCTCTGGAAAATATTAACTACCCCAGTCAGAAGAAGAAACAAATTTGGGGTTTTTAGGTGGTGAGATCTGGGAAGATGTCCTCAAACCAGAAGAGGTGCTTCAGTAGCTAAACTTGTAATTGTGTTAGTGTATTCTTTAGTCATTGTATGGAAAAGAGTGCATTTGATTCTGAATGCACATTCTTACCATTTTCAACTGGAATGTTCTCACTCATTCAAAATTCCTTTTAACATTTTTATGTACATGCAAAATCCCCCAGTTACAAAGCTGAATGTGGTCAATCTTCTAACTTTAATGGATATTGAACTTACATGGTTTTATCTATGCAATGCTAAATGACTAATATAATTATTACATCATTTTAATGAATAGATCAGTTGTTTGAACAGCATGTAGAAAATGGAAAACAGTGTTTTTCCATGCATGCACAGTTCAAGTCTATTGCTTTATATATTGTTCATTCCACATTCTCTTCTTTGCAAATCCTGTAACCATCACTTGACTTTAACTCTTCTGGTTTTGTATTGTGGATGCGAACGTATTTGCATATGCAGAAAGCAAAAGGGACGTTGAAGCACAGAAAAACTAAGTTTTTGGAAAAAGTGAAGTTGATATTTAGATGTTGATAGAGAGTCTTAAAATGTCATTAACAAAGCCAAGTTGTTTGAATGTATATAAAATAGAAAGAACCACTTCGTGTATTACCTCTGCATACAATGGGGCTTGAACTCAGTATGTAGATTGTTTATTTTTGTATTGGCATCACTCCTTCTCCAGCGCTGAATTGACTAGGATGACCCATTTGTAAATGGGCTGCAGTCTGCATGTAGGTTACAATGTAGACGGCTTGTGGAGTGGTTGTTCACCTGGTCTCTAGAGCACTCTACCTTATTCATCATGCCATTGTGATCTCTTTATGGGTTCAAGCTGTATACCCAGGTGAGTGCCTGAAGTCCATTAAGGTAGGCAAAGCACCTTTAGACCAGAGCATTCCTGTTACTTTGACCCTGCTGGTGAACCTGGAGGTCTTGTCTGATAGGGAAAAGTATCTCTCAGCAGTGTCTTTTCTTTGGAATAATTCATTAGCAAAGAGTTTTGACTCACAGGTGAATCCCAGAATGAAGTTTCCGGCTCAGACTCTGTGAAGTCTGCTTGCTCCTTCACTGGCATTTATACGTTCCTGAAACCTGTGGGAATAACTTTGATGTCTAGTAATAGAAGCACTGAGACAATATCATGAACTTGCAGTTCCCTTTTTTGAGATTTTAGGGCCATTAGGCTTTCTTTCTTTGGCTCTTTAAGGCCTGGTTGCTTCTGAATCTGAAAGACGTTATCACAAAAATAGCTCAGTGGAGCCTTTTGCTGGTTAACTTCTTACTGTTTTTTTCACAGTGATTAAAGCTCGTGTTTCATTCTTCAGAATATTTTTTTAAGGATTTCTAGCTCCTCATCTTTAAAGTCATGATGATAGAAAATTTAGTGTGACATTCACAATTTTTTATGAAAGGGTTAATGAGAAACCTCAAGCCTTTGTCACCATATTGGCTTGGAAAATTAATAATTTTTCTTTTTAGTGCACTAGAAACAGTGCACACTCCAAAGTAGCTTCTGCTGAAAATAATAGCAACAAGAGAGAATTAGAAGTCCAATAAAATGCATTTACATAAGTGTTTCCACATCATTCTGAAGTAGTTTATAATCAGTATGCATTCTGCCATTAATAGAACATTTTTGTGGTTTTTATAAGGCAGGTTATGTATGTAGATCTATATACATCATTGTCAATCAATATTACATTTGCATGAGTCTGATGACCAAAACTAGATTTCTCACAGAGTTTCCAGGGGATACTACATTGTGAAAAGCCAAGGTGGAGTTTTTTGGTTTTTTTTTTTTTCTTTTACTATTCTGGCTCATGAATCACCAGCAAAAATCAGGTAACAGAAAGTAGGACAGATTCAGGACTGGAGTGTTGGAGATGGCTGATGATGATGCATGAAGCAGAAAAAATGTGGAATGTGTGAGCAGCCCATCAATCATGGCCGTCGAGAACACGCTTCTTATGGTTAGTGCTAAAAAAAAAAATCTAGAAGAATTAAGAGCAATTCCAGTAGGAAGATATAAGCACTTTCTTCAAGTTGTTTTTAACAATATCACATTATTAAAATTTACCCAAGAGCAAAATTCAAACATCAACATATTTTTTAAAGAATGTAAAAGTATACATTAATACACACACACACACACACACACACAGTATACAGTATTGGTTTAACTAAACCATAGTTTTTGCCAGTAGGAATGAAAGTTACTATTCATAGACATGTCATTAATATAAATGTGTTTTGAAATAGTTACTAAGGAACAATGTTCCAATTAGTTTGGTAGTCAATTTGATTTTAAATGAGTGGCTTTTTTTTAGCCTACAAAGACAATCATCCAAGTAGTCTGAGAAATAAATACTTTTCTGATTCTCTAACTCAAACAGTATTTCAACTAATAAATTTTGACCCTAAAACTGCAGTTGTGGATTTTCCTAAGAACAATTAAGCTGTTTGAAATTTATGGAAATTTACTAATTTCAAACTAAATTTTTCTTATAGAAAACTTCCATCTTCCTTGGCAGTTAAAAAAAAAAAAACCCAAGCTATTAATAATGTGTGCAATTAAAGTGTATTTATCTACTTTATGAGACAAGTACATTTTTATTATATTGTCTTATTTTAGGATGGAAAAGACATGTAGAAATTACAAGCAATACATTTCTTCCTTTCTTTCTTTTTTTACTCATTCTCTCCCTTCTTCCTCTCTGTATCTGTTCTTCATTTCCTCTCTCCCACCCCTCTTCTTGGTCTTTCTCTTTTTTCTCTTTTTAGATTTCACCATATAACCCAAGATATCTGCTTTTCTCCTAGGTGAACCAAGGCATCATTCATGGATAGCAAAGGTCTGCCCCTGCAAGGTGTCTTAAATGGAATCTCATCAGTAGGAGCTGAATTTGGACAAATTAAGAAATCCAAACGGTGCAATTTGTTTATTAGTGTATAAAAGCGTTGTTGTTATTGGTCGAGTTATGAGGCTGTAGTAGATTTGCTAATACTTTAGCGACCATGTATTAAAAGTGATTTTAATACATGCTGATTAAAATGCAATACATACTGATTGAAAATATTCAAATTCATCTAATTTTAGAAAAATATTTGTCTAGATCATTATCTATTCCCGCTTCTTACTTTTTCTGTTAATATTTCCAACAGGGAATGCCAGTCCACAGACACAAATTCAATACTGCTTTAAATTTTCTCTTATCCGTTTAGTCCCTAAATTATATAATAAACAGTGTTAAAACCAATGTAGTACACAATGCTTATAAATTTAATGTTGCTTCAAGGTATTTAATCTAAAATTTTATCAACTTTGATTTATCTGGTTAAGATATTTTGTTTTAGTGGATATGCTTTAATTCAAATCAATTACTGCAGTAAATCTCATCCCTAAGCATGAAATGTTGTCAGCAAATAACCAGTTCCATTTAGTTATCAATTAGCCCAAATAAGTGATACAAAGTATAACAGTGACCAACCTTGTATTGTTGAGTTAATTTGGACTTCTAATGACATTGAGGCTAATGTCTTTAGCTAAAGGTTGATCTTGTTGGCCATGTAGATGTGAACTAGGGAAGGGGAATCAACTTACGGCATATCACAATTGATCCTTATTAAGTATAAACTCTTGTAGGTCTTTTCCCAGAAAGAAGCTTGACTAGCAGGAATTCTAAAACTAAAATATATCAAACAGCATAAATAGGAATAGACATAAAGTGCTCTTCTGTTAAAGCCTTCGGTGATCTGATTTATTCACTATGATTTATATTGTACCATTCCTCAATTTACAGAAAATCATCAAAATATTATTAATCTATGTGTCTTATTAATACAAATATTGCCTAATCCATAGACAAAAGGATACAAAGTATTAAATATATGATATGTAGCTATATCTATCTATCTATGTATCTAATAGGGAAGTTCAAGTCACTTCAATCTGAGAAACATATTTCTGAGCATAGGAGCAGCCTCAAGTCCTGTGGTGGTATGCAGGGGACAGGAGAGGGGGAAATTAGAAAAGAAGACTATGTAATTGAAAAGGGGATATAAAGCATTAAATATATGATATATAGCTATATCTATCTATATATGTATCTAATAGAGAAGTTCAAGTCACTTCAGTTAAAGAAACATTTTCGAGCATGGGACCAGCCTCAGGTCTTACACTGGGATACAGTAGACAGGAGATAGGGAAATTAGAAAAGTGACCTATGTAATTGAAATGACATGGGCTGTACCCTTAAGGAACTTGTAATTAATGATGACCTGAATAAACATACCAGAATAAAGATGTCAAATGAGTGTGACTCCCTTAAAGTGGATTACAGTGTGCATTCTTTGTTTCCTAAAATCTGATTTTACTGCTTGAAATTACATTTGAGTTGAACTTTAGAAACTAATAGTGTTAATATGAATAATCATGGAAAATTATCATCTTTTGAAAACTGATAAATATATTCCCCCTCCTTTAGAAGCAGTCAAAAGCCGCTTCAAACAAGTTTCAAAATAAAGGAAGGCAGCAAGTTAGGCAATGGATTATATTTTCTAGCATGTTGTATACCAGCTGTCAAGGTCATTGTAAGGACTCCCAAAAGCATTTTGAATGATGGCAATATCAAATAAGTGTATGTCCTCTCAAATGAGGCATTTTTAATTGTTAAAACTTATTTGGATGCTCAAGTTATCATATGTTTATGAAAAATAAGCTTCATTATTTTTATAGCTACATCCTATTATTCCCTTTTAGAAACAGGAATAACAATAGGTTTTAATAGTTGCCATGCTTAGCATTTATCAGGTCTAATGAAATCAATATTGAATCTCTGATAAATATTTTCTGATATTACTAGCTACAGCAAATTAGAATTGGCACAACCCTGACATTACTAAATGGAAATGTTAGGATTTTTCGGCATCACATGTTAGAATCTCTGAAATGTAAACTTTCATGTTAAATGACTAATTAAAGTTTGCTTTTATCAATATGAATTCTGAAGACCAATATCATTAACTATGAAAACTTTTAATTCCTAAAAATAGAGTTTTAGAGATATTCAAGCAATGCTCTCCTAATATCCATATACAAGTGTGTTTATGACACAAATTCACTAGTCTCTTTAAAAATGATTTCTTTATATTGACTGGCATTCAACATATTTCAGTAATTTCTGTTATGACAGAATTTGAAATAGCAAATTGTCACACAGGTAACTGGATGGACCACATATGTGGTAATCATAACCACTTGGTACTACACCCAGAAACTCAAAATTGTCTTTCTCCTGATGCGATATGGGTGTCCTTTTGTACATCTAGCCCTAGGTAACCATGAGTGATTATATTAGCAAATGTGTTTGTATCCAGAGTCTTCCTGTCATTGTAATAAATAATTTATTTAAAAGTTTTATCTTGTGTTTCTTTTTTGGTAATCATCTTGGTGATATTTATGAGTATAGATAGATAGATAGATAGATAGATAGATAGATAGATAGATGGATAGATAGATATACACACACGTGTGTGTGTGTATGTGTGTGTGTGTGTGTGGTATATCCCCCAAAAGAATATCATATTTTCAAGTTTGCAAGCCTTGATTCTTTGACTTGCTGTTGAGTTTCACATTGGCTCCATTGTATATTGCAGGAAAAAGTATCTGGAAAGCATGGAGGGTTAACAGCAGAGGCTCCTCGACAGTGTGTCCAGGCTGTGTGTGCTTGCTGTGCTTGTCAGAGCCTCATTCCCTCTGCTGTGTTGGAGAGCTTTCTCATAGGGCTCATCCAGAGGTACTAGAAAGCAATCTGAACACTGTTAAACACTTCAAATATAAGGAAAAATGTATAATGCTAGAAACACACAGTTAAAAAGTAGCACCAGGTATCAAACATTCTGTTACTATTTTAGAAACTAAATTAAGGCTACTTTGAACATGATGGTTTTAGAAAAATGATAGAATACGGTTTGTTAAATATTCATATTCTATCTTTAGATGATAGCTTTGGTGATTTTTATTTCTTTTCTTACACATTTTTTCCAGTGTTCTGTATTTTTAGAGTCCTTTTATAATTATTATAACAAACACTTCAGAAAAGATACTATTTCTCTTTCATCCTTAGAGGGCACATTATAATAATCGAGTATTTTAAAATTAAATTTTATGCCATATGTTTAAAATGAAAGTTCAGGTTACATTAATTCCAATTGATTTTAAAGCCTTATTTTCACAGAATGGACTCATTCAATTTTTTAAGTTTTATATTCATACATTTTGATTGCTCAGTTCTATAAAAGCAGTGTTATAGACTCCTTTATTCTCCACATAATGTTGTCTTATATGTAAAATGCCAAAACTTGTGTTAAATTTCCTAAGAAAGTCATTGCTTTGTAAACATTTGCATAATACTTAGTGTTTTTTGAAATTTTAAAAAATTAGCTTAACCAAAAGAGTTGCAAAATTAAAACTTTCTTGAGTAGATATCTTTCAGATAAAGCTGCACGGCTTCATGTACAATAGTCCCCAGATCACCTCACATTGTAATTGGCTCAACGAGGAGCCTACAGGTAGCAGGTAGGAGAAGGTAAACTGGAAATTAACAGGTCTCTCCATAAGAGCATGCCACTGGAAATGCCCATCCAATTTGGGGCCCCTGGAAGACAGCATGTCTCATGGGAGGCCTGTCCTGGTACAACTCCTTTACTCTTTTCATCTTCATCTTGACCTTCTCAGATACCATCTTTATGTAAAATGTTGATGTTGTGGAGTTTTTGCAGTAATTTAATTTTTATAAATATTGTATTAAAATATATTTCTGTTGATTATTGTTTTTTGTTTGTTTTGTTTTGCTTTGCCACCACCTATTCTTGGATCCTGCCTGTGAAGTCTAAGATACATTCACCTATACCCCAGAAAGCACACTGCAGGTAAATGGACTGTGACAATTGCATCATTACAAGCATGATTATAACGATGCAAATGGTAAGAAATAGTTATTTTAATACTATGCGAAAATTAAAGCCATAAACCAATGAAGATGTCTGAAATGGCCTACTTCTAGAGGTATACTGGGGGAAATTAGGCACCCATTATATGCAGGGCTTCTCACACAGAGTAGTTCAGACCAGCACCCCAGCCCCCACCTCCAGCCCCACAAGGGGTGTGGGGAGGCCACTCAAGTGACCACGTGAATGGTTCCCCTCTTGGCAGGGACAAAACCAGGAGGAGTTCCAGGGTGGGTGTGAAGCAGAGCATATTTTATTCTTCCTTTGACATTGTTCCCCCAAATGCCTATTTTTCATTGCAAGGAGCATATTTTCCTAACATCAATTTTAGGGTCATTTTCTGTCTTCAGCATCCTGCTATTGGAAAAATAGCAATGATTTTTATTCAAGAATACAAAGCTTTTAACACTAAAGATAATTAGTCCATATTTAGGCCATAGTACACTATGCCTAAATCTGCAAAGTGCCAAATGCCAGGGAAACGCCAATATTCGTAACATTGTGTAATAGCAATAATTAGTTGGCACATGCTTCCAAAACTCATCATTTATTCACTTAGCAATCATTTTAATTGCAATTATCTGTAAAGTCATCAATCAGGTTTTCGATCTTGCATGTATATTTTCTAGGGAGAAGGTGTTTTCACACAGCCTCAGTAACAGCATCGTGGCCTTGGATGATGCCTTCCAAGATAAAAAGACAGCCCATGATGTTCTTGACATATCACAGGTTTGCTTTAGACTTTTAAAGAGGTTTCTGGTTAATTCTGTAGTGTCAACTACATTTCTTATCAGAAATAACCTCTCTGATCAATATCAGAATTGTGACGTCTATGTTATCCCCGTTAGCATCAATTTATAGTTACTATATAATCAATCAAGGAAACAGTGTTTCATTTCATTTTCCTATTTTTTTTTTTTTTTTTTTTTGAGGTGAGGAGGCGTGTATGTATTTTAGAATTGGCTAGGGTGGGAAATAGGGAGGACTTGTAGTACAGTGAGATTAAGAACCTTCGTCCTTTCCCTAGGATATAGCTATGGGGATCAAGTTGCACTTGGGATTTTTTTATAATGAGGAAGAATTCTTTGAATCAGCTTCTATTTCAAATAATCAGTGTATTCACACTAATTAAGCAAAACTATTTACTCCAATGTCTGCAAGAATTTGAGATAGAAAATGAGGTGAAACTAACAAATACTAACTCGCCTTCAGGATAGTGAAGTAAATAAACAAATTTGGAGATTTCTAAAGTACATTTTCATAGAAAGCATACTGCAGCTGATGCCTGTCTGAAAGGTGTTAGGTTTTATTTGTAGTCTTCCCGCCATGTAGGTGGCAGCAACACTCAAGGCTAGAAATTTTCTTTCACATTCTCTTAGCTCCAGTAAAAACATATTCTTACTAAAAAATCCTTGTGGGAGAGAAAAGGTTTAAAGTGTAGAGACAAATTTCTCTATGTCTTCACCTATCTCTAAAGCACTATTTTAAGGTTGTGCTTAAAACGGTTCCCATAATGTGAAAACATTCATCATTCCCCTTAATACAGAAGTCATAGTCTGCTCTCATACATGTTGGTAGTAGTAGGTTGCTGTTTTTTTATTTACTGGGATGTTACTTCTTTACCCTTTCTCAGACTAAAGCAGTTCTCTTAAGAAAAAGGAAGCAATCTGATTTAGAGTCCTATCACCTATGTTTTTTTTGGGAAAATAATACAAGGCTGTCCCCTTTTTTCTTTGTAAACATCCAAGAATCCAGAGGATTGAGTATATGTGGAGAGTTTTCTCTTTGTCTTCAAAATGCAGCCATATTCTCTGATGGTCCTAACTAGAAGTGACTGCATTCAACTCGGTTGTGTGTGCAAATCAAATGAGGACTCTGTCTGAGCAAAGAGGCTCAGTGCACCTGAGAGTGAAGGCAGAAGACCTGGACACAAGGCATGTGGGTTAAAGCTGAGAGTGTTGCCATTGTGCGGATGAGGGTCACTGTCTTGAGAAAGCTGTTTACTCCTGTGCCTGGGTTGAAATGAAACCAGGATGTCCCCCAACCCCCTTATAGAAATAAGTTTGTTCTTCCTTAATATTGGAAACTGATGGGCAATAGGCTTTTCCTCAATTCCTGGTGTTTTGCTAGAACTAGTATATGTTATAGCAAATACAGGCAGCCTTTCTGAAAACATCTTCAGAGTGCTCTTGTTACGTAGTAGGATCAGTCAACATGTCCAAAACACCAAGCAAACATACACAATTCCAGGCCCAGGTGAAACAGATAGCGGTTACATTTCCAGGCTAGGAAGAGGCCATTGAGTGGTTTGGGGAAAGTGAAGAGAGGTTTTTGCATCTACTATCTTTCAGTCTTAGTTTATATTCCCCCTCATTTCTTGTGTCCTTCTACATCCTTAATCTTTCTTCTCGCATCTATGTAGTTCAGAGCAAATCTTTTGACAAACAGACCCATGCATTGAATATGGAGTCAGAGAACTGATACTGTGTCCCAGCTTCTTCACTTTCTTACTTGCTGTTTGAGATTAGAAAGAAGTTTCATATAATATTCTGAACCTCAATTTCCTCATGTATACGTTGAGACTAATAATTCCAGTTTTGCAAGCACCATATACATGTATTATCGTTATTTAATATACTATTACAAATAATGAAATTACTATACATACCAAAAATGCCTGGTTAGAATCTTAATTATGGCCAACCATATGGCATTCCAGTGCTTAAGCAGGCTTTCTACTCAGATTGGATAAAGCAGTTCGGCATAAACAAGCTACATTGGTTATTTGAATAAAAGTTTCCTCTTTTAAAATGTTTCATGTTAACTTGAATTTTGAGTTTCCTCAAAATCAAGGACTGCTTCCACAGTTTTTGATAACTTCTTTAGTGGTCAGAGCTTTCCTCTGCACAGTGGGTAATAATAAATAGGAAGTAGTTATTTTTCTGGGTCCCAGAAGATAATCTTCTGGCAATGTTGTGTGTGAGAGCAGGATAGGCCATAGTCCATCAGGGTTGTACAAAACAACAAGCAGCTCCCCTCTCAACTTCTGCCAGTATGCATACAATCAAATGACACTACAAAGGATATTTCTGTAGCCTTAGATGAGTGTGATGAAAGAGACCAAACCATGGCCAGGCATGATGGCTCATGCATGTAATCCCAGCACTCTGGGAGGTTGAGGAGGGTGGATCACTTGAGGCCAGGAGTTTGAGACCAGCCTGCTCAACATGGCAAAACCCTGTCTCTACTAAAAATACAAATCTTATCTGGGTGCAGTGGTACACACCTGTAATCCCAACTACTCCAGAGGCTGAGGCACAAGAATTGCTTGAACCCAGGAGGCGGAGATTGCAATGAGATCATGCCATTGCACTCCAGCCTGGGTGACAAAGTGAGACTCTGTCAAAATAAAGCAAAAGAAAGAAAGATGGAAGGAAGGAAGGAAGGAAGGAAGGAAGGAAGGAAGGAAGGAAGGAAGGAAGGAAGGAGGGAGGGAGGGAGGGAGGGAAGGAGGGAGGGGAAAGAAAGAAGAAGAGAAAAAGAAAAGGAAAGAAAGAAAGAGAAAGAGAGAAAGAAGAAAGAAATAAAGAGAGAGAAAGAAAGAAAGAAAGAAAGAAAGAAAGAAAGAAAGAAAGAAAGAAAGAAAGAAAGAAAGAAAGAAAGAAAGAAAGAGAAAGAAAGAAAGGAAGAAAGAAAGGAAGGAAAGAAAGAAAGGAAAGAAAGAAAGAAGGGAAAGGAAGAAAAGAAAAGAGAGAAATCCAAAACACTTAAGTACTTCTAAAGAGGTGTCCTAAAACTTAGAAAGTCAATGAATTCCTGAAAGGTTCTGAGTAAAGCAGATATGTATGTCAGATTCTAGCTTTGCACTGAGAATGGTTTGTATTCACGTTTTCTCACCAGACAAGAATCTGAAAATGGATGAACGGAGCAGAAAATATGAGTCAAGGAAAAGTTAAAATGGAGATCTGACTGTGTCATCGGGATGTCAAATACCAACAGAATGTACCTGGAAAGGGAAGATCATCCCTATTTTTACTTTCATAAATCTTGGTGAAATATCTCAGCAGAACTCTGTCTCTGCTTCTGTCATCTTCTTTCCTCCTATCTTTAAATGAAAATAAAAATGCTGTTAGGAATAATAATAATAAAATAACCATGGGGATTTTCAATTAAAATGGTAAATGAAAGACATTCATCTCCATGCTCTCCTGAAGCCTCATTGAGATGATGGGACAAAAGCCATAGACCCAGAAGAAAAATAGAGAAGAAGAAAAGAAATAATAACAGCAAAAATGTAAAAGCTGAAAGCAGATAAGTGCCATAGGGGACAATGCCAAGAAATGAGCCTGCTAGTACTGCAGAGCTCCTTAAAGGTTTAGAAACTGGGTCAGTGACCTCTGAAAGTGCAGATACAAGTGTGGCTGAAACAGGAAAATTGTTTCAAAGAAACAGTTAACTTCCTTGAATCCCACTCCCATTTGGCAGGCAAGCAGTTACTCTTCCCCTTCCCCAGTGGACACCTGGATGTTCCCTCTCTGAACAGGTTGAATAAGAGGGATTCTGGACTTAGGGACACTAGGCTAGCCAAGAGCAGGAGCATCATCCTGAAAGAGGAGGGATGGGTGAAAATCTGATGGCTACACACTTACCCCAGCTTCCTTCTGCTTTGTTCCAAAAATGCTGGTAACTGCTCTTATTAGCCCTGGAGAAAAGACAGATGATTCTTTTATGATAAAACAACCAGTCTGAGGCCAATACACACATGAAAAGATGCTCAATATGACTAATCACCAGGGAAATGCAAATTAAACCCACTAGGATGGGCCACTATTAAAAAAGAAAAGAAAAGAGTAAAGGTTGATGAGAAGGTGGAAAAAATGGAACGATGGTGTACTAGTCCGTGGGAATGTAAAATGTGTGATCCATCAACTCCATTCCTAGGTATATATCCAAAATAACTGAAAGTAGGATCTCAAAAAGATATTTATATGTCGTTGTTCATAGCAGCACTATTTATAATAGCCAAAATGTGGAGGCAACCCAAGTGTCTATTGATGGAGGAATAGACAAACAAAATGTGCTATATTCATACAATGAAATAGTATTCATCATTAAACAGGAAGGAAATTTGGACACATGCTACAATATGAATGAACATTGAGAATATTATGCTAAGTGGAATAAGCCAGTTCCAAAAAACACACATACTGTATAATGCTACTTCTATGAGAAACATAGAGCAGTCAAATCATAGAGACAGAAAGTAGAATGGTGGTTGCCAGGACAGGAGGGAGGGAAGAATGGAGAGTCATTGTTTAATGGGTAGTTTTGACTTTACAGCATGAAAGAAGACATTCCAAAAGTTAAACTTATGTGATAGCATTTACTTTGTCAGTTCAACATTTTTTTTTTCTAATGTACTAGGCACTGTTCTAGCTATTGAGAATACCGCAGTAAACAAAACACACACACACATTCTAAGGCTAGCATTTTAATTAAAAAAAAAAAAAAAAGTTTAAAAAATACAATTGAGGGCCGGGCATGGTGTCTCACGCCTGAAATCCCAGCACTTTGGGAGGCCAAGGCAGAAGGATCACCTGAGGTCAGGAGTTCGAGACCAGCCTGGCCAATGTGGTGAAACCCCTATCTCTACTAAAAATATAAAATTAGCCAAGCGTGGTGGCATATACCTGTAATCCCAGCTACTTGGGAGGGTGAGGCAGGAGAATCGTTTGAACCCGGGAGGCAGAGATCACACCGTGGCACTCCAGCCTGGGCAATAAGCAAGACTCCGTTTCAAAAAAAAAAAAAAAAAAAGGAAGAATACAACTGAAGAAATGTCTCAGAAAGTAGAAAAATTACTAGAGAGTGGAGGAAATTTTAACACTAATTCAATTAGAGGCGGTCTTGTGTGAAAAATAATATTAATGAGAGCTCTACAAAGAATAAACAGAGAAATCAGGGGGAAGAAAACTATGTAAAATAAAATCAAGCAAACTTTCCAGAACTGATGAAACCAAATTTCAGATTGAAAGAACCTACGGTGTGCTCAGCCAAATTCATAAAATGACCCACATCAAGGCACATTTTAGTGAAACTTCAGAATACTAGAGCAAAAGAAATGTTCTTAACTTTAGAAAAGGGAAGATAACTTTTGCTCAATACAAATAATTAAGAATCAGAATGGCATTAGAGCTCTTCATTGCAATTCTGGATGCCAGAAGAAAATGTGGCAATGACTTAAATAACCTGATGAAAACCATCACCATCCTAGAATTCTATACTTAGGCAATCTATTTCTTCCATGTACCCTTTCTCATGAAATTACTGGAGGATATGATCCACCTACAAAATGGAGTAAACCAGGAAAGTTTAGCACATACAACATGGGAATGAAGAAACGTCCACAGAGGACAGGGAAGGCGGATGGCATGTCTACTGCTGTGCTTAAGACTAGAAAGCAGCTGGTCTAGATTTTAGCAGAAAGTAGAAGATTCCCATAGGGATGTCTCCAGGACAACAATGAAACTGACAGATTACTCGGTAAGTCTGACTCTACTGAGAGTACTGTTAGAGTTCTGTCAATGGGTTTGGGTCATGAAGTAGTGAAGTTATTGTACATGACAGAAAACTAAACGAATAAAAAAGAAGGAGAAATAGAAGAAATGTAATCATAGTGTATTACATGACCCAAATTTATTAATTCTAATAATAATTATTACCAAATAATTATTACTCTAACAAAAAAATATAATGAAACTATCAGGAGGATGAGGGAATAGTGTGAAGGAAATGGATGGGAGAAAGGAAAGCTAAATCCTTATTCTCTATAAATCAATAACATGAGCCAGGCACGGTGGCTCATGCCTATAATTCCAGCACTTTGGGAGGCCGAGGCAGGTGGATCACCTGAGGCCAGGAATTTGAGAACAACCTTGCCAACATGGCAAAACTCTGTCTCTATTAAAAATACAAAAAATTAGCTGGGCGTGGTGGCAGGCGCCTGTAACCCCAGCTAGTTGGGAGGCTGAGGCAGGAGAATTTCTTCAATCTGGAAGGCAGAGGCTGCAGTGAGCCTTGATCATGCTATAAATATAATAAAATATGGTAAGGGATAGTTCAAAAATCACTAAAATTAAGAACTTTAATTAATCTGAAACAGTGAGTAAATTCCCACTTACAAATTTTCTTATAGCAAATGTTGGCATATTGAATTTATTTACAAAAATGAGTTATCTGGAATCTTTAGTATTTCATCTCTATTAGCCTTGTTTGTGTACGGCTCTGTTGTTGCATTTCTCTGATTGTTTAGGGCCATAACTTAAGAAACTACCCAAGTCTTACGGTTCCTCCAAACTCCACAGAAATGTCACCCAGTTAATGCTGTTCTACCCCAGTCTTTGGAGTAGTGCAAAGCCTACTGATGTAGCTTGTAGGCAGGAATTTTCCTGCACTATGGCCCTGATTGGTAATGATCCTCCTTTGTAACTTGATTAATGAGTGTTATGTGTGATTAATGAGTGGGATGATGAAACATTAAACAGCTGAATATAATATTGAGTATCTGGCTGTTCAGAAGGTCACTTTTGGATATCAGCTAAAATTATTGGTGAAAAATATTCTGTGTCTGCATAGCTGTCCAGGGACCTAGAAGGCCATCTACTTCTTTGCCTCTCAAAAAGTTATTCCAAAGTGTTGTCAGAAGAAAAGCATAATAGTTTACAAAAGTAGCTCCAAAGTAGAACACTGGAGATGTGTGAAATTCTTTTGTCATCTTGTAGTTTATCTTCTAAAATTCATTTAAATTTTGTGTTCATACACATTTGTGTTTGTTAAATACATACTATTCTACTAGCTAACATTTACTGAACATTTTATGGCTGTGCTGTGCCTAGTACTTTACATACAGTTTCTTAATCTTCACAGCTATTATATAAGATAGATTTTATCCTTATTATATATAAAAGGAAACAGAAACACAGTCAGGTTGAGTAATTTGCTGAAGACCACACGGCTAGTAAACAGTGGGAAAAGGAAGTAAACATGGCATCGTTTCTAAGCATGCAGCCTTTGCTTTCAGACTCTTTGGAATCATTCAGTGTTTTATAACTGCCTCTCTTATCTATGGTTCCCAGTTTTTCATAAGGGGTATTAGGACTGCATTTGAAAAATCATGAATCTGTTTCATCTACTCTCATTCATTATGACAGAAACCAATAGAATCAACGTCATCACTTTTAACAAATATTGATCAACCAATGATTGATTTGATTAAAAAATCTGTAGATGTTTTATTCCTGGCATTAATACTATCAATATATTTGTATCAATTACCTGGAAGCCCTTAGTGGAGGGTCACTTTGGAAACAGTGGGCTGGATCTAGGTGTTCTTTTCCTCCATTGATAACACTCTCCACCAGCTAGACACCAAAGCCCATGGAGATGACATTTATTGAGCGTATACAATGTGCCAATTACTCTGCTAGCTCTGTGTGTGATATTTCGCTTACTACCAAACACAAATCTTGGAGGCAGGATATATTTTATCCCCATTTGACAGATGAAAAATGTGCTTCACAGGGAAGGATACATAATTTTCTGAAGATCACCCAATGAATGAGTCATAGGACCAGGAGTCTTGCAATGTCAGATTGAGGAACCTGTGCCCTTCACCGTTATGCTATATTGCTGACCACGTGCATCTTTCTGTCCTCACATTTAACAATGCAATAGTCAGATTTAATGGTCATTTTCCAGCCTCATGTTTTAGATGTCCTTGGTGGTATGTACATTCCCATCTATTCCCATGGTATTGAACTGTTATCTTTGCATTGATTGCTAGCCTACATTGTGGGGTTCACTGAGTGAATATGCCATACATTCTTGGAGCCCTCAATGTCGTGTGCTCACGGAGTACTCCTGTGCACATAAGGGCTTTTAACCAGGGAAACATCCTTTTCAGTTGAAAGGCTAATGGAATGGACTTCCCAGCCAGAATATCAGGGTTCTTTCATGCATTACAGCGAAAGTCCTTCTCTGGTGTTTCTTGATCAGAAAAACAATTTAAGGATGATTTGAACTCTTTTTCTAAAATTTTCTAAGCTCGATCGTCTGAGGCAGGGGTTTCTCAACCTTGTCACTATTGACATCTTGGGCCAGGGAGTCGTTTGTTTGGTGGGGGCTGTCCTGTAAGTTGCAGGATATTTAGCAGCATCCTTGGCCTCCACCACTACATGCCAGTAACTGCCTAACCCCTACCATTAAGACAAGCAGAAAAATGTCTCCAGACACTGCCAAATGTCTCCTGGAGGGACAAAATTGCACCCAGTTGAAAAACGCTGGTCTAAGGTAAATTCCAACATAAATTCTAATGCGGAACTTCATAAAGTGTTATATTGAGTTTTATTTATTTCAGAATACTACCCTCTAGCCTGACTTCAATATAAAGCTTATTTCGGCAATTTTTACGGTTACTGTAAGATCAAAAGAAAGTACAGTAATCACTATATTTTTTCCTCTTTTTTCAATACCTTCTATTTTCTTAAAATCAGATGCTTCGAAAGCACAAATCCCTCATGCACAGCTTCACGTCAAGCTCCAAGCTCACATATTCACCTGCATAACCACTGTCTTCTCCTGACCATCCCCCAGGAACCTCAACCCCGTGTTCCACGCTAAACTAATTCTCTGACTCAACAAATCTCTTCTTTCCTCACTCCCGGCATAAAATTTGTTTCCAAATATTTTTTCTTTGATTTCCTAAATGTCTCTTGAGTCTGTCCTCTTGGCCTCCCCCTGGTTACTTCCTCAATTCAGACTCATTTTCCATCTACACTGCAGCAGCGGCCTCCTGACTGCCTCCAGTCCATCCTCCACACTGCTGCTCAAGCCAACTCTGCAACACAAACCTATTATTTGACTTCCTTGAACACCATCCAAATTCCCTTAGCAGGGCTTGTGAAGCCTTTTGTAAAGCATCCCTTGCTCTCCACCGTATTATAATAATAAATTAGTGAAGGCTATGTTTGCTGATAGAATAAAGGCACTCTACAAAGTTGAGGGACAAATTAAGTATATAAAATATTAAAACTTTATATATCCTGTTATTTTCAAGTAATCTTAGTGAGATGGACTTGAGTATGTAAACTTCTGAGGTTTGAGTGCTTTTTAAATTAGGAAAGATTTGAAATGTCAGCACATGCTATCAGGAGTGCCAAAAACAGCCTTATTTTCTCTACTAATGAATTTAATTTCCATTTTAGATTTAACTTCTTATTTTTCCAGGTAGAAAAATCTTAACCTCAACTGATTCAATGCTTTCCTCCTGTGTTGCATCTAAGTTCTGAGACCTTAGTTAAGTCACAATAGAGTTTTTAGTGCAAACCATGACACTTTCTAGAGTGAGAAGTACTGCTGCTTAACTATTAGGCTTGAGGCAACTGGCATAAATCAGGGCTTTCCTGGGAAAACAGTGATATATGTTAGTCCAGTAACATAAGGGTGTAGTTCTTTGAGGATATTCAGTCATCAGTCTGTTTGTGCTAGATGGACAGACAATACTATATACAGGTACATTAGAGTCCAGACGGGGAAATGTTCTGCCTCATTCCTATCTGGGTCTTTGCTCCTCTGTGATCATCTTTGGTCATATGTCTCAGCTGCTTCCTCCCTCACTTTCATCTCTGATCTAGCTTGCTTCCCGGTCTCTCCAAGCTCCACTGAGATGGGCAGAAAAATACGGAATCTCCGGCCCTTCACAGAGATGGAACACTGCTGTCTCAGGCATTTCTACTGAACCAATTTGTTATTTATTTTTATTTATTTATTTATTTATTTATTTATTTATTTATTTTGCTTTAAGTTCTGGGATGCATGTGCTGAACGTGCAGGTTTGTTACTTAGATATACATGTGCCATGGTGGTTTGCTGCACCTACCAACCTGTCATCTAGGTTTTAAGCCCCACATACATTAGGTATTGATCCTAATGCTCTCCCTCCCCATGTCCCCCACCCCACAACAGGCCCCAGTGTGTGATGTTCCCCTCCCTGCATCCATGTGTTCTCATTGTTCAACTCCCACTTTTGAGTGAGAACATGCAGTGTTTGGTTTTCTGTTCCTGTGTTAGTTTGCTGAGGATGGTGGCTTCCAGCTTCATCCATGTCCCTGCGAAGGACATGAACTCATTCTTTTTATGGCTGCATGGTATTCTGTGGTGTGTATGTGCCACATTTTCTTTATCCAGTCTATATTTGATGGGCATTTGGGTTGCTGAACCACTTTTGTGTCGTAATAGATGCAGAAACATTCCGTGGGGCTTGCAACTGTCTTGATCTCCCCCTCAAAACCCAAATAGAGCTCACCACTGCTCTTGGATTCTGAACTCTATCTCTGGTTTCTATTCCACACCCCACACCTAACTAGGAAATAGACTTTGGGTGAGATACAGAATTGCTTTTCAGGAATCCACCTGCATGGATTCCTAAAGACAAAGTTATTTTTCTTCTTCTCTTTGCTTTCCCTATGTAATATTTACCTTTTCTATAACAAGGTAGACTGCTTTGTCTTTTTTCTAAGATTTGTTGTTTGTGACATAAACAGTATATCCTAGTATTAGATTTTAAAATGAAAAATTCTAATTGAAACCCAAAGGTGATTCCTTTGTTTGTGTGTCTTATTCTATCTCCCCAGAGACACTAAATGCTGCTGAAAATAGTGGGTGAAGGCCAAAGATATAAGCAACTAGAGAGAGTAATACAAGTCAAATATTTGATAAGCATAACAACATTAAATGTTTTCATCTACTGAATGCAAATATAGTACAGAGTAGAAAAAAATGTGTATGTGAGTTGCAATGGTAAATTTTACATGTCAACATGGCTAGGCTATGGTGCCCAGTTGTTTGGTCAAACACCAGTCTAGAGGTTGCCGAGAAGATATTTTTAAAATGTGACTAAGGGAAAAAAGGGACATACCTTAAGGTAATAAAAGTCGTTTATGACAAACCCACAGCCAACATTATACTGAACAGGGAAGAGTTGAAAGTATTTCCCCTGAGAACTGGAACAAGACAAGGATGCCCACTTTCACCACATCTATTCAACGTAGTAATTGAAGTTCTAGCCAGAGTAATCAGACAAGAGAAAGAAATAAAGAGCATCCAAATTTGTAAAGAGGAAGTAAGACAATTGCTCTTTGCCAATGATATGGCTGTATACCTAGAAAACCCTAAAGACTCATCCAGAAAGCTCCTAGATCTGATAAATCAATTCAGTAAAGTTTCAGGATACAAAATCTATGTGCGCAAATCAGTAGTGCTGCTATAAAAGTGACCAAACTGAGAATCAAATCAATAACTCAATCCCTTTTAAAACAGCTGCAAAAAAAAAAAAAAAAAAAAAAAAAAAAAAAAAAAAAAAAAAAAAAAAAAAAACCTTAGGAATATACCTAACCAAAGAGGTGAAAAATCTCTACAAGGAAAACTACAAAACACTGCTGAAAGAAATCACAAACGACACAAACAAATGGAAACACATTCCATGCTCATGCACAGGTAGAATCAATATCGTGAAAATGATCATACTACCAAAACAATCTATAAATTCAATGCAATTCCCATCAAAATACCATCATCATTCTTCAAATAACTAGGAAAAACAATCCTAAAATTCATGGGAAACCAAAAGAGAGCCCACATAGCCAAAGCAAGACTAAACAAAAAGAACAAATCTGGAGGTATCACCTTATCCAACTTCAAACTGTACTAACAAGGCTATAGTCACTGAAAAACAGCATGGTACTGGTGTAAAAACAGGCATGTATACCAATGGAACAGAATAGAGAACCCAGAAATAAAGCCAAATACTTATAGCCAACTGATCTGTGACAAAGCAAACAAAAACATAAAGTGGAAAAGGACACCTTATTTAACAAATGGTGCTGGGATAATTGGCCAGCCACATGTAAAAGAAAGAAACTGGCTCCTCATCTCTCACCTTATACAAAAATCAACTCAAGATGGATCAAAGACTTAAATCTAAGACCTGAAATCATAAAGATCCTAGAAGATAACATTGGAAAAACCCTTCCAGACATTGGCTTAGGCAAAGGCTTCATGAGCAAGAATCCAAAAGCAAATGCAACAAAAACGAAGATAAATAGATGGGACTTAATGAAACTAAGAAGCTTCTGCACAGCGAAAGAAATATCAGCAAAATAAACAGACAACCCAAAAGATATGTGAAAAACAAACTGCATCTGACAAAGAACTAACATCCTGAATCTACGAGGAACTCAAACAAATCAGCAAGAAAAAAACAAATCTCATCAAAAATTGGGCTAAGGACATGAATAGCCAATACCCCAAAAAAGATATACAAATGGCCAACAAACATATGAAAAAATGCTCAACATCACTAACGATCAGGGAAATACAAATCAAAATCACAGTTCAATACCACCTTACTCCTGCAAGAATGGGCATAATTAAAAATTTAAAAATAATACATGTTAGCATGGATGTGGTGAAAAAAGGAACACTTTTACATTGCTGGTGGGAATACAAACTAGTACAACCACTATGGAAACAGTGTGGAGATTCCTTAAAGAACTAAAAGTAGAACTACTATTTGATCCAGCAATCCCACTACTGGATATCTACCCAGAGGAAAAGAAGTCATTATACTAAAAAGACACTTGCACACACATATTTGTAGCAGCACAATTGAATTGTGAAGCTATGGAACCAGCCTAAATGCCCATCAACCAACGAGTGGATAAGAAAAGGTGATATATACATGTATCTCCATGGATTACTACTTAGCTGTAAAAAGGAATGAAATGAAATTATGGCATTTGCCGCAACCTGGATAGAGTTGGAGACCATTATTCTAAATGAAGTAACTCAGGAATGGAAAACTAAACGTCATGTGTTCTCACTTATAAATGGGAGCTGAGCTATGAGGATGCAAAACCATAAGAATGACATAATGGACTCTGGGGACTTGGGGAAAGGCTGGGAGGGGAATGAGGGATAAAAGACTTCTCATTAGGTGCAGTATACACTGCTTGGGTGATGAGTGCACCAAAATCTCAGAAATCAGCACTAAAGAACTTATCCATGTAATGAAACACCACCTGTTCCCTAAAAAACTATTGAAATAATAACAAGAAAATGTGACTAATATGTAAATCAATAGACTTTGGGGAAAGTTGATTACCATCCATAATGTGAGTGAACCTTATCTAATCATTTGAATACCCTGAGAGCAAAGATGGAGGCTTCCCAAAGAAGAAGGAATTCTCAAGACTGCAATATTAGAAGGGGCTAGATTATTTCTTAACCAAGCAGCACATAGTGAGAATTCCATGACATTAATAAGACAGGGAAATTATTTACCTCACTAATAATTTATAAAACAGAAACCAAGTGACTGCTCTTATAGATGACAGAAAGGCACTTAATAAAATCCAATAGCCATTCCTGATACCAAATTTTAAAACTATAACAGCAAATATAACAACAATAAAAAACTAAACCTTTTAATTAACTAGAAAGAACAATAATTTCTCAATATAATAAATAAAACTTAGAAATATATAGCAAATTTTATCCCAACAACAGTGATGTTTTTTGGCTGTGTCCCCACCCAAATCTCATCTTGAATTGTAGCTCCCATAATCCCCACTTGTCATGGGATGGACCCAGTGGGATGTAATTGAATCATGGGGCTGGGTGTTTCCCATGCTGTTCTCATGATAGTGAATAAATCTCACAAGATCTGATGGTTTTATAAAGGGCAGTTCCCCTGCACACACTCTGTTGCCTGCCGCCATGTAAGATGTGGTTTTGCCCCTCCTTTGCCTTCCACTATGATTGTGAGGCCTCTCCAGCCATGTGGAACTATGAATCCATTAAATCTCTTTTGCTTTACAAATTACCCAGTCTCAGGTATGTTTTTATTAGCAGCGTGAGAACAAACTCATACAGACACTCAAGGCATCCAGTTTAAACCAGAAACAAATAGGCTGTGGTCAGCTGTCACTACTGTTCCTCCAAATGATTTTGGTGTTCCAGCAAATGCGAAAGAACAAAATAATAAAGAACTACAAATATTGAAAAGGAAGAACACATTAACAAAATCCATAAATTATATGTCAATTCCAAGAGAACCAACTGAAATCAGAGTGTGATAAGACAGCCAAATGTAAGGTAGACATACAAAACAACAGCTTTCCCTGTACATTGAGAATAACCAATCAGAAAACCAAAAGAAGAAAAGACCTAATTCACATTACCAATGCTTATAATGAAACTAGGATAAATACAACTTAATACAACATGTTTATCAGCTATTTGACAGAAACCTATAAAATGTTACTAAATAACATAAAAGATGAATGAAAAAATGATGAGAAATGCATGCCACATTGCTGGATGGGACAAATCAAAATTATAAAGATATTAATTATCCTTAACAAGTTTCCAGTTAGTGAATTTCTATCAGAATCTTTGTGTCTATGTGTATGTGTTTGGGTGTGTGTGTAAATCTACTTATAATTTGATATACTTTAAAGTAAGTATTTAAAGTTAACTGAAGAAGAAATAAAAACTTGAATAAGCAAATAATCATAGAACAATATTTTCTTTCTTTCTTTTTTTTTTTTTTTGGAGATGGAGTCTCACTTTGTCACCTAGGCTAGAGTGCAGTGGCATGATCATGGCTCACTGCAGTCTCAACCTCCCAGACTCAAGTGATCATTCTCCCTGTCTCCTGAGTGGCTGGGACTACAGGCATCTGGCCCCATGCCCAGCTGATTTGTGTGTGTTTTGTTCGTTTGTTTGTTTGTTTTAGAGATGGGGTTGCACTATGTTGCCCAGGCAAGAACAGTTCTTAAAAGTTACAGGAAAAATAGTTCCTCTTCATAAAACACCAAGTCTACCAAACCATCTAGAATTTTACCAACCCTTCCAGAATTCTACCAAAACTTCCAGAAGCACCTAAGTTGTGTACAATTTAAATACAAAAACAAAAAGCTTTCTAATTAATTATCTGCATCTTCAATAGTGTTGTTATTGAGCCTAATAACAATAGCACATGCACATGTAACATATACTCGCCACTTCAAAGCAAACTCAATTATTTATATTGAGGCAAAAATTCTAAATGAAATATTAATTGAGTTTATATTTATCAAATGTTTACAACTATGCAAATATTCTCAAAAAAAAAAAACAGTGTCTGGAATACATTAAGTCCAATATAGAAACTTGTTAAGTGTAAATTAATTAATAAATAAGTAAATGTAAATTAAATCTAACAGGAATGTAAGGATTATTTCCCATTGAAATATAGTAATCACATTAGTAACTTAATGGAGAAAGATTATATGATTAAAAATGCAGATTTTTATAAGCATATACTATGTTTATAAGCGATTGATAAGTTTGTAAATTATCTAATCTATTCAGCAATATTAAAACACTCTCATAAATAACTTCTGGGTCGAAGAAAAATTTAGAGCTGCAGCATAGCATATTTAGAAAGTAATAGCAAAATACTATATATAAAAACTTGCAAAATGCAGTCAAAATTGTACTGAGTGTTAATAGCACAAAGTAATTTTTAAAATAAAGTAAATAATGTAGTCCTTCAACTCAAGCAGTTAAAAAGACAAAGATATCTTTAAAAAAAAGAAAAAAGTAAATAAAAATTATAAAACTTAAATCAACCAATAAAAGATACAGAGTTACTGAGATAAGTACGTTGCTATTTAAGTCTTGAATGATATCAGAGATACCAACTATAACCCTATTCTGGCACTGGTCTCTGGTCCAGGGTGAGGTGACAAGTTCTATAGCACATTGTTTTAAGCACAAACTTAAATACAGTAGCAGCTAACTATTTAGTAATCTCTAGCAACCTGGTTGGATCTTCCCTGCTCACAAAATCTCTGCTGATTCTCTCTGTTTCTTTCCCTCCCTCCCTCCCTCCCTCCCTCCCTCCCTCCCTTCCTTCCTTCCTTCCTTCCTTCCTTCCTTCCTTCCTTCCTTCCTTCCTTCCTTCCTTCTTCTTTCTTTTCTTTCTTTTTCTTTCTCTCTCTCTTTCTCTCTTCTCTCCTCTCTCTCTCTCTCTCTCTCTCTGTCTCTCTCTTTCTATCTCTGTCTCTCTCTCTCTCTCTCTCTCCCTCCCACCCCCGGCATTTTCATTTAAAGATATCTAGAACACAGGTCAGCAAGCTTTCTCTACAAAGGTCCAGATAGTAAATATATTAGGCTTCCAGGCCCAACTGATGCACCAGATTTGGCCTGCAGGCTAGAGTTTGCTAAGTCCTGATCTAGAGTAAAAGTACAAAATGTGAAAATTCAGTAGCTCGGTAGAAAGTCAGCAGCCTGCAGCTGCTTATATTCATAGACCTTGTGTCTAAGGCTGAGTAGGTGGTCATCTACTACCTGGTATAGGCCAAAAAGGGGAAGGTAGATACTGAAGGCACATCAGTAGTCTGAGCATGGTGGGCACCAGGACACAAAGTTGAGAGTGCTTGACCTGAACAGAGCTTGCTGTAGGTGCACATTCCCTGGAAACTGCTCCTCCACCATTTGTTTCTTTGTATTGAGAGAGCATCCTAATCATCCAAATCTGAATGTCTTCCACTGATGAGAAGATAAGACAAACTTGTATCTACCTGCACTTTCTCAGTATTTCAACATTTAAGAGAATTTTCTTTCAGGTTTCTATTCTACTTATGCCAAATGCCATATTCAACCTGCTTCTAGGCTGAGATTTCAGAAACTTCTTTTGTTAGAATGAGAAAATCAATTGCAATAAAAGAAAGCATAGTTATCTCTTGTCCTTGAAGTAAGGTGTAGGAGCAAATTCTGTAGTTTTTTTTATTAATAAATTATTTGTTAGGGTTTAATCTAGTTTGACCTCTGTGAGAGTGCTTTTGCTGAGCTGTAGTACACACAGTAAAATCTAGACCAGTACTACCCATCTGAAATATAGTAATGTGAACATAAATGCAATTATAAATCTTCTAATAGTCACATTAAAAAGTTTTTTAAAACAGGTTAAATCAATTTAATAATATATTTTGCTTTACCCTATGTAACCAAAACTTTATCATTTCAATATATGAGCAATATAAAAATGATTAATGAGATATTTCACATTACCTTTGTTCATGCTAAGTCTTCAAAACCCTGTACATATTTTCTTTCCACTTACAGAACAACTCAACCTGGACTAGCTACATGTGGCTAATAGCTAACATATTGCACAGCACAGATCTAGACTAAAATGTGTTGTGAAAAATAATTAAAAAGACATTTCTGTGCATTATCATAAATCTACAGATTATTAAAAGAAGGAAATATATTTAAGGTTTAATTTTTCTATCTGGCTCCTTCATTATACGAATAGAAACACTAAAAATTAGCAAAGTTAGATGATTCTCTGGAAATCATTCAGTTAATCAGAGTGGCAGAATCAAGAAAACAATCCAACATTTCTTATTCTCAGCTATAGCCTTTAAATAAAGTCACTAAAAATATAAAGAATATCTGTTAGGATGGGAAAAAATCAAATATCCAATCGAAAGGGCTTAAACAATACCTTGGATGGTCTTGATACCTAATATAACAAGATTCCCAGGTTGGTTGCTTCAGAATCTCAACAGAGTCATCAAAAGTTCCAGTTCTTTCCAGCCTGCTCTGCCATCCTCTATGTGTCAGCTTTGCCTCAGCTGGCCCCTTCCTGGTTGCAAGATGGCTGTTTCTATCCCAGAAAAAAACCTCCAGCAAGAAGGATATATGGAGGAAGAAAGGAGCAGTCTCTTTACATGCCTTTTTCTTAAGAGAGAGAAAACTTTTCCAGAAGCCCCCAACAGTAGAATTCTTCTTTTATCTTAATGACCAGAACTGGAGTTCTGCTTATCCTTAAACCAATCACTGGCAAGACAAATAGGATTACAGGATTCTCTTAATCATTTCAGAGTAGAATGAAAGCTGGAAAACACAACCACAAAGGCTACCACACCTCTGATTAAAATCAATAGCTGAAACACCATTTGTAGTGGTAATATCTATAACCCCCAAACTCTATAAACAGCAATCTTTTATTTGCCCCAAATTCTATTTGGATTTAATAAACTAATGACTTCACAAACATACATGAAATGACCTAACCAATATCATCTTCATATTCCTTGATCTAAACCCTGGAATCCTAAAACAGAAAGCTCCCATTATGTTAAAACAGAGATTCAATAGTCTTATTGAAGACTATTAGAGACTAAATGTTTGTGTCCCCCAAAACTCATATGTTGAAACCTGACCCCCAACGTGAGTGTATTTGGAGGTTGGGCCTTTGAAAGATTATTAGATTATGAGCACAGATACACCGTTAATGAGATGAGTCCCTTTATAGAAGAAACCCCACAGAGCTCTTTTGCCATCTATGAACCAGGAGCCAGGAAGCAGGACCTCACCAGACACTGAATCTGCTGATGCCTTGATCTTGGACTTTCCAGCCTCCAGAACTGTAGGAAATAAATTTCTGATGTTTATAAAACAGCCGGTTTATGATATTTTTTATAGGAGCCTGAACTGGCTAAACTAAGAGCCTATTCTGTAGCAGGTACTGATTTCATCACTGCCACGTGCACCACATTTGATCCTTATAAGCACCCATGAAATAACTTTTCAAATCATTTCTGTATTAGCCTGGGTCTCAGAGAAGATAATGGTGTCCTCAAACTCACACAGTTCTGAAGTTATTAATGTATAGACCCCAATTTCAAATCCAAGTTTTTTGCTCTAAGTCCGGTATTATTTCTTCTCCATAAATTGACTATTATACTGGAAAAATGATGTCAGCTAGTAGCTTAGGTTACGGGGCTGCATAGAATTATTTTCTCTTCCTTTCTAATCTTTGTAAATAAACTATGTAAAAATTTGGCCAGAAGAGGGAGTCCATAACTAAATCCCAAATGGAATAGAGTTACAAAGAAAGCGCCATATACAGTAGAGGCTGGCAAACTGTAACCCAGCAGCTGCCTGGTTTTTAAATAAAGTTTTATCAGAACACAGACATTTGTTTACATATTGTTGATGACTGCTTTCTCTCTAAAGGGCAGAGTTGAGTAGTTGCAACAGAAACCCTATGGGCTGCAAAGCTGAAAATATTTAGTTCTTTACAGAAAGTGTGAAAGTGTTCTAACTCCTTACATAAAGGAAAGCTGCTAGAATTTGAAATCAAGAGGCATGAATTTGAAATCAAGTTCTGACTTGATATAATGGTTGTGTATACTTGGGGCTTTGTATTTAACCTCTCAGAATTCAGTTTCCTTCTCTGAAAGGTAGAAATCATGTTTAATTCAAGAAATTTTGAGAGTTATATAAGCTTATGTAGATGACAGTGGTGTGTAATTGAAAAGTGGTGGCCAGTACATATGAGCAGGAAGAATAGCTTTTGTCAAAGCACAGAGAAGACAGGAAAATCTCATTTCTCTGCTATATTGAGGTTTTCATAACATTAGAGCAAAAAATCCAGGCTATAGCCAAAGCAAAGTGAGAAGAATAGGGATATTTTGCTGCTTGAGGTAGCACTATTTGCTTGACTGAGCAGGAGTTGATTGTGAAGAATTCAATGACATGAAGATAAGGTGATGGGCATGTCTCTCAAGTGGCTTCCTACAGAAGCCAGAAGAATAAATAGGAAGCCGATGGGCATTGGTGGTTAGCACAATTGACCAGACCAAATAATTCAGTGACCAGACAATTGTCTTTAAAGATTTTAAAGTTAGATTAAAAACATACCAGCCTCCTATGATTGCATTATCTGCTAAAAAAGGTGCATGTTTCCAATTACAAAGGTCACACTGTCAAAAGACGGTAGCATTTACATTATAATAGGAATTTTAAAAATAAAAATATCACATTCTTATAATTTTTAAAAAACTTCCTGTGGCCTAAATTTGTTTGTGATACATACTCATGTAAATTCATCCCTTGCTGTTGACCTTGACCACAATAAAAAAAAAATAGTCATTTTTCTATTTTTAAGCTTTGTCAGCAAATACTTTTTCCCTCTTGTTCTAGGCCACCCTGGATTATAGAGAGAAAAAAAAAAAAAACAGTAAAATATGGAGCAAAGTACAGCAAAAAAGGGCCATTTATACTGCTATTCTGACTGCTATTACTAGCAATAACTATGAACTCTAAACTGTTCAACAGTGAGTCCACACCAATAAGTGGAAACATTTTTTATAAGTGCTGTGTAATAATGTCTGACATGTATATAGCACTTTTCATCTGTAAGAATCTCAAAGCACCATGTGCAGCATCCTGGGATCACTTCATCTACTAAAAAGTATAACAGCCTCTGGAGTACAAGGTGGCAACCCTTCCATACCTGTAACAGTCCACAATTTTTGGTATTCTTGGGGAGAAGGCAAGAGGAAGTATGTGTCCATCTTATAGCCCTCCAGAGCCTGCCTAGTTTATGTTCTCCTTTCCTATGTTCAACATGTGGACCCAAAAACTAAACTTTTCTACCTCTCTTTCTGCTTCAATGGGAGGGCTAGTTCTTGAACAACAGTGGGGAATTGAGAAATCCTATTTAAGCACTGATTTATTTTGACTGCTTTTTATTTAGAGAAGGGTTTGTGTATTAGTCTGTTCTCATGTTGCTAATAAAGACATACCCGAGACTGGGTAATTTATCAAAGAAAGAGGTGTAATAGACTCATAGTTCCACATGGCTGGGGAGACCTCACAATCATGGTGGAGAGCAAAGTCACGTCTTATATGGCAGCAGGCAAGAGAGTGTGTACAGGGAAACTCACCTTTATAAAAACGTCAGATCTTGTGAGACTTAGTCTTTATCACAAGAACAGCATAGGAAGGACCTGCTCCCATGATTCAATTATCTCCCACCAGGTCCCTCCCATGACACGTGGAAATTGTGGGAGCTACAATTCAAGATGAGATTTGGGTGGGGACACAACCAAACCATATCAGTTTGCGTGAGTTAAATTAAAAACAACAACAGTAGAATTTCCTTTGAAACCACAACCATTTTAAATACCTGGTATTGCTACTTTCTAGCCGTAGATTTGGGGCAGATTTCTTAAAATTTTTAAGCCTCATATTTAAAAAAGGAGATACATTAAATACCTACTTCAAAGTAGGCTTACAAATTTAAATTTAAAGTGACTAGCAGAGTAGTCAGGATCGCATAGGCACAAAATAAATGTGTTTTCCTCCACTTCCACAGGGTATGTCTATAGGAAACAGTCTGTGTTCATTGATTAAATTGGGTGGTGGGAGGGGTTTGAGAGTGGAATTCTATTATTTCCTAACAGAGAAGTTTACTTTAGTAATGGCAATGCTATGGATTAGGAGTCGAGGATTTGATTTAATAATCTTTGAGTGTGTCAGTTATTTGATGTCTCCAATTAACCCTGTCTACTAAAAGGAAAAAAATAATATCCCCTACTCTCCTCACTAAAGAATTAGAGAATAAATTAAATAGTATTCATAATATGGCTCTACTTCCACAGAAAATGGTGTGGAGTAATGCAACATTACTCTGGTTAAGATTGTTAATCAAGACTGAATTGGAAACAAAATAATAAATACAAGAAAAGGATTCATAAAAGTCAAAGTCAACAGATAAAAAGGAACACAAATGCTATCTAAAGATGCTTCCCATCACTCCCCTATCCCCCATTATAAAAGTTCAGAAAAATATAAAAAACAAATAGAGGGTGAACCATCTGTTTTTTCTGGATTATAGTATATTCATTTGGAAAATAGTTATTAAGAACCTACTATGTGCAAAGCACAGAGAAAGGAATGTTTCATTCTCAGAAAAAATTAAAAGGTACTCAGTTCAACAAACGTTCCTCGATGTCTGCTATGGACAAAGCACCATGCTCACTCTCAGTACTCATGAACTTGAAAAAATGATCTTAAAAAAAAAAAACCTTCATCTTCTAAGCCAAATGTCCATATCGATAGAAATAGCTATGTCATAGAAGAGAAGGTGTAAAATGTATATGATAATTGTAAACAGCATGAGCTTTGGAATTGACTAATGGTTTAAACAAAAGAGCTCCACCATTTGCTAGCTTTGTGACTTTAAAATCTTTTTTTCCTCATACTTAATTCATAGAGTTGTTTTAAGCTTGGAACAAGTTTATGTATAAAAGTACTTTCCAAAGGGCCTGGCCTATAGTATTCATTTAATTACACTAGCTTTAAAATATTAATGATTTTGTCATGATTATTTACTAATAACTGGGAGTATAATGGATTTAGGGCAGTGATTATTAAGTGGGGGTGATTTTGCCACCCAGTAACATATGGCAATACCTGAAGACATTTTTTGGTTGTCTAACTTGATAGGGTGAACGCTACTCTCTAGTAGGTAAAGAAGGGCCAGGGATGCTGTTAAACATCCTGCCATAAACAGAACAACCTCTCAAAACAAATAGTTATCCGATCCAAAATATCAATAGTTCTAATGTTGAGAAACTGTAATTTAGAGAAACTTATCTATCTGTCTGGCTATCTATCTATCTATCTATCTATCTATCTATCTATCTGTCATCTATCCACCCATCCATCATCTGTCAATCAAAATCAGTTTTGCATCAGCTAAACCGATTTAATTGCTATTAGGTTAGCTAAGAATCAAAAAGCAAACTATGTCTCTAAAGTGAAGTCTGGAGCAAATGTGAAGCCTAGAATTTGTGAACAGAATATGGGATTCAGGAAAACCCGTGGTACTGTTGGTGATCAAGTATTGAAGCCCATTATTATTAAGGCATTAGACCTAGAAACCAGGGCATTGCTGTGGGAAAGTACAATTTAGTGATACTTGCAACTCTGTCATTGAAGAGATAATAGAAGAAAATAAAGAAAAGCAGTCCAAACAGAGGCCACTAAGGCCAAAGAAACTCATCTGGAGAGTAACATGCTTAAAAACCAGCCTCAGGATCCTGCTGCTTTACTAAACGAAAAATGAGAAAACTTGAAGTACCATACAAAGAATTTCTGGTCTGTCTCCTGGGGCAATGGGCCTCCTATTCAAGTAAATAACTCTTTTATGATATAGAGAGTGAGAAAGAGAAAGATATAACAATACAATCAGTCTCCCACGGGGCAGATAGTAGGTGAAGAGACTGTGAGAGGACTGGGAGCCAAGTGTCTGGTCTTGGGAGGGCCGGCAGCCCTAAAGAAACAGCTGGGAGCCAAAGGGAACATGGTGGTGTCTAAGCTGGAAAGGAGTAAATGCACAGGGAGGAGACAGCATCAGTGGATTGTGTTTTATGAAACTGCAGCAAAGAAAATTGCAGAAGAGACAAGGAACCTAGCCAGAGTGAAGAGTGTTGGCAAAAGTTAAAGTGATCTATTTTGAAGGCCTTTTGTAGCCAGGGCCCTGAACCCTAGTAATAATACAGGATATTGGGTAAATGTAGAGGAAATTCCTAATGCAGTTACAATGCACATAGAAGAGGAAGGATCATTCCAACTAACTGAGACAGTAGGACTGAGACACTTCTAAATATCCCTGTCTTGAGACTTCTTACCCACTTCTGTGCATCTGCAACAATTGGTAGTCAGACTCAGCAGGTTTAATTGTAGTTAGTTTTCATATTTATATTTCATAAAACTGTTCAAATGCAGCAAATATTGAGCCTCTGCTACGGCAAGATACAGGTCTCAGTATTTAGGGAGATTAGAGTCAGGGATACAGTGTGAGGGGATACAGTGGTGGTGGTGGCAACAAGTTAATAAGTACAAGCTGAATGGAGCCTGAATTCACAAACTGGAACCTGAAAAGAAGAAAATTCAGGAAAGAGACACATTATCAATACAGCATAAACGTACCCAAATCTGGACAGATACAGCGATTATCCTGATTAAATCTACCTAAAGAGAAGGTAAGGTTAGGTCAGGGTTTGTTGAGTTGCTACAGAGCTAGAACCCAAGCAGGGTATGTATGAATGAGCGCTCAGGAGCTCGTCGACTTTCTTCATCAGAGAATTATTTAGCCGTCCACTTAGATCACAGTTAGAAGAGGGCAGAGAGGCTCCGGGCGGGTCTCCCAGGAGCAACCGGGAGCAAGGGAGGAGATAGAGTTGTACATAGCTTCTGCAAATCTGCAATCTGGGGCCACTTAACACAGGGGCAAATAGACCTTTATGTCTAAAAGTCTTATTTTGTTTCATAAATTGTGAGTTAGTTTTGTTCATAATAAAGACCCTGAGTCATTATGAAAGACATATATTATATAGTAATTTCTATTCGAAAGCTAGGGTAATATGTAAACCATTTCAGAAAAATAAGCAAAAGAGACATTTTGACATTTATGAAGCTAAACCTTACATAAGAAATTGGTTCACCGAGAACAAGTCATACCTGAAGTGCTTAAGAACAGTAATTAGTAGGACAATCAACATTTGATATTAAAATATTATATAAAGCATGGATAAGTAAAACTTATTGACTCAGGAATAGATAAACAGATTAATAGAATAAACACATTTCCTAAAGGAAACCCAAATACATAGGGAAATTTATAATATGATAATATAAAATTTATAATATGATAATTTATAATATGATATCTAATATGATAATAGTGAAACATTAAACCAGTGAGGTAAAGAGGGAAATTTTAATAAAGGGTGTTAGGATCACTGGATAGCCATTTGGAAAGGAAAACATTATATTTATACCAGTACAAACTCCAAATGCATCCAAGTTTTAAATGTAGAAATGAAATTATAAATGTATTTACAGAAAACATGCATGAACTGTTTAATAACCTGACAGTATAAAACTGTGACTCCTATGGCAAACAAAACAAAAACCAAATCCTTCAAAAACATACAACTAACTGGGAAAAAATATTTGCGACTCTTGGGAATCAGAAAATGAATGAGGAACAACCGAATAGAAAAATGCTTTAAAAACATTAATAGACCAAAGAAAATGAAATGTAAATGGCTCTTCAACATCTGAAACAAAAGCACAATTTCACTCATAATTAAAGACTACATCGACATTCCATTTTCTCAACTATCGAATGCCAGAAACTATCCCAAAGTTTTTACAGCATGTTTGGTTGGCCAGGCTGTGGGTAGCGGCACTGACCCGTAATGCTGGTGTGAGTACAAAATGGTACCACATCTAAAAAGAAAATATAGCCACCAAATCTGGAAACATCTACCAAGATTACCGAAGCATTTATCCATTGACCCAGAAATCCCACTTTGGAGCCTCTTTCCTCTAGCATTGTTTCAAATAAGAAAAGACTGTGCGAAAAGGGGTGGAAAATAAAAATAAATGCTCATATTTACTTGTGTTGAAATAAAGCAACAAGGAAAACATGAAGAAAATAAAAAATGGTGATTGATAGGAGGCAGGAGAGTGAGATTTCTCACTGTCTACTTTTTATTATTATCTTTCTTTTGTACACGTATTAATTATGCAAATTAAATTTAACAATTCTAGCCTGTAGCAGTGTTTTCCCAATGGTCATTCAGATGCCATTCTAACCATGTTCAAAATGTTTTTAACAAAACATGAATCTGATTATGTCAGTTTAAAATTCTTGGTATTTTCTCGTTGCCTTCAGGAGAAAAATCCCAATTCTATATTTGGCATATAAGGCCCCTCCCGACTTGTTCTGTGTGTCAGGATCTGCGGACTTTCCTCTTCTCCTTCATCTAGTGCAAACCTGTCCGTGTCAAGATAATCTGCCTTATCTTGTTATTTTGTTATTGTTCTGTTTTCTGTTTTGTTTTGTTTTAGGCTTTTAGCAGCCTAAAGCCGTGGGTTTTAGTTTCTGTCTCTAGTGATAAGCAGAAAAGAGGGATGAGGAAGGGTTACCAGCCCAACCAGAAACAGAAACTAAGAACCCATGACTATGTTCTCTCCCTTGGACACCCCTGATAGCGGATCCCTACTCTTTTTTTTTTTCGAGACGAAGTCTGGGTCTGTCGCCCAGTCTAGAGTGCAGTGGCATGGGTTCACTGCAACTTCTGCCTCCTGGGTTCAAGCGATTCTCCTGCCTGAGTCTCCCGAGTAGTTAGGACTACAGGCACGCACCACCATGCCTGGCTAACTTTTGAATTTGTAGAGATGAGGTTTCACCATGTTGCCCAGGCTAGTCTCAAACTTCTGACCTCAAGTGATCCTCCCGCCTCAGCCTCCCAAAGTGGTGGGATTACGGGGGCGAGCCACCGCGCCTGGTCCTACTCATTTTTAACATTCAGCTCTGGGCTGTTCTCTCCCCATCCGTCCTTCCTCCCAGGGCTGGATGAGGTGCTCTACTTTACGTTCTACATTTCTCAGTCACAGTCCAAGTCACACTTTCTGTTTCCTTTACTCTCCTTCTCCTTCCCTGAGTCCCTAGAGGACAAGGTAGTGCTTCTTAGCCTTCAATGTTTGACACACAGTAGGTAGTCAGCGTTTATTGGGTAGTTGAAGGAGTAGATTCGAATCAGCTGCTTCCTCTCAGTTCCACACCCAGGCTTCTATACCCTGCTTTGTGTGACCCAGGAGCTGAGACCATATAAACTTTGTTACTGCTTGGCCAGAGGCCCTTGTGAAATGCATCCAATAAGATGCACCAGAGAGAGCCTGCAAGGCTCTGGGAGGGAAAAGGGACTTGCTCCTTACTGTCCCTTGTCAGTAGCACCCCCGCTTCATTTCTTCACCCCAGTAGGTGTTCTCGTGTTCTAGAAGCAGCAGTTGAATCCCATTTGACGCCAATTTTCCAACATTTGAAAAGCAGCCACATCACACCTAGTCAAAGATCTCAGCACCAGCTGAGGGATGCCCCTCCCTAGAGGCCTAAGTCTGAATAATTGTAACCTCTGCTTCCCTTCGTTCCCAAGTCCACATGGACTTGAAGTTGCTTCTGGTAGTTGCTACCTCTGTAGTACCTTGGATTTCTCTCTGTTGAAATAACCAATGTGGCTTCCGTCTCTTGCCTAAAGCCAAGACGGGTCAGAGAAGGCCAGAATTCTGAGACATACTGCTGCCTGCCGGGTGCTCCGTGCTCAGAATATCCACACATGTTTTCACTGGGAGTCTACACATGACTGTGGGCCACATAAATGAGTCCTGCGATCATCCTTCAGGGTTTCTGTTACCTCTGCTAAGTCCTCCATGAACTGAATAAGCTAATGGGGCCTCTACATAGGCCTGGGTAAAAAGGAGGACCAGCTTCCAGCAGTTTTAAGGGTGGGTTTGGCTCCCTGCTTCCTGCTATTATTTTGCTCTGTGTTCCAACGCAAAGGACTCAGGCCCATTCAAGTGTCCAATTATCCTTTGTTCTAGCTCATTATATCTGCCTCCTCCAGATGTCCTTTGTTCCACAAAATCTTTGCAGGTTTGAAAATTTTCTCTAATATGTAACAAGCATAGCAGAAGTACAATAATAATATTACCTAACACTTAAGCATTGACTGTAAACCACAAAGGTGAGATCCTCCTTTAATCCTCAAAACAATCTCATTTCATAGAGGAGGAAGCTTAAACACAGACATACAATCAGCTGCTCAGGGTCATCGTTATAGCCCAGATGTGGCCCCAGACAGACTGACCTATTGCTTCCTTAAGGACCATCAGAGTAACCTTAACTGGAGATCATTTCGGCTGGTTTGCAAAAGGTGATGAGACTATGGGGTCTTGTTAGAATTACATTTTCTGTGAATGTGTGTGTACACAGTGTATGTAATATAGGCTCTAGAATTTGAGGAGAAAAAATATGTAGAATTTGGTGAAGAAAAAGTCGTCTGTAAAGATTTTATGTAACATACTGTAAAACCAGAGGTCAAGAGTAGGGGGAAGGGAGGCACTGTCATAGAAAAAATATATATAACTGCCCATTTCTCTTGGCAGTACCTGGATGATTGCTGGCTCCTTGGCATTAATCACCTGTCAGAAATTACCTTCCCCACACTTGACACTCCTACCTTGACAATTTTTGCCTCCTTGCTCATGAGTGATGGGGTGATGGTTTTACCCTATCCATCATGCATTTTGATCAGACTGTCATCCCTGGGTGACACACATCTCCTGGCTGGGACTTGGCCCCAAAGATGTCAGCCCCAAAGTGATATCTTGTGATGGTTGGGTAGATGGTTCTGGGAGCAGATTGATGGCAATCAGGGTGTGCTATATGTCAGCACCAGCTCGCCTGCTGCGATACATGAGCTATGCACTCAGATAAAAGTACAGCGCAAAGACGATGCTGGCCCAGGCCTACCTCTTTAGCATAGGGATGAGTCTAATTGGATAGATACTGGCACCTTATTTGAGGTCAAGGACAGGTCAGAGAGGGCCAGTATTCTAAGCTGGTAAGGAGGCTGAGTCTCTATGTTTTCTGAGCAAATGACTGAGAATGCCTCTTGATGCCAACCTTGGGAATAAAAGAACTGGAAGCCTAAGAGGTTTCTAAAACTCAGAAGACCCAAGAATCCCAAAGTAGCAAAACTAGGGGAGTTAAATCATGAAGATCGAAGAGTAGACTCTGCTTTCAGAAGAAATACATTTGTAATTATCATTATATGCTGAGGGTAATTAGTTTCATAAATCCAGGTCAGTACAATCTTTTTTAAGTGGAGAAACTCAAAGGCTTTTTTTTTTTTCTTTTCATGGTGTCCCAGATTTTTTGTCAGCATTTGGTACTGTTGCTTCCCCTCCTTTTTGAAATGCTCTTCTCCTCAACATCTACTGTTTACCTATCTAGAGCCACCTAAAATTCCTCCTCCAGTCCTAAATCCCTATTGAGTCATTCTTACTCAGTCTTATGTTGCACATTTGTAAAACAAATTTATGTTGGTTTTTATCACACAATTCACATATTGTCATCGTCCCATACTGGGTATAAGTTAAGTTTGTATTAGCTTCCTCCAACTTGATTAGAAGATTAGAGATTGTATTTTATCCATTTTGAGATTAGAGATTATATTTTATCCATTTTGGGTTCCTAATTCTTAACACTAGTATATATATGCTTTAGGGCTGTTTTTGATTAATGGTATTTAGGCATTAACACCTAACACAGAGGGCTAGGTATATAGAAGCTAAGTAAGAGCATACTGATAGACTCAGATAGGGGTTGATGTCTTATTTAGAACTGTGTCACTAAGGCAGCACACACTCTGCACCCTTTCTAGATATACAGATGCCATTCCTATTCTCAAAGTCACAACCAGCAAATTGAAAACATTTCTTGGGCCTCACTCAGTAAACGCCTTGCAGTTGAAATGGCATCTGTTTCAAACACCATTTATAAGAGCAGATAATAATACAGGGGCTTGATCTTAACAGCAGAGAAATGTGTTAACTTTCCCAATGTGCCATATTTTCTGTAATTTTGAGTAAATTTCACTTGCTTTACTACCTCTACTTCAAACTCTCTCATTTGAAGAGTAATTTCTTTGGAACACTGTCCAGGTTAACAAGAGGACTCCTTTCCCATTTTGACTCCTGATGTTGTCCTTAACCTAAATGTGTAATTTCTTCTCACTTTTCTAACTCTTATCACAGTCTCTCATCAGAATTCATTCTGTTAACTCCTCAATGCTTTCACCCACACATTCATTCCACATTTATTAAACCCAGCTACTGTTATTTACTCTCCTGGTTTTACTCTTTGTTAGCTGTGACTTTGGCTTTTTCTGTAGCTCAGTTTACTCATCTACAAAATAGGGCCAATAACAGTGTCTGCTTTATAAGGTTATTGCAAAGATTGTATGTGTGTGTCTGTGTGTGTGTCTCTGTGTGTGTAGCACTTAGATTTCTGCCTGGCACAGTTTAAGGATTTATTTTTATTTTTGTCTTCGGAAAGAACTGCATAAACTGCAATGAAAAGAAATGCTGAGCCTCCAGAGCACTATGTTTTTCTCCCTCCAATCTAAAATGAATGACAACAGATTAATATTCTTCAAATACAACTTTTATCACACTACTCTCCCCACAAAGTTTCTTGAGCAGCCAAGAAAAGAGAGCATTATGGCAGAAGGCTGGCTGATGTGAAAATCCAGAGATTTCAGAATAAGCTCGGTTTCTATGGAAGACTGGCTCACTTATTGATCTGTCAAACTGTCCATCATCAGATAATTTATGAGTTCCTCCATTTGTGATCACGATTCCTGCTGGGTTACAGGAATAATCTAAGATGCAGAAGGATGTAAGGAAACAAAACATCCACAAAATGAGTAAATTCTGAGCCAACACTTCCCAAACTGAGACCTGAAGAATTTTTGGAAATTATATAAGGAAGGAAAAGTCCCATAATCACAATGTTCGGGAAACCTTAAAATTATCAGGTTAACCTTCCCTACTGCTACCATCCTATTCCAGATTTTAAATAATTTGACATGGATTATTGCTGTAACCATCTGGTGAGACTCTGCCTCTCATTTGTTGCTTCTTCTGGTCCAAAACTTTCTATTTATTCAGGAAGGACTGTTCTAAAACATAAACTTGATCATACCATTCCCTTGTTTGAAATCACTGATAGTTCTCTTTGCCTACGGCCTAGAATCCAATTTCTTAGTGTGACGTATAAAGCCCTTCAGGATCTGGGCCACAAACTGTGTTTCCAATTGCCCCTCCAATCTTCCTATTGAAACACACCCTGTATTTTGTTCACACCAGAGGTTTGCTCTTCTTTGACATTCCAGGGACATCCATCACCTCTGTGCATACTATTCCCAGTGGAATGACCTTTCCAGGCACATAGGTACTAACTTATTTAATTCTCACAGCAACATTCTGTGGTATGTTTTATTATTATCCTATTTTACAGTTGAGTAAACTGAGGTGAAGAGTAGTTAAATAACTGGCAGATTTGAACCCAGACTATCTAGCTCTGGTGCTAAAGATCTTAAACCTTGGGCTTTCCTGCCTCTGGGAAGTTGACAGAGAGAGACTGATAACAAACTCTTACCGACCCAAGTCAAGTTAAGCTTCTCCCTGAACAAATACACACTTTTTTCTTTCTCCCAGAGGAATGAATAAATTATACCATTATTTTTTTCTCCCACCAGGCGTGTGTGTGTGTGTGTGTATACATACAGTGTTATACACACACACACATATATATACACACTGTATGTATACACATACACACACATACATACACACACACATATGCAGTCACACATTGCTTAACGACAAGGATGCATTCTGAGAAATGTAGTGTTAGACAATTTTGTCATTGTGCAAACATCAACAAACCTAGGCAGTATAGCCCAAAAAACACCTACGCTATAATGGCATACTATTGCTCCAGGCTACAAACCATGTCACTATACTGAATACTGTAGGCCGTTGTAACACAGTGGTAAGTTTCTGTGTACCTAAATATGTAAAAGGTAATATGTTGCACTAGGATGTTATGACAGCTACAACATCACTAGGTAACGGGGATTTTTCAGCTCCGTTATAATCTTATGGGGCCACCATCATATATGTGGTCCTTTGTTGACTGGTGCATGACTGTGCATGTACATATACATATATCTATCCTCAGTTACAAGTGCTTATTTAGTTGTTTAGAGACCTTTGAATTCTCAGGAACAGAGACCTTTTATAAATACCCTGACATTCAGCCCTACCCCAACAGCCAGGCACCTGGTGCTTGTTAGACACTTAAATCTACATGGAGGTGAATTAAAAGGAATCTGCTTGAAGGTAATGGGAGGCTGCGGTGACAGCTTGGTTATGATTTCTGTCCAACAGCTCCCAGAAACACAACTGATAAATGCAAACCCTTGTCAAAAATGACAGCGTGTCTGCTGAGCTATATGTTCCAAGCAAGTGTTTCTGAACTGTAATTGTCGCAGCAGGGTTTAGAAATGGAACTCGAAGTACTTGCAAGAGAGTCCACCTCAGTCAAGAACTCCTTCCTCTGAAATGGCTTTGGAAAAATCAATTTGCCTTCCTGTCTGAGATTTCTTGGTCACTTCTCACGGACGTAGGTGTCCTTGGTATGCAGTCGCTCTTCCACAGGCCTTTCAATATCAGAATCAATCCCAAAGCCCTGGGTCTGGCTCCCACTCAGGGGTTCGTGTCTTGTGAAGAGCTCTCCAGCAGGCCAGAGGGCACAATTCACCCATGTGCCTGCCAGCTGTTGAGCTCCTCTTATGCACCGGCTCTGCGCTCGGGCTGGAGATGAAGACAAGGACAAGACACAGCCTCTGTCCTAACAAAGTTCACAGTCTTATAGAAGGCAGACGAGCAAGTCAATATTATGGTATGTCACATTGTGGAGGCCTGATACAGGCTACTTAGAAAATAGGAGACAGACTCCAATCCTTTGAGGATTGAAGGGCCTTAGAAATAGCTTTGCAGGGGAGGTGATGCTTGGTCTAAGCCTTCAAGGAAGTAGGAATTAGTCAAAGACAAAACCTCAAATGCATTGTTAATTCCACTTCCATATGTCTCTTGAGTCCATTTACTATCATCCCTCTTCTTGTCTTCCAGAATAGCCTTCTAAATAAAGGCTCCACCTATTTTCTCTTGATTCATTTATCATACAGCTGCCACAGCAATTGTTTAAAAATGTAAATTAAATCATATTGCTTCTTTGCTCAAATCCAACCCACGACTTCTAATTGCACTTGCTGTGAGCTACAAGGCCCTGCGTGATCTGATGCCTGGCTCCGACTTCATCCTCAGCTTGTGGTGTGTCCCCTACACCTACCACACTCCAGCTGCACTGGCCTTTGTTCAATTCTGTGAGCCTGAAAAAGCCTTTTTCACATTAGGACTTGCACATGCTGTTTCCTCTGTCTGGAAGTCTTTGCCATGGATTTTCACCTGGTACACTCTAAATGTCACCACCTTCCTCTCCTCCCTGATTGTCTCTATGTCAACACTCAAGCTTTTTCCTTCCCAGCAGCTATCACAATGTTTTTATTTTACTCATGTTTATTTTTTGTTTTGGCAAAGATGGGGATTGTTATTTTTCTTTGTTAGCCCCACCAGGCCATAAATTGCACAAGCCTTTGGATCGTGTTGACTCCTCATCATTTGGTCTTATCTGGCACGTAGTAGGTACCCAGGAAATATGTAAAGAATGAGTTAAAGAAAGGAAGGAAGACTTGGGGACATAGTTCACATAGTTCATACATATTACAGGAAATATGTAAAGAATGAGTTAAAGAAAGGAAGGAAGACTTGGGGACATAGTTCACTTAGGAGCTACAGTAATTGATGGTGATACACCTATGGTGATTGGCAGACGTGTGGGTGTCAGGATATGAGACTGGAGAGGCAGAGCAAGGGCCCGGCTGTGAAGTGTCTTGCATGCCACTCAGAATGATAAGAGTGTCATATTCAAATGATGGAGCACTACTGAAGAATTTTAAAGCAGTGAACGTTTTGACATATGATGAGGTTTTTGCGTTTTGTCCAGGGCCATCCATGTGAGAAATATGACCTTGAGAACTAAGAATGTCCAGTGATTGTCCAGTCCCTGCCCTGTGTACTTCTATAAGATTCTGAAAGGAGCTGCATTTTACCATTGGCCTAAACACAGAAACTGCTTCATGTTCCTTGCAAATTGCTACCTATATTATGGCTTTTATTTTTTCTTTCACTGAGGGACAGCTTTGGACGAAAAAGAGCAAACAGGGTAATTACTGATCTTATTGGTTAAACAGTGACAAGAATTTAAGTGTGACCATTGCACACCATTCCTCTGCCTTCTATTCCCACCTGAAACATAAGAAAATATTTATATGTAATCATTTGTCATTTTCACACTCTGACAAACCCTTTCCATATTTTTATTACCAAAACCCTGTAAAGTGTACAAAATGCACATGATATAGTGAAGATTTTATGTCACTTTCCAGACCAACTCTATTGCAAAAGAACCGAGCAGGCTGTCTCCCAGGATATATTTGTACAAGGACTGGTGTAACACGCAATATATTCTGGATTCTCCCTCTGCCCAACCTTCAATTATTTGACCAATGGGTAGCTTTTCATTATTTGAACTGAAAATGTCCTTTTGATAAATTTGTACACATTTCAGCTTTACTTAGGAAAGGCATCTGCTTCGAGTATTTTCTGGGAAAAGCAATATGTTGAATCTGAAAAAAAAATTTCACTGGGCAATATTTATCAAAAAGTAAATCACAAGAGGTTCATATATTATGATCTAAACTGAGTCTCTTTCTAGCCTTAAAATATAACTAGCATAGAGTAATTGAGAAGTGCTATCTGAAAAACCACTTGTTTAAACAAAGACCATAAAATAATAAATATTCTACTACCTGCCTATCTAATTCCTGGCAATGAACTATATTTTTATTGGTTTCACCTTTTATCTTCATTTTTTAAAAGAATTCTACTAATAGTTACTTTTTCTATTAAACTTAAATGACATGGAATTCCCAAGTATTAAACGAAGATTTGATTTTTAGTTAGATTTTTATTAGCTACAAACAGCTTTTAGACTGTAGAAATCCCTAATATCTCTACTTTCCACATCAGAATCTGAATAGTCTCAGCTCTACCAATGTCTTCCAACTTAGTCCCCAAAGTCAAGGACTTACAGTTGTTGTTTGAGGGAAATTTCTTTTTAGGAGATTATCTAGATAGTTTTTTTGTTTGTTTGTTTGTTTTGTTTTTGGAATATCACAATACACTTTTGTTTCTGATTATCTTTTTTTGGGCGGGGGGAGGCGGGGGAGGTGGTGACGGAGTCTTGCTCTGTCACCCAGGCTGGAGTACAGAGGCGTAATTTCAACTCACTGCAACCTCCACCTCCCGGGTTCAAGTGATTCTCCTGCCTCAGCCTCCCAAGTAGCTGGGATTACAGGCACTCGCCACCATGCCTTGTTAATTTTTGTATTTTTAGTAGAGACAGGGTTTCTCCATTTTGGCCAGGCTGGACTCAAACTCTTGACCTCAGGTAACCCGCCTGCTTCGGCCTCCCAAAATGCTGGGATTGCAGGCATGAGCCACTGCGCATTGTCTGTTTCTGATTATCTTATCCAGATCCTCTAGCCAGATGAATGACAAAGAAAACCCTCCTATATGCAATGCTAGAAAATCCAGGATCAAAATGTGAGACTACCTCATGGCCTATTTGTATATATTGCATTTGAGTTCAAATGCACGTTAGATCTTTCAGGAGCTTGAATATATGAATCCACAAGAGTATGCAAGCTTTAATGTTTTTAGTGCTATGAATTTCTCTGGGTGATTTGGGCATTTCTGCTACAGTAAACATTTAAATGCACTAAAGCGTTTCCACAAGGTAGCTCACTGCGTTTCCATCAACACTGAGCATGTTCTTTACTCTGGAAGAGGCTGAAAGTCCTCAGCAGGGTAAGTGGGATGGGGGTGGGGCTGGGGGAATCCAGACTTCACTTTCCATTTTCATTTTTCAAGAGCAAACCTGTTATTGTCAAGTAACTCTGAAATTCCACTTTGAGATGAAACTGAAATTGAGCTCTGAAAACCTCCATTGAAGAGCACCAAATTACAGAAGAATTTATGTTTAAATACCAGACTCACTAGTTTTCTGATAATTCCTCTGGGTGAGGAGGAGGAAATATGTACACAGAATCTGGGATGTCCATTGAGCCCATCCCCCTATATGCAGGCATAGCCACATTGATTGCCCCAACACTGCGGTATTTCACATCCCATAAACAGAGTATGCTTTTTCTATTGGCAACTTGTTATGGGTTCTGCCACCAGTACTGAAACTGTCTTCCTTACATGTAATCCAATCTGATAAAATGAAATGTTTTTATTGTGAAAGCAATGCAATGTTTTATCGAATATGAGCATTTAGAATAAAATTAGAAAGTATAGCACAGATTTCACATGAAAGACAGTACAACATGGCTGTGGGAGAAAGAGACAATAAGAAGCTTGTGGCTTCCTTGAGAGAAGGAGTCATTCAATTCTGGTAAAGCTTTTTGGAAAACAGGAGTATCAGAAAATCTTCCTTTGTAAAACCCTTTCTTAAATGGATCCGAATATGATTGCCATGAAAATATTTATTGTTGATACTTTTTTTTTTTAATTTCTATAATCAGTAGATAAAACTTCTTTGAAAACAATGGTTGCTTTTAATCCTGTTTTAGAATCAATTACAAGACGTAGTCAATTACAGAGACTCTGCAGAGTGGTCCATACCAGGCTATAACAGATAATAAATGGGTACCTAAATTTGTGCTATGGGAAACGACAGTGCTGGATACTTTCCACTTGCCTCTCCATATTTACTCTCCACCCTATCCCATGCGCCGTGTGTGTCAGGGCATGAGGACAGCACCAATAGGTGCCCTTGCCTGCCGGCTTCTAGTTGACTCTGCCCATAGGAGGTGCTAGTAAGTGACAGAGGCTGGGAGGAAACTGAAGAAATGTTTTCCTCAGCTCCTTCCCTGCAAGATCATAGTGGACTGGCTGGGTTCCTCTACCAACGATCCCGCTTCAGACAGTCCTCCTTTCCATACGAGGACCCTCAGCGGATTTTGAAAACTGCTCCTTCCTTTATTTCTTAAGGAAGAGAATGGTAATTGCATCCACTACTATGAGACCCTGCGTTCTGCACAATTTATTTTCCTAAACCCCGTTCATATCTTCGAAAGCATTTCCTGTATTACACTCGGTTCAGTTATGAAGTTGGATGTACCATTTCTTGCCTGCTGATAAAAAATACTGGAAAAACTCGTGAAAGAGCAACGCAATCCCCTTCTCAGAAACGTGGCAGGGTCAGGGTCCTTTTGCACAAACTATGTTTGCTTGTTTGTTTGATAGACTTTTTCTTTTTTTTTTTAAGGGCAGTTTTAGGTTCGCAGTACAATTGAGAGGAAGGTACAGAGACTTCTCATATACTTTCCACCCCCACACATTCACATTCATAATGTTTCCCACTATCTCCCACCAGGGTGACACTGTTTTCTATAAAAAGAAAAACTGAAAGTTTCTCTTCAATTTAAAGAGTTTACAAGCAATTTGAGGATGTCTACATTTCCACTGTGGAATACATTTTTTCCTCTTAAATGGGAGGAAATTAAAAAATAATTGGAAATATCTCAAAACAACAAATTCCTGGTTGCTTGTTGGTGGAGGTGTTTAAGAAAGCTGGTTTAAAGGATCTAAAGATAAGAGATGCCTCTGAGCAAGTTGTTCTGCCATGAATTTCTGAGAACATTTTGAGAACATCTGGAATAAAAGGGATCTGAGACATTATTTCCTTCTATCTCCTTCTGGTGCCTGAATACTTGCAGTGACAGCTCTGCCAAAACATGGCTCAGTCTTTGCTTGCACATTTCTGGTACCTGGGAGTTTCCCACTTCCCGGGGCAACTCACTCCAGCATGAACTGATCGCATAATGTGGAAAGCTCCACCTTCCATGGAGCCCCAGTCCGCCTCCCTGTAGCTTCCACCCACTGACCCTAGTTTGGCTCTGGAGGGCAGAACACAGTGAGCCTAATCTGTCTTCTCTCTGACAGCCTTTCCCAACGCGAAGGCAGCAATCATGTTCTCCCTAAACCCAAATCCCTAGATCCTAGTGGTGGAGACACAACCCTCTGAACACAGACACTATTTTATTTTATCAATGTCCTGAAGTAAAAGTTGTGTTTGAGGTGTGATCTAACCAGCATATACTAGCACTGTCCACTTCTACATTCCAAACACTGTATTTCTATCAATGGAAACTCAGAGTGCACTCCTTGTAGAACAGCACCATCACACTGTTAAACACCTAGGGATCGGGAAGGTACGGTTTCTCATATGATGGGCCAAGAGAACTTAGAAGTTTGACAATGTATCAAGATATGTAGTGTACCCTGTCAAGGTCCACCCAGTGCCTACATGATAAGAACAGTAACAAATTAGTTGTGAAATTCTGGAATTTTTTCATGAATTTCCATAAATGATATTGATGATAAGATGACTCACATAGAGCACCAAGGTGACAATATGTCTATCACCCAGTGCTAGGTTCACCTTCCTGGCTGAACAAGGTGGTTCGGAAAGTCACCAGCAAAGTTTGGGAGTCAAAACACTTGAATTCCAATACAACCAACTGAGCCCCTGAGAATCAATTCATCCTTTGGAATTATCCTGTGTAAACTGGGGATAATAGACCTCATGTAGTTATTGTGATTATGAAATGAGAGCGTTCCAGAGACAATGTTCTGTAAACTCTAAAGCTCAGTACAGACAAGCATGTCACATGTAAGGGAAGAGCATTGGATCAGGAGAGAAGTCCTTTATTTATTTGGTGATATTTCTGGCCATTACCTTGTCCAGGTCCTAAGAGATTATGTTTCTTTGACTTTACGTATACACTGAAAACATAGTACAGTAAGTCGTCACTTGATATTGACAGACTCTTAGAAACTGACTATAAGCAAAATGACCTACAACAAATCCTCAAATAACATCCTTTTGTTATAACATTGATGAGAAAAAAAGTTGGTTTTGTTATGCATTGTTTCACTTAAAAGTTGCAGTTTCCAAGAACCTACTGATGGTAAGATGTAGAAGACTTACTATAATGGGGTTAAAAATTATTCCACATAGTTATGGGACTTTTTTCTGCCTCCAAAATAGCCCATTTACATGCAGGAAGGAGATTGGTCACTGACGAAAAACTAGGCCAAAGAAAGAAGGAAAGATGGTTAAACATCTAAATTCTCCCATTCTTCAAGAAACCACCAAAGAGTGAAGAAGTAAGAGAACGTACCTTCTTCCATCTTTGGGCCAGAAATATGCATGTGCTTATATGCTGGCTATTCTAACAATTGAGTTTACAACTGCCAAGCAATGTTTTCTTAAAAACAGACCCTTTTACAGGAAAGGAAGGAACTGGTAGGCATCCTTATAAAGCATGTTGAATGTTGGCACCTGGGAAAGGTGTACTTTGAATCCACCTGGACACAAATGGAGAAGACAGGGCTTTCGGGAAGACAGAGGTAGTATCTGCACAAAAAAGCAGTCCACCACAGCCTTCTCTACCACCATCTGGATATGTTTATGAGCAACAGAAGCTTTCTCTTTTTCTTCATTTTTTTCCGTGTGATAAATTTTCAATCTGATATTTCTATTTAAATGAGTGAAAAGATCAATGGAATCAGACGAATCCCAATTGGTATTTGACAGTTTTCAAGTAACATTGAACCACATATGGAGTGTGCTGAAAGCACATAGAATAGATGATTGAGCACTGCTCATAGTTTCAATAGTGGCTTAGAAGATCAAAAGATGATTTCTGCAGATGTAGTGCCAAGATAATTACTACATTACTTGGGCCAGATTTAAATAAGTTAAACAAACTTATGTCAGTTGTATTTATAGTTTAATTGCTTTTCACACTATCTCATCAGATTCTTTGTAGACCTTATAAGGTTGTCAATATAAGGATTATTATCCTTATTTTACAGATGAGTAATCCGAATTCCAAAAGTCTGAGACACTTGCTTAAGTTCACTTTAAGCCTGAAGCCTAAATAGGTTTTTAAACGTTTTGTTGGAATGATTAAATGAATACATGAAAAAAATAAATGAACAGATAGCAATAGGCATGAGTAGGTCCAAGGTCAAGTTTCCTGACCTTGGGTTCAAATGTTTTCCAGTATACCAGCAATATTCAAACTTGAGCAATATGTGTGTTGCTCAAGAAAAGAATCTCCATTGTAATTATATTTATTATAATATTCTAATGGGCAGCATAATTCTGGTATTAACTTTTCAACTCTTACCAGTAAAAGACTGGGGAATCTAGTTTGAATTTCCTTTGTCATTAAGGTTTCACATTGTGTGCCTGCTCTGTGTCCTCTGATTTTGTTTCATGCCACGCTGAACTGTGCTCACAGTTTCCTCTTATCATTGACTTTTCATACCAATTGTAGAGAATTCACAGCTTTTCCTTCAGCAATTGTGCTGGGCTCAGATTTTAAATTGATTTTTGGCTGTTCCACAGCTCTGACTGCTGGTGTTTCTACTTCCACAATCCATGATACCAGAACAGAAACATGGGCTTTTAAAAATACGCACTCTAGGAACCTTATTTATCTGTTGTTCCAGTGTTAGAATTTTAGTTTCCTCCTTTGCATTTTGTGAGCTCTATTTCTGTATATTTGCTACTCTATGGAATGCTGCAGGTAAGGGAATACAATACTCTGCCCCTTTAGTAGGGGATATTAAGAACAGATCTTAGAATAAAAGAGCTACTTTCCTGTATATAAGTCATTGGCACCACTGACACTAGCAGAATCCTCCTCTGCCGCCCATCCCAACCCCAACCTTTGACAGTAGATGCCCTGGGTTTGCCCTACAAAACTAGCTCACAACCACTGTCCTCCCAGGTACATTAAAACTGCAAAGAATGTGGAAATGTATCATAAGACATAAAGCTTTCCCTCAGGAAGTTTATCACATACTTGGATTTTAGGACTAAACACGTATAACATATATGGAGAACAATCAAGTGTCATACCATGTTTTCCTATTAAGCATAATTAAAGAGGGATTTGGAAAATGGAGAAAATTCTGTGAGCTAAAATGATTGGAAAATGATTCTTGAACCCTCAAGGGGCAATGCACCATCTTGAAAAGTACATAGAATTTATAAAGGGATGAGAGCAATAAGGGTATTACAAGTGGGAGAACAGCACCAATAATGAGTGCATGGGAAGAACACATGCTCCAGTGAACACTATCTCCTGGCTAAGTGACAAATTGGGAATTGGAAATAAAATGTGGAAAGAAAGTCAGAAAGGAAAGATAAGGACTAAAAGGGGTAGACAATAGGGAGGAACCGAGCAATGAAACAACATAAGATCTGCACTTAAAAGTTCCATCTGGAAGCTATACTCACATAAGCTCTGTAGTCAACAGAGGATAACATCTAAACTTGAACAGATAACACAAAATGCATGACTGTTCACAATCTGCCCCAACCTTCATCATTGCTTTCTTCCCATCCTAATATCTGAGATACAAAGAGCCACTTGGCATCCCAAACATTTCATGAATTTTAATGCCTCTCTGCCTTTGCTTTCCTCTCATCTTCTTTCCTCCTGATTTCTAATTCATTCTTCAAGGCCCCCTCAAATTGCTACCATCTGTGATTTATTAGTAGTTATTTATTGAGCTTACCCTGCAATGTATTAAGTGCAAGGGACCAGGCATTTCAAAAATTATGTATCTATCTGTTGAGAGGGAAAACAGAGAGAGTGAGAGAGAGAGAGAGAGAGGAAGAGAGGGAGAGACTGAGATAATACATTCCTAGGTTTGCAATTGGCACAGCATCCCTTCCAATGTATTTAATTGATCAAAGCATGTTGCAAGCTCCACCAGGGAAATGCGCTTTGCCTTTCAAAGGAAACAGTGGTGTAAGTATTATGGGTTAGAAGGATTATTGGTGGCCTTCTTTACAGAAAATCTATGAAAGCCCCTGATAGGTCAATAATATGGTAGAGAATTAACCACTGGATTTGGCCACATAGAGGTCATAAGTGGTTCTGTATCAGTCAAGCAGTTATGTCAGAGCTTGAATGGAGCATGTGCAAGAAATAATGGGAGGACAGGAATAAAAGGCATCAAGTAGGCCCGGCGCGGTGGCTCACGCCTGTAATCTCAGCACTTTGGGAGGCCGAGGCAGGTGGATTACGAGGTCAGGAGATCGACACCATCTTGGCTAACACGGTAAAATCCCTTGTCTACTAAAATTACAAAAAATTAGCCAGGCATGGTGGCGGGCGCCTGTAGTCCCAGCTACTCCGGAGGCTGAGGCAGGAGAATGGCGTGAACCCGGGAGGCGGAGCTTGCAGTGAACCGAGATCGCGCCACTGCACTCCAGCCTGGGCGGCAGAGTGAGACTCCGTCTCAAAAAAAAAAAAAAAAAAAAAAAAGAAAAAAAAAAGCATCAAGTAAACGGCAGTGGGGAAACTATGTAACAGTGGAGAGAGTTTGTGGCAAGAAACCAAGAAAATGTAATTTTTTTAGTTTTTAAGACGAGAAAAATAGCATGTTTATTTGGTGATGGGAATTATTCAATAGGTTGGACGAAATAGAAGAATTTGGGATAGTTGTCGCATTGAGGTCTTTGTATAGGCAAGACAGGAAAAGATGCCATGCATGAGTGGAGGATTTTTGCCTTAACAAGAAACAAAGACAGTTTAAACAGAGTAACAGGCAAGAATATGAAGAATATGGATTCAAACGCAAGCATATGGGTAGATGTGGCGGTGTAATGTGTGAAAGCTCTATTCTGGTTGTTTCTGCCTCCTTAGTTAAAACGGGAAGCCAGCTTATCTTAAGAGTGTGCAGAGAAGAAAGTTTTGAGAAAGATGAAAAGGTATGAAGCCATCATGTAGGAGAGAAAGAATGTATAAGGAAAGTGTAGAACAATTGGTGGGCAGCACCAAGCATCTACACAAAGTTAGAAGCCGTGAATTGAAAGTGAAATCAGGCTGTGTGAATGTGTTTCACAAACCTTTCAATTTTATGCATTCAGCCACAAAGTAAAAAGAAGATTGGAGTTAACCCAAGCTAGGGATTTCTAAGGGAGCATGAAAAAGGGAGAGTTGAACAAGGGAAAATGGGGTGACAGTAAGAGACATTATTAAAGCCTGGTCATAGAATTTAAGTTGGGTAAGGAGGGAAGTAACAAGATGAGATCGGTGCAGGACAGGGTAAAAGTAGAGTTGACGGGATCAATGGATTGGAAGTCGTGAGGTAGTTGAAGATCTGCAGGAATGAGAGTTTAGAGAGAATTACTTGGAAAAAGTAAGGGAACTGCTTGAAATTGACATGAAGGGAGTGTAGTTGCTGGAAATAACAAATCTAGGATGTAATCATGAGAGTGACTGAAGTAAGGTGAAAGACAAGATTATTGAAAGACAAGAGGTTAACGAACTTAGAGGGAACACTGAGGTGAAAATTGACATCACCAAAAATTTCATATAGATTGTGTATTGAAGGGAGTGGCAGTGATGCAGATGCTAAAAAGTCCTTAAGAAATGAAGGTAAGTAGACTATGGGCTTGTAAATGGAAGTCACAAAGAGAACCAGCAGGGAATACAGACCCAGGGCTTAAGCTTTGAAGATGGCCAAGGGATAGGACTTTCTGGAAGTGGCAATGAGGAGCAAGGAAGACACAGCCCATCCTCAAGAAGTGCAAGATAGAAAACAAGGGCCTCCTGAGAGGGCTGCAGGGAGCAGTTTCCTCAAGGAAGCAAGATCAGGAAGGAAAGAGTGGGTACCTCTCTCATGCCTGCACAAGCAAAGCTCCTGTCCTGGGTCACACAGCAAAGGACTCTGCTCTTCTGTTTCACTGCCTACACCCCAGCACATGAAATGATGGGTAGGTGGGATCACAGAGTTGCACTCACTTGAAGACAGCGCACTCCTTCTAGAGCACGCGATAGGTACCAGGGCTCCAGAATTTCCTGCTGAAACATCTCTGAGCCAGATCCTTGTGCCCATATGTGCTCTTCCCCCATCCATCCTCTGCAGGACCGAACAGTTTTCAGTGTTCTGTGAACACAGAGACCCTTCAAAATGCAGGATGGAGCCAGAGTGTGGCTGGAAGATGGTTTGACTGTAAGGAAGGAGCCAGGAGCTGGGGCCTGCTCACCCCATGACATCACATGAACTCCTAAAAGTTTCAAACTTGGCCTTCCAGGTGGAGATTAAGTTCTATTTGTCAATGTATGGAGGTGAGATATAATGTATTTCTCAGTCTGTTAGCTTGATTTTTAATTTTTAAAGACTTAGATTATGGAACATGGGCCTCTATTTCTACTGTTGTCGGGGGTTTGTGGGGCTGAGGAAAAGCTTGAGAAAGTAGTGAATTTGGGTGATGACACAGAGTTCAAGAACATTTTCCCATCAAGCAGGGTTGATGCCACACTCAAGAATTCAGTTACATGAAGATTGTAATCCAATTGACAACATGGCCCTTAGTCTACTGTGTCATAGTTAAATTTAGGTTATCTTTCCACTAGACTATGAGCTTCATGCGGGGAGAGACGGTCTGCATCATTTCTATGGCCTCAGCCTTTGGACACAATGCTTGATACATAATGGTCACTAAAAAAGAAAAAAAAATTCATTAAGAAATTAATGAGAACAGAGTCCAGAAACATCTAAGAGTCTAGCCAAAGTGTGTTTCTGCTTTCCAGATGATAGTGATGAAACAGCTCAAAAATATACACTCATGTCCATATATACATTTGGTTCTGAATATCATTCTTCAGGTTGTCTGGACACTGGAACGTAAAGCCACCTTAATTGCTGCTTTCAATTTTAATAGCAGGTACAATTTTAAAAAAGGAAAACCCTTTGAGTGATTGAGAATAAGTCCCTGGAATGTTGCCTTCCTTGAAGCCTCTGATGCATGTTGCCCTTTCTGTGGGTATCCCCTGCTGTGGCACTTTTGTAGGTAATTGATGTTGGCATTTCAGATTAAGATGAAATTTTGGGTGTCAGTTTTGGACTGCTTCAATGGCCATGATCAGTTAGCTCTCAGTTTACCAATTTGTGTTCCACTGAGTTGAACAGTAAAAATCCTTGGTAGTTTACCTGAAAAGCCATGAAGATGACTTATGGGCTGCAGCACACAATATTTCTTTTCTGTACTTTATCTAGACAAATAAGTGCTTATAACTCTGGATTCAGGAAAGACTGTTTATTCTTCAGAACTGACATCCCCATTAAAAAGAAAATAAAGTAAGCATCAGGATTAGTCCCCTAAGCTTCCATCAAGTCTCTTGCCATGAATGTCTGTGTGTTTTTCCCCTGTCAGTTCCTGACACCCAAAACACATTTCTCTACAGAAGATAATATCGTGTTACTCTTTCTCTCTCCTCAATATTTGCCAATCTTCACCCACCTTTCTCACAAAAATCAAACCAGAGCACTTTAAAATAATTATAAAGGAAGAACTAATAAATGAAGGCTCTTGTGGAGTAAAGGTGATGTTAGTAACTTTGGCAAAGAACTCCCTCCACCCTCAAGAACAATCCATCTATTGCTATTAGGAAAGAGGGGCATGGTTTGCATTTAGGCTAAGTACAATGTCACAGGGACTTTAGAAAACCATGGAGAGACAAGAGTTGATGGAAAAACAAAGGAAGTGGTAGACCACTATTTTACTGTGCTAAATGGATTTTACCAGAGTAGGCAGCTTCTTTTCCAATGTCTCTTACCTATCACTCTGTCAAATGAAGTCAGAGAACAAGAATATATTTTGGTCAAGTAATTATAATGCAATATGTCTAAGTCCTATCTTGTAGGAGAAAAGAGACCTTGGAAAACCAAATGGCCTGTTCTTGCAGGTAGGTCACCAGCAAGGACTTGGGGGGATAGAATGACCATTACAGCTCTGGGTCTCATCTTCGATGACCAGAAATTCACCCTCTGGTTTCCTTGAGGTTCTTTAGTAGAAAACAGAACACTCCCCTTTCCATCAGTCAAAGGCAGGGCTTATTGTGATTTTAAGGAGAGAAGCACTTAGGGATTTTGTATTTTGGTGGAGACTTCTTTGGAGTGAGACAATGTTAGTTATCCAGCAATGATTGGCATCTGGAAAGCAACTGGTATAGTGTTTATAAAGCAACTAGCAATGAGTTTGGAGGTTGTTTACATACCTAGCGACACCCAGCCTACACCCCTCCAATTCTCACTAGTCATGGAGGAAACTGGCAAGTGACTTTCTCTTTTATACATGTTACCTTTTTTAACTTCTTAGACTGAGACATAGCATTCTCAGACTAGAATGAACCCCAGTCACCATCTGTGTGAGCACCTCCACTTTTACAGTAAGTTAACTGAGGCACTAAAAGGGGACACTGCTGGTTAGAATCAAATCACACACACTTGTTCTTTCCACTCAACAACACATGGTTGACGGACACATTTGTTTCTATTTACAGACCAAACTTGATGCTTGTTTTTACCTAATAACACTTGGATTAAAATGTTTGACTTGGGAGACTTGCCATCCCCAGCACTGTATTTATGGTTCATAGTCCAAAGAATGGCCTTATTGGATCCTGTTGGATGATCATAAAGAGAGATCTTGTCTTATTTTTGACTCTAAGAAGGAGTATTTTTTGAGCCTCAGGAAGGTGAATTGGAAGGTGAATTGAATCCCCTTTTTTGGGGAAACAGAACATAAACTTTATTATAGCAAAGGATGTTGCAGAACAGAGGCAGGAATTTCTGGTTGGCCTGATTTCAAATGATTTAAATACATTTGTTGTATTTGTTCTTGTTCCGTTTTACACCATATTTTTATGCAGTAAACATATATATCTTCTGTTATTAAAAAGAAAAATCCATATGGATATTTTGAAAGGTGTATATAATGCTTCAGTATTAGTGTCCAATAGGGGAAAATAACTCTCTGTTATGACTGAGTGATAAGTCATCCTGATATGCTAAGGAAAGTGCGCCAAAAGAGCCAAAAACCTGAATTTGAGACCTGGCTCTGTTACCTTTTGGTAAATTCGCAGACAATACTGAGCATCTGTAGTGTAATGGGTACTTCACTGAGCCCTGGGAAGATGATGAACATAGGTAGGCATAGTCCTCCATACATTTGCAGGAGTCTGAACCCATTCATCATTCATTTCTCTGAGCACCAGTTTCCTCATTTGTAACATGGAAATAGCCACACTTTAGTATGTCATTATGAAGATTAAATTATATCATGTGTGTGATTCTCCACGTGCAGAGGAACAGCTCAATTAAGTGTAGGATTTGAGAGTGTCGGAACACAAAGATGAGCCATTAGAGTTTCAGCAGACAAATATTAGCTCGCTAATCATAGATATCTCAACATCTGTTATCAAACCCATGTTTCTATGTTACTTATTATGAGTTTAAGAGAAAACACATTAACTTGTTCAAATATAAGCTGTTGAATGTAGCTCTGGCTTTGATTTACCTTTCCCACCAAGCTGCTGTACACAAGATCTGAGTGATAGAACGCCCCTAATGCTCACTTCCTCTTGTCACCTGAGGGGCAAGTTTCTAGACATTCAAACTCTGTGTGGCTCTATCTAAAAGACCAAATCAATGGGGTGGAAAAACGAAAGTGTACTTAAATTAATGAACCATTCAACTGATGCATTCTCATAATTTTACCACAGACTCCTTTTTCATGACACTTTCCAGAAGCTTGTCACAGCAATTTCAAATACATTTTCCTCAGCACCTCAGCACTCACTGTGTCTACACAGAGCCATGCTCACAGCAGACCATGAATAAATGAATGAGAGAAGGAAGGCATTTTAAGAAAGTGAGCCTAAGAATGGTAGCTATGAAGAAAGGAGGTTCAAATTTCCCCGTGTTGACAACACATTTTAATTTCCCCAAATGACTAAGTGAGTCTACCCCAGGAAATTCTCTGCCATTTTTCCCCCTGAAGGTTCCTTTGAAAAAGTCTTTAAAAAGAAAACTTTAAAAAATCATCTTTCTTAAACTGACTTAGATATATTCGCCATCAAAACCTTCCTTCTCCACATCTCTTCTCACAACTATATTCCCCAGATAGGAGTTGTTTCCTAGCACCCAAGAAATTCTGCCAATTCCTCTGCAGGCGGAAAGACCCCTTCTCCAACGTCATTAAGGCTTCAGGACTCAGTCAGGTATGAAGGCTGAGGCAACAACAGCGGTGGGTCAGTGTGGTGCAGGACAGAGTAGATGGACCTGAGGTTTTAATTCAGGGGTCATAAACATATGTAGGAGTACTATAAAGCCCTCTTTAAATTCTTGCTACTATAAAGCCTTCTTTAAATTCTTGCAACTTCATGTTCTACAGTCAGCAAAATAGATTATTGTCTACCTCCTAAGGCTTGGATAGGATTACCTTTAAAAATACATGAAGGTAGCAAGCATGGATAATCACTAATTTTTAAAATCTTAATATTGCCTGGTGCTATGGACTAAACTGTGTCTCTCCAAAATTCATATGTTGAAACTAACCCCTAATGTGACTGTATTTGGAGATAGAGCTATTGGAAGGTAACTAAGGTTAAATGAGGTCATCGGGTGGGGTCCTAATCCGATAGGATTAGTGGCCTTATAAGAAGTGCCTGAAAAAGGCCATGTGAGTACACAGCAAGAAGGCAGCTGGCTGCAAATCAGGAAGACAGCCTCACCAAGACTGAATCATGCTGGCATCCTGACTTTGGACTGTGAGAAATAAATGTTTGCTGTTTAAGCCATCCAGTCTACGGTATTGTGTCATGGCAGCCTGAGTTGACTATGATGGCTGTTCTCTGCAGTCTTACAACTGCCCCTCACTAACTTCCCCTGACCAAAACACACTCCTTGAAATTCTCATCCTTCAGCTCTTGCAACTAGTGGAATGCAGTGATTACAGGCAACTCTAGACATTTACCAAATGTATGACCTTGAGCAATACGTTTCCCCTTCCTATGCCTCAAATTTCCTATTCTGTCATAGGAGGCTAAAAATAGTGCTTATCTCATGGGGTTGTTTTAAATATTAAATTAGTTCATAAACATTAAGCACCAATGGCAGATAATAGTGGGTTGTCATCCGTGGACCACAAATTTTATAAGAGAAATGTTGATCTCTTTTGGATGTATCCCAAGCACCTAGAACTATGTCCAGCACATAGCCACAGTCTCTTTTACTGCAATGGTTGAATAAATCCTCCTCCCACCATTTCTGACTGACTTTCCAACCCCTCTATAATTTGACTATGCCCAACTTTTCCAGTCTTCTTTTTCCTCTACAACCAGCTCAGGAATGTAGGTACCAGTCATACAACTGGCTGGATTTTTATTGTTGTTGTTGCAAGTCTTGCATTTTCATTTTTTTTTTTTGACTCCAGCTATTTCTTGTACTTCTAGAAGATTCCTTAGCTCCCCTTCATAAATGCCATCTCTTAACAAAGGTGACTGTGCACCATACACATGCACACACACACACACGGAGAGAGAGAGAGAGAGAGAGAGAGAGAAAGAGAGACACACAATCCCAAAGGTTCCTTGAGAGGTAGGAAGTAGGATTCTCATGGTTCTCCCATCTCAGACTCTTACAGACCTCTGCATACCAAAACTGAAACATCTTATAGGGGTGGTTTGGATTTATTGAGTACCTCCTCACAATTTCTCCAGGGAGTACTACCTGACTGAGAGGGAATAGCGATATCTAGACAGAATTATCACACATCAGAATTCACTCTGCTTCAGTTTGGAGGGAACTTTTCCAATACCATCTGAAATGACCAGAGAAGACACCTGCTGGAGTGATGTAAGGTCAGGACTGATTCCCGACGTGGTGGAAGCAATGCTCACAGATGAAGAGAATGCTCCTGAAAACTTCCTTCTTTTCTCCCCACACTCCTGTGTAAATGAACTCTTGACTGCCTATCCCCCCTCTGGAAAATAAGCAGGGCTTTTCCACCCACAAAATCATTAGATATTATGTCAATATTTGGTAAGAAAGGGGTAACAGGGCAGAAAATGTGCCTGAGAGCCTCTGATCCCTGAAGCAACTTGGTCTCCTACAGAATTTGGATGGAAAGTCCTTTATGAGTTTTATATATTTCTATGTTCCTCTCTCTCCAGTCAGAAGATGCTATCTACCCTCTATCCCTGAGGCAGTCTCTTCCCTATAAAAATAGGTTTGTTTGATCAAATCCTGATTGTACTTTCACAAATGAGTTGGAGGGTAAGTGTGGCTGTGTTTGGTTTTCCGGAGAGACTAGAAACTTTTCCCCTGACAGTGTTCCCCAAGGTGAAGGGGAACAATGGCACCATCTTTGAGTTCCTAGAGTCTTTATAGTTCCTCACAATCATAAATAGATACATCCTGAGAGCACAAGTGCTAGCTGCTGCTGATGCACATGGCTTTTTACCATGGTGAGGGGATTGGAGTGCACTCTCGTAGCATCAGAGACCTGAGGCTGTGGCTACACAGTCAACCAGTTCCCTCTTATCTCTGCCTGTTTTGCTCTTCTATTTCTGCACTAATTATTGCCTTGGCTAGGGATTTGATGAGTATCCTAATTAAAGCATCTGAAATTTTTTCTACCAAAATATTCATATCAATACTCTGTTAACTTCCAGAGAAGGTGAACATGGTGCATAATTAGAAACACTGCAGCAATGCCAACCTACATAGATCTCATATATTCTAGTGTACAAGGTACATTCACACCTATTACTTCAGATTATATTCATGATAACTAACCCCATGAGGAGAGCTGGGAGATTATAATTAGTCCTTTTACAAATAAAGATTCTCAGACAGGTCGGCTAAGTGATTTTGGCTTATAAGTGACAGAATCAAATTCTCTATTAAATAAATGGAGGGAAAGGGCTATTAGGAAGGGAGTGGGAAAAGGTAAATAGGCCCCACTAAGAAAAAGTATGTGATGTGTCAGACAAAAACCAGGATCTGGTTAACCTCATATGTATCAAGCTTATTTAATTAATGTATGGAATAATCTCTACCTCTGGTCTCTTTCAGCCTCTTGATAGCTTGCCTACTCTTCTGTTCTTGCCATAACCAACATGCTGCAGCCAGAGAAATCCCACCTGATCAAATCACATCATATCATATCATATCTTATCGTATCATATATCATATAATGTCATATCATGTCACATCACATCATTCTCATGTGTAAAACTCTTCAATGGTTTTCCATTGCTCTTAGGACAAAACCCACAGCTTCTCATGTCTAAATGATGGCTTCCGTGACCCAGTCCCTAATGGTCTGTTTCTGCTTTGTCTTACCTCCCAGTCATCCTAGCTCTCTCCAATACAGCCATACCTTCGGCTCCTTAGATGCACCATGCCTGCCTGCAGAGCCATTGTCCACTGTATTCCTGCTGCTCGAATGTTCTTCCTTCACCTGGTTTTAAGTACTGTTCCTTCTTTACATCCAAGTTCAAGCAACACTTCCTCAGGTAAGTGTTCTTGATCTCTGATCTTCCTGGCTAGGCCAAATAACACTTTTATTTGCCTAGTCCCATGCCTTTCTTGTTGGAGGGTTTAGTAATTTTATGTTTATTTGTGTGATTAGTTGATCAATGTGTCTTTCCTTATGTCCCAGGAGAGATAGAGACGCCTTGTTTGGCTCACCATTGTGTTCCCAGTACCTACTGCCACACCAGGTGTATAGTTGGCTCTCAATAATTAATATTAACTGAACAAATCAGCAAATGGAAACATGAAGGTGATTCTTCAAACTAATTAGTCCTCATTTATATTTAAAGTTCAGTGCAAAGCTGTCTCTCATGGCAAGCGTCTCACAGATGAAATGGACAGTGAGTAGATATTTCTGTGTTTCTAAGAATGAAATTTCAACACACTGACTGTTAAAGATTACATTGGCTTTTGTTAGCAATTTATGAACCAGGCATCACTCGGCGTATGCAACAGACAGGAGTTCCATCGGGTGTGGCAAAACAGTTGGCTCTTGTGAGGCAGCTTGATCAGGAGCAAGGAAGCAGCACAGTACAGAAAGCGGGTTAGTTGATCTCAGGTTGCTTCAGGTTACTTTCCTTGTATGGGTGAAAGCAGAGGGGGCTTCTTTGTCATGCCAGCTCAGGTTGACTGGGCTCCTTTTGATTGGGCGTTATGAACCTACTATGTTGTTTTTGGTTTTGGTTTTTGGAAAACTGGCCTGTTTGGGGATTTGGCTATCATCTCCTGATTTCTGGGAAGGTCGGATCTTATAAATGAATAATTTAATTTTCAGTTTGGTGATGTGGAACTTTGACACGTGTGACTCCATTTTGGGTTGTTCTGTTGGGGCCTACTACAGGAGCTCAGTTCAAGGAATGGCCTTCCTTAAATTTTCTTTAACATATGTTTTGTTGCAAAATGTGTGATCAAGATTTTAGTCTTAAAGAACTACTGAGGAGTTCTTGTGTAAATGCTTCTTCTTTTCCTTTTCATTGGGAAAGATCTTCCCTGTCTTTTTTTCCTCTCCACTCCTTATCCCACATTATCTTTTTAAAAGGCAGTTCAATGCTAGTGGTGAGTAACTCCCTGGAACGAAGCTTTTGATGGTCAGAAGCCCCAGTTAAGTGCCTGGTGTGTGAGCTACAGTCTCTCATCCTAACCCATCCACGGGCACTGTCCCTTAGAGGGGACAGGATGCAGAGTTCTGTCTACATGAATAGCCACCCTCCTCTTTCACCTCCTCAGCCTTTTGCTAAGAGCCCCACCTTGAGCTTATTTACATCGAGAACAGCTTTTGAAGCAGATATACACCTGCTCCTGCACATCCCCAGGGTGAGCTGTGGGGTTTCTTGATGAAAGGGTTTGTTCATGTTTGTTCATACAGAGCTCAGTGCCTCTGAGTCAGAAAGAAGAATGAATAAAAAGAGCTTTTCTGAAAAACAGCTCTGTGAAAAGGAAAGTACTGAGAGAAGAGAGTTTTAAGGCAAAAGAGGCAAAACAAATAAGAAGTCATCATCAAGAAACCATGTTGAACAGTTTAATTTCCTGAAGGAGAAATGAATGTCTATTTTCCTCTGTAGCAGATTGCTTCAGAGAAAGAAATACAGTTCAGTAGATTAAACTGGCATTTGCACCATGGTCTTTAAGTCACTAATTCTTGCTGGGGGAACAGGGGGCAGGTGGAAGTGAAGACTTGAAATTGGCTAATTTGAGGTCATTGTTGGTTAACACCGATATATTTATGTCAAGAGGCAGGAAAGGATTTAGCCCGCTACTTGATCTGTGGAAGTGCCTGAGGGGCAGTGAAGTTTTGAAGGAAACAAACCAATGGAGGATTTGCGTTTCACTCCATCAGTTTGGACCTGAGAATCTGAGAAGATGCTTGTAGCACTGCCTTCTCTCTTAGCAGATTTTTTTCTCTGAATCATCACAACATGTAAAGCTCTGACACCTAGGATATCCTGAGGGGGAAAGCAAGAGAGAAGGATGTAATTGTGCCAATTCATCTGGCCAGGAGACTGAGGGCACAATGTCCTTTGGGCAGAATAAATTGTTATTTTGGGACCTTGTGTTGATCATTTTGGCAGTAGTATCCTGGAGGGACAAATCCAGAGTTGCAGAAAGATGTTTGGGTGCCTGGGGCAGGGAGCCAATTAGTTATAGGACTCTCCTTTTACACACCCATATTTATACAGAGTGAATATCCATTAATACTCCAATTTAATAAAGTGATAACTGACTTATATTGTATAGTCTTGTTTTAAAAGCTTACGATAGTCTTTATTAATTTGTCATAATAAAAATAAACAAACACATTTTATAACTTGCAATATTTAACACACAACAGAATGCTGAAATTAGAAAACAAAAGTACATACACCTGTATGTCTTGTGATATTTAAGGTTTGGATCTCTTTACCCCTCAATGTCTCTTCTCATAGTTAATAAAAAATATTTATATATTATCTTTTAAGAGGAAATATTTTCTGTTCTCTTTCTGTAAGAGCATCTGGACCTTATTACCAATTACCCTTGCAACCTTGAATTGGCAGCAGCCATCTACATCAATGTAGAATTAAATACAGTTCTCAGATTTAAGGGCTAAGAAATTAGCAATAACCTTTATTAAATGTCTATGAAAATTGGAAGTAAAAATGTTGTCAAGCACGTGTACATACATATACATATATATACACATTTTCAACTCTTGAAACAAACAAATGCCCTACCAACAGTATCTACTTTAAAACATTTTCTTGATTGGAAAGTGCTATTCCATTGTTCTAAGCCTCTCCGACCACTCTAACCACTTTCCAGTTTTGACTAAGACCCGGCCCTCACATGTGGCCCAGAAGGGAAGGACGGGGAAGACAGGAGCATGCAGAGGCCAGGTTAGGACTGAGCAGCAGTCTCTTGGACCATTTAATTCACCAGATAAAGGGAAAGTGTGGAAATTGCAGGGTTAGGGTCATTAAATTCACCAGATAAAGGGAAAATGTGGAGATTGGGGTGTTAGGGCTTAGTGGCTCCCTTTTTCAGTTAATACCCTTCTTTTTCTTCTTTAAGATTGTCACATATCACTTTATGTTTCCCCTCTCCCCCTCTTCCTCCTCATCTTTCTTTTTCTTGACCTTCTCTAATTAATAGAACACAGGATCTGCTATAATAATGAAGGTAGCTGTGGGGACTGCTGACTGGGTAAGCCCTATACAGAGGCAGCGTGCCCAGGGGACTGTGGAGGGAGAAAGATAAATGAATTTCTGCCCCTTTAGAATCTGGAGAAGTGCCACCACTGACAACAAAAGAAGAACGGAGTTGACAGCAAGAAGAAGGGACTATTGCTTTGGTGTGTGCGTTCGTACACAGCTTTCATATGTAATCAAGTGAGGTAAATAATATTTGTCTCACATTTTCCATTATATAATAGTTTTTTTTTTTCAATGTTCATTTAGAAAATGTGTGTCCTTCCTTGAGTGGCATAACCTGCCTAATGCAATCTCTTTCATCTGTGTTGATACTGACCTTTCACATGAGATACATTCCTCCTTGTGTGACCCATTCCACGTGTCACTAGAGCATCTCAATAGTTAAATTTTTACATGATGGAGAATGCATCATTGAAAAGCAAACATTTTTGAGATGTTTCTGCATCTGTTTTAAAACGCAGCTTGGATATTATCAGATTCATACGTTTACACAGTGCTGTGTCCCACGCAACTTGTAAATATTTGATAAATGTTACTTTTTAATTCCTGATAACATTATGAAAGTGTTAAGAAATGTTATGGCCGATAACCTCTTTCCGAGCCTAAGACTCACATTTACCATGTAAAGTTATTGATTGACTAGAGCAAAATGATTTTGTTTTCAGGGAAACAAAGTCCCTCAGAGGCCACATTCAAACTTTCCCTTCATTTAATTGTACGTTGTTCAAGGACAGAGATAAGAGGTTTTTTTTTCCTGCTGTTTCTCAAGCAGGTCAACCTAGGTCTACCAAGACCAAATATTTATGGACATATGTGAGTATGCAGTTCTCTAATGACAAATGTGTGATAATATGTCAGAATGAAAGATTTTTGAGACAGTAATGTTGACTGTCTGCGTTGGGCGTTTACTTAAGCTGTGTTGCTGGGAAGCAAGTACCTGGCCTTCAATCAAATAAAGCATTTTCTAATGAATGAGTTCACATTCTGAAATGTAACCTCCAAGATCAGGACATCCAGGTACAAAGGCATCGTCCTGTGCAGAAAGAGTCAGCGATTTTTACGCAAGCTTGCGAATCCTTCACTTCAAGCATATGCTTCACAGTGGAGCAAACTTCACTGGTTTAAGTTTAATGAACAAAGCATCAAAAAGTACTCTGAAATTTGATAGGAAAATAGTTTTAAATCTCCATACTATATGATGCTGTTTACACAAAATATAAATTTATTTTATGCTAATAAAATACAAGATGTTGGTTACCCTAAGGGGCAATGACTAGAAGGGGTGTGATGGAGGGATTTGGAACGTACACATAATGTTTTGTTTCTTTTTTTTTTTTTTTTTTTTTGAGATGGAGTCTTGCTCTGTTGCCCAGGCTGGAATGCAGTGGCCGGATCTCGGCTCACTGCAAGCTCCGCCTCCGGGTTTACACCATTCTCCTGCCTCAGCCTCCCGAGTAGCTGGGACTACAGGTGCCCGCCACCTCGCCCAACTAGTTTTTTGTATTTTTTTAGTAGAGACGGGGTTTCACCGTGTTAGCCAGGATGGTCTTGATCTCCTGACCTCGTGATCCACCCATCTCGGCCTCCCAAAGTGCTGGGATTACAGGCTTGAGCCACCGTGCCCGGCATGTTTTGTTTCTTAATCCATGTACTGATTACATGTGTCTGGTTTGTGAAAATTCCTTAAACTCTATTTATTTTATTTATTTATATATACATATATATTTGAAAACATTTTCACTTTCAATTTTCGTATACATTTAATAAAAGTTATGCACACACATTTCAAAAGTCTGCATATATTCTTGTTTAGTCTTACTTTACTTTTTAAAAAGATGCATTCTCTTTCTTTCAAGTTCAAAGGCATCTTTTGAGAAAATACTTTGTAGTTTCCTTGAACTTGGCATGTACACACCTACATATATTTCTTCAAGGAATCTCTAGCATATCCAACTTAGGTTTTGAGTCATTGTACTTATAAGTGAAAACTTGTTCTCATGGCAGCACCGGGCTCTGAGCTCCCTGAGGCAGGAGTCATGTCATGTTTATGCCCTAGGAAGCTGGCCTATGGTAGGTAATCAATAATTATTGAATAAGATGCAAAAGATCAGGTAGTACAGGAGTCCTGATAGTCCCCAACTCTGACCCCCGAGTCCCTTCAGTTTCTTTCTACTTGACAGTTTGTAACACTGGGCACAAAAGGGAGACAGAGAGAACAAACCACTTCTGCTGTGACCAGGTTACATGATCTACAGGAATCCAGCCTCCGATCAGGAACCGTTGCACAAGGGCTAGCAAGTAGTCAAGGACAAAAACCAGGTAACTTCATCAGTTAAGTAAACAGCGGCTAGCACAATGGTTGTGCTAAACAGGACAAGCTCAAAGTGCAGTGTCATGGCCAAATGTCTGCTTTCAATGGAATGGACATAGGTGCCTCTTAGAGACCTGCCTTGCAGGAATGATTACAGTATTTATCAAGTAAATGACAGCTTATGTACTTTGTCATGTGCTTTTTTTTTCAATCTTACAATAACTCTGTGGTAGAGGTAATGTTATTCTCTTTTCATAGATAAGGAGACTGAACCAAGAAGTTAAGGAATTTACTCTTGGTTACAAAGTTAAGTGACAGAATTGCAGCTCAAACCTAGGTCTGTATGGCTGACTCCAAATCCCACGAACTGATGGCATGACGTATTTTAAAAGAGAAAAAAAATCTGTGAAATGTCAGGATTATTCTGATTAAATTCAGGACTCAAAAAAAAAAAAAAGTGGGGGATACTGGCATCTTCTACATTATTTTTTTCTGGATGATAATAATACAACTGAACAGAAGATCTGTAAGGTTAAGTAACTTGCCTAGGGCTGCTCAGCTAATAAGTGGAACCAGCAGGATTGGGAACTAAAGTCTCTTCGACTCCATAACCTATGCACTTCTCACTCTACTGAGGATACTGAATAGCTTTCTTCTCTAGAGTCAACACTGGTCAGTGGGCAGTGGCTGCCTGGAGTTCTGTGCTGAAATGGATCAGGAGCCACTGCAGAGCTCCATGGGAAAGAAGCCTGGGATAAATTAGCCATGCTGCTTGTTCGCCATCCCTGTGCTAGACTGCTCCCAAAACCCACTGCCCTTTGACCCCTGGGGATGCATCGGTACTTAATTATCACAAACCTTGTTATGCTTCTCAATATGCAAGGCACACACATGAATACCACATTCTACTAAGCCTTCTTTATATTTGCATGCTCTAAAGACACCATAACTATTCTATTAGCAAGCAGTAGGTTTGGACGTTGGTAATATTTCTACTTAGGCTCTAATTCCAAGTAAGGAGACATCTAAATGGCTAAAGCAAACATGGACTACAATTATTCTTAGTATAATTTCACGTCACTTAAAACCACTTATTAAACGGCTCACTATTTTGTGAAAGTGGGAGTATACCAGGACAAAAAAAAAGGGGAACTAGATTGAAATTAGGATTATCAGGCCCAGGTTCCAACTTGACCCCCCACCAGTTCTACACCTCTGGGCTAATCACTCAAAGGCATGGGTTTTGGGGTCAGACCTTAGTTTGATTTCTGGCCCTGACATTTACAAGTGCTGCAATTACCTTATGCAATTTTCTGTATTTCCTAAAGCTTCAATTTTCTCATATTTAATGTGTGAATAATAATGACTTCCTCACTGAGTTGTTATGAAATTTATGGAGATGTTGCATGCTAACTGCTTAGAATAGTTCTTATAACATTGAGGTCCCTAGTAAATGCAGCTGTCATCATTATTCCTTGTCATTTCCTCATCTATAAAAGTTGGTTACAATGCAAACCCCCTGATCCTTCATAAAGTTCACTGACAAGTTCAGGCTTTACAACAACATAAAATTTCTTTTATTGTGTATCTCACCTCAAGGTGTATCCCATCTGTTAAGAAATGGAACCCCCCCCAAAAAAAGAAAAAGTAAGAGATAACACATAATAAACATTTATAAAACAAATGAGGAGTAATACATGGATATGGGGAAAATGGAATAAATCAAATAATTAGAACTGAAAAGTTTAGTTAAAATGTGGATTTTGGAGGAAGAAAAAGGCATGCCTTGCCACAGAGCACATAAAATAGGGTCATAGACTCATGGATTGGAAATTCTGCTCAGGTTTAGAAGAACTGATATTCAGTTCTAACTCTGATGCTCCCTAACTTTCTAATTTTTCTCAAGATTTTTAGAATTTCTCATTCTGTAAAATGGGAAAAATAATAACATTGGCCTTTCTGAGGGCTGAGAGGATACAATTAGATCATACATACAAATAATTTTTTGTTGCGTTTAGTTTATGGTATAAGGAAAGGCCAAAGCTAGAACAGGGCAAGTGAGCCACATAGGGTGTAGCATTTAAGGAGACACACAATGAAGGGCTCTGGAGTATGCCTCTTTTGACTTGCACCCTTGTCTTCTCACTTGCCTTAACTTCATCCTGGACCTGGGACGAAAAGACAGCAAACAGGTCTCTCCACTGGAGTAACAATATAAATAGAGAGACATGAGAACATGTGACAAATCCAACTAATAATGGATCATAAAGCACAAGGCAATGAGTCTGGGGCCGATGAGACAGCGGAGCTACTGCAGGTTTTGGAGAAGGGGCGTGGCATGTGGTTTCATAGTTTGATCATAGAATGCAGCGGTTCAACTGGATTCTGGAACATAGGCCAGTTGGATCTATGGAAGAGGTCAGTATTATTCTATTTTATTATGGATTTGGGAGGAAAATAAAATTACATATATAATTGTATGACAACTGCTAAAATTATAAATTTTGAATTAATTAAATTAATAAAGAATTGATAATGCATGCCCTCTTACTGTGATTTATAGATGGTTGTGGTGGAGATTGCCAGGTGTCTCATGCCAGCCAAAGAAACATTTGCTATCTGCCATTTGTGCAAATTGACTACTAAAAAAGGAAGCAGCATTTGGATAAGCTGGTACTTTCAGCACAGTAACTCTTGAAACACAGAACTTCTTAGATGTACATTTTGAGGAAAGTTGATCTGGAGCCTATGGAGTGTCATTGGAGCTGGGTGTTCACAAAGCTAATGGAAAACATATTAATTTTGTTCTATGGAGGGTTGGAAAAGAGCTTCTAGGGTCATGGTGGGTCAGAAACCTAGGAATTCATTTTGGACTGCAATGGAAAAGTTTTATCCATTACATCTAAACTTATCATTTAATAATGGCTGCCAGGAACACTGTCAAATGAAGGATTCTGAGCCCTCAGCCAGGCTCTGCAGGTAAGGGCCACCATTGATTAGCAATGTCTGTTACAAGAGCGGCAGAAATGAGAGGTGGGATGTGTGTTTGATCTGGTTCAATTATTTGATTTTCCTGTTGTTAAAGCCAAGGCTCTAGGAGGGGAAAAGTTACTCAGAGCAACACAGGTCAATTAATAAGTGAAGAATCAAATTCAAGTTCTCCAACCCACTGTAATTTGTTCACAATCCACTTCTCAATAAACCACAGCACATTTTTATTTATGGCATTTATTAAGGAATGTCTTCCCCTTCTTTCAAAAGCCACATTCTAACTAAACTTTTTGCTTCTAATTATTTCTTTTATTCCAAAATTTTTTACATTCCTGTGTATCACTCATTTGTTTTACAAATATCTATTGTGTGTCATCTCTTACTCGTTACTCATTTTAAAATTTTGTATCTGAGATTATCTTTGCTTCACAGTTTAGTCCACAGTGGAAGATTCTGATGACAGAGTAATGCTTTTATTCAAGATACTTTATTCTAGCTGAAACCACATCTTTTCTGTGCTAGTCTATCAGAAATGCAGCATAATGGGAGTCTTTGCTGAATATGAAGCAGATTCCTAGAAAACAAGTGGGCATTGATTTATTTTTATTGATGTGCTTTTACTAACTGATAGGAAGTGTTCTTTGAACACCTCTCTTCCTACCATTCCACTCCAATAAGCCACTGAGTTTGATCATTTCCAACACATGGTCCATGCCGCTGTCTAGAGGGCTGAGAGCCTCTCCAGCCACAGTGCTAAGTGGGCCAACAGCCACCCAGGTCTCCTCAATTCAGATGTGGCCTTTTCCTGATGTGGGACTTACATCCTGACCTGATACAACCTTTCAGTTTGGGACTATGAGCTGGGATATGGATACCTTGGACAACTCTTGGTCTTCAAAAAAAGAGAAAACTAACTAGGAGTAAACCTTCAGATGAACTATGCATATATCCAGTGTACAAGAGAAAGTAGGTTTTTGAGGGGGGAAAGAAAGGTTATAAAATAAAGGGAGAAAAATCAACTCTTTTTTCTCTTTGAGTCCAGATGTTTTTGATGTCATTGAGCATCAGGCATTGTCTAGAGTCTCCAAATTTTATGTCACGTTCTCTGTGGAAATTGCAGCACACAGGCACATGATGTTTTGAAGGTGAGTGGGAAAAGGCGCTGGGACATTGCTGTTGGGAGCAGAGTACCTCCTTTGGGCTAGAAAGAGCCCATCGGGCCTTTTTAGTCCCAATTTACCACATAAATATTGGAGAACTGTGATGTTAAGTTCTAATAAAACTCTGGGGAAAAGTTGTACAACTTCTTTTTGAATGATGTTCTCACACACCAAAAAGGGCTTCTTAGGGCTTATTTCTGCCTACTTTTTGTTTGTTTCTTTTGTTTGTTTCTAAATCAATACAGCATCCAATTCTCTACCAATTAGAATAAAAGAAAAAACGTACTTCACCCGTAATACTGCTGTCCTAACACAACCATAACATTCTGGTGTATTTGTTTTTGGTGTATTTTGCTGAGGATGCATTTTTCCATAGCTATAACTTTATTATTATTATTTTACTTAAATCCACTAAGTGTTTGTCTATATCTTTGGTGTTATTTCTCTTTTCTAAAACGATTGTCTTTAGTAACTTCATAATATGTATATGCCACAGTTTATCTTTTTAAATTAATTATTGCTAGAGAGTAGGTTCTTTCCAATTCTTACTAATACTTCTATGAACATCATTGTGCATGCCGCATTTATCATATCTGTGAGAGTCCTTCGCTTAGGTTTCTTTGGTCCCTAGCTTGAATTTCTTATTTCTACTGCTCGTTCTCATTTGTATTCCGAAACAAGCAGCATTCTTTTGTAAATGGTTGAATTATTGAAAATATTTGATATTTTGCCAAGATTCTGTCTGCTGTTTCCTCAGTAATGACCTTGGCCTAAATGAATGCCATTTTGGTTTCCCACATTTACATGTTGGGGCCAACTTTCCTGCAAAGAGAAAGACAGTACTTAGATCTTCTTTGAAGGGCTCCAATGACACTGTAGGTACACCACTGTGCTATTGGCCCCAGCAGGGACATCACTGAGAGGCCTGCCTGAAATAAAAATGGCACTTTTATGGCTATGGATGTGTTTGTCCAAAAAACATTTAATCACTGTGAAGGTTTTTTTTCCCTTGTCTGTAGTAAGCAGCATTTTGTAACTGTAGAGTTCTGCTAATGCACACTTCTGCCGGGAAGCTTCCCAGGGTGGGGCACAAAAGATGCTAAGTGGCAGGGGGGAGACGGGGAGAAAGCCATTAACACTCCAGCAGCGAGGTCAGATCTGATGTTTCCTTTTGTTTGCAGGATCCAAATTAAGAAGCTGCTTCTGTACTTTCCCTGTTGCCTCCCACCTAAACACACTCTAGGGTCATCTCAGTCTGGTCACATCTTTTGACAATTAGCCACCCATTAACAGGGTGATTGAAAAGGAGCCAGAGTGGTTTACACATAAAGTGCTTACTCTTTTCCAGGAAGAACGCATATCTCTACAGTTTCATTAATGCTTTGGCCGATTAGTCCCCACAAGAAAATAAAATACTTACACTCTAGAAAGCACTAGCAAAGGGAAGAAAGTGAGGTGGAAGGAGGAAAATTAAAGAGCGAAAATAACCCTTAGAAATTTTTCTTTTCTTTTCTTCTTTTTGCAAACATGCTTTAAAGGGGGGTGGGGATGGGGGAGTGTTATCTTCCTTCTATCTTTTTCTACCTTTAAAGCCAGTATTACCAGCCATTTTACTTGTACTTTACTATTATTATCCGGGTGATGGCTGTGACATGTTGATCATATATGGCAGTGAGAAAATTGATTTCCCTCAACAGAAATGCTTCCAATTTTCCCAGGGCCATAATTTTATGTCCACAACAAAATAAAAGGGTCATTTTCCTTAAGATGAGGGGAATTGAAATCTTTGATAAAAGCTATGGTAAATGCTGTACTTTTGAATTGTGGAAACGGCAGTTTTCACAAACATCTGGCCTGTCTGATTTGGGGGTGTGGGTTGGGGGCAGAGGAGAGAGGTTTGAAGGCAAAGAATTGTTGTTATTTTTCTTTAAAGAGTTGAATTTGCTTTAAGAAAGCTCTGTAAGTCCACAGCTTCACTCTAAGTGTTCATATTCCCATTAAAGTGACGCTATAGGCTGCTGCTTTGGCTTACCTGCCAACAAGCAAGAGCACTAAAAAAAAGCCACAGTCACATGGACTGAGCCTTCTCAAAGAATGAACACCTGTGCAGGCCTTCAGTACATAGTGAGCCTGCCACAGAATGCATTGATAACCTCGCAGATGTTGCTTTGCAAGCCAAAGACATTTCATACCAAAGAAGGAGGTAGGAGGATTGAGGCAAGGGACAAACAGACTTTGTATGAGTACAAGAAGAATAAAAACAGAGGCTGTTTTCTGAGGCCTAATTGCTGCTTTGTTTGGTTAGCAGGCTTTACCCAATCTGATGGAAACTGATTTCCAAGTAGCTGATGAAGCAACGTTTACCAACAAATATTTAGAATTAGAGACCTTTGCTTCACCCTGAATCCACACGCAAGGTTAAACCCAGTTTTCTAGCCAAACAGCCAAGTGTTTTATTCAACATTTGATTCACCAGTGGAAATATTTTTATATCATGACTGCAGTTGCAGTTACGGATGCATGAGAGAAGATAAAACGATTTCTTGCTTTTAAATAGTGATTTTCCCTGAGCTAAAAGTAATCTGCGATCTTATACATTTTTCATGTAGTCTAAAATAAACAAATGCAACTTTTGTAATCAGAAAAAGTAATTTTATTAGGATTATTTATGAATATGAATAATGAATATTCGTTTGTTAGAAAGGAAAAGTTACAATCCATTAGAAATTTGGAAGTACAATCTCCTGGGAAAAATTTAACTCAAAGAGTACTGAAATTACAAGAAAAAACACAGCAATCTAAGGAAAATAGTCTGGATGCTTCTTGCTTTTTTTTTTCTTCTTCAATATTCTCCTTCTAACTCTACCAAAGTAAAATCTGAAATTACTAGTATTTACACACTGCAGCAGTTGTTTTTTGTATTTTCATGCTTCCACTGATCTTCATGAGTTCTTGTTGATAAAGTACTCGAAAACGAAATGTAAGCAAAGAGGTTATATGTCTTATTTTCAAAAGTACAGGTTAAAACAGGAGTCAGTAAACTGTGGGCAATGGGCCAAATCCAGCTGCCACCTGTTTCAGTATGACCCTGCCAGTGAAAAATGTTTTTTACACTTTTAAATCACAGAAAAAAAAAATCGAAAGAATAATACTGTTTTGTGACATGCAAAAATTATATGAAAATCAAATTGCAGTGCAGTCCATAGCAAAAATTGATTGGAATACCGTTGCACACATTCATTTACATATTGCCTATGACTGCTTTGATATAATAATTGCAGATTTGAGTAGCTGCAGCAGGCCATATGACCCACAAAGCCTAAAGTATTTACTATCTGGTCATTAACTTACCTTCTCCTTTACCTACAGAAATAGCTTATTAGATGATTATGCCACATCACTTTGTGTGGATGAGTCATCACATAAACACACCAATACATTTCACTTTCTATATAGGCATGAACTTTACCTTCTGACATGAATAAAGGTTATTAGTAGGTGTAACATCATCAAAAAATATCTTGCCTTTCCGACTCACAATTTGGATGAAGTTGAAATGTAGCTTTTATACCTGTGGTACAAATAATGTTTCAATGTCACTGAAGAGTCAGTCTTGAAAAGTGAGGCATTTTCAAGGAGACCCTTCAAATAATAGAAATTTTTAAAGCACTTAGAAAAATGTCTGTGCCCAGAAGAAATCTAAGTGCTTACATTTTGCCAGCTCAGAGCATTTATGATGCAGTGCAGGTAATAGGGGAAGAAAACTCACTTTGTTTCTTGGGAGCTGTGCTCTTTGAATGTCCAGTTCTTTTCAGTGCAGTTTAGATGACAGCAATTATAAATGGCTTTGGCCTAGCAAGAGTGAGTGACAAGCCATAAGTGACTGATGCTCATTTGAATCCATTGCCCCGCCTCTTCAATGTGAAAAGGTCCCTGCATTTAGAATAGTAACGATGAATTAGAGTAACTTGCCTGCCTCATTAACATGTGGTCTGATCTAGGTAAATCAATTTGGAGGATGTCAGCGTATTTAATCCTTCCCAAGGGTGAATTGTGGCTTTTTCCAATTTGTTGACCTTATAGCTACACCCAAAAGAGTTTCCTTATTTCATCTCCAGCCTATGTTGGATACTGAGTGTGCCTAGGCTGAACCTGGAACGTGACTGAATCCCTTTGCAATCATTCTGGTAAACACAGTGGATTAGTGCATGTTGGAATATCAAGGAAGATGTGGGTTTTTGTTCAGGAAATTCCCCACGCCACACTGAAAACACCCATCCTTAGAGTAGCAGTGCTGCTCTTTGCTGTTATAGAATCAGCCTCCTTGTGTGAATTGCACTTCTTAAGGGTCAGCATCTGAGAAATTGCAGAGCGTGGCTATGTCTTCAGGACAGAAAGATTTGCAACTAAACTGTAATTTGGGGGGGTCAAATGGATTTTTCAGGATTGCTGCAATGTCCTGAATTTGGTTCAGTGAGTATGTGATTTGCATGGGCGACCACATCTCAAAATCATTCAGAGTATCATGCACATCATCTATTCAGCTTCAGCTTCCACTTGAGGATGAATATATAATGCCTTCAATAACCAGTAGAAGGTGGTGCTCTTGAAACTCCTACTCCCTTGGCTGCTCTGTGTTTTGAGTGGTTTAGGAAAAGGGATAGCATATGGCAGGTATGCCAGGTGAAGCTTACTGGGGAAGCAGCAGCCAGTCATTAAGGATATGTCGATATGAACTTTGTTAGAAACTCTTGAAGGATTTTAAGCAGAGAAGCAACACAATCACCATGTCTTTCCAATGATCGACCTAAACCTGATAAGAATTGGGTTTGGTGGGTATGAGAGGACTCACTGGAGACAGAACAATTAGAGACCATCAGTAATCCAGAGGAAAGATCATTTAATCTGGGAATGGTGGGACTGGAGAGAAATGGACAGATTTTACAGACAGTTAGAAGGTAAACTCAAGAACACATAGCAATTGTTTGGGTGATAAATTGAGAGGCAGAGGTAAGGGTTAAAGACAGTGTCCAGGTCTCTGCCTTGGGCACATTTTTGGATGGTACTGTCATTTACTGAGCTAGGCATCAGGAGAGGAAGAACAGGTGTTTCCTTTGGGATGGATGTGGTGAAGTTAGATAATGCAATCTGGTTATTTTTGTCTTTAACATTTTTGTCTTTAATGTTTTAACCCAATTGTTTCTAGAATATTTGAATGTAGGATTTGTCAGAGGTAGAGAAATTCTAAGTGATAAACTAGCCCTGAGTGTGCCCTTGGGAATTAATGGCTAGAGTGGAGAGGAGGCAAAGGCTACTGCAGTGTTAAGAGATCAAGAAATGCAATGACTAGGACAAAGCATTCTTAAGAATTCTCAAATCTCCCAAAATGACAGCAGGGCTTGGCACAGTGATCCAATTAAGTGATCCAGGTTTAAAATCCTCAATAAATAAGGGGGAATTACCATGAGGCTATGAGAGTGACAAGAAATCAAGAGTGATATGGCCAAATATCATGAGTGGTCTATAAGGAGCCACAAGGGGAGAAGTGTGATGTTTTGGAAGCAGTACATTTTTGTGAGTCAGATACTTGGGATGTAAGAAAAATAAAGGCATCTTCTTGAGGGACTTTCAAGGATATTCAAGGTGTTCTCAGGAACAAGCATATTACAGCTAAAGCCAGCACTTAGGAGAAGCATTTGGTGGAGAGTTTGAGAACACAGGGGAGTTTGTGTGCAACTTAAGAGAAAGCCTAGAACACTCAGTGGGAAATTTTGGAGAGAAGAGGATCAGTGGGAGTTTAACACAACAGAGGGAGCACAGAGCAGCCCAGCGGTGAGAGTCTAGGGGGAGACTGATGAGCAGAAAGTGAATTTTAGGCAATAAGGGGTGAGAAATGGTTGATTTAGGGGATTTTCAGATTCATATAGCTGCTGTAACAAGTCACCACAAACTTACAGGCTTAAAATGACACAAATTTATTATCTTACAGTTCTAGAGGTTAGAAGTCCAAAACCAGGACTTAGGAGGCTAACATCAATGTGCTGAGAGGACTATATCTTTTTCCTGGAAGCTCTAGGGGACAGTCAGCTTCATGCCTTTTCCAGATTCTAGAGGCTGCCCTCATTTTGGGATTTGTAGCCCCCTTCTGGCAATGGATCCCTCCAAATTCCGCTTCCATCATCACATCTCCTCCTCTGACCTTCTTGCCTCCCACTTTCCTTTATAAAGACACCTGTGCTTACTACATTGGCCCCACCTGGTTAATCTGGGACATTCTCCCATCTCAACACCTTTAACTTACATCTGTGAAGTTCTTTTGCCATGTAACCTAGCACATTCACAGGCTATGGGATGAGGATATGAATATCTTTTGGGGGGTCATTAGTCTGCCTACCACAGGGGCCACAAAATATCCTGGTAGAGAAGAGAGTAGAGCTGGAAGTGGCAGCAGAATTGACCACATCCTGGAATAATTGTGCTTCCAGCAGAGTTCTGAGGCAGATTGGATGAAAGCGTCATGTAGATTTTAGATTCTCACTACCAATCAGTTAACAACAATGGCCTTCAGAAGTTATCAGGAGGGAACTGAGACAATGAAGATTCAAAGCTGCTAGTAGCCACTGGGAGGTCACATCAGTCTCCTTAGAAAAGAGTAAAAATGGGCCGGGCGCGGCGGCTCACGCCTGTAATCCCAGCACTTTGGGAGGCCGAGGCGGGCAGATCACAAGGTCAGGAGATCGAGACCACGGTGAAACCCCGTCTCTACTAAAAATACAAAAAATTAGCTGGGCGCGGTTGTGGGCGCCTGTAGTCCCAGCTACTCAGGAGGCTGAGGCAGGAGAATGGCGGGAACCCGGGAGGCGGAGCTTGCAGTGAGCCGAGATCGCGCCACCGCACTCCAGCCTGGGCCACAGAGCGAGACTCCGTCTCAAAAAAAAAAAAAAAAAAAAAGTAAAAATGGGATTCATTCGTCTCATTTATTCATTCTTTTAACAAATCTTTATTTGGTCTATAGCTACGGTGGCCTTGAGAACAAAAATAAGAGCAGTTAAAACACTTTGGCTAGTTGGGGAAAGGATAAGGCAGGAACAAAGAATGGAGTCAGAAGTGATCTGGAGCCTGCTTAGGCTAATGGCAGTGTATCTTTGAATCATCCCTTACATCTTGCCAGCCATTAAATCCCATATTTATTCCTTGAGAAGTTCTTGCAAGTACATTACTTTCTCCTTGTTTCGCCTGCTACCACATTAGTCCACATCCATCTATACTTTACACCTTAAAAAAAAAAAAAAAAAAAAACAGAAAAATGTATTTTGGAGAAAATGATGGATTAGATTTAGTATATGCTGACCTTTTAAAAAGGCAGAATAAGGGATACAGGACTGAGCTGGTGAGGTAGATTCGGAAGTCATCCTTATAATTATAGTATTGAAAGCCATGACAGGCTAAATACCCGTATAGTGAGATTTTGGAGAAATAAGAGCTGATAGTCAAGGACTGAGGACCTAGAAGAAGAAAGAGAATCGAAGAAATCGGGGAGAACAGGAGAGAGAAGCATGGGGGAATCAATTATTTATTGGGGAAAGTTTCATCAAAAGATTCAAATGAATGGTCTTCAGGGTTAAGAGCTACAAAGAGAGGAGACAGAGACTAAATGCTAAATGACTGGATTCAGCCAGAAGGAGGTCATTAGAAACCTTGAAGAAAATTGCTATGGCATATAATTAAGCATCATAGGCAATACAAAACTTTAGTTTTCTTGAAGATGGTGGTATTAGTTTCCCATAGTCCACACTCTTAAAGCTGTTCGTACGATATGACAAGTTGTTGGAAGCCATGGACCTTCCAGTCTAGGTGAGCTACAAGGAGAATTTTCGACCTGTCTTCCCATTAGTCAAAAAGCCTAATGGCTTGCAGAGGAGATAAATTTTAAATATAAGAAAGAAGAAAACAAATGGAAGCATCTAGACCTAGGTTTTGGTTTTAAGTTGAGAGAGGAAATGTAGAAGGATATTTTGGCCTTTGGTTTGTTGTGCAAATGAGCAGCAATGCTGATTCCAGTATAATATTTAGCCTCTTAGGAAGTAACTCATGATAGCATCCTTAGTGCTGTGCTAGGAGGTTCAGGAGGATGAGTGTCACAATGGTGAGACTCAGAAACCTGGTTTTGCTCTGCTCAATTTGACACTTGGATCAAGAAATTTTACCTATGATCTGACATCTCTGGGTGAGAATGCATTAAGTTCCTGATCTCATTTGATGTTTCCCCCAATTTTTGCTCGTTAAAGAAGATGAGCATGAAGGAGATATTAAGGACACTTTCTGAATCAAAAGCCCCGTCACTGTCTTTGGCATCAGTGAGCAGGGCGGATATGAAGCGTGTAGGGCTAGCACAAGGCAGAGGAGAACAGTCATATTAACTGAGAAGCCTGATTTCCAGGCAGATGAGACCTTGAACAAGAAAATCGTGGCTCACTGGATGGAAAGATGCACGGAAGTTCCCAGAAAAGATTTTGATACATTAGTAATGATAACCAGGCAACTGGAAAGTGTGGTTTACACAGGCTGGCCTGTCCAAGTTGGATGATATCCTTGAATGGACAAACACTTAGGTGTTACCAGGATACAGACAGAGAACAGTATTGAGTGAATGGGGCATGAAAAAGCCCTATTCCATCTTATAAAATACAAATCCACTCCAGAACACATTACTTCCTCATTGAACACCAACCGGTCTGTAACAATGCAATGGGGAGGAGGGGAAAGCTTTAATTTTACAGAAGCAAGAGTTGCATTCATACAATGGTGAAATCATAAATTTAGAAATGTAAATTGTTACTTTGGAAAAAAAAATAACGTCCACACATACCTATTTCTTTCACCCATTCTCTTTCTCATCATCTCCAGCTTTCTCCATGGTATCTGTCATAAGAAGCAGTACTGCATTGTGGTTAAGCACTTTTGCGTGGTTTCAGAATCCATCTTTTTTTCTTAACTATTTAGTTTTGTCACATTGACACAAGTTACCCAAGCTCTCTAAGCCTAAGGTTATTCATCTATCAAATGACGCTAATCGTACTGTCTCCTTCAAAAGTGGTTGTGAGGATTAAATGAAATAATGTAGGTAAAGTATTTAGCACAGGGCATAGAATACAATTGTTGTTCAATAAATAATAATAATAATTTTACTGGCTAATTATTTATTATAATAAGAATCATTTATTAGCTAACGTCACAATGCAATAGAAAGAAAATTGAACCAGAGAATGAGTGAACGTATGCTCTATTTTAAAATACATCACTCCCCAAATCATAAAAACCCTAGAGGAAAACCCAGGCAATACCATTCAGGACATAGATATGGGCAAAGATTTTTTGATGAAATCGCCAAAAGCAACTGCAACAAAAGCTAAAATTGACAAATGGGATCTAATTAAACTAAAGAGCTTCTGCACAGCAAAAGAAACTATCATCAGAGCTAACAGGCAGCCTACAGAATGGGAGAAAATTTTGCAGTCTACCCATCTGACAAAGGTCTAATATCCAGAATTTACAAGGCACTTAAACAAATTTACGAGAAAAAAACAACCCCATCAAAAAGTGGGTAAAGGATATGAACAGCCACTTTTCAAAAGAAGATATTTATGTGGCCAACAAATATATGAAAAATAGCTCAACATCACTGATCATTAGAGAAATGCAAATCAAAACCACAATGAGATACCATCTCATGCCAGTCAGAATGGCGATTATTAAAATGTCAAGAAACAACAGATTCTGGTGAGGCTGTGGAGAAACAGGAACGCTTTTACACTGTTGGTGGGACTATAAATTAGTTCAACCATTGTGGAAGACAGTGTGGCTATTCCTCAAGGATCTAGAACCAGAAATACCATTTGATCCAGCAATCACATTACTGAGTATATACCCAAATATAAGTCATTCTACTATAAAGATACATGCACAAGTATGTTCATTGCAGCACTATTCACAATAGCAAAGACATGGAACCAACCCAAATGCCCATCAATGATAGACTGGATAAAGAAAATGTAGTACATATATACCATGGAATATTATGCAGCTGCAAAAAGGGATGAGATCATGTCCTATGCAGGCACACAGATGAGTCTGGAAACCATCATCCTCAGCAAACTAACACAGGAACAGAAAATCAAACACTGCATGTTCTCACTCACAAGCAGGAATTGAGCAATGAGAACCCATGGACACAGGGAGGGCAACAACACATATGGGGACCCATTGTGGGCTGGGGGGCAAGGGAAGAGAGAGCATCAGGACAAATACCTAATGCATGTGGGGCTTAAAGCCTAGCTTATGGGTAGATTGGTGCAGCAAACCACCATGGTTCATATATACCTATGTAACAAACCTACAGGTTCTACACATGTATTCTGGAACTTAAAATTAAAAAAAAAGAATAGCAAAAATAAATAAATCACTTCTAACCTTTTGACCTCTGTCTTTGAAACAGGAATAACTATACTAACATATTCTCCTAGACTTATTCTGTGAATGAATAGAATTATGAATATTTGCACTTTGTAAAAGATATGTAAGTATAAGATAGGGAAAATAAATAAAAATGTACCGCTACAGTTCTATTTCTGCTTTCACAACTTGCATAAAGGCAAGTAAATACGATATTTAGTTAGTTGAGACTTAATCTGGCTGCTATCATTTATCTAGCAGAAACATAATGGTTATTTTTCAGCTGGAGATTTTCAAACCAGTTGAATGTGTCTACCTTAAGTCAGTCTTTGGTTTTAAAAAAGTCTTGAAGCTGCATTTTATTTAATTGACTATTGATAATATAATAAAGCTCAATGGATATTTTTAAAAACCTACTATGTACTATGCCTAATCTAGAAGTAAATGTTAGATACGAAGAGTTAGGACCCTTGAATTGTACCTCTTGTAATAATTTTCAGTGACATTGACCTTATAATGTATGTGTTTCCGTCGAGTCATCTATTAAAAGACTATTATGATACTTATCTACTATGCAAAGGAATTATAAATTGGTTTGAATGTTAAGCTTCACTCAGGAAAAACACTGTCTAAGCAAAAGCCTCACCATTGTGTCATTCCTGCATTTGGTGCGATGGTTAATAGATGCAAAGTACAAACCACTGAATTATGCATTTGCCAGTACATTTCTGCCCCAGAGCAAGGTACTGTTGGAAGCCAGCCCAGTGGAGGGCAGCAGAAAAAATGCCTGGTTTTGAAAAACTGATGACAAGAAGACATGATAAGAGATGGCCAGCAGGTTTAAAGAGGCACACTGTGAGGTTGTGTCCACTAACACAGCCCCCGTCACTGATCCAAGGCCAATATTGTAACCAAATTGATTGATTGACTCAGAATGTTAAGCAAGAGTCTCACAGGAAATGGACACAGACAAGCCCCTTCATGGAAAGATGGTTTGACCAAATGTAAGCAATCCATGTATGGGACAGAGCACAAGGGAGGGTTCAGTTTTGTTTACAGAAGTCTGCTGCATGAATGTGAGTCCTGACACAATAAACAACATTGACACATCACTTTGTGGCTTATAAAGCCCTCACACATGCACGCAGTCCCATCTCCCTCTTATTGGTCCAAAGGTTCATGGATTTTTGTATCTGTCTACATTCTGGGTCAGCAGAGTATAGAAGAAAAGAACAGCCTCTTTTCTTCTTAGGCTGCAGGTTCACCCTGGTTTAAAGTCAATATAAACTTCTATATGAGCTGCCACCTTTCTTGCCAGCCTGAAATGTCCAGGGTCATGGCCGTCTGCTCTTGTTAGCAGACAAGGTCACAGTATTCAGACACAGGCTATCCTAGGGCTGCATCCTTAGCACCTTCAATTTATCCGTATGTCCTTTTTTAGCCTGGACTTTTTCTTATATGCCACAGGCCTATACAATTCAGCTCCCTAAAATCTTCAGAGTACCTGGGTTCCACTGTTGTTTCTATAGCCTCATAGAATCTGAGAGATGCAAGAGACCTTGAAGGTCATTTAGTCGAAATTTCTGTTCATATTAGGAATCCCCTCTGCAACCCTTCTGACTGCTAGTCATTCAGCCTCACTGTGAATGACCCCAGTAGAAAGCAGTTCACTGTTTTGCAAGGCAGTCCATTCTAGCAGATTGCATTTTCCTAAATGACTACAATATTTTCCATCCCACTTGCTCTTCTTACAATGTGACTTTGAGGCTTTCTCATTGAGAGTAGAGCTTAGGGCTTCTCCACTTGTATCTTGACGGAGCTTAGGAAGGCTTCAACCAATGGAGTGCAGCAGAGTGATGCTGTGTACCTTCTGAAGCCAGCTCATAAAAAGACCACAGCTTCCAGCTGGCTCACTCTTTAGAATGTTTGTTCTAGGGAAGCCAGCCATTGTGCTGTAAGGAAGCCCAAATAAACTACACAAAGAGAACATATGGAAGGGTTCACCTAGAGAAAAACTGGGACTTCTAGCCAAGATCCAGCACCAGTTATAGACGTGCAAGTGAGGGATACTTCAGATGCTTCCAGCCCCCAGCCTGGGAGCTGCCCTATCTGACAACAAGTGGAGCAGACATGAGCTATCCGTGTGGATCCTCGTCTCTGTAGTTCACAGGGCTTCATATCAAAAAGACCAGTGTTCCAGGATCTGAAGCCAAGGGTCCTCCATGTCATCAGGACCTGATTTCGTTGATGAGATCCTGGACTTTAAGCTGATGGCTCATTGGGATGAGACTTGGGGCACTGAAGTGAAGGCATGTTTAGCACATGGGAGGGATTTGAATTGCTGTAGCCAGAAGGCAAATTATAGCAGATTGTATTTTCTTGAAGGCAACCATATCTCCTTTCCATCCTACAATGTGAAATAGAGGCTCCTCCTGAGAGGAGAGGTGAGGTCTATGTTCTCTCCCCTTGAATCTGGGCAGCGGCTTGTGAATCAACTGATAGATTAAGGCAAAAGAGATGCTATGTGACTTCCAAGGCTAGACGTTTTTGGGATGCTTGCTTTACTCCAAGAAAGCGTGCCATCATGTTGTGACGAAGTTGAATCACCAGGTGGAGAGAACATATGGAGAGGCCCCCATGGAGAAGAACTGAGGCCTCAGCCAATGTCTTGCTCCAGCCACCAGACCTGTGAATAAAGGAGCCTCCAGATGATTCAAGATGCCCCTGCTGATGCCACATGGTGCAGAGATAAACTATCTACCTCAAGCTTAGTCCAAACTGTCATTTATGAGCAAATACATGCTGTTAGTGTTTTGAGTCACTAAATTTCGGGGCAACTTGTGACGCGACATTAAATCACAAGAACAGAAATAAATTCCTGCATGGGAGATCAGAGCCCCACAGTAGGAACAGAGACCTATTGTATTAGAGTAAAGCCCTGTATTGGAGCAGAGCCCTTCATTGTGCTAAAACTCTGTATAAGGGATAGAGTCCTGCATCAGGGGTTGGAGGTCAGTATTACGGGAGAACCCTGTAATGAGGACGTAGCCTTATATGAAGGTAAAACCCGGTATCAAGAGACAGCAATGCAGAGCTGCAATCATTTGTGTATTCCTGGTAGGTAGGCCTTGGACAGGATGTGTAAATGTCTCAGGATCTTAGACACTGAAAAACTGAGATCATAATCTTATTCATCTAGAGGAAAACACTGGATAATAGGTTAGCTCCTGCTCTAGACTTTATGATTCTGAACAGCCATTTATGCATCCAGACACTCATTGTGACTTGCCATTATGATCAAAAGTGGAGTGTATTTCCAAACTGAAAACCTTCGCTCAGCAGGAGAAAAGTCCTTATCACTTATATTTTTGTATCTTCTAAATCACTCCCTTACCAATCCTCACCAATCCCTGTTCATATCTAGATCTTTCACTGAGGCTATTTCTGTAGGATCAGAGTAAATGTGATTCTCGCAGTACCTACAAACAAAATAGGGGGTTGTGTGTGTATTTTCCTGTCAAAATAAAGTACTGTCAAAGAGAAAGATTTATACTTCTTCTTCGCAATTAGTTTCTGGGTTGCCAAAAGCACCCTAACTTTCCAGAATTCCTTTTGTGTGTGTGTGTGTGTGTGGTTTTTGTTTTTGTTTTTGTTTTTGTTTTTGGAGACAGAGTCTTGCCCAGTCACCCAGGCTGGAGTGCGATGGCACAATCTTGGCTCACTGCAACCTCCGCCTCACGGGCTCAAGTGATTCTCCTGCCTCAGCCTCCTGAGTAGCTGGGATTACAGGTGCATACCACCACACTTGGCTATTTTTTTTTTTTTTTTTTTTTTTTGGTATCTTTACAGAAATGGGATTTTATCATGTTGGCCGGGCTGGTCTTGAGCTCCTGACCTCGTGATCCACCTGCCTCAACCTCCCAAAGTGCTGGGATTACAGGCATGAGCCATCATGCCTGGCCCAGAATTCTTGCAAATAATATCCTTTCCCAGCAGCAACCTTCTTCCAAGCACAAAGCAATATTCTCCACAAACTAATTTTCCATCTGGAGATTTAAAGTGTGATGTTGTTTCACTTAAAATCTCTGTTATGCAGTAATACGAAGACAAGGGATTGGCTAAGTGGTTTAAATATACAACAGAGAATCACCCCCTATAACCTCAAATATAGCCCAATGATCTAAATTATGAAGCAAAACTCCCAAACATCATAGAAATACTGGACTCTAGAAAGTTCTTTCGCTGTTGTTTCTGAATAAAGGTTTTAGATAAAGATGTGGATTATCATATACTGAACTTACTTTTCAAATAAAAGAAATCTCACTTTCCTGGGCCATGTGGCTTCAGATTTGCACATGAAGGTGGCACTCAGATTCCAAACAAAAAGGGGCTCTTGGGGCCTTCTCCTCCTCCCCTCGACCCAAATCTCCTTTCATTTTCTCCCACTTTTTGAATACCTTTAACCTTCTTCCCAAAGACAGATCTTTAAGATGCTTTTTTCCCCCCCTAAATTGATCATTTTGATGTCAGGTCATTTTGGAACCAGTGATTAGTGAATATGATAAATTACCAGTAGCAGGTTTGCTTTAGTGGGTTTGAAGTTTTGATGCATTAGTTATTTCCACCCAGGAAAATTATAACTCTGAACAACAGCAACTTGTACATCTCCAGATAGAAAACTGGTTTGTTAAGGATATTGTTCTGTGTTTGGAAATGGAGGTTCTTCATATTGACAAGATCTAAAAGTCACCTGCTATCTTTTAAAATATTTCCAAACGTGTTCTCCTTAATCTGTCTTATTGTTCCCAGAGGTATTTCTCAGAGTTTAAATCAGGTTGATTTTACCAATTTTGTGTCTCATAAAAATTTCAAGACATAGGGACAGAAGAGCCTATCCTTTTGTTAGAGGTGTGTGCATGACACAGGATTATCTCTTAGAGGTGTGCTTTGGAATTGGCAGGTCGTCTGTCTCTTTGTCCTCATCTATTTTTCCTCCCTCTGAAAGGGCCTTTGAAACAATGGAGTTCACAAACTGCACCTAAAGCAAATGCCTAGATGTTTATATTCCTAGGTTGTTGTTTATACAGATTTTTTTAGTGTTTGTGATTATGGGTGTCGCTCTCTGAGATGTGAGGGGCTGAGGCAGGCTTGTTTACATGAATTCCTCTCTGGGAATGCACATGGATTCACATTCGAAGCAGCAGGAGGATTTCCAGGGGAGAGAATTTCAGGACAGTGTACAGAATCGGAGCCGGGGGGTCATGACCTTGCCTATTGATCCAGTCTCTCTAATTTCCACAGCTTGCTGAGGCTTGTTCTTCCAGCCTGCTGGTGTACATTAGAGCAGAAATCCATAACATGGCCATGTTCATCCAAGCACAGGAAGAAACTAAATTAAATGTTAAAAAACAATCTGAGGCTAGAGTTGGAGACAATTCATCATGATCCTAGACGCCAGGCAGGTGGGATGACCAAGGATTCCTCAGCCAATAGCCCCCCAAACAGAATATGGAAGGGCCTTGGTGCCTCGTTTGTCAGGTACACAGCAGAGAGTCTGAAAACGCACCAAGGTCAGCTCTTTTGGCTGCAACATATTTTTCTCAAAAATGAGATATTACACATCTGAAAAGTGTAACTGAAGTAAATTAGCAGAAACTATTGGGAGAAATAAATGGGATTCCTTATGAAAAGCTTATTTGGAGTAGCGTTTGGCAAATTCTCCAAGGCAGCGATGCTCCTGCTCTGGTCTCGGCATTTTCGTGCCACTGTATTATTCTGGGGCTGGTTGCTTAGATTTATATTGGAGGAAGGAGAACGTTTTGCCAAAGTCATGACTTTTCTTCTGGGTGGCAGAGATTCAGGACAATAAAACCTTTGCGCCCCAAAATGAAGTCCATGTGTTAAAACAAAAGGCGCCAGACACTCTGATGTTCTAAAGCATCTCTGGATATTCACCCAAAGTAGGCAGAGAAGGCAGCACTTCCTAAGGCGTGTTGGATGGTGCCAAAAGTGCCCTTTTCTGCCTCTTCAGTTGATCTCATTTATATTGAACATGGGGCTCATGCCATTTATTTGCCATTTACTTATTGATTAATCTAAAATGTTTAACCTGAAGAAGGCATCACAAATGGCAGGTTGTTCTGCTGGGAGTTGCCTCAAATGCTGGGATGCATTCCTCAAAATGCCTTTTGCATTATCCAGGTAAAATCTTATTCAAATGAGCAGGGCCGCAGCACAGGAGTGCCTCATTTAGAGAAACTAGCCCCTGTATGGGTGGGGCCTGCACCAATGATGACTTCGAAGTTGATGGGATTGTATTAAACAATAGCAACTGCAACATAACCCTAGAACAGATTCAGACAGCCCTTGCACAGGTAGCACTCCACCTACCTGCAAAGGAAGAACAAAAAAATGGTTCTGCAATTGGACTTCAGACTAAAGTTCTCTTTGTATGCTAACATCTCACTCGGCTATAACAAGAGTTTTTTTTTTGGTTTTTTTTTTGGTTTTTTTTTTTTGGTTTTTTTTTTGTTTGTTTTTTTTAAGGGGAAGGCCACAGGGAGAAAAAGAGAAATAAAGAGATGCATGAACCTGTTAATTAATTTAGATTGAACTATAATGTGAGAGCTGAAGGAAGCAGAGTGGAAACTGAGGCTCCAGGACAATGAAGAACTCACCCTCAGACACACTAGTCCAGACAGAACACACCATTTTCTGCAGCTCCGTGGTTCAGAGCACGTGCTGTGCATTCAAAAGTCTGTGTTTTGTGACCTGTCTCTATTACTTACTACCTGCGTGGACCTTGGACAAGTTAATTTCGCTACTGTATTGCAGTTTTTTCATCAGTGAACTGGGGATAATAATAGTATTCTAATAGTGCTGTGAGAATTAAATGAGATAATGTGTCCACAAACCTTCTATCCGAGCCTCGCACATGGTAAACACTCAACAGAGAACGTTGTTATTCTGTGCTGCCTTTCCCTGTGAAGGCATCGAGCCAGCATACCTTTTATTTATGTGTCCGTTTTAAGTAAACACAACCCTACAGCAAAGTATTCAGATCATAAGTGTATAGTGTGATACATTTTCCCAAAGTGTACAAAATCACATGGTCTCCAACCAGATAAAGAAACAGAACTGTACCAGAACAGCAGAAACCCTTCTTGCCTCCCTCCCAGTCATAATCCCCCCAACAAATGGAGCTACTAATCCAATTTCTTTCATGGCGTATCAATTTTGCCTGTTTTTCAACTTTATATGAATGGAATCATGCCATATTTATTCTTTTGTATCTGATTCTTTTTCTTTTGAAGTACTATGTTTGTGAGATCCCTTACTTGTCACAGCAATTTATTAATTATCATTGCCGAGACACTGCATTTTCTTATTATAGACACAAAACACTGGTGTCTTCTAAACAGGTATAAGGAATGTACGAAGTAAGTTGTTAATTAAAATTGATACCAAAGTTGGGTAATGTTTACTTTAAAATTTTATTTAAATTAGAGATCATTCACTGAGCAAGTCTCAAATTCTCATTATCCAGATGGGAAAACTGAGTTCCAGAGAAAGTAAATTGTTAAGTCCAGGATCATGGAGTTAGCAAGTAAAAATTTAAGACTGAATGGAAAGAAGATAAAAGAGTAGAGGAGTTTGGATGTTGGTTTTAGCTGGAGCAAAACAAAGCTATTGCAACAACGGCATAGCCATCTTAATTTTTGCCTCTTTGATCCACTGCTTGTTCTGCATAAGAACCAGTTACTTGGCAGCCCAAGCATTCCTTCAACAGTGTTAAGTGTTCCAGAGCCTGTTGCTATTCACAATTACAGAGCAAAATGGAGCCCTTCTTTTACTTAACCACCATTCTATATTCTGAAGACTATAAATATCAGTTGCCATTTAAATGTAATTTGACTTTTCAAAAGAAAAAGGGGTCTAGTCAAACAAAAGAGTTATTTTTCCCCATATGAATGTTATCTGATGATAGCACCAGCGTTTGTCACCTCCACAATGACATAAGATGTTCAGCATTTCATCAAGCTTCTAAATTTCATCCCTGTGGCCAACTTCAACTCAGTTGGTTCATTAAGAAGTTGTCATGTAATTTCAGTCATTAAGTTTGATCATATCATGTTCATGGCATCACAGTTGCTCTTCAGTATTATTGAGTTTACTTGATACTACATAATCTAGTCTTAGAAAATACCACAGGGCAGAATTGAAAAACAAAAAAAACAAAAAAACTTTCTCAGTCCTGGCCAAAGATGAAGCACACTTGGACAGTTGTCAATGAAATGAAGTCCTGCACCTCTGCTAGTTAAGCAGAAATCAAATCCCTCATATAGAAATAATCTTCCTTGCAGAGGGTCAAGAGAAATGTACAGAGCCCACCAGGGATGGGAAAAGCTGTGCTCTGAACCTAGATTTACCAATGACACATCCTCTAATAAAAGAGACTAAGCACAATATACATGGGCTCCTTTGCTTTCTTCACTCTATATAATCTGATTAAAATTCTCTATAACCGCGAAACCCAAATTGGAAAAATATATTATCTGAAAATATGTTTATTACTGATGTAATAATTTAGTTTCTGTGTTGCAAGTAAGGAAATCATTTATGTATTCACACTTCAATGCTGTTAAGTGTTTTTACTTCGTATGTTTTCATTTTCATGCTTTCTGTACTTAGTCTGCAACTCTCATTCTATAAAAATTTTCTTTTTCATACAAATGGCTTTTTTGTATGGCTTTCTCCTATATTTTTCTATGAATTTGATGTTGCAATGTAATTTCAGATTTTGAAACTCCTTTGTTCTTAAAAATGTATAATTTAGTTCCTACCTATTTCCAAAAATAATATGAAGTATACTTTGGAACTTCTGGTATAAAATACTTTCCCCCTCTCTGATTGGGTAGTGGACCATATTTGCTCATTTCTATTCAAACAAGAAATTAATTAACGCAACCAGATAAATACAAAGAATACAACACACACACACATATTTTGAATACATTATGTGTATATGTCTGTGTGTGTGTGTATGCGCGTGTGTGTGGATGGAGGAACAGATGGATGGATGGATGGATGGATGGATGGATGGATGGTTAGACAGATAACTACAAAATTGCTAATTGAAGCAAAATGAAGAATAAACAAATTGCGGACAATTAGCTTGCATTAATCAGCTTATATGTGTCCAATTTAATGTAGTTGTTAAAATTATGGAATAGCCCAAAGGCCATTGCCACCATCTCTGAATTTGGGAGAACAGGTCTGTGTGAAGAATGAAGTGACTATAGTGAGTTCACAGCAATTACAAGGATTAAAACTAGGGATAGCCCTTTTGGTTATGGTCCAAGAAGGAGCCTCATGTGTGCTCACTAAGAAAAGAATTGTTGATCCTAAAGTCACAACGTGCTCTGCCCCCTTCCCTTTCACACACGTGCCATTTTCTGATTATAATTTGAATCAAGAACAATCAGTTTTTGGAGTTAAGGAAAGGAAAGGTCCCCTAATACCCACCTAGGACATATCTATAAGGCATGATTATGATTCTATTGATAATTTCCCAATCAAATAGATTTTTCTGGCCAGTCATCATAAGAGCTGATTGCCATTAATGGCAAAGCAATCAATGGGATTGATGTTATTGCAGGCATCTTAACAACTGAATTGGATCAACCATGCATGCGTGTTCATAGATAGCTCATTGACTGGCTGTTATTGTGGCTGATAAAACCAAGTCAGCTGGAAAAGAGCTCTTTCAGTCCAGTCTTGTAGACAAACTTAAAGTCTTTACTGTGGAACCATCAAAGATGATTGGCCCTTTGAATCACCAACTGGCCTAGAGGGATTATGGCCACAACAAGAGGCTGAAGCACAGAGATTCAAGTAAGAGAGCATATACACACTCAAAAACATTCAATGATTGGCTAACTAGGGCTAAATTAGTTAAATTCATGGACATTTTCATACTCTTTCGGTGGCACGGTAGTCAAGAGAGAGAATGGTGTTTCACTCTCTTACAGAAATGAAACACATCAAGGAACCATATCAATCCAAGTTAGTGGAAGAAATTTTGCTAAATGCCCGGGTACAAGCCTTGTCCTATTGCAGAAGCACCTGGTAGGGACAGAGATAGGTATTGAAGTACTTAAGTCAAACAGGTAAGATACACTATAGCTGCCATCCCCAGAATGCTGTCAGACTATTCAGGGTGAGGAGGCATTTGGATATGTGCCAGGCCACCCACACTTAGTCCTAGATATTGGAAATGGACTTCTCTATATAAGGAAACATGCGTATCATAGTTACACAAGGGAGTAGTCTGCTGTTTTCACACCAGTGCACCTTTGTGTCTACCAATCATCCCAACAGAAGTCCTAAGTATTTGAGCTAAGGCAGAGATTGAAGAGATTAAGTAGAGGGTTGTGCACAGATACATTAAGGGGGCAAAATCTACCAGATTGGGTGACAGACTGGATGGGGGTACAATGGAGAAAATGTGTCTATGCTATTAATTATAAAATTTCTTGAGTGTGCTTCTATTGAATCAAATAAATGTTTAAAAATACAACTAAGTTGCCTTCACCTTTTTTGAAATTTGACATTTAAAAACTGACTTTAGTGAAATCATGGGTGAGAAGAGATAGTATTGTTTTGTATGCCTTTCATTCGTTTATTTTTCATTTATTCTTTCATCAGATAATTACTGAACACCTATAATGCACCAAGCATAATGCTGGATGGACACCCCAGATTTATTTTGAATGGATAATACCAGTTTGGTCTCTACCCTCACAGTGACGTGGATCAGAGTCATTTGATGTGACAGAGATACAGACATAAATAGTACATGCACCTGTGCCATTTTCATGATTACCTACAATGATTACCTACAAGAAATCATATCTAAAATTTTATTTTGTTTCCAATGCCCTGAGTTCAACACCTCAATATGAAGGAGCTACGATATGCCAGAATCTGTGCCAGAGATGAAGCAACAATAAATAAACAAGATACTTTTGAACAATAATGAGTGCTGAGAAGGCAGCAAGACAGGATGAAGCAACATCAGTGGCAGGGCAGGCAGCAAGGGATGCTGGTGTGAAGGGTCATCGGGGTAGAGGTGACACAAAACAGAGACCTAAGCAACAAGAAGAGAGAGGCACTCGGTAAGCATCTGGGGGCAGAACGTTCCAGGCAGAGGGCACAGTAAGTGCCGAGGCCCTGAGCTGGAAATGAGCATGGAGCCTGTGAGATACCAACGGTCAGTATGAGCAAGCAAGAGCAGGGTGAGAGCGGAAGTCAAAGAGGAAGCAAGAGGCCAGAGCATTTCGAGTTTCTCGGGACATGGTTAGGAAGGCAGATTTCTATTTAACACACTATTATTAGAGCAGTTTTAAGTTTACAGAAAAAATTGAACAGAAAGCACAGAGCTCTCATATACCCTCTCTCTTCCCACAGGCAGTCTCCCCATGATGAACATCTTGCATCACGGTGATACGTTCATTGCAACTGATGAACCAATATTCCTACATTACTATTAAATGAAAGTTGTTTGTTTACACGAGGGTTCACTCTGTGTGTTGTGCATTCTGTGGATGTTGACAGCAGTATGATGACATATATCCACCATTATGGTATCACACAGAGTCACTGCCCAAAAAGTCCTCTGTGTCCCGCCTATTCATCCCTCCTTCCCTTCTCCCTGCTGCCTGGAAACCACTTATCTCTTTATTGTCTCCACAGGTTTGCCTACCTTTTTGGCACCAGGTGCCAGTTTTGTGGAAAACAATTTTTCCGTGGATGGGGGTGGTGGGGGATGAAACTGTTCCACCTCAGATCATCAGGCATTATATTCTCATAAGGAACATGCAACCCAGATCCCTCAAATGCACTGTTCACAAAAGGGTTCGTGCTCCAACAGAATCCAATGCTGCCACTGATCTGACAGGAGGTGGAGCTCGGGTGGCAATGCTGGCTCACCCACCACTCACCTCCTGCTGTGTGGCCCAGTTCCTAACAGGTCACAGACTGGTACTGGTCCCTGGCTCAGGGCTTGAGGACCCCTGTCATAGAGTTGGAATCATATGGGATCATACAGAATGTAGCCTTTTTTTACTGACTTGTATGAGATGGGGAGGCACTGGAAGATTTTAAACGTGATGCGGACTTACAGTTTTAAAAGATCCCTCTGGCTACTGTATGGAGAAAGTACTAAAGGGGAGCAAAAGCAGGAAGCAGGTCATTGTTGAGGGCCACTGTAGTTACCCAGAGTTGCCAGATGGTGCAGTCTAGGACAAGCATGGTGGCAGGGAAAATAAAGAAATTGGACAGACTTGAGATATATTTTGCAGATGGACAGGATTTGCTGATAAATTTGATGTATAAATAAAGGAAAAAGGTGAATTTAGGTATTCAACTTGAGGAGGTGGGTGTATGGTAGTGCCATTTATGAAAATGAGAAGATTCAAGGCAGAACAACAAACCAGGGCTAGGAGGGAAAGTTAGGAACTCTGTTCGACCATATTTTAAACGTTGAAATGTTTGCTGGCTATCCAAGTGGAGAAATCAACTAGGCTGTCGAACATACAAGTCTAGAACATAGTAGAAACGTCTGGGTAGAGATACAAATGGGGGTGTCATTGGCATATAGGTGGTAGTTAGAGCAATGAGCAAAGGCAGCACCTGTGGAGAAAAGTGGAGAAGATGAAGAGGACTGAGGGCCAAGCTTCAGAGAAGGAAGCTTCTGTAAATGCTTTTAGGAGGAGGTAGCATTCAACAAATTAAAGAGTGCAGAAGCAATTACTTGAAGCCTTATTTTGTCTTGCAAATATATTAATAGTTTTGTAACCCATGCATCATTTGTAATAGAATATTTTAATTTTGTGATTTGACCTTCTGGAAGGTGTCAGAAGCTCGCAAATACACCTCTAACTGAATCCCGGTATAAAACCATGTCAGAGCTTGAGCTGGAGTCCAGTGTCCTTTTATTAAATTATAGTTTTGCTCTTTAGCTACTAAGTGATGTAAAAAGAGGGACTGGTCCATGCTTCAGCTGTGCATCTGTTTCTGTTGTTCTTCAACAGGCACTAAGGGTGTCATAGCCCCTTGACCAGAGACAAAAAGGCTAGAACAATCAAAGTACTAATAAAAAAGAGGCTATGCTATTTAACTGCTTTCCTGCCTACCCTGGACTTTGAGTTTCCCTCCTGCTATGGAGTTCAGCAGTAAGCATTTTAATTTAGGCTCTGACTCTCATTTCATCCAGATCTGTTTCTGGCTTCCACTGTAGTTTGTCACACAAATGATCAACTCTTTCCCCTATATTGCAGCCAGAATTAGACAAATGCACTCACTGTGCTCCCGCAGGTGGGTGGTTTCTGCCCTTCTGCTGTCGTTCCTACAAGGATGTCTATTAATACCCAACAGAGGAGTCAATTTGACAGTTAGATAGTTAAGTCTGAAACTCAGTGTCGAGTTATCCTCTCATTCCTGAGAGGGTGTGTATCCTCTCAAAACCTCCACCACGATCTTAACCCCTGTGGGCTCTGACTCTCTACAACACAGGATGTCTCAGATTGGGCCATCTCAATGAGCTCCCCGTGGTTCAAGTAAACTAATTTACCTCTTGGGAGCCTCGGCTGACTTCAATCTCAAGGTTCCGCTTTACTCGCTACTGAAATTGGTTACACTAGGGAATTCCCTCACACTGCACTTTAGGGATCATAGAGAAGTCGGAATGTGTCTACTCAACAGAGCTTTTCAATTGGCTCTTATTTGAGTTTTCTCTCTCTCCTATACCTTCTTACCATTTTGTACCTCTTCAAGTTCTCCCCTAAAGGGAACTTATATTATAGTTATTCTTTCTTTTATCTTTATCCTTGGTGAAAAAAATATTTTACCATCTTTGTAATGTAATGAATAATAACTCATAATAATATATCTACATAGTACATTATACATTGTCTCCAATTTTAAAGTTTAATAAAGGGAAATGCCACTTAAAGAGAAACTAAAGAAATGAAAGCAATTAAAAAATCTTTTGAATGCTAATTGCCAATGCAAAAGACAGATTTTTATTTGTAATATAAATGAAATAATTTATAATACACAAAAATACTTTAATTGCCAATGCAAAAGACAGATTTTTATTTGTAATATAAATGAAATAATTTATAATACACAAAAATACTTTTAAGTATTGTATTGAAAATGAATATACAAAAGTAAGAAAATGTTATGGAATCTGTGGGCTTATGATTATGACTCCTGGGGGCCCTCACCCCACAGTGTGAGGAGAACTGCCTGACCCTGAGGGACCTCATATGTGGACTCCCAAGGGCCCTTAACTCACACTGGGCCCTCCCAGTGTGAGAGGAACCATGAATATGGACTCTAAGGGAACTTCATCCCCAGTTCCAGGAGAACTACCGAGAAGTGAAGTCAGCAGAGGACCTGGGTCTGTAGACTCCTAGCGTTATATCAGGAATAGCAAGAACAAGACTATTAGGAAGAAATTAGACTTAGGTTAGTGCTTCCCAAATTTCTGCCAATTGCTGTGTTAGGTTCTGAAACTGCTGAAGTGAATCATATATACCATAGACTTTGACTTCATGGAGAATGTGGTCTAGAACACTGTTTCTTCAAATGTGTTCCCAACCTAAAAGTCTGGCCTATAAAAATATTTATCTTTGTTTAACGCAGTCTTTTCCAAATGCGTTCAGTCAAGTAACACCTCTTTCTACCTCTTTATTTTGTAGCATCACCTTCACAGTTTTTGTTGTACTGATATGGTTTGGCTGTGTCCCCACCCAAATTTCATCTTGAATTGTAGCTCCCATAATTTCCTCTATTGTAGGAGGGACCCAGTGGAAGATAATTGAATCATGGGGGTGGTTCCCCCATACCGTTCTCATGGTAGTGAATAAGTCTCATGAGATCTGATGTTTTTTATAAGGGGTTTCCCCTTGGCTATCATTCTTCTTGCCTGCTGCCATGTAAGATGTGCCTTTGGTTTTCCTTCACCTTCTGCCATGATTGTGAGGCCTCCCCAGCCATGTGGAACTGTGAGTTGATCACACCTCTTTCCTTTATAAATTACTCAGTCTTGAGGATGTCTTATTAACAGCATGAGAACAGACTATTACAGTGAGTAAGTTCTCCCGAGATCCGATGGTTTTATAAGGGATTTCTCCCTTTGCTTGGGTCTCATTCTTCCCTCTCCTGCCACCATGTGAAGAAGGACTTGTTTGCTTTCCCTTCTGCCGTGATTATAAGTTTCCTGAGGTCTCCCCAGCCATGCTGAACTGTGAGTCAATTAAACCTCATTCTTTTATAAATTATCCAGTCTTGAGGATGTCTTATTATCATCATGAGAATGGATGAACACATGTATCAACAGACCTTTATTGTTATTATTATTGTTTAAGTCTACATATTTTTATTACTGAAATAAATTTTATTTCAAAAGAAAATGTCTTAATATAAGTTAAGTGTACATGTTTCTAATATTCACTATAATGAACGTATGTTTAAAATGTTCATTATTCTATTAAAGTCAGCTTAAGTAACTCACTTTGAGAAACCGTGGCTTAATGACAATGGGCTTGGGCTTTGGAATGAGACAGGACTGAGTTCAATATTTGTCTTTGCAATTTATTGAGTGTCCTTGAAAATTTACTTAACTACTATAATCTCTAGGTTTCTCATCTGTAAAATGGAAATACTAAAATCTATCTCAGAAGACTCATTGAAGGTCAAAGGAGATGTTGTATGTAAGGCAGTTGCCACACTGCCCACTACAAGAAAAGGCCTAATCCTGTGGTCACCACATCATTTTTTAACGATTCAGTTATCTTATTTGAATAGGGATGGTAAATGAAGCTCCATCTGGCCAGTGCTGGGATCCACAATTGAACAGGGAGAAAGTGCCCAGAGATGCAGAATCTCTGGGGGCCGTCTCCCAGGAAGGGTCTCAAAGGAAAATCATTCGCTATATCCGTGTTCTTAGTTTTTCCCCAGAACCTGAGTCTGAAGGATTTTAATATGAATTACTACAAAAGGGGGTGGGACAGGGTCTCTCTTGGCTAAATACATTTGGCAAAGACTGGGTTAAACAAAGAGATATTTCTATCAGACTCTTTGGAACCTTTACAACTAATGTACAATGAGAATCTTTAAGAGGGACAATTAATACATAGTACTTCACTTTCCAGTGCATTTGTTTTTAAAGAAACCCCTATGAGATTAGGTTGTGAGGAACACATTTGAAGAAACAGTGTTCTAGACCAAATTCTCCTTGAGGCTAATGTCTACATGTGATTCATGTGAGCAGTTTTAGTACCTAGCCTGTGCTTGGGACATGCAACAGTTTTGTGGAGTGAATTAAAGGAGAAATAGATGAATAAATATATGAATGAATAAAAACTTTACCAATACTTTACAACTGTATCAAGGGAAAGCCTTGATTCATGCCAATAGGAAAGTACCCCCACTACTTTCCTAAACCAAACTGAGAAGATTCCCCAGTTTTGCAACAAAACTGATTTCCAGATCAGAGGACACCTGTTAGAGATTTTCACAGAGGTGTCAGAGTCAAACCCAGCAAAAAAACGTGAGCATTAAAAACACAACATTGAAGGAAAATGTGACCTACATCCCCAGCCGCGAAGCAAGAGAAAGACTATGATAAACTAATAGAAGACTTAGATGGGCCTCCGCACCCGATAGACGGACTTAAACAGGTGAGGGTGGGAACAGGGGCAGCCTGAAGCAATGTTCATCTCAAAGGCTTCATGGAGGTTTTCTCAGTGAGAAGGGCTGAGAAGGAAGTCAGTTTGCAGCAGGCTTACAGTGAATTTAAATTTTGTCATATTTCTTGGCCTAGAATCTTGCTCCCCTATTGCACTGCTGTTTGAAAACATCTTGTCAAGAGATGCTTTGGGGTTTCATCTCTAGCATTTCCTAACTCAAAAAAAAAAAAAAAAAAGAAAAGAAAAGAAAAAGAAAGAAAGAAAAGGAAGAGGTAAAGAAAAAAGAAGAAAAGAAAAGATTAATGATATACAAAGCAAAAATGTAAATTACTCCCAGTCTGTACATTTTACCTACCAGTTGCCCTACAGATGTAATAAAAGTGTCCAGAATTCACAGGAAAGTCACCAAGAACACGAGGATCTGCCCTCTGAGAGGACAAACTCTTTGTTTTCTTTGTTTTCATCTGATAGAAGCATATGGCATCTAAATGATTGTCAGAAGCTCTAAGTATAAGTCTTAGTTCTGTAAAGTTCAAGCTGTGAGGTCTTAGACCATTCAACCTCACTAGGCCTCTGATTCCTTGCTAGTGAAAGAGAATATGGACTGCCTGCCCTGCTGTCTTCACGTGTTCATTGTACACATTACACAATCTCTTTGTACACACTTCTCTTAGAGAACATGCCACACTGGATCATTAGTATTTGTGCCCTTGTCAGTCTGTGTGATTAGATTCTGAGAATGTGGAGATTAGGGTTGGAGCTTTTGTTAGCTCTGAAATCCCAGTGCCTAGCACAGTATATGCTCAGTAATTGTTTATAAAATAAAAGCCAGGGTATCAGTCAAGTTATTTAAAAGCTGGGTATCTGTCTTAGTCTATTTGGGCTGTTATAACAAAATGCCATAAAGTAGGTGACTGATAAGCAACAGAAATTTATTTCTCTCAGTTCTGGAGACTTGGAGGTCCAAGATCAAGGCACCTGCAGATTCAGTGTCTGGTGAGGTCCCACTTCCTGTTTCATAGAGGGCATCTTCTTACTGTGTCTTCACATGGTAGAAAGGGAGAGCTATAATAGTTTCCTGGGATCTCTTTTATAAAGGTTCTAATTCCAATCATGAATGATCTGCCCTGATGTCTAATCACCTCCCAAACTCCCCACCTCCAAATACCATCACCTTCAGCATGAGGTTTTAACATATAGATTTTGGGGGAACACAAGCATTTAGAAGGTAGCAGCATCTGTGCACTTTTAATAATATCCCTTAACCTCCTGCCATCCCTATGCTAAAAGCTGGAGCTGGCAGCGAGAACTTTGAGTGCACACTGTGGTGGGCCAAATGGTGGTCCCCAAAAAGATATGTCCAAGTCCTGACTCCAGTCCCTGTGAATGTATTTTTGTTTAGAAAAAGAGTCTTTGGCTGGGCGTGGTGGCTCATGCCTGTAATCCCAGCACTTTGGGAGGCCAAGGCAGGCAGATCACCTGAGGTCAGGAGTTCGAGACCAGCCTGCCCAAAATGGTGAAACCCCGTCTCCCCTAAAAATACAGAAAATTAGCTGGGCATGGTGGCAGGTGCCTGTAATCCCAGCTACTCGGGAGGCTGAGGCAGCAGAATCGCTTGAACCTGGGAGGGCAGAGGTTGTAGTGAGCCAAGATTGCACCATTGCACTCCAGCCTAGGCCACAAGAGTGAGACTCTGTCTCAAAAAAGAAAAAATAAAAGAAAGACGGAAAGGAAAGGAAAGGAAAGGAAAGGAAAGGAAAGGAAAGGAAAGGAAAGGAAAGGAAAGGAAAGGAAGGGAGGGAGGGGAGGGGAGGGAAAGGGGAGGGCAGGGCAGGGCAGGGCAGGGAAGGGAAGGGAAGGGAAGGGAAGGGAAGGGAAGGGAAGGGAAGGAAAGGAAAGGAAAGGAAAGGAAAGGAAAGGAAAGGAAAGGAAAGGAAAGGAAAGGAAAGGAAAGGAAAGGAAAGGAAAGGAAAGGAAAGGAAAGGAAAAAGAAGGCCGGGTGCGGTGGCTCACATCTGTAATCCCAGCACTTTGGGAGGCCAAGGCAGGTGGATCAGAAGGTCAGGAGTTCAAGATCAGCCTGGCCAAGATGGTGAAACACCATGTCTACTAAAAATACAAAAATTAGCTGGGTGTAGTGGCGGGTGCCTGTAATCCCAGGTACTTGGGAGGCTGAGGCAGGAGAATTGCTTGAACCCAAGAGGTGGAGGTTGCAGTGAGCCGAGATAGTGCCACTGCACTCCAGACTAGGCAACAGAGCAAGACTCCAAACAAAACAAAACAAAACAACCCAAAAAGAAAAGAAAAAGAGTCTTTGCAAATATAATTGAGAATCTCAAGATGACGTCATCCTGGACTAACCGGGTGGGCTCTAAATCCAATAACCAATGTCCTGGTAAAAGGCGGAAGAAGACAAGGCCGTGTGAAGACAGAGGCAGAGAATGGAGTTACGCAGTCACAAACCAAGGAAGACGTGGAGCTGCCGAAGGTCAAAAGAGGCAAGGAAGGTTCTCCCCTAGAGCCTCCAGAGGGAGCACAGCCCTGCTAACACCTTGATTTTGGACTTCTAGCCTCCAGAACCCACACAAAACATAAGCATTCATTCAAATATTTGTTGAATGAATGAATGAAACTTAATCTCCAGAGGTGAATAACACACAACATGAATGACCATGCCCCAGGTATAAAGAATAAACTTCTATTGCTTTAAGCTACTAAGTCTGTGGTAATTTGTTTTGATAGCCACAGAAAACTAATACAGCCCCAAACCTTCAAGGTCGGTCCCTGCCTGATCTGAGTCACTGCAGCAGCTCCAGGGAGCGCAGGCCTTCAGAGGCCATGGGGCCTTGTCACCAGGCAACCAGGGGCCTTTGGAAGCCCAGTTTCCCTGTTGTGAACACAGGTGATCAAAGTTTCATTTGTTGCTTTCGACCACCAGCCTTGGAGAGAGTTAGAAAGCAATGGGGGAATTCAGAGTAATGTGATTTGTCATCCAGGGAAGTGACCAGATGAGAAGTCACCAATTATTGGCTTGCTCAGCAGAGGGAAATGAAAAATAATTGTTGGAAACAACATGAAGGCCTCCCGAAACAGAAGGGCTCTCATTTGTGAGACACCAGCCTCTGAGGGAATTTCTGGTGTGAAATTGCTTCCCTGAATATTATTAGAAAGGTCCGTGTTCATTATAATTTAAAAATGGCAAAGGAAAATTACGTTATATGGATTTTGTGTGACTGCCTTTTGATTTACATTTAACATTATCCGAACAGCTCATGAGTGGTTAGTTGATTCCCTCTAAGCCTCAGTTTCTCCATATGTAAGAGAGAGACAACAGTAGTACTTATTTCACAGGTTTTCGGTAGAAATAAACAAGATAATTTTTATAAGTGGTTAGCACAGTACTAAGAGCATAGTGTTCAGTAAGAATAGTCATTATTATCACTACTGCTGCTGTTGTTTTCTATGCCGGAATACAGTGAAGCGAAAGAGCAAAGTGGTTAAGGCTCAAGCTATGAGGTCAAACAGTCATGGGTTTGAATGCTGGCTGACTCTAGCACAGACAAATAATGTAATATTTATAGAAAAAAACCACTAGGCCTCTATTTTCTCTTCTGTAAAATGGAGATAACAATAGAGTTATTCATCCAAGCCATAGATTCGCTAAGAAATAAAGTGATAGGTGTAAAGCATCTAACATGACAGCTGGTTGCATGGTCATTCATGCTGCATGTCTTTCACCCTTAGGGATTACACTTTATCCATTCACTGATTCGACAAATATTTTAATGAGTGCTTATGCTTTATGTCTGACAAGAACTAGAGGTTTAGCAATGAACAAGACAGTCACACTGCCTACTCTTCAGGAGCTTACCTGCAAGTAGGGGAGACAGGCATTAGCTAACCATGAAATAGGTGGAGATGATTGCATATCACAAACCCTTTAGAGACAGTGCTGTGTTTTTTCAAGAGGAAGTTAATAGCATGCCTGCCTGCCAGAGGTATATTGTATAAACTAAATGAACCTGAATGTTGGCAGGACCATTTGCCATCTCGTCTGCCCCCACAAAAGGGAAGACATTAACTGTAAACTCGAGTGGCAGGAAGGGAGGAAGAGAGATGATAGGGTTTCACCAGGGAGCCATTAGACATCTGCTGCCTTCCGTGAGATGCTCAGATCTTTAATGAGGTTCTAGACATAGGAACTATCTGAGGGCAAGCGAATTTTCTTTTGAGGGAAACCAGAGAAGCAGCAGCTTACATCTTTACATCTAAGTTATGAGATACTGGGGGACAGAATGCAGAATCTTGACTGCACACTCCAGCCTGGGAACAGACAGGCAGAGGGCACAAGAAGAGGAAGACTGCAATTAGGGGTTAGCCCAAGTTTAGCCAGGTCTTCCTGAACCAAGATGGATTCTAACCCCATAAATGAGTTTCATGCAATTAATTCTTTAAATATCACAGTGATCAAAGTAGGAAAATAGAGAGCTGACATGGCAAGAAGTGAAGGAAAAGCCCCTAAGGAGGTGACACGTGAGTCACGATGTGAATGCTGAGACAGGGCCAGCCCCACAGAAGCCTCCCAGGCAGCAGGAGTAGCAGCAATAGCTCAGGGACCAGAAGGAATGTGTTGTATTAGAGGAACTTTGCAGAGACCAGAGTGAGGATGGGGTGAGCAAAAGACAGTGTGATATGGAAGGAAACTGGAGGGATAAGCAGGGATTTCTGATGAATAGACTCTAAGGGAGGACTTCTTTGAGATCTATAGAGGCCTGTGCTCTTTGGACATTTAACAATGATGACATGTCAGAATAGGGTTATAAGTCATGATAAACTGCAATATTTACCTTTAACAAATTAACTCTTTTGTCACCCTGAGATTACAATAATATGTAAATGTGCTATTTACAAAATAATAGAAAGATTTATTTTTAAAAGTTGATTAATGCATACTGCACTATAGGTTGCATGGTCTGGTAATGGGACATATGTTTCAAGATAGATGGCAAATGCTTTTCCTCAATCTCATTATTATCTCTAAAATCTTATTTTAAGATAAAGTTAAAAATCTACATTTAAAGTCCTTGGCCACATGGCCTTCTCAGGGAGTCCCTCCACCCCTGTTCCTGGCCTTTTGATGGCTTAAGGGTTTGCAGAAAGAGATATAGTTGCTTAAAGAGACTCTGTGTGGCAGCCCCTAGCATAGTCCCCATGGGGGACAGGATGCAGAATCTACAGGGCATATCCCAAAGGAGACGCTCACTAAGTGTTTGATGAGTGGGTGAGTAAGTATTCACAAATGATTGCATGCTAACACACCACTTTCCTTTCAAAGTCCCAACCCATGAGACATAATTGACTTCCCAGGAACAGAAAAGACAAAAAACAAACTGAAACTCAGAGAAAATAAGTTGAGATGCCCTAGACATGTTTTTGAATTAAGTCAATTTCTCCAACACTTTGATGCTGCAGTTTGGTTTGGAGAATGCGGTAGACTTTAAGCACTAGCAAAATAGCCACATGATTCCATTTGGTGTCTGCTCTGCCTCCAGTCCTGCTAACTTAGGATAGCAACCCCAGGCTTCTCACATTACAGGCAGAAGGTAGCTTTGAAAGGACTTGATATTACTCAATGCTGTGTTCTCGTATTCACTGTCTGGAGAGGAAATGAAAAGTCTCCAAAGTATAATCTTGGATAATTTATAAGAATATCTCATCTCTGCTTTGAAATTAATTTATAGAAGTTGTATCTTTATTAACTTGCTGTGTGACCTTGAGCAAGTTAGCTAACCTCTCTGGGACTCTTGATAAAGTCCAAATTATGTAGAATTTACCTCATAAAACTATTATGAAGCTTCCATGAAAAAAGCATTTAGGAAAAGATCCAAATTTGGGGGTGGGGGAAATGAAGCCAGTACAAATAGGAGGGCCCTCTTTTAAAAAAAGGAACTTAAAATTATTAGGTACAAGGTCTTAGAAAGTATCCAGACAAGTGAGAGTCCATCCACCTTAAGCTTCATGGCAATTCTATCTCAGGGAAAGTGATAATCAGACAGTAATTATTGTAAGAATAATTAGCACAGACACTTTTGGTCTTAATAGATAGGTGTGGGCTAGAAGGAACAATTTCTGAACATGCTGCAGTTGCTCAGAAAAAGGAAAGTTTGCATTTCCTGTGAAAGGCTAGGTGTCCTGTGAAAGGCTAGATCTTTGCCCAAAGATGGCATTTTCCTCGAGCTGACCTCAGACCTCACATTCTCTCCTGTGTGGACAAACCCAGCACAAATGCCTCAGGGTGTGACTTAATTCAATTTGAATCAATCCAGTGCATGTCTCTGGCATACACCCCAAGAAGACGTTGATTCAAAAAGAACCTGAGACAGGGTTTCCATGTTCAAAATGTTGAAGTCTAGCTGAGGCGATAACCCCGACACACATTGAATAAGTAGAGAATGTGATGTTGTAGCATCATGGCAAACTTGAATCTTATCTAATTCTCACTCTTCTCTTAGGACAAGCTTCAATCACTCTGGTAAAGTGTGTCCTGACCACCCAGCCTGCAGACTCTCACTCCACTCTGCTCATCCCACACTTAGATCTGAGAGCACTCATTTGGCATGTATGGTATGTTGTCCTGTAGCAACTTTTGCATCGTCATCTTGCTATATAATTGAGTGTGGGGGGGTGGTGGTGATGGTGGCGTTGATGATGATGCTGATGACGATGATGATGTCTCCCAAATAAGATTGTAAGCTCTTTGAGGGCAAGAACCAGGTTATTAACTTCCATATGATCCTGCAAGCTCCGTTCTGTCCTGTTGAATGAAAGAGTATGTATCAAATGTTAAAATATGACATTCAGAGTTAGCTCATAATGTGTGCCATGGGCTGTTAGAAGACGGACTAGTTGGAGGCAATAAAAGAGGGTTTCTGGAAGGAGGTTGAGCTAAATCTTCATGAATTTTATTTCATAGTGTTAGTGCATTTCTCCCTAGCTACACAGTTCATCACTCCCACTTTTGAGCACCGAGCACCAGTTTGGACTTCCACAAATAATTTGAAAGAGAGGCAGTAGGGTAATTTGCCACCCTGAAGAGGGAAATTGTTCAAATCAGGATTCGACTGCATGAGAGCAACAGAGGTAGATACTGGAAGAGAATATAAATATATCACAACCTAATTTGCAACTTCTTGGGAGAAGTGAGGATTGGCCAGGGATCCAGGAGTGATGAGAGCCCAGGGAGTGAGTCTGGGGAAGGCCAATGTGGACTCTATGACTGGAGACTTAAGGGCACGCAGTTGTGGGGAGTCATCACCACACGAGCAGAGAGGAAAGGGCAAAGCATGTGGCAATAAAGTTAAGGACTGACAGTAGAAGAGCAGTGCTCTACTAAAAACAACCACAGCCACCCATACACTCGATGAACACTGCAAATGGGAAGGCTTGCCCAGCAATTATTCCTGCTCACTGCCAATAGGATCCTACCTCTCCAAGGAAAGCAGTGTCCTGCTTCTCTGTGGGCCCTGCTGCTGCAGCCTGTGTACTTCCTGAAGTCAGTACCAGGAAAGCCTACCTGCCCTCGGGACTTCTCACCTTTTGAAGTCAAGCTTACAGCACCTGAGACACTTCCCTGATGAGCCAAGCAGGTGTCTTAAAAGTCTAAGTCCTGCACCTTTGGAGTTTCAGCAGGGAAGCACAACTCCCATAACCTCTACCTAGGAATGTCCCTTTTCTGTCATGGAATGGCACCCTCTTTGACCAATGGAGCAATGGAAGGAAGAAAAGGCCCTGAAGCCAGCCAATGATACCAGCTGAATAATCAGCTCTGGCAAACATTGCATGATGAAGAACTCTACAAGATGAACCTTCTTCCCAGCCCAGCCCAAGGGTGTCTGTACCCCTCATAGTTACACTTAGTACTCTATTCCTTGGCATTGCTATCTAAATATCTCAAGATTTGGGCAGAAAGTAGGTGCTCACCAAATTCTTACTGAATACATTAAAACCCTTTTGTTTTAATTTAAAAGTCAGGGAAGCCTTTGTGCCCAGAGTTTCAGTTTCCCAGGGTTCCATTAATCACAAAAGGTGACCTTGTCATCCAATGCACTCTGTCTCTTATATCCCATTAGCTTTTTCCCAACAATAAGACCCTAGAGGTTGGATACAGGATGGAAGTTTCCCCTGCTGTGGGAAGGATCCAATTTCTCAGCAGGTTGATTTCTTTCTGGGTACAGAAAATCCTGCAGCTGAGACAGAGCCTCTTCTCATAACCGGGGCGGGCAAAACTAAACACCACTTCGTACAATCCTTCCCCACAAGGACAAAGCTGTTCTGTAATGAACCCTTACTTGGCACTAGGTAGCCCTGGACATTCTCCTTGCAGCATCTTCCTGTCCTGATAGTCTCTTCCAAAGGGACCACTGGGGACTGCAGGAGACCACTGTCGACAACCGATAGATGCAGTCTTCAAAGCCACTCATCCATTCTTAACGGACAGCCTGTTAATTTGAGGTCTAGGTCATGAATTTGAATGCTATGCACTGAACACCTCTTCAGCAAGAAAACCTGGTTTTGCCTCAGGGTAAATGGTGATTCATTAATTGTAATTAAATTAGGCTGGTGGCTTAAACTGGATGTGACAAAACGAAAATCCCCATATAACACCTGAGATGCATATCACAGGCCTTCTGTCAATAACATCTAGTTTTTGTCTAAGTGGATTTAAAGGAAACAAGATGCCTCTTCTTCAAGAAAGAAAATAAACTACCTCAGTTAAATAGGGAAATAAATAAGCCCTGAATGTTTCTCTATTTCTTTTGCATTCAGGTCCTACTACAGAGACCTGGAAGGACTAATAATAAGGGTTTTAAGTGTCTCTTGCATATCTGGGAGAAAATGAGCAGCATCTTAGGATGCCCCTTTAGGGTGGCTCTGAAGCCAATCTACCCACATCCCACTGGCCTTGGGGTGTAATTTGAGTTATCTTGGCAGAAACAGCACAATTCTCTCTTAGCACAGTCGGTGAATGGGCTGAATCCTTGGATGGAAACCTGCAGTCCTGAGATCTCACTCAGCAGTTAGCTGTTAACTTTGGGGCTCTTTGTCCCTGAAGTCCCTTAACGGAAATAAGGGGGTTAGACAAGGTTCCTCTTTTAAAGGAAAAGAAAGCTAAACAGAAACACAAAATGAAACAGGTAAACATGAGGTTTCGCTGGTTTAACGGAGTGGAGGAGTCTTACCTGCTGTGACCCACAGTCTACCTCTGAGCTCAGAAGAATCTCAGGAAAACCTAGAAGACAGTGGAGGAAAGTTTGAAATCCATTCAACTGGGTATTGTCCCAAGTCTTTTCCAGAACCAAAGCTTGTGAAAAGCATAATTTGTTCCATCATGCTATGAACCAGAATATGATTTTAAATAAAAAATGAAATCATAGTGCATTAGGGAGCATTTATTCAGAGAAGCAGAACCACTATGAGTGATATAGAATAAAGGATCATTAATAGGAATAGACTTTTCACAATTGTGGGATGTGGTGAAGAAATCCATGCAAGGCTGTTGAACCTGGTGTTGGGCTGAAGCCACTCTACATCAGCTGCAAAAACTGTTGGAAAAGAAAACCAGATATGAAGTAAGAGAGATCATAGCAGATTGGAATCTATGACTGTCTCTCAATAACTCTTAGCATGATGACGCAGGTGACCTGCAAAAGCTGACACCTTCTGCCATGCATCTGCACTTACACCTGGCCCAGGAAGATGAAGAGGATCTGATGGGAGCTGGAGGAATGGCAAGCGTGGTGCTGCCTCACCCTCACAGGTGAGCCAGCAGCTCAGCAACAACGTGCACGACCTGTCAAGTGCCTACAGCCACCTTCAGAGCAGGAAAAGGCTGGTGCTTAACTCCCATTTCCCAAGTCTTATACTAATATCTTTTGTGGCCAAACCCAGTCCAGAGTCATATGGGAAAGGGAATTCTGGGAAACACAGTTCCAGCTTAGGAAAGTTGACAAAATACAAAGCCATCGCAGCCCAGCCCTGGTCACATGGCTTCCGTATGCACTTCTGTTAACCATACTGAACTTCCAAATAAAGACAAAAATAAAATCTCATTTACACCAAACATAACGCATCCATCCTCCAATCAAAATACGCTATCCCTCTCCACAAAAGAGAACACATCATTTTACACATACTGGCTGATGTTATTTTTGTTTCTAAGTCATATTCCATTTTGGATAGCTTGCAATTTGCATACTGAGTTTTAGGTGTAACAACTATTAACACATCTCACATTAGTGGAATGGGAAAGGGAAAGACAGAACTGACTGATATTAGGTAAATTATTTAGATCAAAATATGGAAGAAATGCTGATTACTACACTCTTTGTTTCTGCAACTTGTCACCTAATTATATGTGGTATTTGTAACTACCTTCTTCTATTACCCGTTCCATACTCCTTTACCTTTTGCAAGTATATTGCCTAGAGGCATTCCTTGGGTGGTGGGGTAACCTAAATCTTTATTTCTGAAGTGTCTGGGCCATTAGCAGTCGTGCATGTGGTGGCCATTATTTCCCACTGACGTTCATCACAGAGGAATCTAGGAGGGGGATTTACAGTGTACATTTTTGACAGTGTAGCAAGATCCTTCCTTGAGGGGACACAAACTCCACTTCATTCCAAGGGCTCTAGGTCTTCTTCTGGCTCAGGTCTGGGGCTTGGTGGGTTTGTAACTCTCTATTGTGGTGATTCAATGAGGCTTCTGGTCACTAAACATAGAATGCTTCCATTCACACAAAGTAAGGAGACTGTGCATCTAGTTCAGTATGAGAGACACGATCATCAATTAGCCAAAGTCAAAGATACTGTGTTTTCTGTATTTACAAATAATGTAATGGTAAAAATCCCTGCATATATTTCTTTGCATATTGATGCAAGCGTATAATACGTTTCTAAACAGAGAAGTATGGAGCATTTTCTTTTAGGACCTCTTGGTTTCTGATTATTTGTTCACGCATCAGTTCATCGATGGTTCTTCTGGGTCTATGGGTAGTAATTAACATAATTATTCACTGCTATTTTTAGCACTTACTATTTGCTAAGTGCTTTCCCTATAACATCTCATTTAATTCCTACAACTAGATAAATGTTATTATTCCCGTTTTACAGATAAGGAAATGCTCACAATTGCAGGAGCATATACAGGCATGAGAATAAGATTTTCATGAGAGTAAGGAATGTAAAAGCCTTAAGGCAGATCCCACAGTTAATGGTTGGTAGAGCCAAATTAAAACTTTCTCCTCCCCAAAATCATTTTCCCTATATTATGGCCTAGAAAAAGATAAATAACAAGCACATCTATTTAAATATTTAATATTTAAATAATTTTAAATAATTTAAATTTTAATTTAATTTTAATTTTTAATTTAATTTAAATTATTTAATTTAAATAATTTTAAACAATTCTCATTTAAATATCAAATATAATAACTCAAATATTTAAATATTTATTAGATTTAATAAAGTAAATAAATAATAATTAAATATTAAATATTTAACATTTAGATATTTAAATAACTTTTTAAATTAGTTTAATGAATGAGTATAAAATCTGGATCTATCACTGGTCAGAGACAAGATGAGGGAATCTTGAAAACACATGGAGCAGACAGTTCAGTCAAATGATTGTCCAAAGTTGTTGAAAGTGTTCAGGAACTGGGAGGTTTCTGGGAATAGGGGCAACCATAATGTGGTAGAATAGAGTGCGGCTGTTTACTATTTGTATAATTTTAGCACATCAATATACCTCCATTGCCTCATCTGTAAGATGGGGAAATAATAAAATCTATTTCATAGGTATGATGAAAGAAGTCAACAGCATATATAAGCACCTGATAGACTGTGAGGTGTTGTTGAATTAAATATTATAATTATTACCTTGGGATAGTCACACATCAAATCAGCAATAATTAGGGTGACAATTCCTAGCTTAGGAATGCCCTAGACAAACCAGGACATACACTTAGTAACACTGTTGGGAGACAGTCCCATTCAGTTTAATACTTAGGCTTAGGAATACAGTTGACAGAGTGTCCCACTCAGTTTAATACGACTGGCCTCTCAAATGTTGCCTGGATTTGAACAATAAATTATAGGAGAACCAAAGTATCAGGAGTAGAGCAATCCAGCCATTCACCAGGTGCAGGTTACTGGGTAGCATAGTTTCTACTCCCTGTTATTCCTGTTTCCCTGGAGAGAACTATAGCAAGGTGAGTCCAACCAATGATATGGATTTGAGAAAGCATGCAAGGCTGAGAAGGATTTTCCTGACAGTCTGGCTGATTTCTCAACATTCATTGATAAGCCAGACCTGGCAAATTATGTGCATTACAAAGTAGCAAAAGCTTCTGTGGTACTAATTATGTGGCAGGCACAGTTCAGGGTGTCTTATATTGCCAATACTTTTAATCCTATTTTAAAATGCAGTTGATAACCTACAAAGCAGGTTATCATCTGCATTTTACAGATAGGAAATTGAGGCACAGAGAGTAAGCTACTTTCTCCAAGATCACACAGCTATTATGTGCAAGACCAAGTTTTGAACATGTGTTAATGGGCTTCAGAGTCCACACTCACACATTCAGTTCTGCTGCCTCCCATCGTCCTGAGTCTACAGGAGCAGAACAACAAGGTCCACTGTCAGACTAAGAGTACTCTCATGTCAGATGCCACCAGCAAGTCTTGTTCACATGTTCTTCTGATGGACCAGCTATAAAGTTGGGGGGATTCCCTTCAACCTTGTTCTCAGGTTCAATAATTTACTAGAATGGCTCACAGAACTCAGGAAAGCTTTTTATTTACTATGAGCAGTTTCTACTTGATCAAAATCCATCTCCAGCCTCTCTCCCCTCCTAGTAAGTCAGGGGATGGGACTGAAAGTTCCAACCCTCCAATCACATGGTTGGTTCCTCTGGCAACCAGCCCCCTTCCTGAGGCCATCTAGGGCCCACCAAGAATCACGTCATTAGCCTAAAGCTCATTGCTACAAATAATAAAAGATGCTTCTATCCCTCCTACCACTCAAGAAATTCCAAGGGTTTTAGAAGTTCTCTTTCAGGAACTGGAGACGAAGATTGAATATATATTTCTTATTATATCAAAATGGTTCATTGCTCAGTGTTTACAAGGTCCTTTGAACAGGAATTTCTTGGGTGAGATGGATCGGGAAAGAGATGAGAAAGGTAGCGTGGTCCAGTTAAATTTAGACCCTGAAAGTCAGGACATTTAGGGCAACTGGGAACATTTGGGACATGAGGCGTCTGGGTTCTACTGCTGTTCTGAGTCAGCCACGTGACATCAGATATCCTGTGTCATTCACGCTCTGTGAACTTTCTAGCCCACAGGAATTTTCTGAGGAACAAGGAGAGAATAGATCCAAAAAGACTTGGAACATAAAAAAGCTGTTGTTTTTTATGTCCTAGAAATGTAAATGTCCTGGGTCAGACTTTGGAAAAGAAAAGCATGAAAGATAAACTGATAGGAATTGTGTTCAAATGGATCTGAAGGAACTGGAAATTCCACAGCTGGCCTGGCCTTTGTAAAACATATGTAGTCAACTTCAAATCTGGAATGACATTGTTACAGGGGTTTGTTTCTTTTTGCTTTTTTTGGAAACATGGTCTCACTCTATCACCCAGGCTGGGGTGCAGTGGCACGATCTCAGCTCACTGCAAGCTCCACCTCCCGGGCTCAAGTGATTCTCCAGCCTCAGCCTCCTGTGTAGCTGAGACTATAGGCATGTGCCACCAACACCTGGCTAATTTTTGTATATTTTATAGAGATGGGGTTTTGCCATGTTGCCCAGGATGGTCTGGAACTCCTGAGCTCAAAGCGATCTGCTGGCCTCAACCTGCCGAAGTGCTGGGATTACAGGTGTGAGCCACCATGCCTGGCCATGGATTTGTTTGTTTAAATGTTTATTTTATTACTCATGCTTGGTGTGAAGGAAGTGAAACTCCAGTGGTCTCAGAAGAGTTCTACTCACAGATCATCTTGCTCTGCCTCCCAGGACAGTCTCATGCCTCAGGTTTGCAGCTGCACCTCTCACACAGGTGGCCATTAACTCTGCCCTCTCATGTCCTCAGACCCTAAGGAAGCCCAGCCCTACAGCAGGCATTATTGACTTCTGTGAAAACAGTCAAACTGGCCTTCCTGCTGAGAATTCCTCCCACTCCAGCTCTTCATCTGCCTTTACCTCAGAATGAAGCATGAGCAAAAGTGCTACCTGACGACCTGTGAGAATGAAGGACACGGAAAAATTGCAGCAGTATCTCGGGCACCGTCATCCTGGATGTGAGCGGCAGCATCAGCGGGCCACTCTGGGGGGTGAGTGCGAAAGGGCTGTGAGCGTGCTGACAGCCAGCTGATCACCCCAGATCCATGTTCCCTCCTCATGGTGTCAGTTTGTTGCTGGGAAGTGGCTGCCCAGCCAGGGACTACATGTCACAGTCACCTATCATCTAGGTGTGGCCATGCAAAGTAATTTTCATGAATGAAACATAGCCAGAAGTGATCTGTGTCCCCTCTGGGTCTGAGTGAATAAAAAGCAGATGTGCCTTCTCCTTACTTTATTCCCTGTCTTTCAGTGACAGGAGAGGACTCTGTGGCTCCAAAAGAGGCAAGAGCCACAAAGTAGAAGGGGCCTGGGTCCCTGAATGACCTTGTGGAGGAAAGCCACCTGCCAGTCAGAAACATCTGCATTGGACTTCCACATGCATGAGAAAAGTGTATATATATATTGTGATAAGCCACTGTGACTTGGAGGTTTGTTTGTTACAGCGCTGAGCCAATATAGTCACTAACACAGTTAGGAATTGAACAATTGTAGGCCCCAACATAGTTCTTATTTTTACCTATGAACAAAAGAATTCTGGAAAGTTAAAATGCAGCATAAGACTGTCTAGCCACACAGAAACGACAGGTGCTTACATTAGAAAATTCTATTTCTTCTAGGCCAATATAGTGCTCCTTCTCTCAGGCCTCTGTGAAAATCTTTAACCCCTTCCATGCTACACAGGTCAAAGGGCAGAGAAGAACCAGGAATCCTCACACAGGAAATCTCCAAGAACAGCTGGAGCTTTCCTAATCACCAGGGTCCGGCTGAGGTTGATAGTGCATGCTCCTGAGAAATCTGAAGGGGCTGCCCCTCACTGAGAGAAAGTTGGGTGCAAGTCATCCCATTCTCACCAAATTAGTGGGTTTGGTTCCCCGACATTTGGATTATCTAATAGAAAGTAGAATAGCCACCATTAGATTTGTCGCTTGATTGGATGAAAACTGAGCCTAGATGGATGAGCATCTAGAGGTGGCGGGGAGAGGATATTATCCCTCTGTGCTAATTTTGATTTTGAAAAATGTCCCCACTTGGGAAGATGCATAAGCATCATCCTACTGGTTTCACCTGCAGCCCTTGCACGGAGTGAAGAAGTAATCATACTCCTTCCAGATCCTTTGTGGCACAGACCTCTGCAGCACATGCCAGAATTCTGGGTACTGGCCCCCGAGACCTACAGGGGCCAGCATGGACTGCGTGTGCCCAGGTGTGTGTGGTGCCCTCTCATCGCAGCTGCTGTGACACCCAGGGAAGAGCAGCTGCCTGCCTTTTCCTTGCTAATTTCTCTTCCCTGCTGAGCTACATAGGGGAGAATAATTGCCTTCACTCTGAGCTCTGACATTCCCACATTCAAGCACCTGCTCTACCACTGTTCTCCCAATAGGAAGACAATTTCTGCCACACTTGGTGTTTCCTTCATAGCAAGCCAGCTGATTAGAGAAACACACTTTAAAAGAGATGACCGAGAGCCTGTGAATGAGGCCAGGACCAAAGCAGCATTTTGGAAGTGTGGTCGGCGTTTTCCCTTGATGAAATACAAACTGCGGTGGCAATTCCCCCAGAGTGACTGGGCAAAGGGTAGACTCCTCTGGAGCTGCTCAGCCCATCTCACTCTCCTACAAGGTCCCAGCCCTGTGAGCAGAAACAAATCAGGAAAACCTAAATCTAAGGAAAAGGAAAACCAAGTCATGGTCATTCAATGATACCCTATTGAATTTATCAGAAGCTTTCTCTAAGATATTCAGATTTATTCTCTGACTACTAGAGGGCTGGGATCAATTGATTTTTTTTTTTTTAGGATGCGCATTCTTATTCTAGATTATAAATTGTGATACTGTAGCAGTTGATTTTGGCAAGGTCAGAGGGCCAATGTCACAGCATCTCATGGTGGATGGGCAGGAAAATCTAGGACTCAAAGACTTTCCCTCTGTAAGTAAGTAGGCCGTAGCTAGGAAACCATAGCTAGCAAGAAAGACAGCTCTCATCATCTCCTTTTATCATCCCCCAAAGAGCCAAACATTAGGTGTTAGTTAGTCAACCGTTAGGTCTCAATCTTAATTAAGATTACAATGTGTCCAATTTTTTAACTATTATAAATGTTTATATTTCTTAATCATGCAAATAACAGGCTTTGATATAGAAACATTAGATCAGGAGTTGGCAAACCGTTACCTGCAGGACAAATCTAGCTCTCTGCCTAATTTTTTAAGTATAATTTTATTGGACTATGTCCATTTGTTTGTGTGTTTTCTCTGGCTGTTTTCACACTGAGTCGAGTGTTGAGTCGTTGTAACCGTATAGCCCAGAAAGCCTAAAATATATACTATATGGTCCTCTCCAGAAAAAGTTTGCAGACATTTGCATTAGAGTAAACTGATAAGTAAAAGAAAAAAATCATTCTGTCATAATCACATTGCTCAGAAATCATAAATGCTAATATTACCCATTCCTCATTTTATTCCTATGGAAGTCACTCTTTAGAAAGAGGACCCTCACCCCAAATTTAGTTCATGTGTTGAGACTTATCATGTTACACACATGCCAACAGAGTATAAAACATTTTTTATGACATGGTCAAGGTTTTTCTGGGAAGAGCAGGAAAGGCCTCCCAAACTGGCCTGAGGATGTCTGAAAGAGCTGGGAAAGGAGACTGACCTGGGGCTGTTAGAAGGGTTAGGACGTGGGGCAGAGTGAGAGCTTCTGCATGAGGCCAGGGGTGTATATCATTTGAATCTTACACTGTTGCCAAAGGAGGGAGCACCCTGGTTTTCTCATCAGCTTCCCAGGTATATGGTTTGGCTATGTCCCCACCCAAATCTCATCTTGAATTGTAGTTTACATAATCCCACGTCTCGTGGGTGGGAGATAATTTAATCATGGGAGCGGTTACCCTCTAGCTGTTCTCATGATAGAGATTAAGTTCTCCTGAGATCCGATGGTTTTATAAGAGGCATCCCTCTTCACTTGGTTTTCATTCTTCTTGCTGTCGCCATGTGAAGAAGGATGTGTTTGCTTCCTCTTCTGCCATGATTGTAGGTTTCCTGAGGCCTCCCCAGCCACACTGAACTGTGAGTTAATTAAACCTCTTTCTTTTATAAATTACCCAGTCTTGGGTATGTCTTTATTAGCAGCATGAGAATGGACTAATATACCAGGGCTGGAGCAGAAGGGGCAGAGAGAGGGGTGAGGCTTAAACAGGGTTATCTGTCAATCATCAAGAAATGGAGGCACCCTCCTTATACAATAACAGTTTCTATATCACTGCTCCTTTTAATCTACCCAGTATCTTCCCTCCCTGGCTCCTGACAGAAAGCAAATTTATGCTTTTACCCTAAGATTAATTTTTTCTGGGATGAATTCATGCCTCTATCCAATACTCCTAATTCCTTCTTCTCCCCTCTATCCCCCCACCCCACTCCCATGGCTTGTGTTCTGCTTCTTCCTAGGAAGAGAGTGTCAAGAATTTCTTGGACCATAACGAAGAGGAGTGAGGAAAGGAGGGACTAAACCTCTTGAAGAGTTCTCTCTTTTCCTCTTTGGGGCTCACGGTCTGCCATTTTCTGGCTTCTTCCTTAAGAGCCCTGGTCCCTAGTAAGAGCCAGGCACCTTCCCCTATTGAGGGAGAGGGGACATCTCTGTGGCATCCTGGAGTGAGTAGTTGTGACTAGCTCTGCCTTAGGCTCTGAGGAAACATTTTCTCTTTCCCTTCCATTTACTTTTTCTCATTACAAGAATCGAAGTATCTACAAATGCAAAATTAGGATGAGTCCAAAGAAAGAATCAGGGTCTCTCACCTTGGACAAAGGAAGTCCTGCAGATCCTATAGTGTGGCTGGGCTCACAGGGTGCCTACCCTGTGGTCTGGACTTTGAGGCTCAGGAAACAAGGCCTCCTTTGCCTGATGGCATTCACCTTGCTGGATCTCCCCTGGGAGCCTCAACACGAAGCAGCTGAGGGTGGAGGCAGGCATCCTGGGCTCCTAGTGAGCCTTCAAATACTCCCTGTCTGTGACACACTTAACTGAAGGGCAGGAGTGAATACCAGACACACTCTGAGGAGGAAGAAGAGAGTGAAGATTGGTACAGAAGGAAAGCAGGGGGAGAAGGGTGTTCTCTACTATGTGCTAGGTGCTTTATAGACCATATATTTTATGAAAAGATTTTTATTGTGGAAATATCCAAGCACACACAAAAACAGAAAGACTAGTACAAGGAACCCAGGTCGTCATGAATCATTTGAAACAATGACCATTCAGTCTTGCCTTATAAACTGTACAATAACTCTGAGAGGTAGATGTCATTCTTACCCCTGCTAGACAGGTTTGAGGACTTTAGGTTACTTGCCTAAGGCCACAGAGCTACGACATGGCGGAAGAAATAGCAGTTCCCTCCGGCTCTAAATCCCACCCTCTTTCAATAGCATGCTGCCTCCATGGAGGGTTTTATGAAGAAAGGAGACTTAAACTGGACCAGAAGTGTCAGGGAAGCAGCAAGAGGACATTTTGGGGAGAGGAGAGAGAGAGTGAGCTCACATCCAATGGCAGAGATGAAGAGAGAGCATTAAAAAAAATTCCCATTAGTCTTCTGCTGCCAGCAGTATTTTAAAATTTTCAGTGTGTTTAAGTCAGTTTCTATTTGGAAAATCTACAGACAAATTTAGTCATGTACGGAAATGTGCATTTAGAGGAAAGGATGCCTGTCATTTCCAGGTGAGAGTCACCTCTACCCCCATATCCCAGGGAATGTTAGCTGTACAGATGTGGGGCAAGTGCCCATTTAGTAACAGAACTTTGGGCCTAAGATTAAAGAGACACACATGGAAGGCATAGACACTGGCTGTGAGTCTCAGGAAGAATGTTTTGGGCTTCCCCCCCTACCCTAGCCACCATAAAGGCAACCAACCTTCATGTAGGAGCTGTGAATGGCGTTCTTCAGCCCACACCTCCCTGTTGCATGGCTGCTTACTAAGTAGAGCTAATCCTTCCTTTTAGACAGAAAGAGACATTAATATGTGCCTTGTTATAAGGTCCCAGAGTGGATGGCCTTTCTCTGCTTCCTGAGTATAGATGTAAGTGATGTCTCATCACCAGCATAATTTTATTTATTTATTTATTTTTTTGCCACCAGATTGAATACTGCTCAGCCATTTCAGAGGGGCCCTGCGTTGGCCACTTCCTGCTTTGTTTATTATTGAGTGCTTCCAAATAAGGGACACGAGTCTACGGAAAGGGAAATGATTCTTTGAATCTGCAAGAGGATGCTAAAGGACGTCTTCAGCAATTTTAATAATAGCTTTGGAATAGATGCCTCTGTGGTCTTGAAATGATGACAAGTGAAACCCAAAAAAGCTTTATTATCTCAGGGAAGGTAGAGTCAAAACTGGGGAAGACGAACCTTAGACACATAGAATAAGAACTTGAGATGCCTACTTTTGTGATGGCTTTGTTAGTTTGTTAAAAAAATTGAACATTAAATAAATATATGTGTACTTTTTATCCCGTTATATATCTCTTACATATATTTTGTGTGTAATTTATATCTAATTTTGTAATTTATAACTCATTTTGAAAAAATTCATATTTATAATACCCTAAATATGTCTGTACTTTTAATACACATATGATAAAATATGCAACCAAACATTATTTTGCTTTTTAAATTCTGGGAGAAAATTGTGTGACATGTAGCTCCTTGGCCCATATTTTTAACCAGATCCAGTTGCTTAAGGACACCAAAAAAATCCTGTTAGTCATCTGTTGTCAGTATTTTAAGATTTTCAGTGTGTTTAAGTCAGTTTCTATTTGGAAAATCTACAAACAAATTTAGTCATGTATGGAAATATGCATTTAGAGGAAAGGATGCCTGTCATTTCCAGAAGGTGAGAGTAACCTCTACTGCCATATCCCAGGGAATGTTAGCTGTACAGATGCAGGGCAAGTGCCCATTTAGAAACAGGACTTTGGACCTAGGATGGATGAGACACACATGGAAGGGAAGACATACAGTAACAGGAGAAAAGAGGAGGATAATTTCAGCTCCAAAGTTTTCTTCCCTTATGTTTTTTGATAAACTAGAAACTTGTGAGCTTCCAGGCATAGTTTATTGCCCATCTTTTCACTCTAGTTGGAGAGGAGGTATATGGATAAAGGATGATGTTTTTTATGGCAGAGTTTTGATGTTGCTGGGATATTTAGGGATTGTGTTTGTCCTTCGAGAGGGCCTTTTCATATGTTCCTCTAAGGACAGAAAAGGAAGGATGACAGGCTGAGCAAAGTCATATGAGCCAAAATGACACACAGGAGACAACTTAGCATCAGGCTTATAAGTTTTCTGGTGGGATCAAGAGATTTGAACAATCTATGCCAGACACAGAGCCACATGGGACTAGCGTAAATGAGTTTCCCTGCCACTGCTCCCAAATTGGCAAAAAGCCACAGTTCGAGAGAGATTGAGCCTTTTCTTCCCTGGCAGTCAATAGGCATATCTGGCAACACGCAAACTCCCAAGCACATCCAGAATGCAGGAGTGTGAGGGCTCAGTGTCTTGAGTACAGCATTCTTGAAGAAATGGTATCCCAGCTGCTCCCATTTACATGAACTATTTAATTCACTCCAAATAGCGCTGGTGTCATCTCCCTGCTGTTTCAGTACTGCTATGACCTTGCCGTCAAGTCTGAGAATCGTGGAGATTGTGCTAAACATAAAAGGCTGAATTGAAGTGGATTTGTGAAGTCAGAACGCAATAATTCTTGGAAAATATACTGCTACTATCAAATGACTAATATAATGCTGTTTTATTGTGTAAATGTGTACTTTTCATTTCTGGGGAATAAATACTCTACAATTGTATACCTTCTACATTGAATTTTTCAATATGGACCAATGTGGGAAACTGTAGATTTCATAATAAATGTTTAAAAATATTATTCCACCACAGTAGAAAAATGAGCAAAAGGCAAGAACAAGCAGTGCACATACACATATATAAAATACAAATCACTAATGTGTACCTACAATGACGTCTAACCTTAATAGAAATCAAAGAAATGTGTGTCAAGACAATGATGAAATGCAAATTTTTCCTTATCATATTGGCAAACATAAGAAAGAATGATAATACTAACAGTCGGTTAGTATAGGAGGAAGTGCATATTTTTCTTTCTCTGGTGTTAGTACAAATTGTTTGCTCCTGGAGGGGATTTGAAAATATTCATCAAAATATAAATGTGCATGTTGTCTAACCTAGTGAATTTATCTTAAAAAAATAATACCCAAGATAAAATCAGATACATATGTAAAGACACTTGTATACAAGGGCTCAACATAACACTGTCTATAGTACAAAACAATGCAAACAACCGTTTATCAATAAGAATTGCTTCAATAATTTATGGTATAAGCCAAACAATAGTATGCTATGTAACCATAAATATGAAGCTATATTATAGAATGGATATGCAATGTATTGTTAAGTAAAAAAAGAAAAAAGCTGTTTGTGAAACAGAGGGCATCGGATAACAGACTTGCAAATTTGTGTGACTGAAAGGATATCCACCACAATGAGCATGGTCATAAGTGGCTTGTGTGGGCAGAGGGAGAGGGTCTATGAATGTTTTCTTTCTCTTCTTTGTAACTTTCTTTATCGTACAGGTTTGGTTCCTTGTTTGTTTATTTCTGACTCATTTATTCACCAAATTTACTGAGTACCTACTGCATACCAGATACTGTTCTAGACCCTTGACACAACGGTAAACGGACAACACTGGATAACAATCCCTATCTTCATGACACTTGCATTATGTTGCAGGGGAAGACAGAGAATAAGGAAAGTAAAAAAATAAGCCAAATGTATGTTAGATAATATCAGATGCCCAGGAGAATAAGGCTTCGCTTATACAAACCAAGGAAAGGGACTGGTCAGGGAGCTCATCCATCTTCTCCCATACTCACTGCGGGCCTAGCATACTATATGATCCAGAGAAATGCTCAATCTCTTTTGGCGAATGAATTTAAGAAGGAGAATTCACTCAGAGCACTCTTTGGCCATTCTACAAGACTTTCATTCCCAGGTTCTCCTCTCTTAGGTACAGAAAGGTGATCTACTTCCTTCAAACCACACATTCTTTTCTCCAGACCCAGTAACATTCAGCTGATCTCTTTCTACCTTTCTTTATTCAATTACATTCTGGCTTGGCCTTCTTGAGATGAACATATTTCCTTGGACTAAACTTAATTCTTTATCATGCAGTTTTTTCCCCAATTATTTTGTAGGGTTGCTTATCTCCATGCATAGCTGATCCCATTTATTATATGGTGATGTCTCACAATGTCACATTGCCTTCATACTTTGGGGAAGTATTCTTAAGTTTTTCCACATAACTGCCACAAATCAGAACACATCTGGCAATGACAAATATGTTATTGCTGAGTGCCCTCCTTTATTTCCTTCTTTAGTTTGCATTTCTTTGAATTTGTTCTTGTTAATGCCCCATGACTTCTGGTACCAGGAAAAATTAGTCAGATTATAGAAGGAGAATGAAGTAAATTAGAAAGGCAGCAGGCACAATAAATAATGAGTCTCCCCTCATATATATTATTTCAACTATTAATAAAAATGTTTTCTTGTGCACAGAGATGAATGTCAAGGGCAATTGGGATCTTGAAGCATGACAATGAAATTTAGGATACAGAGGACAAAGAAATACATATTCAGCAATTATCTTCCACCTGTCTTCACAAATGAAGTGGGTGAGGACTTAACAAGGGATTCAATTGCTAAGAGTGGCAGATGAGGAATTAGCACATACATAGATTAATATCAGAAATGGACATAATAAGCTTAAAGTGTTATTAATTATCACTGCCTAATGCCTTTTTTAAGTAGATAAACACAAATACACTTTTGAAATTGGCATAATAAAGGCCATTTATGGATATCCTTACAGAAAGTTTGTTGCTTGAACATTTGAGCTTACTGCTAAAACAAAAAGAACAAATACTTTATCAGATCTCACAGTCACACTATTAAATAATCTATCAGTTGTTATTGCAACAATCACAGGTCCTTCCAATAAACTTAAGGAAGTCTGGCATTTTGCCTCAAATTCTCTATAGTCTCATTTTCCAATGTGACACTGTTATTTGGGTTTTGAGTTTTATTTATTTCGAGAAACTGCTTCCTCATCAGGAAGATGGATGTATTAACATTTGTCACCAAATCAGCTCTCAGAAATTAGCCAGAGAGGATTCTTACAAAATTCTTTGAGTTTCCTTGTATTATGAAAATACTATTTAAGTAGCACATGTGGTCAGCTTCTTGATAGATTTTTGACAGGAAAATAAGCATCAGTTATGAAGACACTAAGCCCTTTCCTTAAGTCTCAATAAAGGACAAAAGTATTCAATTGTTCCATGCCCTCGTTGTACAAATTATCTTATTTAATCCTTACTAGTCTGTAAGAAAAGTTATAATTATTATAATTTTACAAATACAATTAAGACTCAGAGACATCAAATAACTTGTTCAAGGTCACACAGCCAGTACATGGCAGAGTCAAAATTCAAACCCATATTTTATTGACTCTACCTTATACTTTTTTTCCCAAAAGGACAAAGTTTTCTCTTCCTAGAATCTGTCCAAAATGCATGTTCCTTTTGGCCATCTTCCCACACTCCTGTCCCTAAAATATAAGTAAGGTATTTCTATCAGTACAATCTTTGAGGCTTCCAGTTAGTTTTTTAGGTTATTAGTATAATTTTTAGCCTATCTCAGCACATCTACTGATTCATTTTGCAGGTATTTTTCTACTGTTTGTGCTTGAATATCCTGTTTTCTCTATTAGGGCTAAGAGTTATAAAGATATGCACCATAACTAACCTCCAGCACCCACTGAACCTCAAAGAACCATGTCAGTAATGCATGGAATGAATGGCACAGTGTCCCCTAAACTTGAGAGGTTAGCTCCGATTTGGACACAACATTAAATACATCTCATTCTGTTTTTTGAGGTTTCAAAAAGCAAAAGTTCACTGAAACCACTTCCAAACAAAGAGGGAGGTTTATGCATTTTCAGAGCGGTTTCATGGGACTCAGTAAAGCTGTACAACCGTGCTTCTGGAAAGCACAGAGCTGGGGCTGCTCCCAAGACCAGCTTCTTTCTCTTTCTCTCGTAACATCTCCTCCCTGGTTGCTACACTTTCTTCTTTTTCTGATGATAAGCTGCCTCATCATGCACATAGCCAGTAATGGTTGCCCCAGCCAGATTCCTATAAAAGCTTTTACTTCTAGCAACCTCCCACCCCCACAACTGGCAACTTTTCATTCTATTTATGGAAGAAAATCTGATTTACCCAGCTCATCTTTTCATGCCAGGACACAGAGTCCTAGGTCGCTGACTAGTTTATGGATGGGCATCGCTCAGTTAGCGGTACCCACACTCCAATGCACTGCAGGGGGAGGGATGCAGATCTCCTAGTTCACCACCAACTCCTTCTAAAGGAGATATGCTGATGAGCAGATATCAAGAACTTTGTTGAATGCTCATATATTCAATTTCAGGTCTCTATCTTCATGAGGTTTGCCTTCCCATCTTTTTTCCAAAGCACAAAGAGAGATTAGGTCCTCGACCTCAGTCTGACTTCTAATTAAATTTCAGCCATTCTCAGTGAGGATGTTGATAGAGGAAATGGGGTCACTTCATATAATAAATGGTAGTCATGGAACCTAAATGTAAAGGTACAAATTAAAGAAATTGTTTGAGAGGCAGTGACTGTTACATGACATTAGTTTCAGCCTTGTTCTGGCAAAAGGAATTTCAGGCCATAATCTACACAGAGTCACTCAACTGCATTTGGAGAACAGTTTGGAGTTTTTAGTTTGGCTCAGCCTGAGACTTGATGAATGAATTGATCTCTCATAGGTTGAATTCTGTAAAGAAAATGCTTGAAAAAGTCTAGCTACCAAGCTAGGATTTGGGGTTATTTTAGCAACTACATTTGATGAACAACGTGGTCATCTGTTAATATCTGGAGATTTATATAAAGACACTGAATTAGCCTCTAGCACGTGAACCATTAATACTTTATCAATACAGAAGTGGAATAGAGAGGACTTAAAACATGTTACTGTAACCCAAAACGCACGTCTCACATCCTTTTCAATATTCGCTTTGCAATTTCGTTACTGATTGCCTCTGACAGCAGATGTAGTCCAACTTTATGGGCAGTCTTTTCGTTTTATGGAGCTTTTCATGTGAAATATTAGAGAGTTGGTATTAGTGATTTCATAGACACAAGTTCTATCATTCATAAATCTTTTATCTTAAAATTGAAAGCATTTACTTTAAATGTGTTCTACAAATCTTTCATGGGAATAGAAGGTCATTTATGCACTATATGTGAGGGGACTGGACGAAGTATACTTTATGAAGTTTTTGGACCATTAACTCTAGATTTTTATTTTTCTTCATTTAAAAAAAATGATACCTTTGAATGTTTTAATAGTATGATGGGAAAATCAGCTTCAGTGAATTTTCTCTTTGTGGTCACTGAGGTAGGTCATGAAGGTGATTGAAGTCTCCCAGCAGACTTTTAAATATTTGAAACTGAAAATATTTAAGGGCGTACCAAATAACTAGTGCTTTAATTTTTATTTATATTCTATTTTTGGTGTGGCTGTGATTATAGCCTCACCAAGGCGGGTGATCAGTAATGAATGTGTCCTGTTGGCAGATCCCTCCAGGGCTCTGATTCAATCTTTTGAGTTATGGGATGAGGACAAAATGAACTATTTTTCAAGCTTGTAAATATGTGACAAATGACAGTGCAAGAACTATTGATTCCAATCACAGTGATACAATGTTTCATAGTCAAGACTGACTCTGGCTTTACAAATTACTTGCAAGTTGAACAGTAAACCCATGCACAACATGCTTCAAACTGGATCAATCTTCAAGAATATTCGTGTCACTATTCACAAATTCCCAAATTGAAATGGACTTTTCTTCTATTTTTACATTAAAAGGGTGCTGTTGAGTTTTCCCTCAATCTTAAAAAAGGATGAGAAAAGCAGAACCTTTATAAAATTTCCAGTGACACTATGCACGTTTATCTGTGTTAATCCTTATTAGTTACATGGGCATAAGCCAAATATAATCCAGAAAGGCCTCTTAAGAATATGAATGGTAAAACAGCTAACAATTCATAGGTACTGCCTAGTTCAGCACTCAAATCCTATTTATCTGGAGACAAAAAGAAATTCAATGATTGGAATATGAGATACCCCAGTAGCCAGCCATTGTGTTCCTGTTTGGGACAATTGGATTTGATTCTTTTCGAAAAAGTCCCTAACACAGCAGGCATTTATATGTAAAGATGGACTCTCTTAAAAACGTCTTCCCTTGGATCCTGAGCTCTTCTGTCTTGAAGAAAACTTTTCCAATATCCCCACTATACAAACCCAGTAAAGTACACTTTTGGGGGGGGTGAGGTTGGGGTGCAGAAGTCATTTTCGCAGCAATTGCTCAAAGGCAGCATCTGTACATCCCCCCAGCACTCCCACCCCCCACTCCCACTGTGGAGCACCATTTTAAACTTGCCCTCAGGTTGTCATGGCATATTTTATGCAGGACTGACCTTAGCGGAGACTCTGCATGCTGATGTATTATTGACCTTCTTCCCCACTGCTTACTCAAACAGGCCATCTGGGTACCAGGACGGTACAGGGAATATGTCCAACTTTCCAGACCAAGATAAAAATAAATAAAACGGAGTGGGGTGAGGGAAGGAAGGCTCTTTAGCTCGCACTGTGGATTCATTTATTCAGACATAATTGGCGTGGATCTGGCCAAGGCACAGTTTCCTTCTTTGTCTAACCCACTGGCCCCTGAGCCCCTCCCCTCATTGTTCATCTCCATCAAAGTGTGATGAGTCACTAAGCAAGAAAGGAGGGCAGAGACGCGGCAAGACCACCACCAGCCCCTCATTACAGTCACGCTTCTTGAGAGGCTGGAATTAACTAGGGTGTGTGTGGCCGCTGAGTCCAGCAGATGACCCGATCTCAGCCCAGTCCACCCTCGGGGGGCCTGCTTCTTCCTTCCGCTCTTTCCTCTGCCTCCAGTAGGTGCTGGGTATCTGAGCCAGGTTGTTGTGGCTGGGGTTTTGACGGTAGAACAGCCCTCAGCTCTCACCCAGTTGAGTCACAAAGGACTCAGCCCTGCCAGGCCAGGCCAGGACATCTACAGCCTCCCCAGGGAATTTTTCCCAGGCTGGAATCCATTTTTAGCAGCTTCCCTTGGTTGATCAATGGCTTCCATTCAATGGGAATATTGACTTAGGAAACTAGCTCAGAATGTCAGATGAAGGTCATACCCTACCGCTGTCTAGGCCCCAAAGAGAATCGTGAGTTCCCTGCAGTACAGGAACATCACCAAGGGCACGGGGATTCTGTTTAACCTCATTTTCTGGTCTTCAGAAGGCTTTGTTCACTCTCTTTTTCTGGAGGAAAGTTCTGTTTGTTTACAATTTGGTTAAGGAGAATAAAAGGCATTGGACACAATATTCAGCACAGTGTGTTTTTCCTAGCATGGAAATGCAGTAGCCATTAGCCAAGAGCAAGACTTTGAAGCCTTCTCTGCCCCCTGTCCCCACCTACTCCCTTTCCTTTCCTTTGTTCTTCCATGACACTTCATAGACACCATTATAATAGCCTCCTTAATAGAATTTGTTTTTCATCTATGTCTACCCTTTTGAGAGTACAAAGGACTAAGACTGTACTTTAATCATCTATGCCAAGTCAGCCTTATGCCTGGTATACAGGACAAACTCAATAAATATTTGCTGAATAAATGACTAGTCACTATTTAGAATATAGCAGTGTACCAAGAAGTTAAGTAAATCTAAACAGGTATATACTACCCTTACCCCCATTGTACAGATTAGAAAATTGAGGCCCAAGAGGCTAACTAGTAGCTAGAAGAGTGTGAGTCACGATTGTCATTTGGTCAGTATGATTACACAGCCTGGGTTCTAACTACAAGGCCACGCAATAATGAATGAATGCTCATACCTCTCTTTGTATACAAATAGGAAATGCATGCTTCCATTTTTTGGAATAAGTAAGCATGGTTCTTCTTCATCACTGGATTTATTGAGTTTGTGATGGTTCCTCAGCATCTTTGGGGAGATAGACTTCAAATTGTAAAATCCAGCCAGGCTCTGTTCTGTTTGTTCAGACTTTTTTACGGCAGCCAAATTGAGAGGCACAAGCACAGATTTAGGATATGCATTGACTGTGTCTTCAGCAAAGCGGACTGGTCTGTGGCATACAGACCCAGTGGGTCAGTGGATATTGTTGTTTTAATGTGCAGATTCTTCAGCATACAAACTTCCTCCAGGTATCTCCTCTTGGCAGCAGTGTGACTTCGAACCAGCAAAATAAAACCTCTCTGGCCCTCAGTTTCCTCATCTATGAAATGGGATAATTCAATGGTGTTTTCCTTACCAGAATGCTGTAAGGAATAAATGAGACGAGACATATCAAACCCTTACCACAGTAACTGGCGCACTTTTAGGAGTTTAATTAATAATGGGTATCTTTATGACATTCAAACATCTGAATATTTGAATGTCTTTGAATACCTATTCAAAATAAATAAACATTACCAAGGATAACACAGGCAAGATAATGCACAAAACATAAAACAGATAAAAATATCTGTCTAATGCACACTGAACTACACACTTAAAAATGATGAAAATAGCAAATGTTATGTACAATAAATGAAAAATAAAAAACTCAGCATGCATCAATCCAATAAAAACCTCACAATAAAACCTCAGCATACATCAATGCAAAAACAAAAACCAAAACAAAACAAAAAACCCAAAACAAAACTGCTAATGTTGCGGAAAATTCTAAACATGCAAACTGATATGTGTTTTTGTTGCTGTTAACATTTAATGCTGCTAAACTTTTCAATTAAAATCTTTGTGTGCTAAGTAATGAGAATATTTAACCAAATTTTTATTATATTGCTTGGACTCTTTCATATTCTCTTTGCATTGCCAAGAACTAAATAGGTGGTCAAATAGGTTTTTATTAGTATACATTTTAGCATGTTTAATGTTTTCAAAGCACATATTTTATGACATTTTCTTCTCGACTAACGGAAGTTAATGTCTCTCATGGTCTGGGACAAGGGGTGAGTTTGGTGCAGTGCCTTACTGAGGGTCTGTGGTTGCCTGTCTAGAAAAGCCTGACTTACCAGGCTTAGGAGAACAAGGGCAGAGCTTCGCACTGAAAGCCTAGACAAGGCAGTGCACTGGCTGCTTCCAACCTGTGGCTATCAGGTCCCCATTTCACATACCCAGCCTGCTTCTCCCTTAACACACTGAATTGTCTCACAAATAGTAGCGTTTGCCATCCTGACACCTGTTATCTGACATCAGGACATGTGACCTAACTTTGGTTTGGTCTGACGCTATCTGAGGAATGGTAAGAAGGATCAAGAAAGCTTCCAGTACCTCCAAGGTTAAGACCAAAGGATGAGATGGAATACTGTGGGAAGAAGGGTGAAGTGGTAGCCTTGCAGGATGTTAGAAGCCCTCCCTGTGTCCAAGAAGACATCTCTAGCCTTAGATTGCAAAGTGACCAGCACTCAGCAATGTCAAGAGTCTTCTTTGCAGAGATTTCAGGCAAGCACAGGACCTAAAATTTCAGGTGGGCCAAATAATCACTGATCTAGAATGCTGCTGCACGGAGTTAAGTGATGGAGGCAGAGTTTCCTGGGCTGTCGAACACAGGGTGAAAGCTGTGTGTTGGAGAATATTTATCTGAAAGCCATACATCAGATGGAATTGGGTGGGGGTGGTGGACGTCAACCTGAGGTAGTAAATGTGGCCATATTTAAAAGATCTCCAGCCAGACTCCTTCATCCCCGAATTTACAATTTACTTCCACACTACCACTTGGGGGGTCTGCATTTATCTACTCCCCTCCCTTCATCCAAGCTGAACATGGCAATGGCCTCTGTCTTTCAAATTTGAGATTTCAATATCATCTTCCACTGTTTCTTATCCCACGGTAGCCATATCTATCTGATTGCCGTTTACATAGACAGTCTTGCTAATTCATTTAATTTTAACACTGTGCTTAACATCATATGATGAACACCTATCATCTGTGTGCTGTCGTCTCCAACCACACCGCTAAACCCCTCATCTAGACCCAGATTACTTCTCATCTGGTTGACTTCTGCCTCTTCCCTTTTTCTCTTTGGGCCTGCATTCATCAAATATCACCACCCTTCTAGCAAATGTACAAAGCACAAAGAACTGGAATATTAGTAGCAGGCAGGGCCTTGAAACTCATCTAGTCCAACACTTTTTATTTATTAAAGAGGAAACTGAGGCTCTGAGAGGTAAAGCCACATAGGAAGGGGGATGAGCTTTAAAGGCAGACCTTCTGATCCCCACAGGGGGACTCTCATATTGCTCTGCTGTCCTATGTGAGTATAACCTACCACAATCCTGCCAGCCAACAAAGCACAAAACCAGGACCCACAGAGCTGGAACAAATAGTCTAAACTTGCTGCTTAGGAAAAATAAGAAAGTAAAATTTTGTATAATATGTATCCATACCTAGGTAGATACTCCTTGGCTTCCTTCCATTAGAGCCTAGGGTCACCATCTAAAGAACCTCTTGACACGTTAAAATGAGGGTTGACAAACTACTGTCCATAAGCCAAACCAGCCAGCTGCCTGTTTTTGTAAATAAAATCTCCTTGGAGCGCAGTCACGCCCACTTGCTGCTATACTGTCTATGGTTGCTCTTGAGCTGCATTGGTGGTGTTGGGCAGTTGTGACAGAGACTGTGTAACTGCAAAATCTAAAATATTTTATCTCTGGCCTTTTACGGAAGATGTTCATGGAACTTGTATTTATTGTAGCTTTATGCAGAGCCAAAATGGATTCTACCTCCTGTGTAAGGGAATTCTGTGAAACTTATCCAAGGTGGCGGCTGGTTGGTCTTGGAGTTTGTGGCCACAGCTGGTTGTCATCCTTAGCTTCACATCTTTTCTTCCTAATTTGTGAGTTCTTTTGATGCCAATTCATTCCAAGTTTTTTTAACTCTGCAGGCAGAAGCTCACAAATATGATTCCACCTGCCAGTGCTCCACCACTATATAGTAGTCTAATGGCCTCTCTGTCTCCAGTCTAAAGCCTCCAAGTTGCATCCCATGCAGCTTCCTGCATGCCTCTTTATGTACTAACTCTCCAGGACATGCACCCAGCCAGGTCACCCTGCCCCATGCTGAGTGTTCCTGTGAACATTCTTACCCCACTGCCTCAGGTAAGCCCGCTTCACCCAGCTGTTCATCAGAATCTCGGGAAGCTTTTTAAAAGTATGTATGTCTAGGTCTCACCTCAAAAGCACTAAATCTGAAAAGCACATATTCTTTTTCATGTCACTTCCTTGGAGAGGTCTTCCCTGCCTGTTCCATCTGAAGGAGAGTCCCCAATGCCCTCTATTTTATTCAATGTTATTTCTTTGTTTTGTTTCCTTATTACCACGTTTCAGTATCTGACAGATTACAATATTTGTTTACTTCTTTATTGTCTGTCTTTTCACCAAATAACAGGAGCTTCATGAGAGTATAGACTGTATCCTGAGCACCAAGAAGAGTATGGCCCATAGTAAGGCCTCTAACCCATCTGTCCAATCTGTTTGGGTACTCTTCCCTGATGTGGCCCCATGCGCATTCTCTCTGGCTTACCTGTCCAGCTTTAACTTCTCCTGTCTCCATGCGCAGGTTCCCCCTATACCACCCACTTAGAGTGGCCCAAGTGCACAGCGCCACCTGCAGGTTGCTAGGCTGCCAGGCTGCCATGCCCTGGTCCTATCACCTCCTGTCTTTAATATCCTTTCTTCCACATCAGCCTGGGAAGCCCATAAATGCTCCTTTACAAGCCACTTCAAAGTCACCTCCTTCCCTGACCCACATAAGCAGATGTGATCACCTCCACCTCGGAGCCAGCAAAGTGCCCCTTACAGAGAATCCCATTGCTGTGACTGTTTAGTACATGAAGACCTGTTGTCACTAAACCGGAGGCTCCCTGCGGGCTTTCACTTTTGTATTCCCAGAGCAAAGTCTTCTTGAAGATGTGGCCAAGAGGAAGAAGGGATGGGTCTTCTTAAGCAGACAGTGTGATGTTTCTAAAACCATTTCCTTGTGTGCCTCCAAATCACAGGCTTGATAACATGGTAAAGAAAGAGAGCAGCAAAGAACACCGCCAGTGGAGGCCAGGCAGCCTCAAAATTAACTGGCTTCCAATGCTTTTACAGGTCCTTTGCTTTTCTCCAGGGTGTATCAAGATTGTCATTTGTGGCACTGATGTGGTTTGTAGGTTTTTCCTCTCCAAATCTCATGTTGAAATGTGATTCCCAGTGTTGTAGGCGGCGCCTGGCAGGAGGTGATTAGATCATGAAAGCAGATCCCTCTTGAATGTTTTAGCACCATCCCCTTGGTGATGAGACCCTCCAAAGTTAGTTCACATCAGATCTAGTTGTTTAAAAGAGTCTGGGGCTCTCCTCTCCTCTCTCTCTTGCCTCTGCTCTCACCATGTGAGATGCTGTCTCCTCATTGCCTTCTCCCATGATTGTACATTTCCTGAGGCCTCACCAGAAGCAGATGCTGGCACCATGCTTCCTGTACAGTCTGTAGAACCAGGAGCCAATCAATCATCTTTTCTTTATAAATTAACTCATCTCAGATATTTCTCTATAACAATGCAAGAACAGAGTAACATATGCATTGAGTGTTTTAATTAAATATTTTATGACACCCTTAGGATGGATCAAAGTGAGAAACGAATACAGGAATTTTTTCTCAGATGGAAAAGTAGTGGAAATTGTTTTTCTCTATATCGAAACATGGCCTTCTCCAGTAAATAGGAATTTTCACTTAGGTCAAGGATGCACACAAGAGAGAACAGAGAGCCTGCTAGAGAGGAACTTGCATGCACTCTGAAGGGCATTTTGCATATGGCTATTTCTGATAATATACCTTTGAAAATATAGCTATATTATGGATGCATTTCATTAGTGAAAAGGGTGACATTTCTCCATATTAATGAAATAGAGGTAAGTTCCAATCAGATGAACCTGCCATAAATAGACAGTTCTAACTGATAGAGTTTTTACACTTTCATTGATGATAAAAAATGGCTTCCTGATTAAAAGAGAAATTCTAGCTGCTTCTTAGCAGAACAGTTGGGAGGAAAAGGAACATAAAATAAAGATGTATTGCAGAGGATAGAGGAGCTATACAAGTTTCACATTTTTCTTAAATGCACATGACAGGGCTCCAGTAGAAAGTCCTCTGGGAAATAATTTACAGTGGGTGAAACCAAGGCTCAGACAAGTTAATTGAACTTGCCCTGAGTCATTCTACAGATTTGTGGTGGGAATAAGATTTGAACCCAGAGCTACTGAGTTACGATGCTTTTGCTCACCTTAGAAACATCCACATTATACAGAGATATCAGGAACACGATTGCATCAGAAAACCTGGCTGCTGCAGTTGAATTCTACTGCTAATTCTGCTGGGCCATCTCTCACAGCACCCTGGTCGTGTATTGAGTTGTACTGTTGACTGGTCAGTGTCATTCTCCTTTCAGATGTGCAGTAAATCTGCAGTCATTTATTTATGCAGTTTTTTTTTTTTTTTTTTTTTTTTTTGCTTTAATGCTATGTTTTGTTTCTTTTTAATTTAAAAAGAAATTTTAAAAGAAAACCTTGTTATACAGAGTTAAATTTTTCTAATTTGGGCCCCATTAAATTCAGGACTTGTAGTAACTGTACCCACATTGAAGCCGAGTTTTGTATTGTTTTTGAAGAAAAGAGGAACTAAGCAAATTGATAGCATAAAGGACATATTTAAGTTATTTAAATATAACCACGTATTTTTTAAAATGTTGGCTGGGGATAGTTTGCAATGAATATGTCGCATAATAATAATAACTGCCATATACCAAGTGTCTGTTCCAAAGCAAGAAGGAGAGATAACGTAATGTATCATCAACTTTGGTCTCTACAACAAGCCTGTAAGGTAGTCCAATTTTATAGATAAGAAAACTAAGGAAGAGATTAATTGACTTGTCCAAGGTCCTTCATCAAAGATTCAGACCCAGGTGTGGCTGGCTCCAAAGCCCATTTTCTCCTCTGGATGCTGCATTGCAATAATTTCTGATCTTCTGGGGGTCCTGGATCCTTACAAGAATCTAATAAAAGGTGAGAAACAGAACACACTCATAATGTTGCATGATTTCAAAAGGTTTTCCAACTCAAGAACCCTTGTACTACTGCCGATTTATAAACATCTCCCTTTCTGTTCATAAAAACTCATCATCCAGCACAAATGACTTTGTTAATCTTATGTTTTCTAGATAGCTGTGTATTGGAAAGCAACACCCATTTTTATTTACAAATAGATTAATTCTGACTTTTAATTCCTTCTTAGTTGATATTAATAAAATTGTATTCTACAAAGATAGAGTTTAGTATTCCCTCCACAATAATTGATAATTTACCCAACTATTTTATTTTAGGCCATATCCTGATTGTGCCTTGAACTGATCCAATGCAAAGCTGGTTCATTGTGACAGCAGAGTGGCTGCTGTATGTTCCAGATCACAGGCTGCAAACTAGAGGCTGAACGCAGTGCTGGGTACAGCCGTACTGGAGCCTGAGACAAAAAAAAAAAAAAAAAAAATGCTAATACTGATTCCATCTTCATTTTAAGATTTTGATTTTTTTCAAAATGAAGTTTTTGCTTTAATTTTGGTTTTTAAAGTATTGCATTAAGATATTATTGATCTCGATTGCTAAATTTTATGGTGCTCCCTTAAATTTCATACCTGAGATGAGCACCTCACTTGCCTCACCCTAATCCCCGTCGTGGGTGAAGGAAGGGCTAAATGTGGCCACAGGAGTGTTCTTAAAAGCAGGACATTTCCCATGAAAATCAGTATTTCTGGCATCCCTTGTAAAAATCACAATTCCTGGCAATATTGGACTTGCATTTCCACAGGGCAAACCTCAACTATGGCTTCCTGTCAATGGCAGCTGCCTCCAATGGCGAGGGTAGGGGCAGGGGTGAGTGCCCTCCTGTTCTCTGAAGCCCCCCAGCTCCCTCTCAGTTCAGTTACCTGGTCCCTGTAGGCATTTGAATTGAGCATTCTGGGGCTAGACCAGGTGGAGAATGTATAAATGTTCATCTCTAGCCTTCATAAAACTTGTTCAGCCATAGCCTGTAACATTCTTTCAGGATTACCAATGTGCCACCCTTGACATTAAATCAGAAGATAAGATCACTGCCAGCAAGACCCTAGGGAAAACACCATTGACCAGCACTGAAGCATCATAAACCACAGTACTGAGGGTGCATGTAACATGTTTTTCATGCAAAGCAAAAGTGTTATTTTTTAATGTTAAGGACTTAAGCTACTTGTATTATCCCTAAGATTTTTTGAGTGCTTACAACATGCCTAACTCTGCGCTGAAAGCTTTACATATATGATATTATTTAATTATTATAAGAATAGCATGAGATGCAGTAATATCCCCATTTTATAGATTCAGAAACTGAATTACTAGCAGGTTAAGAAAATTGCCCAAGGACACATAGGCAATAGGCAGAGGAACCTGAACTCAAACCCAAGAGGGATGACACCAAAACCCTAAGCTTATTCCCACTATGAATGCTGCCTCTCTGTGCCCTGCTGTTGTCTTTAATAATAAACAACCTGCCTCCTAACTTCGCTAATTGCTCTTTGCTGTCAGTGATGTTAACGTTTCACAAGCACATGGAATTTGATCCAAGTGCATACAACAGTTGCCTATTGTATTAAATTCACTTTAAGAGCCTGTGTTCCTTGTTTTGGTGCCTTTTTTTTATACCAGATTAATTTTTCAGAGGTTAATCACATGGCACTTATTTTAATTATGCCTTTCTAGTCACGACAAATGACAGCATTTGACTTCTTGCAGCCTTCCTTTGTATTGTGTGACCAATGAGATTATTAATAAATGCTTTTTTATTATGTAGTCATGCTGTAGGTGCCCACGGGGTATGGGCTGGCCTCATGTATTTTATTCCGGGTGCAGTGTCAGCAGGGCCTTGTGGATTTGCTAATGAGCTAAATCCAGTTAGTGCCACATGCCCTGGACTGCCAGAGATCTTTTAAATACATCATTGCTCTCAGAGACTCAGCTGGGTTCAGTTTGAGAGAGATTAACTTCTCATTCCAATTAACAGAGAGTCATACTACTGGACAGAGGGTTGCTTATGTGGCCCCCAAACCTAGGATCCTCCGACTGATGAACTACTGACCAGTCGACAACAAACCCGGACTTGTGAAAGGATGGCCTCAAGAAAGGATTTTTGTATTATCATTATTTGTTTTGCGTCTGCCTTAGAGGCCACCATCTCCTTAATAGGGTGGGCAGTGGGGAGGGGGAGAGGCCGTTTTGTTTCCCATGTGGATGGCAACCGAGCAGGAAAAATATATTGACTTCTATCTAGAATAATGGAGGGTTAAAAAGCAAGGGAGTGGAGCATTTAAAATCAACTTGAAATCTGGTATTTATAATCCTTCACCAGATTCCTCCCACAAAATAGTGGGTGTCAATGCTCTTTTAAATTCTGTCTTTTATTTTTTTCAGATAAGAGTAACGCCAGCTAACAATGATTGAGCACTTACAGAGTCCAGCACTCTTAGAATTGCTTTATGTATATTAATTAATTTAATGCTCACAACAACCCTTGGACAGAGATACAATTATCCTTCTACACTGCACTGCTCCAAACAAAATTCGTGAGATAATGTCTTCGTTCATCTTGTGTTTTTGTCTCTCGTCACGTCTTGTTCTCGCGTTGAATTAACATGTAAGCTACGCGAATCGCTCTTCCGTGTTTTTGTTCAGAGGGTAAATAACTATTTTAAAAGGAAATGCTTTTTAGAATGAAAGTCACCCCCTCATCAGGAACCTACAAAGATAGCACAGATGTGCAGAAAAATAGGAAATTTCCACAGACGCAGGGAAGAAGGAAAAGATGTGCTTTTTATAGAACATAATTTCTGATAAGAAAAAGATGTGCAACATAATCAGCTTGGAAATCAAGAGCAGAAATGCACATTTTCCTTTCGTTTAAGATTAACAATGATTCAGAAAAATATAATCTAAAACATGCTCGATAATAAAGTAAAAATATCCTGTTGAGATTTAAATTATCTCACCGTAGCTCTATTGGTAAGACAAGCACACTGGCCCATGTAAAGAGAGCTCCAAAGGTATTCCTGAATAGAAATCAATGTGTGTACCCTAACCACAAGCCCATCTAAAAATCAATGTTTTGTTTTTTTTTTTTTTTCTAACTTGTTTTACAAGAGAATGTATTCTTTGCAAGCCATAAAAACCCAAAGAGTTTTATTTGGGAGATTTGATTAATCTTTTTTCAAAATTAATATCCCACATTTAAAGATCAGAGTATCACAATTGTTGTTTGTTTTAACAGAAGGCAAAGCTAAGAAAGGATTCTAAATGTGCAAGTGTATTTTGAAGCTACAATTGAACACACACACACACAATGGCTTTAAACTGGTTTCCCTGCCGGGCGCGGTGGCTCACGCCTGTAACCCCAGCACCCTGGGAGGCCGAGGCGGGCGGATCACAAGGTAAGGAGATCGAGACCACGGTGAAACCCTGTCTCTACTAAAAATACAAAAAATTAGCCGGGCGCGGTGGCGGGCGCCTGTAGTCCCAGCTACTTGGGAGGCTGAGGCAGGAGAATGGCAGGAACCCGGGAGGCGGAGCTTGCAGTGAGCCGAGATCGCACCACTGCACTCCAGGCAGGGAGACAGAGCGAGACTCCGTCGCAAAAAAATAAAAATAAAAATAAAAATAAACTGGCTTCCCTATCTAGAGGCAGCCAAAGGCAAGACTTGCTGGGGGAAGGGTTTAAATGTACATGTAAAGTGCCTATAAATGTGCTTTTTCCAGACTGCAATTACTTCCTTTTCCTTAATATTTGCAGGGAAGTAAGTGACACTGACACTGGGGTGCACAGCAGAGCAAACAAATGATCCACTTGAAAAAATTCCAGGAGGGAACTCGATGGGTATGTGATGCATATACGTGGAGGGAAGTTGGATGGTTTGTGTGGTGTTTGGGGTTGGGGGATACAGGCACAGACCAACCAACAAAAATCCCGAGGGTCCCAGACTCACTTTTCAGCCTCATGAAATAACAGCTGCATTTTATGAAGGAAATATATTGGTTCCTTGTGTTTCTTAAACGGGACTTTCTCATCATTTGGATCCTAAGAAGCATCCTTTTCATTTTTCTCTATTAAAAAGCATCCTTAGAAGCATTCACCCAGTGAAGAGGAAAACTGTCTACTTTCTATGGTTGGACCTCTTCTGTCCCCACTTGTTGCCCCACCTTTCTCCTGGCCTCCCCTTACACTGCTCTAAATAGCGCAAGTGATTGAAAACCACTTTCAGCCCCTACCAAGCTTAGGTGACCTTTGGGCTCTGGGGGACCAGGGCTGGCTCTTGCTTATCCATGTATTCCCTGACTTGATGCTTTGTGGGTTGGACACAGATGCTGCATGGTCAGTAATGCTTTGCTAAATGAAAAAGTTTCTGGTTAACTCCTAAAAACATGTTTATTGAACCTGGTAGAGAGGAAAGCAGGAATGTTTGTGATATCTGTTAGGCTGTGTAACGTTATTTTAAAAATCAGGACAAAGTTTTTCCATCCACCTTTCCAAAACCTCATTGTCCAACTAAATAATAAAAATCCAAGATATAAATAGTTTGCCTGCAATGAGTGATTAGAAAAAAAAAAAATAGTGCTGATAGATGTATCTCTGATGTCTTTAAAATGGAGAGTACAGTGTAGTTGATGAAAACAGTTGAGCTGTTTGGTTTTCAGGCTGAGTCTCTTGAGCAATGAGATTCACTCTTGTTGCCCAGGCTGGAGGGCAGTGGCATGATCTTGGCTCACTGCAACCTCCACCTCCTGGATTCAAGTGATTTTCCTGCCTCAACCTCCCAAGTAGCTGGGATTACAGGCATGTGCCACCACACCTGGCTAATTTTTTTTGTATTTTTAGTAGAGATGGGGTTTCTGCATGTTGATCAGACTGGTCTTGAACTCCTGACCTCAGGTGATTCGCCCACCTCAGCCTCCCAAAGTGCTGGGATTGCAGGTGTGAGCCACCACGCTTGGCCAAGATCTGGTCTGTGATCAGATCAGATCAGTCTGGTCTAGCTCCTATCCCACTCCTGCTGGGTCCAGAAACTCTGGAACAAGGACCCAATAATTCATAGTTTAACAAGCCCTCCAGGTGATTCTGATGCACATTAATGTTTGAGAGCCAGTGGCCTAAAGACCAATTATATGCAGTGATATTCAACCCTAGTTGCGTATCAGAATCACCTGATGCATTACTCTCCCAGCCCCCTGTCAATTAAAACAGAATCTCTATTCACTACCATCCTCCTCTTTAGTCACTGTCTTGTTAACCTGGTTGTCTTCTCACTGTTAACTATGACCACATCATAGATGCGATTAGCAACATTTACAATGTCCAGTGATTATGAAATTTGTCCTATTTGATTTTTCTTAGATGCTTTTTGTTAGCTCACAGGCTAATTGAAGGTCTAACTTTATAGCTTTATAGAAATTCTTTTAGGTGCCCAAGAAGTTCCAAATGCTCCAAGAGATCTTTCCCTAGCAACTGCTTTATTTCCCCTTTTGAGTTTTCTCTCTCTCACTTGAAGTTTTTTTCTTCTGTTCACATAAACTCCCTCTGAGAAGAGAAACAATAATCAGTAGTTGTAACTTATGAGGAAAGATTCCAATATTAAAAAGCTGAATGGAGGCCGGGCGCGGTGGCTCAAGCCTGTAATCCCAGCACTTTGGGAGGCCGAGATGGGCGGATCACGAGGTCAAGAGATCGAGACCATCCTGGCTAACACGGTGAAACCCCGTCTCCACTAAAAAAAATACAGAAAACTAGCCGGGCGAGGTGGCGGGCGTCTGTAGTCCCAGCTACTCAGGAGGCTGAGGCAGGAGAATGGCGTAAACCCGGGAGGCGGAGCTTGCAGTGAGCTGAGATCCGGCCACTGCACTCCAGCCTGGGCCGCGACAGAGCGAGACTCCGTCTCAAAAAAAAAAAAAAAAAAAAAAAAAGGCTGAATGGAAAATATTGATAAGGTTACAAAAGCAGACTATAATTTAAGTTTCTTTGCTTTTGCCTGGAATGATGACGTCAAGTCAGTGTGGTAAGTGCGGTTATCTCGTACTAATAAAACCTGATTGGCATTTGCGTATGTATTTGATGAATGAAGAAATCTAAAAATGGATTAATAATAAAGCTTGGTAAAGAAAAATCTCAAAATATTACATCTATGTAGAGTAAGTAAGTAATAAATAGGGTCCTTGGTGATTAAAAAGGTTAAGAGCCACCATGTAGAATTATCAGTCATGTGTACCAGAGAGATAAGGGCAGTTCTGAGAGCAGCAGGCACGTAGGAGGGAAGGAAGAAAGTAAGTACTGGTTAAATACTAAGCCAGGGAGAAGAAAAGGACCCTTCTAGTCTGTTCCTCCTACCCTAACAGACGGAGGTTGCAGCTTATGTGCACCTGTCCAAAGCAAAGTTGATGAGCTGGGGTCCTGTTTGTGCAGTCTATTGTCTAGGGGTTTCATGGGAGATTTCATGGAGTTCTTACTGGGACCAAGATTCTATGGGAGTTCAAGGTCAGAACCAGGAAGATAGTGTGAAATCAGGTCACAAGTTTATATATGGATAGAGCGAGAGTGAGAGCACTCAGAAATGAGGCCAAACAAGACAGATAATAAAATAAGTTTAAGTTGACTCTCAGAATGGGCAGAGCTGACAACTCTCTTAGAGAAAAAGGTAGAGGAACACTGGATCCTCAAAGCAAGTTTCTCAGCTTCATTTTCATTTACCAGTTAACCCTGAATGGCCAAATAAGAAATTGTAGCTCAGAAAAGCCCTCCTCAATCCAGGAAAGATAATGTACATGGCTGTAGGCCCCTTTTAAAACAGCCATGGACAGACGGACATTCTAAGATGTGAGCTTTGCCTCTGAAGGGACACTGTTACTCACCAGTGATTTTGCTGAAATGATCAGATACATTTCGCGTGGGTTTGCAATGGCAATAATGACATTAAAAATACCACCCATAAAACAGCTATAATTATCTGATTCTTTTTTTGACATGTACTTATGTTTTGTGGTGGTTTGAAGAAATAGCAGTGAAGTTAATGCCTCATTACTTAGACCCTCTAAGGTTAGAGCATCCAACCTAAATTGAATCGCAAAAATACATTTACAGTTAATTCACATATTAGAACTTCTATCAATCATCATTTGTGCACTTAGGGATTTGCATACACCTCGTCTACTCTCTAAATTCCTCTCCTTAACAGTCATCCAATTTTTTACAAATCCATCATAGTTGCAGGGCCAAAGTATAGGGCTGGAAACCGATGGGGAAAAGGGAATGCCCTGACTTGACTGGAGATACTATCTCAACCACAAAATGGGAGTAAGAATAATGTGAAGCTCTTCAAATCTAATGACCCAAGGTACACAATTTAACTTTTCTGCACCTCAACTTTCACATCTGTAACGCAGGAGTAATAAGACTTCCCTGTGTATCTCAGAGGCTTGTTAAAGATTAAATAAGAATTGTCACAATGCTGCCCGATGGTGGATAGTGCATCTTCAGCATAGGCTCAAGCAGAAAGTCCTTTAGCCCAAAAGATTTTAAAATGCTCTTTTCAATTGCAATGCTATGTGAAAGAATGCTGGCTCTGTTTGAGAGAACTCAGCAGACAACACGCATGGACAGAAACTTTTGGGCTAGAGAAGCAGAACGCCCGCGTTTTGCAGGGTGTACTAAAAAGAAACATGATCTCCTACAGAAATCTCATCTAAAGTCTGAGCAAATATGAATGCAAAACCTAATAACTTAGAAATAAGGCATCATGGAAGAGATTGTATGCAACCCATGTGGGAAACTATATACAGTTTTTTATTATAGGTAACCCTACAGGAAGGACTAGCCTTTATTCAATGTTAACTATGTGACATTCATTTGATCCTTCCATCCAGTTCAAGAGGTAAGTGTCTTAGTCCATTTTCACACTGCTATAAAAAACTACCTGACACCGGATAATTTACAAAGAAAAGACATTTAATTGACTCACAGTTCCACATGGCCAGGGAGGACTCAGGAAACTTAGAATCTTGGCAGAAGGCAACAGGGAGGCAAGGCACATCTTATATGGAAGCAGGAGAGAAAGAGAGATGGGGTCAAGGGGAACTGCCAAACACTTTTAAACCATCATATCTCATAAGAGCTCACTTACTGTCATGAGAACAGCATGGGGGAAACCACACCCATGATCCAATCACCTCCCACCAGGCCCCTCCCTTGACACGTGGGGATTACAATTCAAGATGAGATTTGGGTGGGGACACAAAGCCAAATCATATCAGTAAGTTATGGATATGGGTATGCCATTTTAAAAATCAGGAAAGTAATACTCAGAGAGGTGATGTGATTTACCTAAGGTTGGTATAAAACAGATCAGGCTTCAACTTCTAGAAATATGTTAGACTGAAAATTTGAAAAACCTTTCCTCTGCAAATGTATAAATGCAGATGATGTATGAACCACAGCACATTTACTTATGCATCGTGGTGCTCACTACAAAGCAAGAGAAATTTCTAAAAGAGAGTTCAAACTAGAGTGTTAAGAATAGAGCCATAGGGATTACCCTCATGGGAAATGCCATTGATCAAATCCTAGAAGTTGGGGATAAATGGTAGTATATGAAATGAAAGACTTAGACTTGTGCAAGGTGGGAGCTACACCTTGAAATTCCATATAAAGCTAAGACACTTGAAGGTGCTGCAGATTCATGATGATGGCTAAACGAAAATCTGCATGGGCAAAGTGAGCCAACAAGAAATCTTGTCTTCACAAGAAAATAAGATTTCAAAGAAAAAACCTCAATAGAAAATTAGAGAATAAAATAAACAGCTTCACATCAACAAAGTTAAAATGTGTACAATTTGAAAATACAAAAAAAAACTTTTAGAAAAATATACTTAACAAAATGTTCTGAAGAAAAAATTTTAAAAATTAATATTAACATTCCCATTAAAGAAACTCTAGGCCCAAAACATCTTACAAATAAGCTTTAAAAACTTTTAATAAACAGATTCTTGCAGCCATATGCAAATTCCTCCCACAATTAGAAAATAGAGTGAAAACTAACTCCTCATCTTATTTTGTGAAAATGATATAGTCTTAATATCAAAACTAGTTAAGGACATTACAAGAGAGAATGGTTACAGGCCAATTTCATTTATAAAACATAGATCTAAGAATCATAAACAAAATATTAGGAAACCGAATATGGCAATATATTAAAAATATAATAGATCATTACCAAGTTGAGTTTGTTTCAGTAATTCAAGATTGGTTTAACTTTAGAAAAATTTATTAGTGTCATTCACTATATTAATAGATAAGTAAGAATAAATGATTTGAGTAGATGCATAAACATTTTATAAGATTCATGATAAAATTATTTTTAGTCAATTAGAAATATAAAGGAACTCTGTTAACCTCACTAACAGAAAACTGCAAATATCATCCTAAGAATTCCCTTGAATATCAGAAATAAGATGTATGTCCAGAGACCCTGCTTCTACTCACCATTGTCTTCAAGATCCTAGCAAACATGATAAAACAGGAGAAAAAATCGGAAATAAAAACAAGAGAGACAAAATTCTCATTATGCACAGATAATATAATTGCCTATAGAAGCTCCAAAAAATCCACAAAAAATTGTTATTATGAACAAGAGAGCTTAACTAGTTGGGTAGACATAAATTACTACATAAAACAATTATAAGTTCATATACTAGCAACAATATACATTTATAATTTATAATAGCAACAGAAAGGGCACCTAAGAATAAATATAATGAAAGATTTCCAAACTATTAGAATATGTAATAGTATTTTATTTTAAAATGTTAGCTTATTCTTTGTTTTTCTAATCTGCCCATAGTGGTTACCATAGAAGATATATATATATGTGTGTGTATATATATACATATATATATGTGTGTATATATATATCAGTTACCACATATCCATATAAGATATTAAAATTATTTTGTACAATCACTATTCATTTAGATTTACCCACAGGTTTATCCCTTTTAGTGTTCTTCAGTTTTTCCCATATATTCATGTTTTCCTCTGAGACCATTTTTCTTCTACCAAAAGAATTCCCTTTAGTAGTTTCTTTTTCTTTTTAATTAGATTTATTGATATATAATTTTATACAATAAATTTTTACAAAGTTTAAGTGTGTTTTTTCGAAATGATAAATGCTCTCAATTTTTTATTCTGCAAAAACATCTTTATTCACATTATATGTGAAGGATATTTTCATTGGCTATATAATTTTAGGTTGGCAGTTACCTTCAGAACTATAAACTTTTTTCTGGCTTCCATGATTTATTTGGAAAAGTCAAGTATCAGTTTTATTGCTGTTCCTTTGAAAGTAATGTCATTTTGTTTTGCTCTGTCAGCTTTAATTATTTTTTTTCTTTTCATTGCTTATTTAGCAATTTGTCAAGTCTATTTTGGTATGCTTTTCTTGTAGTTATACAGCTTGGAGTTTGTAGAGCTTCTTAAATCTGAGAATTGATGTTTTTCTGTTTTTTGAAAATTTATAGTTAGTATCTCTACCAATATTGCTTCTGCACATTTTTTTTCTCTCATTCTAAGGCTCCAATTATACATTTGTTAGATATAGGTACTGTGGCATTTTTTAAATACTCTTGGTAGTTTCTCTATACAAAATTTTTTCCTCTTTGTCCTTAAGTATGGATATTTTATATTGATTTACCTTCTGATTTTATAAATCTGTCTTCTTCTGTGTCTAAGCTCCTATTAAACCCACTTATTCAGTCCATAATTTCAATTATATTACTACAATTATATATATTATATTTTAATTCTAGAATTGTCATTTTTAATAGATTCAAGATCTTTGGAGAATTTGTCTTGTCATTTCTTGAGTTACGAATCATAGTCACTTCAATGTCTGTGTGTGAATTATCTGATATCTCTATCACCTATTGACCTACTTCTGTTTTCTCTTCATTTTTTGGTCATTTGATCCTGTATTCTTCCATATCTGTTAATTTTTTTTATTGAATACCAGACATATACAAAATTATAGTGATAACAAGGCTCTGGTTGCTATTATCTTTTCCCAGAGAAGCTTTTTACTTTTAAAAGGGTGGTAAATAAGAACAGATTGCCTTATTCCATGAGTGGGACTGACGGGGCTTGTTTGAAGTTTGGTGATGCTCTTTTGTGTGTGCCAGTCTATTAGTAAAATATAGCTTTTGAAGGATTCCTAACTGGAAGTCTAGAACTAATAATAGCACTCTTCCTCCTTATCCCACCCTAACCTCCCATTTGTGTTTCCCCAGCACCATCATACTGAAAAAACTGCATCTCAGCTTCCTAACCACTGAACTATTACTTTTTGCTCTGCTTTTCTCTCACTCCCAAATCCCTTAAAAATCAGCAAATTCCTCAAAAGACACAATACTGTAGAATATCTCACTTTGCGAGCTTTCCTACCCTCTGAAATTTTTTCTTCTTAAGTCCTGGCACCTTTGAAAGCTCTCTGATGTCTTCTCTTTGAATGGATGTTCTCAATATTTTGTCTAACTTTTCTATTTGTTATTGATAAGAATATTGGTTCCTGAAAAGTGAATCTGTCATTAGTGGAAGTCATTAAGAAATATGTATATTTTAATAAAGCTGGAATCATCACAAATTCATATTGATACTTCTAATTCAAATTCAGGAATAGAGTACTTTTACTTAACCTCACTGATCTTACATATGTATCTCCTTTATCCAATGTCAAAAGCCACAGTTTTCAGGGACACTCAAATAATTACTCATTTGTTTTAGCAAATACATATACCATATAAAACAGTCAGATAATAAAAAAAACTGAAGCTATCAATAAAAATGATTATGAAAAACAGTTTAAGGTTTTTTAAAAGACGTGTCTTATAACTTAGTTATGTTTTAATATTTATGTAAACAGTTTAACAGATTCTAAAGTAAAATTCCTCAAGAAAAATCCCTCTTATTCCTGTTGATTCTACCTTATCCTGTTCTTTCCCCATGTTTAATGGCTTGCCCTTCCGTTGTTTTTTAAAATAAATTTATTAAAGTACATGTGTATTTTTGTAAGCCTTTCTTCCTTAAATAGTAGCATAGTATACACACATTTTTTACCTCGATTTATTTTACCTGTAACTATATCCTAAAGATTGGTCCATAGTAATATATGCAGCCAGTTCCAACTTAGATGGTTCAACTCATGCTAGTTTAACTTTACGATGATGCAAAAGCAATACACATTCATTACACTTACATCTAGATAAACTACCATAAGTTGATTTACATTAGGTTTAGCTGGATATAACAGTATTGTAAGATAAGGAGCATCTGTAATGATAGTCTGTATTCATTTTTACAGTTGAATATTACTCCTTTGTTAAATTTCTCAATAGCTTCTTCCCAACTTTATTCATTATTTAAATATTTGTCACTTTATTATTTGTCGTTGTTACATTTAAATATGTATCATTTTTGTTTCCTTACTTTTACTTCCCTTGGTTTTTGCTCTTCTTCATTTAGATTCTTACGGTATGACTTTGGGTCATTGAGTTTAGAAGATGCCCAGTCTTAGGGAGATTGGAATGCTAGAGCGTATTTATTACCTGAGAACTTCACTTGCCCTCTCACTATGCCCCCTGGGAAGTTCCAGACTATATTCCCTTTACCAAGCCTGTGAGAACTACATTTATGAAAGAAGCCCCAGCATCTTCCGAAGTGTTTCGTTGTGCTATTCTCTGTAGCTCAGAGGGTAGTAGGAAGTGCTGCCATCAAACTAGAATCCCTGAATACCATGGAGATGATGGTGAGCATGGTTAGTAGAAAGAGCAACAGAACCAAAACAGCAATCAGAATAGTTTGACCCACAGAGATTAGTGTTGGGTAGCTAATCTTGATATCTCTAGAACTGAAAGAGATAGGAGACAACTAAAGCCTAACTTGATTGGCGTAAAGGAAAAAGCTCTAGGTTTGGTAAGCAGGAGTCAGACTTGAATTACCACAATAGAGAGTTGCACATTCCCAGTATTGGGACAGTTTGCAGACCCAAAACCCTTGAATGAAGGTGGGGGCTGGATCCCTTTGAAGAAAGGCGCTATGACACCGATTTAAACTGTGCATTATGCCCTTCAGTCTTCTGCAAGGGGGCTGTGGCCATTTAACAGAGTGACTGTGCATTGAGGAAGGGGATGACTGGACAATGGCTCTGGACTGACACTCATTCCTGGAGACCCAAAATGCCAGTCTATGGGACACTTATTGAAGTAGGTGCTTATGGAGGTCAGATGATCTATGGAGTCCGGGCTCAGGTCCATATCACTGTGGATGCATAGTGATCCACCTGCTTGCCACAACCAATAATGTGTGTGTGTGTGTGTGTGTGTGTGTGTAGAAGCTATTTTGTGTTGTGAGCTGGTAGAGGTATCCACAGTAAAAGCACAATTTTTTAAAAAAATAAGAAGAGCATAAATAAAGCATAGAAAACATTGTTATGATATGACAATAGATAACATTAAACTTAGCCAAACATTCAAAATTCCAATAATCTGAATGTAATCTGAATGATGGATTTGGTATTAGAAAAATCTATGTGAGTAATGTGCTGCATTTTTCACCTCCCACCAGACCTCATGGCAATGGGAGGCATGTTAATTGATAAAAGCTCTCTTTCAGGGAGCGAAGGAAAAGCATCAGAAATCAAAATTTCAAAGTTTCACCTATATTTCATTGTCACAAGGATACTAAAATATGCCAAGGATAGAAAATTAGATTCCAACTCCTCAATGAAATATAATGTGGAAGATGAAAGTTGCTCCCTCCTCTTCAATAATTGCAGAACTACCATGCCTAACAGTATGATTCCCAGTGACGCTCTCCAAATATGATGGCACTTTTCATTTTAAAGTAGTTTGAAAATTTACTTTGTTTCCTCAATATGTTTCTCTCTATAATGACTAGAATAACCATATATTCTGGTTTGCTCAGTGAAGTCTCACTTTATGACTATGTCCTGACATCTCATCCAAATTGGACACCTAATACTTTATAAAAAGTGCCACTGTTTGGGGCATAAATTAAGTGATCACCCGATCTATAACTCGAGGGAGTCTATTTATGTGACATTTCATAATCTCTTTTGAAAGAAGGAAAATAAAAAATTGGAGAGTCTTTGCTATGAGATGGATAGAAGAGCAAATGTCGTTTTGGTCAAATAAGATAAGGTGAAAAACTCTTACTCTCATGATTTTGAGCGCATAAAATGTAACACGGGGCAAGATTCTCACCCCAGTTGTCCATACGAGTGATTTCTTATTGCAAACGATGGACTTCAACCTCATGGCAAATTAGAAAAAAGAAATGCTAAAGTCTGTTTTTGATCTCACTTTTAAACCAGTTTGGCAATAAATTACTCCCATGCTTGGCCTTCTGGTAAGTTATCTCCAAGTCAGAAGAGTTAGGGCTCGTAAGTACTGCAGAGGTGCTGGAGGTCCATGTTCAAAGGTCTCCTTTCACTAATCTGTTGTAGGTCTCGAAGTGACATTACACACCACCCATCCCTGCCTGTGCCACAAACTGTCATATATCAACATCTGGAGGAGAAGCAGTGAGGTCAGATGCTTCTGATGAAAAGGCAGTCACCAGGTTCAGACTGGAAAACTTGTCAGCACAAAAGAGCCATTGCATGAGATGGGGACTTTCAAACTGAGAGTAGCTGGAGAGTGGTCTTTTCAAACTTGGCTTTGTTTTTCTTTCATAACAATGTGTCCTTCTTTTTCATTTTCCTACTCAGTCTGTGAAATCTCTAACCAAGCTTCATGGCTCAGAGAATGCTACCCATCCAGTAAGCCTTCCCTGTTTTCTCATTTATGTCCCTGCACTATTTTATGCCTCTCTCTTAGCTCCTACCTTCTCATATTTAAAGATGCTTAGCTCCATGTATACCTGCACCCCACAACCAGCAAGTGAAAGCATCTTGAGAACAGGAGTGTATGTGTCCTGCTCATCTCTGAATCACCTCAGCTCCTACAATGCTATCTACCGTAGCAGTAAATATTTAATTTGATCACATGAGGTTCACTCTCTGATATTCTTCCTTTTAGTAATTGTTCTTTCATGTGTAAGTGGAACTAACTAGCCTACTCTTGAATCATTTGGGAAGATTCTCTCAGGTATCTATTTGCATACTCAAGCCATAAGCATGACTTAACATACAAAGCAGCTCTTACTAGATGTTTTCTGCAGTGTCTTATGGACTTCCAAACATGACCCATAAGACATCAGAAGAAGTAGAGTCACTGGAAGGGAACATCTACTACATTAAAAACAAGTAAAATGATCAGGGTCTGCTGCATTCACTGCCTAGGACATATCAATTTTTAGCTTTTTTCTACTATTGGTGTATTATACCACAATAAAGTCCACAATTAATTGTATAAATGGAGGAATTTTTACATATGTATACACTCACGTAACCATAACTCAGATCAACATGGAGAATATTTCCAACATTGCAGAGGTCCCCCCTTGAGTTCTTTCACCGTTAAGAGCCACCTTCCCACAAATAAAGCCACTATTCTAATGCTTATCACCAAAGATTAGTTTTATCTTTCCCTAGACATGAATTAACAGTATGCACTCTTTTGTTTCTGGCTTCTTTCATTTAACATTATGTCTGCAAGATTCATTCATGTTGTTGTGTGTAGCTGACATTAATTCTTTCTCACTGCTGTGTAATACTTCATTAATGAATATACCAAAACGTTCTGTCTTCTAATATTTTTGTAAGCATACTAACATTTGAGTAGTTCCTTATTGATGACCATTTAGCTGTTTCTAATCTTTCTATAACAAAAATACTGTAGTTAATATCTTTATACAAACATCATTTCCCCCATATAAAAATATGTTTGTTGGATAACTTCCTAAAAGCAAAGATACTGCTTCACAGGATGTGTGCATTTATAATTTCAGTAAATAATACCAAATTTTCTTCCATTGGCTTTTTACCAATTTGCATTCTCATTAACAGTATACAAGAGAAGATGATAGAAGTTTTTAATCTTGAGTTTACAGTCCCTAAAATTTTATGCAATCACGTTTTCATGTGTTTCATTGATTTTTCAGCTTTAACAAAGTATAATTGACAAATTAAAATCATGTATGCTAAAGGTGTACAATGAGATGCTTTGATATACATATACATTGTGAAATGAAGACCACAATCAAGCTATTAACACATATATGGATCACCTCACATAGTTACCTTTTGTGTATGAGTGTATGGTGAGCATACTTAAGATCTACTCTCTTAACAAATCTCTTCTACTGTTGATAACTACTTTCATTACTTCCATCTGAATACTGTTATAAATAAAGCTGCAATCAACATTCTTTTTTTTTTTTTTTTTTTTTTTTTTTTTGAGACGGAGTCTCGCTGTGTCGCCCAGGCTGGAGTGCAGTGGCGCGATCTCGGCTCACTGCAAGCTCCGCCTCCCGGGTTCACGCCATTCTCCCGCCTCAGCCTCCGAGTAGCTGGGACTACAGGCGCCCGCCACCTCGCCCGGCTAGTTTTTTGTGTTTTTAGTAGAGACGGGGTTTCACCATGTTAGCCAGGATGTGTATTTTGGTGAAAATATTCACCTGTGATATATTCAGGGGTAGAAATTTCTGGGTCATGGGTTATGGGTGTTTCCCATGAGTATTTTTTATATATGTTAATGAAGACTACCAAACAGTTTTTCAAAGTAATTTTTTACCACTTTACACTTTCTCTAGCAGTGTATAAGGACCGCCCCCCAGCAGTGGTGTATGAGGGTTCAATTTTCCCCCATTAACTTGCTAGTGTAGTAACCCTTGTTACTGTCAATTCTTTTTATTTTAACCATTCTAATGGGTAACACAGCTATTTCATTGTGGTTTTAGTTTGTCGTTCCCTTGTGAATAATGGAGTAATTAATAATAACTTCCTAATAATAGTAATTTACTAATTAAGTTTTCTAATTATTGATCCATTTTTGTTTGTAAATTAGCCATCTGAATATCTCTGTTTGTGAAGTGCCCATTCAAGAAACAGAAGATTAAAGTTGAGGGGTGGGAGGCTACAGAAAGCACAGGGAGGAAATAAAGGGAATTCAGGAAGGGATGAGAGAAGCAGCTAAGACTGCTGACCACCTCCCTCACTGCACAGATCCATTAGAAGCAAGTATTTGACTGTTGAATTTATCTTGACTTTTGTAAGGACAAACAAGCATGACCACTTGTACATAAAGCTCCTGACAAACAAACAAACAACAACTTAAGAAAGCTTTAAGAAACACTTAAGAAATGTTCCTGGATATACACAGGTGGAGGAAGGAGAAGAAATCTTCAAGAAAACATTGTGGATAAGCTTTTAGCAAAAGTAGAGGAAGAGAGGTTGGGACAAATAATTGTGCATGATTTGATATGAGCAGGTGAAAATGAGTCACCAGTGAGCCATTCCATAGAGGAGAACAGGTTGGTGCAAATATGGGACCTTATTGTGTAATTCTTAGTTAAATATTTCCCCTCTAGCCCAACAAGGGTTTGTCTGTGCTAACTGGAAACTCAAGAGTGTGATTTCTTGCCAGTCATAAGTGCTATTTACTAATTTCAGGCTGTAAGGAGCATGAACATTGGAAGTAAAGCAATAAACAGTATAGACTAGCAAACTGCTTTTCTAATTATTGAGGGAAGAAAAATAAATCTGTGCTGGGAGAACAATAGGTTTGATTTCTAAGCCTGAGCTACATAAAATAGAGCCTGTCTAAAATCTTGTTCTGCATATCTGTGTGTGGATGTGTGGAGGGCGGGGGGGCCGGGGGCAGGGGACAGGGGGCGGTATTTCCCTTGCACAGACCTTCTGCCTCTTTGGCCCTGACTTGCTAACAAGCTGCCTGTGCTTCCTCTTTCAATGGGATCTCTTCTCCAGAATTCCATTGCTTTTTGGAAGTTAGTGATAATTTCCTATAGACCTGCTGTCTGTCTCCTAAAATGGCCCCTTGCCCAGGCCTCTGTCACCTCCCTGGGGTTGCAGTTACTTGCTTTCCCTGTTTCATGAGGATGAACTTTTGTGTTGAGAGATTGCTCAAGTTGTACTCCTTCTCTGCTTTTATAGGATTGCTCTTCTCCCACAGAAATGCAGAATGTTAGAGCCAATAGGACTTGATTGCTCATCTGGTCCAAGACCCTCATTTTGCAAATGGAAAAACCAAGGCCAGCTGAACCACCTGGAAGTTAGTGGCAGAGGTAGGACTGGAATGTAGATCTCCAGGCTCCCTGAGTCTCTACACTTGCCCACCATTCTGTGACTGCATTTATCTTGCTATTCTACTTCTCTCACTCCTCTAAGTCTAACAACTTATTTGTAGAAAGTAAATATGGATTGGAGTAATCACGTTATGGTCTAGAGGCTGTTAGGTAAGTATGAGTGAATCTGATCCACGCCAGCAAATGAGGAAGTATCTCTAAAAATTTGCTCCCTTTCTGGAATGAGAGTTTTAGTCTTCTATGTGGCTGCAGAAAAAACACTTTAAAACATTTGTGACTTTGGGCACAAAATTCAATGCATATTTTGCTGAGTTACTCCTTGAGTTTGCTTTGGATTCCTAAGCAGAACAGTACTATCTTTGAATTCTGAATTGGACAATTAATAAAAATGGCAGTTCTGAAGATGAAGTCTAAAGTCCACCAGGAAATAAATGGCTTCTCTTCAAATCTGGGGATCATTTCAAGTGGTCAAAGAATTCAGCCCTTCTTTGAGATTTTATGTGTAACAGCAAAGCCCACAAAGATCATTGTCGCCATTTTTTGTTTAATCACTGTTTACTTGCCCTGGTATCGAAACTACTGCAGGGAAATAAAATATGGCCTCAGAAGTAGAGTTATTTTTAATAGCTAAACTTGTTCTTAGGTTCTCTGGCAAAATAATATGAGTCTTCATAAGTAGAACCCAAGGACTGACACTGTAGGGAAGGTGACAGCTAAAGTGAGAAAGAACAAAGAGAAAGAAAAAGTCACAATATTGAAATGAGGTTCAGTTCATCTCATTATCAAAGCTACATGAGATGTTTTAAATGTATAGTTACAAACACTTCTGCCCCTCAGTATTTTTCCTAATATGACAAATAAGTATAAAGGAGGCAATATAGTATAAAGTGACTCTCAACTGGGAAAACAGCTGTTGGCTTGTGTATGAGTAATTAGGCTGATAACTCCCTTAAACAAAGACAGGGTAGACACTAAGTTCTCGAAAGCTCAGGAAGGCTAGGCCCACAAGGGGAACCATTATCTCCCCCTTTGGATGGATTGTATTTCCCACAGATAGCTCCACATCTGGATGTTCCACAATAGTTCAGCACAGCTGTTAAATTAAGGCCGTTGGTAGCTATTTCTTGAAACCCTTTAAAGAGCTGTTCCCTAGTGAACAGGGCAAATGTCACCGATAGCAGATCAGGCAATAGGTTACTCTTCCTTCCTCAATTAAATACAGACTGTCCTCCCACTCCAGCCTCATAATGCACCCTGGGTGGTGGGAGAAACCCCAGGTCTCTCAAGCAAAGAGACAAGTAAATATCACTCCCCACTGCTCCTGAATTAAATTTTGAATGCATTCATTGGATTTCTTTACCTCTATAAAAAATGTGTTGGCCAGTTACCATAACATTGTTTCTGTTTTCAAGATTATTGGTTGTAACTTTAAAAATAAAGCAAGTTGTCTCTCAAACAAATGGACAAATGAGATAGGCCCAGTTGATTCTTTCTTTTAACAATAAAAAATGAGTAAAAATTGCTAAGAAGCAAGTTTGACCACTATTGTGTTGGGGTTTTTTTCTAAATATTGTTTTGATAGGCCTAACTGATGTCCTGGCCTCTCCATGTATGGAGCTGCATATCTGTTTCTGTATTAACACTCTCATTACCTTTATCTCAGTGGCCAATACATCTGAGAAAGCCTCCTCTACTCCATTCATTTAAATGGACATACGTGTAGCTTTGTACAGGACAGACTTCTGATGACTGCTACGGTTTTCTCCATTTAAGAATTGAGTCATGGGCATTTTAAATGTAAAACACAATCTCTGTGATAGTATAGCCTGGAGCACAGGAATGAGCATAGGATTGGGAAATAGAATTTAAATTCCTGATTAGTTACTACCACATGAACCTTGAATATGACTCAAGTACTCCAAGCCTCAGTTCCCTGATTTATGAAATGCAGTTAAAAAAATATCTTTGAGAATTCAGTATGTATGTGACAATAGATTCTAAAGCTCAGAGTTCTACAGAAAGGAAGTATTATAATTTTATTACAATTAGCATAATTGAAGTTCCCAGGGATTATAGTCTTCCAATTCTCACTTGTATAACATTTTTTCCTTTAACAATAAAAAAAAAGAGTAAAAATTGCTAGGCAATTTTTATTGCCTAGCCCAATTTTATTGCCCAAATGCTAGGGGAACCCAGGCATCCCAGGAGGCATATATGGCTTGTAAAGACTGTACTCTAAGAAGGTTTCAGGCTCAGATGGACAGAGTGATTTCAGACTTTCTTCCAGGATTCTGACTGATCAAGTGAGTCCCGGTGAGAAAGCCACTTGTATAAGTGGAAACCATGAGATCTCAAAGCCAGTGATATCTGGAGAATCGACAAACAATACTCAAAAGCAAGCCCTGAGACCCTAATCTATAGTTTTCAGAAGCCAGGCCGGATTGGAAAAAGGGGGAAGATGGGGGTAAGGAAACCAGATGGATGGCTGTGGAGGGTAGGGTGATCCAGGAGATAGCTGATGGTGGTCTAAGTTAGGATAATGGCAGTGGGGATGGAGAAAAGTAGATAAAGTGAGAGACAGAATGGAAAGTCAAATTAACAGAACTTCTAATCAATTGGGTGTGAGTGTAGAGAGGAAGAGAAAGGTGGGATATAGTAAGCCTTCACTGAGATGCTGTGGTGGACTGAGTGTGTGCCCCCAAATTCATATGTTGAAATTCTAACCCCCAATGAGATAGTATCAGAAGTGGGGCCTTTGGGAGATAATTAGGTCATAAGGGTGAAGCCCTCATGATTGGGATTAATGCCTTATCAAAGAGACCCCAGAGAGCTCTCCTCCTCTCTTTTCCTGCCACTTGAGACTATGGTAAGAACACAGCCATCTGGAAACCAGGAAGAGGGCCCTCACCAGACACTGAATCTGTCTCTGCCTTGATCTTGGACTTCTCAGCCTGCAACTGTGAGAAAAAAAATTGTGATCTGTAAGCTACCCAGTTTATGGTATTTTATTATAGCGGCCCTGACTAAGACAGTAGGTGATAGTAAAGGGGAGGTATGGAGAGTGGCTAAGCTGAATGACACATTTATCAGTGAGCAGGAATTTTATCAGGAGAGTGTTGGTCCTGTCTCCTGATTTGAGGCACTTGGAGTGTGAAAAAAGCTACTGCCCCTTGAGAGGCTGAATGGGGAGTGAACTCCTATAGGAGAAGCTAAGATTTTTTTACGGGAAAGGAAGTAAAAGAAATGTTCAGTGAAGAAGTCATAGGAGCTTGTTAACGAGATAACAAGTTTCCCAAGGTTAGAGTGTAAAAATTGGGACAGAGGAAGATCGGGTGAAGAAACATGGAAGGTACTGGGGAGAACTGGTGGCTAGAAGACTTACGTTCACGGTAGCCAACTGGCATTGAGGGATGGGAATATGGTGGGTGCAGCCAGCCCAAGATTTCCAAGAGAATGCACCCACTACTCCTTTGGTCGACACTGGGGAACCCAGGCAACCTAGAAGGCATATACGGCTTGTAAAGATTGTACTCTAAGAAGGTCTCAGGCTCAGATGGATAGAGTGACTTCAGGTTTTCTTCCAGGATTCTGATTGATCGAGTGAGTCCCAGTGAGAAAGCCTCAGCCTCCCTCAAGGGAACTGACATCTTCACAGTGGTGAGCAGCCTGGCCTGGGAGTAAAGAAGCTAGGGAGATAAGATCTCAGTGGTCACAGACCAGTTAGTTGCTAAAAGCTGGCAAGAAAGTTGAGTCTAAGTTACTGAAGAACAAAACCAAAAAGGTAAACATGATCAATTAAAAATTTACACATAATGATCACAAAAAAGTTACTTAGGAAAAATGCAACGGTTCCCAATACTATGGCCAGATACGAATATTTCTCATGTGTGTTCTCAGAATGAGAGGAGTATGTGATGTGCAGGTGCGGTCATGTATCTCATGGGGCTCTTTGTTAGATCATCTTTAATGTTGGTAGGTTACTTATTCCTTCAGGTGATACAAAGAAACACTTTCTAGAAATCAGAATCCAAGAGGGCTATATCTTGAAGCAGTGAGTTCCCTATCAGAGGCAGCGCATGTCAGCCTGCAGGAGTTTAATATATAGAGTAAGTTCCTCTATGTGTGTACATGTAGTCATATATATATACACATATGTATATTTACATAGTCATATACATATATTTACAGACCATTTCTTGCCTAAAATAGTAGGAGGAAGAGACTTTAGCTTAAATCTTAGAAACCATTTTAAGTCCTCTTTGGAACAAGTAATAATATTCTTATTACAAATAAGTGAACGAATAGATTAAATGTAAGTCAAGTGACAATCAATTAGAATGAATGAAAATGATACCATAGCTCAGGTTAAAGGAAGAAGGAATTTATCATACTTCACCAATTCAAAGTTGTGCGTTGTTTTCAAACTTTAAAATCTCTGACTGCCTCGTAAAATCAGCGAAGTCTTGCAAGCGCTGTGAGCCTGGCAGTGGTTTGGTTGAGATTTCTTATTCCAACAATTTTAAAGGTTTGTGCTTCTCCCCCACCAGCAGCATCTGCATCATCTAGGAATCTGCTAAAAGTACAACTTCATGGGTCTAACCCCAGACATAGCAAAGCAGAAAATCTGATTCAGCAGTGTGTGTTTTAACAAGCTCACCAAGTGATTCTGATACACACTCAAGTTTTAGAACTACTGGCTTGCATGCTTGAAAGAACATAAAAACACTAAAATTAAACCTGCAGAATAGGAGTATTAGTCAGGATTCTTCAGAGAAACAGAACCATGGTGTGTGTGGGTGTGTGGGGAGAGAGAGAGAGAGAGAGAGAGAGAGAGAGAGAGAGAGAGAGAGAGATTTGTTTTAAAGTATTGGCTTACACGATTATGGAGGCTGAGAAGTCCCTCAACCTGCCATCTGCAAGCTGGAGACCCAGGAAAGCTTTTTGTGTAGTTTCAAGGAGAGCCAATGGTGTAGATTTCAGTCTGAGTTTGAAGGCCTGAGAATGAGAAGTGCCGAGGGAAGAGAAGATTCATGTTCCAGCTCAAGCAGTCAGGCCAAGAATGAATTCAAACTCCCTCCACCTTTTGCTGTATTCAGCCCCTCAATGTATCAGAGGATGCCCATCCACGCAGGGAGCACAACTGGCCTTACTTATTCCACCAATTCAAATGCTGGTTCCTTCCAGAAACACTCTCCTAGACACATCCAGAAATAATGTTTAACCAGATATCTGAGCATTCCTTGGATCGGTCAAGTTGGCACATAAAATTAACCATCACAACAAGTATCAGTCTTGGAAGAAAATCTAAGGGTCAATAAAAATGCATTCTTTTAACCTCGAAAAACCAAATGGTTGTGGGAAAGGAGTAAGACAGAGGGTAAACCAGGCATGTATAGCAACATTTCCAAAGCTAGGCTACCTCTACATGACCGCAAAGCCAGCCTAGGAGTCCAAAACAAAGGACTTTTCATTTATTTATCAATTTCTGCAAGAACTTCTGCATCTTCCACACACTTGAAGTCAGGGGATAATATTGTGTGGAAAAGCATAGTCAGGGCTGACTGTGAGAAAGGAAGAAACTCACAAGAGTAAAGCTCCAAAGTTGAGGAAGTTTTAGAAATATATCCACTTAAGGACATTTTTAATGTATGTATGAGAATGATAAACTATAAAAACTGTTTCATGCCTGTAATCCCAGCACTTTGGGAGGCCGAGACAGGCAGATCACGAGGTCAGGAGATCGAGACCATCCTGGCTAACCCGGTGAAACCCCATCTCTACTAAAAAATACAAAAAACTAGCCAGGCAAGGTGGCGGGCGCCTGTAGTCCCAGCTACTCGGGAGGCTGAGGCAGGAGAATGGCGTAAACCCGGGAGGCGGAGCTTGCAGTGAGCTGAGATCCAGCCACTGCACTCCAGCCTGGGTGACAGAGTGAGACTCCATCTCAAAAAAAAAAAAAAAAAAAAAAAAAAAAAAACTGTTTCATAGAGTCTAAGCTTTTTCAAGAGCTTTAAAATAAAAATTCTACGTGATAAGAAAACACTGTGTCAATTTAATTTGGTGTCCCTTTTCTTTTTCGTAGCATATATAAATTAATGATACCTCTCACAATCAATGCATTTTAGTTTGATGAAATATGGTAATTCACCAGCCCCTGCCTGTCAGGTACTTGTCTTTGCCAAGATACACTTGGTATTTTAGGAAGGGTTCAAATTTTAGAAATTGTAGCCTCCCGATTTGCTCAGCTCCAGAAAGGGAGTGACCTGGCTCAAAGATTGCATAATAAAAATTCTTAGAGAAGCAGAACAGATTTTCCAGGTCTCTAAATGCGCTCACATTGCCCTATACCAGAAGTAGGTACAGTATATTGGCTAAGAGTACATGTTTTGGATTCTAATTAACCTTCATTCAAATCTTGGCTCTGACGTTAGTAAGCTATGAAGCTTTGGACAAATCATTGAGCCTCTCTGAGACGCAATATCATCTCCCTAAAATGGGATGATGTTCATAGGGTTACTGGGAAGACTGAGGTAAATAATACATATGAAGTGCTTACAAAATGCCTGGAGCATAATAAATACTCAGGGATTGGGAGCTAATATAATAATTGCCTGCAGTCTGCAATGCAACCTCCCTTGCAGTTTTTAGGGCAGCCATCCAAGGGAGCTCTACCCAAAAGAACAAAGGGAGGCCCTTGGTGCCTGGCTTAACCATTTGAACCTACACAGGAAGGGTTGCCTCTGCTTGTGTTCTGATGAATGAAAGTCTGCTCTCTGAGAAAAATTTTAAAACCTCCAGAAAGTAAGTCAATTAAAGAGTCTTACTAATCACATGCTACATTATCAAAATGAAAATACTTTTTCATTAGGGAAAAGCATTTCAGAGGTTATAATTCTTATTGATGGCAGGGATCTTTGAAGAAAATCACTAGTGGTAAGAGACAAACATATTTCAAAGTGACTCATCCATCCTTGATTGAATCAACAAGGAAATTCTTTTTCTTTCCTGAACCAGTGTCCAGATCATCACAAAAAAACACTTGCATCAACTCCTCAGAGAGTCTCTTTCTTGATAAATAATGTAGGCACAGAAAGACAAAGAGACTGTCTGAAAGCGTGATGTCACACAGGTTTAGGATTTATTATTTTTCTCTGTAGAATTTTGAACATTGTCATGAAGTTAGGAAATCAGAGTCCCAGACTCAGATCTAAAAGACAGGACATATACCTCCCTTTATCCAAACAATATCTGCCCCTTGAATTTTCTGTTTTTTTAATTAATGTACCAGAACCTCTGAACTATAATTTGAAGTCCATGAAGTCTAAAAGAAATAAGATACACACACAGATAGAGAGAGAGAGAGAGAGAGAGAGAGAGATGATAGATAGATAGATAGATAGATAGATAGATAGATAGATAGATAGACAGACCAATGATGGATAGACGGATGAATATAACTCACTGACACTCTTTTTGAGTGTTACCAGGTTTGTGGATTATCTGGGATTAATTTTTATTTCAATCCAGTGTCCCCTGATCCCATCACTTCCTGTCTTGTTTCTTTGTTCTCTTTTGGTTAATAATGAATAATAGTCACCATGGAAAAATAATTTCATTATAAATGTAAGCCGTGTTTCCCTCCAAGTTAAAATGGCCTTTATCCAAAAGGCAGACAACAACAAATGCTGGCGAGGATGTGGAGAAAAGCAAACCTTTATACACTCTTAGTGGAAATGTAAATTATTACAGCCACTATGGAGAACAGTTTGGAGGTTCCTCATAAAACTAAAAATAGAGCTACCCTATGATCCAGCAATCCCACTGCTGGTATATAAACGAAATAAAGGAAATCAGGATATTGAAGAGATATCTGTACTCCCATGTTACTGCAGCGTTATTCACAATAGCCAATATTTAGAAGCAACCTAAGTGTCCATCAACAGATGAATAAAGAAAATGTTGTATATATACACAATGGAGTACTTTTAAGCCATAAAAAAGAATGAGATCTAGTCATTTGCAAAAATATGGATGGAACTGGAGGTCTTTAGGTTACGTGAAATAAGACAAGGAGAGAAAGAAAAACTTCACATGGTTCTCACTTATATGTGGGAGCTAAAAATTAAAGCAGTTGAACTCATGGAGATAGAGAGTAGAAGGATGGTTACCAGAGGATGGGAAGGGTAGTGGGGTGGGGGCGGGGGAAGTGGGGAGGGTTAATGGGTACAAAAACTAGTTAGAAAGACTGAATAATGGCTGGGCGCGGTGGCTCAAGCCTGTAATCCCAGCACTTTGGGAGGCCGAGACGGGCGGATCACGAGGTCAGGAGAGCGAGACCATCCTAGCTAATGCGGTGAAACCCCGTCTCTACTAAAAAATACAAAAAACTAGCCGCGCGAGATGGCGGGCGCCTGTAGTCCTAGCTACTCGGGAGGCTGAGGCAGGAGAATGGCGTGAACCTGGGAGGCGGAGCTTGCAGTGAGCTGAGATATGGCCACTGCACTCCAGCCTGGGCAACAGAGTGAGACTCCATCTCAAAAAAAAAGAAAAAAAAAGAAAGACTGAATAATACATAGTTTTTGCTAGCACAACAGGATGACTGCAGTAAAAATAATTTCGTTGTACATTTTAAAGTAACTAAAATAGTATAATTGGATTGTTTGTAACACAAAGGATAAATGCTTGAGGTGATGGATATACCATTTACTCTGATGTAATTATTATGCATTGTATACCTATATCAAAACAACTCATGTACCCCACAAATATGTAGACTACCCACAGAAATTAAAAATAAAATTAAAAGTAAGTTTCAACTATGACAAAATCTACTCTCCAGAATGTTAATATTATTCCAAAGTCAAATACAGACATAATGGAGAGAGATAACTTTTTGGGCTTAATGACACTACTGAAGATGAAGCTACCATCATTATTATTATTATGCTGTACAGTGACATTAAAGAGTAAGGTTAGTTTGCCACCCCAAGGTGAGCTCCGAATGTGCCTATACCTTTAATGCAGTCAACATGAGTCCAAGAGCTCAACTCAGCTTTTCGGGTTCAAAAACTTGTTCTAGTCTGTTCCATCAAGAATGACCACATCTTAGTGCCTGACTGATGTTAACCAAACCCACAAGTGTCTAATTTACAAACCAAAATCGTTTCTAATGTAGGACATCTTCTCAGTGGCCAAAACCCTGTGCCAGTTCTCCATAGTTTCACATTTTTTGTATTAGGGTATCTCACTTGCGGAATAATTAACTGGAAGTTTGTTTCTTTTATTTTGGAATCAGAGCAAGGATCATCAAATGACATCAAGGCATTTTACATCTTCTTATCCCCACAGTGCCTTGTTCAATATCAATGAATGCTCAGTTAATTAAAGTCATTTTAGTTTATTCACAGTATAGTCTACCTAACAACACACCTGTCTATTGATCACATTTACATTTCTTTTAGAAGTTTCTGGGCAATAGAATAGGATACATATTGGTTTCTGGTCCCATCTACAAATTGTCTTCCAATAAAGGTCACCTCTGTTGACCCCTGACATTCTTATCTATGTGCTCTATTTTCACCAGTTTCAATGTCAAAATATTACCTTTTCCTGACCTTGCCTCAAATTTCAGTTCAGATCTACCATGATGCTCAATTTTATGTGTCAACTTGACTGGACTAAGGGATGCTCAGTGGGCAAAACATAATAACTGGGTGTGTCTGTGAGGGTGTTTCCGGAAAAGATGTACGTTTGAATCAATAAACTGAGTAAAGAAGATCTACTTTCACCAATATGCATAGGCATCGTCCAATCCACCATGGCCCCAAATAGTTCAAAAAGGCAGAGGAAGGGGAAATTTGATCTCTCTTCTTGAGCTGTGACATACATCTTCTCCTGCCCTTGGACATCAGAGCCCTTGTTTCTCCAGCTTTAAGACTACTAGACTTACACCATGGTCCCAGCCCTCACCTTTCAAACCCCTTACTTCCCAACGCTAGTTCTCAGGCCTTCAGCCTCAGACTGGGAGTTACACCATCAGCTTCCCTGGTTCTCAGCCCTTCAGACTGGGACTGAAGTACATCACCAGCCTTTCCAGTTCTATAGCTTGCAGATGGCATGTTGCAGGACTTGTTGGCCTCCACAATTTCATGAGATAATTCCCATAATTCCCATAGCAAATATCTCTCTCTTGCTATATATATATATATATCCTATTGGTTATGTTTTTCTGAAGAACCCTGACTAATACATATACTATATGATATTTTGACTACAGATTACACAGAATCTTAGAATCAGGTCTCCTCTTGTTGGAAGGGACCTAATTTAAAGACCATTTAGTCTAACTTCTCACCCTTACGCTTGAATCCACTGTGTCATGTCAGCCTTTGAGGACAGTTGGAGATTATTTATTTATGCATGCTTATAAGTATCATCATTGTGATTTGATATTTCTGATATACAAGAAATTCAACAAAGACATAACTTCCCTGCAAAATTAATTGCCTTTTTAAAATGGTAATCTCACCGTGAAGTTTCTGTATATTCAGCCAGATGACAGAGGAAAAACTGTCTTTTGAGCTACCTGTTTTGGTTTTCTGGGTTTGGCAGCTGTTCTAAAATTAAGAGTGTCCTACTGCCAGTATTTTCTTCATGAAATTAACTGCTTTTGATGGGAAAGTGTCAGTGCCGACATTTGAATCAGCACTGACCCCCATCAATCAGGCAGTCTGGTCAGCTCATTAGGTCTTGAGGGAAGTTTGAATTGAGGATAAACAACCCAGATTAACTAGCAGAAGAGTCTTGTGCCCAGAGAGACACTAAAGTGATCATTTGAACAGCACCTCCGAGAGCTCCCAGTCTGAAGGCTCACCTAAGTAAGAGACACTGGAAATGGAGTAGAACAGCTCAAGGAAGAAGTACTTAGATGTTGGGCATATGGATTATTTAGAACCACTTTGATTTGTTAAATTGACATTCTGTTAGAGCAGACAGAAGCGAATGCAGATGAAAAGGGAGATGAAAGTATCAAAATCAGAAACCCACTGCTCAGTGGGAAAAAATAAGAAGAAGACAGAAGGTTTTAGGATAGGGAAACACGACTGACTCGCTTACTATCTTTTTTTCTCTTAGGTCCCAACTAAAGAAAGCACTTTGAAGAGTCAAAAATAGGATTCAGTCATACTTAACATATGTCCAACTCTTTGGCATACTAATATCGGACAAGGGAAATGGAAGTCACACAAAGCAGACACATGAACTACTATTTAACGTGTGTTTCCATTTCTGTTATTAATTAACATGAGACAAGCACTGGAGATACAAAAATAAATATAGTCTGATTCCTTTATTTAAGGAGATGATGATCTCGTCAAGGAGGAACAGGATTAAACCGTGATGGAACATATGAGAGAACAGGATCAAGACAAAGGTGATCCGCAAACTCAGAAGCTACCTGACTTAGTTTGGATGGAATCTGGGAAGAGAGTTTGTGGAAGAGGCAATGCTTTCTCCACCATCTCCGTAAAAAACTTTATTTATTTATTTATTTACTTACTTACTTATTTATTTTTGAGACGGAATCTTGTCCTGTCACCCAGGCTAGAGTGCAATGGCACAATCTCAGCTTGCTGCAACCTCCGCCTCCCAGGTTCAAGTGATTCCCCCGCCTCAGCCTCCTGAGTAGCTGGGATTACAGGCACGCGCCACCACATCGGGCTAATTTTTTGTGTCTTTAGTAGAGACAGGGTTTTACCATGTTGGCCAGGCTGGTCTCCAACTCCTGACCTCATGATCCACCCGCCTCGGCCTCCCAAAGTGCTGGGATCACAGGCATGAGCCACCGTGCCCAGCAAAAATCATTTTTTAAGAACAATTTTAGATTTGTAGAAAAAAAATGTAGCGATAATACAGAGAGTTCTCATATATCCTGTACCCACTTACCCTATTATTAATATCTTACACTAATATGGTATATTTGTTACAATTAATAAAATAGTATTGATACATGATCAGTAAACAAAGTCCACCATTTATTGAGGTTTTCTTAGTTTGTACTGAATGTTCTCTCTCTATTCCAGGATCCTGTCTAAGACACAGCATTACGTGGAGTTGTCACATCTCCTTAGGCTGTTCTTGCATCTGACAGTTTCTCAGGCTTTTCTTACTGTTGATGACCTCGAAAGTTTTCAGGTGTACTGATGAAGTATTTTATAAAATGTCTCTTACTGGGATTTGTCTGGTGTTTTCTTTATGATTTGATTGGGCTTGGTTAAGGGGTTTTGGGGAGAAAGGCAAAAATGCCATTTTCATCACATAGAATCAAGGATATGTACAATTAACATGACTCATTACTGTGTTAATGCTGACCTTGAACACCTGGCTGAGGTACTATCTGTGAGGTTTCTCCACTGTAAAGTTGACCACCCAGCCCCCACCCCCCCCTTTCATGCTGTACTCTTTGGAAGGAATTCACTAGGCACAGCTCACACATAAGGAGTGGGGAATAAAAAGTGATGCTCCCTTTCCTTGAGGGAGGAATATCTATCAACATAAATTATTTAGAATTCTTCTGCATAGTAGGATTGTTTCTTCTGTCCCACTTCTTTATTCCATCACTTATTTATATTAGTATGAACTCATAGGTATTTATTTTATACTTTGAGTGTTAATCCAGTACTACTTTATTTTATTGCTCAGATTGTTCCAGCTTTTGCCATTGAGAGCTCTTTCAGTTGATTCCTGTATCTCTGTGACATGCCCTTATCATTGTGGGCCTTTTCCTTTTTCTGTTCTTTTCCTGTTTTGTGTTGTTTTGAGCACTTTTTTACTGACTGGCACTGCAAGATGTCCCAAGCTCATTTTGCTTATTTCCTGTCCTTCCTCCATCTTTTGAAAGATAGGCATAGTCAGTTTTGCTACAAGGCTTGTTTTAAAGACATGAATTTGATTGATATATTAGGGAATAATTCGAGCATGACACCAATTTAGCATTTGCTTATAAACAAGAAACACTGTGGTGAATGCAGAAAACTGCTGCTTGCTGGAATGAGCTGCATAAGAATAATAACACCAGCACATGCACACACCACAAATGTCTGACAGCTACCCCAGTTCCCTGGGAGTGCGAGAAGCCACATCCAACCACACCAGGTGCTGTAGTTTTTTATGTGATGTGACCTAACCTTTCTGCTGCCACTTCACAATCACCCCTAGACTGCAGCCCTTCTGCTGCCCACGTCCACCAGCAAGCTTAAAGTCTTCTTCAAGGTGAAGTGACATATTTATTGCAGCATTTGTGTGTTTCTGAACCATTTAACATATGTCAAGCAATGCTACTGGTTTTGTTAGGATCATATCTTATTTTTATATGCATCAGAGATTTTTTGAATGCTGTACTTCTAACCCCATGGTGGGGGTTATTGTACCTATTTGCATAGCACAGTGATCATGGATCATTCCAGCGTCATGGAAGAGCAGAATTTACTGTAGGTATCATTGATTGAAAAGAGAAAAAAGAGTGTTTGGGCAGAGATGGCATGGAGGTATGAAACAATGATATGCATGGTGTGCTTTACCTCATTTTGTATTGTTGGAGTATAAAGGATAATGATGAGTTGAGGCCAAAGTGATACCTGGAAGCAAAAGGAAGAGCAAGCATTTGCTAGAAGAAATTTGGACATTAATCATCTAGCTATTAGGACATCATTCAAAAGTTATGAGAATTGCAGTGACAGGTACAAATCTGTATTTTATGTAGATCACTCTCTTCTGGCCATTAAGAAGAGGATGAATTGGAGAAGGAGAGGGATGTAGGCTGGAAGACCAGAAGCCTCATAATTAAGGCCAAGAGTATGGCCATAGTAACTGGAATGAATTGAAATAGAAAGGTTAATGACATATTCAGGAGATACATTTGACAAGCTGGTTAATTTTTTTAACATGATCTAGACACAGTGTCACTTAGGTGTGAAGTTAGATCTCAAATGCATAATTTTAAACAAAATTTCAAAAACCAGTTTTGAGACTCTAGGATTCCTCAAGAGATGGATGATTTTAAAAAGATATAGTTATTTTTATTAATGAATATACATTATTTACATATGAAATAGTAATTTAATAAATACAGCTTAAAAGGCAATTGCTATAAAATTAAAGTAAAATGGAATACATGAATAAATCTATATATGAAGTTGGGGGTACAACCATACAGATAGAACTATGTCAAGTGATTTTTTTATATATACTTTAAGTTCTAGGGTACATGTGCACAATGTGCAGGTTTGTTACATATGTATACATGTGCCATGTTGATGTGCTGCACCCATTAACTCGTCATTTACATTAGGTACATCTCCTAACGCTATCCCTTCCCTCTCCCCCCACCCCATGATGGGCCCCGGTGTGTGATGTGCCCCGTCCTGTGTCCAGGTGTTTTCATTTTTCAATTCCTACCTATGAGTGAGAACATGTGGGTTTTTTTTTTGTCCCTGCAATAACTTGCTGAGAATGATGGTTTCCAGCTTCCTCCATGTCCCTACAAAGGACATGAATTCATCCTTTTTTATGGCTGCATAGTATTTCATGGTGTATATGTGTCACATTTTCTTAATCCAGTCTATCATTGATGGACCTTTGGGTTGGTTCCAAGTCTTTGCTATTGTGAATAGTGCTGCAATAAACATACATGTGCATGTGTCTATATAGCAGCATGATTTATAATCCTTTGAGATGAATGATTTTTTTAAAAGTTACAGTGTGAAAAGAGAGAGAGAGAGAGGGGAGAGAGAGAGAGAGAAGAGAATTTTATGAGGGGCCTGTCTCCAGAGAAAATGGAGCTGCAAGACCCATCTCCCTACCCCCATCTGAGTGAGTGTGTGTGTGTGTGTGGTGTGTATGTGTATGTGTGTGCACATGCCCTTTCCTCTCTTACCTAATGAAGAAAATTTCACAGAATACATAAAGCAATTTGAAAAGTCTTCTTAAGAGGACTTCATTGAGAAAGCTAAGGGCCTGTCATCTGGGGTGTGACTTCCACCCCCAAATCTAGAGAATTTGAAAAAGATTGACAGGGCCAGAGCAGAGCAAAGAGTGCTATTGCATCAGGGTGGGGCTGCTCTGCCTGAGTTCCACAGGGCAAGGCATGTGGGGCACAGATGTAGGGTGATCTAGATCTCGCTCAAAGGGTCACCGTGAGTTGGCCTTAACAACAACAACAAAAGGCCAGAAAATAGCACTAGATTTCCAGTGACTCAGGAAGGAGCCACCAGCCTGGAATACAGCTGTATCTACTAGGGTCAGGAGACTGAGAGAGAGGGGTTCAACAGGGAGCCTCCAAAGAGCCTGCCATTGCTATTTCCAAAGAGAGAGTAAGCTTCAACCATCTCCTGGCCCACAAAGTGAGATGCGACCTAGGTGGTGGCTGCCCCCCATGCCACTCCACCCCTATACTTCTCCCTCTAACTCCTCCATGCACACAGACAGGGAGCAAAATAGCACTGGCTATTGCTAAGAAAGAAGTGAGCAGGGAGGAGGACCTTCCCTCTCCTCATCCACTTCAGGCATTCAGGCCAAGGCTCACCCTTGAAGAGGCGCCAGTAACTTGCATTTGGATGTTTTATTATTATATGTTCTTGGACATTGTGCTTTCTGATTCGAGACTGTGTGATTTAAATAGACTCTGGGTCTACTACTTTAGAGTGAGCCATAAAGTCAGGAACTTGTTCCAGTTTCCTTTGGGGGCAGAGACAAGTTACTCACGTTTAATAAAATGTATGTAAAGTAGAGCAGAAAGAAAGAAGTGAAGTTATATTTTGGTTACATCCAGAGTTGTGTCTGTTGAAAATACTTGTTTCACATACATGAGATTCTTGGTCTAGATGATGTAAAAGTGTTTGCCAAAGAGGCTAAAGACCACTCGACATGAAAACAATATAAAATGCAAGCATCTCCCCCATGGTGCTTAACTTTTGTTTTATGTAAGAAGTCCATGGTTCAGTAGATGGCCTCATTGTAAAATAGCATGTGTCCATATTTTGATGATCAGCACAGTCATGGAACAGAACACATTTCATTTTGTTAGCTTAGATGCCACCTCTCTCAGGAACTTTCCTAAGAGCCCACTGCTAACACTTCCCTGAGATTCCCTCTATGACTTCCCCTTTCCAAGGCAAGATACAAGTTTCTCCTCAGAAACTCATGTTTCCAAAGCACCTGAAACCTTCCCTTATCAAAATTCATATCATGTTGTATTATAATTGCCTGTTTTCTTGTCTGCCTTTCCTAACAACCTGGGAGTTCCTTGAGGGCAAAGAGCATATCTTGTTCACTGATATATCATAGCATGGTGCGTGACATAGAGTAAGTATTTAATCAATATTTATTTAAATCAAATATTGCTTAATTAACTAATTCATGGTCAAATGAGGTATAATTAGGTGTAGCCACTGGCTTACCCCTGCAAAGGTCCCCCAGATTGACTGTAATGCAACCCAGGGGGGGAAAGTGAGAGAATACGGACCAAGTGGCACAAATCTACTGCTTTCCCTGAAAGCCAGAAGGTGGCTCATTAGAATCCTCCTTGCAATTGACGTATTGACGGACAACGGATCGGCATACTTCATATCCTGTTGAAAGTCACACAAAATCCTTTTCCTCTTTAGCTGCTCCTATATATCTGAACTGAAGTTGGATGAAGCGACTTCTCCGTATGCCTTTGAGCAGCTTTAATTGATGTGGATCACTGACCGATTGATGTGGATGCAGCAATCAGTATCAATTGGGAGGCCGTGGAGTAAGAGGATCAGCCATGCTGCAGTCTGGTTTGCCAGCCCCATCTAGCTAGAGCCTGGACAATTGATCTTTCCTACTTTAAATGATCAAACTGCAACCTATTCAAGATGCATATGGTTTCAAAGGCTCCCAAATGCTGATGTCGGACACTGCTAAAAGGGGAATAATGAACCTAGCACCATTATAGTTGGAGTCAATTAGCAGAGTCAGGAGACTGACGTTGTGTGTTTCTAAGTATAATTTGAATCCTTTGTATCTATAATAAAACCTTAGTGATTTTCCTGTAGATGGTCATTCCCTGGGGAACCACATTTGTGGCTAGGTGGAGTGGTGTGTGGGGTCACATGAGCAGAACCAAGAATTTTTTGCCCCCAGAGGTTTAATGCCATCCCTAAACTTGATCTAGTCAAGGGTCCAAACTAAGGATTGCTTTCTCTGGGCCAGTTTTCCTGGGGTGTATTTGAAGAATATTATTTCCACAAGAAGTTATATATTATTTGAGAAAAAAGTTCACATGGTCAAAATGTGTAAAACCCCTTAGATAAAGAGGTCTCTTGATTTCACCATACTTCATAGTCCATTGGAAGTCATACAAACACCCTTTAGTTGCTCCTATATATCTAGCACTTATATTATGTGCTGTATTTTATATATACTTATTAGGAATTTCTAAGGGAGGAATAGTGTTACCCAATCACTTTACCAATGAACATTTTATCACAAAACATCTAATGGATTGTATTCTGAGAACTATACTTTGGGGAATGCTGCCTTAGGGAAATGCTCTACAGATGGCTTCACATTGAGTCCCCAGAGCCCTACTGTGAAAGAATTTGCTAAGTACTTTCCCCACATTTTTTTTTTTAGTTTTAAACAATGTTAACTTATTTTAAAATAAAATGTTCATTTTAGAATAGTTTTAGATTTACAAAAGTGTTGCAAAGGCGATACAGAATTCTCCTACATCACACAGTTTCCCATGTTTTTAACATCTTACATTACTGTTATATATTTATCACAACTAAGAAATCAACATCAGTACCTTACTATCCATAAACCCAACCCGTTATTTGGACTTTTAATAGTTTTTCCCTAATATCCCTTTTCTGTATTCCATCCGAGATACCATTTTACATTTAGTCATTGTATCTCTTCAGCCTCCTCTGGTCTGTGACAATTTCTCAGAATTTCCTTGCTTTTGAGAAAGCTGTTTTCAATAACAAGAGGGATCAAGGAAGCAAAATGAAATGGTAAATCTTGTGGAATAAAAGGGGATGCAGGAAATTTGAAAGGGCAGAAAAAATGCAAGAAAATAAAAAGACAGGAGACAAAGTTTATTGACTCCTCAGTTTTACAAGATCAACGCTGCCCATAAATGAATTTTGTAGAGTGTATGTATGGAAAAGATGGATGCAAATCACATTTTTAAAATTTACATCATTCACTTATATCAAATCATATCATTTTCTCCTAAAATGCTGTTTGGTATAGTTCAAAGGGGGAAAAAAGCAAATATCAAACCAAAAGATAAAGCCTAATAAAATTTAGGACTAGGAAAGACAAAAGTGGCTTGAGATGACCAGAAGGAAAGAGTTTGAAGGTTACAAGTGTCAAAAGATTTTTCCATCAGGATGATAGCCCTTTGACTCTAGTTGGTAGCTTTCGAAGTGCTATCTTTTGTTCTGTATGTCTTTGTTCTCAGAATGGGATAGTTTTGAAAATGGGAAAAAAGGAAAATTCTTAGAAGGATTGGCTCTTCGTTTCCTGGGCTTGGGTTAAGGAGGGGGAGGCAATGGTTCCTACAGACTGTTTTTCCTTTCCCCAAACCAAGAAAGTACATTTTCCCTTCTCTTATACTGACCAGACTGAACAGACGCTGGGAAACCCGTAGGCATAGAAGAGGAGAGAGATGTTGTCATCTGCTGGGTTTAGCATAATCAAAGCTACTTAAACGGAGTGTCCTGTTTTTAAAAGCCTTTTTTCTTTCTCTCTCCTGCCCATTTCTTTTCTTGCCTTTAATAATGAGATAAAAGTCTTTGCTCTCTTTCTACCGGGCACCCCCTTGAAAATTGTTTTCCTTATCTAATTATGTGTTTGTTTAGAAGTTCTGAGACTAACTATTTAAATAATTCAAAGCCACTGTGGGATTCTCCTCTACCTGGAGATCTTCAAGGCTTTGGTTAATTTACAACCTGGCTATACCTGAGATAGTGCCAACCCATTCACCAGATGGGGCAACAGCTCAAGATAGTCACTGGAACAAGTCATGTAGACTGGCACCTCCTCATCGCTCCTGCGTGCCCATCATGCAAAACTCCCCTTTTTAAATCAGTACCCTCAACCCAAAAAGCTGAAATGTTTTCTTTACGGCACAAGCCTTGGCCATTTCCCCATGACTAGCTCTGAAATAAAACCACTTTCCTTACACTGCACCTCATTCTTGTTATTGGTTTTGCAAGCAGTGAGCAACCAAGTCTGCATTTGGCTACACGACCATAGCCATGGTGAGCAGTATGACCAGGGAGATCACTGTGTCATGGTCAGTGGCCAGACAGAGTTTCTTAGGGCACGTGATGGACTAAATATGGTGTAGATGAGGCGGCAGGTATTATTAGTTGCTGTGATGGTTAGGGGACAAGCTAAGCTGCTGTAACAAAGCCTGAAAATACAGTCACCCACTCAAAACGAAGAATGATCTATTTCTCCCTCTGTAATAGTCTAAGGGTGGGAAGGCCCTTGAAAGCTAGTGGTCATTTCTGCCATTCTCAACACTGGATCCAAGGCAGCTATCCAAGTGCTTGCTATTCCCCAGCTAACTGGAAGAGGACAAAAAGCTAGGTAAGTATGCAACTGATCATTTTATGGGAAAGACCTGAAAGAGATACACACCATATCTGCCGAAATGCCATCAGCCAGAGCATAGCCACGTGGCCACATATAACAGCAAGGAAGTCTGGGAAACGTAGCCTTTAAAGTTAGCCATCTGCTCAGCTAATATTCTATTACTATAGTAGAAAGCAAGAACAGATATGGTGGAACCACTTGCAATCTACCATAGTTGTTTGCCCATTCTCTATGCCTCCTTTGTTCTAGTTAATAGAAGCCCAATATTGTTTAAGGAAGCAACGTGCCTAGTTAATTGCTCATTTTTCAGCCTCCACTGCAGTTAGGAGATGCTGGGTGACACAGACACGGGCAGTGAGAATAAAAGCAGAAATCGGCTGGAGGTTTTAGATAAACCCTTTGCTTTACTACTAAAGGAGGATAGATACAGCTGGTATTGTGTCCTTCCTAATTCTGCTTCCCTGGAATGCAGATGTGATGGTTAGAGCTACAGCTGTTTAACTGTGCCCATTAGGAAAGGTCAAGAGAATAACACAAATATCTGTCCTGACATCAGTGAACTGCTAGACTCATACTAACAACTACTACTTCTAGACTTGTGGAAGTCAGAAAAAACACACTCCCCTTCTTTTAAGCTTTTGTTAGTTAGGTTTTCTATTATTAATACTTGTAGCAATTACATACTTAGCTGATTGATTCACAAGATAAGTGGCCAGAAAAAGAGAAAGCTTGATGGCAGATAAGCAGACAACTCAGCTGAGAGAGGATCACATAAGAAGGTCTGCCTGGGCCGGGCATGGGGGCTCACGCCTGTAATCCCAGCACTTTGGGAGGCCGAGGCAGGCGGATCACGAGGTCAGGAGATCGAGACCATCCTGGCTAACATGGTGAAACCCCATCTCTACTTAAAAAATACAAAAAAGAAATTAGCTGGGCGAGGTGGCGGGTGCCTGTAGTCCCAGCTACTCGGGAGGCTGAGGCGGGAGAATGGCGTGAACCCGGGAGGCGGAGCTTGCAGTGAGCTGAGATCCGGCCACTGCACCCCAGCCTGGGCGACAGAACTAGACTCCGTCTCACAAAAAAAATAAAAATAAAAAAAACGGTATGACCGACACAGAGTGACATTATGCACTGAGAGCTTAAATCCAAAGAACAAAAAAAAAGAACAGAGAAGAAAAATAATCAAACAGCCACAGTAGAAAAGATCTCAGAGTATTACAGCTATGGCAGTAAAGATCTAGAAATATCATGATGGTGTGTTAAGAAAATGCAGACAGAATCTGTAAATCTCTTTGTGTATGTGTTTGTGTGTATATATATACACATACTATGCTTTCTCTATATATAAAGTATACATATATACTATATTAAAGTATGTATAGTATACTCTATATATAAAGTATATATAGTATAGTATACTCTCTCTATATAGTATATATAGTATACTCTCTATGTAAAGTATATATAGTATAGCATACTATATATACACACATATATACTTTAGTATATATGTATACTTTATATATACACTATATACAGTATACTATATACTAAAGTATATATACTTTATATACAGAGAAAGCATAGTATATACTTAAAGTATACATATGTTATATATACCTAAAGTATACATATGTTATATAGTATATGTACTATATATGTATATTTACTGTATAAAAAGTATATATGTATACATTATACAGAGAGAAAATATAGTATAAATACACTATTATATATAGTATATATACATAAAGTATACATACATAATACACTGTACTTTATATATAAATTATACATGTACAAAATATACACATATATGCTTATACATATATAATATATGAAGTATACATATATAAATTATGTGTGTGTGTGTATATATACTGAGTAAAGAAGTAAATAGAAGTAAGCAGTAAATTTATGTACCAAGGAACAGAAATAGAGCTACCCATGTGATTAGAAAACTATGAATATAAATTTCTAGTGAGAAAGAATTGATTACAATGAATACAATGCAAAATTCATGAACCACAGAATGAAAGTTACCTTACAAAGCTGTTATTAACAGAATTTTTAACCAAAATAATCTAGGAAACCCTGATTAATGATTATCCTTGGTAGTTCTGAGTTTCTTCCAAATAACATCTTTGTTCCTAAAGTCACATTTTAAAACTTCATTCAGACGAGATCTTGTGTACGTCTATAGAGTAGTAGAGTGGTTAGAAGTCCAGATTTAGGCATTAGTATGTCTGGATTTGAATCCTGGGCTGATTATTTCCTCTTTGTACAATAGTGAGCAAACTAACCTTTCTGTGCTTCAGTTTTATCTAAAGAATTATGATGACAGTTTTTTCAATCTATCTATCTGACAAAGGGCTAATATCCAGAATCTAAAAGGAACTTAAACAAATTTACAAGAAAAAAACAACCCCATCAAAAAGTGGGCAAAGGATATGAACAGATGCTTCTCAAAAGAAGATATTTATGCAGCCAACAAACATGAATGAAAGCTCATTATCACGAGTCATTAAAGAAATGCAAATCAAAACCACAATGAGATACCATCTCACACCAGTTAGAATGGCGATCATTAAAAAGTCAGAAAACAACAGATGCTGGAGATGATGTGGAGAAATAGGAATGCTTTTACACTGTTGGTGGGAGTGTAAATTAGTTCAACCATTGTGGAAGACAGTATGGCGATCCCTGAAGGATCTAGAACCAGAAATGCCATTTGACCCAGCCATTCCATTTCTGGGTATATACCCAAAGTATTATAAATCATTCTACTATAAAGACACATGCACACATATGTTTATTGCAGCACTATTCACAATAGCAAATGCTTGGAACGAACCCAAGTGTCCATCAATGATAGACTGCATAAAGAAAATGTGGCACATATACACCATGGAATACTATGCAGCCACAAAAAATGATGAGTTCATGTTCTTTGGAGAGACATGGATAAAGCTAGAAACCATCATTCTCAGCAAACTAACACAGGAACAGAAAATCAAATACCACATGTTCTCATTCATAAGTGGGAGTTGAACAATGAGAACACAGGGAGGGGAACATCACACACTAGGGCCTGTCAGGGGATGGGGGACTAGGAGAGGGATAGCATTAGGAGAAATACTAATGTATATGATGGGTTGATGGGTACAGCAAACCACCATGGCACATGTATACCTATGTAACACCCTGCACGTTCTGCACATGTATCTCAGAACTTAAACTATAATAAAATAATAATAATAAAAAGAATTTACCTCAAAGATTGTTGTGAGGACCAAGTGACAAATGTAAAGTAACTGAGACACAGTGAGTGCTCAATACGTATTACCATTGTTATTGCTATAGAAGTACCTAGATCCAAATCAACTATTTCGTCTCCACACTGGGTGGGTACCAGGAGTGGAAAGCAATACTCCTTAAGTTCTGGAAGCACACGCAACACAGGAAATCCCCCTCAAGCCTCCTCTGTCTGGCAATATTTGGGAGCAGAGGTTCATGTGAGCACCTAAGCGTGGATGCCACAGCTATGTAGATGTGCTCACCTCATTCTCAAATCTTCTGGCTTGGAGGCTTGATTTCTGCTTTCTTGTGATTGATAGTCTCACACGCCTCAAGCCTTTTCCTTCTACAGATCCCATGTCTTTAGGGACTTTATCATGTAAACACCTAGAGATGATGGTTGAAATACTAACATGAAAAGAGCAGAAGGTTGAAAGGTAGTTTTTCTTAACAGCAGAAAAAAAAACTCTCACTTTTCTCTGTTGTCAGAAAATGATAATTGTCTTGTTGATAAAAGAGGTACTAAAAGTTTCTTATGGATTCCCCCTATTTCTAAGTAGGAAACCAAAATGGTATACCTGGTAGGGCAGATCATACTAGGTAAGCTAGGTCAGAGATCCAATGAGTGTGATTGGTTCAAACGTATCTATTTATCCATACCAAGTGAGAGTTAAATAACTAGGTGATGCCATTACTTCTCTTCACGCCTACATACACACAAAACCAATTAAAATACACACAGTCCATGTAACTTTTGCTTTCATGCATCCTTGTGCATACTTCAGCAAGATTGGGATACATGATGCTATTGCCCAAAATGGTCCACATTATGTCAAGTTCCACAAGATTCCTTGGGGAATTGAATTACATAAGAACACATATTCTATTAAAGGAAGAACATTCAACAGAAGTTATACTTTTTACAAGCATATTTTTCTGTCCTGCAATTATAATTCTTTGAAAGGGAACTGAAGAAATATTGTCACTGAATACCCAGAACATTTCAATAAACTACATCACTGAAAGATTTTTCACTGGCCCCAAAATGAATAATTTATTTTTCTTGTCCAGCAAATGAGCATCATTATAACAAAATTCTCTACAAATTTGCTTTGACCCTCTATTACCCTGTGCTCAATGTTTTCTTGCATGCCAAGGAAATGATGTGCTCAGGGAACCCATAGTTCCATGTCAACAAGACATGTAATACAGAAGAGAATGCAAATTATCTGCTGCATGGAAATTGTGTAATCTACTTTAAAAAAAAAAAAAAAAAAACTCCCAGGTCTTCATATAACTGGAAGGTTACTTAAAAAACTTTTATGTCACAAAACCACTTTAAAGAATAATCATTGGCAATAGCTTGTAGAACACTGCAGCTCCTCATCTAACTCAATAGGCAAGTCAGTCATAGGGAAACCACTTCAGCAAAGCCAGCTGGGGAGCAGAGAGGTCTAGGAATGTGTCAACTCCACACTGCAGAGTGTGATGGTCAAGGCCCAGCTCAGAAGTCACAGATAACTGGTTGTCAATCTGACTCTGTGACTTGGTCTAGGTATTTGGCAACTCAGATATCTCAAGTAGAAAATGCAATGCCTGCCTCAGAAGATTCTAGTAAGGAGTAAATGTGTTGATCTATATGTTCAGCACTGCTACATAGCCAGTTGGTAAATCATTGGTCAGGAACCATTCCTGGAGGGATAGGAGCAGTCCCCATATCCCATGAATGCAGACAGAAGAAAGCCTTCCTTCCAGGGGTAAGAGGGACAGAGAGACCATGCCTGGAGAAAGACGTATCACAGAGAATTTATACCCTGGAATGAAGTTCTAGAACTCGGGCAACTATGGCTCATGGAAACAACTCCAGGTTTATAAACAGAAGCTTGAAATGTAAGCTCCACAAGGGCAGGGGCTTTATTGAACTTGTTCACCACTCTATCCCCTAAAATAGAACCTGGACTACATACGTATTTATTTATTGAATGAATGGATTAATTGTGCCATCACCCCGTCTCATATTAGCTGTGTGATCTTGGACAAGTTACTTAACTTCTCTGAACTTCTATTTTATTACATATAAAATTGGAATAAAAATAATACATACTTCACAGGACTACTCAAGCGTAAAGAGAAGTAGCATTTCATGGAAATGCTATTTGTGATCAGGAAGATTCTGATGACAGTGTATATCTCTAACACAAAAAGAACTATTTTAGCTATATCATAAAAGTGACAAAACGCCTTAGTGGCTCTCATTCCTATGGAGACTCCCTCCAGCAACTCAGCAGTCCCTTTGAAGTCACAGCAGAGTAGAAGTCAGGGTCTACACAGCCAGCTCCCTCCAGAGAGTAAGGGCTACTGCTACAGACTGAATTGTATTCCCCCAAATGCACAATTGAACCCCTAACCTCCCATACGACTGCATATGAAGATAGAGTCTATAAGGAGGTAACTGCAATTAAATGAGGTCATAAGGGTTGGGTCCTAATCTTATAGGATTGGGGGCCTTCTAACAAAAGGAAAACAAAGAGATCTTTCTTTCTGTATACACAAAGAAGTCATGTGAAGACCCAATGAGAAGGTGGCCATTGACAAGTCAGAAAGAGAGCCCACACCATAAACTGGTCATACAGGCACTCTGATTTCAGAATTCCAGCCTCCAGAACTGTGAGAAAATACATTTCTGTTGTTTCAGTCACCTAGTCTATAGTATGATTTTGTTATAACAGCCTCAACAGACTGATACAGACTTTGGTATCAAAAAAGTGGGGCATTCATGTAAAAAACACCTATGAATGATGCAGCAGTTTGGGGACTGGGTACTGGTAGAAGTAGAAGGAGTTTTGAGGTGCTCACTAGAAAAAGTCTAGATTGCCATGCATAGAGTATCGGCAGAAATATGGGTGTTAAAGGCCGTTCTGCTGAGTTCTTAGTTGGCAATAAGGAACAAGTTACTGAAAACTGGAGGACAAGCGATTCTTCTTATAAGTTGGCCAAGAAATTCCCTGAATTGTGTTCTGCTGTTTTGTGGAAGACAAAGCTTATGAGTTATGAAATTGCATATTTAGCCGAGGAGACTTCTAAACAAAATGATGAAGGTGCAGCTTGGGTACCCCTGACTGCTTATAGTAAATTGCTGAAGGAGATGAATGAAGAAGACATTATTAAGCAAAAAGGAACCAGAACTTAGAGATTTGGAAAATTCTCAGCCTGTCTATATTGCAAAAAATTAGAAAGTGTCCAGCAAATGAACACTTTCCCATGTAGAAACTGTGTTTGGAAAATGGTAAGGGTGTGGCTGTTATGGCAGAAATGCTGCCACTTTAAACTGAAGGGGACAGTAATGCAACGAAATGAAGTAAAGCTGTTGTAGTTCTAAGATTCTATGGGACAGAATAAACTTATCAGGCTATTACATATCTTATCCTTCAATAAGAGGGAAGAACGACCCTAAGAGTGATTCAGAAATCATCAGGGCTGCCACAAGCCCAGGGGACAGGGTTGGTTCTACTTTAGTCTTCCTTTCATTTCAGTAGGCCAGAATGACTCCACTCAGGGCCTCAGGGTTGGGGGCACAGCTCTACAAGGGTGGCGCTACCACCCCAGTGGGCCTAGAGGGCAAAATATTGAATCAAAGAGGATTATTCTCAAGACTAATGATCTCATGGAATTTGCCTTGCAAGGTTTTGGACTTGCTTGGGACCCATCACTCCTTCCTTCTTTCCTATTTCTTCCTTTTGGAATGGCAACATCTATGCCTATCCCGCCATTGTAATTTGGAAGCCCATAACTTGCCTGGTTTCACAGGTTCACAGCTGGAGAGAATTTGCCCCAGGATGAATTGTACTTCGAGTCTCCCCTATATCCGATTTAGCTCCCTTCTTTCTCTGAAACACTGGTTCCACCATGATCTGCTCCTCTCTTATGGTGACCACTCTGAAGGGAACCCCATACATTTACAGGTGGCTGTCCTGGTGTTTGGTAAATACGTCTTAATATATTGTCATTAGATATTCTGTACAGTCCCACGTGGGATAATAGGCCACTTACTTCAGCCATTTTTCTTTATCTCATTTTCCTCTGCCTTTCTTCATTTTCTTAATCTGAATCTCTTTCGCTGTCCCCTACTCCAGATCGTCTCTGCCCAGTCTTCCTGGCCTGGTAGGGTAGAAAGAGCACCCGATTAGTGCTTAGAATTTCTGCATTCTGGCCTTGGCTTTGCTACGTCCAATCTATATGTGTCTGAGCAAGTTCATTTCACTGGTTGAAATCTCAGATTCTCACCTGTAAAGTGAAGACACTGATACCAACACACTGGCTTAAAGGCTCAACTGAGATCGTATAAGTAAGAACATATTGTGAAGCACTCTACCCATTTAATCCATTCATGGTTCATTCACTTGTTTATACATTCCTCCTCGTTGTGTTTAAGCACCAATTACAAGGGATTATTTTTATTAATGTTCTACCTAGTCTCTGCCTACGTTGGCTGACGAAAAATGTGAACTGCTGATGTGACTGTCAAATCATAGAAGAATAATAACTCAGTGCCAGAAGCACAAGGAGTGAGAACTGAGTGAATCTCGATAAGGGAAGCTGTGATTTGGGGCCCATAGTCTTCTACGTCAATGTGGTTTCAAACTCTCTTTTGCTTCATCTCATGATGCTATTTTGATGTTAGCACTACAGAAGTCCAAACTTCACTGCAGAGCCACTGCAAATCAATCAATCTCAGCCTTGTTACCAAGGCTTCAGGGGCCTAGGCCCTTGTGAACTACGTGTTTGAGTAATTAATCTTCTCCATCCTGAAGCCCTTCTATGTGGGCAGCCGCCACCAAAGCCAGGAGTGATGTTGCAGATTAGTTGCTTAAGTGCAGCCTGGAAGCTGCCTTCTGAGTGAAGTGGTGCTAATTAAACCCTGCACCCTCACCAGGACCACTGCTTGTAAGACAAACTGGTTGTTAATTATGACCTGGGCACTATTTTGGAATTCACTGATGAACTCCTGAGGGGTTGATTAGTCCTTAACACAAAAGCATCAATTTATTCTGGGGAAGCCCATAAGTCAAGAATTCTATCTTGATTTTAGGTCCTTTTATTTGAATTAGGTCATAAGAAAATTATGTGAAGTTAAATGAAGAATTCCAAACAATTAAGCAGTGTGACATTTTTCAATAGCAATTATTATTTGTATTATTTATTATTCCTAAAAACTCAGATACAGGAAATTAAAAGAGTACAGCAAAATTATTTTACATTATAAATAGAAAGAGAGGCATAGTGTCACTGACAGTTTCAGACATTAATTTTATTCTTTTTGAATTAGAATAGAATGTAAGTTAGATAATTTTACTTAAATTTGATTTTTCCTCTTTCAACACATTTAATATAATAATTTAACTGTGTGGCTGGTAACAGCTATAGTAAATGTACAGATTATGTAAAACCATTTCATTATGACCTGAATAGTGGTGATGACTTTAGCTAGAGTCATTATTTAAGTTCTTGTGAAAGCTCCATTAACATTTCTTTCCTATACCAAATTTACTGCTGTCACACTTAAAAATCATAAGAAATGAGGAAACAAGCATCATGAGATAGGAAAAAATCATATGCTCTGCAAGCAATATTTTAACAAAGTCTATTACCACATGTTTACTCTGATCAGTTTTTAGTATATTTTATTTATTTTGGGCAGATTTACTGATCAAATTCTGCAGAGGCTGGGCACAGTGGTCCATACCTGTAATCCCAGCACCTGGGGAGACTGAGGTGGGAAGATCACTTAGCCCAGGAGTTCAAGGCCAGCCTGGACAACATAGTGAGACTTCATCTCTGCAAAAAATAAAACAAAATTAGCTGGGCATAGTAGTGCACCTGTAGTCCCAGCTACTTGGGAAGCTGAGTGGGGAGGATCACTTAAGCCTGAAACTTAGAGGCTGCAGTGAGCTGAGATCGCACCACTGCCCTCTAGCCTAGGCAACCAAATGAGACCCTGTCTCAAAAAAAAAAAATACATATTTAAAAAACAAACAAACATAAACAAAAGTCTGTAGAACTGTTGTTATTGAAATTGTTCTAAATTTTGGCCTTCTCTGTGTATTTTTGTGTGTATATGTACACACATGAAAACAGAGTTTTGTTTTCTACACTACCACTCAGTGATTCAATAACATGTTATTGTTTTAAGATCTTAGAAATACAGAGAAACAAGAAAGAACAAGGAAAAACAAATCATTGCAATTCAATGAAAGTCCAGCTTCATAAAATTTAAGCTGGTAAGACTGAAAGGAAAGGATAACTATAGTAGAAACCCTAGTTTTTGATCTAGATAGAGAGAGAAAAACTTGGAGACAACAAAAGGAAAAAAAAATCCTATTAATGCTAATTTCTGGTAATTTATATTAAAGAATGATGATTTATATACAGTGAGCACTTACTAATTGGCCTGCACTTTATGTTACTTTATCTTCCCAAACAGTCCATAATGTAAGGGACTACTATTCTCACCATTTTAGAGTTGAGAGTATTGAGCCTTTATAGAAAAGCTAAAGCAAGTTCTCCATTTCTAAAAAGTAGTAAAGTCAGGATACAAACTCACTATGGTCTTACGGAGATCATATTATCAGCTACCATGCTACTTGCCTATCTTTTAGTTTCAGAGATTCTAAGATTGTTGCAAATTACTGTAAAATTTCATGCAAAAATTAGAAAGCAGAAACTGTAATATGTGAAACTCTGTAATATGTCACAGTAATATGTGAAAACTTTCAGGTAACTTTTGAGATTTGCATTTAAAATGCCAAAAAAGCAAGAAGATTTAAATGCCTGTCCTATATCTGATTTCATATCACCAAAGGTGACTAGGAATAATCTCAAAATGTTTTACTCATGGCAAAGAGATGAAGATGTTGGGCTGAAATCTCCAAGCAATGGTTTCATTAGTCAGCATATTATTTTTATACGTGAAAATGCAGTCCTTCATTCATACGAAATGCACAGTTTTATGCATTTCACCAAATAAAACATTTATTTTCTTATTCTAAGATGTATTTTTTTGCAATTTCACATTGCTGATATAGTGGCTTACCTTATAATCACTGCTTACCTTTACTCAAGGTTTTCTCCAAAAGCTTTTATAAACCTTCAGTGCAGTTTACAATTCAGGGAATACTATGTTCATTGGCTCCTCCTCCTCCCGGAGCCCCATTCTCGCTGTGAACACTCATGCCCAGGTCAGCCAGCATGGCTGCACTACCTCGTGTTGGGCAACCAGGAAGCACAGTCTGCCCATGAAACGCATTAATCACCAGTCTGACGGTAGGAGAATACCTCTCAAAAAATATCAGAAATAAACATCTTGGGCCAGGCACGGTAGAACCTGCCAGTAATCCCAGTGCTTTGGGAGGCCAAGGCAGGATTTCTTGCTGCCAGGAATTTGAGATCAGTCTAGGCAACATAATGAGGTCTCGCCTCTACAAAAACTAAAAGTTAGATGCGGGTGGTGGCATGCACCTGTAGTCCCAGCTACTCCGGAGGCTGAGGTGGGAGGATCGCTTGAGCCCAAGAGTTCGAGGCTGCAGTGAGCTGTGATAGCACCACTGCACTCTAACCTGGGTGCCAGAACAAGACCTGTTCTAGAAATAAATAAATAAATAAATAACTGTAAATCTTTACAATGAGCTCCCAAGTTAAAACACAAAAGCTGCTACAGCAAACCATGTATCCCTGTGTGTCACATTACAGAACTCACAAACACGTGGAATTGCGTTCTTCATTATAAGTTTTGATTATTGGAACTATACCTACATAGGTATTTGTAAGTAAGACTGTACATAACAGTAATCTGAAAATTATGTACAAGTAAAGTATCACATTGTATAATGTTGCTGCTAATTCTAAGATTCCAAACTATTTGTGTCAATTAGAGTTCATTCTATGTAGCAAAAACATCTCCTGCATGATCACAGGTACTGCCAAGTACAGTAGATTTAAAACTAAAATGGCTTACTAGTTTCTAAATAATCCCCTAGGAAACAGTTTAGTCTAAACCATTATCTTGATAGTTCATAATTAGGTTCAATAATAAAGCTTGTTTTGCTGACCTAGGTCAGATCGGCATGTCCACAGCATCTGGGCGCAGTGACCTTGCTTTGAGAGGGTATTGTTAGAAAATCCATTATTATCATCACATACACTTCAGAGAAGTGGCTGTTTTGTGAATTGATGGTGTGATGTTGCCACTTTAGATAAAAGAGTCCATGAATTATTGACTTAATGAGTTAATGTTGCTTGATTTCACAACAAAGTCTTTACAGTCTTGGTGCAATTTACTGAACACATAATCACAGCATATGAAGGAAAGCACAGGTGATAGGCTGTGCTGTGCATTTATGAGCCACGTCAAATCTGGAAAAGACATGAACCTCAGAGGTGTCACTGTCTCTCTCTTGAAGGCGTGACACCTTGGTCAGTGTGCCTTACGGCCAATTCGTGAACAGTCGCTTGAGATGGCTTTCTTACCATTATTTTTGTCTTAAACACAGAGCAGTTAATTGCTTTTTCCCCTCCCCCAGAGTTCATTTTGGTCCCCAGATGAAGCCTTGAGGTCAGTCCCGTGTAATCATCCTGGCAGTGTGGTATGGGTGCAGCCCACAGAGAAAACCTATCACAGGGGAAATATGCCAGTAGCCTGGAGCTTGCCACGGCAAAAAGGAAGCAAAATCTCTACTCTGATGATGTTTTCCTTCAGAGCACACCAAGCATGGGGGAGATGATAAAAACCCAGGCACATGGCAGTTAACAGGTTCTCCGGAGAAGCTGGTGAGCGGGTGAGACCCAATTATTCAGTGAGCCAGTCCTAATTTGGGTTTTGCTACCATTCATGGGGGGCTTATTATCTGCCAAGACATTTCTGTACAAATCCGCCCAACAAACTTACAAAGTACACGTTATTTTTCCCATGTGACAGATAAGGAAATTGAGGCCCAAAGAGAAAATAACTTGCTGCAGAGCTAGCAGGGGAGGGGTCAGGATTCCAAGTGGGTCTGGCTGACTCCCAGGCATGTGTGAATAGCCACTGCACAGGACCGTGGCCTCCTGACTGCCATGTCTAGTATCTGTTTGCTGTTTAAAAGTCTATAAATCTCTCTGGCTATGGGATCTCACTTGTAGATACCTCCTGTAATCCTCCAAGTAAAGTTAAATGTCCACAATGTTCAAGATGGCTCACATTTCAGTCCCAGCATGACGTTGCAGCCTTACCTTCCTCAATTCCCACTCACATGTCCTTTACTGCCAGTTTCCCAGTACGCCATTTGTTTATTTATCAAGACCATGGCTCAAATCATTTCTTCGTGTCTCTCCTGAAATCTGGTAAATTTTTTCAAAACACAATTTTTTGTTTGTGTTTTTGTTTTCATGATGTTTTTGCAGATCCTCCACCTCCACTAAAAATTATTTCCTATTTCTGTCTTCAAATCCCGTATCATTTTGCTTGTGTCTGCCTCTCTTAAGGTATTTCATCACAGTATGAATGTGATCATTTATTGTGGGCTTATATAACTGCTTCTTGTGATAACTGGAAGCCCTTCAAGGGTAGAAACCATGTCCTAGTCATCACTGTATCTCCAGGGTTTAGCATCATATTTAGAATGAGGGATACTCAATAAATTCTTGTGAGATGAATAATTAGATAAATGAATAATTGTGAAGAAACAGCTGGGTAAATTAGTTGGGTCATGATTCAGAGGCACTCCATTCAATTTCTTGGTGAAAGGACTACTATGAAAGAACAGAGAGGCCAGGTGCAGTGGCTCACACCTGTAATCCTAGAACTTTGGGAAACCAAGGCGGGTGGATCACCTGAGGTCAGGAGTTTGAGACCAGCCAGATGGGATGAAACTCCATTTCTACTAAAAATACAAAAACTTAGTCAAGTGTGGTGGTGGGCACCTGTAATCCCAGCTACTCGGGAGGCTGAGGCAGGAGAATTACTTGAATCCAGGAAGTGGAGGTTGCAGTGAGTCGAGATGGTGCCATTTGCACTCCAACCTGGGCAACAGGACAAGATTCTGTCTCCTGTCTCAAAAAATAAAAAAAAAAAGAAGAGAAGAAAAGAAAAGAAAGAGTAGAGAAAGTTGACTTTGCTCATTCATCCCTGCATCCCAATCTACAATTTTGTTTGTATATTATAATTCAGGTATGGAATGGGAAAAAAATAAGCTGCGATATGTAACAGCACCTTAGCTCCTTCTCACCGGCCCTACTTTCTTTGCCTGAAAGGAGTTTTACGCCAAACTGGGAAAAATTCCAGCCCCCTCTTGGCCAAGTTGCCTGATAGTACCATAGCTCAATTTCCTCATCTGTATGATGGGGGTATCATAGCACCTATTATTATTTACCTCATTTCTGGATACACTGTATGTCCCTACTTGTGATTTTCCTTTGCACTTTCACATACAATGGGCTACTCTGTTAGAAAGCTCTTTCTTACATTAAGCTAAAATTGGTCCCACTAGTCCAAGGTCTACCTGTTAGAAAATATGGAACAAGTCTAACCCCATTTCTATATAATACTTTTGGGGGTGGCAAAAATACCCATCGAGAGTGTACACATGCACTTTATTTGCAACATAAGCATAGCACAGGTGCTCAGAGTCATAGTCAACCATTTTGAGAACTTAAGGGAGAAGCAGCCCAATACATGGCTCCATCCCTGACTGCCTCTGCTACAGCAGTCAGTGTGACATAGTGGAAAGAAAACAGATGTTTAAGTCAGAAGATCCTGGAGGCAACTTCTGACCTACTGCTGAATGTGAGGTGAGTCGCTTAACTTCTTTGGACCTCAAACTCAAATAATCTCATCCATAAAATGATCAGGGGCTCCAACTGAAAAAAAATGAGGGTAACAGTAACTATTTGAATGTCCACACTAAAATATTTCTACCAGAGTTTCAAACATTTAAACAAAAGCACCCAATAAAATAACATCAAAGACTTTTCAAATATTTCAACAAATGGCCATTGCTGATCCATTAAATGTGAATAACTTTGCTTCTTTTTTATCATTTAACTTAATTTTCAAATTTGAAAAATAACAATAATGGTGACAATGCTTTTAGATCATGTCACCTGGGAGGGGTTGTTATATGGAGTCAGAAGAAAAGCTGAAAGTGTTCTGTGGTTCATGAAAGGTTCCTAAAACGACCAGATAAGGCTTCAAGAAATGGGAAAATGGAGCTGGAAGCCCAGGGAGGAGGTGTTCTTATGTTCACTCAGGGTCCCCCACTCCTCAATCTTACAGACAGGAAATTGTGGGAGAGGTGAGAGAAGGAGGCCCAAGGCCTGTAAAGAATTTGCACTCCTTGACTAGGGAGAAGCCCCAGTACTTCCCTTGCACTGGATTTTCCCAGCCACCTCACTTTCAAGTCACAGTTGCTGGGATCCTCTATCTTCAGGACCTTGGACAAGTTCTCCCAGTGGCGCACCAGAGAAATGTCTCTGCTCAACCGTTCATCATTCATGGAGTTAGACAACCTTTGTGTTGAGTGGAACCCCAGAGGAGACCATTGAATGTGTTATAAGAAACAGACTCTTTGCCACTCAAGAGGCACCATGCTTTGTCATACATCAGCACCTTTGCTCTGGCTGTGCCCCAGCCCCCATTCCTAGCGAAACATTATTTCCCCACATCTTGACCTATGTCTAAGCGAAAGGCAGTCTTCTGTGTGAAGTTTTCTCACACCAGTCTCTCTGATTTTCTATACCTCTTAATAAGCATATTCCTATGGAAAGAGTATTCGAGAAGCTGTTTTTGTCTATCTCATGTGCTTGGGCCAGTGTATCTGTTTATTCTTTTTCTACCTTTGTCACCACTATCTGTGTCCTACCCCAGACCCTGATATTGTCCTCCTTTCTCCTTCTCTACCTCACAAAACCACTCTTAGGGTTTCTCTGGACTTACTCTTCCACTTCCTTTCTCACCCCCTACCCTACATCCCTTTCTATCCTAAGTTGTGTAAGTTGTGTGTTTCCTACCCCTGATGAAACTGAACCCTTAAAGGCATACCACGACTTTTAAATCTTCTACCCGCCAAGAAACTCAGTGCTAAATGTAGTGCTCAGCTGCAGCCCTTAACTCACTTCTAGTGCCACCTTCTAGTTCACTTTTGAGCTGTCTTGTTCAAATGTTTATTTCATTTGTCCTGCTTAATGTGTGTTATAATCTTTTAAGTATCTTCAAATACATTTTGGAAAAAGGCAAGAAATAACTACTTGTTACCAAAGTCACTGAGTCCTGTGGTTCCTTCTCAGCTCGCACCCATCTCCGTCCTTCTCTGACTTTTGATGCTGCTGCTGACTGTCACATGGAAACATCCTCCTTGTTCCATCTCTGTCATGCTCTGTCTCTACTTTCTTTGCAGTCTCCTTGTCCTGCCCAAGGCAAACACAGTTCCTGCCGTTTGCCCTAGTCATCTCTTCCCCTTGTTTCTACTTTCTTTCATCCCCACCCCATTCTCTCTCCATTGGGTGGCCCACTCAGTGCCATGGCTCAACTAGGACTGAGATGTCAATGACATGGGTGCCAGTTCAGGCTCAAGCCCCAGAACTACATTTCCAGTGGCCTCTTCAACAGTTCTTGGAAATATTATGGGTACCCTAGACTTGATAAATCTAAAATTTTCTTCTATCTTCTTTCCATCTTCTTCATTTTTATTAATGACATCACCAGATCCTTGGTCTCCTAGATTTCAAATTTCAGAGCCATCTTATACTCCTTGCTTTCCATTATTCCATAATCCATTAATAGCCAGATGCTGCCAGATCAGCATCCTCTATGTCCCACATTTGTCTCCTCATTTCTATCCCCTCTGCTTCTGTCCTAGCTCCAACCCTTATTCATGCTTCCTTCCCTATACCCCTGCTGCAGTCCTCTATTTGGCTTCCCTGCTTCTAGTCCTTCCCAATGCCAATATGGTTTCACACTGTGCCAGAATCATCTTCCATAAATACCTCTCTGACTGTGACCCCCTGTTCCTGTACCTCTGATGCCTGCCCAGTGCCTAGAGAACAAAGGCCAGATGACTTGGCATTCCAGTCAAGACCCTACAGGATTTGAACCCCAAGATCCTTTTGCTTACTGTCATCTATTTCCCCTGCCTTTTAGTTCCAGAAAACTCCTTGTCCTTTCTCTCTTCCTTGCCTTGATTCATACTCCTCCCGTCTCTTCTTCAATACCTAACTAAGTTTTCAAATGCTTCCCTGTCTAAGTCTTTCCTAATCTCTCTGGCTAGACCCATCTTTCTCATCTGTATTTTGCTAAAACTTTATTAACATTTGGTATCAGTCTTAGAGGGAACTCATTTTTTAAAAAATATTCCTATATGCTGAGCTATGTGTTTCACATTTTATCCTTTTCAATCTTTATTATTCCATGAAATGGGTTTATTAAAATCATTTTGTAGATGGAATAACGGGTTCATAAAGCCAAGCCAAATGGGTGGTGAAGCACAGTGACTCTTCAGACTGTACTCCCCGCACTCTTCACACACCAGATAACCTCTTTCAGATAACTATTCTACTTTGTCCTCCCTTAAGAGCCACAGAAATCTAAGAGAACTGATATGACTACTTTATAGTGACAGAGTAGCTCTGTCTTTGGACTGTCCTAGTCCCAGTTCTTTGTGTGGTTTTTCTCTTTTTAGACCCTCTTCTGATATTGGTTACTATTGCCGTTAAAGATTTCATTATTATGCATAATGTATTCATTGAAGGGCAGCATTTCCTGTAATTTATGTCTCTTCATTTTACTACTCAGCAATTCCTCAGTATTTAACCTCATCAAGTTCCAGTTATTGTCCTATATTTACACATTGCATCTGCTGGAGAAGTCTGTGCAATTTAATACTACGTGGAAGCTAAAGGGACACTTACAAGGAGGGTGAATCTGCTGCTTATGCCCTTACTATCTAAGTCAGATCGCTCATGACTAGGAGCAAATAGTCTAACCTACCCCCACCCTTCTGCATTTGTCTTATTAAATAACATAAGGGGATAATTTCCTTGACTTTCCAAAATCATCTCCAGTCCATCCCTGGCAGCCTGAACTGCTGGCCTCCAAGCCCCTTTGAGCTGTAAGGCATTTCCTATGCTGTACCTCTCAGTCTCCTGGGCTGCCAGATCCTCCTCCTCTGAAAGGCCAAAGAGTACTAAAACCTCACCTCATCTGGCTCTCAGTCCCCTTTGTTTCTCTTATATTGTTCTGCCATTGCCCTAAGGCCAAAAGATCTTTGGGGCAGTGGCCCTGTTTGGTGTTTGGCACAATTTCATTTACTGAACATCTCCACGTACATTTATGATGCCATATAACTAATAATAAAAACAGGACGGCCTAGGGCATCGTTTTTTATTGTCAGCTCCGTGGCAGCTGTGGGGGATGGGGAGGCAGCGGATAGAGAGTGCAGGAATGGTACAGGACTCCCCAGGAGAGACCAGCCCTTGCTGAGCCCATTCTGCAAGCCACATTCCTTCCCAAATGATCCAAACCTGGTCCAGACCCTCTCAAAGAGCCATTCCAAGCTTTCTGAACACTCTGCAACTGTGCAGAAGGCCAGATCAGAGGCTTTTGTGCACTATCAGGAAACTGCCTAAGCTGTGCACCCCACTATTTTTCAGATGGCAGGTTTGGCCACCTTTAGGCATGTGCAGAATAGATGATAGCAGAGTTCACGCTGAACATCACTGCCTGTTGCTAAATTGACGTGGCTCTCCTCAGATGCCATCAGCTGTGCAGTAATCCATATTGATAGCTGGGCTTCAAAGCAGCCATTTGTACACTTTGCCTTTCTCTGTGGCTGTCTACTCTTTGTGAATATGGCCTGGATGGTATATGCCCCCCCATCCTCTGACTTGGACCTCAGCATGTTGAAAAGGCTATTACTAGGTTTTAGAGGCAAAAACTTGCCCTTTGAAAGCATTATTAGAAGGCAGCATAGAATAATGGAAAGAGCCTTGACTCTGAAATTAAATGGCCTGCCTTGTGTTTCAGGTCTGCCCTTTACTAGCTGTGTGACTTTGGGTAAATTACTCAACCTTTCTGAGCCTCAGTTTTCTGTAAGTAGAGAAAAGAGAATAATTCTACCTCACAAAGTTGTTTAAAAAATTCTGTGTAGTCTCTTTGTATATTAAAATAAATATATACATTATTTGCTGAAAAGTGCTACGTAAGAGGTCATTATTATTATTATTATCATTTTTAAAAGAAAAGTACAGAAAGAACTCTTGCGCTACGTAACTCTTACATTATTACTAAGCAGGTGTAGCGAAGTGAATGATAAATGTTGAAGCCTATGCTGAAGGGAGAAGGAGAAATAAACTGCAATTTCTGCCCTAGATGATTCCCGCTATTTCAGATGCCTTGGCTGGTCCGGAACACGTGGCACAGTTCTGCCATAAGTGCAATTAGTGACAGCATCCGCTACAGAAAGAGTAAGCGAACCCTTTCTGAGCTTAAAGGAAAAATCAATGCTGATTTTTACATCTATTCAGAATGTGTGGCTTGTAAACAGTTAAAGGACTCGTGCTTTGGCGATTCATGGATTAAAAAGTGGAGAGCACACGGGTGGGATGTACTGGAAAAACGAATCCTGTCCACCTGACTGCATTGACCGTGGAAACACATGGTTAGCTGGAAGCAGCTCTTGAAATCTGCCAGAGCCAAAAGGACTGAATCTAGGTTACAAAATTTGTCTCAGTGAAAAACAGATTCATTTTGGGTGGGTTGTTTAGTCATGGTGCCAAAGCAAAGACAAACTCAAACACACAAAGGAAAGAGAATTGACCACCTGGGATGAGGGCTAGTGTGCATCCTCTTCTGAAATTTCCTTAATGATCTCAGCTGTTTCTGCCCCACATGCTGTTTGTGAAGGGACCAATTCTCATTATCTTCTGAAATGATCTCTTCTCACTATAGGCAAACCCTCTTCGGCACACGGCGCATGCTATTTGGGGGTTATTACAGATGAGTTAACAATGATCTCTGAGCTGCACATGCTAAAGCTGTACTGACTGGGCCCTATGGAAGAAAGGGGTCAAGTCCCTTATATGTTCTGAGGACCCAACAGACGTTTCAGAAACAGAAGGTTAATAAAAAAGGAAGGGATAATCTGATTTGGAGAATATTTTCTTTCATTCAGGAAAGAATATGCCCTGTAGTACTTTCTTTGACTTCCCAGTATGCTATTTTTAAAAAGAAAGTTGCACAAGCATCTTAGCTGTCTACTTTTACCTATAACTAAGAAATCCATCCGGCCTATAAAAAGGACAAGACCATAAGGAGGTGCTTCCTCAACTGCAGGCGAAGGAAGGAAAAGTCAGTGGCTGGCTTGGATTTGTTTCTGCCTCTTCTCTGTTGGTTTGGACTCCCAGTTTTTGCACATTGGAAGATGCGTCTACCCACTGGCCCCCTAACCCAGTACTTCAGGTTTCTTCAGTCAATAGCAGGAAGGAAGGAAGGGGATCAGGGCAGACACTCACAGCCATTTATCTTCTTCTTCAAGTGCTGCATTCTTTGTAAATGAAAGAAGCCAATCAATAGGGCAATAAGGAAGGAGGACAAGTAGCTGGGAGGGACCTACTGCATGGTGAGGTCTATTCACAGCCAGGGCCCCTTGCCTCCTGCACTCCATCCCAGAGGCATGGCTCATTAGCATTCTAGAGAGGTTTGTTATTTAAAATTAGCCCTCTCTTACACAGAACAAGATGATCACAGTGAATATTTTCATTGCTGGCCTCTGTAGAATAAATGTACACATCTGTTTAACACGTGGAGTTATTGAAATCAGACCCGTTGTACATTTGCCGTCTATTAAGAGGCAGTGCTGTAAAGGGGAAAGTCCCAGACCAGCAATGAGACAGACTGGGGTTCAAATCCAGGCTTTACCTCTTATCAGCTCTGTCCACTTGTACAGCTACTTTGCTCCTCTGGACTTCAGTTTCCTCATCCGTGCAATTGAAATGATAACAATACCTACCTTACAAACTATAATGATCTAAGATAATCTATATTAAAGTAATTCATATAATGCATACAGCAAGTGCTCAAAAATATCAATTCTGTTAGTATTGTATGAAAACTGAAATACTAAAGGTTTGAGGAGAGGAAATAGGCAACTCTTTGAGAACCCATAAGGCCCTTTGAAGCTGTCCTGCCATACTGGTATATTTGTAATTTCTTTGAGGAGGAGGCATTTCCTTAACTGTGAGACTTCCCTAGTTACAAGGAGATGATATATATGACATGCCAGTATGGGAAGATACTAAACATCACCACTTCAAATCTCATGTTTTGATCACATAACTTTTGATTGAGACTGAACCCTAGAGCACACGCAGCTTCATCCACTCATTTTGTAGAAGCCCTGAAAAAGGTTAAGTGACTTGCTCAGGGTCACATGTTGAGTTAATGGGTTGAGCCATATTTCTCTTTCATTCCGTCTAGGTAATTTCCCAGAACTCTTTATAAAAGAGTATATCAATATTAAGAAAGAATGAAACGGTCTTTCCAGCAATAACAGTAATATTCAAATACCCTAGGGAAAAAAATATATGAAGTCTAAAGCTCTTCATTTGAGAGATCTACCAGGATCTTATTAGAATTCTCCCTTAAAACTTAAGCTTGAGTTCTTCACTCAAATCTGTGCAGTTTACCCTTTGGCCAGATGGTAGCTCTGGAATTCCCTGGGTTTTTTAATGGTGATCCTTATTGTCTTTATAACCAGTGAAAATACAGGGGATGTTTATTCACACATTACTCACTAAATAATAAAAATTATTCAGCAGACCGGGCGCAGTGGCTCATGCCTGTAATTCCAGCACTTTGGAAGCTGACGCAGGTGGATCACCTGAGGTCAGGAGATTGCCTGGCCGACATGATGAAATCCTGTCTCTACTAAAAATACAAAAAATTAGCCAGGTGCAGTGGCACGCACTGTAATCCCAGCTACTCAGGAGGTTGAGGCAGGTGAATCGCTTAAACCCAGGGGGCGGAGATTGCAGTGAGCTGAGATCACACCACTGCACTCCAGCCTGGGCAACAAGAGTAAAACTCTGTCTCGAAAAAAAAAAAAAAAAAAAAATTCAGTAATACTTTTGAAAGCACAGTAATGAAGACTTTATTCAGGACCATAGATAGAAGTATAGGAACAACTGCAATAGAATTTTGCAGAGAGATATAAGCCACAACTCTGAATATAGCATGGGCAAGTGGGAATTTATGGCTAAGAAGCAGGGCAGAAGTCAGTGGACAGAAAATCACCAAGAGAAAATATCAAGGGCAGGGGGAATTCTGGCTAAACTGAACTGTCACAATTCTTGCTGAAGACAGTCCAAGGTAATCACACATTACCCAGGGGATGTTGGGGGCTGAGAAACCTGATCAGATATGGAGAGTGGGAGGTATTTGCTAAGTTGACTTAGCAGGGTTCTTACTAAAACTGGATTTTACAAGGAAATGCACAGACGGGCCCAGGAGAAGGTTCAGGAGCCTGATTAAAGTTTGGCCAAGCAAAGAATCTTTATCACTGGCTAAAGATATAAAATAAGGGGTTGATGAAAGCTAGATTTTCAAACACAATACGCCTGATTTTTCTATCGTCCTTGGATAAAAAATGTAAGTAATAGATTTTTCCCCTTACCTCACTGGCTCTAATTATTGCAGACTTTAACTTTGCACATTGAGGTCCTCTCCATAACTGCATTTGCATATAGCTTGCAGTCATAGCCCCATGTACACAAAGACAAATATTGTTTTCCTTCCAACCTTGCTCCAGCTCTGACATGCATTCTTCCTAAGCTCCTTTCCTCCCCCATCAGCACCACGTCCCAGGGACCAGTAAGGAGGTCTTGACTACTGAAGAGATGTTGAATTGACTCCACATACTGAATCTTGGCTGCAGGATCCTTTTGCAGATGAAGATGTCAAAAGGCAATCTGCAGTGAGAATGACAGTGTGATTAGCCAGAATGAGGCCGAAGTCAGAAGTAGCACGGACCACTGGGAAATTAAGGCACCAATTTTCACCGTCAAGATCAGCTGTGATAGGGCGGTATATCCTAGCAACAGCAGAAGTCTTAACCTTGCCATCACAGCAAAAACTAATTTTGTGGTGTTATCTGTTCCAATATCTTTTAATCCAAAAAGTCTTTAAACAGAAAGTAAATACTCACACATTTCTTTTCCTGGATCTGCCTTTTGCCTCTAATTGGGAAATCCTTAATTCGGTGAATTAAAAGGTTATTGAGCCTGAACACAAATTTCATTTGCTTTCCTTCTTGATGCAACCATGGGAAACCTCATTGGAGAGACAGAGAGGGATTGTAATAGTTAACGTTAACTGCATTCATGAAGAAAATGATGCTTAAAATCACCCTGGTGTATCTTAAACCAAACACAGAATATTTTATTATCTAGCTGAGCAGTGTTAGAGCATGCCCTTGCTATTATGTTGATTCAGATTTACCATAGGGCAGTGCCATCTCTTAAAATACAACTTCATGTAAAATGCTCACCCAATTAGAATGGAGACTTTTCTGTCCCTTGATACCAGTTCTTTAAAGAGGCTTGGCTACGATCTATTTATATTTACAAAAATATGCATCATAGAACTTTAGCTGCCAGATCTGTTCTTGAGACAAGATAAATCAGCAATTTCAGCCACGATATTGAAATATCAAAGTCAGAACGGGTAGTTTCTTTTTTTTGAAAAATAAGCAAAAATAAAATTGGTCTTTCATAAGCCTAATCTTCCAAGCAAAGGTAAAACTGTGCCAGAGGGCAGATTATTCTGCATGTTCCTTCCTATAGTTCTGATTCACAGGTCCTTACCCAAGTTCTCTAAGCTGTCCGAGACCCCCAGAAACCCTCCCTGAAGCATTCTGCTTTGCTTCCCTCTTCATGGTAGAATCCAATGCTCAGTTGAGAACTAAGCTTTGTGCATAGGACACAATGATGGAAAGGAAAAGTCCACAAAGGAGCTAGAGTAGACACAACTGGAGAGTTAAGAGAAGAAGAACCCAGGCCAAATGGATTCAAGAAAGTCAGGGGAGAAGACAGCTTTAAGAAGGAGCTGGTGAGAAACCATGTTGAATATAGCATAGACACTACAAAGCTTGAGAACTAAAGGGAGATTGAAGGATTCTGAGGTCACCAATGACCTTGAGGAGATCTCTTCTTCTGGCTTTATAGAGGCAAAGTACAGGTATTAAGGAATGAGAAGGTTAATGGTGAACAAAAGGGAAAAAACTATGGTAGTTCATCCAAGTGTTCAAAACTCCACCCACCAGGTAGAAGGGGGCCCCCTTCTTGATGCGATTGCAGGATGTTGGAAAACTGACCAAATGCTTGCCCCGTGGGCCTCACAGGATCCCTAATTCAGGAGCAGAGTAAGTCTTTATGTTGGTAGATAGGAAACCTTCCGGATCACAGAAATTCCTTCTTGGGATAGAATGTTACAGTTGAGTCTACAGCCCAACTCTCATGTCAATTTCCTAGTGGGGAGAAAAAGACAGACAAGGAAACTCCAGGGGAGGCAGCAAAATAAAAGGTCTATTTGCATGATTCTCTCAAATTCAGGCAAAGGATAGATTCAATTAAAGTATGATTGAATATAGGCTTCTCTTCTTGTGTGACTACCTGGGGGAGACATTTTATTGGCAAGGGGGTGACTTGGATTCTACACACCAGTGGCTCTTACTCTCCCTGGTCTTTGCAGCACACATTTGGCTTGGTGAGACTAAGGGCAGGCCTCAGAGATCTCAGAGGTCTCTAGAAAGTATTAGGATTTTACATGAGAATGCCAGGACAAGTTTGCTTGTGTCTTCTATTTGGCAATGCATTGTTGTTCTTTCATGGATGTGAAACTGCCTCTTAAAAATCTGAAGTTTGCCCAGTGACCTCTTGCTTCCAGACACCCATTATTTCAGTGTGTCACTTCAGCAGCCACATGTAGGTCTTGTTTCTGAAGAGCAACTTATGCATATCTCAGGCTATCTATGCTGCTGCTGGGCTTCTCTTCCTAAAAACAAGCCACACGTCTCCACTCTGCTGCCTCCCAATATGGACTGGCAGCTTTCCTGGTCCCCCCTTCCCCATAGCTTCCTGTCAGTGCTCAGAGCTGAGTATCATGGTGCCTTTTCTGCATATTTCTCCTGCCCCACAGATTCTGACTTGTCAATAACTCACCTTACTTTCACCTCCTCTCCTCCTGTCCTGTAGATGCAGTACAGTGAATATTACATGCATGGATTTTGAGACAGACTTCCTGGACTGAATCCCAGCTCCAACACTTACTAACTGTGTGACTGCAAACAAGTTACATAACCTCTCTGGACCTTTTCCAAAATGTCAAATGAATGGTATCGTACAATATGTAGCTGTGATGGTTGAGTTTATGTATTGACTTGATTAGGCTAAGAGGTGCTCAGAGAACTGGTAAAATATTCTTTCTGGGTATGTCTGTGAGGTGTTTCTGGAAGACATTAGCATTTGAATCAGTAGATCAAGTAAAGAAAATCTGTCCCTGGGTGGCCGAGGCAGGTAGATCACAAGGTCAAGAGATCGAGACCACCCTGGCCAAAATGGTGAAACCCCATCTATATTAACACACACACACACACACACACACAAATTAGCTGGGTGTGGTGGCAGGTGCCTGTAATCCCAGCTACTTGGGAGGCTGAGGCAGGAGAATCACTTGAACCCGGGAGGCAGAGGTTGCAGTGAGCTGAGATCATGCCATTGCACTCCAGTCTGGGCAAAAAGAGTGAAACTCTGTCTCAATTTAAAAAAAAAAAAAAAAAAAAAAAAAATCTGCCCTTAGCAATGTGAGCAGGCATCATCCAATCCATTGAGGGCCCAGACAAATAAAAAAGTTAGAGGAAGGGTGAATTCACACTCTTTCCTTGAGCTGGGACATTCATCTTCTCCTGCCTTTGGATATCTCTTTGAACTTGGAGATGTATACCCATGCCCCGCTCCTGCACCCCAGCCTTTAGCCTGGGAATGGTAGTTACACCATTGGCCTTCCTGGTTTTCAGGCTTTTGGCCTCAAACTAAATTACACCACTGGCTTTCCTGGCTCTCCAGCTTGCAGATGGCATATTGTAGGAATTCTCTGCCTCTATAATCATATGTGCCAATTCTCAAAATAAATCTCCTCATACACATATACAGGATACATATATCCTATTGGTTCTGTTCTTCTGGAGAACCCAACCAATACAGTAACCTTTTGAATCTGGCTTCTTCCACCTTAGCAAAATGAATGTATCCAGTTGATGCAAAAGTAAAAGTAATAGCAACAACTGCAATTACCTTTGCAGCAACCTAACCTAATAGAATTCATTGATATCGTGTGATATCTCACTCCTTTTTATTATCAAAAAACATTCTATTGTATGGATATACCATGATTTGTTTATCCATTCACTTATTGAAGGATATCTTGGTTACTTTCAGTTTTTGGCAATTACGAATAAATCTTCTAAAAACTTTCATGTGCAACTTTTTGTATGGACTTACGTTTCTTTAGCTGGGTAAATACCTAGGAGTACATTGTTAGATCATATGATAAATCTATGTTTAACTTTATAAGAAACTGCCACCTGACTTCCAAGGTGGCTGTACTATTTTGCATTCCCGCCAGCAATTAACGAGAGTCCCTGTTGTTCCAAATTCTCAACCAGTACTTCGGTTTGGTTTTTTTTTTTTTTTTTTTTTTTTTTTTTTGCTTTAGCCTTTCTGTTAGGTATACAGTAGTATCTCATTGTTGTTTTAATTTCTATTTCCCTGATGACAAACAAAGTTGAGCAACTTTTGTTTTCTTTTCTTTTCTTTTCTTTTTTTTTTTCCCCCGAGACTAAGTCTCACTCTGTAGCCCAGACTGGAGTGCAGCGGCGCCATCTGGGCTCACTGCAAGCTCCGCCTCCCAGCTTCACACCATTCTTCTGCCTCAGCTTCCCAAGTAGCTGGGACTACAGGCGCCCGCCACCACACCTGGCTAATTTTGTTTTTGTATTTTTAGTAGAGACGGGATTTCACTGTGTTAGCCAGGATGGTCTCAATCTCCTGACCTTGTGGTCCGCCCACCTCGGCCTCCCAAAGTGCTGGAATTAACAGGCATGAACCACCATGCCCGGCCGAACATCTTTTCTTATACTTATTTGCCATCTATATATCTTCTGTGGTGAGGTATTTGTTCAGATCTTTTGCCCTGTTTTTTGTGGGGAATGTTCGTTATCTTATTGCTGAGTTTTAAGAGTTCTTTTTATTTAATGAACAGAAGTCCTTTATGAGATATGTGGCTTGCAAATTTATCTCAAATCTGTAGCTTGTCTTTTTATTCTCTAGTGGTGTCTTTCAAAGAGCAGAAATTTTTGATTTTTATGAAAACCTATTTATCAATTTGTTATTTTACAGATGGTGCTTTCAGTGTCATACTTAAGAAATCTTTGCTTAACCCAAGTTCACAAAGACTTTCTCCTGTTTTCCTTTAGAAGATTTTTAGTTTTAGGTATTATACCTTGGGCAATGAATGGTTCATCTTAAGTTAATTTTTTTACATGTGGCAAGGTATAGATTGAAGTCCTTTTTTTTTTTTTGCAAAAAGCCAATGTTCCAGCATGACTGTTGAAAAGTTTCCTTTCTCTACTTTTACTTTTGCACCAATCTAATAAATAAAAAAGGCCTTTGCACCTTTGTCACACATCATTTGCTCATATGTACATGGGTCTATTTCTAGATTCTCTAGTCTGGGGAGAAATACACTGATTACCGAAACTTATTGTGGAATGCTTTAAAAATTAAGATGGATTGGTGGATAAAAAAGGGATAAATGGGCCAGGGACAGTGGCTCACACTGTAATCCCAACACTTTGGGAGGCCAAGGAGGGTGGATCACAAGGTCAGGAGTTCAAGACCAGCCTGATCAACATGGTGAAACCCCATCCCTACTAAAAATACAAAACTTAGCAGGGCATGGTGGTGCATGCCTGTAATCCCAGCTACTCAGGAGGCTGAGGCAGGAGAATCGCTTGAACCTGGGAGGCAGAGGTTGCAGTGAGCCGAGATCATGCCATTGCACTCCAGCCTGGGCAACAGAGCATGACTCCATCTCAAAAAGAAAAAAAAAAAAAAGGATAAATATGATGGATGTGGTCAACAAACTATAGTAAAATATTAATGGCAAATCTAGGTGGTGAGTATATGGGTGCTTACTGTAAACTTTTATCTTTGTGTGTTTGAAATTTTTCATAGTCAAAGTGTTAAAAGAAAACTCCTCTAAGGATTTTGAAGCACTAGCATGCTATCAGTCTTTAAGAACAGGTTCCTACATAACTATTTCAGTCAAGCTTTGGTATCCGAATTGTACAAATCCGGGTAAGAAACATCCTCTACCAAAAAAATCTTCCTAAGACTTAATTCTATCTGGCTGTGCTTCCCATAATGGTCAATTACTACTGCTTTTTAAAAACGTATCAGTCTTTGCAGTGAGTTTCTTCATCAATCTATTACTGTTGGATTATCTGTTTTGTATTATTATTATTTATTATTATTGTAATATGCTAAAATATATTGTATGACATGGCTCTTTCCTGTTTGGCAAGAGTGCTTTCACACACAATATATCATTTGATCCTAAACAACCCTGTAAGGTAAAAATTGTGATAGGATATTATCTGCATTTTTCTAATGATGAAACTCAATTCAGAGGGAATCCTTTTTTCCCAAACCTAGCAAGTGGCAGTTAGCACTCCACACAGTGCAACATCATGTCACATTAAAATAAGCAAGCAGATTTCATTCCCACTTGCAACTTCAAATGTTTGTGGCTTTTACCAGTCCCCTCAGTGATTTCACAGTTAAGTTTGGTTGTATTTTAATTCGTGCCTTGGAAAGTTTCCAACAAGGATGGTAAACGTCAGCCCCTGTCAAAAGAATTGCTGATTTGATGCAAAGTGATGTGTGAGCACCAACAGGATGCTGTTAATTGATTCGTCAATGCTCCTATGTGTGAACAGGTGTGATGAAGTGTAAAGAAGTATGTGACGTGGATGTGGCAGAGCTGTCACATAGACAGGACTGTGACTATCAGAGAAGATGACTCTTCAACTACCTTCTATCTTCCGGTACAAACACCTGTCCCAAACCATTCTCCCTTGGCAACTCCAAGAAGTGGTAAACTGGTGTGCCCCAGCTTGATGTACACCTGAGTAGGATGGGCATATATGGACCACATTGAAACTTGGAGGTGGATTTTCCTAGAGGGGGTGGATCACCTTTGACCTATAGTTAAGGACAAAGCTTATTTCTAGGAGTAGGAATTTTTTTTAACTGAAAAAGCACATCTTCACCAAAATCCATATTTAATCTAAGAAAACTGCACCTAGAGAGCCCTTCCATCGGTTATATATTATTCTCACCAAATTGCAGCCACAAAGAAAAGCCTAGGTAGGAAGAGCATAGCCAGGCAGCTGAGGCCAGAGGGTGACAAAAACATCCCTGCCAAGAAAAGAGAAAATATTTGCATAAATGTTTGCACAACTTGGTGCTGCTCATCACTCCTTGCACTCTTCCAAGTGTTTCTGGTTACCTGTAATCTATTTCCTCTCCTCTCTGTTAGCAAGTCAAAATATCCTCAGCGTGGCTCTGTGTACCAGTTGACTTTTACAGTTGAATAGTCTCTGTGTCTGAGAGTGAAAATGTCAGTTGCTCTGCCCTCATTCTCTCCCACATACGATAGCCCTTTCTGCCTGGGGTTCTTGATTGTTGGGGTTCTTCTTCATTCTCCCAGGACACTGAAGCTCTATGGTTGTGGAGGTTTTCAGGAGTTGTCTTGGAAGGAAAAGTTAGAATCTAATGGGCATGGTATTTATCAGGGGTCAATACCTATGGAAGAGAGGGGGAAAAAAAAAAAACAGGATAAGACAGAGAGAGAAACAGGACTGTGATGAAGGTCATAGGTCAGACACAGACTTACCAACCCAGTGGGAAGCTGTGGAGTAAATAGAGCCCATCAGTGTTGTCATATGTTGACCAACTTGTCCTGGGTTGCCAGATTTTCCTTGTTTTAGCACTGAAGATCTCATATTCTGTAAGCCCCGTCATCCTGGGCAAAGCAGGACAACTGGTCGCCCTAGCACCTGTCTCATATTGGGCTTTGTGTCTCATTGAGGTTCATATTTTGACACCAAGGCTGACTTGAATGAGCTGCAGGTAGAAGCTGTCTGCTTACCCCATTACAGAAACTGAATAGCCAGTCCCTGTCAGAAGTGAGGTCTGAGAGCTGCATCCTTGCTTCCACCACAGGGAGGTAGGATGCTGTAGGACCCGAAGGACCTAGCTCTCTCCCTTTTTTTTTTTCTCCTGTCTCTGGTCCTCCTGCCGCTGTGTTTGACAAGAAGCATGGCCTTTGGAGATAGGCATGAATTGAAATCCTAGTTGGGTCAATCACTAGTTACACAATCTTGGGCAAGGCCAGCTTCTGAAGCCCCAGTTTCCCATCTTGTGGGGGTAATAGTAGAAATTCAGTGAGGTCATATACGTGTAGAACCCGCACAAAGTAGGTCTTGGGTAAGGATGAGCCAGTGTTATTTTTGAGGGGAAAATCTCTCACCCTGGAAAATGGCAGAGAAAAGTATCTCAAACAGCCCCCACTCTGAGCAGCTTCCTGGCTCCCTGCCTGCCTTTTCATCCCCTTATTAAAGGTACCTCTCACTTTCCCCACTCACTGAAGAGTTTCCGCGACTGTGTAATCCCATGAAAACAGCAGCCATCCCCACCTGACAACCAGGAATTCTGAAATATATGAAATACACAGTGGCAGCCAGAACAGAATGGCTTTTACTTAGGGCTGCTGGCTCTGGTATAAATCCAAGTCAAAGAAGGAATGGAAGGCATCAACAGCCTGTGTTCTTTGAGGTCCCTGTAATTCCGAACTGTGGGCAAGGAAAGGGTAACGCTGACTGAGCTTGAAAAAGTGCAGTGGAAGGCAAACAAATAAATGATTTAAGGTTTTGGAAGAAAGACTTTTGAAGAAAGCTTGACCTTAACCTTTGGAGCTTAGAGCAAAGCTCCACTGAGTGAAGGTGGGTTGCAGTAGTAAATTGGTCTGGACAAAACACATAGAGAGTCATTATGAGAGGAGAAAACCCTCCTCACCTTGTTGGGGCAGTGACTGCTGATAAGACACGTCCTGAAAGGGCAGCCTGCTGAGAAGAATCGAGCTAAATTCAAGGACAATAGCAATCCTCATTAGGGCCAAAAGCCAGGGGCTGTGATATGGGGGTCAGCTTACCAGGCTATTTCAGGAGATGCTTGCCTATGGCTAGTTGGCTCAGTTGGATGGAGCAGTGAGTTAATGAGGCCAAGGGCAGGAGGCTGACTTTCTGCAAAAGCCAGCTAGCTTTATACGTTTCCGCGGCCATGGATTCCACCACTAAGCCAGATCATGCAGCTCACACCTGGGTGCTTAATTGCTGTCAGTGTCTCAAGTTTACACTCTGAAGATTTCACAGAATTCTTAGCCAATATGCGGATATGCTATTTTGTTGGAGGCTCAACCAATGATCTAGCCTAGCAGTAAGATGTTAATTCAATTACACGTTTATTCATTCTGTCAGTCAGCAAATACTTGAGTGCATACACTGCTGTTCTGCAAAGATAATGTGCCAGGTGCTTTGTATGGCAGTAAATATGAAGAAAGAAAGACATAAAACTAAAGAAACAGAAAATTCAACATGGGAGACAGGCAAAGAGAATACCCAGGTTGATATGAATGGAAGTTCCAAGATGACAACTGACAATTGTGTGGCAATACTAAGGGGAAAAAAAAGGATTCCTGATTAGAAAGAGAGGACAAGGCCAGGTACAGTGGCTCACGCCTGTAATCCCAGCCAAGGCAGGTGGATCACCTAAGGTCAGGAGTTCAAGACCACCCTGGCCAACATGACAAAAAGTATCTCTACTAAAAATACAAAAATTAGCAGGGCATGGTGGCGTGCACCTGTAATCCTAGCTACTCAAGAGGCTGAGATAGGAGAATCACTTGAACCTGGGAGGCAGATGTTGCAGTGAGCCAAGATCGTGCCAATGCACTCCAGCCTAGGTGACAGAGCAAGACTCCATAAAAGAAAGAAAGAGAGAAAGAGAGAAAGAGAGAAAGGAAGGAAGGAAGGAAGGAAGGAAGGAAGGAAGGAAGGAAGGAAGGAAGGAAGGAAGGAAGGAAGGAAGGAAGGAGACAAAAATCTATAGAAGATATCTCCAAGAGAAAAAGAAAAAGAAATGTTGAGATGACCAAAGAGTTTGAAAGTATAACAAGATTTTTACTACTATTGATTAAGTTTAGGGTGACTAACTGAAATATACATGGAAAATCAAGAGAATAAATAAATAATACAAAAATTCCAGAGAAAATAATAAATTGTACAGGAAAAAAATGAGGTCACACTACGGGTAACAGAGTTGAAAGAAGTTCCAAGTGAAGAGACGAAACTGAGAATGTGGCATGGGAGAGCAAAAGACTGCCTTTTCATCATAAACCTAACAGTGCTATTTGATTTTTAAGAAGCTGTGTATTGCTTAGAAATTTATTTTTTTCTTGAGACAGGGTCTCACTCTGTCACCGAGGCTGGAGTGCAGTGGTGTAATCACAGCTCACTGCAACCTCAACCTCCTAGGCTCAGGCGATCCTCCCACCTCAGCCCCCACCTTTTTGACTGCTGTAGCTCTAAAAGCAATGGTCAGCAGGCATTTAAAAATGTTTGAACATGTACATAGATATACCTAGAAGACTATTCATTGAAGCACATAATCTGTAACAACAAAAATGTTAAAAATTTAAGTGTTCATCAATAGGATTGGCTAAACAAATATGAGTAAATTCATAAAATAAATGAACTATTTCACAGCCTTTGAAAATAAAGGGTAGGCTGATTTGTATTGACATGGAGTAATCTCTCCATATATTGTTAAGAAGATCAAGTTGCAGAATAGTATGTACCAAAGCGAGCATGTGTGTGTGTACGTGTGCAGGCATTTATATCTTTGTATGTGTTTATATGTACATAGGAAAATGCATGAAAGGATACAACATAACTGTTAACTGTGGCTATCTCCAGGGAGTGATTAGAGTAGGGTCTGGAGGACTTCCACTTTTTCTTTCTAAATATTTATTGTCTGTATTTTTTACAGTGAGCAAGTACTACTTCTATTATTAAAGTCCACAAAGATAGTATTTTTTTTTTAACTAAAACACAAGGGAGAGGTAGACCCAACTGCACCTGGAGGGGCAGAGGGCAGGCAGGCCCATCAGGAGGCATACTGGTCCTGGCCGGAGTGCTGAAATATGGCACCAGCGGGGAGGATAGAAAAGTGGAGAGATTCGGAGGCAGAAAAGTGTGGCATATGCTTTCATTAATTTGCTAGTAATGATGAGAAATTTGTTTTGATAGTTTGTATTTTGTTGTAAAATAGAATGAAGAGATGGCCAGGATGTAGAACTTCCAAAGCTGTGAATACTCACGTGAAGCACCAGGTATTTCTTCTCAAAGAATTAGCCCAGCAGCTGACAGCACCTGGGTATCAAGTGGGCTCTAGTTCCCAAACCCCTTTGTGGTCAGCAGCTGCCCTGGTTTAACCCTAATGGCCTATGGTCTTCAGCTAGGCCTCCTGGGCCCCCTTTTTCTGATTAGTCAGTGCCTTCAAGGCTTTTCCATACCCACCGTGAGAAGCAGCAAAGAAAGGTAATGCAAACTGGAATGCAGAGGGTGTGTGCAGAGGGTGTGTGTGGAGGGTGGGAGATATTTAAATCCGACATTGGCTGTGCCTGCTTTTGTATTCTGAAGGTGACCAGGGAGGGGTGGGGCTGTAGAGGAAGGCGTGGGGGTACGCCAACATAATCCATGCAACGTGGATGTAACTGTGAAGTTCCTGCCCACTGTGGAAACAGGTTTCCTGGGGTCTCCCCCAAAAGTGAGCAGATGCCAGCACCATGCTTCCTGTGCAGTCTGCAAAATTATGAGCCTATTACACGTTCTTTATAAATTACCCAGTCTCAGATATTTCTCTATAGAAGTGTAAAAATGGCCTAATACGGTGACAACAATCCTTAAAGTGCCTTGACTATGCAGCCTTTAAGGATCAGCCTCCCAGTGCGGGGTGGTGGAGAAGAGTAGGAATGTACCTCGGGGCCCAGAGAATTCCCAGCACACAAGGACACCTCAATTTCAAGAAGGAGCAGAGAAATGCAGTCATCTCATGTGCCCCAAAGGCAGGAGATGAAAACATTTGTTGAACAGTGAAAGTGACAACCACAGTAGGTTCACTGAGGAAATTTCTTGAATTGTTTAGAAACCAGTGCAGAAATTATGGGGCTTGTGTGGGTTATGGGGCCACTACTACAAAGTCCTCTTTAACCAATGCTCTACACTTCCCAGTGTATTATTCACTCCTCAAAAATGCCCTATGAGGGAGGATTTCCCAGCCCTCATGTTGCCAGGGAGCCAGGCCAGTTTGTCTATATGGGTATATTTGAGAAGTGATTATAAAAAATGTGGGTTTTTTTTTTTTAACTTCCTTTACATTTATATAATACTTTGGAGTTTACAAAGCTTGTTTATAAGACTCGTCTCATTTTGTGCTCGAAACGATCACCTTTTAGACAGGGAAAATGTCATTGAGAGAGGTCAAGCATCCAAAGTGACAGAGTGAGTTAGCAGCGTTCGCAAGCTGTCATTGTGAGGCAGACCCTGCACCAGGTCCTAGTGGTACAGCTGTGGGGAACATCAGATCCTTTGCCACTGGGCCTCCCTGCCTTGTGACCATACGAGGGCCTTTCATTTAGGGATAGAAAAAGCTGGCACAAGATGCATAGCTTAAGACAGTGCTAAAGCTGGTGAGTTCCTGGAGCAGCTGCTGCCTGAGCGTTCTCGGATGCTCATGCTAGGAGCTACTCAGGGGGATCTTGATGCCCGAAAAGTCTGAGTTGAGGTATGGAAAGCAAAGACAGTCTTGTCCTTGTTTGTTTTGACTCAGCCATCCCAGTGAGAAGCTTTGGGAACAATAGATTTTAAAATACAAGACTAGTGGTTGCTCTGGGAAAATGCACAGCCCCACCCGCCCCCACCCCAATGCATATATTAATTAGCTTGATTTTGCCATTTCATGGTTTCTAAGTATTTCAGAACATCATGTTATACAAGATAAACATATACAATTTTTTATTTGTAAGTTAAAATAGCCAATTAATTTTGAAAAATCAGCCTACTCCCATCCTCAATGAAACCTCTCATCTGAAAATATGAGTGCCAGGTTTATTGAGTCATGTGTGACTCATCCAAACCTAGAAGCAAACAAAAGGATCCTTTTTGCTCTTTTCTTTCTTCAAATCTAGAGTGCTTCCAAAATACAGAACTCCTGGTTTCCCCTTTTTTGGGGTTTTACTCAGGGGCATTTCCAGACCAAAGTGTGCCAGGAGAACAAATCTTACCCTCAAAAGCAAGTTTGCATGGGGAGAAGAATCTCTCTTCTGGCTTTGGCAAATCTCTGCACTCCCCCATCCCCTGGGAAAGTCAGAGAGAGGACCACCCCTGTTTTACAGATGAGACTCCAACTGAGGCCCAGGAGCTTCATGTGGAGCTGCTCTGATGTGGATGGTCACCTGCAGAGCTGGGGTTCACTTCAGCTCCTCAGTATCCCCCACCCCTTGCTCAACATGTGGTGTGCCTGCAGATGGTCTTGCTGGCCATGCTGGATCTGCCACTAGTATCCATGTGACCTTGGGCAAAATTCTCATTTTTTCTGTGATTCAGTTCAGAGGTGGACTGAAACGGGGATGATAATAGCAACTCCCTCACAGGGTAATACATGTTAATGTCTGAAAAATGTTAACTACTACTATTGTCATTATAATTTTATTGCACAGAGAGAGTTCCAGCTCCACCCCACGTTTTCAAAATAAAATTATTCCAATTTCTGAAAAGTATTTTATTCCAAAAGAAAGCCTAGAGAAACACAAGAAGTTTACTTTCAGATATCCTCCTTACCTGGTAGGAGACAGAGAATGTCGGGACACATCAGCTGTACCAAGCAGAGGCTCAGGGACATGGAAAGAGCTTGGGCTTTTGTGCCCAAGCTTTGAATCTGAGCTCTGCTGCTCACCACCTATTTGAGCTCGGGCAAGTTGTTGAACCTCTCCAAGCTCCATTTCTTCCTATAGGCCAGGAACACTGTGTAACCCCAAGGGCAGTTGTGAGGATGAAAGATCACACATACAAAGAGCCTTGCACGGTGCCTGCCTTATGGTAGGTTCTCAATAATTGTAGCTAGTATTTTGATTCTTATTATTTCATTGCATCAATGGCTAATTCCTGTGACCCATGACAGAAGTGCACATGCACACATATACACAGACCCTGACACATTCCCCTTTCAGGCCGGGGACAGCCGTGCCTGTGGGTGTGGCCTTCTTCTCTTGGAAGAAATTGGTCCAGCTACTGATATTAAAAGCAATGAGGAATAGGTGAGCAAATCAACAAGGAAGGGTGAAATGGAAGAATAGCCGCAATGAGAATGATTGCATTTCACATTACAGTTTACAAAAAGCTCTAAGACTGCCAAGATGCTGTCACCCAAATTGTCTCAGGTCAAGTTTGAACAGGTGATCTAAACTGACACCCCCAACAAGACCTGTGTTTCTGAACAAACAACACTTATTGTAGGCCACAAGCAATTTTTTGAATCTTCTCTCCCTACTCGTTGGTTAATTTGCGTACCTAGGTCGTTGGGCAAAGATTATAGTTTGTACCAGTGGACTTCCATTTCAAGCATTAGCCTTGTGCAGTAAATCCTAACCAAAACCCCAATCTCAAAGCTTCCTAAGTAAATAGACAGTAGCCACTTCACCATGATCTACTGGTGTTTTACTTTTTTTTTTTTTTAACCTTGTTATAGAGCTGGTCTCAGATGCCAAATATATGAGACATTTTTTTAAAAAAACACAGTAAAAATTGATTCTTAATCATTATACTATCTCTTGGACTATTGCCTTTCTCTTGAAGTGAATTCGGATTAAGACTAATTTGTATTGATTTTTAAAGTCTAAATTGCATGTTCCTCTAACTACATTCAAAAAACAGAACCAAATTTTATATTATTGTTTAAGCCTTTTGGAAAACTTAAGCAAATAATATTTGTAGGTGACCCCAGTCTGCACTGAGAAAGATCGTACTACTTTTAGTGCTTTACATTGGATGTGGTACTCTAGGAATTAGATGGTCCCTTTACATATGTATTACTTGAAACTCTACCTTTCCTCATCTCCCACACCACACCAGAACAAAAGGAGTGGAGAGAGGGAAAAAATGTGCTTGGGTAAGATTAAAGATGAGAAATTTTTCACAGGCAAGTTCTGGTTATTACATTGGTGCCTAGAAGAGCATTCGGCACAGAATAGACACAATAAATATTGATTAATAATATTGGTAATCTACACTAATGGAGGGAATTGTGACATGGTTAACCAACGTTTATGAATATTTTGACATGAACACATTAGCTATTTCTATCTGCACGTTTTCAAGGAAGCTTCCCTAGCATTTTGAGAATTCTCTGATACAGCCCAAGTGCCTCAAGGAAAAGTGGCCCATCATCCCCAGCTCCAGAGACAGATTCTGATTAATCTTGACTAGGAGTTAGCAAACTTTTTCTTACAAGACCAGGTGGTAAATATTTTAGGCTTTGCTTTGCAGACCAAGAAGCAACACAGAAAGTATTATTTAAATATGTAAATGATCACGTAAAACATAACCATTTCACAAGGTCAAAACCATCATTAACTCTTGGGCCATAATGAAAAGATGGCTGGCTGGATATGGCTCGTGGGCCACAGTTTGCAGACCCTTGGTATAGGCCACCATGACAATCCCATGCTCTTTGCCAACGATAGTCAGAAACTCAGTTTAAGTCAATAAAAACATGGCTGTTCCCTGAGAAGAGTTATTGGTCTAAGGGTGGGTACATGACTTGAGTTGATCCCATAAGACCAAAGACCAATATCCTATGACTGGAAGAGCAGTTCTTTCTCTCTTTTGGTTTCTCTCATCTTTTTTTTTTTTTTTTTATCATCCCTTTCCCCTTCCCTCTCTCTCACTAGGAATGAACAGGTAAGCATATTATAACAATTGCTGCTGACAGCTATCTTGTGGTGGTTAGAAAAGTCAACCCGAAAACAAAGCATCTACATGGAAGAGCATAGAGCTGAGAGAATCACAGAGGAACAGAAGCAAAACCCTGATTGTACATTGCCTGATGCCCATTCCTCTTTGGTGCTTCTTATTATATAAAATAATAAATGTACCTATTGTTTAAGCTAACTTGACTATTTCTTGCAGACAAAGCATTCTGATACAAAGTATAAATTAACCATTATTTTAAAACATTAGTATTTCAAAACGTCTAGCTTGCAGTCTTTGTTTGCTTATGTATAAACTAATGGCTCTCCTGAACACTGAATTCTTTCCTTTTTATTTCTGAAAGTCTCTAGGAGTGCCTCACCTGCGCTAAAAGCATGTAGGTCCATATTTTTTTGCTCCAGTCTGAAAGTCTGTTGTCTGGAGACTTTGCCACTGCCAGATAGAGTTACCTGTCAATAATTTCTGTGAAGATCTACTTACTCAGCCATACCCAATACTCTCAATACCCCCATTGTCATACTGACAGAGCCAAGTTGTGCGCTGAGCAGAAGTGTGGGAAATTTTCTGTTTCCTGTTTTACAATAGGCTAAGCTAACGCATCAAAGAGACCCCAGGATTCAGAAGCTTGAAAGACAAAGAAACTTTTATTTCTCACACGTAGTAGTAAAAAACAAGTGTCCAGTTCAGTGGGGGAAGATCTTGGAGTGGGAGGCTCAGTTCTTCATAGTCTTCCAAGGACTGGTGATAGCTCTCCCATCTTCAATAGATAGCTTCTAGCTCACTCTACTAGTCTCCTTTCCAGGGAGAAAAAGAGAAGAGAATAGGGGAGCAAGCATGAAGAAGGACAAGGGTAAAAGCAGCACACATCGCTTCTGCTCACTTTCCATTAGAGAGAATTGCTCACAGTGCCCCACCCAGAAAGGAAGCCTGGGAAATGGAGTGTCTCTGGGAAGTCAGATGCCAAATTATGACTCAAATGCTATGGAAGAAGGGAAGAAAGGAATTGGTGGATAACCCGCAATCTCTGCCACATTCTTCTATGTGTTGTCATCCAGATCTCCACTGTGCACACTTGTGCACCACAAATCTCAAATTCCTTACTAAAAGCGGCCCATTTGGTTTCCACCCTAGTATCAGGGCATATCTTCCCACATTGCCTTGAAAGCTTGTTTTTAACCATCAATCCATTTGATCTTTGAACTTCGATGAGACAGACTTAGATCTTACTTGCCCAAGGTTACTTATTTTTTGGCAGAACTGGGACCTGACAAAGACTCTCCTGGACCAAATGCTACATAGTCTTCTCTGAAAGGCCCTACTCTTGGGCATGTCCACAAAGGGTCCATTTAGCAAGAATCCTGATAAGTCAGTTTAATCAGAATCCCATACCCTTGACATCTGACCAAATCCCTTATTCCTTACCATGCCCCACATGATGTCTGATTACCCCGGCCTGCCTTCAGCAAGAATCCTATTAGGCCGCAATAGCCAGAATCCCTCTGCATTAGTCCATTCTCACATTGCTGTAAGGAACTACCTGAGACTAGGTAATTCATAAAGAAAAGAAGTTTAATTAACTCATAGTTCCACAGACTATACAGGAGGCATGGCTCGGGAGGCCTCAGGAAACTTGCAATCATGGCAGAAGGGTGAAGGGGAAGCAAGCACATCTTCACATGATGGCAGGAGAGAGAGAGCGTGAAAAGGGAAGAGCTACACACTTTCAAACAGCCAGATCTCGTGAGAACTCACTCACTATTATGAGAACAGCAAGGGGGAACATCCCCCATGATTCAATCACCTCCCACCAGGCCCCTCCTCCAACTCATGGAGATTACAATTAGACATGAGATTTGGGTGGAGAGAGAGCCAAACCATGTCACCACCCCCATACTTGATGTTTCTTCTGAGTAGTCTTTCATCAATAGCTCCTCCCCCTTAACTATGAATTCTCAATTTTTCTTGGTCCATTTGGAGTTGAGCCCTATCTCACTCCCCTACTGCAAAAGCCCATTGCATTAGTCCATATTCCTATTTCAGTAGTCCTCAATAAAAGCTACTTTACCACTTTCCAACTGGATTCAGCCAATGGGACACTCCATAAGAAATCAGAGGGTGGGAGGCACAAGAGATGGGGTATCTCAATCTTGCTGCTTTCCTAATTCTCTGAAACTAGCTGTATCACTCCATGATTCCCCCTTGCCAGGCAGCCGTTTCTCCTTGGCCCCAGCTCTCTCAGTGCCCCAGTCATACTCTTTTCTCCCCTTACCCCTTCAGTATTTGGAGGTCAGAAAGGAAGTATTTGTGGCAATGACAGTTTCCACTAGTTCTAGTCTCTGGCTGCCTCAACATCCCTTGATGGTTTTCTTAACTTTGCCTTAACCTTGCCTCCTCCTTATATTAATATTTTCTCATTTTAACTCTCTGGAACTAATTATTTCCTTCTAGGAACCTGACTGACACAGAACACAAGTCGGGCAACAGAACTCTAACTAGAGCAAGTGTGGTTATGTGTCATCCTTACCTCTGCAATAAGCATGCCGCAGTCCCAACATATCCATCACAATAACCCTATCTTCTCCCAATTCAGGGTGTAGGCATCATCAGGGAAACCTAGCCAGCCTGTGGTTGTATAGTTATTTCTTTATTCTTCTCTGTCTTTTGAAGAAGCAGATTTTGTTCAATGCTTTGTGGCTTGTGGTTCACCTGCTGGTGATGCACTCAGAAGCAGTGGGGAGGTTAATCAATCCCTCTGAAAGCACGTAGAACACTGGGATGCTGTCTTATGCAGATCAGAATGTCTTTCCAGAGCCGCCATTGTCTAAACAAATTCTTACCAGTGAACATGAGGGATTACTATCCATAAAGAAAAGATTAAACCCAGTCTAAGAGGCATTTCGTAGTATTAACAACGATGCAATAGCTAACATTCATTGAGCACGTATTTTGTGCCAAGCCCTGTTCTCAGGCTTCACATGTGTTTCCTCGTGTAATCTTCATGAGCAAGTAAGGAAATAAATCTTGGGAAAACGATAACACGTTTTGTTCTGACTTTATAATCAGAGAACATTGAAATAGAAGAGAACTTGCAAGTCACTGAGTTTACCTTTCTTTCTGTAGATGAGGGAAGTGACATGATGTGGCTTTTCTACATTTGTATGGCAAAATGGCGGTGGTGACAAGATGACACCCCAGACGCCTCTTCGTTTGCCTCCAAACATATTAAATCTGCAAGCCAACATGAAACCATAAGTTATCAGCTCAGCAACTCATGAGCCAATTAATCTGACACAAAGAAAGGAAGAGTAGTCTCAGTAAAAGATATTCTACGTTCTTGCCATTTACACATTAGCTGCATCAATAGTTGTAGAGAAAACAGACATAGTAGGTAAGCCCTGAGTTTCGTGAAGTTCATAGGCACTTTTAAGGCTAAGTGGTTCCCCATAACCAAAAGGAAAGACACGCTCCCTCCCCAGGACACACTGAGATTCTGAAGATGAACTTGTTACCATCCCTATTCTGGCTTCACGGAGGGGTCAAAAACAACTCTCTGGATACGGCCTCAGCAAACTTTTTCAGTAACAGGCCAGGTAATACTTCAGTCTTTGTGGGCCATGCAGTCTCTGTCACAACTACTCAACTTTAACATTCCTTCAGGCTCTAATCTGCTATGTCTTTATTTAATTTAACTTTTATCAGTCACAGTTTGGATGTCATTGTTTTCCACAGTGGGAAAAGGAAAAATTAGACACTCTTTTAGGACCTGACTTCTGTTTCTGGCATTATTGCAACCTAAATTCAGAGAATCCCCTGCTGATACAGTACAATTAAAAACACTGAATAAAATATTTTTAAAGTAAAGCATTGGCTATGCTGATAGAGAATTTCTTGGCAATCAGAAGGAAAATGTAGAAAGTGCTAATCCACAGGAGGGAGTTACGGAACCAGCATTTGCCCTGGAGAAATATGTCAATTCTGACTGTCTATAATCAGAGTTTTAATAGACCTCTACAGAAACAGGAGACATAGCCTAGGGCCCAAGTAAAGAAAGAAGTTGTATTGAAGACTCACCTAAAGCCAGGATATTCAAGGGCTAATAGTTTCATTGGGAAAAACAGAAAAAAAAAATCACCCAACAAAGGAAAATAGTTGAAATACATGCTTGTCTTAGCCTTGGCTCTAGATAATTGAAATAAAAACAAAAAATTCCTTGTAACTTCATTCATGAGCAACAACTACCTAGACCAAAAGAAACATAATATTTTAGTTTAAATTAGTCCTGGATCAGTAATGCCAGCAAAACTGGGAGATGTACAAGTTTTTTTATGGAGGAAAAACTTTAAAACCAGACCTCAGATAATTTCCACAAATAACGACTATGGTGTAGCCTGAATAATGACCCCTCAAGATGTCCATGTTCTAATCCCTAGAACCTGCAATTGTTACCTTAAATAGCAAAGGAGACTGCAGCTGTGATTAAGTAAAGCACTTTAATATGGAAAAATTATCCTAGATTATCTGTATGGGCTCTAAATAGAATCACAATTGTCCTAATAATAGGGAGACAGAGGGATATTGGACACAGAGAGAAGGTAATGTGAAGATACTGTAGGAGGAAATTTGAAGATGTTACACTTCTAGCCCTGAAAATGGAAAAAGAAACCATGAAGTTAAGAAGAACAAAAAAAATCCAGCTCTAGAAGCTGGAAGAGGCAAAGGAACTATTTTTGAGACGGCAAGCGGGAGTGTAGCCTTGCTAACGGTTTGGTTTAAGTCCATTAAAACCCTTTCCGGACTTCTAACTTTCAAAACTATAAAATAATAAATTTATGTTGTTTTAAGCCACGAAGTATATGGTTGTTTGTTACAGAAGCAACAGGAAACTCCAAGGAATAGGAAGTCCAAGGAATATGAGCTCATAATTTTTTCTAAAAAAATCACTAATTACACAAGGAAATAAACTATCATGAAAAGGAACAGGCAGAAACAACACACCATTAAATCAAACCTGTAAATAAGCAGATATTATGTTTAATGAAAGCTGAATATAAAATACGATTGATTAATATATTTGAACAACTAAAAGAGAAAATTAATAGTACAACAAAGGAATGAAAACATAAAATATATCAGGCAAATTTTTTTAAAAAAACAGAATTTCTAAATGTGAAAAGTATAGTAACTAAAATTAGAAATTGAATATGTGTTAGACACAGCTAAATAAAAAAAAATGAACTAGAAGGTAAATATGAATAAATTACCAGATAGAGTATAATGCAGTATAAGAGAGAGATGAAAAATATGAGAGAGAAAATAAAAAGCATGGAAGATAGAGATTGTCTAATATATATCTAATAAAAGATATAGAAAAAGAATGACAAGAATGAGATTGAGAGGGGCAATAAAGTTCTCAATGAGATGATGACTGAGAATTTTTCAAATAGAGTGTAAAACGCCAAATCCTCAAATTTAGGAATCTCAACATATCCAAAGCAGAGTAAATTTTTTAAAAATTCATACCTAGACACAGTGGTTAACACTACAGGACACCAAAGATGAAAATCATCTAGGGGAGAAAGAAATAGGGTCAGATTACCTAAAAATGAAATGTTAACAACTGGTTTAGTAAAAATAAAAGTCCAAATTCAGTTTGTTCAGTCTATACTAGTCCACCCAGCAAAACTATTTCAAAGAGGAAAGGAGTAAAAATTTTAAAGCATTTTTAGATAAACAAAAACTGAGAGAATTTATACCAATAAAAGCAAGTAAAAGAAATTCTAAAGGCAAAATTAACATGACACTAAGTTTTTAGATATTTATTTTATTTTTTATTATTTTTTAATTTTTTATTATACTTTAAGTTCTAGGGTACATGTGCACAACGTGCAGGTTTGTTACATATGTATACATGTGCCATGTTGGTGTGCTGTACCCATTAACTCGTCATTTACATTAGGTATATCTCCTAATGCTATCCCTCCCCCATCCCCCAACCCCATGACAGGCCCCAGTGTGTGATGTTCCCCTTCTTGTGTCCAAGTATTCTCATTGTTCAATTCCTACCTATGAGTGAGAACATGTGGTGTTTGGTTTTCTGTTCTTGCGATAGTTTGCTGAGAATGACGGTTTCCAGCTGCATCCATGTCCTTACAAAGGACATGAACTCATCCTTTTTTATAGCTGCATAGTGTTTCATGGTGTATATGTGTCACGTTTTCTTAATCCAGTCTGTCATTGATGGACATTTTGTTGGTTCCAAGTCTTTGGTATTATGAACAGTACTGCAATAAATATATGTGTTCATGTGTTTTTATAGCAGCATGATTTATAATCCTTTGGGTATATAACCAGTAATGGGATGGCTGGGTCAAATGGTATTTCTAGTTCTAGATCCTTGAGGAATCTCCACACTGTCTTCCACAATGATTGAACTAGTTTACAGTCCCACCAACAGCGTAAAAGTGTTCCTATTTCTCCACACCCTCTCCAGCACCTGTTGTTTCCTGACTTTTTAATGATTGCCATTCTAGCTGATGTGAGATGGTATCTCACTGTGGTTTTGATTTGCATTTCTCTGATGGCGAGTGATGATGAGCATTTTTTCATGTGTCTGTTGGCTGCATAAATGTCTTCTTTTGAGAAGTGTCTGTTCATATCCTTTGCCCACTTTTTGATGGGGTTGTTTTTTTCTTATAAATTTGTTTGAGTTCTTTGTAGGTTCTGGATATTAGCCCTTTGTCAGATGAGTAGATTGCAAAAATTTTCTCCCATTCTGTAGGTTGCCTGTTTACTCTGATGGTAGTTTCTTTTGCTGTGCAGAAGCTCTTTAGTTTAATTAGATACCATTTGTCAATTTTGGCTTTTGTTGCCATTGCTTTTGGTGTTTTAGACATGAAGACCTTGCTCATGCCTATGTACTGAATGGTATTGCCTAGGTTTTCTTCTAGGGTTTTTATGGTTTTAGGTCTAACATTTAAGTCTCTATTCCCTCTTGAATTAATTTTCATATAAGGTGTAAGGAAGGGATCCAGTTTCAGCTTTCTACATGTGGTTGCCAGTTTCCCAGCACCATTTATTAAATAGGAAATCCTTTCCCCATTTCTTGTTTTTGTCAGGTTTGTCAAAGATAAGAAGGTTGTAGATGTGTGGTATTATTTCTGAGGGCTCTGTTCTGTTCCATTGGTCTATATCTCTGCTTTGGTATCAGTACCATGCTCTTTTGGTTACTGTAGCCCTGTAGTATAGTTTGAAGTCAAGTAGCATGATGTCTCCAGCTTTGTTCTTTTGGCTTAGGATTGTCTTGGCAATGTGGGCTCTTTTTTGGTTCCATATGAACTTTAAAGTAGTTTTTTCCAATTCTGTGAAGAAAGTCATTGGTAGCTTAATGGGGATGACATTGAATCTGTAAATTACCTTGGGCAGTATGGCCATTTTCACGATATTGATTCTTCCTATCCATGAGTATGGAATGTTCTTCTATTTATTTGTGTCCTCTTTTATTTCATTGAGCAGTGGTTTGTAGTTCTCCTTGAAGAGGTCCTTCACATGCCTTGTAAGTTGGATTCCTAGGTATTTTATTCTCTTTGAAGCAATTGTGAATGGGAGTTCACTCATGATTTGGTTTTCCATTTGTGTGGTGTATAAGAATGTTAGTGACTTTTGTACATTGATTTTGTATCCTGAGACTTTACTGAAGTTGCTTATCAGCCTAAGGAGATTTTGGGCTGAGAGGATGGGGTTTTCTAAATATACAATCATATCATCTGCAAACAGGGACAATTTGGCTTCCTCTTTTCCTAATTGAATGCCCTTTATTTCTTTCTCCTGCCTGATTGCCCTGGCCAGAACTTCCAACACTATGTTGGAGTGGTGAGAGAATAGGAGTGGTGAGAGAGGGCATCCCTGTCTTGTGCCAGTTTTCAAAGGGAATGCTTCCAGTTTTTGCCCATTCAGTATGATATTGGCTGTGGGTTTGTCATAAATAGCTCTTACCATTTTGAAATATGTTCCATCAATCCCAAATTTATTGAGAGTTTTTAGCATGAAAGGCTGTTGAATTTTGTCAAAGGCCTTTTCTGCATCTGTTAAGATAATCATGTGGTTTTTGTCTTTGATTCTGTTTATATGCTGGATTACGTTCATTGATTTGCATATGTTGCACCAGCCTTGCATCCCAGGAATGAAACTCACTTGATCATGGTGGATAAGCTTTTTGATGTGCTGCTGGATTCAGTTTGCCAGTATTTTATTGAGAATTTTTGCATCAATGTTCATCAGGGATATTGGTCTTAAATTCTCTTTTTTTGTTGTGTCTCTGCCAGGCTTTGGTATCAGGATGATGTTGGCCTCATAAAATGAGTTAGGGAGGATTCCCTCTTTTTTCTATTGATTAAAATAGTTTCAGAAGGAATGGTACCAGCTCCTCCTTGTACCTCTGCTAGAATTCGGCTGTGAATCCATCTGGTCCGGGACTTTTTTTTGGTTGGTAGGCTGTTAATTATTGCCTCAATTTCAGAGCCTGTTATTGGTCTATTCAGGGATTCAGCGTCTTCCTGGTTTAGTCTTGGGAGAGTGTACGTGTCCAGGAATTTATCCATTTCCTCTAGGTTTTCTAGTTTATTTGCGTAGAGGTGTTTATAGTATTCTCTGATGGTAGTTTGTATTTCTGTGGGGCTCATTATTGACTCATTAAAGACAATAATAGTAAATAAATAGTCAAGAGAGGAGGAGGTTAAACTTTTTTTTAATTCCTTACGTTATTTGAGACAAAGGTAAAGACATAAATAAATTCAGACTTTTCAGAATAAATGTTAAACTTTTTAGGGAATGGCAAAAATAATATAAGTAGAATTAAGACTTTCAAATTAATAGAGAAAAATGTAATGAGGAAGAAAATATTTCACTTAATCAGACAAACTTTAAGAAAAGGAGGAATTAAAGTCTACAAAGGGCAGGGCAAAGATAAAGTATAAAAGAATGTTACATATAAAAATATATCAATAAACACAAATGCAAATAGTATAAGTTGGCTACAGTCTCCAGTAAAAGACAATAATTTTTAGAATTTTTTTTAAATATGAGATTCTGCATTGTTACTTTCACAAGACATGTCCAAAACCTATGGCACAGAAAAATTGAAAGGAATGGAAAACGATACCAGTAAAATTCTTGTCCAGCTGACATCTGGGTTATATGCATATCAGAAAAATGTGTTGTAAAAAAAGCATTACTAGAGATAAAATCATCATTGACTATTGATTAAATGTGTAATTTATAAGGAAGCTAAAACAGATGTAAATTTGTACCTAATAATACGAATCTAAAAAATATGTATGTAAATGACAGAAGTAAAAGACGAAATTAATATATCTACCTCATAGCAAAATCCTTTAAGACACCTCTGTAATTAATTGACAAATCAAGCAGTGAAAAATATCTCATAGGAATACAGATTTGAACCACATGATTAACAAGGCTGTACCCAACTGTACCCAACTGCTTCACATTATACCACATGTCTAAGCATAAATAGAACATTTATGAAATTTGGTCATTTAGCAAGCCATAAAGCAAGCTTCAATAACTTCCAAAGTATCAGTATGGAAACATATTCTTCAATCACAATGAGATTTAAATTTTATAATCAAATGATAACTAAATAGGACCATATTCCTGCCTCCAAGAAGTTTATACTCTATAGGCAGAAACATAGCAAGAAGCAACTAATTAGAATAAAAGGCCGGATGAAATAACTACATATAGAAATGTGAAACGCATTGTGAGGGAACATAAACAAAGATGAGCGGATTCTGACTGGTGGAGTCTGGGGCAACCTAGAGGATGTGGTAACATCCAGACTCTGTATTGAAATGTAAGGATGATGAAGCTTGGGAGTAACAGGTTTTCCGGCAAAGGCCCGGGATTAGAATGGAATGCCAGGAGTCTGGGGATGGTCCTCAAGTTAGTGTTTGCTTTTTTGTTTGTTTTGTTTGTTTGCTGGTTGGTTTTTTTGACAGAGTCTCTCTATATTGCCCAGACTGGAGTGCAGTGGCGTGATCTCAGCTCACCTCAACCTCCGCCTCTCAGGTTCAAGCAATTCTCGTACCTCAGCCCCACAAGTAGCTGGGATTACAAGCACCTGCCACCACACCCGGCTAATTTTTTGTATTTTTAGTAGGGGTTTCCTCTTGTTGGACAGGCTGGTATCAAACTCCTGACCTCAGGTGATCCATCAGCATCAGTCTCCCAAAGTGCTGGGATTACAGGCGCGAGCTGCTGCACCCAGCCTCAAGTTAGCTTTGCTAAAATAGAGATTATTAACTTTTCTTGTGCTGTGGACCTCTTTGACAATATGGTGATGTCTGGGGAGCAGCTCTCAAATTTGTTTATAATGCACAAAATAAAACATATAGATTTGCAAAGGAAGCCAAATATACTGAAATCATTATCAAAATATTCAAAAATATAATTTGTGTTGTATAATAATAATAATATGTATGGGTCTAATAACAAACAATTTCAAAGCAATAATGAACTATGAACAATCTACTTCAAGAGATATGCAGCAACTGTAATGTGATATGAAAATATCTGCAATTTCTACTGGTCACAAATGCACTTTATTGCTAATACTATTGTGCCACATTTGTAATCAAAGAAAATGTTAAACTTCAGTTAAAAGTGAGCAAAAATTAAGATGAAATTTTCTCCCAGATTTCATCTATAAAAATGTTATAGGAAATAAATTATACTGATCATGGAGTACTTTCAGTGTTAGATTAAAGAAATTTCAACATCTCTTTTCCTGTGCTCAATAGGAATTGTGAAAGTTTTGACTCAATATTTAAAGTTTTGTGTTATTTTGTTGTGCTTTATTTTCTCTTGCAATAACAAACTATTAAGTGAGACTTATACTTCCCCCCAATGGAATTATTTTGGAAAATGTCCCATAAAAATTCATACTACTTAAAGTGCAATAAAAATGACGGAGGATTTTAGCATGGAGTTGCAGTTGTGGAAAAAGGACCATGGAGAAATCCTGCCAATCTAGCAGTAAGCATCTGTGTATAATGGTCTTTGCACAGGTCCTAAAATTGAAGGTGTCTCTGTGACCTTCTACTGCGTATTGTGGAGGCTGAACTATGATCACTTTTCTAACCATCACATTCAAGTCTTCATCTACCACCTTATGTTTGCATAGCAAGTCTGTTTTAGTTGCCTGAAGTACACATGCCTCATTTTCATAATCTACTTTAGTCTATTTCTGTACCCTGAAAGACAGTCCAATTCAGTATTCCACACTTCAATATTAATTTGTCTTTTCAGCTATTTCAACAGAGGATGTGTGTCCTCTGTTACAACTTGGCTGAAATCCATCCGTCATTTTATTGACCTACTGGAAACAATGTCCGATGCATTCCGGCTCACAGATTCAGATTGCTTTAGCCACATATGAAACCAGTACACAGCTGAGTATCTTTTAAAAAAAAAAAAAAAAAAAAAAGTTCACAATGACAGATGTTTTCTGCCTAAGAATGAATATACAGTAGGTCCTCCATATCTGTGGTTTTACATCTGTGGATTCAACCAATGGCCGATTGAAAATATTTGGAAAAAAAAAATGGATGATTGCATCTCTATGAGCATATACAGATTTTGTTCTTATCATTATTCTCTAAACAATATAGTATAACAACTCTTTACATAGCATTTACATTGTATTAGGTATTATAAGCAATCTGGAGATGATATAAAATGTACAAGAGGATGTGCCTTAGGTTATATGCAAATACTATGCCATTTTATTTAAGAGACTTGAGTATCCATGGATTTTGGCATTTGCAGGGGTTAGAGAGGGTCCTGGCACCAATCCCCCATGGAAAGCAAAGGACAACTGTACGTCATAAAAATTAGCATACAGAACAATGGATTAGGAGCTTTCAAAATTTCAAAGGTTAAGCAAATCACTCAAAATTACAATCGTAAGCGGATGGATATGCATTTACTGTCGACCCAAGAACATTCCATACATTTTCTTTAAATTCTGATTTACAAACGGCATTTCCCCCAGCAGTTTTAGAAGAAATAGTGAGCAACATATGTCGATCATTTTGAAATAGAGTATCTGTTTGTTACAAAGACGAAAGGAACCATTTTGGAAGGACAGGAACAAATTATTTTCCAATATAAAATTTTCCTTCTGTAAACACATTTCTGAGACCAAGAGAGGAGGGTGAAAGGGTTTTTTGTTTTGTTTTGCTTTTTGTTTTAAAATTTCCTTAAGGGTACATGATCCTTACTGAAATTGTACACAGAAAAATCCACTGTAATTTTAATCCTTCTTATCTGTGATGCAGTTAATTGCATTATAAGAAAGGGTTGCTGCGATTTATTTGCTATTTGCATCATCCCAAACAAATAGGAAACTGGCAAATAGTCGTTTCATAAATGTGAAGTGGGCAGGAGGATTGGGATTTTTCTTCAATTGCTAACCAGGACGAATGCAGTATCTTATTTATCAGGTGAAGAGGGACTCCACTGACAGGACAAACAGAAAAGCCCCATCGGAAAGCGGTTGTGCTCTTCACACTGTTTACAAATGCCTCATCTTTCTCTAAGCAAGAAGTAAATTGTTCAGTCTGGTTCCCAGGATTGCTTTGCCCGCAATAGCTACATAACATGTTCTATGTTACCGTGAACTGTGATTTTATTTAAAATGATGTCTTTGCTGGATTCAAAGAGTGGAAATAATTCCTAAAGTAGATCTCTTTCAAGGACTTCTAAGCATAAAAGAGTCTCTCCTCTTCTCTCAAATATTAATATGCATTTTGAAAAGTAGTTATTTTGAAAATCCATACTTCACAGACTGCTGTATAGATTTTCAATTGCATTTCAATTTCAAATCAATGCTTACATTTGCCAGAAACACTGGTCCTAAAAATGGACTCTTTTCTTTTGCTAATTCAAAAATGTATGCATGTGTATGTGTATATGTATATGTATATGATATGCATAGACGTATATATGGTGGATGTATATAAAACTTACAATCACAGAATATTTAACACGTGTGATTTTAAAAACTAAAAAAATTAGATAATTGTGGAGAATGTTGTATATAACCTGAAATACGAGCCAAACTTTTGACAATAATTATCTTTAGAAATTGTTAGATTTGTAAACTTCAATTATTGGCTATAATATGCTTCTACAAAATTAAGATTTTTTTTCATTCACAAATTAGCCAGCAATGTTTTCTGTTATATAGATTGCTAATTCGAGTTCAAGTCCCAGCTCTTTTACTTTCTAGCTGCCTGACCTTGTAAATCACAATCACTCAGAAACAGTAAAATGAGGATAGAATTATCTCCCTCTAAGGTTTTGAGGATTAAATCAGATAATGAATGAGAACATGCTTTGTAAGCTATAAAGTGTTATTGAAAGATTAAGCATCACCAGTGCTTTTTAAAGTACAAACTGAGATATCATTACTCATATTTGATATATTATAAAATGTCTCTCTCAACCCTTTTGTCTTCCTGAACCTCTCTTCCTTTCTGAATTGGCATGGAAACTTATTGTTTCTGCCAAATGAATCTGCATGTGAACAGTCATTGATTTGAAGACACGTGTCGACGTTACCTGCCAAAAAAAAAAAAAAAAAAGGGCACCACATACCATTACAAAATTCACTGGGCATTTTATTACCTCAATAGAGAATACAGGAAGAATTAAGTAGAGTGCATGGAGATGCCACTGTGTTCATCAAAAAAAGCAAAATAGTGGCAAATTCATATGGTTCAACCTATTGTCTATTGAAATATGGACACAAAAAGACTTCAACTCCACAGGACATATTTAAATGAAATAAAGGATTATTAGTTGTCTTGAACACACACAAGAAGAAACAAAAAGCAAATGATCAAAATGAACAATAAATGCTTGATGACTATTGCCTGACCATAGAAAAAGGGGAGTTGAATTATATTATCTGTATGGCTTTTCAACTAAATACACATATGTAATTTTTTTTCTTATTGTGGTAGTTTGTCTCTAGTTAGTCACTATGTGTCCCATCTCTCCCTGTCTGCCCATGCCATTCTTTCCTTGAAAGGTAGAGTCTATGCCAGAAGAATCAAGAAGTTCTCCACCTACTTGCTAATAAAATGGTATGAAAGTAACACTCTGTGAGGCTAGGTCACAAGAAGCTTTGCAGTTTCTCCCTGATCTTCCTGGAGTGATCACTCTCGAGGAAGTAAGCCGCCAGGTAAGTAGTCCAGTTCTTGAGACTGCCACACTATAGAAGCCCAAGCCACATGGAAAGACCCTGAAGGAAGGCACATCACATGGAGAGAGAAAGAGAGAGAGGAGAGAGAGAGAGAGAGAGAGAGAGAGAGAGACCAAGGAGCGCTGAGGTGACAGTGCCACTTCACGCAAGTGATGAAGCCATTTTGGAAGCGAATCCTCCTGCTACTACTGTCCAGGTTAATGCCACTAGACCAGAATGAATCACCCCCTTGAGCTCTTCCTACATTCCTCACCCAGAAAAATCACAAGCAAAATAGAATGATTACTGTTTTCACCTACTGTAGGGATAGTTTGTTACTCAGCAATGGCGAACCAGACCATCTAAATTGGGACGTGGCTTCTAATAGCACAGAAACTTTAATGCAGGACACACAGACATTTCTAAAAGCAACTTGAACCTGAAAATAATGTTTAGCCATGTCACATCTACTTCCCAGGAGTTTTGTTAGACAATTGCATAGATGTTTGGGGACCTTTTATTTCATTCAACAAACATGGGCTGTCTAGTAATTGGCAGAGCACTCCCATAAGGAGTAGTGGAAGATACGTGAATTAGTATAATAACAGAGGTGGACAGCTCAGAGATTCTACAAAAGCTTCACAAAACGTGTGGTATGTGCTGATGATCTTTAAGGATTTAAAAAAATATTTTGGTTTTGCCAAAAGCCACATTATTTCTAAACCACTTCATTACTCATTCCTCTTATTCACTATTGTAGGGAGCTTAAATCAAAAAGAATTAGAAAAGGGTAGTATATTTTGTTTAAATAATTATCTTGAAAACACTATCTTCCTGGGACAGGGAATAATTATTTGAAAGAAATATCATCTTTCAATTTCTTCTCCTGAGACATTTCCAAAGTGCAAATAAAAGAACTGAGAAGAATCCTGAACAATATAAAGACGATATAGTATTAAATGTCCAGCTAATAGTGAATCATATGATTCAATTCAACAGAGAAGGCTCCACTAAGTCTGTAATAAAAAAGTAATGAGGTTTTATAACAAAACTGAGAAGCCCTCTCTGAAATGCAGATAGAAATCTTTTCAATACCAAGATGAGAAGGATTTGCAATTGAACGCTGAAAATGCACACAAGTGTGAAAACCATGACTGATGAATTTTAAATATGTAACAAATCTTTAGTTAAATACATTAATCAAAATACACAGTAGCATAATAATGGCATTTCATCACCCTTACCTCTTCGCAATTGCAGTGTTAAACAAGGAGAGCACAGAGAGGAAGAGAAAGCACTTTCAAGCTGGAAAGAACCTTGAAGAACAGAGTTCACCTTCCTTTTTTTACAGTTAAGGAAGCAAGATCCTCAATGAGAGGTAGTTTGCTCAAGGACACCTAACAAGTTTGTGCCAGAAACAAGGCAAGAATCCTGATACTCTGACCCCGGACTAACAATCAGGTTTCTTCCTCTATTGTTACTTCAATCCCTCAAATTAATTATTTTTATAAGTGTTTCTAAAAATATGCATTCAAAGTATAATATGTGAATTTACTTGAAATAAACACATTTGTCAAAACATAATTGGCTTGCTACTAACAGGACAAGGAAAGCCAAAATCAAGCTTTGTCAGGACTAACAATGGAACATCTTATGTTATAAAATACTAGGCGCTTTGCTTTTTTTTTTTTTTTTTTTTTAATTTATTTATTTTTTTTAATGGAGTCTCACTCTGAAGCCAGGCCTGAGTGCAGTGGCACCGTCTCAGCTCACTGCAACCTCCCCCTCCTGGGTTCAAGCAATTCTTCTGCCTCAGCCTCCCAAGTAGCTGGGACTACAGGCGCCCACCACCACACCCAGTTAATTTTTTAATTTTTTTTCTTTTTTTTTTTTTTTTTTTTTTTTTTTTAGTAGAAAGGGAGTTTCACCATGCTGGCCAGGATGGTCTCAATCTCTTGACCTCATGATCCACCTGCCTTGGCCTCCCAAAGTGCTTGAATTACAGGTGTGAGCCACCGCACCCGGCCTGCACTCTTTTATCCTTCTTGTCTTCTTCAAGAAAACAAATAAAATCGTATCACACTCTTTCTTCACATCAGACCCCGTGCCAGGTGTTAAAGGAGATTACAAAAAATAAATAAAATATAATTCCTGCCCTCAAGGAGCACAAAGTCTAGTCTACAACTTTTCAATAAATATAAAATTATTCTGAAATAAAAAGGTTAAAACAAAACACACAAAAAAGTGATTCTCTGATTTGATCAGTTATCTCATTTGACCTTCAAAAGCAAAAGAGCAAATATTTCTTGCCAAAAATAAAAAAATTAAATCATTCAAACACCCTAGGTTTAAAGCGACAGACCCATTTTGCCATGAACTTACATAGCAGCAGTTGAATGCAGGTTGAATCAAATCTAAAATCTGTCTGTTAGTGGAACCAGCTCTTGAAAAATGTGTGATTATTTTTTCATAGTAAGACATCACATTCCCCCAAAGCTCTCTTTCTTCTCCTATAAATGCAATCTGCCATCCCAGTATGTATGAGTTTTGAGTTACAAAGTCCTTTGGATTTAAAGGTCAGTTAGTTTGGTTCCACTTTAATTAGAAGCCATCATAATAGTGCTGTGTGAGTAATTTACAGAAGCATAAATATTGACATCAATTTTTGTCAGATATTCTGATATCATAAACATCATGTAAATCTAAGCACCAGCAATCAATTTGCACATAATAGACTAATTTTATTAGAACTGTATGACTGCACTATTTGGTTTTTAGAGTCCCTCTCCTCTTGCTACATTAAATCATCGTTTTAAATCATGTCATAGTGTTCCTCACAGCAAGCAATCAAAAACAGAAAATTTAAGTCTATTGGATCTTTGCCTAATTTAATGATTTTTCTCCAGAGTTGTGCTCTCTCAGAGCCCTGCAATGAAGTTTTGGCCCTGTGCCTAGAAACACCTCCATGTTACTTCAGAACCGGGTAAGTCACAAACCAAAGCAAGAGCAAGAAAAGTCCTGTGTTGCTATTCGCGTATGGTGAAACTTCCATTAAAACGGTTTCTGCTCATTTGGGCTCCTGGGTGGAGACACTCTGCTTGCTGCTGACTCTGAAAAAGGTGACTGCTGGGGGTGGTCACTGAATCTGTGACAAACCTCTAGGGCTCGTCCGACAGGTGTTTCTCAAGCTGCAATCCTCGGATGTATTTGTAGGGGTCCTTGATTCCCTATGAAAGTGTTTTGAACTTTTTTATCCAAAATTAATTTTATTTATTATCTATATTGTTTATCCTTTATTTGTCTCTGCTAGAATGTAAGCTCCACTGGGGCAATGATCTTGTCCATGAGATATCTGGATATATCCAAAATGCCTAGAATAGTGACACACAGAGTAGAAACTTGTTGAATGGACTAGTTAAGATAAGCACATTTTGAGCCATCCGGTTGACCACCATATACCAGACAGCAATCTCAGGGTTTCACACCAGCATTCAGGCTGATATAATCACACTGCACTACTTGAGCATTACTTTAAGACAGTATTCCTCAAACCGAGATCCAGGGACCGCCGGGCTCTATGGAAATGTTCACAGAAGTAGGTACATTCAGAAGATGGAGAAACACCGGTCAAGCCCAATTTCCTCACTGCACATATAAGAAGACTAAAACCCAAAGACGGGACATGGCTTTCTCAAGGCCACTCAGTGAGCGATAGAGCCAACATTAGCATCCATGTGTGTTATTTCTTAGTTCTGAGCCTCTCCCATTGTGCTTCACTAATTTCTCTTTTGTTCTTCTTGATCTTACACTCAGAGAGTTCTAACTATGGAATCCAAAGCCTGAATCAATCATTTGAATAAGAAAAGGAAGACATTTTATGTCAGAAGCTTTTTTATTTTGTTGTGCGGTATGCTATTATTTTATGATGTTTAAATATAGTCAAACCTTAAAATATTTTTAGTTTTTATGCGTTTACTGTCATGGTTGCTTCTTACTCTATTTTATCTTGTTTGTACTATGGATAATCTGAGGGCCTGAACTATGTTTTTACCATGTTATTTACCAACATCCAGTTTCCAGTGGGTTTCACTTAGAATAAAACAAAAATGTAAAAGAAATACTTCCTTTATATCAAGAACATCAAACCAACCTCAACTTATACCTGTTCCGAAAACTGGGAAAAACTCCCAGAAGCTGAGAATTACCCCTTCCCATCACAACCCTCAAATAGCTGTTTTTTCTGCCTTTTCTCAGATCTTTACTTTATTATTTTCCATATACATGCCCAGTCCTAGAATGTACATCATACCACTTGCTTGAAGAGAAACGTAGCCCAGTGTGGTAAAACAGGATCAAACAAAAAGCTTGTCTCAGAATGTTAGTGTCTTCTTCAGTCATCTTTTTTCTGTTTATTTATGTTACTTAATTAAATTCATAGACTTTTCACTTATTTAAAATTATAAAATAAAGTTTAAGAAAATCTTTGGGATGTTTTATTTGAAGATTGTGTAAATTATCCAGCCAGGAGCAGTGCCCCACCAGGGGATCTGTAGACTGTTTTTTCACAGCATCGTAGAGTCATAGAGCTATAACTGGAAAAAAAATTAGGATTATCTGGCCCAACACATGCAATAAAGAAACTGAGGCCCAGCAAAGGGAAATGATTTGCACAAGCTCACCCAGCTAGTCAGTGTGAGAATGGGATATGGAAAAGGTTTCCAAACTCCCCTTTCAACATTTCTCATGTTGATGGCATACAAGTAATTTATATCCAACAAATATTTCTGATGCAGAAAATTCCTGATATAGAACCTAATATATTTCAGGAGGAGTTGATAATTGAGCCACATTAGGTCACAGGTGCATTTGAGGGCATTTATAGCTTTACCCTAAATTCTTTCTGATATGCCAATTAGCGCTCTTCCTGATAACAAAAAGAGAACTATGACCAAGATCATACCTCCGTGGAGTTTATAATATAGGCATATATAGAGATAGCAGTAGAAGTGAAAAGAGAGTTAGCAGCAGAGAATGTCAGGAAATTAGAAGAGAAGCCTCATGATGTGTGGAGGGGTGTGGTAGCAGAGAGTCAAGAATGGTTTGGAGTCTAGGGCCACATCTCAATGTCATCAAAGACTAAGTTGATTTGGAGCATATGAGCTGTTTTTGTCTCCACCCTGGCAGTAGCTGAACAGCTAGGTTGTATGAGCAATAAGACTTCAGAATTAGATTAATCATTTGGGGTTTGATTAATTGCTTCGTGATCAATCAATGTGGAAATAACGACTCCAGCAATATTATAGAGTCGGTCTCAAAATTTGAATTGTAAACAGACTCTACAAAATTCATGTGGAAAGTGGACCTCCAAAGCAGAAGACAGTCTTTGCAAACTCTTGCTTCAAAAGGGGCAACGGACCACGGGTTCGTCTTTGCAGTCACACTCACAACTAGTGCAAATACTATCAATTTCTAACAGGTAAAGACAAAACACAGACCAACAAATACCAAAAAAAAAAAAACAACAACAACAACAACAACAACAACAAAAACAGGTTTTGTACATTCAGAGGCTGAATAATCTTTACCTTACACATCCAGTTACTAAGTACTGTCAAATTTACTACTAAGTCTTTATTTTTCTATTCCTTAATGCCTACTCTAACTCCATAATAATCCAAGTCATTCTTCACATTGCAGACATACAGAACTTCTCAATGTGTAGATGTGAATTTCTAATTATCTTGCTTAAGGATTATCTGGCCTTCATTAACACTTTGTAGTAGGTCCTCATTGCCCATCACGTAGGCTTCAGGTTCTTGAACATACTATTCAAAACATGTCTTGCCCCTAAGTTCCTTTTCCTTCCCCTTAAATACACCCAAGCTGTAAACATCATTTCTTTAATATGTCGTGCTGGTTCCTGTTTCCATAACTTTTTAAATGCTGTTCCCCATGCTTAGAATTCCCTTTCCTTATGTCTACCCAGAAAATGTCTAATCATTCCTCAAGACTCTTCTCAATTACCACCACACACATGAAGCTATTTTCTAGGCAGAACTATTGCTCTGCTCTTGATGACCATTAATTATTTGTACATACCTGTATTAGTATGTATCTTTCTTCATTATAATAATGTGTTTGCATGCCTGACTGATTTCATTGGGTGTAGGAACTCTCTTTTTCATCTTAACACTCCATAGCATTAATCAATTTGCAGAATGAATAAAAGTCAAGCATTTGTTACGTAGGGTAAGACTTTATGCTTTGTCTACAAATTTGATTAAAAATAGAAAAGAGGTTAGCTGAGCTGGGACCCCTGGACATTAAGTGAAAATCAAAGGTGCTGGTGAGAAATCAAATCATTTTTATATGAGGATGATCACTAATACCCTTAAGCAGAGTAGAACATTTTATTTTAAAACGAATGATTGATCTTGATAACAGCAAGGCAAGTCAAAGGACAAAGTCCTTTCACTAGCTCCTTGAAAGCAGGGACTCTATTTTCTAGTTCTTTCTTATCACATGCAGCACCTTATAAAGTACAGGACACATAGCATAGCCTTAATACATGTGGAGAGAATGAATAGTGTTAGAAAGCTGTGGATGAAATTCTGTATTCTAAACTTGCCTCTCACTTTTCCCTTGCCTCTGACCTTGATTTAAGCTAGTTAATATAAAATTAGTCAGCAATGTTAATTAATCTCAACATTAGCTACTATGATTGCCTTTGGAGAAGTTTCTCACTATCTTAGTGTCTTAAACCTTATATATTTAACTTTAACCTATTTTTCTCCATACAGTTTTGGATCCCAGCCAGTTATCTGAGTGATCACTTGGAGGCCAAGGATGATGTTGACCAGCATGGGCACTTCTGCACGTGCGTTTGCAACGCTGTGCACACAGGAGGTTCTCAACAAATGTTTGCTGAAATGAAAGAGCAAAATAGATATCTACATTATTGAGGTGCAGAATTTAGCTGTAACACCTATATACAAATATACACAAATATATGGCATTCTGAAAAACAGAGGAAAAATATATTTATCTGAAATAAGAATCATTTAAGCTAAGCACCAAGAAGAAAGGTGAGCATTTTAGAGATTTGGACAAGTGGAATAGTAGAAATATGAGTTAGGGAATCGGCCAGACCAGGGTTCAATTTTCAGTTCTGTAACTTACCTGCTCAGTGACCTTGGGTAAAGATTTATGCCTCCGTTTCCTCCTCCCACGACGCTGGGCTAATGCCATCTTTTTAAAAGACTGTGGTTAAAACTAAATAAACTAATACATCTAAAAGCATCTGCCACCGTGCCTGGCACAAATCAGTCACTCCGTGATGGTTTTTTGGGGTTGGTCTTAACCGTGATGGCTGCTTAAGTCTTCTTCACTGTTTCTGGAGTAGTGGTTGCTGCTGATGATCTGCAGCTGGAGAATGCTGACCCTTTTGGGCTGTGCTACTCAAACTTCAACATGCAACAGAATACCCTGGAGGGCTTGTTAAGAAACAAAGTGCTAGGTAGGTTCTACCGCTGTAGTTTTTGATTCCTTAGGTCTAGGGTGAGGCCAAGAATTAGCATTTCTAACAAGATCCCAGATGATACTGATGATGCCAGTCCTTGGACACAGTTGAAGAACTGCTGCTTTTGAGTAGCTGTATCTGCTGTAATGAGAATTATGGTAGGAAAAAAAAGACATTTGTCGTTTCTTAGTTTAGATATTCAGAGGCATCCTCCCAAGGGTTTGAATATACAGGAAAGAAGTACTATCTCACCTGCCATGTCTACACAAGGAAAGACTGAAATCATTTCAGATTTGCCCACAATTCTCAATGAAAAACCCCAGAGCAACTACCAGACGCTCCAAGTGGCAGTCACAGGGCAGAGGGTAAAAGACAGAAATTCTCATGGCCCCAAACCACCTGAGTGCTGTCATTTTTCAAAAGCTTTCTTTTACTGACTCTATTTGAAAAAAGAAAAAAAAGAAAAGAAAGAACCCCTTTGAAAAATTACATGCACTAAATGTCTACTCAATCCCAAAATTGTACTCATTTTGGGAATTGTACTCGTTCCCAAAATGACCAATATATGTGCTGGGACAGAATCAAAGAACTTAGAACTAGTGAAGTTGACAAGAATGTTAATTTTTTTTTTTTAAAGATGCTTCTGAAAAGCCAAACATGTGGAAATTCCTGGAGGGTGGCACGCACAGGGAGGGCATAGAAGCTCTGCACCCTTTCTCCCATGCTTCGCTCTACACATGTCTTCTTCATATCCTTTGCAATATCCTTTATAATAAACACTCAAGAGAACTGCACAGTAAGATTCTACTGCAGAAACTTCCCAGGAGACTTGAATTGAAGCATCAGCAAAACTGAAGGAGTAATGCCGGTCCGCATATCCAAGAATAGATCCATCCTGAATCTATTCTGACAAGTCAGCCAGCGGTCAAGAAACCCAGTGTGTGATCCATGTACCTGGCAGAGCCTCCCATCAAAACATGACCCGGGTTCCTTCTCACCTTATGGATATCTAAAGGAGGTGGGAGGTGGATTTGCTGATTGGCCTTATGCTGCACCCAAGCACTTGGGCCAGGACTCAACCCTCATTGCCAAGCAATGAGGCTTGAAGTTTGTTCCCATGATGTACCCTAGCCTGTCACCAAGACACTCATCCTGGCCATTTCGACCTCTGGCTCATGGTTGTGCTGGTGTGAATGCAAACCCAGCTGTCTGCCTGTCAAACATCTATGTGGTCAGGACAGCAAATCGAGCATTCAGGAACCCGGCAAGAGGCCTTCCCAGATTATCGAGCAGACTTTTCAAAATTTCCCAAAGATATCATGACTTTCAGATTCCACCTTCAAAGAGAATCAGAGATGGAACCTGGAGCCACCCAGACTCTCCAGCTTCCTCTGTAGTGAAAATGGACTTGGACCCAACCCACAAGGACACCATTCCAGATGCTGAGCATGGACTTCCTGCCTCCCCATGTCAGACCTTACGTGAGTCCCATCAAAGCCCACACTGTCCCCAACCTCCACCATCCAGACATGTTCCAGGATAGCCCCTCAGAATTGTCCTGATGGGATGGGACAAGGGATGGTGGAGCTCCAGGTTCAGAATGGCTCCCTCATCTCTCCCTCCTGAGACGTCTGTACCTGCTGATGAGAGCCCTCACCCCTGAGCAGGCTTGGCCCGGGTCCCAGGTAGTGTCTCCTAAGAGGACCTGCTGCTCTGTTCTTCCTCTGAAGAGAGTGCCCAAGAATGAGACCCTCTATCCTAGGGAATACATAGCCTCCACTCTCATATGACTTGATTGACTGATGAACTGATGCCGCAAGAAAGGAAAAGATGCAGGGAACATCCTGTGTCTCGAGCATTATGTTTTTCAGCCATGGTGACTGTGCAAATGGTGGAATCCCACAGAATAATGGATGGTAGACACACAGAAGCTGCCTAATACAATTATATCAGTTCAAGTTTAATATACATGGAGCTTATAATGTCATATAAAAATGTTGTTACTTAAGTTTATAAGAAAAATGAGTTAAATCTTGTAAGGGCATTAAAATATAATTTTAATAAAGAGACATGAAAATTATTTGTACTTGGTGTGTAAATGATTGAATTTTGGATAAACCTGTAAAAATCACCTATGGGTGTGAAAAGGGGTCTGCTATTTACTTATAAGACATCTCCTTCCAAATCTTTGCTATTTTTAACCCAAAGCCTTCTCATGATACTAAAATTTTTTATTCTGAAGAAGCATTTCCATGGAAACCTTAGAGAGATTTTGCTAATTTTGGATTCAAATCATTATAAAACAGTTTGGTTGTTTTGTGTCATTGTTAACCAAACGCTCCTACAGGTAGCATATTGCACATGTGTTTTGATTTCCTCTTTCACCTGAGGTCAATTTTCTTTCATTTTATTCATAAACTTTTGTTTACTTTAGATAAACTCTTTTAGTTTAACTCCCTTGTAGTTACCAGGTGCTCTAGGGTTCTGTACCTTGTTCAAAATACAAATTCTCAGGCAAAACCCAGATCTATTTTATCAAAATCTGGATGTTAAATATTTCCAAGTGATTCACGTGCACATTAATGAGTTTTAATTGGCGTAATTCTATTCTTAAAAGGAGAAAAGATTATATGGGTATATTGATTTATCAAAAAGTTACAGTTAAAATTATACATTTCAATGCATATACATCTTATCTCACAAAAATATCTTAAAAGAGGCCGGGAGCGGTGGCTCAAGCCTGTAATCCCAGCACTTTGGGAGGCCGAGACGGGCGGATCACGAGGTCAGGAGATCGAGACCATCCTGGCTAACACGGTGAAACCCCATCTCTACTAAAAAACACAAAAAACTAGCCAGGCGAGGTGGCGGGCGCCTGTAGTCCCAGCTACTCGGGAGGCTGAGGCAGGAGAATGGCGTAAACCCGGGAGGCGGAGTTTGCAGTGAGCTGAGATCCGGCCACTGCACTCCAACCTGGGCGACAGAGCGGACTCCGTCTCGGGAAAAAAAAAAAAAAAATCTTAAAAGAATAATAAAATGGGGGTGGTGGGGAATGGGTTGACGTATAGATGAAACAAAAATGGCAAATGATTAATAGTTGTTGAGACTGGGTGTCATGTCTATTATACTACTTTGTTTATTTTGTATATGGTTAAAATGTTCTCTAGAAAAACACTTGTGTAAAATGATAAAGTTTTCCTACAATATTAGCTCTTAAGATTGTGGCTGCCTTTGGGGGGAAAGAACAGAGTAAGTGGTTGTCCGGGTCATGAAAAAGGCTGGTCCGATGCCATGGTTACACAAATGTATTTGCCTTGTAATAATTCATTGAGCTCTGCATTAATGCTTTGTGCATATATTTCTGTATGCATGTTATTCACCAATAAAAGCTGAAATAAAGAAAAGAAAAAAATGATGACCTAATGCTAGTGCTATAATAGAAATCCAAGTGAAAGAGGATGTAGAAACACATAACAGAAAGACTAATAACAAAAGCCAAGGCTTTCGTGGTACTTACTGTAAAAGTGGCACTGCTCTATTAACTCATTTAATCCTTACGACAACCCTATGAGGTAAGCAGTATGACTATTCCCATTTTACATATGAGAAAAATTGAGGCACAGAAAGGTTAAGTGAGCTGCTCAAGGTCACACGGCTAAAGTGTAGCAGAGCCAGGACTTAAACTCAAAAATCCTGTTCAACACCTTTGCTCTTCACCATGCTATCTGGAGCACTGCACAGAAAGACAAAATTTTAAAAAACAGATGGGGGTAAAATGTGATTTAAGAGAGTAGTTCAAATTATCAACAAGAGATCCACCTCCCTTCTTTCTTAAATCCCTGAACTCATCTTGGTACTGAACTTTTCCTATTCTAGAAGTTGAACAGGTGAACTATTACTGCATTGCCATTTCCTAAATTAAGATAATCTAAACAGCCACACTGATTAGGTGCACTCACTTCTGTTATATTGCACGACTTCCCTAAATATCCCACAACACAGAGAAAGAGTCTCATAATAAATTATGTCTAAGTCTTGTGCATTAGTGTTGGCCACTCTCCCACAAACAATGTCAAAATTGTAAGCAATTGGCACAGAGTCAGTGACAATATGTAAATTACTTGTAAAGTGAACTTGATCTTGTGTAATAAATGCTATTTGAATCTTAATTTGCTTACAATATTTTAATGCGGTAATTGAGGTCATGGAAGACGTGGTCTAAAGATGAAACCATCTATAACTGTCAATTTTATGCAGGACTGCATTACCCAGGTTTATAAAATACTCCAAGGAACTAAAAGGCAAATGCAATGCTCTATATATTCTATGAACACGCACTGAAATATAAGTGTAAAAAGTATTGCGGGGCCATAAGAGGAATTTGGAAGAGGATATCAAATGTTCTAAAATTCCTTGGTTCTAGAATCAGTGACCCCTAACCCAGCGAGCCTTTCTTTAATGAAATAAAAGAGCATTTCATTAGATGATTACATGGCCCCGGTTTAGTTCTTAACAATTTGGGGCACCTCTTCATCTCCATGCTTTCATAATTAATCATCAGGCCTCTTTTGTCTTCTCAAAAAAACCTTCCATCAATTGCCTACCCAATCTTCTTTTTCCTCTTTTCATTCCAAATCTCAGATTAAAATCAGGTTCAGCTTCTGTGAAATTGACCCTCCAGTGTGAAATATTTTTCCACGATGAAGTGCCAAAAGTGTTCGGCAAGTATGCAAGTATAAGGTATTAGGTGAGTATTAAAATTATTACTATCCAGCTCCTGCCACAGTGATGGCCTTTGTTCTCCTCCACCTCTCCCTTATCTGCTCTGTTTTATGGTGTGTCATTTTTGAGGGTTTAAAGACTTTCTTCTTTTCAAGGACGTGAACGTTTGGTGTTCTTGTTCTACCCAGTTCTGCCTTCTGTGAACTAGGCAAATCCTTCTCCAAACCCAGCATATCCTGTGGGGAAGCAGCCAGACTGGGCTCTGAATCAAGACGTGTGTCATAATTCCCCCTCCCACAGGTGGCCAAATGAAACCCTATTGATTGACTCCCACTTACATAGCTTAGCCAACCTCATGAGCAGGAAGATCTTCTGAAGGAAACCCAGCAACCAGAAAAGGGTTGAAAACAAAACTTTATGTTATGCCCTTGGCTCAGAAACGTAAAATGTTGTCCTTTATCATATCAAGTCATAAGTCCTTTTTCAAGACCTATGGTCTCCTTAATATAACATGTCCTATCACTACTCCTTATTTCTAGCTTCTCCTCTCTTAAGGTATGTGCCCCATTGTTCCATCCTTCTCTGCACCCCTTCCTGACCCCCACTTCTCAAATGAGTAATGTCCATCCTTCTTCCTGCCATCTTGGCCCTAGCCAGCTTTCCAAACCAAGTTCAAGTCCTACCTTTGCAATGGAGCTTTGGACCACGTCACTGGTCTCAGGTATTTCTTCACTTCTTGATTCAAATCCCTGCTCAAAATTTATCTCTTCTACAGTTACTTTTTTCTTCTTCTGGGCTTTCAAAACACTTTGCTGATAATTCTGTAAAAATACTATATGGCACTGCAAGTATTGTTTATGTCTCTTTCTGACCATATTGTATATTCCTCATGGAAGAAGCTGTACTTTGTTCATTTTTATAATTTAAAAAGTATCAATAAACTCCATTTATAGCAGATGCTTGATAGACAGTTGTTGAATAAAGTAGTAAATGATTCCCAAAGCTGTGCATGCATATTTGTGTGTGCGTGTGTGCATGTGTGTGTATGATTTGTGCAAATGACTCCTACTATGCAAGTATAAGAGTTTATCTTGAGAATATACCTCAAAGTGGAATTTCTGAGTTGTATGTACAAATCAGCTTCAGTATAAAATGCCAAACTGCTTTCCCAAATGGTTATACTATATTTGATTCCCACCAGCACTGTGTAATAATTCCTGTAGAACCATTTTCTCTTTAACTTTGGTGATCGCCAGGCAGGCTAATATTTTGCAAACTAAGTATAAAAGGGTTTAGTTTTCATTTCCCTGAGGACATGATGTTGCACTTCTCTTCATATATTTATTTATATCTTTGTCCGTTTTTCCATTACTTGTTTTGTTTATGTATCCGCAAGTGTCTTTACATATTCTTCACACCAATCTCTTGTTGGTTGTATGTATTGAAAATATTTTCTCCCTGTTTGTAACTTGGCTTCTCACTTTAAGTTTCACTTATTAACATGTTAATGTTAATTTTAATGTGGTCAAATCTGTAAGTATTTTATTTTACATTAAACATCTTTTGTGTTTTGTTTAAAAATCTTTTCCTACTCAAGATCTAAGAGGGCATAAGACGCAGACTCAGAAAACCTAGGTATGTGCCCATATTCTGCTATTTGTTTTCTGTGTGATCCTGGTCAAGTGACTTAATTTCCGTAGCCCCCTAGTTTTCACTGTATAAACAAGAATATTATGATACCTGTATATAGGCTTGTCTTAAAGATTAAGTGAGCATGAGCTTTGTATGTAAAATGCTAGATGATTGTGAGTTGTGATGAAGATTAGATTAGTTTTGTGTCAGGTGGGATGGCATGGAATTTCCAAAGTGAAAAGAATACCAAAACTGCCCAGTGCGGTGGCTCACACCTGTTATCCCAGTACTTTGTGAGGCTGAGGCAGGCAGATTGCTTGAGCTCAGGAGCTCAAGACTAGCCCGGGAAACATGGCGAAACCCCGTCTCTACCCAAAATACAAACAATTAGCCGAGTATGGTGGCGTGCACCTGTGCACCTGTGGTCTCAGCTATTCAGTAGGCTGAGGCAGGAGAATTGCTTGAACCTGAGAGGCAGAGGTTGCAGTGAGCCGAGATCGCGAGACTCTGTCCAAAAAAAAAAAAAAATGTTCTTGACCCATTTCTGCCATGGTCTTTCTGAATATCCTCAGACAAGATTTCGAACCTTCATCAGCCTCAGTTGTCCTCTGCAAATGTCTATGTCACTGTGATACAGTGAGCATGTGGTGTAATGTTTAACACACAGGCCTGGGACTAGAGTGAAGCAAAGGAATTTCTTACCTCAGGTGCACAATTTCTTTTTTTTTTTTTTTTTTTTTTTTTTGAGACGGAGTCTCACTCTGTCGCCCAGGCTGGAGTGCAGTGGCCGGATCTCAGCTCACTGCAAGCTCCGCCTCCCGGGTTCCCACCATTCTCCTGCCTCAGCCTCCCGAGTAGCTGGGACTACAGGTGCCCGCCACCTCGGCCGGCTAGTTTTTTGTATTTTTAGTAGAGACAGGGTTTCACCGTGTTAGCCAGGATGGTCTTGATCTCCTGACCTTGTGATCCGCCCGTCTCGGCCTCCCAAAGTGCTGGGATTACAGGCTTGAGCCACCGCGCCGGGCCAGGTGCACAATTTCAGGTGGTGCCAAAATACCTCAGTAATCAAGACAAACAATATATACTTTTTTCTTCAACTTTTATTTTAAGTTCAGGAGTACATGTGTAGGATGTGCAGGTTTGTTACATAGGTAAACGTGTGCCATAGTGGTTTGCTGCATAGATCATTCCATCACCTAGGTATTAAGCCTAGCATCCAGTAGCTATTCTTCCTGAAGCGCTCCTTCCCCCAAGTCCAGCAACAGGCCCCAGTGTGTGTTGTTGCTCCCCGATGTGTCCATGTGTTCTCATTGTTCAGCTCCCACTTATAAGTGAGAACATTTGGTGTTTGGTTTTCTGTTCCTGCATTAGTTTGCTGAGGATAATGGCTTCCAACTTCATCAATATCCCTGCAAAGCATGTGATCTTGTTCCTTTTCATGGCTGCCTAGTAGTTCATATTGTATATGTATCACATTTTCTTTATCCAGTCTATCATCAATGGACATTTGGTTTGACTCCATGTCTTTGCTGTTGTGGATAGTGCTGCAGTGAACATATGCATGCATGTATGTTTATAATAGAATGATTTATATTCCTTCGGGTAAATACCCATTAATGGGATTGCTGGGTCAAATGGTATTTCTGTCTCTAGGTCTTTGAGGAATCACCACACTATCTTCCACAATGGTGGAACAAATTTACACTCCCACCAACAGTGTAAAAGTGTTCATTTTTCTCCACAACTTCTCAAGTATCTGTTATTTTTGGACTTTTTAATAATAGCCATTCTGGTCAAGAGACGACAGATGCTGGTGAGCCTATGGAGAAATAATAATGGATTATAAATCATTCTACTCTAAAGACACATGCACACGTATGTTTATTGCAGCACTATTTACAATAGCAAAGACCTGGAACCAACCCAAATGCCCATCAATGATAGACTGGATAAAGAAAATGTAGCACATATATACCATGGAATACTATGCAGCCATAAAAAAGAATGAGTTCATGTCGTCTGCAGAGACATGGATGAAGCCATCATTCTCAGCAAACTAACACAGGAACAGGAAATCAAATACCCCATGTTTTCACTCATAAGTGGGAGTTGAACAATGAGAGCACATGGACACAGAGTGGAACATCACACACCAGGGCCTGTTGGGGGGTAGGGGGAAAGGGGAGGAAGAGCATTAGGACAAATACCTAATGCATGCAGGGCTTAAATTCTAGATGATGGATTGATAAAAACAGCAAACCACCATGGCATATGTATACCTATGTAACAAACCTGCATATTCTGCACAATGTATCCCAGAACTTAAAGTTATAATAATAATAATAGCCATTGTGATTGGTATCTCATTGTGGTTTTGATTTGTATTTCTCTAATGATCAGTAATATTGAGTTTTGTTTCATATACTTGTTATCTGCATGTATGTTTTCTTTTGAGAAGTGTCTGTTCATGTCCTTTGACCACTTTTTAAGGGGGTTGTTTGTTTTCTTCTTGTAAATTTGTTTAAGTTCCTTGCAGATTCTGGATATTAGAAATTTTCACCCATTCTTTAGGTTATCTGTTCACTCTGATGATAGTTTCTTTTGCTGTGATGCAGCTCTTTAGTTTAATTGGATCCCACTTGTCAATTTTTACTTTTGTTGCAATTGCTTTTGGCATTTTCATCACAAAATCTTTGCCCATTTCTCTGACCTGAATGGTATTGCCTAGGTTTTCTTCTAGGGTTTTTATAGTTTTGAGTTTTATATTTAAGTTTTTAATCCATATTGAGTTAATTTTTGTATATGGTATAAGGAAGGGGTCTAGTTTCAATTTTCTGCATATGGCTAGCCAGTTCTCCTAGCACCATTTATTAAACAGGGAATCCTTTCCCCATTGCATGTTTTTGTCAGGTTTGTCGAAGATCAGAGGGTTACGGGTGTGCAATCTTATTTCTGAGTTCTCTATTCTGTTGTGTTGGTCTATGTGTCTGTCCTTGTACCAGTACCATGTTGTTTTGGTTACTGTAGCCTTGTGGTATAGTTTGAAGTAAGGTAGCATGATGCCTCCACTTTGTTCTTTTTGCTTAGGATTGTCTTGGCAAGCTATTCAAGTTCCTTTTTTGGTTCCACATAAATTTTAAAATCGTTTTTTTCTAATTCTGTAGAGAATGTCAATAGTAGTTTAATGGGAATAGCATTGAATCTATAAATTACTTTGGTCAGTATGGCCATTTTCCGATAATATTGATTCTTCCTATCCATGAGCATGGAATGTTTTTCCATTTGTTTGTGTCATCTCTGATTTCTTTGAGCAGTGGTTTGTTGTTTTCCTTGAAGAGGTCCTTCACTTCCCTTGTTAGCTGTATTCCTAGGTATCTTATTCTTTTTGTAGCAATTGTGAATGGGAGTTCAATCATGATTTGTCTCTCTGTTTGTCTATTGTTGGTGTATAGGAATGCTAGTGATTCTTGCACATTGATTTTGTATCCTGAGACTTTGCTGAAGTTGCTTATCAGCTTAAGAAGCTTTGAGGCCGAGACAATGAGATTTTCTATATATAAGATTATGCCATCTGCAAGCAAAGATAGTTCGACTTCCTTTCTTTCTAATTGAATACCTTTATTTCTTTCTCTTGCCTGTTTGCCCTGGCCAGATCTTTCACTACTGTGTTGAATGGGAGTGGAGATAGAGAGAGCACCTTTGCCTTGTGCTGGCTTTCAAGGGGAATGTTTCCAGTTTTTGCCTGTTTGGTAAGACATTGACTGTGGGTTTGTCTTACATGGCTCTTATTGTTTTGAGATATGTTCCTTCAATACCTAATATATTGAGAGTTTTTAACATGAAGGGATGTTGAATTTTATCAAACGTCTTTTCTGCATCTATTCAAATAATAATGTGGTTTTTGTCTTTAGTTCTACTTATGTGATGAATCACATTTATTGATTTGCATATGTTGAACCAACCTTTCTTCCTGGGGATGAATGCAACTTCCATGGTGGAGGATAAGTTTTTGGATATGTTGCTGGATTTGGTTTGCCAGTATTTTATTGAGGATTTTTGCATCGATGTTCATCAAGAATATTGGCCTGAACATTTCTTTATTTGTGGTATCTCTGCTCGATTTTAGTATAAGGACAATGCTGGCCTCACAGAATGAAGTAGGGAAGAGTCCCACCATTTCAATTTTTTGGAATAGTTTCAGTAGAAATGGTAACAGCTCTTCTTTGTACCTCTGGTAGAATACAACTGTTAATCCATCTGGTTCTGGGCTCTTTTTTGGCTGGTAGGCTATTTATTACTGCCTCAATTTCAGAACTCATTATTGGTCTATTCAGGGATTAAATTTCTTCCTGGTTCATTCTTGGGAGGGTGTACGTGTCCAGGAATTTACCCATTTCTCTAGATTTTCTAGTTTATGTGCATAGAAGTATTTGTAGTATTCTCTGATGGTTGTTTGTATTTCTGTGGTATCAGTGGTGATGTTCCCCCTTATCATATCTGATTGTGTTTATTTGATTCTTCTTTCTTTTTTTCTTTTTTAGTCAAGGTAGCAGTGTATCTATTTTATTAAGTTTTTTCAAAAAACCAGCTCCTGGATTTGTTGATTTTTTGAATTATTTTTTATGTCTCTATCTCCATCAGTTCAGCTTTGATCTTGGTTATTTTCTGTCTTCTGCTAGCTTTGGGATTTGTTTGCTCTTGGTTTTCTAGTTCTTTTTGTTGTGATGTTAGATTGCTAAATTAAGATCTTTCTAACTTTTCAATGTGGGTGTTTATTTCTATAAATTTCCCTATTAATATTGCTTTAGTCGCATCCAACAGATTCTAATATGTTGTCTCTTTGTTCTCATTAGTTTCAAAGAACTTCATTTCCGCTTTCATTTCATTCTTTAGCCAGGAGTCATTCAGGAGCATGTTGTTCAATTTTCATGTAGTTGTATGATTTTTGAGTGAATTTCTTAATATTGAGTTCTAATTTGATTGTGCTATGGTCTATGAGACTCCTTGTTATTACTTCATTTCTTTTGCATTTGCTATGAAGTGTTTTATTTCCCATATGTGATCAGTTTTAGAGTATGTGCTATGTGACAATGAGAAGAATGTATATTCTGTTGCTTGGATGGAGAGTTCTGTATTCATCTATCAGGTCTGTTTGATCCAGAGCTGAGTTCAGGTCCTCAATATCTTTGTTAATTTTCTGTCTTGATGATTGTTAATTTTCTGTCTTGTCTAATATTGTCAAGGGGGTGTTGATGTCTCTCACTATTTTTGTGTGGGAGTCTAAGTCTCTTCGTAGGTCTCTGAGAACTTGCTTTATGAATCTGGGTGCTCCTGTGTTGGGTGCATATATATTTAAGCTAGTTAGCTCTTCTTGTTAAATTGAACACTTTATCATTATGGAATGCCCTTCGTTATTATTATTATTATTATTATTATTATTATTATTATTGAGACAGAGTTTCACTCTTGTTGCCCAGGCTGGACTGTAGTGGGGCAATCTCAGCTCACTGCAACCTCCACCTCCCAGGTTCAAGCAATTCTCCTGCCTCACCCTCCTGAGTAGCTTGGATTACAGGCACCCACCAGCATACCTGGTTAATTTTTTGTATTTTTTAAAATAGAAACAGGTTTTCATCATGTTGGCCAGGATGGTCTCGAACTCCTGACCTCAGATGATCCACCCGCCTTGGCCTCCCCAAGTGCTGAGATTACAGGCGAGAGCCACAACCCCTGGCCTCTTTATCTTTCTTCATCTTTGTTAGTTTAAGTCTGTTTTGTCAGAAACTAGAATTGTGACCTCTGCCTTTCTGTTTTGTTTTGTTTTCCATTTGCTTGGTAAATTTTCTTCTGTTCATTTATTTTGAATCTATCTTAGGAAAAACAATATTTTATGTATTATTTTTTTAAATCAAAATTAGTGCAAAAAGACAATGATGATCCAAATATCAAAAATAGCATTTTATTCTTAAAAGGGTATTTGTTTCTCCAGATTTGAGAAATTATTACTAACACAGTTAATTATTTTAGAATCACCAATGGTGGAACCAGACATGGGGTGGGGGAGGAGTCATCATTGGCAGCTTTTTAAGAGTGCTTGCCCATACTTGATCTTTATTCTCTTCAGCAACAATAGATGGTGAATGGTAGCTGCTCAGATGGCAGGTGACTGTGTCTTGAAAGCTTTGGAAGCCTGTTTCCAGCTGATTGGCTATTTTCACTATTGGTAAGTTACTCTGTCTTAATCACAGCTGACTGATCTCAGCTGGCCAGAGAAATGCTGCATTCTTTGGCCCTGTACATAGTACCCCACAAAGCTGATGCTAATAGCAAAGGTGTCACTTTCCCAGGAACTGCTGAAGCCTCCCTCTGCCCAGGGATCAGCAAAGCCAGCAAACGAGCTGTCTCACAAACAGAGGGCTTCTAGGACATGGTAAATAATAAACTGAATCTCTCACCTAGCCAGTGAGAGGACTAGCGGGAGGAAAGGAACAGTTTGGGGAGTGGGGATTGTTTTAACACATTATCAACACTCACCATCTTCCAGCTCTACATCCTTGGAATTCCATTATAAGTAATAAGCTGGATACGATTTATGCTTTGGAAACACCTCATGATGAGATTTACCGAAGAGGCAGAAAAGACGCCCAGATCTTTAATGCACATTCAGTGGTATGATAGAGGAGGATAAATGGACTGTATATAATAGTCTAACATACCCCCTGTTTTTACTGTTGTGAATATTGACTTCCAAATGGATTTAATCGAAATCAATAACAAAATGTACAGTAATGAAGTAATGTAAAATGTAGTAAGGTATAGGCCAAGAGGTTGAATATGGAATATATTAACAGAAAAGAATCTTTACAACAATAACTCATCCCTCTTTTATAATCTTTCCTCACCTAATCTAAGACAATAAGAAGGAGAGGCAAGCCTCCAGAGCTAGACCACAAAATGGGTCCTTTACAGAAATTTAAAATTTATCTATTTAATAAATTTAGTGACACAGGATTGGATTCTAGCTGAAAAGACAAATTAAATAAATCAGTTTACAAAAGGTCAACCAGAAGGTAGACCTACAGATAGATGGTTAAAGCCTTGTCCTTTCAAGTTGGCTTATAAAGTGTAATAAAATACTTTTAATAATAATAATAATACTTTAATAATTTTCTAAAAGCTTAATAATCCAAAAGGTTTTACATATTTTTGGAGCATGTACATGCATGCTAAAGCTAAATGTAAAAGGCGCAATTGTTAAGATTTGTCTCCTTATTAAATTTATAACCTGAGAGACCAAAGAAAGAAATGTATTATGAACTAGCCAGAAAGGCCCAACGTGATTTTTGAATAATCAATATTTTCCAATACACACTACAGCTTTAAAACAGAGAGAAAATAACTGACACTGGCATTCATTAGAAATCTGTTTTTTTTTTTGAAAGAAAACTTAATCATTTGCTATTGAAGACTGACTATGATACATAGATTTCAAAGAGTGTTTTGCCAGGAAAGAACAGCATTCCCATCGTACAGAAAATAAAACTGAAGTGTTCGCATATTAAGAGATCTCATCATAAATTATTGGATGAAGTCTTTCACTTGTTTATCATTTCTATTTTTTTCTTTACAGCTTCAATTTACTTTTCCTTTCTCATATTTGCCTGTTACACCTCTCAATTAACCTTTGCGTTAGTGTCTGCTATCCCACATTTCCTTCCTTCTCTACACTATTTCCCCTACTATGTCCTCATCTGGCCATCTTTACAGTCTCTAGAGAAGCTTTAAAAGAGGAAAGAATGAAGGCAGCCAAGAGAGAAAACAACCAATTTTTAATCATGTTTTGGGCAGCTGATTTAAGGCAAAATATACTATTTTTAAAATACCTATTTTTGAAAGGGAGGAAAGAAGAAAGGAAAGGGGGAGAGGGAGAGAGACAGAGAAGACAAAGGAAGGAATGAAAGAAAGAAGGACGGAAGGAAGGAAGGAAGGAAGGAAGGAAGGAAGGAAGGAAGGAAGGAAGGAAGGAAAAGATGGGACGGTGGAAGAGAGGGAGGAAGGGAGTGAGGAAGGCAGGAAGGAAGGAAAAGGTGGGACAGTGGGAGGGAGGGAGGGAGGGAGGGAAGGAAAGAAGGAAGGAAGGAAGGAAGGAAGGAAGGAAGGAAGGAAGGAAGGAAGGAAGGAAGGAAGGAAGGAAGGAAGGAAGGAAAACGTGGGGCGGTGGGAGGGAGGAGGGGAGGGAGGTGATATTAAACGGGAGGAGGTAATAAATGAATTACCAATGTTTGCTAGCATAGTCCTGCAATGATGAATGTGAACTTCCTCATGCCATTTCTATGTAATCCCTGAGCATTATTGGGGACAAGCACTGACATACACAAACGTTATTAGAATCTGAGCAGCAATACTGCTGTAAGGGTAAGAATTCAGAAATCAAGCACAGAGCAACTCAGGTCTAGTGGCATTTCCCACTCATCCTCAGGGGACTCCACCATGGCTGAAGTAATAGAAGTCAAAACTTCAATCAGGCCCTTATTAGTTACTTTCCACACAGGATATGAGGTACCATTGTTGGAGGCAAACAAGAACTATTGCAGCTTAGAATTGACAATGCTTTTTTAAAAGCTATCTTTGACTGCTCAATATAAGGTTAGGAGCAGGTCATGTACCAGGGTTTTTACCAAATTAATGCTATCAGGGGAATTACACTTAAATGGAATTCTTTCTATCTAAACAATTCCATCTAGTTTCATCACTGCTTTTTCTCTCCCCATCCCTTCCTATATAAAATAATTCAGAGGAGTAGACATCTGGAATAATATAAAGAATCAAGTTATCAAACAAGCCAAGATTTACCACCAGGCCCTGTGTCCCCGCTCTAAGTCATCCAGAAAACGAAAATCTCAAACAGCCAGTAATTTTTTTTGACAGGTTTCAAATAATCTTTGACATTCTGCTTCTTGGTACACAGTCTTCATTCAAATGACCAAAACAAAATTTTAAAGAGGCTCTTCTATTTAGGAATCACTTCCTCATCTATTTTTCATTTAAACATCGTATTGGTATGTTTAAGAGAAGGCTTCCTAAATCAGCTATAAAATAAATGTAGGAATATAAATCTAAATATAATCAGTACACTTATTGTTCCTCACTGAAAGGCAAGATGCTCTTCCTTATGGCATTTTTTTCCCAATACTAACTATTCTCTTGTAGAGTATTTCTGTAAGAAAGAATCATATTGTCATCACTGTGCCAGTCCAATAAAAGGAAACTTCGTTATACCTATATCTATAGACACATAGTAAATTGGATATTTAAAGCTGTTTGTTTTCAGTAGTTGAGAGTGTCACCAATAATTCTGTAAGCATTTATGCGCCTTTGTATGATGTGTGTGTGTGTGAGATGGGGCGTTGGAGGTTGGGGAGAATTCAGAAAAGTAGACTCTAAAGTGACTCCAATAGGCAGAGTAAAAAGTGACGCAAGGTTAACAGACATGATACTGAGTAGATAGAGGGCCTGAATTCCAAAATGTGAGATTTTTGGATTTTACCCACAAAATGATATTGAGCTATTATGGATTCTTAAACCAAAAAGTGATGAGACGAAGCTATCTTTCAGGAAGCTGTATATGTTGTGGATGCTTGGCAACTGGAGGAAGGGAAGAAAAGGTAAGGAAACAGAAATTGGATGGAAGAAAGAATAGAGGCCCTGGATACATTTAAGATGCTGTGGCAATAATCTGTAATAAGGCAAAAAAGGCCTTAACTACATGGAAGAGAGAAGGGATAAGAAAGCAAGGTCAGAGGGAAATGTCATTATTTTATTACAAGAATTTGCAGGTATAGATAAGTAGTCAATTATAAAAGATGAATCCAAAATTGTGATTCCAAAGCACCAGGAGAAAGAGGGTATCCTTAGTACCACTGATTGGAAAACAGGGTCAGCAAAGAGCACTGATCTGGAAATTGGGAGGCAGGAAAGGCAGGGGAATTAAGAGGTTAAATATTTAGTTCAGTAGCTGTTAAATCTGAGAGGGTAGCATTCACAGCCACCTAGATATATTTAATTAACACGTGGAAATATCATGTATGGATTAGAAATAAAGATTTAAATGGATGTTTCAGGCAATCAGTATGGAGATGATAACTGAGGTCTTGAGAATGACTAAAATGTACCACACAGAAAGCACAGAGAGGAAGAAGGCCAAGGGCTTGATGTTGGAGGAAATTTGATCATGAAATATGAGATGTGAATCAAAGAGAGAGAGAGAGGAAAAAAACTCAGATGGGATGAAGGGAAAGGTCCTAGGTGTGTTGGAATAATTACAAGAGCCTTACTAGGAAGCAGAAGACATAGGTTCTAGTTTTAGTTGTGTCATTTTCTAATGGCAATGTGATTGAGTTGCATGACTGTGCTGCACTTCTGTAAAATAAAGGATATAGAGGAGTTCTGTTTCTGCTTATGATATAGAAAGCTAAAAGTAGGGTCACTCTCACCCTAACAGCAAAGGAACGCCAGGTAAACTACAAAACCATCGCTTTTCTCGAAGCCTTGGAAGAGCTGATGCTTCAGAGTAATCAAGTAGCTTGAATTGCAAAGGCGAATAGGCACCTCCAAGAAGAGATAGGCTATGCAGACAGGCTCAGCATAGCAGAAAGATGCACTGGCCACTGTCCAAGGAAGTAAAAAGAAATCTGCTAAAAGTCTCACAGATGCTAAAGACCAAGTGTGGGCTAGTATGACCACGTAAACTTTTTGTGAGCCCCCAAACACAAAGGAATTAACTCTCACAGGCCATTTTCCGTAGCCTTCCACTGAGTGCCAATAAGATTGAGTACATGGTGAGAAACCAAAGAAATCACCCTCAGTTGTTCAGGTATGCAGGAAGGAATAAGCCGCCACTGCAGGACTACTTAAGCTCTGTTCTTCTACCCAGAACTTTTTCTCGTATGAGGCAAAGGCCATAATCCACTGGGGGGAAACACAACCCCTGTCTTTTCAGGGCACAGATAAACATCCATCAGAAGGAAAAAAAAAAAACACCTCTATTCCAGGAGGAAGAGCAGGAAAGCGTCCTGATTCCAGAATGCCATACCAGTATCATCAGAGGTCTCTTACTGCTGTCCCACATAAGAACCACTCTATCACATAAAACCTGCTACAGATATGAGACAGAGTCTGGCTGCTATGGAAAGGAAAGACATAGATAATGAGGAAGCTAAACCCATAAGATGCAGGCTCTGATTAAAAAGCTTGATCAGCATAGTAGCAAACCTTCTGCCCTCTACCTGATCAACCTAGCAAACACTGAGCAGCAAGCAACAGCAGCTTACCACTGGAGGAGGGGCAGGAACGTGGACATCTACCTCCTGTGCTATATAGGTATGCAGGGATGGCAAAAAGTGGAAGATGAAGCACTAGCACTGAAAAAAGCCCTCTGACTCCTCAGCTTCCAATCTATGTACCAGGCAACAACGGCTCAATGCTAGAGGGATTGAAGACTGTGGCACACTAAAGATAGTCATAACAACAACAAAACCCTGCTCAGCTTCTCACTACATTGACTCAATATCCCCCCCAACACACACACACACACACACACACACACACACACACGGTTTGACAGAAGAAGAGGTGAGACCATTTCCAGGCATAAATGTATTTTCCAGTGCCTCTACTGTTCTACAATGATATATACCATTAATCAAAAATGATGAGATGCATAAAAAGGCACGAAAAGCAATCGATTGTCAAATGACAAAGAAATAAACAGAATCAAATTCAGAGATCACTCAGATATTAGATCAGAAAAGAAGTTTAAAATTATTGGGATAAATATTTTAAAGAATATAGTGAAAATATACATGAATACATGGGAGAATTTTAACAGAGTCACCATAAGAAGGAGAAATAGAGAAGCTAGAAATAAATAAAAATAAGAAGAATTATATTAACAGGCTTATGGTAGACTGAACATAACTGAGGAAAAACTCAATGAACTTAAAGACAGGTGAGTAGAAATTAGCCCAGCTGAAACCCAAAGAGGGAAATAAGTGAAAAAGACAGAACAGAGAGTCCAAGAGTTGTAAATAATTATTAAACAGTCTAACATATCTATAATTGGAGCTCAGAAGAAGAAGAGAAAGAGAACAGGGTGGAAGAAATATGTGAAGAGAACTTTTAGCTGATACTTTTCCAAACATTAAGATATTAAACTAAAGATCCAAGAAGCCCAGAGAATCCAAAACAAGATAAAAACAACAACAAAAAACATATGCATATTGAAACTGTTGAAAATTAAAGATAAAGATAAAATCTTGAAGATGGTCAAAGAGAAAAGAACATCACATACAGAGATGCAATCATAATTCCAGCAGACACATTAGAAGTTATATAACCATAAAGCCAATGAAATGACATCTTTAAAGTATAGAAAGAAAGAAAAGAAAGAAAGAAAGAAAGAAAGAAAGAAAGAAAGAAAGAAAGAAAGAAAGAAAGAAAGAAAGAAAGAAAGAAAGACAACAGTCAACCCAGAATACCATCGTTCATGGAAGTACCTTTGAAAAATGAGGGTTTCATAAATAAAAACAAAGACTTTTTACGACAAGTAAAATTTGAGATAATTCATTGCATGCAGACCTGCACTATGAGAAAAATGTAAGAGAAGTTCTTCAGGAAGAAGGAATGATGTCAGGCAGAAACTTGAATCTATATAAAGAAATAAAAAGCTCTAGATGGCAAAAATGGAGATAAATATAAAAGATTTTTCTTATTTTAATCATTCTTAAAGTTAATTGATGTTCTAAAGCAAAAATAATTACAATATATTGTGAAGTTTATAACATATGTAAGTCAAATGTATGACAACATAATGCAAAAGATGGGAGGGGGAGTTGAAAGTATACTAGTTTAAGACTCTTACAGTATACAAGAATTGGTATAACATTATTTAAAAGTGGAACTTGATAAATTAAAGATATTAATTATATACCTTAGGAGGCAACCACTGCTTATAAGAAGTAAAACTAAAAAATAAATAAATAATGAAGATAAAATGAAATAAAAAATAAGTAATCCAAAAGCAGGCAGGAACAAAGAAATAATGAAGAGAAAGAAATTATATATTTAAATCCAACTGTATTAAAAATCACACTAAACTTAAATGCTCTAAACACCCAATTAAAAGAAAGAGATTGCCAGATTGATTTTAAAAAGTAGGAAGTCCACTTTAAATATAAAGGCGTGTGTTAAAATAAAGGGGTTGGCAAAGATTCACAGTTCTCATCTTAAAATCTCTAGACCATTAGAAGCTTCTGTTGAGTGAAAAAAAAAAAAAAGTTTTCCAGCTGTTTTCCATAGTTCACAAAGTTAGACTTTTACTAGTTTTTTACTGTCCTGAAAGTGATGCACCATCACTGGGACATGATATTGAACTCTTTCCAAACTATCCATGGTATATTTATGTAGTTTCATGTACCTTATTTCACTTTACACTACCTCTTTATTTTAAAAAGTGCTTATTCATTTAATTTATTTAGCAAGGTTTTAAGTGCCTACAATGAACCAGACACTGTTCTAAGAAATCACTGGAATTGTTGGAGCAGTTGTGGAGCAGAACACAAGCAAATAGTCAGACAATGACCAAGAATAGCTTTTCTGGCACCATCTGTAACTAGCTAACTAGCTAACCTACTGAAACCTATCTATTCAATTTAAGATTTTTCTATTAAATACCATATGCTAGAGTTAAAAAAATGAGTAAGATACAGTCTTTGTCCTCAAGGCACTCATATCTAGCTCATATCTGTGTGACAAATGAAGGTATTAATGATCACCCAAGCAAGTCCTTAGAATAAACACATTAATTTCTGTGAAGGCCCTTTGTAAACTGCAAAGAACGGCTAACATGTATTTAACATATAGTATGCAATTGTGCTACATGCTTTATGTGAATTAGCCCCAGAAGGGCATATATACTATCTATTATAAGCTATTATCGTGATATGAAAATTTGGTGCCAATGAAACTTAGCTTGCAGATCTGCAGCAGACTCTTAGTGCTTCCTTCCCTGGTCACTGATTGACTAGCAATCTTATAAATGCACATTCCTGATCAAAGGGCTCTTTGTATCTGAGTGAGGCTGGATCAGAGTAATTCCATCCCATGGATGATAAACAACCATTGTCGGAAGAAAAAGCAATCATCGTCTCCAACAACTGAGGTGCTAAAGACACTAAAGTACAAGCATAATCCCCAATTCACCCACAGGCTGTCTGCAAAGTTCATTTGCATAGCAAGGGTTCATTATCAAATAGTTAGAGTCCCATGCCAGATCACAGTACTGGGGGCATTATTAGGGGTTGAATTGTAACCGCTTGTGATAGTTAATTTTGTGTGTCAATTTGCCTGAGCTAAGAGATGCTCAGAGAACTGGTAAAACAATTATTTCTAGATGTGTCTGTAAGGGTGTTCCTGGAAGAGATTAGCATTTGCATTAGTAGATTGAATAAAGAAGATCTGCCCTAACCAACATGGGCAGCATATTCAATTCATTGAGAACCCAATGCATGTAAAAGTAAAATGTATGACAACAAAACAAAAAGAACGAAAAGGCAAAGGAATCGTACTGGGGCATCTATCTTCTCCTGACCTTGGACTATCAGAGCCCCTGGTTTGGCCTACAGGACTAATAACGCCACCACTACCACCTCTACTCCAGTTCTCAGGCCTTCAGGCTGGGAGTTATACCAGCAGTTCTCCTGGTTCTCAGGCCTTCAGGCTCAGGTTGAATTATACTCTTGGATTTCCTGCCTCTCCAGCTTCCAGATGGTATATTATTGTACTTCTCAGCCCCCATAATTACATGAACTAATTCACATAATAAGCCTTCTCATATATACATATATATGAGGATGTGTGTGTATGTCTGTGTATATATATCCTATTCATTCTGTTTCTCTAGAGAATCAATATTCGTATATTAAAGTCCTAACACCCAGTAGTTCAGAATTGAACTTATTTGGAAATACAGTTGTTGTAGATGTAATTAAGTTAAGAAGAGGTTATATGGGAGTAGAATGGGCCCTAATCCAATATGAGAGGTAACCTCATAAAAATGAGAAATTTTGACAATGACATGCACACAGGGAGAAAGCCATATGACCACGAAGGAAGAGATAGGGGTGATGCGCTTGCAAGCCAAGAAACACCAAAGATTGCCAGTCAAGACCCAGAAGCTAGGAGAGCAGCATGGAATAGATTATTTCCTCACAGCCCTTAGAAGAAAACAACCCTATTGACACCTTGGTCTTGGACATCTAGCCTTCAGAATTATGAGGCAATAAATTTCTATTGTTTAAGCCACTCAGTTTGTGGTATTTTGCCATGGCAGCCCTTGACTTATACAGATTAGCCTTTGACTAATACAGATGCTCCTTGACTTACAATAGGATTACATCCGGATAAACCCATGAAATATTGTAAGTCAAAGTGCATTTAATACACCTTACCTACCAAACATCATAGCTTAGCCTAGCCTACCTTAAACGTGCTCAGAACATTTACATTAGATCACACTTGGGCAAAATCACCTAAGACAAAACCTGTTTTAAAAGAAAGTATTGAATATCTCACATAATGTATCAAATACTGAACTGCAAGTGAGAAGCAGAATGGTTGTATGGGTACACAATGCACAACTTCTACTAAATGTGTATCAATTTGGTACTATCGTGAAATCAAAAAATCCTAAGTTGAACCACCATAAATTGGGGACCATCTGTTCAAGCATTGAGGAAATCATAGAGGTAGAATCGTTAATTCATTCATTGAAAACATTTTTTCAAAACCTACTATTTGAGGTGAATATAGTAATAAACAGAGCAGATAAAGTCCCTGCCTTCAAAGGGTTTCTATTTTGGTTTAGGAGACAGACAACAAAACAAGTGAATAAATTATATTTCAAGTAGTGGTATGTGCTTGAAAAAAAATAAAGCAGGATAAGGGACTAGAGAGTGGCAAGGAGGTCGAGAAACGCTTCTCTGAAGAGGTGTCATTGAGCAGAAACCTAAGGAAGTGAGGACATGAGCCAGGTGAATTCTTGGTGAAACAGGGTTCCAGGCTGCGTGAGCAGAAAAGGTGTTGAGGCAGAAACTTGCTTAGCGTGTTTCAAGAAACAGAAAGAAGACCAGAGTATGTAGAGCAGAGTGAGCAAAGAGAGTGGAAATGAGGTCTGAGAGGCAGAGGCAAAATTATGCCCCTTGGCATGGATTTGTGAGGACTTTGAGTTTTATTGCAAGTGTGGTGCAAAGTGTCGGAGGGTAATGAGAAATTATTTAAGTTTGAAAATCTGGCTTTCATGGGAAGGTTAAACTTTAGAGGAGGGAAAGTGTGAAAGTGGGAAGATCCTTTTTGAGCCTCTGCAGTTGTTTAAGCAGAGGTGCTATTATCATGGGCTAAGGTGGAGCAGAAGTGGTCATACAAAGGATGCGTCTGGACAGAATCTCTGACAGCATATGATAGCTATATAGATGTTAGTAAAGGGGCAAACCTCTGCCTGCATGAGAATAATTTCCAGCCTGAATTGGAAGATATGACTCTAAGTAGATTTCAAAGACCAGAAAGTAGCTGACTATACAGTATGGTTAGGCACAAAATGACTGTAAATATTTTTAAATTCTGCAAGACATTGCAAATGTTTTCAAACGGTAGAATCCCAACAGAAAGTACATTTTAACAGAGAACATATTTGCACCATTCTTCAAAATGTTTTTCTTGTGTTTCCACCCGGGGTGCTCTCCCTAGTGAGAGCCATTGGTTGAATCGTTTTGAAAGCGCTTGCCTTTCATCACCGGCCAAAATAAATCAAAAACTGTGGTCACAGCTTTTGCAAGGATTGGTTCAATTGTGAAAAAGAATATGTTTGATCTGTAGAGGCTCTCCAGGGGAAAATGTTTTGAGTGAAAGGGCAGCATTTTATTTTCTAAAAACAAATGCTTCATATTCCTTCATCCATAAAGGCTAAATCTGCACATGGAGCGGGGGGTGCTGAGGGGGAATCACAGCATTACTGAAATCACAGTGGGATGATTCTTGCCTGAATTACTCAAATTAAATATCTAACCTGAGCAAGTGGCCAAGATTATTGTTCTACTTTCACTTCACCTATTTTTATTTTCCTAGGAAACTACTAGCATTTTTCAGACACTGTTAAGATACATTTATCAAGCGTTATATGTTTAAGTCGAAGTTTAGTTACTTTTCATAATTCTGGAAATTAAATGAGAACTGCTCTAAAAATCAACTATTTTCTAAATGCCAATCCAACATTTTCCCTCGTGGAATAATGTTTCTTCATGATTAGATTTATAGCTTTTGTTTACTTCCTTAATCAATGCAATTCCAATCAAATAATTCTAATCAATTTTGCTTCCTAATTTGATGAATTATACTAATAAACTCCAATTTTCAGTAAGAAAATGTAGATTAACAGTCAATTCCTCTTCATTTGAAAGAGGTATTTCCACTATTTCCAAAATTATCTAATCTCTCTTTTTTTTTTTTTCAGAGGTTTTGACTAAACTAAATGTTCTATTGGACTATGCCCAAGAAGCCAAGGTTTCATTTCTCTGTAGGTGGTGCCAGATGTTTTTCACTGGTTACTATGAGAGCTATTAAATAAGTCATAGCTTCTTAGATCTCATTAATGTCAGATGGTGGAGGAAGTACATCATTTTGGGTTGTTTGCCTTGAAGAGTAGAAATATTCTGGGACTAGATCCTGTCATACGCTGGGGCATGTGTCTTGAGCTCTCTATTCCATGGGAACATTTCGATATTCCACCCTAACATCCTAATTTCATATTTGGAGTGATAGTTTTTCCTTTAACTTTCAACAACCTCGCCAAGATTTTGATTTCTTTTGCGGTGGACATTTTTTTAATGAGAAGATGTGAGCAAACCACATGTCCAGTAAATATTGCATCGGACATAAATATCCTCTTTATTAAATTGACTACCAAACTCTTAGGATGTCAACAGTCAAGACCACCTCTTTTATGTCACCCCTCAGGCTGCTTGTGCTGCCCACACTGTTGGCTTCCCAATAGACATCAGCAACTAAATGCTTAATCAAGCGAATGTCCCAACTGAGTTCAATTTAACTTACCCGTTATTGTTACATCCTACTATGTGCAGCACACTGTGCTAAATACTATTGGCAATATTCTGATGAATAAGATACAGCTCTTTATTCATAGGCTCACAACGTGGGGAGATCCTAGATTTGTGTCTAACTTGCATGATCCTAGACTGTGTATTTGCCTTGAATAGTTACAACACCGTGGAGAAGCTTGTTTGCAAGAAAGGAGGGAGCAAGGACCTTCAGAGTCACCTCTCAATCACAGTATCACTGTTGAGGGCATTTTCTTAACCATGGAATTCTTCAATCTACTTGTGACATTACACACACACACACACACACATATATGTGACACAGAACTCCCAAAGCTCTTATAATTTCTTGAGAAACAGGGGGTGCTGGATGCATCTTTTGCTCTAATGAGGTGACTCTTGGTGGGCTCCTGGATAGGAGTTGATCACCAAAAGGACCAGGCCATGATTGGAAGCCTAGAACTTTCAGCCTCACCCCCCATCCTCCAGAAAGTGGAGAAGAGTTTGCATTTATAAGTGATCATACCCATGTGATGAGGCCTCCATAAAAATTCTTGAACTATGGGGTTGGGAGAGCTTCTGGGTTTCTGAATACAGGGAGGTATTGGCAGGGTGCATGCTTAGAGAGGACATGAAAGCTCCATGCACCTTCCTCCATACCTTGTCCTATGCATAGCTTCCATCTGGCTGTTTCTTAGCTGTATCCTTCTATAATAAACCAATAATCTAGTAAGCAAACTGCAGGCAGTCTTGCAGGGCTAACTCCTTAAACAGTGGGATCTGTGCTAACACTGGGCAGTTAGTGTCAGAATTGAGTTAATTTTTAGGATATCCAGCTGGTGTTGGAGAACTGGTTGGTGTGGGGGGCATTGGGGAACCTACACAATTGGTGGCCAGAAGTTTTATATGTGAATAAAAAGGAAATGAGAATTTTTCCCTATATACACTCCAGGGAGCACAAATTTACAGGAAAAACCACATAGCTCAGTGACTTTCTAGTTCTTATCATCTTTAATGAAAAAAAAAACCAATTTGACAGTAAATGCCATGTATATAATTATAAATTTGAGCAGGTTTTGAAAGCTACTTAGCTCAACTTTCCTATATTACAGATGAGAGAACTGATGCTCAGACAGGATAAGTGGCTTGCCTTACATTATCCACCTTACTAGTGGCAGACCAAGAATTAGAATTTGGCCCAATGAGTTTTATTCCCAACGACTCGGCCTCTCTTCCTCTCTGGCTACTTGGATAAAGAGACAGAACATGATCCATATTTAAGCTCCAGGAAAAAAGTGATGGAAATCAGAAAGGAAATACTGGTAAAAGTTACCATCATAATATTAGAATTCAACTTCATCAAGGTGAGAGATGTCAGGCTTATGATGAGTTCACCTCACTGACTTCCTTCCTCTTCTGCTGGAAGACTGCTGACTTGCTGCTCCCAATCACAGAGATCCAGATTAATATGAATGTATGAGAGAGGAAGAGCTGTGTGGGAACATTATCAATCTGGGGAAAATGCTCAAGAGCACCAGTACAGCTTAGTGGGGAGGAACACTTACTCTGTTTTTCAGCTGCATGGGGTCAAAACCCAGCTTTATCACTCACCATGTTGACTTGGATGAATTATTTAACCTCTCTATATTTTAGTTCCTTATCTATAAAATTAGGAGAGTATCTATCTCATTGTATTATTATTAAGATTAAGTAATTGATATTTATATAGTGTTAGATTTGCCTAGCACATACCTATCTACACATTTATTAAACACAGTGTGGTGATATAAATGTTCAATCTATTCAAGATATAAACCAGAATACATAGAAACATGTCTTGTATAAAAATTATTTCATTTGTGTTTTTTGTAGGAGCCAAATTTTAAGGTTAGAAGGGTCTGTTGAAGATTTGTAGTGCAATTATTTGCACACTGTTCATTAAGATTTCAACTTAGCTAAAAGCGATATCACAACATTCAGATGGAAGGCATTGAACACATTTTTAATTAATAATCACCTTAGACTGGTATTTACCACATTGTGTTTTGTGGAACATCAATCTCTTTAAAATCTAAATATGAGTCAAATGTACTAAAAGTCTTCCCTAGTCAATAACATTGGGAAGCACTGGAATAAACAGAATTTAATAGATTTCTTTGCTGCAGGACTGTTAAAAGCCTCTATTATGCTAATATGAATTTGAATTCTATTTATTAAGGTGAGAAGTAAATTCTCATTAAATATAAATTGAAAAGAATGGCAGCTAAATACAACTATGCTTTACAATATTTTAGATTAATAGCCTTTTAAAAGGTCATTTCTGCAGGCACTGTTTCTGGTAGAGATTTCACAGTACAAATCTGCATGATCATTGATAGCTGGGCATCTCTGTTTCTACAGCTTGGTCTCTAGTCAATGCCCAGTGAAAAGTCCACAAAAGAAACAAACAGTAACTTGAATTTATTAAAAGGAGAACCCATATGAAATTTTGATATACTGTTCAGCAAACTAATATGTCTGTTGTTTAAAGTCAATGAGAGACTTTTGGGTAGAACACACTTTCAGATGACCCAAGGTGCTTGATTCTTGAAGAGTTCATTGCTATGAGCATTTCAGAAAGATCAGAGTCCAGTAATCATAATAAGATTTAAACCATTGTCTTAGTAAATTGTCCTTCCACTGAAGTACATCCTTCCTGCTTGAAAAGTCTCCAGTGAGTTATAACCAAAAGGATTACCAGGCTTGCACTGATGAAAAGACTACAGTCTATGAAATGTGAGATAATTATATCAAAGAGATATAGGAGACAGTCTTCCTATAAGCCAGTAGAGTGGCTGTCTCATCTCTAATTATTATTATGAGCAACTGAGCTTACTAATCTGCCTGCCTTCAGTCATTGACTGCGTTTAAAACAATTGGAAAGTTACAATAAGGCTGAAATGTCATAAATTCTTGAGTGTTGTCTTCTATAGTTCATCTGCTATACTTTCTAGTTGACCTAGTCAGATGTTTTAATAGTTTGTTTCCTGGTAGATTTTCATCAAACTAAAAACTAGAAGAACAAAGCCACGGTCAAGATGCCAGTGCCTAAATAAAACACAGCATCTACAGAAGGCCTGTTGTCCTTTAAAAGTATGATGCCTAAACCCCATCATAGAATCTACATGTTTATGCCTATCTGCTTTTGACAACTGATCATCAGTGTTGGGATTTATTTGAAAAAGAGTTTGGAGTTTGAAGAGAGCACAAGAAAGTTTTCAGTTCAACCTTACAGAAGTTAAAAGAAACACATTTGGGGTACTAGGAAGAAAATTTCTAAGAAGTCGGTGAAAAATGCTGAGAAATCCATGTTATGAACCCTGATGTGTTTTGGTCTGCTCTGGAAGGAAGTTTTCATTCGCAGTTGGAAAAACATCCACTTGCACGTGAAGTACCGTCATCCTTAACCACACTGAGCCAAGTAGATGGATGAACGTTTGTAAACATTACTTTCCATGTTACACTTTATCTAGGAGTACCCAACATTGGAAGTACGAGGTGTGTATGAATGTATGATGGGAGGAAGATCTTCACTGAGTAAAACTGTGGAAGACTTCACTGGCTCCAAGCTTTTTAGACTGAGGTACATGTTAGAAGAGTCTTCTCTCTCCCCAGCTACCACCTATATCAGTCTGCTTCTCCTACTCCAGCCATCATGACCTCTCACCCAAGCACAAACCCATCAATCCTAGGAGAGTCCCTCCAACCCTGTCCTCTGGAATTACATTACTAGTACATTCTAGGATAGCAAATAGAATCTAGTTATTATAATAATGGTGTTTGTAAAGAGTTAAAGATAAAAACATACTCTTTCAGGGACATATCTCTTCTATTTATGAAGGGGTACTTGTCCTTGCAAGTTTCCAATATTATTTTAAGGCATATTAAATTTTATCACTAAATCAACTAGAAATAAAATGTGTAATTGGTAGCAGAATTTCAGGCTGTGATAGAATTCCCAAAGGATTCCAATGTCCTTTCCAAAATTAAATACAATAATGGAAGATAAACTGTGTAAAATGCCAGCACTTTTCTTCCCCATAACCTCTGTTTGTGTACTAAGCCAAGAGGTCCCACTGCCAATCATATCTAGGAAAGAAATAGTACAGAGAGTGCTTTTGATCTCACTCATGCATTTATTAGATCCTGTTTCTCCAATTTCATTCTGAGTTTTATGTGAATTCACTGCACATATATACCTACATAAAATATACCTATCTTCTCTCATTATGATATAGGTAAAGTGTTGGTAATCCAGGAAATACTGGGTAGATTAAAACATAAAATTATTAATTTCATGAAATATGAAATAGTACATTTAATAAATAGTACATTTGATGCATTTTGCAACTAAGTCTTGTATATCTTACATTTCTTTACTTTGAAAAATGACCAGAAACCTTATTTGATATGAATATTATATTTTTTTCCTAAAATACACTTCTGGTGTGCTCTCGTTTCCAATATGATGGGGGGAATTTTTTACTTCTTTTTTTTTTTCAAAGGACTATAATTTAAACCTCCCCTGCCCAAGTTCAGAGAAATATTTATGGCTGGATTTTAAATGTCTGAACAAAGACCTTTAAAATGAAATTTCTACTGCAAAAAAAAAAAAAAAAAAAATCCATTGATACCAGAGCATAAATACCATTATTATGATAATGAGAAGTGTTCAATTTCCAAGAAAGACCAATATAGTAACTACTCTTCCCTCCCATGAAAATGTTGACAGAGGTAAATATGGGGTAATTCTAAACCTAAACATCAAGATAAAGAAATTAATTTCTCTATTCATGTAAACAAAATGATTGGCCAAAAGCAACTGTTTCAGTGCAGGAAATGTTTTCCTCCAGAAATCAGGAAAGCACAAAGAAAATCTAGAATTTTGTTATACACATGAACATTTTCAAAAATATCATAAAGGACAATTCCCTTGGGACACTGGGCCCAGGACTTGACAATCTCCCTGATAGCTACCTGGTAGGAAAATGAGGTTGACCTCCATGATGTCAACTTTCTAAGATATTATTTCTACTCTATGTATCACAAATTTCCTTAAGAATGAACATGAAAATAAAAAAGCAGCTCCAATTCTAACTTCTGTGGTTATGCCCGTATATCTTGAAAGCTATTTATTAGTTTCATGCATATATCATTCTCAAGGTCCACAGATTTGCTACCCACTGAAGAAAGTAGCATATCTTTTATGTGCCCAATATGACTTTCGTAAGGCTTCACAGGGCTTTCATAGTTTCAATGACACTCAAACCTAAGCACTCAGTTCAAATATTTCTTGAAACAGATTATTTTCCTACACAGACTGGAAGCATGTTGTGTTATTCGTAAATTTAGAGTTCCTCCTCACCCAGTCCCATATTTTCCAGAAGTACCTCTCAGTTTTCTCTCCAGTACACACACCCAGCGCATACAACACTCATACACGTACCCTGAAAAGTTCCATTCCTCGTTGAAACGGGCAAGAACAAGGGAAAGAGCTAACATGTGTTGCCCATCTTCCAGGTGCTAAGCATAATGTCAGGTACTTTATTTATCCTATGCCATTTTATTCTCACAACAGTACTCTAGAGTGGGAGTAGGGATTCCTATCCTTACTTCCAAGTTACGAAACAAAGGCTTGAGGACTTCATCCAAATTCCACAGCTATACGTAATGAAGCCAGGATAGAAACCTAGGCCTGTTGAATATTCAATTTCTCTACAGGACCACTAACTTTAAAGAGTGGGAAACAGAAAGTCTCCCTCCTTGACCTCTTTTCTACTATACCTTCTTCTTCCTGCCTCTTCGAACACACTGTCATATATGTAACCACTTCCTTGAAGAGCCTTAATAACTTTTTATATAAACTTGCTTTTTGTAATGTCAACTTTTCAGCCATGTAATATCAATCCCCTCAAATTTTGTATTTGATAGTGACTCCTGTGAATCCTTTGATCATGTCTTAGGCCAATTCTACAATTATTCAGACCCTTTCTGTTATGAATATATAGTCCAAGGAAGTTCACTCTCAGATCCAATTTAAAGCTCAAGTCTATATAGACTAGAACTGTGGCTCCAGGAAGATGGAGGAGAGAAATGGGTTGGCTATTAAGACCCAATCTTCCTCCCTGAGGCTCCAACCGTGTGCTGGAGCAGGCAAAAGAGTGAGAGAGGCAGAAATCTCTGGCTCCCTCTGATTTTCACGACCAGGACAAAGGGGGCACATGCCCTGCACTTGTCCAGCCCTGGGAGTGAGCCTCTCCCGGAATGTTGCACCCTGGGCCCTCCCTTGCTGCAGCCTCATCCCAGCCCTGCTCAGGTTGTTTCCATTTGAGGCTGGGGTCCTCTGCTGTATGGTGGTCTCCACTAGGAGATGCACATGTTTATCTACAGGCAATGTCTGCTTTTCCCTGGGCACTCTCTTTACTGAGGCTTTCTGGAGGAGCAGCAGCTTCCCCCAGGTCCTCATATTTCAAATACACCCCCCGGTTAGGTGTCCCCTTATTTTGCCCGGAATCCCCATGGACGGAATCGCCATGGACTCCTGCCTCCAACTTCATCCTCCTGCATGTGGAGCCTCAGAAACCACAGGGTTTTCTTATGTCTTCATGAAGGGCTACACCTAAGAACGATGGAGCAAGCATTGGCCCCCACCCTCTTCACAGCCACTAAAACACAGTCCCTTTAGAACCTGCTGGTGTAGACTCCTGGAACTGGCTTCCCACCTTCCCAACATTTGCATCGGCCCTGGACTAAAACCAGCAAACTTCAGGGGACATATATCAGACTCTCCCTAAAGCCCTGTCCCCATAGTGTTCTGGTTTCTGGTTGCTGATTTCAGAGAATGCTCTTTTCTACACTGAATTAAGTTACTACATCCTATAGCAGATGTATTTTCAGAAGCCAGGAAATCTGCTTTTTATAAGCGTATAGCAAAGGTCCCAGCTTTAACGGTACTAGCATCACTAAAGCCACCACTGAGCATGCAAAATCTTTCTGACTCTACAGGCCTCCATCCCTGCAGAGAGAAATGCTAGATGCCCACATCCTGACCTTGAGCTACTTGCCTGACTGGAATTTTTTTTTTTCCACTATCTTTGGAAGCACTAAGCTATTTCTGAACCCTGGTTTCTTTTCTGATTGCTTACCAGGCAATTATTCTCCAGGTTCTCCATTTGCCCTAGAAACAGAAAGAATCACTCCAGAAGGTCAAGAAGCACAAGTAGCACCAATGAGAAGCAGCACAAGAGGCTTTCCAGAGCCATAGACAGCATTGCCCGCATTAGATGGACTCACAGCTGTGCATTCTCACAACCCCCAATATGTCCTGTGTGTGTTGTTTTGAGCCCCGGGGTGATGGGGCCCAGAATCAGAGGCCCTTGGGGTCTCCTGATTCAACCTCCCAGCTGATCAGATTGACATCTGACCTCAGAGTCTGGGACCCCATTCGGTGGTAGGTGGAGGACTCAGGTCCCTGGGAAGTCTCCCTACAGAAGGCAAAGGTTTGCAAGCCATGCTCCTCAGAGTCCTGAGGGCTAGCGACAGGGCTGAGAGGAAGCAGGAAAACCACTTCTTTTTGATAAGTTTTATGTAATGGATTTGGGTGACGATTTAATATAGAGAAAAGGTTCCAGGCCTTTAAAAATGAAAAGAGGGTAGGGTTCAGTTTCAGGAAAAGAAAAGGGGGTTTCAAGTCCTAGCTATGCCCTTCATTAGTGGTTAACTCTGAGAAAATTAATGCCTCTAGACTCACTTCCTCATTTATAAAATGGGGGAAACAATAGCTGCCCAATTGTCTTCAAAATAGTAATTAACATGAAATATAGGAAAATGTTTATATTACTTAGAACACAGGAAGGGCCTTTGCGTTACATTCTCTCCTTTTAATCTTTATGACCACAATATAATGTAGGTGCCATTGACTTCCACTTCACATATTAAAAAAAAAAATAAGAGTTTGGAGAAGTCAGTAAATTTCTTATAGTCACAGTGATTGATCCAAGATTTGCTCTCAGTTCTGACTCTTGCTCCTCCTAGGAGCAGAGGACTGAGCTATGCTTCACATTTGTTTTATTTATCAAACCTCAAAATAAAACGGTCACTTCAACTGCAGAAGGCATCATCAAATCAGAGACAGAACAAGGTTGCAGAAAAACCTTGGGCCAGAACTTCCACTTAAGTGCTAAGACTCTAAGCTGAGCCAACGTTTTGAGGTTAATGCTGCCAGTGTCATTCTCCACTGCTCCCCACACCACTGTTCTTGCTTCTGTTTACAGAAATGCTAATGACAATAATGGCAACTGTTCATTGAGCCCAAAGCACTGGGCTCACTGCTTGATATATATTATCTCATTTAAAAATCTCAACTCACTTAATGCTTCCAACACTTTTTAAGTAGGCACTTTTATTATTTCCATTTAATAGCTGAGGAAAATTATGCACAATAAAGTGGCATAAAGTTCCCCAAGTCACCTGGCTAGTCGTATTGTACATGCCATTGCTGCTGCAGCAAGTATATCTTTCTGTTGCCACCACTAATTCAGCCACCATCACCATGGTTCCTGACAACGCTGCCATTGCCACTGCTACAAGGCTGTCAAAGCCCTACTTCATCTTCTGACCTCCAAAAGGAAAAATTGTTCTTCTCAGTTTTATGATGCCATCCTTCAAGCAACATGGGGCAAGCCCTAGAAGATGTTTGAGGAAAACACTCAATGACCCTGATTTGTGCCTTGAAGTTATTCAAGTGTTTTGCTGTTCACTGGGAGGCCGGGCAGTGTGGCCAAGCTAAGAAGGCAGTTAATGCCACCCTGGAAAACAGACCAGTGCATGATCGGAAGTCACTGAGAACAGACAACATGAACACCAGACTCAAATCATATCTCATTTACTTACAGCAAGAGGAGAGTGTGTAGAAGATCCAGCCCCTTACAATGCATCACTTCCCTGTGGCCAGCAGAGCCACTCTGCAACTGTCTCAGGCAGCTACAGTACGAGAGCCCCAACCCCTCCCCTGTGGAGTCTGAAATACAGAAATCTGGGTGCATGTCTGAAGGCCACTGAATCTAAAACAGAAAGATATTGTCACACAGGGTGGTAAGTTCAGCACAGGCTGTATGGATCTTTATCTCTTGGTAAGGAAGTTGTCCAGAACCATGGCCCATTCTTGTGTAGCCAAACAAAAGTCGAAAGATTGTGTGCACAGGACTGGCTCTCCCAACACCAGGCATCTCCATCCTCTCCTCTCCGTCTACGCTGGGAACACCTCAGTGGCTAGGGTATTTGTTGCTCCTCTTATTTATTTATTTATTTAGAATCATCACCATCATGATGAATATTTATTGAATACTCTCTGCATCTTAGGTACTATATTGAGTGTAAAAACATACATCATCTTGTTAATCTGTATGACAACTCTGTGAAGTAGTTACAATCATTCCCATTTTACAGATGGGGAGACAGAGGCACAGAAACGTAAACAACATGCCTGTTTATACAGTGAGTAAGTGGGACAGCCAGGTTTCAAAGTCAGGATATTAGATGCCAAGGTGAAGATTTTTAACCACGAAATATGCCATCCAAGCTCTGTCTGTTGGCCCCAAGAGTCCATTCCCTTCCTCTGAAGAACAGAATATGGAACATATTGTATAAACTCTTGAGAGTAGACAGGAAAAAATCATTTCATCACATTGCCACTTTTTAATGTGGTTTTCTTTGTGCTTTTCTTGCATTCATTTCTTTCTTCTGTGCAAAATGTTTAAAGCAAGCACATTCTTTTTGAGCTTACTATGTATTCATAAAACCACATAAAGATGCTTTATAATTCTGATAGTGATAATAATATTAATAAACCAATCTCCATTTGGTTCTTTGATCAGCTCATCAACATATTCATTGAACCCTGCATCAAGCATCAGGAGGTATATTTGGAAATTATGGAGATGATTCAGGAGCAGGCCCTATCCTTAAAAGTAGTTAATTCTATGGGAAAGACAAGGCCCAGAGGACATCAGCTTTAAATATCGTTGGCCTAGATAGCCCGTTTTTCCTCCTGAAACATTACAAATACTCCTTGTTAGTGTCCATCTGAAACATATTTGTGCAATACCAAGTTCAGACCTTATCAGGTAGGATTGGCTATATAATTTTCAGGGTACAGTGCAAAATGAAACTTTGAGGCATCTTCTTGAAAAATTAATACAAATTTCAAGATGGAACAACATCTCCTTAAACCAAGCAAGGGGTCCTTCTAAGTGCAAGGCCCTATTGGATTGCATGAGTCGCGTACACGTGAGGCTGGCCCTGGGATCAGGTCATTGTTTTGTGTTCAGTACCAGTGTTGGTTCTGTTTCTGTGTTATTTACTATGACCACCCCCAAGCCAACTCCTCTTCCTGAGCCAGATGCCTGACCCAATAGTTCTTACAGGCGACACCTGCTAATTCTATGTCCTACTGAGTCCCTGTCCCAACCTTTCTAATTAACTATTTTCTGTATTCCATTCTTCTCTTCACAATTGATTGAATAGGCAGCACTGGCTGTCTCTTTCTTAGAGCTCAGAGTAATCTACTCCTCAGAGCTTCAGCCCTCAGCCCTCCTCCCACCTGCAGGTCACTTGCCCCTTTTCCCCCTTCGCCAGGAGAAGTGGGGTTGAGGGTGAGGGGAAGCAAAAAGAGCTACAGATAATCTAATTCTTGCTATTACTGCCATGGTAGCCACAACTGACTTTGTGGGGGGTTTTTTGGTTTTTTGTTTTGTTTTGTTTTGTTTTGTTTTTTTCACCAGCGTACAAGTTATTTTTCATGAAACTTTCCAATAGTTGGCCAAGAAACTATCAATACCACAAAGCAGCCTCAGCTAAAGGTTTTCTCAGTATTTTACAGAAGTATATTACCAAGCTGAATTCAAAGAATGTGGTGATATTCCTAATGACTATGGTTATGGTGGGCACCTCCTTTTTCACACTTATCTGGCAGTTGTAAACAATGCATCTTGTTCACCAGAAATGATCCTCTAGTTATATAGAAGGCAGTTAGTGCTGGTAGTCAACTGAACAGTGCAACCAGTAGAGCCTACAAGTGTTCAGAGGAAGACTGCACTGTGAATTCGAGAAATTTAAAAATATTAATGAAGGTATAGATTAAAAGTCTTATTTTCACAAATTAGAATAGAATTATAAGTCTGTCCTCTAACTCAATAGCAGAGAACCTGTAAATCTCAAAGAATATTTTTCTATATGGAATCATATCTTTTTAAAATTACCTTCCAAAATCCAGATTTTATTATGTGTTTCTATCTTTATAAACTTTTTAAAGGTCATTTAGAATAATTTCTACTATGCCCAATGCTTACACTTTTATGTCTGTTTGGTTTTTTTTTTTTTTTTAACTCATCACTCTTTTATTTTTCCTAGATCTTTTAATTGGCTCCCTGGTTTCTTAACAGTTAATTAATTTATTGCAAAATAGCAGGTATATGCTTTGATCCCAGGATGGTTTGGCTACAAATATGATCGCCTAGCTGGAAATCTGCTGCCCAGTCTCTGAATCCCTTTGCCTCTTTCTCTGTATTTTGTTTGGCAATTAGTACTTTCCCCCTGGGTTTCAGGGCTATAATTAGTATTCTCATATCTTATCTCTGTTGCTGGTGTACAGGTTCCCCAAGGACAAGATTCTGATTTGGCTCATATGTGTATCCTACAAGTAGAAGTTAGTTTAAAAGGGCAGATGGTTTGGTTGACTATCTGGCTGATTGGTTGGCTAACTGGAAAAAAGGGAAAAGAAAAGAAGATTTTCATTACATGCCCAGCTCTCACTGGGTTCTTAAAAAAATTGCTGTTCTTTCCAAGACCTTCCTCTCTTCTAATTTCTTAATAGATATAGATTCCCAGAAAATAACACCAAGGAAATCCCACTGCCTTCAGTATCCAAATGCCATAAATATGACCAATGAATTGACATTGCTTATTCATAAAAGTAACCACACCAGCAACCAGCAACATCTACCTAAATATGCTAAAGTTGCTTTAAAAAGAATAAAGCTATATGTGTCTCAATAAAACCAACATTTTCTTGTTCAGATGGAAAAGGATGAACTTGTACCTCTAATACTAATATTGAACTAATTCTGATCTTTAAACTAAGATACAAATAATTTTAGAAAGCAATTTTCTTCTTTGCCTAAGGCAAGGTATAGTAAATACAGACCCTGACATATTTAAGATCCCATTCTTCTATCCATGCTTACACATTCCCCATCAGTGGTTCTTCCCAAAGTCCACGTAAAGAACTGAAGCAAAGTGTGTCTCCTCTGCCACGGCTGTGCTTTTAAATCACTGATTTATGTTCTAAGGCCCCCCAAGACAGCATTTTACATAGTACCATGCTACCCAGCAGCCAGAGTCCCAAAGGTGAGTGTATCATTTGAAAGGGTTTTAATGCAGTGGGGGAAGAAGCACTACCTCCCGGTAATCACATGATCAGGACACCTAAATGGACAGCCTCAGCCTGCATATTTTAACCTGCAGCTGGCGATGCAGCTCTGTTTGCACAATGCTGTCCCGTGGCAGAATTACACAGCTCGCCATGGCTGCAGCCAGATAATTATTATTGATTCGCTCTCAAACTGTCAATCTGGGGACAGCTCTGAGGCAGTCAGTGATGGACAGAAGGAGGATTGGACAGCCACCATCCAACGAGGAAACTTCATCTTGAAAATGAACTTAGATGAGATGGTGCCGGTGGATAAGGGTAATTGATGATTGTTTCAGAGTGGAGGAAGGGGAAGAAGGAAAGATCTAAGAGAGAAAAAAAAAAAAGCTTTCTTGGCATTCATCTTAGTGTCCTTAATGGAATGTACTAAAGGCTATCCACAAACTCCATGAAGTTTTTGTGTGGTTTTGTCCAATAAACCTATAATTTTTAATATGTCATGATAATCAGAATAGAAACCATTTTCCAAATGAAATAATGCTGTACAGTTCAGATGTTTCCTTGATTACCTTAGAATTTAGACATTGTTGACAATGTAGGCATATTGATTATTTTAAAATGTGTTGAAATGTGTATTTGAATAGTCATTTTAACTTTTCAAAATACTTTCTCCACCTATTTGATCCATTGACAAATATATATTAAGCTCTTAATTTTTACAAAGCAATCTCACCATCTCAACCACGATTGGTAAACCATCAAATACCAGTTGACAATTTGATAGATGAGTACATTGAAGCCCAGAGCAGCTAAGTGACTTGGCTAAACTCACAAAACTCTTTAGAGGCTGAACTAGACATAGATCCCACAAGTGCTGCCTCTTAGACCCTTGTTCTTCCCCTAACGGTCATTCCCATTCATCAAATGGCTATCCTGAACCAAGCACTAGGCAAGACACTTTGCTTAGATTATCTCATTTTAAATTCACAACAGCAAGGTGGTTCACACGAACCTTTTTTTTGTTTTGTTTTTGACAGAGTCTTGCTCTGTCGCCCAGGCTGGAGTGCAGTGGCGCCATCTCGGTTCACTGCAAGCTCCGCCTCCCACGTTCACGCCATTCTCCTGCCTCAGCCTCCTGAGTAGCTGGGACTACAGGCGCCCGCCACCGCGCCCGGCTAATTTTTTGAATTTTTAGTAGAGATGGGGTTTCACCGTGTTAGCCAGGATGGTCTTGATCTCCTGACGTCGTTATCTGCCCGCCTCGGCCTCCCAAAGTGCTGGGATTACAGGCTTGAGCCATCCCGCGCAGCCCACATGAACCCTTTCTTACAGATGAGAAAATGAAACTCAGTGATTTTGGGATTTGTCTAAAGTCACTGAGCCAGGATTTGAATCCCACACTGCCTGGTGTGGTGGGTAAAACAAGGGAATTGTGTCAAAGGATCAGGGCTACTTCAGCAGCTACTAAAGAAAAAGAGTAACACTGAATTCGAACAATAACATATTAAGCCACTGTCCTGTGTAGAGAGTGCCTCTCCTGCCAGCAGAGAATAATATGATTTCCATGGCATCCTGCTCCAACCCTTCAAGACCCAGAAGCCACTGAAAAATTCTCACTAAAAGGCAGTGGTGCTGGACCTTTTACTTGTTCCTATAAAAGTGCAGTGGGTCAGCAGGCCTGGCCTGTGGAAACCAGTGGTCACGCTGATCCGGACAAGATTAAACACCAGCCTCCATGGCTATGTTCCACATGATTCTCTATTTGTCTGTCCTCATTTGAGACATGACTGATGTTTGTGGATTGTCAGTGACATTGCTTTACACACTCATTTCCAGGCCTGGGGTTGTGTCATGCCAGGGCACCTTCAATTATCTTAAGGAATCATCTCAACATACTTTTTAAAAGGAAAGAGTTGTGAGTTCATTTACATTTTAAAAAAGAAAAATATATTCCAGAGAATTATTTTAAAAGGAGAACATAGTCTAAAAATCAAGCCAAAACAAAGACGCACAGAATTAGAAAATCATTGACAAAAATAAGTCACATATTATTTGGAAAGGGAGAGGTTGCTATTATCAATATTCCAAGAAGCTTGAATCAAACATCAAACATCCTAATTTTTGACTAAAGGGAAAACAAATGGCATTCTGTTCCCTGCAGTTTAACCTGTCACGTATGAGGTTTCTGGTCACTTCTAGCATTCACATATTCAGGCTTTGGCCATTTTTTTTTTTTTTTTTTTTGAAGGAGTCGCACTGTTGTTGCCTGGAGTGTAGTGGCGTGATCTCGGCTCACTGCAATCTCTGCCTCCTGGGTTTCAGCAATTCTCCTGCCTCAGTCTCCCAAGTAACTGGGATTACAGGAACCGCCACTACGCCCAGCTAGTTTTTGTATTTTTAGTAGAGACAGGTTTCACCATGTTGGCCAGGCTGGTCTCAAACTCCTGATCTCAGGTGATCCACCTGCCTCGGCCTCCCAAAGTGTTGGGATTACAGGTGTGAGCCACTGCGCCCAGCTGTCTCTTCTTAAATTTGATGTATGTATGTATGTATGTATGTATGTATTTATTTATTTATTTAAGACAGAGTCTCACTCTGTCGCCCAGGCTGGAGTGCAGTAGTGCCATCTCAGCTCACTGCAACCTCCACCTCCCAGGCCGAAGCGATTCTCCTGCCTCAGCCTCCGGAGTAGCTGAGATTTCAGTCGCGTGCCACCGTGACAAAAACTAATTTCTGTATTTTTTAAAGTAGATATGGGGTTTCACCGTATCGGCAAGGCTGGTCCTGAACTCCTGACCTCAAGTGATCTGCCCACCTTGGTCTCCTATAGTGCCTGGATTACAGACATGAGCCACCATGCCTGGCTAGGGGTGAAGATTCTAATAGCTACGGTATGGTGGATCCAGAAAGTTCCCCATCTGGCATATCCCTAATCTTGTGCTCAACATTTTTAACATCTTTTATCTCATTTGATCCACATAAAACTCTGAAAGATAGGGTAGACACTTACTGCTGCTATTTTACAGGTAAGCAAACTGAGGACCAAAGAGCTTCCATGGCCTATCCAATGCCGATTCGCTTGTGGGTAACAAAAGTAGGCCTAGAATACAGATTTCCTGACTGCTAGTTTCAGGATATACCACTACATCTCACTGAGCCTATGGTCATGTTTTCTTTTGAACATACCAGATTGATTTTGCATGCATGTGAGTTAAACACAGGACACTAGTAATAGTGTGGAAATTATATAAACTTCTGTAATTATTGAAGTCTCCTGGTATATGCCATTGAAGTATCTACCCAAATTAGTTTATTAGCACAATATTGTAACGCATCGCTTTTTTAAAAAAATGTTATCTTTTAAAATATATACGACCTCGTATAAGTGTGTGTATATATATGTGTGTGTATGTATATATATCTCTCTCTCTCTTTGGCCCTAAATCTTTGATCTAGGGTCTGAATCCCAGGAAGAGACAACTAGAAGAAAGAGGGGAGCAAAAATAATCCAGAAGAGATATTGCTTACACCCTCAATTATCGGAAGCATAGGCCATTTTCTAGCTTGTCTTGCAGCATACAATATCAGCAGATTACTAGACGCTATCTCTATGGGATGCCTCTCCAAGCTCTCTGGCCTCCCGAGAAGGCCCAACAGCATGGACATCTAGTGGGATTATCCTTGTTTGGACCGAAGAAGATTTTGTCTCCATCAAGTAATGGTGGTATTGATGCACCACGACAGTATGGATTTGTGGCACCCTCACAATGGGCAGGTGTTATCCAAAGGCCTAGGAAAAAAAGTTACCACTCCAGTGTAAGAATGGAAAATGTAGGCTGGGCACGGTGGCTCACGCCTGTAATCCCAGCACTTTGGAAGGCCAAGGCGGGTGGATCATGAGGTCAGGAGATCGAGACCATCCTGGCTAAAATGGTGAAACCCCATGTTTCAGTGAGCTGAGATCGCGCCACTGCACTCCAGCCTGGGCGACAGAGTGAGACTCCGTTTCAAAAAAAAAAAGGAAAATGTAGATTCTAATAGGAACCAAGAAGATGATGTTTGTGATTGCAAGTAAAATACTTCCTGAGGATGCCTAGAAATAATTAGAGGAAGAGGAGAAGGGGCACTTTGAATGGATCCTGGGTCAAGGTTTAGCCAGAGTAATAATGTACATATTATATTATGTATTATAGCTCTAGGCTGATGTGGTCTAAAGATATGGGGGAGTCACATTAACATTTTTAGGTTTTTATTGAAAACATCTCTTCTACTTTTGTTTTCAGGAAAGGCACATTGATTTGGGGGTCTGACAGAGTTGGCTTTCAATGCTACCCTCACCCTATTTACTAGTTCTGGATACTTGGGCAAGGAATAAAACCTGCCTAGATCCATTTTAAGTAAAATTGGGATGATGCTGAAGTCATGAGGTTGTTGGGAACTGTCTGATATTAAAGGGAACAGACTCTTTACAAAAGAAGTAAGTCTCATCTGAGAAGGCAAAGGCGGAGTATTTCACAGTTCTGAAAGCCCATGCCGGTCTCAGGGACTAGCACAGCCCATGCGGATAGACTAGGCATTCTGCCTGGTGCCCCTGCATTGTCACTAACCCAGCTGTTTCCTGGGGCCAGGTTCCTTCAGGGAGCACTGTGATCCAGGCCACTGTGACAGCTTAAGTCACATCCTCTTCCCCTGTCCCCATCTGGTTTGATGATCTACATCCCTGCATGTGCCTTTCCAGAAATGTGTTCAGAAGTAAGCCTTATATCCTTCCTTCCAGAGGGAGAAGGCCAGGGGTCTCTGTGACGGGTGCTCTGAGCACTGCTGGGGAAGATACAGGTGTCCTCCCTTTTCCTCACTCCCCCAACAAAGGACATGAATCAAACCCGTATCAAAGGCAGCAGTGGCAGAGGAGAAGGTCTGCTTCTGAGGAGGAATGAGCCAAGCTGTGGAGAATGCTTAAGTAGAATTGGCAGCAGGAATCTTTGATGCCCTCAGCAACAAACACTTGAGTGGCAGGACTGTAGTGTTGATTTTTCTTTTAATCTTCTCTCACCTTCATGATAACATAGTTATCTGCTGGAAAAGTCATTCTTTGCCCTTTTATGTCACTGAGGCCAAGAATCACAAAACTCTTGCTTCATTTATAATTTTGAAATAAGTCTTCACTCCCTATAATTACTAAAAACAAACAAACAAACAAAAAAACAAACAAAAAAAAGCGAGTGTGTCCATATATGACATTACTTTTTGTGGTCATGATGTTTCCCTCCATGCTTTGTTAAGAGCTAGAGCCAACCTAACAAGCTGATTGACAGAGGCTGCATCAGAGGTGACTAAAAAGAAAGGACAGAGGGGAAGAGAGAAAAAAACAATTGAGAACCTGAGAGAAGCCCTTGAGTTTATCAGTTACTGGGGGTTGGATGACTCGCTGTTTGAAGAGCCAGAGAAACTTAGACAAGTGTTGCTCAGTCTGGCATGGGGGAAAGTGCTGGAAAACCAAGAATTTGTTGTTAGACAAAGCATAAATTGACATCTACTTTTGACTAGGCTTTGCATGTGTAGGGTAGGGAGAGCAGGTAGAAAGAGGAAGCATCATAGAATGAAGATGGAATTAAAGGGGTCTAGAATGATCTTCCAGACTCTGTGCAATGAGACATAAAAATTGCTGAATAGTAAACACTTTCATTCTTTCATTGGAGAGCTTCATAAAAATCTTTGTTTAGACAAAGATTAATAAGAAGACCATATCGAGGCTGGGCACGATGAGTCACACTTGTAATCCCAGAAATGAGACCCTGACTCAAAAAAAGAAAAAGAAAAGAAAAAAGGCCATATTGAAAACATTTAATGTAACCCCAAAATACTGGCATACCTGGTATTAGTCTACCATAACAAAATGTCACAGACTGAGTGGCTTAAACAACAAAATTTTGTTTTCTTACAGTTCTGAAGGCCAGAAGTCCATGCTCAAGGTCCAAGCACATTAGGTTTCTGGTGAGGGCTCCTTTCCTGACTTGTGGACAACCAGCTTCTCCATAAATGCTTACATGGCCTTTCCTTGGTGTGTGCACCCACGGGGAGGTAGGGGAAGAGAAAGAGGACAAGCTCTCTGGTCTCTCTTTCTATAAAGGCACTAATACTATTAGGTCAAGGCCCCATCCTATGACTTCATTTCACATTAATTACTTCTTTAGAGGGCCCCTCTCAAGGTTAGGGCTTTAACATATGAATTTGGAGGAGGCGGCACAAACATTCAGTTCATAAAACACCTCATGTCCAGTCTCAATTTGTTGACATCCAAAAAACAGCAAAAAGGGATTTAAATCTTTAGTGCAGTCTCTCAGAGAGGCACACATACTTACTGCAGGTAGAGCCAAACGCTCAAATTCTTTGCCAGTCTCCCTGGAGTTTCATTCAATGTGATAGTTGCTCTGCAGAACCTGTCCTTTAGCCCATCCTCCCCAGACTCCAGCCGATGTGCTTGACTCTCACTTCCTCACACTGTCTTCTCACTTTTTGATTGATCCCGTTCTTTCGTGAATTGTTGTAGGCCAGTGGTTCTCAAACTGGCCGGTCTCGGAATCACCTGGGAAACTTGATAAAAATACAGTTGCCCTTGGTATAAGTAGGGAATTGGTTCTAGGACCAACCCCAAATCCACACATACTCAAGTCCCACAGTCTGCTCAGCAGAGCCCAACGTAGACAGACCACGCCAAAGTCAGCCCTCTGTATGCATGGGTTTCACATTCTTCAAATACTATATTTTCTATCTGTATTTGGTAGAAAAAAAATAGGGTATAGGTAGGCCTGCACAGTTAAAACCTGTGTTGTTCAAGGGTAAACTGTACTAGACCCCAGACCCTATACTATTTCAACAAGCCCCGACCTCTGTGTTCTTTACTCACTCCTCAGGTGATTCTGACACTCCTTCGGTGTACTAGTCTGCATGAGTTTCCATAACAAAATGCGATAGACTGGGTGGCTTAAACAAAAGAAATTAATTTTTCTTACAGTTTAGAGGCTGGGAAGTCTAAGATCAAGGTGCCAGGAGGGTTCAGTTTCTGGTAAGGGTAATTTTTCTGCTTGCAAAAGCCTCCTTCTTGCTTTATCTTCACAAGGCAGAGCGAGGGAGAGATCTTTTCTCTCTTCTTATACATCCGCCCACCCTATCAGAATAGGACCTTGCCCTTATGACTTCATTCAATCGAAATTACTTTCTAAAAGCCCTATCTCCAAATACAGTTACAACGGAGGTTAGGACTTCAACATACAAATTTTTGTGCAATTGGGAGTGGGGGTCATAATTCATAGCACCTTAATTTGAGAACCAATATTTTAGGCCAATCGTTCTAAACTAGATTAAAGGAGTGATTTTCAAACATGAGCTGGCATCCAAATCACCTTGAGAGCTGGTACAAACACATATTATTGGCATGGAAACCCGGAGTTTCTGATTTGGTAGTTCCAGGGTGAAGCCCAAGACTACATTTATAAGTCCCTTGGTGGTAATGATGATGATGATCCAGGGATCTCTTTCTGTGAACAAATAGACTAGAAGAAAACAGTGCTGATATGTATTTGATCAACTCCTCAAATTTTTACCTAAGAGTAGTTCTTGGGCCAAAGCAACAGTAAGATAAAAGTACTTTGAGGAGGTTCAACTTTCTCATAAAGGAGGCATTTCAAGCAATAGATCTTAAACTCAGGAGCAGTTTATAGAGGGAAGCTTTGGAATTTATTTTTCTGAAAACCATCAGGAAAATCAGATGCTTTGGTTTGATTGGCAGCAACACTCTACTTAGAAGCCAGGAGGAAAACGGGCTGCTCTGGGAGCTCCATCAAGTGCAGCCTGAGTCTGTAGGTCAGGACTTGTGTCTACATTAGCTGCACCATGGAGGCCAAAAGCAGAATAAGTTTCCTTCCTTTCCTTCCTGGAAAGTGGAACATCTCAGGTGCCCCGTCATTTTTATGTGAAGGCATTGGTTTTATATTTTTCTTGTAGGCAAGAGATGCACCTGTCAGAGGAACCCTGCAGGGAGAGTGAAAAAGGATAAAACCTGATGGAGAGACATTGCGCTACAGACCAAGGACTCTCCACTCTGATTGAGCATCAGAACTGCCTGCAGAGCTTAGTCAAAATATTGAGGCTTCAGCCCACCCACAATGATGAGATTCAGCAAGTCTGTGGGGAGCCAGATCAGCTCTTGTTGTTGTTATTTCGAAGCTCTACAAGTGTTTGTGGTTGCACAACCAGAGTTGAGACCCACTACAGGTGTTTCCAGTGCATCATTTCGCATAATCCACAGAACGACCTGGTGAGGCAGATGGCTTATTCCCAGTTGTAACAATGAGAAAATGAACCCAGAGGGCTACAATTTATTACTAAATGTTAATATATAGCAAATGGTATAACTGAGATTGTTACCCAAATCTTCCTAGTCCACTGATGCCAAAGGATAGTGTGTGTGTGTGTGTGTGTGTGTGTGTGTGTGTGTGTGAGAGAGAGAGAGAGAGAGAGAGAGGTGTGTGTTTGGTGTGCATTAGTGTTGAAGGAAGATGACACTGTTAAGATTCTTCTTTTGGAATCTAACTCAGAGGGCAATGTTTTCCTCCCTTCCTAAAATAAATGACACAGAGAGAAACAAGGTACATGTATTAGTTCATTTTCACACTGCTGATAAAGACATACCCTAGACTGGGCAATTTACAAAAGAAAGAGGCTTAATGGACTGGCAGTTCCGTGTGGCTGGGGAGGCCTCACAATCATGGCAGAGGGTGAAAGGCACATCTCACATGGTGGCAGACAAGAGAAGAGTGAGAGCCAAGGGAAAGGGGTTTCCCCTTATAAAACCATCAGATCTTGTAAGAGTTATTCACTACCATGAGAATAGTATGGGGAAATTTACCCCCCATGATTCAATCATCTCCCACTGGGTCCCTCCCACAACACGAGGGAGTTATAGAAGCTACAATTCAAGATGTGACTTGTGTCAGGACACAGCCAAACCATATCAGTACATTTCTCCCTTTCAAACCAACTGCCTCTTGAATGAGGATGGGAATAGGGCTCAATTTATTTATCATAAGACAAGCATATGGTTATGCTTTTAAATATTTTGGAATAGCATATTTTCTTCTTTTTTACTGACATTTAGGTGGAAGCCATTGAAAGGACCTAAGAAGAAAAGGAAAAATAGAAATTGACAGTAAATCAGAAGTTCACCACCCGGATTATGTAAGGAGTTAATAACATAAGTAAAGATCAATAAATTCTCTTTTATTGTAATTCTTGACTATATTAATTCTAGCTTACTTAATCACCAAAGTGAATAACTCTTAGAAGCAAATTCAGAAATTTATTTTTAATATCTCACTAATAGCCAATTTTAAAAACAGCAAAATACCACTACACATCTATTAGAATGGCCAAAACCCAGAACACTGACAACAACAAATGCTGGCAAGGATGCGGAGCTACGAGAACTCTCCTTCATTGCTGGTGGGAATGCAAAACAGCACAGCCACCTTGGAGGACAGTTTGGTGGTTTCTTACAAAACTAAACATACTCTTACCATATGATCTAGCAAACACACTTTTCAGTATTTACTCAAAGGAGTTGAAAACTTATGTTCACTCAACATGCACACAGATGTTTATAGCACCTTTATTTATCATTGCCAAAAACTAGAAGCAACTAAGATGACCTTCAGTAGGTGAATGGGGAAATACTGTGGTATGTAGAGACAATGGAATATTATTCAGTGCTAAAAACATCAAAGAGCTATCAAGCCATGGAAAGACATGGTGGAAAATTAAATGCACATCACTAAGTGCAGGAAGCCAATCTGAAAAGCCTATAAACTGTACGATTTCAATAACAGAACATTATTTAAAAAGCAAAACTATGGAGACAGTAAAAAGATGGGTGGTTGCCAGAGATTGCAGGATAAAAGGAGAAATAAATAGGTATTTATTTATTATAATAAATAATAATAAATAGCTATGATATTTAACACAGAGAATTTTTAAGGCAGTGAAAGCAACCTGTATGAAACTACGATGGCGGATACATGTCATTATACATTTGTCCAGACTCATAGAATGTAAAACACCAATAGTGAACTCTAATGTAAACTATGAATTCTGGGTGATAATAATGTGTCAATGTAGGTTCATCAGTTGTAACAAATGGACCATTCTGGTAAAGGATATTGATAGTAGGGGAGGTTGGGCATGTGTTGGGGCAAAGGGTATATGGGAAATTTCTATAACTTTCACTCAATTTTGCCGTGAGCCTAATACAGTTCTTTAAAAATTCTTTTACAAAAACTCATTAATGGGTGAGATCATTAATTGATATCAGATAGTACAAACTCCCTTCAATTTATCTGCAAGGAAATGGCCGCCTTGAATGTCCCCAAGGACCCATGAGGACCAAAGGGATACGCAAGCTCCTGGGAAACTATAAATTGCCACATAAAATATATCATTGTCATCACTATTAATTTTAAATTGAAATGTAAAATGTATGGAGCATCTGCAGGGCACCATATGGCCCACTATTCCTCACGTTCTCCCCTCTCTCTTCCTTTCCTGCCTGCCCTTCCTCCTTTTCCTGATTTCCTTCACCACACCCTCCAACCCTCTGTACTCTTCTTCCTGGGTGGTCTAACCCCAGAAGTCACGGTACCATTTTTTGCATTTAAAAACTCAAGACTAACAACAAAGAAATAAGCACTGATGATGTACAGCTAACTGAGAAAAGCCTAATTCCAAGTGTTACTCTGCCCCTAGTAAGCAGATGAACATCACGTACACTTGAAAAAGCAGTAGAAAAACAATGACAAGAAATGCAATAATGTAGCATCACATGGACACGAGATTCTCCTTTTCTTTCATTGCTGTTCCAATGTTCTTAAAGCAACTTTAAATATTAAACCTAATTTTTCAGGTACTGTATCCCCAAGGCCCTCACCACATCCTTAAAACACCTTTCCCATCACTGAAAACAAAACAAAACAAAACAAAACTTTAAGATCAAATTCATGTGGTCAGAGTCTAGATCCTTTGTCAGACAAATGAATACCTGAGAGTCTCCCTTTCTAGACAAGTCAGAAAACATAAGCAGGCGGTTTTTCCTCATGTGTTTCCTCTTGTTTGCTCCTGCTCTCTGGGTGCCTACGTCTATCCACACTCCATCAGAAGAGCTATCGGCAAAGCAGCTGGTCTCCTAGAACCCTGTGACTGATGTGGCATCCTCCTATGTGGACCATGGCCTGGCCAGTCCCCATGGCTAACACATCCCACTGTCGGGGCAGCCAGGCCTGTTCCTATCAACCATCCTCATCCATTGTCCTACCGCCAGAAACCTGCTGTGGGGTCCCCAGAGGCACCTTCCCTTCCCCATCAGTGAAGCAATCACACATCGTATTTTCAGCAATGGCCCCACTGTGCACTGTTGCTGAGATGTTTCCATTTTCAAAAAAAAAAAAAAGATACATATATATTTTAACATATGTGTACATACATTTTACATAGATATGTAAATATATGTAAAAATACTATACATGCACATATCTCAATCATCAGAGGTACATGGGGACGTGCAGAGAACTTTGCCAAGGCACCAAATAGACATTTTTCGCATCAGTCTGACTCAAAAGTAACCAACTTAAGACATACCTTTATATGAAAACAAGTATATCATGAAGTAGAATAAAAATTTTACAAACACTTTTAAGATAAAAGTGGAAACTTGAAAGACATTCCCTGGGAAGCTTTGGTCAGATCCCTAAGGTTCAAATGCACTCTCCTGTGCCTGATGTCAGTGGGAAATGCGACACGCTGGGCACCTAGAGGCACGAGGAGCGGTGATTACACTTGGCAGGGACTTTATAAAAACCCTCTGGTGCGTTCTAATTTACTTCCTGGAGAGTAAATGTCCCAGCTCGCTGAAGCCAATGCAGAACCTTGAAAATCACCTACATTTGGTAACTGCAGGTAGAGCAAGCAACAGTGGGACTTGCCTTTCCTGTCCTGCCTATGCCCAGCCCCTGCTGGGCTGCTTCCTGCAAGGAATTGGGCCAGCTGCCACCAGCCCCAAAGGAGGAATCTGGTGCTGCTCTGTTTTAGTAAATCTAGCACATTCAATTGCCCTTATTTTGACAGCAGGCTTGCTTTGCTATATTGATAAACCAAAAAGTTGGTGCCAAGCATGACCAGAAAAGTGTTTTCTGACTTATTAATTTTATCATGTGAGGCCTGAGTTTCTCCAGATAGAAAAATGTTTCTCCAGCTCTTGCTTCTTTTCATTCAAGGGAGACTTTAGCTGCCTGTAAAAACTCACCCTAGTATGTCTAAAAGTCACCAGAGGTGCCTCAGGTGTATGCAAGAAGTAATCAGAACATCTACCAACATCTCTTTCTGCTCTGATTCACCATCAGTGTCCCTGGTAAGAAGTTCACTGATTGGGTCCCATTGCTGTCACTGCAACGTGTACCCAGATGCTTCATGTTGCAGACACCATCTTCTGTGCTTTCAGAGGCAGCAACTCTTGAAGTTCCAGGTGTATTTTGTGTGGAAGTGGAGAGGTTGACTTTTTCACCCACTCTGAGTCCTATGTTAGCATTCAGTACCAAAGCAACATTCCTGATGCCTCTGTACCTCACCCTGTTGACTGTGGAAGCAGCGGCTCAATTTCTGCATGCAATTTTCCTTATTACAAGGCTCAGAGACCTAAGACCAGACTGTAGATCAATATTAAAGAGAGACACCATGCAGTCTTACCCTCTTACCGCTTTTCATTTTCTTTCATCTCCCTCACTGTATAAAACCCCCTTCCTCCTTTGCATATCCGTTTACTCTAATTGAATACCTGGATTCCTCCTTTCACCAGCTCATCCTATATTCATGGACATGCCTGAATCCTCAAGGCTGGTGTTTGTTAAGTTCAAGACAGAGCTCCAGCCATACAGATGAGAATCCTTTCAAAGGTATGAAAATTAATCTCCATATACTGATACATTCTTTGGGTTATTTTTACTAGGTAATACTGGATCTGGCCCAGAAAGTGTAAGAGAATTCATCATGTTAAGTCCAGGCAAATCTAGGCTCTCCTATCCTCTTCACACAATCGTTTGGTTTTTAGAGGTTAAAAGACTATTTTATTATTGTCCTGCAGATCGTCTTCCAAGTCCTCGATCCTGTTGTGATGTTTAATTTTATGCGTCAACTTGATTGGGCCATGGGATGCCTATCTGATTAAACATTATTTCTGGCTGTGTCTATGAGGACATTTCCAAAAGAGATTAGCATTTGAATTTGTGTATTAAGTAAAACTGATTGCTCTCTTCTATGTGGTGGGTATCACCCAATCTGTTGAGGGTCTAATTTGAACAAAACTGCAAGGAAGTTTGAATTTGCTCTCTGCCTGACTTTTTGAGCTGAACATCAGCCTTCTCCTTCCCTGAGTGCTGCTGGTTCTCAGACCTACAGACACAGACAGGAATCTATCCCATCAGATCTTAGGCTCTCAGGCTCTCAAGCTACACCCCAGCTTTCCTGGGTCTCCAGCTTGCAGACAGCACACTGTGGGACTCTCAGCCCCCTTAATCACATGAGCCAGTTCCTTATAGTAAATTTCCTTATACATGTGATGTGTGTGCCCATGTGTGTGTGTGTGTGTGTGTGTGTGTGTGTGTGTATTCTGTTGGTTCTGTTTCCCTGGAAAACCTGGACTAATGCAATGCCCAACCCGGTAGCCCTAATGGCCATTATGTGATGGATCATCATATGAGCATAATGAACCTCCTATTCTACAGGAACCAAGGTAAAAAGCACTCACATTTGTTAAAATCCCTTCTAGATCTTCAATTGAAACGTGATACAAAAGAACAAAATGCTATTACATTAACCTAATTATAAAGTTACTTGCTAAGAGCAAGTTTTAGAGTATTTACGTTTGTTTAAAAGCCAAAACGATTATCAGCTGTACTTCTACAGACTCTGAGGCTCCTGTGTTTGTTTGATTTACCAATTTCTAAATTTAGGTGGAGGATTCTGCTATGCGCTGGAACTGCTGGTCAATTCTGCATGAGCAGGCAGGAGACAATATCAGAAAGGATACCAGAATTGTGGTCAAGAAATATTAATACACAAAAGACATTTTTGTATGATAGAAAATATATGAAATGGCAAGCATAATAGTTGAAAAAATAAATGGCTTCATTTAGTTATTTGGAACTGCATAAGGTTCCATGTATAGAAGCCTCTGCAATTAACACATGGTAATTCCTTATTCACAATGGAAAAATAGGGGACTTAAGGTAGTTTAAATGTTTTTGTATTTCTTTCTCATTTCACCTTTGCATGAGACTCTATAATCTTAAATTTTTATAGCTGGAAGAACCGCAGTCTAGAGATAAATACACCTACTTTGAATAAGTGAATAAATAGAAGATTGGAGATTCGAATTCAGATATTGTAATTCAAAGGGATAGGGCCAGCCTTTAGAAGTACAGTGCCTCTCAGACAGCATCTCCTCTTGTCAAAGAAAATCTTCTATCTAGCTGATACTAAACAGTTCAGTCACACACCTCGCTGATCAGGAGCCTGCTTATTGAAGACTACAGCCATACGGAACACTAGAAGCAAGAAGAAGAAAAAGCTTGGTGAAACACAAACGGGTGATACCAACTCGTCCCATTGTGAGTTTCTCACATCCTAGCACTACAGTCATGCTGCCTTGGTTCTTAGCCCAACCACAGATGTGAGATGTTGAGCAAGTTAGATAACCGTTCCAAGCCTCAGTATTCTTATCTGTAAAACAGGGATAGTAATTTTTTTCCCCTCATGAGATTGTAGATCGGATTTATGAAGTAACTTATTTATAAAGTGCTTGTAAATGATGTTTCTGTTTTTATTTTTTATTATTTATTATTCTAAATACAACTCTGCAAGTATGATTGTTAGATTGTTTATCCATGGCAAATCAGAAGCCAAAAATCAGTCAAGTAGAAGAAAATTCTACTAGAAAAGCGTGGGCATTAACAGCACGATAAGGCCATGGCCAACAAGTTGAACATGACAAAAAGACAGAAAGACAATGAGAATAGGATATAAAAACTCAAAACGGATCATTCTGGGTCTTTTTTCATTTTAGGGAAAATAACAGAAAACATGTCAATAGTTCTTAGTGATATTTTATTAATAAATAGTAAAATACAGTATCATTCAAACTAATAAACTTAATACATAAGATTTAAATCATGTTCAAAATATCCCCATGAGAAATTTCTTGTAGCATGAGTGCCTAGGGATTTTTGCTTTTCTTAAAGATGCGGTATAATTTTTCCTTTCTGACAAAAATGATAGACCTGACCTTTTTTTTCTGTCACTTTGACTACCAGTAGGCTTAGAACCAAATTTCAGCCTTACTACAAAAACCACAAAGGGCCTTAGGCGCCTTTTCATTCTAGTTTTTTGGGGGGATCGTGACTTTCTACTCCAGGTTTACAATATTTTTGTTCTGAATTTTACGTTTCTCATTTTTATTTTGATTATTTTATTGTATAGCACAATCTGGCTCAAATTCTTTGTGAAGGAGGTTCTATTCTAAAAAAAATGTAAATGTTCAAAAACTTATTTTTGAAGTCTGATGTATACACAAAATGGTCTTGGAAAATTTCACTCCAAGTGTTTTATTAAATTAAATTCAGGAACTACAGGGATACGCTATTTGGAAGAATATCCCTTCTAGGAAATCACTTATTCTGTAACTCTGCTAGAACAAGACAGCATTACTAAATGTCCTTCTCGTCTAAATGAAGCCGCAGGTTTACCCCAACTCCAATCGCCTCCGAAGTACTAGAGCTGCCACCTTTCTCCAGTGGGGAAAAATGGGCAACATTGAGTCTAAATACCAATCAAGGGATAGAAAGCCTGCTTCTTAGACTTCATGTCTCAGAGCTCAGAGGCATAAGCCCTGGTAAGAATGCTCTCAGCTGGCTGGCTAATAGAAAATAGGAAACTGTAGAATCCCAGCCCTAATTTCATTCAGGTCCCAGATAAATATCACCCCAGGAGAGAGCCGCCGTTGACCACCTACGTAAAGCAGTCTCTCCACTCACAACCTAGCATATTCTGCTTACACTGATCTATTTCTCCATGGCACAAATATTTAGTTATTTATTCTACTAACTCTTGATAATCTGGGTCCTCCAATTAGTGTAAGTTCCATGAAGTCAGTGACTATCTGTTTCATTTTGTTGCTTTATCTCAAGTTCCTAAGATAGTATCTGAGAAGCAGTGAACACACAGCCAATATTTGTTGGTTGAATGGAAAGAGGATGAATACGTGAAAGTGATTGACCAAGAAGGATTTTTTTTTCTTTCTGCCACTTTGGAATGAAATGAGATTATTTTGAAACTCATAACTTTAAGCCCTTTTAGGTTTTTGAATAAAAATCAATTTTTAAAAATTAAGTGCATTATAGCAATCAAACTATGAGACAAAACCTGCCCTGTCCAAAATCTCATGGGTTGCCACATAGTACTCTCTTTCACCCTCTGGGGTCACACAATCAGTCTAACCTCTCTTGTACTAAATCACTCAAAAAACTCACATCCCCTGCGCAGGCTTCTTTCCTGATCGTCATTCTGTATTTGACTGAAAGGTCAAATCCATATAGAAATCCTACATATACCAACCTGTCTAAAATTAAAGTTTGCTTTTCCCCCAGGTCAATTCTCTGAACATTCTATTACCCAGGATAGTAGCCCGTTGGCTCTTTTTCTCTATTGTCATGGTTTTCATTTTTAGAGTTATGAAGCATGGAGCAGGCCCCAAGAGTGTGAGATACCAGCCAGGCCATATTTAAGAAGGATGGGATGAGAAATGAAAGACTAGAGATGACATGGAAGTCAGAGTGTCTTTATGTGGCAGGCTAAGCTAGTCCCACAAGGCAGCCAAGCTCCCAGGTGCATAAGATATGCGTCCATTGAGGGAGATTACAGGTAGGAAGGCAAAACCAAGACCACTCACTTCTCAGTTTGCCTGGAGCAGCACAACATTGAAGGAATGAAGTCTCACTTAGTAAGAGCAATGATCGTTAGGGCAATTTGTGATACTGTATGTTGGCAGCTGTTTTGTGCAAATACTGTTGGTTCTCATTTGGCCCAGCTTCATCTTAATCTCTAGTTGTAGCTCAGAATATAGGTAAATTCGTGACTTGGGAGTTTAGTGTATGATTATTTCATCACCTGGATATTAGGCATAGTACCCAACAATTTGTTTTTTCTGAACCTTTCCCTCCTTCCACCCACCTCGCTCAAGTAGGTCCTGGTGTCTATTGTTCCCTACTTTCTGTCCATGTGTTCTCATTATTTAGGTCCCACTTATAAGTGAGAACATGCAGTATTTTGTTTTTGGTTCCTGAGTTAGTTTGCTTAGAATAATGGTCTCTAGCTCCATCCATGTTCCTGCAAAGGACATGATCTCATTCTTTTTGATGACTGCACAGTATTCCACGGTGTATAGGTACCAACATTTTGTTTATCCAGTCTGCTGTTGATGGACATTTAAGTTGATTCCATGTCTTTGCTATTGTAAATAGTGCTGCAATGAACATATGCATGCATGTATCTTTGCAATAGAATGATTTATATTACCTTGGGTATACACCCAGTAGTGGGATTGCCGGGTTGAATGGTAGTTGTTTTTAGTTCTTTGAGGAATCACCATACTGCTTTCCACAATAGTTGGTTGCAAAGAAAAGGAAATGCTTATACTCTCTTGGTGAGAGTGTAATGCTTTCTACTAATATATCCCACAGCCTACCTAAAGGGAATCTTCATGCTTGCCAGGATTTATTCACCCCACCCTAAGAACAGAGTGATAAAACTTGAGCCAAAGCATAGCAGAAATTATTAGCAGGACACTCTGACCTGGCTCCATTCCCCTTCTCCCTATCAGGCAGGTATTAAATCCCAATGCCTACCATTTTTGACTCAGCTTTCTCTGTCATAGGGTTGAGTTATAAAGCCATTTTTTCCTCATATCTATTTATTTCCCTTTTCAATTCCCAGTATTCATTGTTCTAACATTTTCAAGATGCTTAGATAACTTGCAAAACAGGAAAGGTTTAAAGTACTTCATAGAAATTCTCCCTTAAATGCTGAGTTCCTCCTACATAATCCTGGAGATTAATAAATAACACCTATGCCAGATTTTAGAGTTTGCAAAACACTTTCTTATCGCTATTATTTAACAGTGGCAACAACCTCAAGAGATAAGTATTCACATCCTCACAGGTGAGGAACGGAAAGCTCAGAGAAGGCAAACAGCTTGCCCAGTCACACGTGAGACCCGGGGCACTTTCTACCTTATGAGGCCCCACAGATGTGCATCCCACCTCTGCAACCCATCTAATTGTATAAAGGGAACCACAAGCCAAAATACTCATCTTTCATCCACAGTATCTCCCTCACGTCCCGCTTTCCAGAGCCAAAAATAGATCATACTTCTTCCCACTCACTTAGCCATGCTGCACTCATCTGCATGCACTGTGAATTTTTTCTATAAATCCAAGTAAGCATTATTCATTTGTTCATTTTACCTCTGTTTACTCAGTGCCTACTATGTGCGAGGCATCAATAGTGTGGTTATGAGGTGGTAGGAATTATTTATCAAATAATTACAGATAAGAGCATTATTTATATTTTAAAAAAATTCACTTAAATCATGCAGGATGCAATGATCTATATTGTGTTCAAAGCAAAGTAAATCACAGAGCAGCTGGCTCCAATTCTTTTTTAAAGTAGGCAGGGTATAAATAATAAATAGAATAAAAGCGTCACTGTGAAAATTTTATCAGAGGCAGTAAGTGTAAAGGAGTTAAGAGGCTGGGCGTCAGTCCAGGCCCCACCACCACCAGCAGTGTGTGACCTTGGGTGAGTCACCTCACCTCAATGGGCCTCCATTTTCTCTTCTGTAAAATATGTGAATTAAATGGAGTGATTTTTAAAGTGCCCTTTCTGATTAGCAGTCTCCTCATTCTGAAGCCAAACATCACACAGTGCATCTATCTGACCTTCATCCCAACATATGGCCCAAAGCTCAGCAGCTGAGAGAAACACGAAGAAATGGTAGCACTTGGAATCCCGAATGATACAGTGTCATCAAGAGCAAATGGGCAATCAACTTAGAAGGCAATAAGCTGGTGTGTGAAATATAATGGATTTGGAAAAATAAATACAATGAATGAATATTGGAACAATTCCTAATATTGGAGTAGCATCTTACAAATAATAAATATTCAGGTGAAATTAAAAATCAATAGGTAGTAACAAACCAATACTGGTTCCTTAGTTGTAACAAATGCACCCTGATAAAGTAAGATGTTAACAATAGGGGAGTATGGTGCAGGGAATATGAGGACTCTCTATACTGTCTTTGCAGCTTTTCTATATATATGAAACTCTTCTAAAATTTAAAATTACTTAAAAAACCAATCAATAGTTATCCTCATCTACCTAAGCGAGAACCATCTACAAACTGAAGTTCGTCATCTCCCTTTACCTGCACACAACAGGCGTGGGGTAGATTTAGGATTATCATTCTGCTGTCAAGGAATCATCTTCATTTTTATAGATATATTCTAATCCTTTTGATTTTGTGTGAACATCCTTACAATATTAATCAGGAAGTTTAAGTGGGCTGGTTGAATTATTTTATATGAATATCAGGAGAGCAAGAAATGTGAGCTCTTCTCGGCAGTTGGAAACCCTATTCATAGAATTGGAAATAAATTGGCCAAGCCAAGTTGACCAGTGCTGACATTTCCACACTCACTAGTCTGTTTAAAAAACGAAAGTTAAGAAGTCCAACGTGAAATTATAAGGCAATAACAATCACAGTAAGTTTACAAACTCATCTTTAAGGGCTCACCGTTGAAGACAAAGGACCTAAAAAAAGCTTGCATCTAACTTCACCTGGTATTTGGCTACCATTTAGAAACAAAGCACACACACACACATACACGCACGCACACACACACACACACACACACATACACACCAGATTCAAGAAGAAAAAGTCAATAGTACTAATAAATCCACGGTGTGAAAGGCTGCATGGATAAAAGGAAAATGTCTTACCAGTTTTTTTCAGTAACATTAGCAAATTCTTACATAACCTATACAGCATTAAAGTCTGCAAATCTGGCCTAAGTTTATCTTCAAGGCATAGACTTCTGAAATGTGCTCTCTTTGGTCTACACATTGCCTTTGACATAGTCTATTAGCTGGAAGCTCCAGCATCCTTTATTATGATTCCAGCAGCCTTAGCTCTCTGCCCACAAATAATTGATGTTCCCGTTGCACCAAGCATCGTTTGCAACTGATAAGCAGCAGAGTAATTGGCACCTTCACAGGATATTAGGCAGGAGGAGGGGAGGAATGGACCACCCTTTGCAGACAGGAAACAGAGAGCAGAAGGTAACCAAATAATCATGTGCCTGCTAAGAAGGCTAAATTCGTCTTGACAAATTATATACCTTGCATTTCCTGTAGTAAATATCAAGTTTTGTATTTATATATCAAGTGTTGATAAACACACATTGTAAGATAAAAAGGTCAGGTTAGGGTACTTTCTGTGTTTATTAAAGATACGGTGTTGATGTCACAATTTATTCTCAGTAGCAAGCAAGGTTTCATATAACTTCTAGTAATACCTAGCTTTAGCAGCTTATATGTTTTCCATACTCATTTCAACATAAATGATGCTGTCATAGTGAATACATGGACATGGACAAAATTAGAATAGAATTCCTATAGAATTCTGTATAATTCGGTGTCACCACAAATACAATATAAATAAAGAATCCAGATTAACCTGTGCTTAATATTTTTAAATATAACCATTTGAGAAATGTCTGTTCATATCCTTTGCCCACTTTTTGATGGGGTTGTTTGTTTTGTTCTTGTAAATTTGTTTGAGTTCTTTGTAGGTTCTGGATATTAGCCCTTTGTCAGATGAGTAGATTGCAAAAATTTTCTCCCATTCTGTAGGTTGCCAGTTCACTCTGATGGTAGTTTCTTTTGCTGTGCAGAAGCTCTTTAGTTTAATTAGATCCCATTTGTCAATTCTGGCTTTTGCTGTCGTTGCTTTTGGTGTTTTAGACATGAAGTCTTTGCCCATGCCTATGTCCTGAATGGTACTACCTAGGTTTTCTTCTAGGATTTTTATGGTATTAGGTCTAACATTTAAGTCTCTTATCCATCTTGAATTAATTTTCGTATAAGGAATAAGGAAAGGATCCAGTTTCAGCTTTCTACTTATGGCTAGCCAATTTTCCCAGCACCATTTATTAAATAGGGAATCCTTTCCCCATTTCTTGTTTCTCTCAGGTTTGTCAAAGATCAGATGGCTGTAGATGTGTGGTATTACTTCTGAGGACTCTGTTCTGTTCCATTGGTCTATATCTCAGTTTTGGTACCAGTACCATGCTGTTTTGGTTACTGTAGCCTTGTAGTATAGTTTGAAGTCAGGTAGCGTGATGCCTCCAGCTTTGTTCTTTTGACTTAGACATTTCTCAAAAGAAGACATTCATACAGCCAACAGACACATGAAAAAATGCTCATCATCACTGGCCATCAGAGAAATGCAAATCAAAACCACAATGAGATACCATCTCACACCAGTTAGAATGGCAATCATTAAAAAGTCAGGAAACAACAGGTGCTGGAGAGGATGTGGAGAAATAGGAACACTTTTACACTGTTGGTGGGATTGTAAACTAGTTCAACCATTATGGAAAACAGTATGGCGATTCCTCAAGGATCTAGAACTAGAAGTACCATATGACCCAACCATCCCATTACTGGGTATATACCCAAAGGATTATAAATCATGCTGCTATAAAGACACATGCACACGTATGTTTATTGCGGCACTATTCACAATAGCAAAGACTTGGAATCAACCCAAATGTCCATCAGTGACAGACTGGATTAAGAAAATGTGGCACATATACACCATGGAATACTATGCAGCCATAAAAAAGGATGAGTTTGTGTCCTTTGTAGGGACATGGATGCAGCTGGAAATCATCATTCTTAGCAAACTATCACAAGAACAGAAAACCAAACACCGCATGTTCTCACTCATAGGTGGGAACTGAACAATGAGATCACTTGGACTCAGGAAGGGGAACATCACACACCAGGGCCTATCATGGGGTTGGGGGGAGGGGGGAGGGATTGCATTGGGAGTTATACCTGATGTAAATGACAAGTTGATGGGTGCTGACGAGTTGATGGGTGCAGCACACCAACATGCCACAAGTATACATATGTAACAAACCTGCACGTTATGCACATGTACCCTAGAAGTATTATAATAATAATAAATAAATAAATAAATAAAGCAGAAATTCACCAAGTTCAAATAAATAAATAAATAAATAAATATAACCATTAATTTTAAAAATGCATTAAAAAGTTCTGGCTTTCCCAAATTTGGAGTAAAGTATAGTATATTTTCAGAATAAAAGGATATCAATGTGATTTTGATGGTAACACTGAGCATATGTTTTTAAAAATTATCTGTTTCAGAATAAATCTGTTATCTCTTAGGATTATAACTGAACAATAGACATACATGTGAGAGCAAGTCAGAAGGTTGGGACAGAGATCAGCTAATTTGTGCTAAGACACTATGCTCAGTATCACACCATCTTAACCCCAACAAAACTCCTGGCCTCTGGTGAAGATTAGAGACTATGAAATTCATGCTATAGACTCAGGCTAAAGGTAAAGTGAGAAGGGAAATGCAAAGACAAAAGTCCTAGTTCAATATTCTACAACACCTGACAAGACTGTCCACTCCCTCCACCACTATCACACTTCCTACTTTCACTGAAATCCCACTCAGATTCTGCCATTGTAGGACTTGATCTGGGGCTATCTCAACCTTAGAAGAAACCTCCATTTGACCGAGATCAAATCCAGATCTTTCTCAGCCAAGTCACCCTTGTTCTCTCCCCATACAAATTCCATCCATCCTTTCCTATAGACTTTCTGAACCTAACCACCTCTGCCACAGACCCTGTGCTCTGATCCTCTGCTAGCATTTGATATATCTGATGAATTCACTTAGACTCTCAACCTGACCATCAACTCCAATACCAGCTCACCCTCAGTCTCTTCCAGATCAGTTATGTCAGCAGGTAGACCAACCTGGGTGTCCCTCTGAGCCAGGATGCTAGGCCCTTGATAAAACCATCTACTCATTTCAGAAACTTCATTCTCTTGGATTGATTAGCCTGACTACATTGGCTTATGGCCTGACTTTCGTTAACTATGTATTGAGATCTTACTATAAGCCAGGAAATCAGATATGCAATTTTCTCCCTAACTCCTTCCCTACCCAGCTGTTCTTATTCTCTAGGAGCATCTGCCAGTCCACCTAGGCCAGTTGTTCTCAACTTTTGGTCTCAGGGACTTTTGCACTTTGAAAAATTATTGAGAACCCAAAGAGCTTTTGTTTATGTGGATTACACCTGCGAATATTTTCTGTATTTGGGAAGAAATTGAGAAAACATGGAAATATTTATTGACTTACTTAAAATAGTATGATGAATCAATCACATATTAACACAAATGACACATGCCTATAAAAATATTTTCCAAAACAAAAAAATTAGCAAGAAGTATGACATTGTTTTGTAATTTTGCTAATTTCCTTAATGTATAAAACAGTTGGATTTTCATATTTGCTTCTGTATTCATTCTGTTGTAATGTGTTGTTTTGGTTGAATTATATGAAGAAAACCTGGCCTCACACAGATATGTATGCAGTTGAAAAGAGGAGTATTTGAAAAGGCTTTTCAGATAATTGTGAATATTCTTCTCTGATACTACACTCACACTCAACAAGTAGTAATGCAGTAGGATCTGAAAATTTATTGATAAACTTTTCATACTCAATAAATTAAAAGCTATTGATTTATCTTGCATTGTGAGGAGATCTTTTACCCCTTTTGTAACATATGTTATTGGGCATTTAGAAAAATATTGGTTCTCAGAGCTATGCAGATTAAATATTGACACATTTTATTATATAATATCAAAAGATCACATTTGCCTCCAAAACATGCTAAGTGAAAGAAGGCAGACAGAGATGGCTATGTATTGTGTGATTCTATATATTATGATATTCTGGAGAGAGCAAAAATATGAGAACAAGAATCTGATCAGTGGTTTGCAGGGGCTGGGAGTAGGAGGAGATTATTGATTCTAAGGAAACTTGCAAGTTCATCCATGTTGTCACAAATGACAGGATTTCCCCTCTTTTTAAGGTTGACTAATGTTCCATTGCATATGCCATATTTTCTTCACCTATTTATTCATTGATGGACCCTTATGTTGTTTCGGTATCTTGGCTATTGAGAATAATGCTGCAATGAGCACAGGCGTGCAGATACCTCTACAGCATCCTGGTTTCATTTCTTTCTCCTGACCTTGTGATCCAACCGCCTCAGCCTCCCCAAGTGCTGGGATTACAGTCATGAGCCACCAAGCCCAGCAGGCAGAGACATTTTTAAGCAAATCTGGCTTCTTAAAACTTGCAAATATGCAGTAGGGAATACCATGACTGCCAAGACACTTTGGTGGCTCTCCTTTCATTCTTGTTAAGACGCAAAAATGTTTGCACAATTTTTGCACCATTATCATATATGTCAACACCATTTTTCCAAGATAAATCATGAGTTGCAAAAAAGGTTACTCAATACTTTTGATTATTTCAGCACCTACCTGTGTTTGTTGCCATGTAGTCACATAAATGATCATCTTTGATGATTCATTGATGCTGATACTGAATGGATACACGCAAACTTAGATTCATCCATTTGAAAGGGAAAAGTCATTCAACATTCAAATTAAATTAACTCAGTTGGAACACTCATAGCTCAACTAGTCTCTTAGCTATTATATGCACTTTTCAAGCCAATGTAATGGAATAATTAATTTACCTAAAGACACCTCATTTGAAAATGTTTTGTTTTTAAAGACCTTATCATCTTTACTTTAATATATTCAATTCCTTTTCCTGTAAACTATTAAATACTGGTCTTAAAATGGTGTCACAAGGGGCACCATAGTTTTATTTTAAATGTTCTGTTGCCCATAACACAATAGGGTTAGTTATTAATATCACCAAAGCCAAGGGAAGGACAGCTGTCATCATACTTTTGTTTCCCATTTACAGTTTCACTCATGTTCCTCCCTTCCAGAGTGACAGAATTCTCTATAGTCACTTTCATGTTTTTCATTTCCTTTATATACAGACAGTTTGCCTGTGGGTTGAAAAAGCTACTCTTCTAATCTCCCTTTATTTTTGGCGTATAATATATTTTTAAATATTAGATAAAATGCAATTTGTTTTATTATAGAATAAAATATTATATTCTAAAATAAGTTTCAGACAAAATTTTAAAGTTTAAAAGTGTATTTTACATATATTACAAATATTTTTACATATATTTAAAATATTACAAATCAAGATAATAAAGTATGCTTCTTATTGTGTTTCTGCTTAGGTGGAAGGAAAACTTCAGTTAATGATTTAGTGGATGACAATGAAATTACACATAATATATAAGGCATAATCTGCTATTAAGGGTACAGTACAAGTATTGAAAACATACTGAGTTAATCTCCCAAAATGCTCACGTTTTTACCCTAAATCTACTACCTTAGAAAATTCTGGAAAGCATAAAAATTCCCAAGAAATATTCCACTAGCTGAACACCTAGAAGAGAAGGAGAGTGAAGATAGCAAATTCCATCCTAGTAGCATCATTAAAATAGTTTTGAGTTGGCAGACCCCCCAAAAGGGTCTTAGGAATGCTCAGGGATCCACAGACCTCACTGAAAAACAATAGCCAGCTAAGCAACCATGGCACCCACCCAGAGAATGACGAGAGTCATGCCTCCATCATCCATTTCTTTTGATGACACTTCAAGGAGCCTGAGCGATGATTATATCCTTGGACTGCCTGAGTTATTTAGGAAACAGGAGATATGATCAAGTTGGTAGCAAGACCTGAAAACCTGGGGGTATTGGCAGCCAGTCAGCCAAGATAAAAAGGTGATAACATTGTTATCCCATAGTTCAAGCTAGAAATCTCAGCTTCACCCTTGGATCCTCTCTCCTTTGCTCTCTATAGCAAATGCTACTGGCCTCTGCCTTGCTCTGAGCCCTCATTTTCTCTCGCTTGACTATTCCTGAAAGCCTTGTAAGTAAGCTTCCGGCCCCTCCCACCACCACTGCCACAGAGTTTTCCCACACACTGTCTACTAGATAGGGCCAAAGGGAGTCCTTTATAATCAGGCCCCAGATATTCCCCACCATTTTCTGTTTCAGCCACTCTAAAAAATTTCCCAAATACAGAATGCTCCTTTGCACTCCTAGCTCCTGCACATGCCCTGAAATTCTGCTTCAGGCCCAATTCAAATGTCAACTCCTTCATGAAGCTTTCCTCAGTGCTAAGACAGAGTCTGTGCTCCCAACACATAACAAACAGCTTGGTGGCCACACTTATTACACCAGAATGTCTTTACTTACTCACATAAATGTCTCCCAACCTTTCTGGAGAGAAGACAGGGTATATCTTAGCCACATCTAGAGCCCCTACTCTAACTGAGCTCATGTCTAGTGCGCTGGCGTATATTAGGTGCCTAATCCACATTTGCTAGAGAAATTGGATACCGAGAAAGCACTGAGTGCTCCAGTCACCCATTGATTTAGTTGTTAAGATGAATTTTCCCATTCAACAATCTTTCTAAGGGCTCGTGTGATACTTTGCTGCAAAACTGATACACAATAAAAGATTGTTGAAACACAAAAGATGCAGCATGTCAGGAGACAAGCTGCCCTGGTGGCAAGAACAAAGCCAGTATTTCTTTCAATTGTGTGAGATCCAGGTACACTATATAGGTAGTTCTCAAATAACTATGTTTTGATGATAATATATAGTCAGGCACTTGTCATGGGATATCTCAACTGATAATCTCAACAAGCCTACGAAGGATGCCCTATCAGCCATGTTTCACAGGTGAGGAAGCTGCAGTACACAGAGTAACTTGGCCAGGAGAAAGCTTCCTTCCAACATCAAAACCCAAGCACTTCCACTATGCTGCTTACAAAGAAGCCTAGTTCATGCTAAAATCCTTCCCAAGTGAGACTTCTCTTATTACTACAGGATTTCTTCCTTTAGTAATTTTTCACTATGGATTAATGAGGGGTTTTGGTTTTTGTTTGTTTGTTTGTTTTTGTTTTTGATGAACACTAAGAACAATGTGGAAAGACTCTCTGGCCAAAAGTCAGTTCTACCCTTAAAGGGAAAATCCAGAATTCAGGCCTCAAATCCCAAGCTTTTCTTGTTGCTTCTGGTTAGTTCATGAATGAAACAGATTAGCACACAATAATGGTAATGTGCAGGACCTGCTTCCCAGACCCGGCATCATTTTCACACTTAATTGTTGATATAACATTCATGGGATGGCAGTGTGTCCACTTTAATTATTTTGATGAGTTTCAAAAGTTGTAGCATTGTACTTTATTAGATAAGAATGAGGAGTGTCAATGGAAAAAAAGTCTATAACATTACAAAACACCCCCTTCCCAAGACAAGCACTCATGTCTGTCCTGACATAGTTGTATTTTTTCCAGTTACATCTTGAATGAACTCGATATGAGGCATGATGGGGGGAATCTACTTTCTGGCAACTATGGTTCATGTCCTGCTTAGAGATGGTGAACATTTTCATTGTCCATTTTATCCAGTCTTTCAAAGTGCGGTATAGAAATCTGAAGACTCAGAAAAACACTTTTCATTTACTGTCTGTTTTTCCACGATGGAATTCTTCCGTGACTAATTGTTGATGTCTATGAAACAAACACTATGAATAGTGTCACAGAATCCAACAAATATCCTGAATACTAAACCACAAATCATATGACAAGTTCTTGTGCTAATTCTGAAAGATATTTTCTTTAAATTAAGCAATGAAACCAAGTATGTTATGTCTATTAAAGTAATCCACTGTGGAGGGGGAACATTCTTTCTAATAATTGCAGTTTGATTCATTATGATGAAGTTTTTGTTCCACAGGAAACAATGAGGATTTTTAAAAGATCTTCCCTGAAAACGCAGTCAAAAGAGTATCAGTCTTGATGTTACCTCACATTTTTTTTAAAGAGGTTTCTATCTCAATGAAAATGTCAGCAAAATATGGAAAGCAGTCTCGTGTCATTTGGAATATAAAGATGGAAGGTATATGTAAAAATTTCAAGTGTTAAACTAATACCATAATCAGCTAATTTTGACTCAATAAATGTTTTTCATGCAACAAAAATTATCCCATTCCTGTATTTAAACCTTTCACATCACATCTGAAACTTTTGCAAAGATAGAGTAGCCTTGTTGTTTTCAGAATATATTGTGGATTTTGTGCTTAAAACAAATATGAGTGATCCTAAACTGTTTCTGCTCCATTTTATGCAAATCATTCCTATACCGTCTAGGCACCACATATTTTTAAATCTTTTATGTACTGTTTTGTTTTCTCCTTATATTACTTTTCAGCTTTTAGGTAACAATCTATGGATTGTTTATTCCTTCTCAGAGTATGCTATTTTTAAAAACGTAGGGTGAATTTGAAATAAATGTTCAACTTATTACAAATATATCTGTACATGTATGCACGTACACATGTTATATATGTATATACATACACACATATATATTTGCAATTACCTTCTTTGTCTACCATCTTTAAATGTCTGTTTCTTTGTTGGGCTGAAAAAAAGTGCATTGTTCTCAGCTGAAGTGGAGAAGCAGACAGATGAAAAATGAGCAATCCAGACCTAAGCAGAGGAAATCTGCATTTTAAAAATGCTTTGAAAGAAGTCTGCATTCCCCTAGGACACAAGACTCTCACTATTCACTCTACTCAGTAATACAGTACATCAGTACATGATTTTCCTAGATTAATTACATGGGCCTATTCAATAATAATGACTCATTATTATACCAACTACATCCTTATACCAGCAAGCCTAGAACTTACCAGCTTCATCAAATGCTACTTAAAGGAAATAGCCTACCTGCTGATAGACAAATACACACACACACACACACACACACACACACAGAGCAATGCTTGGGTCTATACCAGGATTTTATGGTTGAATGCCACAGGTGAGAGCACCCACCTCTCAAGATAAAGGCAAGGGGACTCTGGTAATTGGTTTAATTCTATTCTGTGCACCAGTAAGGCTGATGTTTTCACAAAATTGTCTACCAGTGGGGACCAGGATGATCTCTTTCTCACACTCGCTTACCTCTGAGTCTTCATTCATGATGTTCCACCGTCTCCTTCTCAGTTGCTCATTTAAACCCTACCCAGTCTTAGAGCCCAGCAGCAACCTGATTGCCTCCATGAGGCCTCCTCTAGCCCTCCAGCCCACACTCAATTCTCCCTCTCAATACTCTCATCAGTTATGACCAGGACATTCCTTCAATTGTTCTTGACCCTTTAGTCTCTTTATTGAATAGTGTTAATTCAGCAAACAGTTGTGGAGAACTACCATGTGACTGATACTATGCTTGACATCATGGAAGACACAGAGGAAGAAAGACAGTATTTTAAATGTTTCCTATGCACCAGGCGCTCTATGTAGACCTCACTAATCATTTTAAAGGAGTGCTATTACCCCCAGGACAACAGTGAAGAAACAGTATGAAAGGAGTTCGATAACCTGCCAAAATTTGCACATCAGTAAGGAATACAATCTGAATTTTAGTCCAGGTCAATCTGATTTTATACTCCTCATTCCAGAAGTTACAGAAACATGGCCCAGGGACTCTGTGAGTAACTTTAGATAGGCATACACTTTACAGTTCTCCATAGGCCCCATCCCACCCTGTTGTCCTCTACTCACACACTGGGACACTCCTTCATGTTACCTGCATGATTCCCAGTGATGGTTGACTTTCCTCCCCTGCTACTCCCTCCAGTTGTCTATTTTGACTCATGGTTACACTTTAGCAGGGAAGAAATTATAACATAAAATGAAAAGAAAAGCATAGATTCTCAAGGGAATGGGGAAGTTATCCTGGAATATAAAATGACGTGAGTCTTGAAGGTTAGGATTTGGGAAAAGGGAGCATGGGAGAAGAGTGTTCTAAGGAGAGGAAATGGGAGAAGGAAAAAAAATTATATAGGTGAGATGAGAAAGCACCATCAGACTTGGTGAGCAGGAATTTGGTTTGACTGGGGAATGGGGTCTGTTAAAGGCAGCAGCAAGAGAGAAAGATGAAAAGAGTAGTGGGGGGCAGCACCTGAAAGACTTTGAATGCCATGCTCCGCAGTCTGGACTTCATTTCTAAAGATTAAGGCCTCATGCAGATTTTTTTTTTTTTTCTGAGATAGAATCAGGCTCTATCACCCAGGCTGGAGGGCAGTGGCAAGATCTTGGCTCACTGCAACCTTTGCCTCCAGGGTTCAAGCGATTCTCCTGCCTCTGCCTTCCAAGTAGCTGGGATTACAGATAGCCACCACCATGCCCAGCTAATTTTTGTATTTTTACTAGAGATGGGTTTCACCATGTTGGCCAGGATGGCCTCAAACTCCTGACTTCAGGTGATCAACCTGCCTCTGCCTCCCAAAGTGCTGGGATTACAGGTGTGAGCCACCATCCCCGGCCTCATGCAGAGTTTTGGAGAGGCATGTATTTGCAACCAGATTCCAGGAAGAACAATCCAGCAGGAATGGGCAGTAGCTATGTGTAAGGGGGAACAACTGAGTGGGAGAGCAGGGGAACAAAGGACAAGGCCACCTGCGCTTATCTAGGCATGAGATGCTGAGCTTGCACCAGGCAGTACCAGGAAGAATGGCAGTAGCAGGTAGAGGCAGGAGGGGAATTAATGCGAGAGAATCCTGGCCTGCCTTGCTCTTGCTGAATGGGAAGCACTCCACACTTTTTCTTACATGCCATCTTATCTAAGATGCTTCCCTGCCCACCTGATATAAACTAGCCCTCCCATCCCATCTCCAGCCTCCCCAATCCCCTGATGCTGCCTTATCTTTCTCCATAGCCTTTATCACTATTTGACATACTATACACTTACTTGTTTATTTGTTTACTGCCTGGCTGCTCTGACAGCAAGTTAAGCTTCAGACACACAGGGATTCTTGTCTGTTTTATTCCCTGCAGTATCTCTGAAAGTACCTGTCACATAGAGGGTATTTAATAATTACTTGTTAAATGAATGAAAAAATGAAGTCTTCCTGAGGGTGTGGTGTTTTCTCTCACCACCCAGAGAACAAGCCCGAGAATCATGTTTTATGGTCCTGCACACCCCACAGTGCCACACTTATGTAGGCCCTGTCACCTCAAATGCTACAGCCAGACCCTTACCTAACCTAGCCTTCCAAATGGATGCCACACTCTTTCCTCACCTGCACCCTTTGCAAGGACAAGGAGCTCCTCTTGACAAGGTGCCAGTCATGTGGTACAGCAGCTGATAGAGGACTTACCGAAATCACTATTTCAGGGTGCATGTCATGAATCTATATAGAACTGTAAGCTCATGTCACTCTGTGCTTTTCCTGGATAGCACTCATCACAATGTAATTGATTAGTTGTTGGTATAAGTATTTATTCATGGGACCTGTGCTTCTCAAACCTACCAGGTCCAAATCCCCTTTTTATGGCAAATATTTTCTAGTACCTTTTCTTCACTAACCTGAAAAGATCTGAATGGATAATATAACCTGCCTACACACATATTTTTTAAAATCGATATAATACCCTAACTGTAATATAAAAAAGAAATAAAAAGAAAGTAAGTTATAATAAAACAGTACATATTTCAATATCTGAGTTCCCTGGGATAACTATGCTAGGAAACTTAATGAGGAAGTAGGCAGATGTTTCACCTGTAGGTAGAGTCACCAGGAATGGGAAGTTACCAATACAGACTGATACAGGCATTTCGATTTACACACCCAGACACCATGAATAGCCATCAAAATATGATTTTCCAAAGTGGTGAACACTTCTTCTTAAAGTCCAATGGTTATTTACCCATTAAGAAAGGAATCCCAAAAAGTGTTGATGATTCATTTTTATTAAACATGAAACTGAGGCAGACCCATCATTTTCATCCACTCAGACAAGTTTCAGAAACTGAAGACAGTTGGAAAAGGAACCTATCTAATGCAGATAAACACATGTCCCACTTTTTAGATGTAGACAGAAATATCTGTCTACCTCCAGCCATCCTGATCTACAAAACTAGAGCAGTTTTCAAGATTTTGTTGTGAATATGTATCACAGTTTAAGTTCTTTCTCATTAGAATGTGGTTCGTGTTAAAAATGTAGAACATTTAAGCCAATCAAAATCAACGTTTCCTTTTTAAGATAACATTTTATAGCTCCATTTTACCATCCTATAAACAAAATTCATAGATTACATAACATACCATACATTTATTTTCAAAAAGTCAATATAATGCTAACAATAATATAAGGGAACAATAAAAAGAAAATAATTTGTGACAAAATTACACATATGCACATTATTACATAAATGTTTGGGCACAAGCGCACAAAAACATAAAACCAACTAGTCTGAACCTCTTGTTACATAGAGAATTGCTGTGAATATCATCGCTATAAATGCAAATTCATCTAAATGCATTGAACTGGTGACTCAAATACCATGAGAGACATTCCCATTGGCAACACGATTTTTTGCAAATGGTGAATGATTCTTGATAAAGTTTGGGGAAATAAAATGCAATCTTTCCTGGATTTACAATTGCATTTTTAGAGAAAAAAATAAGGATACAATTAAAAATAAAATTGCCATATGATCCAGCAAATCTACTGCTGGGTATATATATCCTGAAAAATGGAAACAGACTCTCAAAGAGATATTTGCACAGCATTGCTCGCAGCAGCATCGTTCACAACAGCCAACAGGTGGAAGCAATTCAAGTTCCATCACGGATGGATGGATAAACCAAATGTAATAGATGCACACAATAGAATATTATTCAGCCTTAAAGAGGAAAGAAATTCTGACATATGCCATGATATGGATAAACCTTGAGGACATTATGCTAAGTGAAATGAGGCAGTTACACAAAGATGAATACTATATGATTTCACTTAAATAAGGCATTTAAAATAGTCAAATTCATAGAAACCAAACGGAGAATGGTAGTTGTCAGGGGGTGAAAAAAAGAAAAAGGAAATGTCGTTTAACAGGTACAGAGTTTCAGATTTGCAAGATGAAGTTCTAAAGAGCTGTTGTACAGCAATGTGAACATACTTAACACTACTGAACTGTGCATTGTTTATATGGTTAGATTTGTCAGGATGTGTTAAGTGGTTAAGATGCTAAATTTTACATTAGGTGACTTTTTCACAGCAAAAAAAAAAAAAAAAAAAATCAGCACAAAATAAAAGCAAACAAAAACCACTTGGTGTTTATATATTAACCAGCTTGATTGTAGATTAATAGCAAAGAGGTTTTGTCACCTACTTGCCTGTTCCCCAAGATGTTTGAAAGATCATGCAGGATAAAGAACAATTCTTCATTGCATGGGCCTGTCCTGCACATTGTAGAACACCTAGTTTCCCTCATGTCTGCCAACCCAATGCCAACAGCATCCTCCAATATCGTGACAACCCAAAATGTCCCCACAAATATCCAAATGCTCCCTATGGGGTGGAACCATGCCCAGTGAGAACCATGACACTAGATGGTAAGTTGCATGAGGACAGGGATCTGTGTCCCTCATAACTGTATCCTCAGTACCTAACAAAAGTTTAGTATGCACTACTAAATTGTGTTCAACAAATAGCCATTGAGTAAATAAAGGAACGTAGCCTTGAGCCTGGAGACTGCCTAGTTCATCTTTAGACTTCCCTTCCCACCCCCACCCTAACCTCTGGCATGCCTAAGGCTCAAAAACATTTTTTATTCACTTACCAAATATATTATGGTGAATACGAGAATAATTGGATAAAACACACAGTTCCTACCCTGTGGAACTTACAGGCTGTTTGTAGAGATAGATAATAAACACACAAACAGTGTAACACAGCTAGGCCTTTAGTTTGGTCCCAAGTTAATTGTTGCAAGGGAGTAATGATAGTAGAGGTAGTGGTCACAGTAATACTGCTAATAATACTACTTCTTCCACCAGCTATTGCTTCCACTACTAGATATTATTTGTAGAGTATTAGTGGGACACCAAGCATATAACTTTCAATACCTCTTCTAATTCTGATGCAGCCCTTACAAGCTCCACGCTATCAGAATCCTCCTGGCTACCACAGCATCATTTCTCAACGCCTCCTCTTTCCCCACCCTCCACTGTACACCCAGTCAAGACATATTTCTTTCAGCTCCTCAAATATGCCATACTCTCTCTTTTCTGAACCTTACGCAGGCAGTCCCTCTTCCTGGAAGACCCTTCATTCCTACCCTGCCGGGGTAAGTCCTATTCACCAACTACACATCACTTCCTCTGGGCAGACTTCCTTGATCCTTTCCCAGGGCTTCTTCCTTGCATTCCCATAGTACCCTGACCTTCCTCCACAACAACCCTTACTGCACTGCATTGCCTGTTTACTTACCTGCTTCCCCCGTTAAGAATGTAACATCTATGAGGTTATTATGTTTATCTTTTGACTATCATATCTCCTAGTAGGAAACATTTGGATTTCTTGCAATCCCCTTTACTATCCCTGGTTTCTCTTCTCTGCCTTCCATATTCTTCTAAGAGGCTGTGTCTGCAACCCTCTAGGAGGGCTAGAGTTTACCTTCACCCTTCACCCATGGGACAGCCCTTAGCCAATGACTGATTGGTACTGGTGTATGAAAGCGCAGCTTCCTTTTCCATAGGTGAAAAAGTTATGATGCAGCATAACTTTTTTTCCACTGATCCCCTGCAGGATCAGCTTGAAGCCACCCTCTGTGGATCTTTGACTAAAATGGCACCCTTGTTTGTCTTCTCTTCCCCCTTGCTGTTTCCACTGCTCTGTTACAGGTTTCTCCTGGGGGCATTCCTTTATAAATCACTCCCACACAAATCCTTATCTCAGGCTCTACTTCTGGCAATCTCAACCTAAGATATCCCTTGAAAAACTAGTATAGTATCTGACACAGAGTAGAACCCAGTAACTGTTTGTAAATTAATCAATCACTTATGATAGAATCCAACAAAGTAGCAAGTATATTTATTCCCATCTTATGTATGAGGAAACCGAGGTTAAGGGTAAGTAGAGTAAGCTCTAACCCACACAGCTGGCACTTGGAGATCCAGGAACCAATTCCAGGCCCATACATGGCTCCAAACTAAACTTTTCAACAGCACTGTGTTCCACCCAGCACTAGTTCAATATTTTGGGAAATGGTAGAAGGTGCCATAACCCTTGGATATCTTCTGGTTCTAAAATCCCTTCTAGTGGTAGCTTCTCCTAGAACCAACATTCACTCAAAAACAGAACCTTCACAGTGCTGGGAAGATACACTGCTTCAATCTGATTTACCAGATGACATTTCTGGAGTTCAATCTTGTTATCAACTATCAGGAAATCTTCAAAGTGTCAAAGCCAAATAAAGATCTATTCCCTAACACAGGCAAGAGGAGGAAAATTTGCAGAAGTGTCCCATGCTATCAGGCATTGCCAAGGAGAAGGAGATAAAAAGTAATAGCCTAATTTTCGTTAAGTGATTGCTCTCATAAAGTAAAAGAGAACTTGTCCTTACCAGGACATTAACCCTGCGTTGCTCAGACAATTAAGAGAAGTCATAAATTAATCCATAATCATGATCTGAAAAGAAAATTTATCTTAGCAGAGAGAGTAAGAAAAGAAGAAAATTGTCTTGGAGAGGATGCATCATCTGTTCTATTTTGCAAGACAAGCCATAACGCTCATGCCTTTATGCTTACAACTCTGTTTCTTTAATCCACACCATCCCATCTCATCTTCATTCCTCTTTTTCCCTCTCTGCTTCTCTCTCTCCTTTACCTTAATAGCCCCCACCTCAAATTCTTGATCTCAAGATTTAAAAATGAACACAGGATATTCTTTCACAGAAGCTAAAAGAGTATTTTTTTGTTTTTGTTTTCAGATTGCTTTAATCTGAAATTTTATTCAAAAAGCGTATCTTTTCACTAAAGACTATAGAGATCCTTCAGAACTGGATATAAATCAAACTTAGGGCATGAAAATATTAAGATGGTTCAGGGATTGTGACTTGTTATATTTCATTCTATTGTTGTTTCCCTTATATTATTAATGATTATATTTAAGCAATAGAAAAGTATTTGGAGACAGAACAAAAGGAGGGAAGGAGGCAGAGGTGAGAAGGTACTGACCACCTACACTGTTCTATACACTGTAAATATATCTTATTGAATCTTAATCAGAAATTTCTCAGATAGGTATTGTTATCCCCATTTTACAGATATTGAAAGTGAGCATGAAATCTTATTTCTCTTGCAGAGCTAGGATTTAGTTCCACCTCTATTTGTCTCCAAAGACCAGGCTTTGGGCTTTGAGATGAGGAATGACCAAGGAGAAGAGATGGATGATGGACGTAAGAGGCTTAAAAAACACTTAAGTAAACCTCCTGTTGTTTTTCAGTCCTCTAGTAAAGAATAAGGTTGAAAATAAGATCACTTTTGATTCTCCTTTGGCAGATGATTTTTTTAACTGAGTTTGGAAGAGAAGAAGATGAGGATAATGGGACAAGTAGTCATGGCCTTGGAGCAAGAAGAGATGCTTAATATTTTTGGATATGATTCTTCTTTATCATTCTTCCCATCAGTCACACAGTCTGCATGCATTGCCTTGAGGGAAGGATGACATGGCATAAGGAAGATTGTTTTTGGTATTTGAGATTCAAAAGACTAGGCCTAAGGGAACAATAAGAATTCATGTGAATATAGATAAGAAATTTAGAAGAATATGAGATAGGAAGTAAGCTTTTGCTCCTACACAGAATCCTATAGAGTAGCAGGAGGAGAGAGGACAGGGTAAGTTAGAGAAGTTGAGAAACTGCCGAGAGAGGAGTGGAGCCCACACCCAGAGCCCGCTGTGTGTGTGGGCAGCACTGTCTTCCAACTTACTGCCCAGAGCCTCTAATATCTCCACTCCCAAATCCTCCACTGAGCAAGAGCAGACAGAATCCTTGACAGTGAATGATGCAGAAGACTAGGAGTGTTCAGAAAGGCCAAGAAGAGAAATAGGGTTAGAATCAGAGGAGGCTCAGTGGCCTGCATTCCTTCTTGCCATCAGCTTATCTGCTCTCTTTTGGGTCACTACAAAACAGACATGTACAGAGCACCAGCAAAATTTTCCAAAGCCAAACTCATGATACAAACACAATTTTTCAAAAATAAATGAAATTCATGTTGAATGTGTTGCTTCTGGTGTTTTTACACCAACCTAAAACAACCACTTACAAAGTAGGATGACTTTACAAAGAGGGCAAGGTGACTCTATAAAGTGTTTCTAGCTTCCTGGCTTCTCATAAAATTGCAGAAAACACAAAGCATCTCTGCAGAGCTTTAGAGAAATTCTCAGCGGAGGATTTGATATTAAATTTCTTCACTGAGTCAACGTCCTTGGATTTCTCTTTCATAAGATCCTAATATTTGAGTTTGAGTTGTGTGTTATTCTTAAATAGCAGCCATCCCTTGTTTGTAAGCATATTAAAGTCATTAATATGTCTCCCCACTTTCTGACAAATATCAAACTAACAGAAAAACTGAAAGAAGAAGAGGGCAATGGTATGCCCTTTACTTGTGCTTGTGTGGTCTAAAAAAATAACACACCCATAATATTTTAGCAGAGATATTATAAAGATCTTAGCATATTGCCTGGCATGTAGTGACTGATTATTACTTCTGTCATTTAGGTAGGCGGGTTACCAACAGTATCTGGAGTATATAAAAATATCATGAAATATACAAATGGCATCTTAGTGAAAACATTATTAATATGCCTCAAAAATTGATATTTCACCCTAAAAATCTACTTCTACAACAACATATGCATAAAGTTATTTATTACAGCATTAAGGTAACTTCAAAATACTGGAATTAACCTGTATACCTTTCACTAGATTTTGGTTGAATAAACCATGTTGCATCTATATAATAGCCATCCAAAAGGATGAGAATGATCTCTATAAATTTATATGGATATATTATTTATTAAAAAAGCAAAGCACAGAAGAGTGCATGTATAGTATACTACTTTCTATACATAAAAAGACAAACTATGGAAATATATCTGTATCTATCAATTACCTATCTACTCTTATAGATACACAGGGAGAAATAAATCATAAAATATAAAATTGTACCTACAGAAATAAGTAGAAATATAATAAAGGAACAGGAATGGAAGGAGAGCTCTCTGATATGGGTTTGGTTTTTGTGAGACATTCTATAAGGAAATTAGCCTTGACTATTTAAAAATGTCAAGAAAAATTTAAAAGGCTGAGAAATTATTCCTAGATTAAAGGAGACTAAATAGATACGACAACTAAATGTGTAATATAATCTTTTATAGGCTCTTGTATTATATATATGCACATAAATATTTATATCTCTATATAGATTTTATTTATACATCTATATAGCTTTCTTTCTAACAAGCTCATGTAACACAGTGTTAACAATCGGTAAACAACAGTTGTAACACTTGCAAAACTCAATTAATTTGCAACTTTATTTTTATTAATTAGGTTGGGCATGTTATAAGCCATTTGTCTTTCTTTTTTGATGACTTCTCTGTTCATATTTTTGTCCGTTTTTATTGTTATTATTATTACTTTTTTTTTTGAGACGGAGTCTCGCTCTGTCGCCCAGGCTGGAGTGCAGTGGCCGGATGTCAGCTCACTGCAAGCTCCGCCTCCCGGGTTCCCGCCATTCTCCTGCCTCAGCCTCCCGAGTAGCTGGGACTACAGGCGCCCACCACCTCGCCCGGCTAGATTTTTGTGTTTTTTTAGTAGAGACGGGGTTTCACCGTGTTAGCCAGGATGGTCTCTATCTCCTGACTCGTGATCCGCCCGTCTCGGCCTCCCAAAGTGCTGGGATTATAGGCTTGAGCCACCGCGCCTGGCCGTCCGTTTTTATTTTGAGTTATTGGTCTTTATCTTACTGATTTATAGGAGATCTTCACGTAATAAGACAATAAGTTTTTTGTGTTGTAAGTTGCAGATATTTTCCCGAGTTTTTCTTTTATCTTTTTTATGGCATTTTGTTTCTTAGATAGATTTTTAAATAATTTACTGTAGTCAATAGTTATCAAACCTTTCCTTTTGTTACAGTGTTTGGGTTATGTTTACAAAGGTCATCCAAACTCCAACATGGTGTTCATGTTTTCTTCTACTACATTTATGGTTTACTTACGTGTGTGTGTGTGTGTGTGTGTGATTAAATAGTTAAATCTTGTGAAATGTAGATAAGTTTAAGTGAAGTAGGGATAAAATTAAATTTAATTTTTCTTCAAATGGCTATCCTATTGTTTAAACACTATGTGTTGAATAATTTATTTTTTTCCCATTACTAAATTCCTGTATGTATTTAGACCAGTTTCTTATATATTATCTCCTTTGATTTTTAAAGTAATCTTGTAAGATAGGTGTTGCTACAGATGAACCTACTTGGGGAGGGGAAAGCTTTTATTCCAGAGCTCAGAAAACATGACAGCAACAGAACGTGAATATGAAGACTTGAAGAAAATTTAGGACCATGGCAAATGCATTTGTGTTAGATAAAAGCTTCATAAATTAATAAATTTCACTGTATTTATTATAGCTCTAGCCAAAGGAAATAAATGCAATAAATGCCTTGTTAAAAAAAAATACCATGTTATTGGCTAAATTATTAGTGAGCAGTGACCCTAATTAACAAGGTAATAACTTGCCTACTTGCTGATGAGGCAGTTTTTCAAAACTCATCAGTGCCAGGTAAGCCTTCCCTACAGGATAAGAAAATGTATCATACTTAGACAAATGTAAAAAGAAAAAAAAAACAAAAAAATAGGATTCTGACAATTGATCAGGACTTAGAAAGACATGTGTCTTATTCCCTAGGCCTCCTTCCAGCCCTGCCCTCTCCCCTTCCCTATTTGAGGAGAGAGTAGAACAAGAACACCTGCCCTCATGAGAGAGAATGATCTAGCTTATAGCTCAAGAATAGGTCTTGGGATCCTCTGCTGCTTATCCTCTTCAACCTCTTCTTCGCTACATGCTGTAGTTCTCGGGTACCCAGTAGACTGGACTCAAAGATGCTGATTATCCAAATTCGTTTGCTCCCTAAGAATTCAGTGTTTACGACAGTGTGACCCACAGTGTATTGAAGTCTAATATCCTCAAGCGGTGAGCAGAAAGAGGCTTTAGCTTTGCATGATTACTGAAAGCTGAACAGTCTGCCCAGTGTTCTTCCGATTTTCATTTTTCGAAGTTTATGTTAGGGAAGAGGTCAGAGAAGGTCAATTCCATCCACACTGCTGATTCCACACTGAACATTGATCTGAGGCAAGGCCAGAAGAGTTAGCCCTGATGTAAACATGAATAAAAAGGCAACTGCCACGGTCTTTGAGATTAGTAATAAAAACCAAGTACACTGGGACCCATTTACTTATGTTTTTAATAGAGCAGTGGTGTGGGGAAGGTAATATTTAAATTCACATCTGAATCCAAAGAAAACCAAAATAGCCCTGCTTCCAAGAATCTTGTTTTCTGACAATCAATTATTAATATTAATTCAAAAAGCATCTCCTCTGCTTCCCTAAAAGTTTAATTAAGAAATGTAAGAAAAGTGTTCTAACAAGTCTGGTATAGGCTCAGATTCAAATCAGTCCATCAATCCATGAATCAATACTTATCAGAGACTCCAACAAAATAAAATATCGACTCAGATGAGGTTCCCTTCAGAGAATAATTTGACGTTCTCATCTTCTCCTGATTCAGTAATTTAGGAAAACGTGAAGTGTGACTATAAAGTAATGATACTGATTTCATTTGTCACACCTGAAAATCAACCTTGTCATTTATATAATTCCAGTCACTTATATAATTTGGAACCTTGTCACTTTTATAAATTGGAACACTTTGGGGAAAAAAAGAAAATTCTTGTTATGGGTTATATATTAGGATAAATTGATATTGTGGCTGATTTAATTCACTGTTCCTATTAATGAATAGATTGGGTTTGATTTTAGTTTTAGGGTTTTATGGGTTCAAGTACCCGAAATATACCAAGGATCACCCAGGGGTAAGGCTGTGCAGTGTGGTGTGTGCATATGCATGTGTGTATGTGTGTACATGCGTGTGCATGTTGAAAGTGGTACTGCAGGATAATATTAAAAGGAGAAAACATAACTTGAAGAGTTTGAAATCTAACTGAATGGACAGTAACCCATCACTAACAGCTGTGTGACCTCCAGCAAGTTACTGAGCTTCTCTCTGCCTGTTTCCTCATTTGTAAAATGCAAATAGTAATAGCAACTACTTCCTATGCCTCGGGTGAGGATTAAGTGAGCTCATACATGTAAAGTACTAAGCACAATCAACATTGGACTTGGTGATGATAATAATGATTATGGTACTGCAATAACATTGCAGAGATATTATTGCATTTATTGCAGCAACATTGTCATCAGCGCTCAAAATTTAATTTTGGAACTGGGAGACATCTTAACTTTCAAAGTTGCTTGTTTCAAATACATTGTTTCACAGGGAATAAATTGTGGCAAGATAAAGGTGGTATGACTGCCAATGTTAGTGATGGGTGGAGGCCTAGAAAGAACCCAGTCTCCTAACTCCTTTGCCTTGTTTGTGTAATTACGAGGAAGGGGAGATATTTTGTGTGTTAGAGAGGGTTACTCAAAAACTCAGTGAATGAATACTGTCAAAGCAGTTTGAGGCACGAAAAGGGTAGACATTAAGTAAAGTCAGACACCAGTCAACAGCATTTATTGATTTATTTCTGTGTGAAGAGCATTGTATTATGTGCTGAATGGGAATGCTGTATTCTTATTCTTCAAGGCATAGAAGTTGACCTGGTATAGGTTGACCTGAATTTTTCTGTAAAAGCTTTCTCTAGATGGCTGCTTAAGCGGCTGTTAATCGAAAGAGAAAACTCCATTCCTCGCACCTTTCACTCTTCAACTTCACCAGTACTCCCAGTGTGCCTTGGGATGCAGTAGACTCCTTTACCAGCACTCAGCAAGTAGTTTGCCCCAGACATTGGAAAGACTCTTGATCCTGAAGTATAGGCTAAGAAATTAGGCTCGACAGTATTTTATTTTTAAAAAACCTGCGTACTGTGCAATAAAGATAAAGCTATCATTATTCTTACATAAAATCTTTTCAAGTTTATTAACCCTAAAGCTTGAATATTTAGTTGAATCCGATGTTCTTAGGTCGTATTCTATTTCTCCCTGCAAATTATAGAGAAATCACCAGTAAACATCCTGGTTCATAATACGAGAACTGCAACGATTTTGCCTCTGTCTCTGCAATAAAGAGGGAGAGAGAGGAAAGAATGGATTTGGCATTCTAGCTGAGCTCCAGGCACCTATGCATCCATGCAGCATATGCACTTCAAAGGGTACTGGGTAGCCACCCAAAGAGGCCCTAAAGTTCACCCTCACCAGGTACTGTGGTTTAGTTGGTCTTCACTCCCTGCCCCCACCCCACCCCCACTTAATATTCACTTTTATTGCAATCACATTCTTCACAATTAATTAGCAGTTTCTTTTGGAAATTCAGGAGAGAGAAAAAAAAAACCACTCATTTCCAGCAGGTACATTCTTCATGTCTTGATCTTTTAATACTCTATATTTTTGATAAAGAGTATTGGAGGTATATTTGTTCTCTGTGTATGCGTGTTTGTGTGTGCCCGTGTGGAGTGAGGGGTGGTAGTCACCAAAGGAGGTGCCAGGTATCTTGAGCTGTAAAAGAGATAACAATTAAAAGAGAATTTCAAGGTGGGATTTTTCTGTCGACTGACTAAACTCTATGAATGATCAGGCACATCAAAACATAAAGACAAGCAAACAACCTTCTCTCGGTTCTGTATTTTTCAGGCTCAAATAAAGTTGAAACTTACAGAACTTGAATATTTAATTGCGTCCAGTGTTCTTAGACTTTTTTTTTTTTTTTTTTTTTTGAGACGGAGGCTCGCTCTGCCGCCCAGGCTGGAGTGCAGTGGCCGGATCTCAGCTCACTGCAAGCTCCGCCTCCTGGGTTCACGCCATTCTCCTGCCTCAGCCTTTCCAGTAGCTGGGACTACAGGCGCCCGCCACGACGCCCGGCTAGTTTTTTGTATTTTTAGTAGAGACGGGGTTTCACCGTGTTAGCCAAGATAGTCTCGATTTCCTGACCTCGTGATCCTCCCGTCTCGGCCTCCCAAAGAGCTGGGATTACAGGCTTGAGCCACCGCGCCCGGCCGTTCTTAGACTTTTTATTTTGAGCTGGATGTTTTTGCTTATAAGGCCCTAGGATTGTGCTTATAATGTGGCTGGGAGAGAAAAGACCTCAGTGCCAGGCTTCTCAGTGGAGCTGGAACTAGAAATAGATAGGTGATTGATAGATAGATAGATAGATAGATAGATAGATAGATAGATAGATAGAGATGGTAGGTATATAAATAAATAGATTGGTAGATAGATGGCAAATAGTAGATAGATAGATACATATATACATAGAGGGATAGACAAAACAGAAAAGAGTGAAATAAGTGGATTACTATAAAGGCAGAAATAGTTTCACTTTTAAAGAAAAGTGGAAAATAAAGCTCTCATTATTAACAAATGCATTAGCCCTAACAACGTGTTTTGTGGTTTCGTTGCTGCAGTTTTTTCTCTCAAAAAAAATACTATTCGTGAGTTATAAACAGGTGAGTGACATATACTTACAGGAAGCAGCCAGTAAATATACACAAGTAAAGAAGTTCTATATTTTTTTCCTTTTAAATTTTACATTGTTTATTCTTTATGATTCAATTTTTCTGTTACATTCATCCCTGTTGCCTGAAAACAATTAGTTTTTAGTCCTAAAGATGAGGAAATCCTTCCCTTAACTCCAATGGATCAAAGAAGTCTTCCTGGAAGAGGAGGGTTTTCTCACTGCTCAGAGGAAAGAAAGAAAGGGACTTTGAACTAATCTGGAAAAAATGATGACGCTTCACTCGGTTATTTTAAAATCTAGCCACAAGGATATTTTTGACACGTCATCATAAGAATAACATTTGTCCTACGACAGAGTTGCTGTTTATCCAATTATCTAAGTTAATGATAATAAGATACACACAAATTAATGTTACTCCTTGGACTCAAAATTTGAGCCTGAAATAAAGCGAGTGACTTCATTTCTCCATTTTACGGAAGTTAGAAGTTCATTTTAAAAATCCGCCACACTGTACATTAATGAAATGGGGTGTGTCTGGGATTCTCCGACTCTACTTTTTTCAATTAATTGCCTCTAACACATTTATCTTAGAAATCTTAAGATGGTGAGAAATAGCCCACATGCCTCATTCTTAGCGTTTACAAAGCTTCACACATATGTTCTCTCCCTCCACCACTGCCTCCCATGATTCAGTCACTTCATATTGTAATACTTTGTTGATTATTGATTTTTGGTTAAGGTTGGAGCCCAGTACAACTGTGTGAGCATTCGCTGCCTTCAATTTGATGGCACGCTGCTGCCTGCCCACTCCATACTGACAGGCATCCTCTTACTTTCAGATTGTTGTTCGTTGGCTGATGAACACACAGGAGGGAGATCATGACCTTTTCTCTTATCTGGACAGCTCTTAGCTTCACAAACATTTTTTTTGCTGCAGGGTGTTATTAACAACAGGATAATAGAACAAAGAAATGAAGAGATGAGAAGCACATCAATGTATAAAATTGTCTTTATTAGGACACCCTTGAGGCCCAAGAAGGTAATTATCAAAGTGTTGACGTTCTCCTCCTTAGAAAAACAAATTTTACACACGCATGCACACACACATACACACATGCTCTAATGAGGTCATAATTTGAAAATTAAGTGTTACTCATTCCCTTCATTCGTGGGAGTTTGCAACTCTGCTTTCACTGGAGATCGGTTTATATAAATAGAAAAGAAAACCAAAGTAATTGAATTTATTATTCAGCAGTCGTGAGTTAAGACAAGACACATTATAATTAGTTGCAGGATGTTGATGATTAAAATTTAATGAGCTCATTTTTCCTATATTTGAAGGAGTGTGAGTTCAGCTCTGTGGGATTACTTAGGGCAAAGGTGTCAGAAGCATAGGCAAATTATTATTAGTCTGGGTTTGCATGCCCTTCTTGCCTCCCAAGCCTTGTCTTTGAATTTAAGGGCCCTCAAAGTATAGAGAATAGAGACATTTTCAGATGAAACCCTGTCTTTAATTCTAACAGATCTATTACTGATTTGCTGTGAAGCTCTGAAGGGAAATTTTGAACCTCTAGGTGTGGAGACTATCCTAAAAGAATATCCTGCCTTTCTTTTGGGGTGTGTTAAATTCAACCCAAAATTTCTCAGATCACTGGATTTATGCTGGGGCTCTTTAGCTCAGGCCAATATTCTCGGTAATAAAAAGCTAAAATTTAAAAAGAAAAGATAAGATAGCCACAAGGAAAGCTATAGAGCAAGCACCTACGTGACTAAATGATGCTGATACTAGGAATGAACACGGAGATGTTTGCAGCCTGTCTCTCTGACAACATTAATTATTCCAAACTGGTCATCTCCATAGACTTTGTTTCCCTCTCTGAATGACTAATCCCCTCTTTGTTTTACATCCCAAATCCTAATACAAGTATCTGATAATATGTAAATCAACAATATTGTATTTAAAAAATCTCAAGTTACAGAGGTACAAAATACCATCTGAAAACACTAACTTCTTTAATTCTAATTGTGGATAGTTTTTCCCCTCACCTTTTGTTTCAAGTAAAAATCCCCTCTGGCTTGAAAACATACTCCCTATGTAAAAAATACTTGAAAATAGAGGTGTAAAAAGGAAACACTATACAATCAAAGGTCTAATGGTCCCAGCAGGACATAACCAATAAATATAAAGTAGTTTTAAAGGGTGCAGGGGAGATGATGTGAAATTCCAGTGAGTATTGTTTTGTATTTTTGTATTGTGTTTTATCTAAGCATCCCAAACTATCCCAACTGCGTAAGCATTAAAGCAATACATCTTATATCTCTTTAGAGGTGACAATATCTTTTTCTCCAGAATGAGTGTATCGTTTTTGGAGATCACATGGAGAATGAGAAAAAATTCCCAGGGCAATGTTGGCCCTGAAGTTATGTCACTAGGAGAATCCTCTCCTGGTCTCTGATACAGCATCCTAAACCCTACCCAGAGACTACAGTCATGTAGAGAAATATTGGCATATAAAGCAAAAAGGGTGAGCTTAATTGCCATCCCAATTCACTTATTTATTAACTTTTAAGTGAAGGGAAAAAGAGCTAGTCCCTTCCAGTCTAGTGGTTGGTTAATGGGAATTTTCTATTAGCCATCATCCACATATTTCTACTGCAGTTATGACTGTTGCTCAAAATTACATCCTTAAAGCATAATCCTGATGTGCTTCTGACTCATTAAAGCAGGGCCATATTACATTCATCAGTGTGTCCATGTTTCACAAATTTTACAGTACTGAAAATTCTCCCCAAGCTGGATACAAGTGTGGGATTCATGAATACTATCACCAACAAGAGACTTTGGCCAAAACCCTCTATTTCTCTGATGATGCTGAATAAAGATATGGCATCTCATACTGAGATGATTGAGGATAAGACTAAACCATAACCTGGGTGAGGCAGAAAAACAGGATTTTTCTCATGAATTATCCAGTTTTTTAGGGCCCTACAGACCTACCCAAAGATAGAAAAAAAAACTTGAAAACTAGAATTTGTCAATAAAATACATCCCTTGGAAAGGTTCCGTAGCTTCTCCAAATAAAACCAACATTGATCATGACCAATCTCATTAGAATCTTTCACCAGACAGGTATGTTTAGGATTTTATTTTTATGCCTATATTCTCATTTTGGTTTTTATGACTATGTAGCAGTGTCCCCCCAAATTCCTCTCTACTCAAAACCTCAAAATCTGACCTTATATGGAAATAGGGTCTTTGAAGATGTCATTAAGATGTGGTGCTACTGGATTAGAGTGGGCCCTAAATCCAATAACTGGTGGCCTTACAAGACAATAGGAACAGACAATTGATACACAAAGAGGAGACTGCTGTGGGATGATGGAGGCAGGGATTAGAGGGATACGCCCACAAGCCAAGGATGCCAAGGATTGCTGGCAACTATCAGAAGCTAGGAGAGAGGTCTGGGTTGGTTTCTTCAAAAGAAACAAACTTTGCTGACACTTTGATTTCAGACTTCTGGTCTCTGGAACTGTGAAAGAATACATTTCTGTGGATTTAAGCCACCTGATCTGTGGCAATTTGTTGCAGCAGCTGTGTAAAACTAATACATCCTCATCATCACCATTATTATCATAACTAATATTTATTTAGATGCTATTTCCAAATAAGGTCATATTTTGAGGTTCCGAGTAGAGAGCAATTTGGAGGTATACTATTCAACCTGTTACATGATCATAAAAACAAAATAAAAATATAGTCATAAAAATAAAAACCCAAATAAATAGAAATCATTCTACTATAGAGACACATGCATATGTATGTTTATTGCTGCACTATTTACAATAGCAAAGACATGGAACTAACCCAAATGCCCATCAATGATAGACTGGATGAAGAAAATGTAGTACATATACACCATGGAATACTATGCAGCCATAAAAAGGAATGAGATTATGTCCTTTGCAGGGACATGGATGAAGTTATAAGCCATCATCCTCAGCAAACTAACACAGGAAGAGAAAATCAAACACCACATGCTCTCACTCAAGTGGGAGTTGAACAATGAGAACACATAGACACAGGGAGGGGAACAACACACACCGGGGCCTGTTGGGGAGTGGCAGGGAAGGAGAAGGAAAGCATTAGGCAAATAGCTAATGCATGTAGGGGCTGAAAACCTAGATAACGGGTTGATAGGTACAACAAACCACCATGGCACACATATACCTATGTATACATAGCACAGAATGTGTGTATAACAAACCTACATGTTCTGCACTTATATCCCAGAACTTAAAGTAAAATTTTAAAAAATATATGTTAAAAATGAAATAAAATCCCAAATGTATCTGTCTGATGAAAGATTCTCATTAGATGGGTCACAGACAATGTAGGTTTACTTGGAGTAGCTATAGAACCTTTCCAAGGGCTATATTTTATTGACAAGGTCTGGTTCTCAAGTTTTTTAATCTTTGGATAGGTCTGTAGAGCTCCAGAAAACTGGATAACTTAGGCTGTGCAATGTGCTTTTTGTAGAGTATCTTATTGAATCCATCTGACAACCCATGGAGAAAAATGTGGTTATTATTGTTTCCATTTACATATGAGGAAGCTGAGTCTTGGAGACATCCAAGGCCTCACAGAAAGAGAAGAGCTGAGACTCAAATCCAGTTATCGCCAACACCAATTATTCTCCTAGAAAATCACACTTACATAAAATAAGATGCTCTCAAAGATTCTCATTTTTTAAAATCTAAAAATATTTAGCCTGGGCTCAATATAAATACAACCCAATTTCTTATGCCTTTTATACCTATGCCCACAATACAGCACACTCATAACTAATGTTTAAAATGATGAGCCAAATTTATTGAAAGTCTTCAGTTATCATCATAGCCCCTCTAACGTATTTCATGAACCACACGACTAGACATTTTGGCAAACTATCCAAAAAGAAATAATACAAAAAGGGATTTTTTTTTTTTTTTTTTTGCTTAAATATTTACCAGAAGACCATATTTTTCTGCTTGGTTAATTGGATTGTTATTATATTTGTAAACCTAGATCTTTTCTCCAGAGAAGATGGGCAAGCCATTTTACATACTGAAGAAGGAAAGTCCATCCCACTCCCTTCCCTTCTCTGGCACCATGACACAACACACACTACTATTTTTGTGCATAGGACTGGCAGCATAGCCCCCAAGGGCCATAACACTTTCATTTCCAAGATTTTTGTTTCGCTAACCTTGAAATGACCCACTGTGTCTTTTTCAGGCAACCACTCACCCTCATTTTAGCCGAAAGCAGCTTTCAGAGAAATGAGATAGAAACATGTGTTCGACATTTAAAAAATATTTATTGAGTACCTATTACATAGAAACCTCCTTATAGTTTCGGATGTATTGACATATCCATAAATATATGACAAATGTAGAAATAAAAGTCATGCAAATCAAAACATGATAGATGTCCAGAGGAAGGTGTCGAGTGGGGGTGACCATGAGAAACTTCATGTAAGAAGGGCAATGAAGGGCTTAGTCCAGGAGGCTGTCTATGATCTGGCTGTGTGAGAGACGAGGAAGCTTGGAGTGAGGGGATACAGGCCAAGAATAGGAAAAGGGGTTTCTTGATACAGTGGGAGGAACAGTGAGTCCTATAATGCACTGGACAATGAGCTCCTGGAATGCAGGAAATTTTCCTTGGTAAAACTTTGTGTCATCAGACCCTGGCACAAAGTAGCTGCTGAAAAATCTATACATTTGAATGGTCAATATATGAACCAATGAGTAAATAAATGGGCATTATGTTGCAAAGAGGAAAGTAAATGAAAGATCCATCTCTCTTTCAAAAGCTAGAGGTGGAAGCAGTGGCTTTTGGAACTCAAGGAGAACCAGCCCCTAGTATTGTTTAAGATGCTATGAAGTGCTAGTGGAGCGCTCCATGCCCTCTTCCTCACCAGTTTATCCTCAGTACCTTGCTATCCAAATGGGAAGTTCCCCTTGAAACAATATGGAGGTCAGAGACCAGAGGGGAGTGAAGAAAGGAAGGAGCTATCTAGAGAGCAAGGCCACAGAGAACACAGGGTGAGGAGGAAGGTGAGGGCTGCCTTGTCTGGAAAATGCCTGGCTGTGGAAATCTGACCTGTGCAAAAAGAAAGCCTGACAGAACTTCTAAGTCAGTTTCCAAGAACAAATCTATTTTTAGGTAACCATTTCTTTTGGCAACAGACCTCCAAGTGCAGAGAAGTACTTAGAATTTGTCACAACGAAACAAATAGGGGGTTCTAAGTTTTATATGGTTTTATAATATTTTCTCTTTTACAGATGGAACTCTCAAAATGGACACAAAACCCCTATATCCATTGTCCAATGTATTAATTGCAGGCGAGGGAGAATGATTAATAAGATTAAATAAGAACCTTATCTCCTGGAGAAAACACCAGTGACTTGTTCTACACACAGCCAAGTCAGTGACCCAGTTCATTCATTCGCCTGGGATAGTCTCAGCTTGCATCAGGCTATGTAACTTCCCACACTACAGCTCTCGAAATACAGGTACTTCCAGGGAGTTTCTGGGCTGTCAGCTCCTGAACCACCTGGCAATCAGGTGAGAAATCTCATGCAAGTCTGATGCCATTTCAAACTCAGTAAAAGCATGAATAATAGATCATGACACAGTAAAGACAGCAGTTACGATCAGGGACCCTGCATTCCACAAATAACTTAGGCCAGGGTAAGTAAAGGGCCTAGAGAGGGTTTGAGCACCCACTCCCACCCCCAGACCACAAGGAGGGATTTCTGTCTGAAGATCTGTCATTCAAAAAAGTGTTCTTCCAACCCAAAGTTAAGATATTGGGAAAGGCAGCTGTGAGGTGAACAGAGCATAGACCAGCAGCCAGTGGACTCAAGGACTAATTCCAGCTTCACCGTTTCTCAGTAGAATGATGAGGAAGGAAATCAGCATCTGCTAGGAGCTAGGCAACTTGCTAGGGGCTTTCCCACGCGTTATGCTCTCTAAGCATCAATTTTCCTGTGCACAAAATGCAGATAGCAATGTTTCCTCTGCTTCTTTCTCAGGGAGCTCTGTGAATTCTAAAGCAGCTTTGTATATCTAAAAAGATATATGTGTGGTCTTTGAGGGATGCCTTTGTATATCTGGTCTGATACAAGCTGTGATGAAAGTGGATATGTCCTCCCAGCAAATATTACCTCATACTCAAGTCAAGTAGAGCCACGGAATCATTTCCACCATCATCTTTCCTAATGGGGAACACAAAGACTTAAAGCCTCAGCTGATGTAAAGACAGATTGAATTCACCATTGTATACATGTACATATACATGTCCTTTCGTCCTTTCTTTTTTTCTTCTCTGTAATCATCAATATCATAACTTAAGAGTGACTTAAACTTGTCCTTGTCTCCTAGTCTCAATTCCAATCCCACAGTAAACCTAAACTCTCATGGTGATGATGGCAGTGCTAGCCTTTGGTGAACACTTACATGTCAAACCCATTGCCAAGTACTTTCCACACATCCTCCCATTTCCCCTCTCAACAACTCTCTGATGTAGTCACTATTATCCCCATTTTACAGAGGAGGAAAGTGAGAAAAAAAAAAAAAGATTAAGAAACTTGCCTAAGATCACAGAGCTACCATGTGCCAGGGAAGGATTTCAAATGCAGGTCTATGTGACCAGAAAAAAACTGTACCCTCACTCACCACACCACATGACCTCCAGAGTTTTTGTTCTACCACAGAATAGCTAAACTTATGTTTCTCTGTTAATAAAACTACAACCCAAAGTGCCAGGTTCTCCCCCACCAAGAACAGCTGTGACCATATTCAGCTGCATTTGCTGATGAGTATGAGTCCTAGCTGTTCCTTCACAGCCACGAGGGCTGATAACTGAGTGTTAACTTCTAACGCTGCACTTGTGTCCTTTTGGACACAAACAGCATGTGTAGAAGGAGCACAAGGGAGGAGCAGGCAGCCACTCCATGTGCACTTCTAGCAGCACCCCAGCCCCAGCCACACACTCTAACAAGGCCATGTTTCTTCCCTGTGTCTTTCACGTCAGACAGGGATTGCACATAAACTGTTCCTTCCTTGCCTAGAATTCCCTCTGTGGACAAACTAAGGAAATGGCTCAAGCCCATGAGAAAATGGAGAAACACACAAGCAACAGAGATGAGCAACAGAACCTGTGTGGAAATGAGGATGGCTCACTTCATCACATGCATGCTGGGCCAGTTCACGTGTTCTGAGCACCATTCAGCTAGTGTTTGAAATGAGTTCTACGTCTCGCATCCCCCACATTTCTGCCTTCCTGAGCCCACGAGTGGCAAATGTGCTCAATGGCTTGCATGGACCTTACATTGACCACAATTTGCCACTTCACCTTCTGCCAGCCCAGTGTGATCCCTGGCTTCCATATACACTGTTCATTATAGTGATAGTACACCAGAAGAAGAACAAGGAGCCCAGTTTTGTCCCAGCCTCCCTCCTCTCATTAGCCTTTTGTCATTATCCAAAAGCAATTAACCTACCTGAATCTGAGTTTCCATGTCTGGCGAATGGGTATAATTTTAACTGCCATGATTATTTCGATGTGCTATTGTGAAGATCAAAGGGGCTCTGACGTAAGGTATTATTACTGTAAGTAAATTTTTTATTGTTCCAAATTTATCACCTTACTTCCCAGATATTGTCAATTCCAAATATTGTTCTGAGAACATGATACTTAAAGCCATAGATACTTCCCCAAATATCCATGATCCATGCTTCTCCCCTGCCCCCTTTGACAGAGTCTCACTCTGTCACCCAGGCTGGAGTGCAGTGGTGCGATCTCAGCTCACTCCAACCTCCCCCTCCCTCTCCTGCCTCAGCCACCCAAGTGACAGGGATTATAGACACCTATCACCACACCTGCATAATTTTTGTAGTTTTAGTATAGATGGCGTTTTCCTATGTTGGCCAGGCTGGTCTCGAACTCCTGACCTCAAGTGATCTGCCCACCTCGGCCTCCGAAAGTGCTGGAATTACAGGCATGAGCCACCACGCCCAGCCTCATGCTCATGTTTTGAGTCCAGCTGGACCAAACAAAAGCCAGCCAACCAAGAGGATTGTCTACTTGACTCACACGAGGTTCTGAAAAGAATTATTTTGCTTCTGTAATACACTGAGTTTAAATTGTTTTCCCCTAAACATGTAATTCACTGGAAATGGCCAAGAAATTGCTGCTTTTACATCAAGTTTCATGATCAAATACTAGGTTTTGGATCTGACATTCATGAGACATCTGTAACAAGTGAGGTTACTTAAGGGATTTATAATAATTTGCTTTAAGATTTCAAAAGAAAAATATAAAAATAAAACGACATGACAACTTTACATGCATGGACCATGTGCCTCTAAAATTTACCTCTGAAGAACAAGTTAACCAAAAATCTTGCCATGAAAGCTGAAGCTCACATGCACAAAACAAAATGATTGCAAGAAAGCTCTAGATTTCAAGCCTAATTACATATTTCTTGAAATAATATATGGTGCTGGCATGAATTTGCCATATTGATAAAAGAGATATTACATTGCTTTATTTTTTCAATCAAATCTCGAGTATAGCTCTAAGCCCCTAATCTCTATGGTGGAAAGAAAAAAAGAATCAGCCTCTATTATTATTGGAGTACTTTCTTCAATCTCTCTAAGGAATTAGAAAATAATATGGGGTATTTGTGGCACAGAAAACAGAGGCAGAGCTTCAACCCTGGCCCATCGTCATCATCTCTGAAATGTCATTGCCCAAAACCACGTAACACAGTTAAAGGCAGTAGGATCCTCTTCCTCTGTACAAAGTGAGGACACCCAGATTGCTCACCACAAAAGCCATAGCGGTTAGAGTCTAATCATCATCACTATCAACCCACCTTCTAACATCAAGGTAGTACTCATTGGAAAGCCTGCCCCACTTGGATGTTGCACGGGAGTAGGGCATGACCATTTGCTACTCACTCCCCAACACATACCCTTAATCACCCACACACACAGTCAAACTATTTCTTTCCCTCCACCTTTTGGAGTGCCTCCTCTCTAGGACAATTCAACTTTACTTTCTGCAACGTAAGATTTTGTTACTGGACAGGAAGTTATATCCTTCCTTGAATCTTCTCCAACGATGAGAATGAAATGGAGAATAATACTATTGCTGACTTCCTGTCATGGATGCAAATCCCCTAGCCTGGAATCTGGTACAGAAAAGAATACTCAAAAAGTCCATTCCATCAACCATCATAGTTCCAGACACTATATATTTTTGGCACTGGGAGTAAGACTCACAGTCTGATAGTGGAAGCAATTAAGAGAATAATTATAATTAAAAGCCTATACGATCCAGACATCAACCAGTCAACAGAGGCTGGACACAACATTGAGCCCCAGAGGTCCCCTCTCTGATGGGCAAGTATTAACTGCTGAGTTGATGAAATTTGGGAAGACGTGGAGAAGGCTGGGGGAGGGAAATGGGAGGCATTCTTTGGGCCTGGGCTGTAGCTGTTTACTAATCAGAACGTAAACACTTTGATATTTTAACAACTGTGGGGCCACAGCAGTGTATACCAGCTAACTGTCAGGGCTGATCACATAACAAAAATATTGCAATGTCAGAGGATGCTTGGGGAGCCCAGAGTACCTGGTTGGCATAGAAGCTTTTAATCTGGGATTTTGCCAGCTGGACAAATTCAAAGAAGGTTTTCAGGGTAAGTGAACTACTTGGTCAAATGCACAGAGGCTAAAGAGAGCAGAGTTTTAACTGAGAAAGAAAAAGTCATCAGTAGTACCATCATTATTATTGATAGACACAAATTACCACCCTTGAGTGAGTCAGTGGCTATGTGGCTTTTCCAAAAGCCCAGACTGTTCATCTTGTTGAGGCCATGGGCTCTGCTCTTACATTGACACCTGCATCCCAATATCTATGGACTGCATCCTCACCCCTATCACAGGCCTTACTCCTGTGTAACTTTCCTGTTATCCCTACTCAGGCAGGAACATAGGTCCATCTCCTTCAACTGCTCACATCAGAGCAGCTTTCACACACGAAAACAAGTCTTTCCCCGGCAGCTTTATAAACAAGCACCTGCAGATGAGCTGATCTCAAGGAAAAGTGATTCCAGGGGCTGCCAGCCCAGGGAAGTGCTCACAGGTGACCCTGTGAACACAGAAACATTTATCCACCCGTGATTGGGCAGCCAGCCAGTGGGGATGATCCAGACGATGAGAACACCACCATTCGGATCAATGTGGCCAGAAAGCGATGGTCAGAAAAGCGATGGTCAGAATGAGGGGAACATCGCTCAATTTGGACAACTGGCTCACCTTTGAAGAGTAACTAACATCAAGTAGGAATTCAGGCTGGTTATGAAAATGTCACAGAGTCCATTGAATTGACATTTTGCTGACTGCAGCCAATACACATCGCCCCCAAAACAAATGCACTCTGTTCTTTTTAACCAATTTGGATCTTTCAAGACTTCTGTGAAGTGTTGTGTTGGCTTGATGGACACACTTTAAAGCAAAAATGTTCAATATTAAGGTTAAGACATGCTTTATAACTGGGCATGAACGCTGAAAATGTTTGATCAAATCACTTCCTTTTATGGAGCAACCACTCTGAAGCTCAGGGAGGTGAGGTGATTTGTCCGAAGTCACACAGCATTTAAGCAAGAGAGCCAGGGAGAAAACTGGAGTCTTTGGTCTCTAAATCCAGTGTCCTTTTTTTTTTTTTTTTTTTTTTTTTTTTTTAAATTCTCAGCTGGCTTCCTTCAGTGTCAGACTAGAAGTTTAAAGAGGCATTCATCCTTTTTGCAGAGTAGAGACAACCTTGCCCCCACCAAGATGTCCAGAGTGGACGCTTCCACCTAAATGAGGCAGGACCAGTCAAATCCCAGAGCACCGGAGCCAGAGAATCTGTGCCCTAAGCCTTAATGGGGACACCAATCTGGACTGCTACACGTTTAACTTTAATTTCACCATCACGCTCCATAGCATTTTTGTCATAAGTACACACAGAAAGAGTACCCAGTGCTGCCTCGATGGGAAATTTCTGAAACAAGTGGAGACACTTCCGAGTCCATCCTCAGACAGGGGGCGGAGAGAGGCCGCGTCGCCGCCTGTGCCAGGTCTTTGTGTGGGTTTGGGCGCCGGGCAAACGCAGTGGATGATCGACCGGCTGCTTCCTCCTGCAGTGCCACATGCCAGCGTCTAGGGGGCGCTCTCGACGTGCTCAGCAGCCCGGGAGCCTCGCCGCTCCCAGCAAAACCGAAATGACACAGCGGAGCCTTTTTCTTTTTAATTCGCTTCAACATTTTAGGGGAAAGGAGAGAGACACAATTCTAAAGGGGGCTTTTTAAAAACTCACTCTGCTTGCTGAGGCAGATAAATATTTTAAAATATATTGTTGGGTTACTTCCTCCCTGCCTCCCCGTAAAATCAAACTTTTTTTTTAATCTGCCCTAAAAGTCAAGAGCATGTTTCACCCCTTTCTATGGCATATGGCAAGCTTTAATGATATCAGAGTAACACTGTTTCCTGATTAAAATGGCTGGTTGAAAGGACCCGCTGTTATTCCTGCTACAACTTGCCCTATATCATAATGACCAGCTTTAAATCCATCAAAGTGGAGTACAGAGTGCCATCGCAAAGGTTCAGACGTGGAAATCCAGTAAATTTTATCTGCTATTCAGCCAAGAGACGCTCCCGAGTAGAGCGCAGCCCTGCCGAGTTTAGATGATCAATTCCTCCTCAATTCCAATCACCCATCCAGGCCACGGACACGCATCTACCGCCGTCTCACATTCATTTCCAAAAGGCTTTCCTGAAGCTTGGGTAGGGTATGCAGGGGCTTCCAGCCGCTTAACGCGAAGAAGAACTTAGACATTATCATGTCTAAGAAGAAAAGAATCACAAAATTTTTTAAAGGCATAAAGAAACCCAAATAATTAATATTAAAAGATATTAGAGAGACTTGCAGATATCTAGGCTACCAAATTTTTAAAGTAATTCTCTAGATACAAGGCAGGACTGATAAGAGACCGTTACTGCTAACACACAAATGTTTCTGTGCGTGTGTTAATATGTGTGTACTCATATATAGATCTATATCCTCCTGCATCCAGAGAGGCCATTTTTTTAACGTGTGTGTGTGCATACGTGAAAAATTCTGTGGAAGATTATCTTGCACACAAAGCAAATGGCCCTGCCCCCATTGTGAAAGAAACAGATCCCCTGAGATTAGGGAAGAAGGAATTGCTTATGGTCAGCAGAGGCGGGGAGAACAATGGAGACCCCAGCTAAAGGCACAGCAGCAGCCTGCTAGGATGGGTAGGGGACTGACCACATGGCCATTGCAAACTGGATGGCATTGTCATTGTCACCAGAAGTGACTAAAAAGGGCTCAAATTAGCAATTGTTATGATTAGCAGGTGGTTTAAGAGATATGAGGCCCACGAAGTGACTCGGACTGTGGGGGAGGGTGGGGTGGACCCTAGAATGCATTTCGGTTTTTCCTATACTGCAAAATAGAGAGCCTTAGAAGTGTTTCCCACTTGAATAAAGGAAAAACCACAGATTCATTTAAGGAAAAAATAACGGAGATCCCTAACATGTGAAGTAACCTCCAAGTCAAGAAAATGAAAATGTCCAGTTCTTTAAAATAATTTTAAGTTATGATCTTATACAAGTATTATAGATGAATTTTGATAAAAGTAGAAATTTAAATGCTATTAAATTACAAGAGACAAGAAAAGTTAACAACTGTAGATTTTTTTTAAAGGCAGCCTTACTCAGTATGCCTTATGATAGTGCCTATCTAACAGATATTTTAGACAATTCAGCAAAATGTAATAAAGCACCTTTTTAACTGACGAGTTATTTACTTCTCAGTTTCTCAAAGAGTTCCCCACAAAACTGATTACTTCTTATATAGATACAATTTAGGTTTTTCATGTCTTGCCTCTCTATCTCATGAATCTCAGTACACAAGCAAACACTTCACAGCCTGCTTTTTTATTCTTTCCCTTTAAAAACCTTTGATAACAAATCTTCAGTGGTGAGCAATTTCCCCAGCAAGATGGCCCTAGGAATCTGTAGGACAGAATTGTCATGAATGGATAGTCTGGCTGCCTTTCTTTCTGTCACTGCCCCCAGAGGTAGGCCCTACACTGGATTCATGTTCAGGTAAATTTTTTGCCAAATGAGCAGGATTTCTCTTTTGCAGTTGCCAGTAGCTATAAGGTATGTGTAATAGAGACTGAAGACTGGATCAAACCATGAACTCATTTTCTCTAGGCCATGCTTCTGTAGGTCTGCAGCTCAAAGATGGCACCTACTCAGTGGAGTTGCCCAAAGATCCTCACTGTATCAAAACTCATTCTGATCCATGCCTGGGGAGGAAGTGGAGGAATGATTTGTGCAATGATGCTTTGGTGCATAAGTCCAAAAACACTTCATGGAACCCAAACCAAAACAAAAACCTGTTCAAGCAAAGGGATCTAGGATGTAGAATCAACTCAGACTGAAGTCTGTCAAGATTAATAGATCTTATTGCACTGAAAATGTTAAGTGGGTTCTCGAGACAGGTTAAGTGGAGAACGAGGCAATTACTTGTCTGTCCTGGTAGTTTGTACCCCAAATCAGGACCCAAAAAAAATCATACCTTTTAGAGTGCTACTAAATTATATTTGGGTTTTTTTTGCAAAACATAAATATATAAGCAAAATTATCATGGCTCTCTTTTTGTTCAAAGAAAACTTGAGCAGTATAATCCTACCTTTGGACTCAAATGATTCAGACATATGCCTTGCCAAGTGAAATTCCAGTAATTCAACATCTGTGATTTGAGATTCTTTCTTAGGTGTCTGAAGAAAGATTGTGTGTGTGTGTGTGTGTGTGTGTGTGTGTGTATACCATAATTTTACACAAATGTTCCTAAGACTAAAATAACTCATTATCAGTAAATATACAAATACATGGGCTAGAAGTTATTTTCACAAACTACAATGGAATATCTGCCTCATTCATTCATAACTCCACCTCACCTACACAACCTAAGTGTCTGTCACATTTCTGACTAATTTCAGCAGATTTTGTAGGCAATCTACATCACTTACATACAACACATGTAGCAGCTTGTGTTTTCCATACAGTTATTCTGGTGGGCCCAAATTTACTGAGGAATGGTTTGGCTTCCTCCTGATTCATCTCAACCACGGCTTAAGAAAATTAGGTAGTTAAAGGACTCCAAGCTCTGGCTCCTACTCTAAGTCATCTTATCTCTAATGAAATGAGGCCTGCCCTAGCAAAATAGACCATCTATCTCTTTGTGCCACCAGACCAAAAGGGGTTTTGTCCCCTGGATTATTGGAGAAATTATGAACACTTGGACCTGCCCTCGATGATGTGCTTGGTGTAACCTCTGATGTTTGTCCCCATCCTCTGTTTTATTGATTCCCATACAAATGGTCAAACTTGAACAAGCCTTTTAAAACATGAAATAATAGGCTGCTTGTATCCTGCAGGAAACTAGACCATTTAGCCACAATTGGAACTATTTTCCAGCAAAGTTGATGCATTTGTACCTCACCTGACTGAACAGAAATTAACCCCCATTCACACCACTGACCCCACAAACCCACTCACCCTGCTGCACTTGAACATATTTATTTTTATATGTTATACACATACTGTTGCTATGCACTTATGTATTTAAGCTGTTGCATGCAGGCCACCAAGAGAGACTCAGTTATTTGTCCTTTTCATTAGTACTGTATTGGTGAGATGAATGTAACACAGGTTTCAGATAAGTGTAGTCTCTCTCATTACTGAAATCAAGAGGAATATTGTCTTTGATTGGATTACTCAAGCTGTCAAGGTGAATCAGAAACATTATAGTAGGGAAAGCTCAAATGCCTGGTGATTTTTGTGACTGGCTTAAATGCACAGACGTTGGAAACAGATGCAAGCATGAATGCTTCTTTCCCAAGATGTGTCTACAAATGTTTGCAGGATATAGTTACAGATGTGAAATCACTTATGTCCAAAGCGTCTCTCAGGCCATTTTGCTTTTAGCATCAAAGATCTGTAAATAAAAGTATTCTTGTGTCAATAAAGGGCAAACTATTTCTATAATATTTAAAATACATATTCTTCTTATAATCATAGTTTTTAAATAAAATTAGTGTGTAGTTCAAAAATTAAATAAAGAAATACATTGAAAAGAATAATACTGCTGTTTTGTTGCCAGTCACCTAAGCCTAACACAGAGATGTGTAACCATAATTATCCTGGCTTGGCTTTGTTGCAATATTTGATTACTGCTGCAGGAACCACTCAGTACCATGGACAGAGAAGGCACAAAATAAATAGCTAAGCAATGACTATGGTACTTCAACTGGACACATCAAAGGAGAAAGAGGTAGCTCATGGCTAAAAAACACAGTGAAAAAAATCTCTACCTTCCCAGAGTTAATGAATTGTTCATTTCACTAAGGACTTCTGCTTACATTAAAACTTTAAGTCTGTGGAAGCTTTGCTGTATTGTGTTCTGCTATGGTTTGAATGTGTCCCCCCAAAATTCATGCATTAGAAACTTAATCACCATTAAGAAGTGATTAGGTCATGAGGGCTGAGTCCTCATTGTCATGAGAGTGGGTGAGTTATAAAAGTGACCATCTCTTGTTGTCTGTCTTGAGTACTTGGATCCACCTTCCACTCTTCTACCTTCTACCCTACCCTTCTATGGTGAAATGACCCTTGCCTCATACTGGTGCCATGCTCTTGGACCTCACAGCCCCCAAAGCCACGAGCCAAATAAACTTCTGTTCTTTATAAATCACCCAGTCTCAGGTATTCTGTTATACCAACAGAAAATTAACTTTAAAATGTGTTCCTAATTTTAAAACGTAAAATACTCTACATTTTAAATATATGTTATGTTAATCATGACAAAAATGTTTATTTTAACAGGTAGACTTGAGAATAGTTCTAGAAACAATAAAAGAATTTATGAACTTGCTAAGGAGCCTTTCCTGCTATTAACCTTCATTGCTACTTGGTCTTCATACATGCATAATACACATATAATACAGCAATATATATGCTAATAATATTCTTCTTTATTTTTGAGACGTGGTCTCATTCTGTTGCCCAGACTGGAGTGTGGCAGTGTGATCTCAGCTCACTGCAACCTCCACCTACTGGGTTCAAGCAATTCTCCCACCTCAGCCTCCCAAGTAGCTGGGACTACAGGTATACACCACCATGCCCAGCTGGTTTTTGCATTTTTAGTAGAAACGGGGTTTCACCATGTTGGCGAGGCTGGTCTTGAACTCCTGACCTCAAGTGATCCTCCTGCCTTGGCCTCCCAAAGTGCTGGGATTACAGACATGAGCCACCACGTCCAGCCTGCTAAGAATATTCTTAAGGACAGATTTGTGTACTCAAGGAACCATACGCCTAATTACTGATATTTACACATGGAAACATCAACCCAGCTTTTATTCTTTCTATGGGATGAACAGCAAAATAATTTTAACCAATTTGTGGAAATTTGAAAATAACAATTTATTTTAGATACAAAACTTTAAAAAATCCGATTCACACTTTAATTGAGCAAAATATTATTAAAATCTCACAGGGTAAGGGAATATATTAAACACTAGAGTGCCAAGCATGAATTAAATAATTAAATACGGCCACAAATTTCAAGGAACTCAGAATCTAATGAAAAATAGATATGGGAAGGAAAAGGGAAAGAAAGAAGCACATACTGAGTGCATGATATTTGCCAAACACTGAGTTATGAACTTTACACATATCATGTTATTTTCATAGACATTATTATGGCTATTTTAAAATACAAAGAAAGTGAAGTTCAACAAGGCTAAATGCTTTTTCCAGGCAGCTCACCTAAGAGGTTGTAGAAACAAAAATCAGACCCAGATCTTCCTGATTCCAAAGCACATGATCTTGTTTCACTACTTAAGGCTGCCCCAGAAGAAGGCTTGAACAATTCTGAAAGGGAAATGCAGGAAGACCTCACAAATCAGGTAGCATTTCGGCCCAAAGTATTTTGCCAATCATTTACAGATAGCACCGGCCAAGGCTTATTTCTTGAGATACTTCATATTTACAACAGGTCGATGAGCCCAAATTTGTAATTGCTGTCTTGATTAATCTTGCTAATTTGAAAAGATAATCCAAAACAAAACACAGTGTTAAAGTCTTTTACACTTACATTTTTGGCAACAATCCCAATAGTATATTCCTACCCATCACATTAGAAAAGGCTATCAGAATGAGTTTGCATTTCCGGCTGCACAGAGAAGTTATGATAGAAATTGGCCTAGGGCTACTGAGTCACCTAATGACAGCAGCTTTAATTTAAAATATGTTGTGGGTAATAGACCAAGTGGATAATCCACTTGTGGATAATTGAGGGTATATTTGTGCCCACATTTTAAGATCTAGGTATTTCATAGAGGTCCTCTAATATAACATGTCATAAAATAACCTGTTCCCAATGCACTAGTATCCATTAAAATCAATAGAGTTTTGCAAGCCATGCATATGATAGATAGTATGAAATGTAATTAGTATTGGAAAATTGCTGTAAAATCTCAAGCTCTTTGTACTTAAATGACCAAGATGTTTTCCACTGGGGATCCTTTTTTAGAGCAACCTAGTGAATAGAGTCTGAAGGATTAAATAATAGGTGTCGTGCTGGTTTTTAAGCAAATGAAGCTATTGTTTCTGTACATAGGAGCACAAAAATTTATCTCTACAGCAAAACACTACTGTTGATGGCACTTTCTGGAAATGAGGTGAAAAGCAGAATTTAACAGCCCTTCGGCTGAAATTTTTGTATCCTATATTAGACCTGCTGGGAATAAATTATCTAAGGCTGATATCCCTTAGGCTAAGGGTTTATAATGGAAAACACCCTCCCACCAAAAGCTTTAAATATGAAGTAATACCAAGAACCACCATGATTTCGATTCTCTGTTCTAAGTAGAGATATTCACAATGAGGCATACACATATGCAAGGTCCAAAAGATGCTTAGAGAGAGAGAGAGAAAGAATAACATGCACTTTTTCTTTCTTTCTTTTTAACCTTATCTGTGCATTCCTGGGTCACACAAGCATTGTGCTGACTCTGGATGAAAACCCCCCTTTGATGGAGGATACATGCTGAAAGGGAAAATTCTGAATTATGTTCTCTAAATTATCCAAGGCTTGGAGAGCAAGTATTGATTTTAAAAATGACTGAGCCAGACCTCGTACAGCAGAGCCCCCTCCTTCCCTCCTTTCCTCCCTCCCTCCATTCCAGTCCACACCCCGAAGCACAACAAGAGGTCTCACGCACCGTACAGCCGCCACAAGGCCCTGGGCTGGCATTGTTTCAAAAAATCAGAAAGTCATCCATCAACCAAAGAGTCGTTGGAATAAGTACATAGTAGCTAAAGATACATTTTACCTCCTAACAGGCTCAAATTCAATGAACTACGAGGAGAATTAGGATGATATTGGACCGATTAACTCATGCACTCTGGGAACCATGAAGTGTTAAGGTGTTTATTTTGCTGCCTCATATAAAAAAATGAGAAGTTTATCTGCATAGTTAGGCCTTCTGTTTGCTCCAGCTCTAAATAACCGAGGAGCACCTCCGATCCAGACCTCTTTTACAGAGGTACAGTGAGAACCAGCATTTGTTCTGCAGTTGCTTCTCGTAGTTTGCAAACAATTTAGGTACAGCAAGAGCTGCACTGTTGCCGTGGGTGATTGTTTGTGTGTGCATATGTGAGCACACGCTTACCTGCTTGTGTGTGGTTCCCTGGGAACTATTACTCAATATTAATTTTATGGGGGAAGTGAAGACTAAAATTATTAGTGTCCATGCATTGAGAACATCACTTAGTTTTATTTAGTCAGTAGTAGTGAGCAACATAATGAGCACATCACAAATTCAGTCAGACAACACTAGGCTTTTACTTTATTTCCTTAGGAGAGTGTATTTTACCTGTTTGAAAAACTAATAGGGTGCCCCAAAGTAATAATTATGCTCATTTTCACGTGGCTACATTTACAGCACAACTTCAGACATATACAATTTCAAGTTCCTTCTCTTTATACATTTCAAGTGAAATGCAGTTGTTTTAATTAGCAAGTAAGTTTTCAGGCCTAGCACGTTTTAAGAGACACCAATTTGAGCAATACACCATTTAGAATAAGGCTTCTGGATCTTAGCAGTATTGGCATTTGGAGCTGGACAATTCCTGGCTGTGGTGCTGTCTTGTGCATTGTGGGGTGTTTAACCTTAGATGCTGTATTAGTCTGTTCCCACGCTGCTGATAAAGACATACCTGAGACTGGATGGCGTGTTAGGCAGAACAACCATGATGGCGCTGAGAAATATCCAGGAGCTATTCGGCTTTTTTCACAAAACGTGCTCTAATTCCATAATAATCTTATAAATCTCAAATTGGAATTTCTGAAGTTATTTACAGTTTTGTTGTTGAAATTTGAAAACAAGTTCCATGGACTCCTTCAGTTCACCTTTTCTATGGTGATTCTTGTTTAAAAATGGTTCAGTTACTTGGCTTGCTGTTGCTAAAATATTACACTGAAATTTCTCTCATAGAAACACTCCTACTTATTTTTTTTCCCTGGCCTTTTGAAGGACATGCAACTGAGTGATGGCACTGATTTCATTACCAATTCCTTCTGAAAAGGGCAATTTTACTAGGTCAGTGGTGAAACATCAAGTCAAGGACAAAAAGAAACCTAGTCTACCTCTAAAACATTCTGCAACTTAGAAGTTATTACGTTGAAAACAGGTCTACATAGAACTGAATTCAAGTCTAGAGTTGGCGGTTATCCAATACATTTGGGAAGTAGGTTTAGCCAAACAGATAATTCACTACTGCCTGTGTCTTGCCAAAGTGGCAGGGGTAGTTTGAAAGATCTAGGCCAGATGATATTTTAGGATGTAATAAATTCATGGTACTTAGAAGGAAAAGTCGACTTGGATGATATTTTATACATAATTTTTATTTATATTCAATATTCATACTCTATTCCAGTACTTCCTAAGGTATGAACACAGCGAAAAGGTTCTAGTGAAAAGACGTTTATAAAGAAGTAGGTTAAACATAATAAAATAAGCTGAGTAGCTGCAGATTTTCTGAGTGTCTAATAAATATGCCAATGTGCATTGTGATCTTCAGGAACTTTCATTCACTCTGGGAATATTTTAAGGAACTCAGTTTTCTTTGTGGTACTTTTTGGGAAATAATAGTGGCTGGTAATAATGATGTCTGGCATTACTTTATAAAGATAAAATCTAGTGCTCCTTTTCTCTCGTCCGTCTTACGCCCTGGGCTTCAATTCTATCATTTCCGGGAGTGATGGAAATGTGATTCTCAGATTTATGGCTTGTAGACGGTGATTGACGCAGACACAGCTGTGGTGAACATGTGCATAAGAGCAGGAGGCACGGTCATGCTCTGACACCTCAGGATTACCATCAGATGACCTGGGTTTCTGTATCTGCCCTACTAGATGCTAATTCTATACTCTGAAATAGTTCACTAGATCTCTTCGTGCCTCAGTTTCTTCATTAGCAAAGTAGGCACAAATATCCCTGATTGACACAGTTCAGATTAGTGCAAGTCTCAGGTGGGAGCATGGATGTAAGGTAGCCTTAATAAAACGTAGTGTTATAAAAAACTGGGGCCAGGCGCAGTTGCTCACGCCTGTAATTCCAGCACTTTGGGAGGCCCAAGGTAGGTGAATCACCTGAGATCAGGAGTTTGAGACCAGTCTGGCCAACATGGTGAAGCCCTGTCTCTACTAAAAATACAAAAATTAGCCAGGTGTGGTGGTGGGCACCTGTAATCCTAGCTACTTGGGAGGCTGAGGCACAAGAATTGCTTGAACCCAGGAGGCGGAGGTAGTAGTGAGCCAAGATCGCACCCCTGCACTCCAGCCTGGGTGACAGAGTGAGAATGTGTCTCAAAACAAACAAACAAAACAAACAAACAAAAAAGCTGGTTAGAGTGTATTCTGTACTTGAAAACTGCTAGGAGAGTAGATTTTAAATGTTCTCAGTACAAAAAAAAAAAAAAAGATAAATATGTGAGGTAATAGATACATTAATTAGCTTGATTTATTCATTCCACAACAAACATATATATCAAAACATCATGTTGTATATCACAACTATATACAATTTTTATTTTTCAAATAAAATGAATAAATAAAAGTATAAAATAATTTTTAAGAAAGCTAATTAGCTTTTATTATTGTTGTAGCTACAAAGAAGGCAGCATTGTAATCTCTAACACAGCATACTTTTGGTTACAAGGAGTGAAAATCCTACTTAAAGTAACTTAAGCAAAAAAAAGATATTTTTAAAAAGGACAATGGAAGTGTGTCTCTTAGAAGCTATGATGAATGTATCAGTCCAGATCCCAATAGGAAACAGGTGGCACACTCAGTTAGGATAATTCAAGGAGGGGTTATTTACAAAGGGACTAACAACAAAGGTGTTGGCAGGATAGGCAGAGCTACAGGGACAGGGCAGGGCTCTAAGCCAGCAGCAGCAGAACCGTCTCCAGAGGGCATGAGAGGAGGCAATAGAGGCTATCGGAGAGAAAGTCATGCATGTCTGTGTTTCTTTTTTTAACTTATTTTTAAATTTCAAGGCTACACGTGCAGGTTTGTTAGGTAAACTTGTGTCATGGGGATTTGCTTATAAGTGAGAACATGCAGTGTTTGATATTCTGTTCCTGCCTTAGTTTGCTAAGGGTTATGGCCTCCAGCTCCATCCATATTCCTGCAAAGGACAGGATCTCATTCTTATTTATGGCTGCATAGTATTCCATGGTGTGTATGTACCACATTTTCTTTATCCAGTCTATCATTGATGGGCCTTTAGGTTGATTTCCATATCTTTGATATTGTGAATAGTGGTGCAATGAACACACACACGCATGTGTTTTTTTGTTTTTTCTTTTTTGAGACAGTCTTGCTCTGTCACCCAGGCTGGAATGCCGTGGCACAATTTCAGCTCACTACCACCTCCACCTCCCAAGTTCAAGCAATTCTCCTGCCTCAGCCTCCTGAGTAGCTGGGACTACAGGCGTGCACAAACATGCCCAGCTAATTTTTGTATTTTTAGTAGAGACAGGGTTTCACCATGTTGGCCAGGCTAGTCTCAAACTCCTGACCTCAGGTAATCTGCCCACCTCAGCCTCTCAATGTGCTGGAATTACAGGCGCAAGCCACCACGCCCAGCCACATGTGTCTTTATGGTGGAATGATTTATATTCCTTTAGGTATACACCCAGGAATGCGATTTCTGAATTGAATGGCATTTTTGTTTTTAGGTCTGTAAGCAATTATCATACTGTCTTCCACAATGGTTGAACTAATTTATACTCCCACCAACTGTGTATAAGCATTTCTTTTTCTCTGCAACCTCACCAGCATCTTATATTTTCACTTTTTAATAATAGCAATTCTGACTGGTGTGAGATGGTATCTCATTGTGGTTTTGATTTACATTTATCTAACGATCAGTGATACTGAGCATTCTTTTCACATGCCTTGTTGTGTACATGTATGTCTTCTTTTGAAAAGTGTCTGTTCACGTCCTTTGTCCAATTTTTAATGGGATTGTTTCTTTTTTCTTGTAAATTTGTTTAATTTGCTTATAGATTCTGGATATTAGGACTTTGTCATATGCATAGTTTGCAAAAATTTTCTTCCGTTCTTTAAGTTGTCTGTTTACTCTGTTGATAGTTTTATAGTTTTCTTTGCTGTGCAGAAGCCCTTTAGTTTAATGAGATCCCATTTCTTAATTTTTGCTTCTGTTGCAATTGCTTTTGGCATCTTTGTCATGAAATCTTTGCTCATGCCTATGTCCTGAATGGTATTGCCTAGATTTTCTTCTGGAATTTTTTTATAGTTTTGGGGTTTAACATTTAAGTCTTTAATTCATCTTGAGTTAATTTTTGTATATAGTATAAGGAAGGAGTCCAGTTTCAATCTTCTGCATATAGCTAGTCAGTTATCCCAGCACCGTTTGCTGAATAGGGAGTCCTTTTCCCCATTGAATCTGGGTTGCTTTCTTTCAGGAACACAAAACGTCTGAGGTGACTCGTCACAGAGGGAAAAGGAAAAAAAATGCCCAGACCTTGTTCTCCTCCTTCTCTTGGATCTTCCCCCAGGTTCCCCCAACCAGAAGCCAGAGGACACAGTGTTGTTGATGCCATACGGAAAGTCTTCTGAGGCAAAGATGAGGGTGGAGAAGGGTGAAGAGTAAACCTGGAGAGCAAACAGAAGATGCCCAGCAAAGAAAAGATGGCAGTCAGGCTTTAGGAAAGAATGAAAATTCAAGGCTCAGGAGCCATCAGGAGAAGATATGTACATAGCCTCAAAGTAACTCTCCCCAAATATGTATTAATTACTGTGGTGGCTTAAACATATGTCTGCAACATTTTTTATATGCCTAACTCCAAGATCTAAAGCTTAATTCCCCTTCCCTTGAAAGTAGGCTGGACTTGCTCTTAATGAATAGAGTATGGAAAAGAAAATTTCATAGCTTAGCAGTAGTGAGACCTCATAGATACTACTTAACCAGGTGATCCAGATCATCAATGTTAGTGAAAAGTCATATTTTCACACATAACCTGCACCCCTGAGGATGCAATGACAAGGGCACTTTACCTCTGTGTAATTCTTCTCCTAAATCTACAACCCAGTCAAGTTAGGAGAAAAACATCATACAAACCTGAATGCTGAGGCATTCTGCAAAATATCTGACCAGTACTCTTTAAAAGTATCAGGATTATGAAACAAGGAGCAAAAAATTGTGACAGATTCAAGAATAAGGAGAAATGATGATGGAATGCAATATGGTATCCTAGATTGATTGGATCTTGGCACAGAAAAAGAACATTATTGGATAAGCTGGCAAAATCTGAATATCTATAGTTTAATCAATATCTAAATTTCTTAGTTTTGAACAAATGTACTATAGTTAAGCTGTTAACATTAGAGGAAGCTGGGTGAAGGGTATATGTGAATTCTATGTACTGACTTTGCAACTTTTGTGTAAATCCAAAAATACTTCAAAATTTTAAAAAGTTAAAGAAGCAACAGGTTATTATATTTCTTATTGATGTTCCTTCCAAAAAGTTTGCCTTTTCTCTCTCTCTCTCTCTCTCTCTCTCTCTCTCTTTCTGTCTTTCTTTCAAAATGACTCCCCAAATTTCTAAGCAGATACTTACTTGGAACCAACTAACTACTGTCACCAGGTGGTGGAGTCTACTGCGCGGACAAGGTATCACCTCCTCAAATAAGCAGATGAGGAAGAAGAAACACTTCCTAGAGAAGGTGGTCTTGAATAGGCAATTCAATAGGTGCCCCTTACACAAACGGAGACACATGCAAGGAGATCATTACTTCACTTTCCTTCAACACAGTCCAATGACTACACTCCTGAAAAGCCAAATAATCAATGTAGCAAGGGATTTAGAATTGTTACAATCTCTCAGTGATGTTTTAGAGGGACAATACCAATTGAGTATAGACATACACATGGACTTAGAAACTTAAACTATTCCACTTGTTTTCTTACATCTTAGTGGTGGAGTAATTATTTGCAACAAATACTCTCTTTCGTAGATTCTGTTAATAAGAGATTATTGTTATAATCTAGAGCCAAGAAGAGCAGTTAAACTACCCTATGTAAAGGATAATATTGAATTTCATTGCTACAATAGGCACCTCCTTAAACCGTGATAAAGTAGTAGAGTTGTTGTAGTTACACCTGGCAGAATAAAGGCATTACAGCTACAAGGAGTGAAAAGTACTGCTCAAATTGAAGTAAACAATGAGGGGATTTATAACTCCATATAGCAAGAACAGCAGATGAGGGCTGGCCTCCGGGGCTACCTCCCTGCAATTTTATCAGCTCTGGCTTCTTTCCTGTGGAAGCTTCTGTCACGGTCTCAAGAGGGCTACCTGCAGCAACTGGCTTCATTGTGTCTATGCAAGGAAAAGATACGAATCTCTCTTCCTTTCCTGGAATATAAATGTCTTCTAATACTCTCATTGGACTACCTGAGATTGTGTGCCCACCTTCAAGACTAATAAGAGTTCCCAAGTGGAATGTCATGCATGAATTGAGTTTATCTTGGATTCTAAACCAATCACTAGGACAAAGAATGGGAACACCAGATTTGATCTACAATAGTCAGGATCCACTCATGGATTTGGAGCAAGATGGACACCTGAACACAACTGAAGTTCTATTAGAAAGGTAAAAATGGGAGAACCAACAAAGTCTGCTGCTGTAGAAAGTAGTTAGAGGTGTAGGCATTTGAATCAAACTATTTGTGTTCAAAGCCTTGTTCTACTCTCAGAGTGCTGAATTAGTCACTTAACTTCTCCATGCCCCAGTTTTGTCGTCTGTGTGATGGGGACATACAATCTTTGTATCCTAGCATTTTTATGAGGATTAAATAAATTAATCATATTAAAGGTACTTAGAGAAGTGTCTAATACACAATAGATATTTAAGAAATGCTCACAAATATTATTTTTAAAGATACCTACACTTGTAAGCAGAAAAATAATTTTAATCTCAGATCTTTCATTTAATAGAGTTTAATTTTTTCTCTATCTTCTATGACTGAGAAAATTACTTAATGCCTCTGCCCCTTCATTTCAGTATTTCTAAAATGAAGATAATAATACACGCCCTCCAGAGGGTTATTCAAGTGAAATAGCATAAGCAAAATAACTAAAAATAGGAAATTGATTTAACAAATATACCCCATGAGTATGAATATCAAGCCATAAATTTTGGCTTACAGAAAATATAACTTCTCTATTTTCTATAACTAAACTTAATTTCTATCCAGGAGCCCCATGCTGCTAGTGGTGGGGTTTATTCTTAGTCTGTTCAGGGTAAGCATGTCAAATCAGAATATCCAGTCTCTTATGTCCCTATTGATGTATCCAAGCACTGGTGGGATGGGAGGGAACAATCACCTGCTTGACTGTCAGTTGCCATGTGCCCACAGTGGCATTCACTGAGATACCACTGATTCTATCTAGGGTCCAGATCTGAATCACACAGATGCTGCTGTGTTCACTTTCATCCCATCCACAATGCCTCTTCAGGTCCACTAACATTATAAGTCACATCTATGCCACATGGGAAAACATGATGCTGCTCCCCCAGCCACACTGGAGGACACAGAGCCTCTTGAGGCTGTCCTGGCTCCATCTTCCCAGACATTTATATTCTTCCGTCACCATAGCCTGCTGGCCACACAGGGAGGTCTTCAAATCTCACTGCCTCCTCAGATACGCCCAAGAAGGAAGGCACTGTGCAAAATCTATTCTTAGATTCCTTACTTTACCCCTTACCCCTTACCCCTTACCCCTTGATCCCCTTGGAGGGGGGAAGGCTCCTCCTTCCCTCCTCCAGCCAAGTCATGGGGAGAATGGAAGAACACAAGCCCTTCCCAAGGATCTGTCAACATTCAAACTCCACTCTGTGTCCTCTACTTCCCAAAAATAACGTTCATTTTTTTTCTAGGCTGGGACAAATGGGCACTGACTGATCATTTAGCCTCCTAAATAGATTATTTATACAAGGATTGCAACATTTCAAACTTAAAGAGAATAATTTGGTGTTTGTTCAACTGTATCTCCCCTTCCCTGAAGCAGTAAGTTCAGGAATGCTTTGGTTATTGCTTGGTGGGAGTGGGAGGGGAGAGATATTGAATAATTATTGAGCATAAAAAACATGCTTAATATAGTATATCAAATATTATTCTACTGTATCTCTATTACTAAGACTATTTTACATTGATTGATTTATATCTTGACTGCTTCCAAAACAAGAATTTGAGATAACTTAACATAAAAACATAAATACAATGACAAAACAATCTGAGATCAAAGGAGAAACCAAAGACCAAGTTTCATTATCTAATATTTCCGAAGAATACATTTAATATCACCATTATCATCATCCTTATTATTTTTGAGTACCTACCATGTGACAGACTCTGTGCCAAGTAGTTTGTACTTTAAACGTATTCCGGAACGAGAACTAATAACATTCTTACAATAACCCTAGCGTAATAGTTATTATCCCCATTTTACCTAAAAATACACTGAATTTCAGAAAAGTTTTGTAGGTTAAAGATTCTTCCAACAGAAAAATGGTGATATAGTTAATATTTGATACATTCCCCTTCTGCTGATGGCAGATAGCCTCAGGTGTCAGCTACCTGGCTCAGGTTACAGCCCTTCTCAGGACAGTGCCTCCCACGACAGACCAATGTGTTGTGGGCCATCTTGACAACTTCAGACCACCATGAAGGGTGATATTAGCTGCAGAAAACTCTTCACAGCTTAGCCAAGGTTGGCCACAATGCAACTTCTCTCTGCCCACTCTTACTCTCTCCTCTTTACTCCATGGTATTGATCTCAAAGCCACTCCTTTATCAACATCTTCCCTGCTAAATTCTGTCTCAGTGTTTCCTGAGGGACTCAACCTGCAGGAAACAGAATGAGGATTAAGCCCAAAATTTGTTTTACTTCAAAGCTTATCTTCTTAATCATTGTGCTGTGTACAGTGAATACAATATAGTAAGCATGCATTTAAAGGATGGAGGTGGAGTCATAATAACAGAGCAGTGAAATGGTGGTGCTAACCGCTGATGTACTGAGTTGCGTCTCTGTTTCAGAGATTCATTCCGTTCTGACTCCAACATCTATCTGTTATCCCTGTGCCAAACTACTTCTTGATAACTCCTCAAGAAGAATAAAATGTTCCTCTATCATAATAATGATAACAATGACAATTTACTTTTCCCAAGCAACAGGTCAATATTTAAAGACATTGGTTTTGGATGGAGGCCTGATTGACTGATGAAGAAAAGCCAAGAAATTCACCCAAGTATCAGATTCTAAGTGTTCATCTACTAAGATTCTTTCCATATACCTGACATGAGAGGGCCCAGGAGCATTGGGTCCTGGGTCCACTCAATTGCCAAGGGTCAGAGATACCATACCCAAGGAGGGTGGATCTCACATCAGTGCTGTGGCACCAAGTCAGGTAATCAGAGCACCTGATCTCTCCTAAGCCAACGTGGCTGTCTTCCACAGAAAAGCATGCAGCTTAAGTTTGTCTCATTTCAAGTTCCATGTTAGGAAATAAAACAGAATTCCAGTGAATGAGTTGTGAATTACTATGTGAATTTGGGCTGTGAAAGCAGTCAAAGCAGATAATTCTTGCCTATTAACTGTGCTTATCTCATGTTCAGTTTTGTAAATACTTTTTTTAAAAAATCCATTTTCCCCATTTTACTGTCATGAAGATACCAAGGGGACATTTGGGATAAAGGAATCATTATCTAAGTGAGGAAATAACAAGTGCTTCTCTTGTAAAGTTGAACTTTTATATTCACTAAGTGGTTCAAAGAAAGGATCAGTAACTAGAAGCTGCTAACTCCTTGCCTCTTCACTTAGAGCAAAATTGTGCTGGTCTTATGAGGAGGTAGCTAAATAGATGACATTATTGGAGGGACAATGAGAAAGCCCCATGGATCCAGAAAAGATTTATCCAGTACTTGTCTGAAATCCCACCATTAGCAAAGCTCTCCTTAGGTTGGGTTTCGAATATTTCCTGAAACTTGGCCAATTAAAATGTCATTAATAGAAGGGGTGGGATTAACACCTTAATCCACCTGCATTTAGTAGAACTAGGACATTGAAAGGAACAAGGACATGGCAAGAGAAAAGAATATTGAATGGGCATGCAGGAAGTCATGCAGAAGAACTAACAGGGGTAATATACAATTCATATAGTCCACCTATCATAGGTGAGAAAATGCAGTTTGTAAAGTAGCACTTCCTAAAGTTTGTTCCCAACAATAGTTGCCCAGCATCTAACACGCTGTTCTCAGTTATAGCACTACAAGGTCAAATAAATTTGGGAAGCCCTAGATTAAACAAATTCGATGAATTTCTATCCTTCAGGCCTCATTAGTGCTCATATGCATTGTGAATCATGAGCCGAGGGAAAGGAGGAATATATAGAGAACACAGATCCTTATCTATGTAGTATCTTCCGAGACTAATTGCTGTAGAAAATCTTCTCTGGAGAGATGCAATGGTTCATCCATGGCAGATGTGAAACTAGCACCCAGCTTCTCTGACTCCTAGTTTAATTATTTTTCTACTCTCCTGTGCTCTAATCCCATTATTTTGCTTTGAGCAAGTCCAGGACATTAAAAAAAAAAAAGAGCTCAGAAATTCAGGGGCTGTATAAAGTACTCTGCACAAAGCAAAACAACAAAAACTACACCTGCATGAGCCCAAATGCACTCGCTGAACTGTAGTGATCCTGCTCACTCTCTCTTTTTCTTTGATGATAAAGTGAATGTGGCAGCCTGAGAAGCAGCATAGTTTACTCTCTCCACTTTCCCACCTCATCCCTTCGCACTGGTCTACTAGAAGACAAGAGCAATCCCTGCAGGAAAAACAAGAAATGGGAGAATCCAGAAGGGAGCATTCAAGGTTCTCCTCCTGAAAGCACACCCATGACCCCCTAAACTCACTCAAAGGAACCCAGACTAAGACCTAGGTTCTGTTGCTCCTAACAGGAGAACATCACCAATCAAGTGAGCTGATATCCCAAGAGGATAAAAATGAGCTAAAATTGAAACATTACAAAAATCTGAGAAGCATGAGAAACATGTAAGAGTGATAACCTAAGGATGGATTGACTCGTATTATAAGAGGCAAAACTAATGGGACAGAGTAAGAAGTTCAAATATACATTATAAATAATCTCAGAGAGATTAAGAAGACTATAAAAAATATGAAGGAAGCAAAAAACAGATAATCAATTTTAATTTTGATATAAACACTTATTGCTAAGATAGAGAGTTTAATGTATGGGTCTATAGAATAATTCAAACAAGCAAAATAAAATTCAACCAATCCACTACATGATTCAAAAAATGAGTATGCAGGGAGAAATTAAAAATAAAAAAAAAGAAACCAAAATAAAGCGTTGTAAATAGAAAACGTAAAACCATTTGTCCAAAGACGTAACGATTATTATAAAGGTAAATGACTCCGACTCAGCAATCAAAAGAGTCCTAGGTTGAATTTTAAAGAGATATATCATCTATAAAAAGCGTTTAAAAACATAAATGACAAAGAAAGTTGAAAATAGAGTAAAAAATACACTAAGCAAATGTAAACCAAAAGAAAGCCAAAATTCTAATTTTTGATATCAGCCAAAATAAATAGTATGAAAAAACATCATAAGGAAAAAAGAGTAATTTAATCATGGTAAAGGTATAATATAACAAGAACACATAGCAATCATAATAAATATGTACTGGTCTCACTCAATCACAGCTACTGTAACAAAATAAAATAGACTGGGTGGCTTATAAACAACATAAACTTATTTCTCACATTTCTGGAGGCTGAGAAGTTCAAAATCAAGCTGATGGCAGATTCAGTGTCTGGTGACAGCCTACTTCCTGGTTCATACATGGTAGTCTTTTTGCTAAGTCCACACAAGGTGCAAAGGGCAAGGGACCTCTCTCAGGCCTCTTTGATAAGGTCAGTAATCCCATTTGTGAGGGCTTTACCCTCATGACCTCATCACTTCCCAAAGACCCCACCTTCTAATATCACCACCTTGGAGGTTAGGATTTCAACATGTGAATGTTTGCAGGGATGAGGGGGGACAAAAATATTCAGTCTACAACAGTACTCAATAATATAGCCTCCACTAGATAAAGCAACTGATAAAATTACAGGGAGAAATCTATAAATAGCCCGTCAGGAACTGATAGATCAAAGATTAAGAAGTTTGATCTAAATATATGAACTTTATAGTCACAAGCATAAAAATAAACTGTCATCAAGAGGATATGTGGCCAGAAGCGGTGGCTCACGCTTGTAATCCCAGCAGTTTAGGAGGCCGAGGCGAGTGGATCACCTGAGGTCAGGAGTTCAAATCCAGCCTGGCCAACATGGTGAAACCCCATCTCTACTAAAAATACAAAAAAGCAGCCGGGCTTGGTGGTGGGTGCCTGTAATCCCAGCTACTCAGGAGGCTGAGGCAGGAGAATCACTTTAACTTGGGAGGCGGAGGTTGCAGTGAGCCAAGATCGTGCCATTGTACTCCAGCCTGGGCAACAAGAGTGAAACTCCATCTCAAAAAAAAAAAAAAAAAAAAGAGGATATGTAAAAATTCACAGAAATTGGTCATACGGTAAGTCACAAAGGATATTTCAATAAATTCTGAAGATGGGCATCATATACAACGTGTTCTTTGTCTGCAGTGCCATAAAACAAAAACATTTATAACAAAATCATAACAAAAATATTACGTTTCTAAAAGCCCAAATACATATCGTTAAGAAATCCATAGAATAAAGAGGATATTACAGGAGGAGTTATGAGGTATATAAAAGCATTAAATGCCAAAATGAAAATAAAATAAAAGTCAAAATGTATTGCTTGCAGTTAAAGCAATAGTATAACAGAAATTTAGCGTTGATTATATTTATATAGAAAACTAGAAGAAATGAAAATAAATGAGAAGATTTAACACAAAAAGCTAGAAAATGCCACGACAAAATTAACTCAGGAAAAAAAAAAGATAAAATGAAATAGTAAAAATAAGGTTAAAATTAATTAAACCAAGAAAAACAACAACAAAATACTAAAGGTAATTAGCAAATCCCCAAAAGTAGTTATCTTAAAAACACTAATAAGATAGATAAAATGCTGGCAAGATTGACATAGTAAAGAAAAGAAGGGGAGAGGGAGGAAAGAGGCAGTAAAATTCAGAAATGAAAAAAAGAAACAGAATAATATTTTTAGCAAATGCAGGCTAGAAAATTTGGAAACCTGGATGAAATGGATAAAATTCTATAAAATTATAAAATGCCAACATTAGAACAGGAAAACATAAAACATACAGAACTGCCAATAAAGAGCCTGAAGTCAGTCATCAGAATCTTCCCTGTACCACCTCTCCCCTACTTAAAAGATCTGATAGATTATTTTATAGGTATGTGGTAGCAAAGCAAATATCTTTATCTTATACAAGATTTTTACAGAAAATAGAAAAAGAAAGTTACCTAAGTCATTTATGAAACTAATAATGCCTTTATGCTATAATCAGGAAAGAATGACTTTAAAAAGAAAAAAATTATAGAATAGTTTTTCTTATAAGAACAGATGCCAAAACTGAAATAAAACTTAGTTAACTAAAACCAACAGTATGTTTTCTGTAAGAGGTCATGGTTAAATATGATCTATTACTTCTGAGTTTAATATTTTAAAAATCTATCAGTTTATATTAATGAGTCAGAAAAGAAAAATCATACAAACATCTTATAAGAGTAGAAAATTATTTGACATTGTTCAACTGTTCATGATTTAAAATTAAAAAACCAAACCAAAGAAAGAAGAGACCGTTTTTAATTTTAAAGGCTATTTAAAGCCTCACAACAACAACAAGAAGCCATACAAAACTGAGAAACATTACATGCCTGCCTTTTAAGTCCAGAGAGAACACAGCAATTCAGCTGTTATAGTTACAGCTTAATTGAATACTACTGTTTCCTGGTCAACTTAATAATAGGAGAAAGAAATAAGTGACACAAAACTTGGGAGGAAATAAGCAAAATTTTTATTTGTAGATATTATGAGTATTTACATAGAAAATCCAAGAGAATGTACAAACTGTTACAACTAATCAGAAAATTTACATAGGTTGCTGGATACAAGATTAATACATAAAAATAAAAAAGCTTCCTTCTACATAAGCAGTAACTAACTAGAAAATGCAAAAGAAAACAGTTATCAAACCAATCATTACAGTAATGAATCTAGGAATTAACTTAACCAAGAATTCACAAACCTTTACGATAAAATAACTAAACAAAGTGAGATATACCATATTAATAGATGGGCCACTTCTTATAAAGATGTCAATTTAATCTAAATTCATTTAAAAATGTAATATAATTCTACTCAAAATACCAAAAAGATATAGGGGGAATAGACAGAAATGGAATAATGTCTGAAATTTACATGGAAAAATAAAGATCCTCAACTAGCTAAGAAATTTTTTAAAAAGGAGATCAAAGGGTAGAACATCATTCTATCAGATATTTGAGCAACTATACAATATTAGTATTAGATTAGTATGTTGCAAGAAGACAAAAAAATTATCTTAAAAATTTGGAGAGTTCAGAAACAGAGCCATATCTTTATGGAAACTTGTTATGTGATAGAAATGGCATCAAAGATCAGTGGGAGAACAGGTGAATGACTTAGTAAACAGAATTTAAATAACTGCCTAACCTTAGATACAAACGTGAAGTTGGCTAACTGCTTTAGAGTACACACAAAAATAAATTCCGTATGAGTAAAGATCTAAACGATAAATGCAGAATAGTAAATTTAAAAGAAAGTATAGCAGAATACCCAGCAAAACAACACACACAGGCATCAAGGGAAGAATTGCTGGACTGTCTACACCAAAATTGTAGATTTTTGAGCACACTATAGACGTATTTTAACAGATGTCTGTTAAAAGACTGTTACATTGTCTATCACCAATGCAGAATTAATATCTGGAGTTAGTAGAAAATCAGAACAAATAAGACTCTCCCTCAAAAAACAAAAGGGAATTCTATAGAAAAATGAGTAAAGCGCATGTTTGCTATATGAAAAGATGCACTGCTTTACTAATAGTCACAGAAATACAAAATAAGACAAAAATGCCACTTTACACCCATTAGACTGACAAAAATTAGTAGGTAAGACATGGAAAGCCTCATATATTTCTGCTGGGAGTATTATCAATAACTAATGCAGACACAATTCGGAGAAGGACATTCATTTATTCAGTAAAAGTTTTTATTGAGTGACTATTGGAAAACAGGCTTCCTCTCTGCATTAAAAAGGTAGCGCTGAACAAGACAAACAAGAAGTCTACATTTCTAGATCTGTAGCCTCAAATATAGTAGCCACTAGCCACCTGTGACTGTGGAGCACTTGAAACGTGACTAGTCTGAATTAAGACATTGTCTAAGTATAAAATACACCTGCAAGACCTGTACAGAAAATTAAAGTGAAAATACCTCCTTATAATGTTTTTCATTATTATTTTTTGAAATAATATTATAGGTATACTGGGTTCAACAAAGTATATAACTTCTGTTTCTTTTTACTTTCTTAATGTGGCTACTAGAAAATAAAAAATTGTATCTGTGGCTTACATCATCTTTCTCTTGGACAGTGCTGCCCTTGAAGGTGTTCATCCCAGGTCTGTGCCACCTTAGTCTTCAGCACTAAGGAAATGGAGAAGGAAAGGGGTAATAGATATACAAGGCAACACACTGGAGTTACAAAAAACAACATGGATACGCTTCTGAAACGTAAATGGAAAAACAAATAGGAAATAACATGAAACAGACAGCCCAAAACTATTATGTGAATTTTTAAAACTTACACACAAAACAGTACTATAGACACTACATATATATAACAAAACTACGTGTACTGCTATATGGGAAAAAACACATGGAGGATGGTTTAGGATGGCAAACATTAAAAATTTAAGAGCTGTCTGTGGAATAATGTTAGAATTAGGATTTTGGATAGTTGATAAAGGAAAAATAAATCATAAAATAAAAAACAATAGAGCCTTGCATAGCCCAATGCTGAGAGCCTGCCATGAGCTCTATGCAATAAATCAACTTATTACAGGCACTTGAGTTGTAAAAAGAATATTACAAATTATAAAGACTGGTTAAATGTATTTGTGGACTGATGGATTATTGGAATTTAACTGACTAGTTAAATTCACAAATACATAATATGTAAAACTACCCTCCACGTGCCCAGAATACTTGACATCTATTGGATAGTTCCTAAACTCCAGATGCTTCCAGTCTGCCCGAGTCCAAAAAAAAAAAAAACAAAAAACAAAAAACCCTCTGCCTCATGAAATGTAGAAGGCAATGTAAAAACAGAATTTAGTTGCCAAGTGCATGGTACAAGTAAAAAAGTGGTGTCTAAAGAAGACAACAGAGAGATGGGCAAGAGCCAGATTTGAGAAGGTGGTAGAATTTGAACTTGACTCAAAGGATAAGTGGTGCTTGGACTGATCAAGAGAAAGAGGCATTTGCAAGAGACAGTTTACCTGCAAGGATGAGGGAAGGACTTGTTGCACCTCCATGGAATAGAAAAGTACTATCCTCCACTTTAGCAAGCAAGATGAAAGTAATGACTGGTCCAAAATATTACTCTTAGTCCAGTTGAAAGTACAAATGTTCTAATACCTTTTCTAACCGCTGGATTCTGCACCATCCACATAGCAGGAACTGTCTCAGTTCACAAATGTGCTGAAAAAAAGTGAATAGAATGAGATAATGCAATTTCCAAAAGTATTGTACTTAATCCCAGGGCAGAGTGTGTGCACTGGAAGTTTGGTTTGCTAAGAGATAAGGATATTCAGTGATTTGCATTTTGAGGTATGGTCCAGATCTTTATGAAAGCAAGGGAAGCAAAGCAATGGGAATATATAGTACTTAGCGAGGCATTCAAGGGCATCTATAACCTGTCCCTGATTTACCTTTTAAAGACTTCTCCCCATTCTGTTTCATGACGACTTCAACCAAACCAATTTTTTAAAAATCATCTGCGTGCATTTTTATACTCGGCACTTTTTCTACCCTAGGCCTTCGGTAGTACTCTTCCTGCATTTGAAATGTCTTCAGCCCCATCTCCACCTGATAAAATTCAGTCTACATCAGAAACATGTGTAAATTCTATTCCTTCCATAAAAACATTATATGAGGACTAGGTAGAAGAAAATGCTCCCTTTGCTGAGCTCTCAAAACACTGAATTATTCTATCATTCTGTGATTACATTGGCCTATAGGAATCCTACTGTTAGAATGAATTAAATGTATGCCTAGTGTTCCATTATTGGAACGCTAAGCAAGTGTGAGTTATTTATATCCTACTGCTCAATGTCATCGGCAAGGACTGATTGTAAAAACTTAAAAAAAAATTGCAACCTCAGGCATAAATGGGTTAAGACCAACACTGTCCGACTAGAAAAAATATGATTGTTCTTACTGGTAGTAAGCAAATTAACTTATACACTGAGTCCCCTTGTCCAAAATGAATCTGATACAAATGACCCCTTGCATCATTCCATAGATTTACAAACCCACATTCTCCCAAGTATTTTCATGTTTGTATATTTCCCTCCAGCATTTGTCCATATACATGCATGTCCTACTTTACATGCATCTCATCAGAGAACATACAATTTTGTCCCACTTTTTTCACTGTATGCACTTACCATATATACCTTCGATATATTTTCATATAACTATTTCAATATAGTTTCATTGTCATTTAATGTCTCTGTAATTCTTCATTGTGTTGACATGTCATCATTACATTAACAAGATCTCTATTTGTGGTCACTTAGTCAAGAAAAAATGCATTTTCTTTCTTTCCTCCCCTCTCTGCCCCCAGGCCCTATGACAAAATATCCACATTAACTCTATATAGACTGAAATAAGCAAGTCTTAAACGGTCATGCTAGTCCTCCACTAGCACTCAGTGGTCTGTGTCATAATTACTAGAACAAGGAATCAGAATAATATATTCTATGTCATTTGATAAACTGCCCCATTTCTCACTTACCAAGATGGTCAAATAAATAACAAAGTCCCTTCACAGAAACTCAGTAACTCATCTAGAAATCTGGAAATCACTAGCCCTATATGTTTTCACACATCTGTATTTTCAGCAAGGATACCCTTGGAAGACACACTCCCTGTCCTTGGCTCTCTGCAGGGTCTTCCACAGACAAATGCAGTTTATTTGGACAAAATTCTACTTCTTAATTCTCCAAATGGAGAAGATAGGCCATTAGCCCCTTTACACTGGCTAAATTACCAATTACCAGCAGGTAAACAGCCTATTACTGCAACACTGCTCTGAGCTTATTATGAGTGTCATTTGCAAAGGTGGAGCCCTTCCTAGAGAAATCTCTGTTTTATTAGCATAAAGAGGTCTAAAGAGCACTGGCCAGGGCCAGGAGGCCCTCCATGGTCCCCTGGGATCACTGTTGATTTATGAGCTCCCACACCTTCACCTACGACATCACAATTCATTCCCGTGTAAAATACTCTATTATTCCCCCACCCAAGAGTAAGGTCAGAAAATATCAAATGGAATACAATTTCTTAAGCAAGATAGGGAGAATAACTAGTTTTATAAAAAAATTCCAAGACCAAAACCAATTAAACTGAAAAACTAATCTGGAGAGAAAAAGTAACCCAATGAACAAAAAGCAAGTGGGAAAAGCAAGCACACGTTTCCACAGCGTCATTTCCTAAGTCCCTGGAGGCCATGCCACCCGCTTGGACAGAGCCATCCAGCAGCTCAGCGACGGGGAAAGAGCATGATCTCCGAGAGCAGAAGACCAAGGTGCTGAACGCTGACCCTCCGTTTTGAAGCCATATGACCTCATGGAAGCTCCTTAACCACTTATAATCTCGTCTAAAATCTCTGCGTGGCTTCACGTGGTTATTGTGAGGATTGAATTAAGACATCTACTGCTGGCACAGAGTAGGCGTTTATACTTCCGGCTTGATGATCCACCCCATCAACACATTTGCCCTTTAAGTTGCTTACTCTCCTCAATTAAGCACTGGGATCTAACTTGCAGTCTTCTGCTAACTTGCAGTCTTCTGGTCTGGGAGCCTTCGTCCTTAACATGTCTAAGTACATGTCTACTTCTATCCATTTTATGTAAACTCTGATGTCTAGCTTTCTGAGTTTTTGCAGGGACATAAAATCAGTCCTTTGCACCACCGATGTCTTTATGTTTTGGTATAAACAAAGACTTTGGATCAACCTCAGGATTACTGTGTGGATTTACCTTTTTTTCTTTAGTTTTTTTTTCTTGTCTTTTCTCTTCTGTATGTGAGTGGTAAAATTACCTGCACTTTATTATATACATTTTTAAAAACTTTTGTGTATTGTCACACTTAAGTAGACATACTGTTTTGTAGGAAGCAAATAACTTTCTCTTTTTTTGAAAAAGAATTATTGTTCAAGAGCTTGAAAAGTGTTTCCAATTAGGATTTCCTTTCCTTTCAAGTTGCCATTTCAGAATGTAAGCACCTTTGGTTTAAGCCGTTGCCAGGAAGGCCACCCTTATTTGCAAAGTGTTAGAGGTAAATTGGAGCAAGTGAAAGCCTGGGTGTTCCCCATGCCATTCCACCTTCCTGTGCAAGAGAAGAGCAGAGGGAAACAACTAATATTTTGAGGGAAGAGGCAAAACTTCTGCTTCTTGATATAGAATCTCTAATATTCCTCCTCTCTACTTCAGAATAACTTCTGTCTGGATCCTATCCTCTCACCTACCACTCTTTCAGAGAAACAGCTATTCCTTTCTCTAGACCAGAATGAATGCTGCTTCCTGTTCCTTCACTTCATATCTTCCCAGCCCTTGTATGACTATTTATCTAAAATATTTAAAGGTATTTGTGCACAAGATAGAAGATCCCTTCTACCTGACATTCTGTGACTCTGTGGTCTTGCATCTTCAATAATCCTCTCTCCAGCCAGTATCTTACATTTCTTCTACTTCACCTACACCTTCCCCTCTGATGTCACCAAATGTGTGCCCTTAAATTGATCAAACTACTATATTGGTAAGGGGCACCCAAGGCCCGAGGCTGCCCAGCAGATGCCACTCTTAAACAGGGATTTTCTTGCTTTGATCATCAAAGTTTCTCAGACAGACAAAAGCCCAGATCTTTGGGGAATTCACAGAACATCATAATGGCCCCAACCAGCCCTACCCCAAACTCTACTTAGAGTGGTAAAGAAATGCATTAAACTATTACTCCTTAAGACTGGCCAGGGATCCACGGCTCCAAGAGCACCATCCGACTCTCCCCTCCTACCCAATCCACCACTTTTTCTCCATAGTTCTTAGTGAGGAAGAGGGGTGGCAATTCCACTTGCTTATGTATTGTTTCTACCTTTCAACTCTCTCTCTCTCATTTATACACAGAAGACAGCAGAATCTCTTTCTATTTTCACCCCATTCACGTGCCAAAACTCACTAGTATTCAGTAAATACGACTTCAGCTACAGGAGTCCTTTTCTTAGCAATGCTCTTGTACCTCCAACCTTATAGAACTCTTAATCCCGCTGTTCATTCTCCTTTGCAGTGCTCACCCCCTGAGACTTAAAGCTAAAATTTACCTCTGCACTTTGACCTTCCGCTTTGGTCTCCTGTTTTTTGCCATTCCCAGCTGCCCTATAGGAGCACCTTGACCACCCTTACTTCAGCCCCTGCCACTGGAGGTCATCTTAGAGCCAGGAGTTCTGGCCTCAGCTTCTGGCTCATTAATTATTCAGTTAGTCAATAATTATTTATTAAGCACCTACCCTGCTCTAGGCACTGCTCTGGGTGCTAGGAATGCAGAGATGAATTTTAAACATCAGGCCCCTACCCTTAAATTGCACGTCAGTCTCATCAGCAGGAGGAAGAGGTGGGCAGTGACCATCTACTAAGTCCCTCCTCAGATGGAGTTGGGCTGAGGGAGGAATCAGATACTCTCTATTGAAATGGATTTGTATTTTCCTGGCCTGAAAACTGTTATGCACGTTCTCTACCTCCTTCCTCGTCATCCGGTCTCTCCTTATTCCCCTCTAAACTGGTTTCTATCCCCATTTAATCCATACTTCTTAGAACCGGGCCAAAGACCTATCACCACGCTCAATGTCTTTTGTAGTTCATCTACCCAATCACATAGGACTCCTGTATTTCAGTTAGTGCAGACTGATGCACAAGGACCTTTTATTTTCCCCCTATGACTGTGAGTCACTGAAACTTATTATTCTTTGTAATTTTTCTCACACCTGTGCCTTTTTCCCCAACTCCCATTGCTACCAAGCTTGCATCCTCTTGTGACTGAACTGTTGCAATATCATCCTAACCAACATCTCCAACTCCATGGTAATTTCTTTCCAAATTATCCTCCACACACCATAAAACACACCTTTCACATGATGGAAGCATCATGTCGTGCCTTAGTCTAGATCCTTCAATGGTTCTCTATTGCCTACAGTAAGAGTCTCTAATGTGTGGCTTATTAAACATATAAAGAAACGTTTTCAGAAGCAATAAACTAAATTAACTTTTTAAATAATTTCTGAAAGTCAGGTCCCCTTGGTGGGTCAGGAAGCCCAAAGAAATATGGAAGTTATTACGTAGCAGTTAAGATTATAGGCTCAAGTCTAGGCACCACTACTATGTGAATCCAGGAAAGTTAATTTACCTGAATGTGCCTCAGTTTTCTCATAGGTACATTGGAGATAATGATACTTTCTTCATAATACAATTGTAATGTGTAATAATTGTATTTTTACAATTATATTGTGAAGACAGTGTTTTAAAGTGTTTTGCGTAGAGCCTGATATAAAAACCAATACTGAAAAACATTGTAATTAAAAATATCAGCAGGTATTCTGATAATCTTAGGACTAGGTGGGTAGTGTTGACAGGTTTAGGATAGAGATGGCAACACCATCCATTCTCTGAGATGTAGTCAGATGTCTTCAGAATCTGGCAAGGGACCAGAGCCCCCAAGCCTGATTGCTTAACCGAGAAGCAGCCCTAGCTCTAATTGGCTTGTTCCTCTCTACTGATGGTCACCAGCCTCTCCCCTGGGAAGGCAGGACCCCATCCTCCAATCCCCCCAACTCACTCTTTCTCTTCTCCTTTCCAAGGAACAAAGTTCCCTCTTCTTTCAACCATGTCTTCTCTAGTTTTCCCATTTTCTTCCCCCTTCTTCTGAAAAATCCATATTTATCTCATTCTTCCTCTAACTATTCCTGAAAAACTAAATGAGACTGCAAGTTAGCCTGTGATAGATCACACCAGCCTTCTGCATAAAGGTAAGTTCCATTTACACTAAACATAGTGTAACCCATGTAGATAATCAGAAAGGTTCTGGTCAGTTAGAAGCAGCTCCTCATTAGGAGAAAAGGAAGAGAAACACAAGGTGCAATAATGAGAAGGACCAGGCCAAGCCACTCTAATAAATATTGATTTAGCAGCCAAATGTGCCAATCATGCTACATTGTGCCCTTTCTATCTAGCTTTATCCTCGCATTGTCTCAGGCATTGCTATGGTTATGTAGTTTATGTCTCCGCCTCCATTACATTGTACTTTTCTCAAGAGTCCTGGCCATGTCTTGCTCATGTAAATATCCCCACCTCAGTGTACAGTTGGTGGGGATATTGCAAGGAGATGAGTGAAAGAAGGGAGGAAAAAGAAAGGGATGGGGAGAGGGTAAAAGAAGAAATGAGAGAGCAAGAAGGGAGATGGAGCAAAAGAAACCAATTTGCAGAGTAGCAAAATCAGATAAGGGTTCTAATCCTTAGCTGTGTAAACAGGGACAAATGACTTAACCTCTCTGGCCTTCAGTTGACTCATCTCTAAAATGGGGATAAATTAATAATACCTACCTCAAAGAACTACCATGAGGCTTTAAGAAAATTAATATAGCTAAAGTAATAGATGCAAAGCCTGGGATATAATAGGTGATTGATAAATAATAGCAATTACTATTACAAAGAAATACATTTTTTTGAAAAAAAGGAATGAAGTCACTGCCTATATCATAATAGAGGTGAGAAGGTCTTGGCCTAGCCCTCTCAAGTCTGTCCCCTGGTTTGGCTAGCCCTTTCGGGATCTTTGTCGTTGGAGAGCCACTTTGCCTACATAGCTTTCACTTAAATGGTGCTCTAAATCAAACTGTCCTCTGCCACCATTCTTCCTGGGCTTCTGATTATAATCATGCTGCCTGCTATTAGTACAGGAAGGTTTCAAACTCCTATAAAACAAGAGCTAATTGCCGATCTGCTTAATTAAAGTGAGCCTTTTGTTGTCACATTTACAAAGATAAATGAAATAATCAGCTCTGAACTAATGAGAGATAATCAGATTATGCAGCCCCAATAAATAAAGACCAAAATGCTCCTGATTGTCCCTGTATGTCACAGAGAAGGAGCATAGTGAGCTTTAAAGAAGTGCATATTAGTGAGGTTTTATTTTAACAACAGTGAGTAATTATAGAATCTACTTCACCAACTCAACTTTATTATTCAAATTTGCAACAGTCAACAGAGAACTGATTAGTGCCTTCCTGACTGGAACCCTACAGAGTCTTAGCAATTAGTCCTAAGCCGTTTCTTAACATAAAAATGTACGTAACTTAGAAATACATATAATTGAATTTAACTCAACATATCTGATCTAATTTATTCATGAAGGGTATTTATTAATGTAGCACTGTTCACTATTGTTGCTTTGTAAAATGTAGTACAGACCCTAAACCTTGCTTTTTTATCTCATAGTAATTTATTAATTACTTTACTAAAAATGTTGCATTGGGTATAAAAATAAAATTAATCCAATATCAACATAGCTGACAGTAAGCAAATTTATGTATTCCTGCGTGTCAAGAAACCAAAATGGCCGTAAGTCAGTTCCTGTAGCCTAGCCTTAAGAGGCCAGCTCTTTTCCTCTAAAACACACACACATGCAGAGAAAGAAAGAGAGAGACATCTTAAGTCCCTAGTCCCTATAGCCAAAGGAGACCAAAGCTTTTCAATACATGAATTGATATGAAGGTAAAGATAAAATTTTTATTTTGCTCAGATAAAGACAGATTACCCAAGACCGATAACATATCAAAAGAAAACCCCCTTCCCCAAATGACAAAGATCACTGTGTCTGGAAAAATATCTGCTAAAGTTGTAGTTTTCAAATTTTTCATCACATGGGCCAGTACTATATGTATAGAAAGAGAGAGCAAGCCATGCATAACTTAACGAGAGGAATACATTCTGAGAAACACACTGTTATGTGATTTTGTCGTTGTGTGAACATCATAGAGTGTATTTCCACAAACCTAGATGGTATAATCTACTACACATCTAGACTATATGGTATAGCCTATTGATTGTAAGCTATAAACCTGTACAGCACATTACTCTACTGAATGCTGTAGACAAGTATAAAACAATGGTAAGTATGTGTATATCTAAACATATGTAAACATAGAAAAAGCATAATAAAAATGTGGTAGTAGAATCTTACGGGATCATTGTCATATATGTGATCCGTCATTAAGTGGCACATGACTGTATTTACATAATACATTATTTCTTAAATACATAAAGAGTGAGTTTCTTTTTATTTTCCCAGTTAAGAATTTTAAAAGAATAATATATCCTCAATATCATTTTACCATCAAAAATAGAAAAGTGTAATTCTGGAATAAAGGGCAGGACTTTACATGGACTACAAACACCTTTATCAAGAATACTCACTATTGTCCTTTTTTTTCTCATTTACTCTCCACCAATAGAAAACCCATCTTGGACAGGCAACTTCCAAAGATCAGAGTTCAGCAACCACAGAGCTAGCTATTCTATTCTCGATATCATAACAGCTCCCTAAAGCCCAGGAGCTGCTGATTTTTAAAGTCAATACTCTAAGTCATTTTGCAGAATTAAAGGTTGATTTGGAAACAGAATAAAGAAACCAAAGCCTTCAAGGCCCACGGATCCACAGCAGCCCCTTCTGGTCTGGCACATAGCTGACCAGGGCTGTGACCTTGGATGAGCAGGGCAGGCATCTGGTGAAAAGCCACCTGAGCAGCATGGGCTTGCAGATGCTCCTGGCAATGAGCCCAGGCTGATTTTCTAAGAAACTCAGAAATTTCAGATCCAGTCTACTTTTCAAAGCATTTCTAATTTATGCTCTACATAAATGCTATGTTTTTAAGAAATACTCTGTTACAAAAGGTGGAAGCTTGCCATGGTGCAGGGGAAAGAGCCAGGATGCCTGGCTTCATCTTCAGTTCTACACCCATCATGGTCATTCATTGTCTGAGACTTGGTTCCTCATAACATGGAGAAAACACTTACCTCACAGGAAAATGAACAGACAGACTGAGAGTTAGAGAACAGCACAATGTGGATCTTTACTTCCAATTTTAGCCTTAAGTTCCTGGATCTAGAATCTAAATAATGTGTTTGGTGCTATGTTGAACCTTAAGTCTTAAACGCAATGTCAGTCTATGCAAAATTCTACCCAGTAATTCGCTCACAGATCCTAAATAAGTTGGCTCTGTCCTCATTCTTGAAATAATATATTCTTGCTGTCCCTGGAAACCAAGGCATGGATACAAGGGGGAGGGAGAGAAAGGCAGTCATAGATCAAGTGTCTCAAATGTCAATAAATGGCAAAGGAGAGTTATGGAGCACATAAGGGAAGGAGGAGGCTCAGAATATGGGGCTTGGGATGCCCTTTGACCCCACTCAGAGAGGCCCAGTAATAAATCCAGAGGTGAGGGACATCTTTAGATATTGGAGCCATCCAGGGAAGCCATAGAGAATTTTCCAGCATCATAAACAGTTTGGAAAGAAAAAGATCTAATATGGGAAGACAAGGGCAGAATGGTGAACAAGGGAAAAAGCCTTAGAAAAGTTTTTTTGCTGTTTGGTGGCTGTTGCTGTTTTAGCTGAAAAATTTTATGCCATTAGCTTGGAAAATCCTCCACTGGGCCTCTTCCCTAGATCAGGATCTGAGATAATAAGACAGGCACCCCTTGCGGGACCATATTTAGTGACTGTCACCTCAAGAATACTGATGCTCAGCCACCCTGGCCACACTTGGGATCTAGGAGAATTCATTCAAAACTAAAAGTCTGTGCGGGAAGACTGTGTGGAATCCATGCCTGGATTATTAATCAGAACAAGTAATGGTAGTGCCTGTAATAACCCTGAAGTCTCAATTTCTTTACGTAATAAAAGATTATCTCTTTTATGCCTAGTCCAGCGCAGATTGGTTGAGAGGGTTCTAGTCCAGCGCAGATTGGAAAGGGGGCATCTGCTTCATGCAGTTAGTCAGAGACCCAGGCTTCTTCAGTCTAGACTGCAGGATTCTGTGCTGGGTGTTTTACATTCAGGAAGAGAAAGAATGAGTATTGGGCGGGGGAGGAATCTAGTGGAGTTTTAGAGGCCAGGCCTAGGAATGGTGCATAGCACATCGTCCCATATTCCACAGGCAGAATGTATCATGTGACCTCACTCAAAGCAGGAGATGTGACACATAGTCTTCCTGTATGAACTTGTGGCATTGTCTCTGCCACACCAGGAAAGTCCACTGAGAAAGATTAGAAGAAAGAAAATGGAAAACAACCCCTGCACTTAAGTGTAGTAGGTATAGCGCTTGTTAGTTAGTTGGTTAATTATCTCTGTTCCACTCAATTAGAAAATGTTCATTAAGAACCTACTAGACTGACGGCACTGTGAGAGGCACTGAGGAGAACTTGAGGTAAAGATGACCCAGTTCCTACAGTCAGAGAGGACCATCTACTGAGTGGCATAGGACATGGGCAAACACATGACCTCTCTAGCCTCAACGTTCTCATCTGTAAAATGTGACAGCATTGTGTCACTCCATAAGGTGTTGGTGAAGAAGAAATAATACGTGTGAAGTGCATGGCGTGTCATAGTCTGCTTCTCCTCCTCCTCGTCCTCCTATTCCTCTTCATCCTTCTGCTCTTCCTCTTTCTTCTTTGTCTGCATCTTTTTCTCTTTATTCCCCTCCTTCTCATTCTCCTGCTTTTCCACATCCTCCTCCTCCTTGTCATCATTAGTACTATTATTATAAGGTGTTGTATGTGGATAAAGCACCATAATGATTCAAAGAAAAGGGAAATTTCACCCAATTGGAGAACCAGGAAAACTTTAGAACACATTGATATTTTCGGAGGGTCCTAAAGAACAGGTACAATTTTCATAGATGTGGAGGGAAAGGAAAGGCTTTCCAGGTGAAGGGCGGCGAGAGCAAGGACATCCGCTGAGAACCACAAGGCAAGGCCCTCACCTGAACACAGAGATGATGGAGCTAATGATGGGATAACGGGGTGGGGAAAGAAGAGGGGGTTTGACAGAGGAAACAGAAGTCAAAACAATCTAAATGAACTAGACGGTTGGGTAGAAGATGTTTCCTTACCTGGTCAAAGCTCCTCCCAGGAGCTGCTCAAGCTCATTTTCAAACCTACCAATCCAGGGCTAAAACAGAGAGATTTAAAGATCAGGAATCCCTGTGAGGGGAGAGTATATAAGACATATAGAGGAGAGCTGGGACGAGCACCGGGGGGTATGCTGAAGAGCGTAATGAAGACCCTGGTGTGTATGTGAGGCATAGGAAAGGTAGGGAAAGTTAGAGACAATTAAAAATTGATTGAGGACCTCCCGGGAGCATTGGTACTGAGAAAAGAAAACAAGAGCTTGTATTTCCAGTCAGTCCTGTATGGATGAATGTGTGTATGAAACTGGACACATCACATCACCTTTCAGAGCCTCAGCTGCCTCATCTGTAAAATGGAGGTAATAAAATCTCAGAGGGTCACTATGGGTATTAAATTAAGTTGTATAATTTGTGTTGAACACTGAGCCCAGTGTGAGTCACCACAAGAACTCAATTGATGTTAGTCATTATTACTGTTATTATCACTAATTCTGCTAAACTCCAGATCCTGTTCATTTATCAATAGGCATGTGATAAATATGTGATGAGTGAATACTCAAAATATACTGACACAGGCTGGGCGCAGTGGCTCATGCCTGTAATCCCAGCACTTTGGGAGGCAGAGGCAGGTGGATCATGAGATCGGGAGATCAGGATCAACCTGGATAACACGGTGAAACCCCGTCTGTACTAAAAATAAAAGAATTATCCGGGTGCAGTGGCAGGTGCCTGTAGTCCCAGCTACTTGGGAGGCTGAGGCAGGAGAATGGTGTGAACACAGGAGGCCGAGCTTGCAGTGAGCCGAAATCGCACCACTGCACTCCAACCCAGGCAACAGAGCAAGACTCTGTCTCAAAAAAAAAAAATATATATATATATACACACACACACACACATATATATATACACACACACACACATAAACACTGAAACATAGAAGATTAAGGTGATGGTTTTGGAAATAAAACATAAAAGCCAAAGCCTTTTGGTTCCCCAGTTTCTGGATAAAAAGATTTAAATGTGGAAAATGGAATACATTTCACCAAACCTGTACCTTAATTAAGGAAAATAGAACTCTCAGTTTGTAAGTTAAAATGTAAACTCTTGAACTGCAGAGAGAAAGTACCAGAATGAGATGTAAGCTACAATCTCTAGAATTCAGTTTGTTTGTTGATTACGTGAAAGCTACACATTGAAAAGAAATGGCACTATGGCCATCATTCAAATGCAAATTGAGTCAAAGATAAACTGTTTCAGCATAAATAGCAAAACTAAAATGCAAAGGATAGAACCTGCCAAGGCCCTTCCACTAGAAGCACCACAGTGAGGACGGAGGGGGGTGCTGACATGCACCAAAGTGGAAAGACGTTACCATCTGTAGTCCCAAGAACCCTTTCTGGATTAAGCAATTCCGCTTCCCATAGAGCTCCTTGAAGTTAAATAACTACAAGGGAGAACATCAACTGTGGGATTGAAATGACCAAAACGGAGGTGAAAACTCTCTCATTGGGTCATGAGAATTATACAAGTAATGCATAAAAAGTGTTTAGCAACATGGATGCAGCTGGAAACCATCATTCTCAGCAAACTATCGCAAGAACAGAAAACCAAACACCGCACATTCTCACTCCTAGGTGGGAATTGAACAATGAGATCACTTGGACACAGGAAGGGGAACATCACACACCAGGGCCTGTTGTGGGGTTGGGGGAGAGAGGAGGGATAGCATTAGGAGATACACCTATTGTAAATACCTAATGTTAGGAGATATACCTACTGTAATGTTACATATGTATACCTATGTAATAAACCTGCACATTGTGCACATGTACCCTAGAACATAAAGTATAATAAAAAATAAAAAATTGCTTAGCAAAGTTCCTGGTACAAGGTAAGCAACTGCTAAATGTTGGCTGTTACTGTGTTATGAAACCACTTTTGTGTATGAGGAAACTGAGGTTCACAAAAATAAAGTGACATTCACAAGCTCATGAAGGTATCATACCATGCAAATGTCCACACTACTAATCTTTATCCTATGGCTTTGGTCCGACAATCTGTATTGAGAATAGCACAAAAGAATCTCTCAGTAAATATTATGACATGGGAGAACATGGTCTTCCTCTTTGTCCTTTAAAAGAAGGTAGTATCATCTTCCATAAATCCCTTGTTTGTTCACGTTGACTCCAATGCAACTGCTGGAGTCGGCTTCCAGAAGTAGATTCTTTCTCTATGGAATTACCAATTCCCTAGTCTCCCACGAGGACCAAATTAACACTGCTTAGTGCTAGGGAGATCATATTCCCTTTTGATATTGAAACCTATAATTTTTGATCAATTAGAGGCTGGTTACAAAAACAATCAATTGATATTTAACTCACTGAGCCAGTAATCATTACAATTTCACTTTGGAGTCTCCCACAGAAAATGATTTGCTATATTTTGAAATTCATAACAGGCCTTCAGAAAAGCAAAACAACTGATAGGGTTTTTTTCTCTCTTGCTTTATCAGGGAATGTGGTATTTGCTTCCATTTTTAGCATTTGAAGTTTGAAATTATTGGACACAAACACAAGAAAGGATAGCAATTACTATATCAAGTTCAGTTACAAAGAAAGATGTTCCAGAAAACACTGTGGTTTTATTCTGAAACGCTGGTATTGTCTGGAACGTGGGTGATGTAGACACCTTAACACTAATACAATGAAAAGCTGCCTATAAAATAAGAGCATCACCACCATTAAGGAAACTCACTATGTACATGGTGCTACGGCTCATTAATCTATACAAAATTACCTTATGATGTAGATATTTTGTTCCCATTTTAAAAAGGAGTTCCCAGAGGCCCAGGGAGGTTAAAATGCTCAAGGTCAGGTCTTCATGAAGGAGTAATTCAAGGACTCATGCCCACATCGGTCTGATTTTAAAGGCTCTGTCTTTCACACCCAGCCACTAATCTTTGTAGACTGGGCTGTCTGCAAGCTGGTTCCCCCAAAATCAGTTCTCCTGCTGGGAGTAGCCCCTGCCATAGAAAGCCCAGCACAGGCTTTAGAACCAGACCGATACTAGCTCAAATGTTGACTCTGCCTCCTTACCTGCTGTGTGACCTCAGATGAGGCATTAAACCTCAGGTTTCTCTTTTCACAAAAAAAGGTAGATTTAAAAAATTATAGACCAACCTCAGCGATATTGCAGGTTTGGTTCCAGACCATAGCAATAAAGTAAGTGCCACAATAAAGTGAGTCACATGACTGTTTTGGTTTCTCAGTGCATATTAAAGTTATGTTTATAAGATACTATATACTCTGTTAAGTGTGCAATAGCATTATGTCTAGATAAGAAATCTACATGCCTTAATTAAAAATATTTTATTGTTAAAATATGCTAATGATCATATGAGACTGCTTCAGCAAATTGTAATCTTTTTGCTGATAGAATATCTTGCCTCAGTGTTGATGGCTGCTGACTGATCAGGGTGGTGGTTGCTAAAGGCTGGAATGGCTGTGGAAATTTCTTAATATAATACAATATGAAATATTTATCTGTAGCATGCCATGCTATTTGATGGCGTTTTACCTACGGTACAACATCTTTCAAAATCAGAGTAAATCCTGCCAAACCCTGCTGTTGCTTTATCAATTAAATGTATGTAATATTCTAAATCCTTTGTTGTCACTTCAACAAGGTTCACAGCAGCTTCACCAGGAGTAGATTCCATCTCAAGAAACCACTTTCTTTGTTCATCCATGAAAACCAACTCTTTATCCATTCAAGTTTTATCGTGATATTGCAGCAATTCAGCTACATGTTTAGGCTCTACTTTTCATTCTATTAATAGTTCTCTCACTCTTTCTACCATATCTGCTATTACTCCCTCCATTGAAGTCTTAAATCCATTAAAGTGGTCTATAAGGGCTGGAATCAACTTCTTCCAAAATCCTATTTATATTGATATATTGACCTCCTCCTTTCAATCACAGACGTTCTCAATAGCATCTACAATGATGAATTCTTTCCAGGTTTTCAATTGACTTTGCCCAGATTCATCAGAGGAATCACTATCTATAGCCTTATAAAACATGTTTCTTAAATAATAAGCAAACGTTGAAATTACTCTGATCCATGAACCACAGAATGGATGCTGTGTTAGCAGACATGAAAATGTTAATTTCCTTGTACATCTCCATCAAAACTCGTGGGTGACCAAGTGCATTGTCAGTGGGCAGTGATATTTTGAAAGGAATCTTTTTAAGCAGTAGGTCTCAAAAGTGGGGTTAAAATATTCAGTAAACCATGCTGTAAACAGAAGTAAACAGTGCTATCACCCAAGCTTTGTTGTTTTATTTATAGAGGACCGGGAGAGTAGATTTGGCATAGTTTTGTAATGAGAAATTAGCATTGGCTTCAACTTAAAGTCACCAGCTGCATTAGCCTCTAATGAGAGACTCAGCCAGTCCTTTGAAACTTTGAAGCCTCGCATTGACTTCTCTAGCTCTGAAAGTCCTAGATGGCGTCCTCTTTAAGTAGAAGGCTGTTTTGCCTACATTACAAATTCATTATTTAGTGTAGCCACCTTCATCTATGATCTCAGCTAGAGTTTCTAGATAACTTGTTGAAGCTTCTCTATCAGCACTTGCTGCTTCACTTTGTACTTTTGTGTTATGGAAATGACTTATTTCCTTAAACTTCATGAACCAACCTCCGCTAGCTTCAAACTTTTCATCTACAACTTTTTCATCTCTCTCAGCCTTCATAGAACTGAAGAGAGTTAAGCACTTGCTCTGGATTAGGCTTTGACTTTAGGGAGTGTTGGAGCTGGTTTGATCTTTATCCAGATCACTAAAACTTTCCCCATATCGGCAATAAGGCTGTTTTGCTTTCCTATCATTCATGTACTCACTGGAGTAGCACTTTTCATTCCTTCAATAACTCTTCCTTTGAATTCACAACTTGGCTAACTGTTTAACACAAGAGGTCTAGCTTCTGACCTATCTCTGCGTTGACATATCTTGCTCACTAAGCTTAAAAGACAAACACTTAGAGGCCACTGTAGGGTTGTTAATTGGCCTAATTTCTTTTATTTTGAAAAAAGTTATCATTCATTTGATGTTGGGCTAGGGAAGATCTTTACAAGCAAAAAAGTTTAAAACATGACTAACAGATTTGAATGACATAACAATTTTATATCAAATGTTAGCAAGGGCTCAGGGAAGCACATGCTCTCATGACTGCTGGTGGAAACAAATGGGCGTAATTTTTCTGAAGAGCAGTCTGGCTGAACACATTGAAAGTCTTTAAAATGTTCATGCTCCAACTCAATAAGTCAACATCTAGGAATTTTTCCTGAAGAACTAATAAGAGAGATATAAAAAAAAGTATTTACAATATTGAAAGAATGGAAATAACATAAATGTTCAATAATACATGTATGTTCAACAACAGGGGACAAGTAAATACAAAATATTCATATGACAAAATACATCTGGAATTGGCCAAATTTCAATATTGTTGAAGTGGCATCATTGTGTGGGGTAAATACCCGAGGTTCATTGTCTCATGCCAGGGAAATCGAGGACACAGACACACAAGAAGTGAGTTTAAGAGCGGAGGTTTAAGAAAAGAGAACATCTCTCTCTCTCATGCAGAGAGAGAGGGGCACACAAGTGAATTTTCTGGTTTCGTGGTGAAATGCCTGGGGTTTTACAGAGGAGCTTAAGGAGGTAGTGTCTGATTTACACAGGGCAGAGAGATTGGTTGGACAAGGTATGACGTCATTAGAGTGGCCATCCCACTCTAATCTTTTGTTATGCCCTTGGGTTTTCTACTTGGCCAGCGCCATGTTGTCTATTCCTTACTGTACACGTGGTTGACAAAGAAAAGGGAAGATGGAGCTGCCATGTTGAACATGCTTGGCCCCCAAGTACCCTTTTCCTATTGGCACAGCTGCCGGCATTCACCCATGCCAGCTTCCAGCTTGCTTATCTATGTCTGTAGCTTTATTTTACAGGCTGCTCTTTTTTTTAGAAAAGAAATGATTTGGGGACTGCTTTTCATTAAAGAGAAAACTTTACTGAGGACTTCCTTACCCTCACTATCTGCCTAAATAATTTCCTTTTAACTCCTCTGTCATTGTTGTGTCTCAGGGAATAGAGAAGCCTGGGGATAGGGAGAAAGATAGGGGAAAAGCCAGTTGGTGAAATCATAATACTCACAATATTTATTTGTTAAGCTCACTCATCGTCTCACATGAACATGATTTGTGGTGCTGCAAAACAATTGCAATAGTAATATCAAAGATTGCTGATCACAGATCACCATAACAGAAAATAATAATGATGAAAAAGTCTGAAATATTGCAAAAATTACCAAAATGTGACATAGATATATGAAGTGAGTACATGCTGTTGTGAAAATTGTGTCAATAGGTTTTCTTGATATAGGGTTGCCACAAACCTTCAGAATGTAAAAAATGCAATATCTGCAAAGTGCAAAAAGGAAAACACAATAAAACGAGATGTGCCTGCATTAAAAATATATGTTAGAATATTTAAATAACGCTGTGATAATGTTTTGTTGGTTGTGCTCAAAACACAATCAGCTTCTTGGGAGAAAGTATGGTATGGTGGTAACACTACAGATTATATAAAAACATATCATCTGGGTTTGAGTTTTGACCCTACTACTTAATAGTTCCATGAGATTGGACAAGTCATTTGATCTCCTAGTTTTTCCATCTGAAAAATTGGGATATTTATGATACTTACTTCATAGGATTAATGTCATAAATATTAAATGCATTAAAAGAATAAAATAGTACAGTGCCTGCTACATAGTAAGTGCTCCATGTGCTACTATAATCACTTCAGCTTTCAGAAATATTTGTTTTTGCCTAATACCAGTGCTTCCCAACATGGCCTCAAATGCCCCTGAACTTCCTCTTAAGAAGCTCTCCTGCTGGGAAACTACATGGGTTACCTGCCCTCCATTGTGAGTAGGCCCTTGTCTGTCCTAGTTTTTCTGTTTCCAGTCTTCCCAATCACTGCCCTACCCCTAATCATAACACATGATCTTCACCATACCAAGAAAACAGAATCAGACTGGTTGTGACTAATGCAACCAAGATCTCCATGAGGCCAAATCTTTTATTAAGTTTGTTCATCCACTACTCAAATATATTTCCCTGGTGTAAAAAGTGCATAACAAAAACATGGGAAAACATATCTTCAGACTTCCTCATCTTCCTAAGTGCATTGCTCTGCACACCTGGGAGAGCCACAGCTGGATTCTTTGCTTCTTCAGATTGGTAAGATTTCACATTCTTGTAGCTTTCTATTTTCAGTTAAGTCATGCCTCCCCACCTAGTTTCCATTGCATGCCTGTTACGAGACACAACTTGTGAACCCCCTCAGTAGTCCTTCTCAGAATGTTAAACACACAGTAGATGGTCAATGAATACTTGTTCATTGTATTGCTAAGCATATTTTCCATAAGAAATATAGCAATTCAGTGTTGTGGTGCATATGCATTAAGGCTTAAATAGCCTTGCCTGGCCCTGTTACCATTATGCACTATTTTCTCCCTATAATTCTGTTGAAGTCACCAATGACTTCCATGTTGACTAATCCAATTACCATTCAACCTATCACTGGTATTTAACACAGTTGATTACCCTCTTCTTGATTTCCAGAATACTATGTTCTTGGTTTTCCTTTGGCACACTGGTGTGCCAAAGGAAAATCTCCCCCAATTTTCAACGTTGAAGTGACCTTGGTTTTTTCTATTCTGTATCTGCCATTACTTCCTTGAGGATAACATTAAATTCCATACCTTTTGATGCTCTCTATTGCCAACAACTTCTAGGCTTCCTCTGAATTTCTGACTTAATGATCAACTGCTTACTCGACCTAACAGATATTTTTAAATTAAAATGTCTTAAGATACACTCCTGAAAGTCTCTCCTAAGCATCATCCCTGACTTTTTTTTCTCTCACACCCAGGTCCAGTTGGTTGGGAAATTCTGTTGGCTCCATCCAGCATCTGGCTGCTTGTAGCATCTCATGGTGGGGCCACCATGATCTCTCCTGAATTACTGTAACAACTCCCTAACTGCTTCTATCCTTGTCCCCAACGGTCTCTTCCCAACGTAGCAGCCAGAAAGAGATTATGTCACTTATCTGTTCAAAATCCTTTAAGGGATCCCCATTTCACTCAGAATAAAAATTGTCCATAAAATGGCACACAAGACGCTGAATGATCTGGGTCCAATTCTCTCTGACCTCATCTCCCACCACTTCTCCTTTCGTTCACTCTGCTACAACCACCCTGTGTTCCTTAGTGTCTCTCAAATACACCAAGCATGCTTCCAGCTCAGGGCCTCTGCACTGGCTATTCCCTCTGCCTGGCATGCTCCTTACTCTTTCTCTTCCCTCAACTCAACTGTCACGTTCTCAGTAAAGCCCACACTGACCACCTCAGCATTGCTGTCATCCACCATCTTCTATTGTACTCTATAATATTTTATTTGTTATGTTTAATATTTATTGCTTGTATCTTTGCAATCTAAGCTCCATGCAAGCAGAGTTATTTGTTGGTCTTGTGCCCTGTTGTGTCCTTGATTCTCAGAACATTGCTTGGCATGTAGAAAGTTCTCAATATTTGCTGAGCAAATTAAATTAATGTGGGAAATGCATTCTCATGCTTTGACTTATGAACAGATTTTAGAATGTAGCCCATAACTATTGTAGGCAGTAGGCAGCCAATTTGCTCATTTTTCTGCAAAAGCAAGCATTTCACTTATGATATAGATACCCTAAATATGTCCCTAGGGAACATTTTACAAGATTGGTACGTGATTAACAACTTCAAGTACACAGAATAAGGGGTGGAAATCATAGCGTTTTCTAAAAAACTTTTGCTCAAGTTCACGTTCACATACAAAATTGCTTTCTGTGGTTTTTATTCCATCTCATTAGTACTTTGGATCTTTCTCTTTAATTACCTGGAAAAGCAGCACAGCATAGTAGTTAAGAAAAATAACAATGGAGCCAGCGGTCTAGGTTTGAATCTCTGCAAACCTCTCTGAACCTTTTGTTGATGACATTCAAGTATAAAGTCTATTACAAAAAACTTTTGACAGTGGTCCTCCAACCCAGTTTGCTCATTACTTGGAATAGTCTGCTTCTTTGCTAAACAGCACCATGTATTAGAAAGTTCTGTATACAGTAATAAGCTAAAAATCTATCTTCCTATCACTTCCAACAGTGATTCTAAAACTGGTCCTTTCAGCATTGGAGAATATAAACACCATCTACATAAGCTCCTAATCAAAAATTTGAAAATTTTTTAAATTTCTATTTTTGACTGCTGATTTTGAGCATAATAATTGTTATGCCTTCCTTGCCTCACAAATGCCATGGAATTCAGAGGAAGTATATTGTATATTAGTGTGTCCCAGATATTGTACTCATGTTGCTCAAGGTGGGTCCTTTCCAACCTCACCTGTGCCCCTCACTGTATGCACTGAAGCACGAACCAATTCAGTGCTCTTACTTAGTGAGCCATCAATACATTCTCTCTATTCACGTTCACTCTCTGCTTACAAGTCAACTGTTTAGACAGCCAGGTCATCTTTCCTTCACATACTCCCTTTCCATGTCGTGTCTTTCTTAATCACATGGTAATGTTGCCTGTGATAATTAGGGCTTTTCCAATCTTAAAATCTCATTATTCTAATAAATGCACAAACTTTATCCTAGGCCTGCATAACTGCTCATTCAGAAATTACTTTTTATGTCTCCATAGAAACTTTTAAAATAAATTACATATTTCCCCACTTCTGAGGCTTTTGCTCTTTTATCTTTCACATCTGATTTACTACAAAAATGTCTTTGGCAGCATTCACAAAAATTTGTCGTTGAGGTACAATCAACAGAATTCCAGGGAGGCCCCCAACAGACTTCACAACCAGTTAATTCACTGGTTCTGGGTGTCAGAGGTAGTTGAGCTACTTGGTGGGAAAATTGCAAGGAAAATCGGAAGACTGCCTGAATTCGAATCTCAGCTTCAGCATGTAAGAAGACCTCAGGCAAACTATTTAACTTCTCTGACTTCAATTTCTTCAGTTAAAATGGGGGTAACAATAGCACCTACCTCAAAGATCTATTGGAAATACTAAATGAATTATTACATATATAACACTTAGAACAGTGCTGGGCACTTACTATGGGCTCAAAAATTGTTAGCTAACATTATATAGCAGCCACTGACCTGCCTGTTTCAGGGAGAGAGAACAGAAATTTAAGACCTGATCTTCATCCACATGAAGTGTGACTACTACTGAGGGAAAGAGAAAAAAGAAAAATGCAAATTATGTACAAGGGATATGTCCATAAGAGCAAACTACTTTTGGAATCATTTTCATTTATAGTCTGTCTTCTAAATATCTATACTAGGTACCTAGAAGACAGCATAAACTTGGCCGGTCTTAAACTGTCTCTTCCTCGTGAATGATGTCAATCTCATGTATTTATTCAACAAGCATTTATTGACTGCTTATTATGGGCCAACCACCTTCAAGGTATATGAGAAACTCAAAGTTATCTTCAATATTCTCCTCATCTTCTATACATCATTCTTATCCTAACCATTGATTTGAATCCCTCCCCTTCTTTCCATCCCCATTGCCATAGCATAATTTCTTACCAGACCTATCCCATCTACTGCCTGCCACTATCCTCTCCCTGCTCCAACCTCTGCTCTTCATTGCTGTCTGAATACTTCCCTCCAAAATTAATCTACATTTTAAGAACTTCTAATGACTCCTAACAGAAATATTCGTTAGCCTGGCTTATCAGTTACTGTACTCTCTGACTCCAAACTTTTGCTTCAGTGTCATCTCTTGCCAGTCACCTTATGCAAACCATGCACAACTACACTAAACCTCCCCCCGTTCCCTTAGCAGACCAGACCTTGGAGTGATTCCATGCCTTTGTTCATGGCCTCCCTGTTTCCATACATGACAAACACCTACTCATCCTGTAGGACTCCATCCAAATAACTTCTTTGCAATGAAGGCTTTTCCAGCCATCCTGTGTAGCTAGTAGCATTCTCCCTATCTTCTCACCATGCTTTGGTCTCACTTGTTTACATAATTAATGAAATATTGTTAGTTTCATACTTGTTTTAGGTTTATCACAAAGTAGATGCAACCAAAAAGTTAACATTTATGATTATAATATGTGAATGCAAAAGTAGTTGAGGTTTTTGCATTGTTGGAATTTGCCATTTGATATTGGAATACATTCTTAAATAAATGTGATTATGTCATACATCATTTTAATGAGCATTTCTTGCTTTTTTTGCTAATGACTTACTACTTACTGTTTATGTTGTGTTTATTTTAGACTATGGAAACGATGCTAGACAAAAAGCAAATTCAAGCAATTTTCTCATTCAGGTTCAAAATAGGTCATAAAGCAGTGGAGACAATTCACAATATCAACAACGTATTTGGCCCAGGAACTACTAATGAATATATAATGCAGTGGTGCTTCAAGAAGTGTGTTTGTTTGTTTGTTTGTTTGTTTGTTTGTTTTGAGGTGGAATTTCACTCTGTTGGCCAGAGCTGGAGTGCAGTGGCCCAATCTCGGCTCACTGCAACCTCCAACTCCAGGATTCAAGTGATTCTCATGCATCAGCCTCCCAAGTAGCTGGGACTACAGGCACACACCACCACACCTGGCTAATTTTTGTATTTGTAGTAGAGACAGGGTTTTGCCACATTGGCCAGGCTGGTCTCGAGTTCCTGACCTCAAGTGATCCGCACCTTGGCCTCCCAAATGCTGGGTTTACAGGTGTGAGCCACCGTGCCCAGCCAGTTCAAGAAGTTTTGCAAAGGAGATGACAGTCTTGAAGATGAGGAGTGCAGTGGCTGGCCATTGGAAGTTGACAACAACCAATTAAGAGCAGTCATCGAAGCTGATCCTCTTACAACTACACAAGAAGTTGCCAAAGAACTCAACGTCAATCATTCTACAGTTGTTAGGCATTTGAAGCAAATTGGAAAGGTGAAAAAGCAGGATAAATGGGTGCCTCATGAGCTGACCAAAAGTAAAAGAAAAAATCATCATTCTGAAGTGTCGTCTTCTCTTATTCTACATAACCATGAACCATTTCTTGATTGTATTGTAATGTGCAATGAAAAGTGAACTTTATACAACAATCAGCAGTGACCAGCTCAGTGGCTGGACCAAGAAGAAGCTCGAAAGCACTTCCCAACACCAAAGTTGCACCAAAAACAGGTCATGGTCACTGTTTGGTGGTCTGCTGATGGTCTGATCCATGATAGCTTCCTGAATCCCAGCAAAACCATTACATCTGAGAAGTATGTTCAGCAAATCAATGAGATGCACCTGAAACTGCAACACCAGTAGCCAGCATTGGTCAACAGAAAGGACCCAATTCTTCTACAGGACAATGCCTGATCACAGATTGTACAACTAACACCTCAGAAGTTGAACTAATTGGGCTACAAAGTTTTGCTTCATCCACCATATTCACCTGACCTCCCGCCAACCGACTACTACTTCTTCATGCATATCAACAACTTTTTACAAGGAAAATGCTTCGACAACCAGCAGGATGCAGAAAATGCTTTCCAAGAGTTCATCAAATCCTGAAGAATGAATTTTTATGCTGCAAAAATAAGCAAACTTGTTTCTTGTTGACAAAAATGTCTTGATTGTAATGTTCCTATTTTGATTAATAAAGATGTGTTTGAACCTAGTTATGATGATTTAAAATTCACAGTTCAAAACTGCAATTCCTTTAGCACCTTTTTCCCTGTTGTGTAGAAATTAAGTGGAGAGCTCCACCTCAAATCTACCACAGTACCTGAACATAGAGATGGTATAATAAATATTTGTTGAATGAATTAATGAGTGAAACAACCTGAGGCATTTCCCTATAAAAAGTATAAAATTGGAATACTAAATTTTTTAATGCATTGTATAGGGATAGGGAGGGAATATTTATATCAAAGACTTTGGGGAATATAGTTACTGAAATTAAACCTCAAATTTAGGCCTGAGCTTCCAGAAAGAAACTAAAGGGTAAAGGATAAACAGTCTCATTGTCTGATAAAAGAAAGTATACAACTTAATAAAGAGAGATAAACATTTTCTTGACAAGCTTTTCCTGAAGGAGTTTTCTGTGTGAATTATATAAGTAACATTGAATAAATAATACAGCTACTTTTTTTGCAGTGTAAAGAAATCAATCTTTTGGATATCTTAAATCAATTTTCAATAAAATGAAATCCAAGAGCAGTGCCCATTCTGGGCAGAAACAGTGTAAGAAGGGAGCCTCCCATGGGGTTGGAAGGATGGAAGAGAAAGGGATGCCACAAAGGAAGGACGATCAATATCCTGAGTGAGAGCTGGCAGTGGATGCCGAACACATGGCTTTGGGGACTCGAGGGCTGCGCCATCAAGGTCCTCCCCAAGCTGGAATCATGCTAACAGCTGGATAATGCAAAGTAGGGACCAGGGGTTAATTTCAACAAAGGGTCTTGAAATAATAACGGGAAGCATATGTAATTCTAAACAGATTTGGGGCTTTTTGCAGTGACATTATTTGATGTTGCAAGAATAGGCATGGAAATCGGTTGAGTGTATTTTTGCAAGTGTTCAGTGATAACAGTATCCAGTTCTGTCAAGAGAGTATGTGGGAAAATGCATAGATATTATCCAACCAGGAATCACTAGGTGAGGGTTACCTGGTCTGTTTCAGTTCTGAACACTCCCTGCCTTTCCTCCCACTCCAGCAATACAATTGCTTTTCTCTTCTCTATGCTTTACAGGTACACTTCCCTCTTTTTAAAATGACCCTTCTACTCAACTGTTCACCACCATCTTCAGGTAGCATCTTTAGGTTGCCTTTCTTGACTCCCTCACCCCAAGCTCCAAGTGCCCCTCTAGCAGCCTCCTGTCACCTCCAATCACAGTAGCCATGTGCACATTCCACATTGTTTCCATCTCTTCTGTGAGCTCCTCCAGGGAAAGTACTGAGATTTATTCAACTTTGTTTCCCCAACACAGTGCTTGATGCACAACAATCAACCATTAAATGTCAAAAGCAGGAAGAAGAGGAGTTTGGAAATTTGTTTTTAAAGAATATTTGAGCATAGAAATGCCACAGAAGATAACAGGGTCATAGAAGGAGTGATTATTGGGGAAAATAACTTGTTGGTATTTGACTCACAAAATAAGTGTATAAGTCCATTCTCACATTGCTCTAAAGATACTACCCGAGACTGGGTAATTTATCAAGAAAACAGATTTAATTGACTCACAGTTCCACATGGCTGGGGAGAACTCAGGAAACTTACAATCATGGTGGAAGGGGAAGCAGGCACATCTTACATGGCAGCAGGCAAGAGTGAGAGAGAGAGTGTGTGAGCACAGGGAAAACTACCATTTAAAAAACCATCAGATCTCATGAGAATTTACTCACTACAGCATAGGGAAAACTGCCCCCATAATTCAATCACTTTCCACTAGGTCTCTCCCTCAACACCTGAAGATTGCAATTCATGATGAGATTTGGGTAGGGACACAAAACCAAATCATATCAGTAGGTATGATTGAAATAGTTAGTTGGCGATGTTTGGGAGGAAAATGTGGCATCCACAATACAGATTTGAAAATTGTCTACTACAAAGTAGTAGCCAAAACAGACAGAAAATGAACTTTCCTTTAAATTGTAACCTGATGAACAATCATCTGCTGACTAAGATCTTTCCATCTTTTTTCCTCTTTTGGAGACCATTGCCACAGAATTGGGGTTTGATTCAAGATGCTCAGCTTCATTTGAGTAGAGTTCAAAACCCTCCTTATATTATATCATGCACCAACTCAGTCCCTTCTACTCCAGGGAAACTCACCAACCACCACCTGAGCATATCTTGCTGATTGTCCCCTCAGTGGTATTGCTCGAACTATTTCCCTGGAATAGAATCCTTGAGGATCTTTCCCTTCAGTGCCCATCTGCCTCAACCTCGTCAATCTCTGTCAAAGTCCAAGCTCAAAAGTGTAAAAGGCTCCTCTAAACTTAAGACCCTTGTGACCTTCCTCTGTTTCATGAATGTCTCTCTGGTAGTCTTGTCTACCAAATCAGAAGGCAGAACCCCTGAAGATAGAAGCAATATTCTTTGCTCCTTTTTAATCCCCCATTGACTGTAAGCATTATAGTTTAGGATATTAATGTTTAGGATATTAATGGACAGGAGATAGCTTTTTATTAAACTCCTAATGGAGCTTCCAAATCATTGTTTCTTTGCCAAATATCAACAGTATTTTTTCTACAGCCAGCACTATCCCCTCTTCCCTATCCTGCAAGCTTCAGCATGGTGATTGTACCTTGTTCCTTATGATTCTAACTCTGGTCTCAGAATGCAATGCATCTTTCTTGATGGCTTCAGCATCCAGGTAGATGACCTGGATTACAGTTACCTGATCACCCCAAACTGAACAATCTTCAATTCTGTGTCACTTAAGCTGCCAATGGGCAAGTCCAAATATCATCACTTAGACCTAGTAACTAACCTGTACATTGTGAAAACCTGAAATGCTACACAGTCTCCCTCTCTATCAGTGAACCTGCTTGTCTCGCATCAGTCAGGTGAACTAAGCGTCCATCCCCGACTGCAGCTCTTAGAGAGTCTTTCCCTTCTGTATACAACGAGAGCAATAGTATGGAGTTTACAACGATGTTGAGAAGATAAAAATAACCTATGAAAGATTCCACAGACAGTATGTGCTCACTAAAGCAAGTCTCTTTCTCTCTCTCTGCCCACCCTCTTCCCTCTAAGAATGAAGAGCTAATGCCTCCTGAAGTAGCCATTCTAACTCTGAGCCTCTTTGACTATTCTAGAAATTCCTTTTTCCTTCTGAACCAAAATCTGTCTCCCAGGGTCCCTCTCAGGAGTCTCTGCACAGCTCTCTGGAGCTGTAAGAATAAGGGTGACCTTTCTTCCTCCAGGTCAGCCTGCCAGCAGTCTTTGGACAATTCACACAGCCCCTTGAGTCTTTTTCTTCTCCAAGAGGATCACCCTCCCCACCTCACCTCCGCCTGCCCCTCTGAGCCCACGATGTCGTGGCAATGTTAGTCTCCTTCCACCTAGCATATTCCAGTAACTTCTGCCAGAACACCAGTCCCATTCAAAAGTCCCAGGAAAACATGAACAACTAAGATCAACAATTTTCCCTGATCCAAAACGACTGAAAAATAAGTCCTTCCCGCTGCTTTACTGACAAATCGAACTCTACGAGGGAGAGGAAGGACTGCAAGAAATGGTAATGCCAAGTGAATGAGGATTTTTTTTAAAGAGTCTTGAATCCTAAGGGCTTGTCTTGTTCTTTTAACTAGAAAGTTTGAGTCTTGATCCATTAATCCAGAGCTAATAAATGTCTGGTGGCAATTTGCCAGTTTGAACTCACAAGTGCGAGCTTATTCATTATGAGAAAGTAGCGATCTCTGTGGGGAAATGCTTGCAAACAGGATTAGCGGAGCAAGGGGAGGGCAAAGCCTTTGGTGAAAAATGTGCCCATTGCTAATCAATGGCCAACAGCTTCTCGCTGCAATGAGTTGCAAAAAGCAATTGCAGCTCAGTGATTTTTTGTTGTTGTTGTTCATTTGCTAAAGCAAGAAGTGAACTTTGTGGACTGCCTGAGTCAGGATTTCCAAAATTTTTCCATGGGAGTGTTCCTGACACCAATAGCCAGTAAGCTTGAGTCTCTGGAGGTTCAGAAACAAAATTTAAAAGCTCAAAATGTAGTCAAAGCCTCTGGTTTATTATTTAATATTCATGTAAATTTAGCATCTTATTCCACAATATTATATTTGCTTTCATATAAAAAGCATAGGTTTCTGCCTATTTCCATGCAACTCCTTGAGCCCCAGCCCACACACCATTCCCCTCCAGAGCTTCATGTGCTCCACTTTGAGAGAAAGGGACTGACTTCACTCTAAGTGAGGTCTCAATGATCACATCAGTGGTGACTTCTTACTCAGATCTATAGGCTTATTGATTCCAGAAGGAATTACACCAGCAGGTACTGCGCTGTAACGTCTCAGTATCAAAGACGGACAATTTGGATCTTGGATTACATTCATGTATCCTGGGACCTGAGGCTGTTTAATTTCTCCAAGGCTCAGATGCCTCATCTGCATGGAGCTATCTACTTCATAAGCTGTGATGGGGACTAAGTCAGGTCAGGTGTGTAAGGTGCGCAGCACCATAGGTGCAGCATAAATGTTTCTTATCATACTGGTGGTATTGCCAGACACCTAGAAGGTTCCTGCCTTTGTGTGGTAAACAGAATCCTGGAAATGGAGTCTGAAGTCCTGTGTCTTCATTCTTGATTCTGCCATTAGTTAGCAACATAGTCTGAAATGAATGCTTTTAAGCTAAAATCTACCTTCTTCTTATTCTAAAATACAGGTTTCCAATGGTTAACTATTTAAGGGGCTTTAGTGCATAGGAGAAACAATATGAATAAACCTACAATCTGAGCTTTTTCTCCCTCTAAGCAACATACAACAATAATAATAAATGACAGTATTGAGCCCACCACGTGCCAGGCATTAGCTACATTTACCTGCAATCCCCTGTCTAACTCTCATAAACTATATAGTAAGAGAATAAGAAACTTGCCCATATTAGTAAAGCTGAGAGTTGAACCAAGTCTGAGTAACTCCAGGACCTGAGCACTTAATCATTAAGCCCTGCTAACCTACCCTCCAAATGAGCCAAAGACCTGCTTGTTTACTAATTCAGAGGGAAAGGAACTTATTTGGGAATTCTCTCTAGAGGCCCTTTAAGATTCCTGGCTGTTCCTAGCTACAGTTGACCAAGCACAGGCTGAGGCTGTGATTGCAGAGTTAGTAACTAGTGATGTCAGAAAAGGGGTAGCACTGAAGTTCTAGGCCCACCCTTCCTTCTGAGGGGCCAACAGGTCTAAGATGCTGTGGGGTTGGAGTTACAACGACTAGGATTTGATTTCCAGCTTAACTGACAACCAGCTCTATGATCCTCTGCAAGTTACTTAATCTCTCTGAGAGGACACATAAAGTTTTACCATAAATAAAATAAAATTATAATCTCTACATTGCAAAGATTGCTGGGAAGAATAACAGAGATTGTATAAAGTGTCTAACAGAGAATGTGGCTAATAATTAGAGTTATTATAATTCATTATCATTTTTAAGGCAAAAATCTTTCAAAAAGGAAACCAAAATACATTTTCAGAAGTCACATTATATAAAATGTAAAATCTCAAATACCCTGTTATGTCTCTCTAGAACATTAAGCAAATATGAGCAATTGTCAAATAATTCACAAGTGGTCTCTCTCTAAAAGATTGTACCTCTTTCTCAACAAAAGCTGCCTTGAAGTAGCTAAATTCTGACAGAGAGCAGAAATCCATGTGAGTTAGCAGACCAGTCTCCTGGGGAGCATTCAAATGATTCTTGAATAATTTTCAAGCCTAATTCTATTTGCACTTTCCACTGTTCTAAAACCAAATCAAAATTCACTGGCAAACAAGGAGCATCCTGCCAGGATCTCATGATTTCTCAAGTGAAATTTCATCACGCAGAGCAAGCCGCAAAGGAAGGTGGGTTTAAGAGACACGTGTTCAAATTCCTGATGATTTTTCTCTTCCTGCTGAGAAAGATGGACCAAGAAGAGTCAATCATTGGACCTCATGGATTTGAGCCGATAAGCTCCTAATTGACCAGCGTGTATTTAATTGGGAAGAATCGCTATAGAATTCTTGAAGACAAAAAGAAGGGGGTATGAACCCCACATGGAGTACAGGACAATGTGCTGGTTCCTGCTCCCTCATGGGGCAGTATTCATGGCTGAGTCCTGAAAATCAGGAAGAAGGACTAATTCAAGGACAACCCCATGGGGTTCCTAGTCTGTGCTCTCTTCCTCCCACGCAGCCTGCCAGTGTTGTGCCATAGTTTCCTGGCAGAGCCAGAAGAGTGGGGAAAAAGCTGGGAGGGAGGTGGAAGAGGCACTCAGGTGGCTATACTGATCCTGACAGCAGCTACCAGGCCCAGTGGTCCTACCTGATTGAAACTTTGGGTATCCCATGCTGGAGAAGGCCTTTACTGTTATTAGGCAATTAGCTAATTTAACCAAAACAAGAACTAGACTGGCACTTCTCAAGGACCTGCATCCACTTACCAATACACACTGCTCCTAGAAAGCTAATGTAGAAGGTGCTATAGGTATATACAAATTAAGAGTTCAGACTCCAGAGCCAGCCTGCTTCTCTGCTGGGCCACCTAAGACAAGTTACTTAACCACTCTGCCTTAGTTTCTCCATTATGAAAGGTGGAACAAACAATCATAGTATCCATCTCACGGGGCTGTGATGACAATTAAGTGAGTGACTACATGTAAGGCAGACCAAAGCCTCACACATAGTAAGTGCTCAATACACATTATTATTCTAAACCACGCACCCCTTTGCCATATAGTTACACAGCTTGCTTAGAGCTCACTAATTGCTTTCAGGTTCTCATTCAAATTTCCTGACAACCCAGAGAGGCCTGGCAGGAACCATTATCCCCACTTCACAGATGGAAAACCTATGGCTCAAAGAACTTATATGATTTGTCCAAGGCCGAGGTTATGAACCTCATAATTACCACAGGAGGCACCTGAAACCAGGGGTTTGGGTGTCACATATAACACAGCTTAGGTAGAATTTTGGCTACAATGTTTAATTAAATTGAAACAAATACTTCCATTTTAACCCTGTATCCACCTATGTATCCAGCTGGAGATCATTCATCCAACGTGTGGGCTCACAGGACAGCACTGGGTTTGTAGCACTCAGCTGATCAGGGCACCTTGTCAGGTAGCAGGCCATTCCCAGGAGCCACATCCTGTTCCTTTCCCATTTGCTGTCTTGAGTTTGAGGCACTCCACAGTCACGTGGAATAGGACCAAAGCCAGCAGGCAAAAATCGGCTTTGGGGAAACTAGAGTTAGCATCTTGAAAATATATGACCATTCTGGCCAGAATCGCCACACACAGACTCACACACAAGTTTCCTGAATTTCCATGTGACATGACAAGCAGCTCTGTAATAAGCTCTCTCTGGTGAATAAAAGTTTATCTGCACCACCAATTGTATTTCAGGTACCCAAAAGCAGACTAATCACAAATTTTACAGTGGCCAATGATAGGATCATCTCAGAGCTGAAGAACCACTTATGTTCTCTCAGCCAGTTGGGGAATGTTACCCCCGCAGCTCTGGATTGCTCAGATTTGCAAACAGAACAGGTGAAAAGAGAACCGGTGACAGCTGGCCAGTGATTATTCACATAAACTCCTGATTCAGACAGGAGTGAGTCACATGAAAAGGAAGGATAGAAAAGGAGACGCCAAAAAAGCATTTGGTCCTTGAAGTCTCTGACAAGGAGCAGATGGATGTAATCAATTACTTAAATAATTCACAAGGCAGAAAGCCTGCTTTCACCTGAATTATCTAGATAATTTTTAAAGATATAGTTTGGGTGAGGATTTCCTTGTAATCCACACAAACTGCTTGTATTTCGCCCGCTCATCAAATAATTTACTTCCACATGAGCAGGCCAGGCTTACAGAGCTACGATTGCCATAAATGTAACTGCTCCTGGTGATGTCTTTTCTCTTACATTTGTACTTCAGGGAAGAATTGGTTTCAAGCCGAGTCTTTTTTCCTCCTTTGTGTCCTGGTAAGCTTTTCCTCTGGAAATAAACTGGGCTGGCTGTCCCTTTGATCCCATTGTGCGATTCTATCTCGTTCATCAAGCTGTGGCACCTGACCTGTTACAAGGGTATAGAAAATAGTACAATTTGAGCATTTCAAAGTGCAGGTTTTCTATTTTTAAAAGGGATATTTGACAGCCACCTTTAGATCCACTTGCTTATCGGGGTTGCGTTTTAACAAATTTTTGTGAAAGCATACCATTTATTCTCCAAAATTGGAAAAAAATGAACAATGGTGAGTTCATATCCCATTGAATATGGCTTGAAACATCCAAATCTCCAGCAAGGACTGATAGAAAGAAAGTATCATCATATCAGTGGCATCAGAAAATGGCCCAGGCCTGAGCTTCTACGGCCTGCAATAAAGATGACCACCACAGCTGGGATGAGAGCTCAGGGTCGTTCTCCAGCACGGGGGAACATAGCTTCTTCCCTGACCCATCCGTTGTGTGGGTGGATTAGAAGCAACACAAGCAGAAACCTCTTGGTTCCATCTTCATCAAGGAGCTTTTACTGATTACAGGAAATGGTTGTTAAATGGGTGAATGCACAACATATCTGGAGACAGAGGGCCTCAGATGATTCAGAACCCCTCCCCTCAGACTCTCTCAGTGGTATGAGTTCCTTCTCCCCACTTGAGACTCTAATCACCCACCCTTATCATTTCATTAGAAAGAGACAACCTCATAATTTGGGGCAACATAAATTATCAAACATCAAATATGGCAATATTTTGTAATAAATATGTTCAAATGATAACACCAAAGCATAATCAACAAAGCCAGATGTTTCTCCCCCCTTGCTTTGGAATGAGATAAAATTCCACTCTTAGCTAAATATTTGTCTATTTCTAATCAAACATAATTTTAACCACATTGATGCTACTCATTTAAGAACACTCTAATACTTTTCCTTCATCATGTTTTGTTTAATGTTTTTGAACCCACCCTAGTGGATTCTAACCCTGAGAACAGTCATTTTAGATGACATTGCTGTTGCTGTTCAAACTTGCACAAAGCACTTGGTGAGCAGTCCAGGCCTTTGCTATCCTGAGAATCCACGCTGCAACTCACTGTTGACAATCACACTTTTGCTTCCATTTGCTTGTGCTTCTCATTATAAGTCAACACGTTTTCATTCAGTTTGTAGAGTGCCCCTTTTTAGCCTCTAGCTGCTGGATGACACCATCTGTGATTGCCAAGGAAATTAAATTAAATTAAGTTAAAATTCAATCAACAGAAGATTGTTGCCTCTATGACTTTACTAGGAACCTTGAGAGCATAAGCGTCTAAATTCCTTTCTCTTAATACAGAAGCAGACCAGCTCTAGTATAGCAACATTGGTCCATGGTTTAAAACTCGCTCAGAGCCAGGGGCCAGTCACTTAGCCTTTCTGTCCCACCTCAGATGACCTGCAGTCAATGAGAGACAAATTTATTTGCTTCTGTAGTCTTTGCTTGGCTTAGGGAAATCTTTGTTTCTTACCAAAAAGAAGAAGAAAATCTTTAGACTTATGCAAAAAGAAAAGATGATTAATTGGCACAATATTATATATACTACACCCAAATAAATTCTAGATGGTTAAAGGTTTTTATTTTACAAATAAAAATAAGCCATAAAAATTGATCTTTTTAATAAAATAAAGTAAAACATTGATCGTAGAATTTATAAGCATTAAAAACACCAAGAAAAGTATTGATGAGTTAAAAGTAATAAATTTGAAAAAGTAAAATCAAATAATATCAACAAGATGCAAATGCAAATAAACTACAGGGAAATGTTTGTAACACGTATGACAGGCAATATACCTTAAACAGACATATACACACAAACTCTCATATACAAGTGTACATGATATATAAACTTTTACTTGAAAATAAGTAAAAACATCTCATTTATGGTCATAGGGTATAACAGCAATTAGCAAATTAAATAATACAAAAGACCAAAAATCCTTTCAAATTCACCTGTCTAAAACAAGAAAAGACACAGGTACAAACATATACCATCCAAAAACAATGATAAACTATTTTTTGATGTAGCAAACTAACCAAGATTCAAAAACATGATTGTTAATCCAATGATAATGAAGTAAAGTAAGAACTCTTGTACATTGCTGGCAAACTGTAACATGCTACCATCTTCCCGGAAGTTACCTTGGCCACATGTAGGGAACTTCAATGTATTTGAGGAGAAATTTATCCCAAATAAATAACCACAGATATTCATAGCAATTTTTGTGAAAGAATGTTTATTGCATCTTCATTTATACCATCAAAATATTATAAATAACGTAAACATCAATCTAGCTACATAAATCATATTACAACCATAAAATGAAATATGTACTTTCCTAAAAATATGTAATTATATGAGGAAATGTTTACCACACAATGCTATTAAAAGCAGGCTGAAGAATTATGTATGGATATACATTTTACATTTATACGTGTATCTATTATACAGATTTTATTTAACAGTATATAAAGTATTTCAGCATTATACATTGTTTGTAATAATATATGCATAAATAAATATGCAATCACAGAAAGAGATTAAGAAAAGAAAAAACAACAAAATGTGAACAGTAATTATTACTGAGTGTTAGGAAGATTTGTCATTTTAATAGTCCTTATGTTTCTGTGTTTTCCAAAAATGTCTAAAATAAGACAGATTACTTTATAATTTAATAAGTAATGTTATTTAAAAATAATAACTTGCCTTTACTGTCCTCCCAAATGGCAGAGGTCTTAATCTCTCTTGCTGTATAGTGAGGTATATTTCATTACCATTTCCCATAATCACGTTATAATTATCTTCTTAACCAGTTCATAACAGGAAGTGCAAAGACTCGCAGTAAGGCTAAATACCAGTAAAAATTTCCCAAGGGAAAGAACTAAGTGGTGGAGCCAGGAAATGTGGTTTGCATTATCATATGTGGCTTCAAGTTTTGCCTCCCCATCCTCAGTTCTCCTCCGGGTCTTCCTCCAACCCGTGCCTGCAGTTCATCTAAGCAAATGTGCTCAAATTTGGAAAGGAGGCATTGTCATCCCACAACCTGCTCATACCTAATAACTTGAACTTTCACTGCCCCAAACCCAGGGCACTCATGGGTGTACCCCAAACATAACATTCAGGCAGGCATGTGTTCAGAAAGACCAAGAAGAGTTAATTATTTTAAATTCTAGTACTGCCCTCCACACCAAAAAAAAAAAGAAGAAGAAGAAGAAGAAGAAAACAGAAGTATCATATAAGGGACCATTTGTTCAGCATTTAAGATGCGCCGTCACTCCGCTGAGTGTTTCACACATATTATCTTGCTTATATTCTTAAACCAACCCTGCAAAGTAGGCATAAATATCTTCACTTTAAAGATAAGGCAGTTGAGGCCCAAGGAAGATGAGTAATCTGATTTACTTACATAAGTTTTCCATAGTCAAAAATCTAAATTTAACTCAATGCCAATGCCTATACTCTAAAACCACTGCACCATATTATCTCCAAATAAGATGGGAAATCACGCTTTTAAAACCAACCTGGATCCAAGTCCTACTATTGGCTTTTGATATTTAGAAAGGAGATTCATTTATTTTTCATCTTTTCCCCCTCTCTTTTTCAGTAGATTGTTACTTGTCATGAGTTATGGCTTCATTCTCCAAACCTCCCATCAACTGTTAACCAAAACTTAGTATCAGAAACCTACCTATTAGAGGTCCAAAAGAAACTGAAAACTTCATATAATTTAGGTGGATGAATTGTTGTTATTCATATTTCACGGATGCATTCACTAAGTCTCAAAACATTTCAGGGAACCTCCTTAAATCACATAGCTAACAAGTAACAGAGAAGAGCCTGGAACCCAGACGTCCTGCCCCTGTTCCTGAGAGCCATCAGTATAGGCAACATTTAAAGTTTTAACTCCAAACATGAAAGTTCTTGTTCCATAGCTGGTGATCCTTAAACCATTTATATATAACTTGCCTTCCGTATGGATAAAACTAGTAATTTTAGAAAGCTAATATTCTTTCTGCATTTTTTCCATGACTTTCCCTCCATGATAATAGCCGTGTCCTAGGCACTGTTGTGAGGTATTTACGCAACTTGACTTGTTTAATCCTCTTAAAAGCTCTAGGAGATAAAGTAGTATTATTATACATATTTCACAGATGAGGGAACTGAAGTCCAGGGATTAAATAACCTGCAAATGTGGCAGAATTGGGATTTGAACCCAGGCAGCCTGATGCCAGAGTCCATGTGCCATTCCCTACACTGTGCTGTCTCTTCATACAAAAGAAGTGCATGGAAACTGCACCCTGCAACCACCAGAGCTATTATTTTAGTACTATTTACAACACCACTGCTTAAAGATGTGGAAAATTTGGAGCAAGTCCAGGGATATACATAATGAAAATTATTAATGTTTGAAAAATGAAACACATGAGGAAAGGTTACAAGAAGTGAAATTTTTTAGCGTTAAAAAGAGAAGTCTGAAGGGGAAGTTAATAACTCTTCAAAAGAATAAAGGATTATTATGTAGGGGATGGTAATCAGAGTTTATTCCTGCTCCACAGAGGATAAAGTAAGAGAAAACCAGCTTAAATTGCAGCAGGAAGACATTAAACCGGCTATAAGGAAGAACTTCCATTAGGTAGCATTCCATCAATTGTGAATTTCAATTTAACCAGCCCTCCTTATTTTTCCAGTTCAAACATTATTCCTAATGAGGTCAAGAATTCCCTTTTGAATCGCGAATGATTAAATTACACTCAGGACAACATTAGTTTCAAATGTGTTTTATTTCTCAATTATTTGATAATCAGACACCCATACAAGGCTAATATGAAAATTATCAAATTGAAATATATGATTCTTCAGACTCTGTGATTCCCAGACCTATCTGCTTAGGAAGAGTTTACATGACCAACAACTCCAGGTAGATGTGGCATCACTTTCTTGAGCCCTCTGTGAATAAAAGCAGACACCAATTTGTCTGTTTGCTTTTGATGGAGTCCATCCTAGAAGCAAGGAGGTGAACTGTGTTGACCTCTTGTGGTTCTTTCCTGCTTGATGATTCTATAACCCCCTACATTTGGTCATTCATCCCAATAAAATTTCATTGCTAAAATCCATGGTTTCTTTACAACTGGGAAGAATAAAGTACAGCAATGGTACAGGTAAGAATTATTGATGGGTAAGACAAATCAGGCCCCAGGCTAACTTACAAAGATCTTAACTGTGTCTTTAGTTCAGAGTTCCTCACTGTGGCCCTTTGACCACTTTGTACTAGAATTATCTCTAGTACTGTACTTGTTAAAAATTAATCAAACTCTTTAAAGTGAGGCCCAAAAAACTGCATTTTAAGCACTCTTCCAACTCATTTTTTTCAAACGTACACTAAGCTTTAAGAACCAATGAAATTCATGTCTAAGGACTTTATTCCACCACTAAGGAAAGGGAGATCTACAGAAATCAATATTTGTCCATCTAGTTACTAGAAGAACCAGGAACAGAATGTGATGTCCAGAATTTCTATCCAATAAATCCCTTATCATCTACTTGGAAGCATTACAAATGGATTTTTAGAAAATGTCCTATGGAATATATACTTGGCATCAAAGCAGTAATCAGAGCGGTTTGTTTCTCTGCATAATTACTATGGAGAAAAATACCAATGACCTATGTGTTAGCTTACTTGGCGCCACAAATAACTGAATCTCACCTACAAGAGGCTCAAACTATAAAGAAATAGATTAGTTCATTCTAGGGGGAATCTAGAGGCGAGACAGGCTCCTGAGTCAGTTGATCCAATGGCTCAACCCCTGCCATTTGAGACCCTATTTTATCATCTCTCCACTTCGCCATCCAGATCATTAGGCTAATCTGTCACTTCTCTCTCTCTGAAGACCAGAACATCTTTCCAAGAAGGCCCCAGAAAGACTTTTTTCTTTCATTGGCTCAAATAAGTGGAAGTTTATCCATTCCTCAACCAATTACCAGTAATAAGACTAAAAATACTACAAGATTATAGTACAATAAGACTGAAAAATAATGGGCTGTAATAACCAGCTGGCGTGGAATGGAGGTGGGGAGTCAACCACAATGTGCTTTACAGCCCGAGAGGGAAATGGCTAGAGAAGCTCCCATGCCCTCCACAGCCAGAGTCAATCCCCAGAGGAAGGCCACTCAGGGGCCTGGCCTCCACCAGGCATTTTCCCCACCCATAGTGGACATAGGGCTATTTTCCATCTTCAGGGTGTGTTAACCAATGTTATCGTGGGGCAAGGCCTTCCTGACTCATACACTTAACCCACATTCATGACCATTGACCCAATGCTTTCAGGAGAGAGAGGCATGTCTCCTTCTCTGTGTATAAGAGAGTGCCACATACAGTGAAAATATACTCATATGTGCAAAGAAAAATATCATTTCTTTGTTTTTGTGTTTCAACTAATCTTCCTCCCAAGCCCATAATATTTGGGCAGAAGAGTTAAGAAGAGTTCATTTTGGTCCAATCTAGTAAACTCAGAAGGACCATTGTAAACAATTGCTATAGGTGATTCAGTCATCTTATTTGGTTTAAAGACTCAGTATTTCAGATTTCCTCCTACTTCAAAATGGTGTTTGGGTATAGAGGAAGCCTTAACCATAGAGAAGAGACAGGAGACTTGGGTCCACACAGCATCATCCCATTGCCAATCCTGAGTGTTCCTCACTGCAAGGGGCCCCTTCAGAACATGCTGACTTCCCCACTCTGCCTCTGACCCACTCATTCTCCCTACATTTCCCTAGAGCCAGGAGCAGTGGGCTTTCTCTCCACTCTTCCAGTTGAGATAGAACATTTCCATGTCCTACCCTCCTCCATTCATAGGTTGCATTCAAATTACATACTCTTGCTCCAACCATAATGGTGATGTAGTGTATGGATGAAGGGATCTGATAAAAGAGGATAAAACGGAGCTGTTTCAAAAGTATTATACCTAGTACACATGATAATGTGCAAAATACTCAGAGTATCCTTCAAAGCCACTGGATAAACCTATTCCACTAACTCATGAGGGTATAGGGAGGAAAGAGTAGGACCAAATGTAGCTAACTATAAAAACATAAAACAAAACCCATCATCCCTGTGAAATATCAAAGCTGGAAAGATTTGTCTGTCCCCTTAGAGATTAAGGTTTAAGTACAAAAGGATAAAGTATCCATGAAATAAAAAAAAGAGACAAGTTTCCAGTAATCCTGACTGTGTCTAGACAGGCAACATCTAAAAGCCATATAGGCCAGAATCATTTTTGCCATCAATCTGCATGGTGATGGGGCACAGAAGTATCAGTGACACCAGTGCCATTAACACATAAGCTACAGAAAAGACATCAGTCAGTCCAGACCCCAGCAAAAGAGATCTTTCTAACTGTGGAGAAGACTTCAGTGTCATCATAATTCATCTACTTAGCTAATATATTTTTTTCTGAAAAATTACAAATTAAAAACAAACGTAAAGTGTTTGATGAAATGTCATTCAGTGGTGTTGAATATTAATTCATATTTGAGTTCACTGTTGACCTTCAAAAAGATAATATTGTTCTCTTTTTTCCCTAGTATAATTACAAGCTTATATTTGAACCTAAACCCACATCCTGTGCTTCTCCTACAAAGCATAGGTATGTACCATGCTACAAGGAAAACCATGTATTGTAAATGTCATTCTATTTGTTAAGGAAAGAACCAATGACCTTCTTATAACTCAGATTGAAAAAAAAATTTTTAATTCAGTTTGTGTTTTAAACATTGTAAATATTTTAATATCAGGCCAGCCTCCATGCTAGAAGTAAATGCTAATTAGCCAGTCAATGCCAATCAAAAATGCATTAAAATTGGGGAAAAAGATAAAGTTAGAACAGGTAGAAAGAGAAATGACTAGACTATGTTGACACTGCCAGTGCATGCCAATAGAAAAATATGTGTGATGTTTTCCTTATTAGCAATAAAGAAGATCCAAGATTTCCTCTATTTTTTTCTGTTTCTGATTTAAAACAGGTGACTTCATAACTAAGAGACTGTTTGTTTTGGAATTCCAACTAGGGGAAAGAGATCTTCAGTTAAGGAAGTTATCTTAGTAACAAGAAGTTCGTTCATACAGAGAAATTCAGTCAGCCAAAAGGAGGTGATATCTAAGCCAGAATTTGTAGAATAAATGAGAATTCATCTAGGCAGAGAAGACAGAAGGCAATGGTGAGGAGAGCATTCCAAGAAGAATGAATGGTATGTGCAAGGCAGAGACGTGGGCCACTTCTTGGCCTATTCAACTCGTCTCATCACACCGCTGATGTAAAGGGGATGTGGGAGCCTTAAAAATAGGAGTGGGTTCCCAAGTGTCAGGTACTGCAAAGAAGCTGGCATAAGACAAACACAGACTATTCCCACAGTGATCTTAGTGAGAATAGTGTCAGTGGCTGAGGCCAGGTTGCAGTGGGGTTTGGTAAACAGGATGTTAAAAGAATGAGCTATGATAGGGAAGAGAGATTGTCTAAATACTTGAAAGCAATGTAGAATACAAGGAAGGTTTTGTTCTGGTTTTGCTAGAATGGAGGAACTTGATCACATGATAGGCTAAGGGAAGGAAGAGAGAAAGCTGAAAACACAGTAGAAAAAGTAGATCGTTGATATAGCAAGGCTCCAGGTGACACAGAAAGAACACAGCAGGGAGGGTAATGCCTCCAGTGGGTCCAGAGAATGATACAGATGTCAATAAGTTTGTAGACAAGGAGACAAGAAATTAAGAAGTTCCTGATTAATAATCCCTAATTTCTCATAAGTAGAAACTAAGGATACTTATTTATAAGTAAACACTGTTACGTTCTGTACATGCTTTAAGGTAGCTAAATGGGATGGTCCATCCACCAAGAGAAATTAGGACGGGCATCACAGAGAAGACAAAGCTATTAAGGGAAATAGAAGCACTCCTCAGAAAGGAGAGGAAAATAAGTGGTAAGGGATCTTGAGGTCCAAAAGATATTAGAAGTTATGAACTTGTACTGACACAAATAAGCATTTTGTGACTTTCTCCAAGAGTATTCAACAGACTGACTGTGCCACTAGAAGTGTGTAGGAGATGCATGCCAAAAACAAGCAGTAAAGAGTATATGATATTGGTGAGAGAGAAGTTACGATGAACAGTAGCAATTTTAGGCTGGTGCAGAAAGAAGTCAAAAAACTGAGTAATTGAGAAGCATGAGAGGCAGGCACTGTTGGGGTGACAGAGAAGGCAGTACACATGGGAGGTGCCATCCTAAAAAGGGGCTGTGCAGCTTCAGATTTCAGGTATGGAACAGTCCCATGATGGCAACATGTTGCTGTAGATGAGAATTATTGATGTGGATTAGAGATGAAGGCCATTGGCACTGAGATCAAGGAACTGGAAATAGGGTGCTAAATATATTGTCTACATGATATAAGAATTCACTCAGGTGATGATAGAAGTTGGAGAGGAGAAAACGTCCCCATGTCACTCATATGGGACAAATCAGAGGGGAAGGAGTTAATGGCAACAGGGCATGGAGAGGAATATAAAAAGCTTGGTGTGAGCTTCAAAGCAGGGAGAATGTTTTGGGAATCAAGAGAAACGATATCAAAGAAGATGTAGAAAATGAGAAAAGACACAGAGGGGTAGAAGTATAGACTCATTTAAAGGGATACAGATAAGCGACGACTTCAGATGAGACATAGATCATGTCTTCTGACCTATGAAAGATAGGTGATGGTTAGGGCCAGAATGGGGAAGTGCTGCAAGAAGAGGCTGAGGTGCCAGAAACACTGTGTAAAAAATGGACAGGAGGAGCTCCATTTGGAAAATGGGTGGACACCTAGGAGAAATATGGAGGCAAAAAATTGAAGATTGATAGAATCAGCACATCTACAGTGTCCAAGAACTTGGACTCAATTGAATTAAGTGGACTCAATTTTCCATTGCCTGGGTAATGCTGTTAGGGTCTGGAAAAGGCCAAGGACCAGAGGAGTGTGGGGCCCCGTCGTGCAGCTGCTCCCTACTCCAGCCCTGTGTGGAAACTGCCCAAGGGCTCCTGGTAATATCTAGCCCAGTGGCCTGGGCATCTCAACTGCCACATCCAATTTTATTAAGGTTAGCCGTTGCTAGTAGAAATCATGCAAGTTCTTTTTCTTATTTAACTCTGGCATGTTGGTAAATTTTCTGTTGAGTTGTAGTACCTTTCCCAGCTTTAGTGTAGACTCTATAAAACTGTGATTGGTTTTACTGACCAATTTAGTTGGGTTACAACCTGGCTAGTAGTTCTTCTGTTTTGTAACCCAGGAAGGAAATAAATTTTAGATGCCAATTTTCCCTCTTCCACTGTCTACTCATGGTCAAGTGACCCAGAAAAATTGGGCCACTAATATTCACAGCTCATGTGTGATGGCATCTAGGTTTTTGGTTTACAATTAAACAGAGTTATTAGAACTGGTACTAAAAATATTTATCATCTTAATTCCCTTGCCTGTACTGATGTAAGTTTTAACTATTCTTTCCACTTGTGAATTAAATGTTTTCTATGGGTTTCCCTTCATTGCTTTTGGTTAACCATCTCAATTACAATAAAACCAGATATTTATAGACTTCCTTGTTCTCTTCACTAATTTGATCTTTAATTCTTTAAACCTATCTGTCACAACTGTCACAGTAACCCAGAGAATATGTAAATTCACCCACCCTATAAAATGCCTAGATGAAAATTTCAACCATAATTTTATTTATTCACATCTATTTTTCCTAGCACATAGTCTACCATTTATACATTTTGAAAAAAATAAATCAAAAGAAAGCTTTGTCTTTCACATTTCCCACATATACAGCTTTAATGGGTTCTTCTGTCTGTTATTTGAAACTATAATCATTGCTGCCAAAAGAGGCAAGTCTATATACATAAACCTTGTACTTACTGTGGTAGATGAACAGTTAAATCAAAGGGCCAGCTAGCAATCTAGTCCAGGGTAGGAAGAGAGGAGAGGAGCAGGACATCATGAGGTCTCTCTCCACTCCTAAGCTCTGCTCGCTTTATGTTCACTTACAGTGCTAACCCCTAGAAAGCCCCAGGGAAACCAGGAGGAACTGGTCACCCTACCACAAGGGACCCTCTCCACTGTTCTCAGTCTCTGCCTCCTGTTGTTTTTATTTGGACAAGAAGCTACTAGGTGTGTTTACCCTCAGCCTAATTTCCCAGATTCCCAAATCTGAAGTTTTAAGGAAAGAAATATATCTTAAACATATACAACCCATCTCAGTTTCTTAGGCATTACTACTTTCTATGTTCTTCACAAGATAGAATCAGCTTCATTTAAAGCATGATTTCTCAACCCTGACACTCGATATTTAGAATTGGATCATTTTAGTTGTGGGGAGGTGTCTTGTGCATTGTAGAATGTTTAGCACCATCACTAGCCTCAACCCGGTATCCTCTCTAGGGGGAAGCCAGTAGCATTCCCCTTCCCCTGTTATGATAATCACAAATGTCTCCAAATATTGCCAAATATCCTCTGAGAGGCAAAATCACCCCAGTTGAAAAATCGCTGATTTAAAAGATTATCCTCCCCACTGTACCTTCAACCCAAGAAGGACTGCTAGGGAAGAAAGAAGGAAAGAAAGAAAAAAAAGCAAGGAAATGGGGAGGACAAAAAGAAAGTGAGTAAGAAAGGAAGGGAGAAAGACAGGGGGAAAAAGAATATGGTAAAGATACTTAGTATATTGTAAAAAAAAAAAATGAAAAAATAAAAGGGGAGATAGTTAGAAAGAAAATTAGATCTTTATTCCAAGAATAAAATGCATTAATCCACTTTCCTCTAGACCTAATCCTAATTTCAAAGATGAGAAATTTATGGCAAGACTTTAATCCTGCTTCCCCTAAAAATAGACTTAAGTTGATTAATTTATATAAATAGCGATTTTGACAGAGAAAATATGAATCAGATTCTGACAGGTACATAGATCAGAAGTCAGCCAATCCCACTTAAAAACATTCATTCCGAGTTGCTGACAGGCAAACTGTTGGGAGAAGACTAGAGGCACAGAGGGCTTTGCTCATCTGAATCAATTGTTTGCTATAAAGAAATGTATGTATTTTCTCACAGCTCTGAGGGTTGGGAAGTCCAAGATCAAGGCACTGGCATCTGGTGAAGGTTTTCTTGCTGCCTCCTCACAGGGCAGAAGAGCAGAACAGAGCAAAGTCACTCCTGCAGGCTGTTTTTATAGCAGCATTAATCCTTTCATGAGGGCAGAGTGCTCATGACCTAGACATATCCCATTCTGCCCCAGCCCCCAACACTGTTACATTCAGGATTATGTTTCCAACTCATGAATTTAAGGAAATATATTCAGAACATTGCACCTGATAAAATGTGGAAGTGGTATACTCTACCAGGGCCCTCTGTGCGTATCATTAAATGTTTTTTAAAACCTGTGCTCAAACTTTCTAAGGGCAAAAAGTCTGAGTGATGATATAATAGATACAATAGACCTGTCATTTGTGGCTCCCAATGATTCTGTTAACCTCATTTTGGTAGTTTTATGCATGATTCATTAAGCTTTTCCCAATAAGAATCTGAAAACCTCCATTTCCAACATCCCTTGCACATGACTAGCTTCAACCAAGTAAATGTACCCTGTGAGACTTTGGATTTAAAAAATTAAAATTGATAAGGCCACAGCCTTTTCTGGCAAGCATTGGTCATAAAAGTGTTGAGTTTATCTGCAGCAGCTGTCGCAGAGGTTCTGGTGTTCAGGTGGTACTTTCATGAATGTTGAGTGACAGGTGGCAGCAGCTGTGGACTTTCCACTGGAACAGCCTCAGGAAGTAACTGAGCATTCTTCCTTGCTGCTCACTTCTGCTGTGTGGCATTCATGTTTGGTTCTCTCACCTGTCCCTAGAAATCTATAAGTTCCTAATACCCTGTAATAAATCTCTTTCTGCTTAATCAAACTTGAATGGGCTCTGTGGACTGCAATTGAACCCTGGCTGATAGGAAGGGGTGAAAAAAACCTCTTGCACATCAGCAAAGGAAGCTGCTCTAGCAGGGTTGAGCTGGACAAGAGATACAGAGAAAAAGAAAAAGTATTGGTGATGGCCAACGGAGTCCCAAGCAGGTGGTTTATGAGTGAAAATAGAGGAAAACATTTCCAATGAAACGGATATGAGGGGAACTGGCAGGATCTCATCCTTCCCTCGTCTCTTCTCAAAGCATTTATTTTGCCATTTTCGTGTTCACTGGTTATTTGTATCTGGCCCTCCCCCAGACTCTGAGCTCCTGAAGAGTAGAAACTAAGTTTTTCTTTTTGTCACCCACGTCAGTATCTGAATATAGGACTTTGGACTTAGCAGACGTTTTGCAAGTGCTCTAGCAATACTTACTAGGTGTGGTGTGATATCGTTGTTTGTTGCCTGATGTTCCCTGCTCCTCCTAAAGAGGGATAGAAGTTTCCATTTACAGATAATGGAGTAGACAGAAAAAAGCTTCCCTTGATTCTTTTTACTTCAAAATATGGCCTCAGAAAGTCTGTGTATAGGGTGAGACCGAGTGGGTCCTGCCAGCCAGGAGTCTTATAGACAGCTAGCAGTGGCCCTGGTGGTTCTCCAATTTGTATTTATATCTGTACATGCCTCCTCCATCAAAATATGCCATATGCAACTAAAAGATATTGAATCAAATATTAATGCCCAAGATGCCCACGCATTTTTATAATGTCTTCAACCTTCTTTACAAAGGATTTTAATGCACTCTTGTAATTTTACTTCAGCACAATGCAGTCAGCAAATATCAGTTTCTCTCTGGGACTATGAAGACTTGTTAACTGCAGTTCTGCTATTCATGCCCTAGTGAGGGAAAGAGCTGCTGTGTCAGACTTTTGGAAATTATCTCAGTTCTGTAGACCTTAGCATGAGGAAACTATAGAGCATGAGAAGTAAGATCATTTACCAGGCTCCTGCTGTATTGTTTTTAAGAGGGGATTTCAAATCATTCTGTCTTAAGTTCCCATCCCTTTTTCTCTGCCTGTTAGATCCTTACCCATTCTATGAGGCTAAACTTAAATGCCACCTCCAAGAAGGCTTTCTCCACCCAACCAGAATGCTTCCAAAGTACTTTATTTCCCATTTATGTATCAAAAACTGCCTTTTCTGGTAATTATTTATTCAAATCTTATATAGTCTACCAGATAAGTAACTTGAGAGTAAGGACCAGATATTTTCCATATTTACACCTCAGGACATTGCAAGTCATGAAATATTTGTTGACTAGATACATGGGGAAAATCATCACTTTTATTATGAGGGTTAGGATAGCAGGGTCCTGAAAGTTCAGAGAAATTTTAGTTGAAATAGTTTTTTTCTGGTCTAGCTTAGACGTGAACTACCTTTTAAAAGCCTATTTTCCTGGGGGAAAAAATATCAAATTTACAAGACACCTTGGTTATGAATTGGGTGAAGATAAAAGCACACTGAGTTAGAATTAGCTCAATATAGAGTCAATCCCTACAATAAAAGTAAGAGCTTTTCTGCATTTTTCAATGACAAAATAATCATATTCCTTGTGCTTCATAAGCGCTTCTTACATCCAGGCAGAGAGAAAACCTAGGAGGTTGGGTGGAGCTGTTTCTCTCTTCCTCTCACACAAGTCCACTCTTCATTGCCTTTTAATTTTTTCTTACAGAATCATAATTAACTCTCAGCAAAATGAGTCACCAGTATTAAGCAGGTAGTTTTATGGCACTGTCAAATTTTGACTCTGTGCACCCTGAAGTGTTTGTCAAGCACGAACATTTGATAAATATATAGGTACTCACTAAATGATGCCCTGATAGGCATTGCTCACTTTTGCCCAACACAGAATACTGGTGTGGCATTCCTTCAGGGTTATTAGCAAAGATTTCTACGGCAACTTAAGGTTGGGGCTTTTAGTTCCACATCTACAAAACTTAATATTTTCTCCTGGATTCTATCCCTGCAATTCTTTGTTGTTGTTGTTGTTGTTGTTTTGAGGCAGGGTTTCACTCTTTTGCCCAGGCTGGAGTGCAGTGGCACAATCACAGCTCACTATAACCTCTACCTACCTGGGCTCAATGATCCTCCTACCTCAGCCTCCAGAGTAGCTGGAACTGCAGGAGCACACCACCATGTGTGGCTAATTTTCATGTTTTTTGTAGAGATGGGGTTTTGCCATGCTGCCCAGGCTGGTCTCAAACTCCCGGGCTCAAGTGATTCGCTCACCTCAGTTTCCCAAAGTGCTGAAATTACAAGCATGAGCCACTGTGCCTGGCCCTATCCCTACAATTCTAGCAGATTATCTCCAGGAGAAAAGTGTTGCCCTTAGATCAGCTTTTCCCAAAGTGTTTCAGTGATGTTAACAGTTAATGTACAGAAAATGAGCCAAATGAGTTTGAAAAATACAGTCCTGAATTTAACAAAATTAAGCAGATTAACTTACTTGGGGACATCACAGAGCCTTTAACACAATATTGTTCAGTGTGAGTCTCACAAAGATTTCTCAAGAAACTTGTGTTCTGAACATATATTTTAGAAAATGCTGCCTTATAAAATGGCTTGCCCTGGTCTTTCCCCTTAAACTGCCAAAGACTAGTGTAGAAAGCAAGGGTGAGTGATGCCAACATCATTTTAATACTTTTTCTATAAATAATATCATAAAATGTGATGACTTTCTCATTACAAAAATTTGCAGAACACTCATCAATACTTTAAAAAGGATCAAACTCCTCGGCACCACAAATAGTTTCTGACACCATCAACTTTTGTTCATCATGCTTAACCTAACCTTCTCCCTAAATCTTTTCTTAAGAGTTTGTCATTATTATTATAACTGTCCTTTATAGAGTTTTTAATATGTTCTAGGGACTGTGCTAAATGCAGTTCTTTGTTTAATCCTCAAACTCTACGAGGTGGAAACTTTTACTAAGAAAACTGAGACTCAGACAACTCATCCAAGTAAATGTCAAGGCCAAGATTCCAGGCCAGGTCTCCAGGACTCTAGGGTCCATGCCACAGTCACTAGGAGGCACAGCCTCATCACTATGACTCTGTAGACACATACGTGCTGTTCTCATGGACTCCCACACCCAGCTGCCCTTGTGTCCATGTAAACACATACCAACCGAAGCCCTCCAGGAGGCTGGATGTCAGTCAAAGGAGGCTTTGAGTATCTCCTTATAGCTAATCAAAGGGATAGGTGTTAGCTAACTAATTAATTTCCCACTTCGCTCCGAGTTGCTGTCTTTCACTATTCTCATGGACTCCCTCTAGCACACTGGAATAAAAGAGAGGTGCCTTTCATGCTTCTGCCAAGAAAGGCAGTATAGAGTTTAGTCACCAAAGGTTTAACTTCGCATCTACTGCATTCTCTCTTGTAGACAGAAGAAACATTGCAGAGAAAAAGCACTACATTCCTGATGTCAGATTCCCCACAGCATTTTGCCCATTTGGATTTCTCTCCCTCTCCATCCCTACAGATAATCCTTGGTAACTAGGACAGGGTTCATGTTTAATAGTTGCCCAAGTGCTGTGACCTCAATATTTTACCACCTGCTTTACTGGCATCCTGTTTGTCTTTTTCCCTGAACTTTTAAAATGACATTTGAACCAAAACAACTATGTTTCTTGTTTCTTGCCAAACACCTGGGCATTTCCTCCCACTACTTTGTTTGCAAGTTATTCTTTAATCAACAGGTCATGCTACAATTGCATTACCCAATTTTACATGTGAAGAAATGAGGCACATGGGGACCCAAAAGGATCGTAATAGTGATGATTTTTCAGGCCGTTCAAGCAGGAAAAGGAGGAAAGAAATATCCACAGTGATATTAGATCTGCCTTTTCTGTGTCCTCATGTTAGATCCTCTTCCTCAATTCCTAGGAAGGTTGCTGCAACTCCCTGCACCCAATTACAAAATTACAGTCAAGACTTAGACACAAACTCTTTGATGAAATGTTCTCCAGAAACAAAGTAAATTTAACTTGCTATCGAATAAGAGCTTTAATCCACGAGTTAATAGTACTAACTTTTAAAAGTGAGTTTGTTTACATGTCATTGGGATTAAGCTACTACCTTGACCTCTGTTTATTCATATCTTCTGACTCCAGTATTACTGAAGACTTTCAGACATTGTGGCCCTTTATATGCCAGAGAGTAATAACACTGGGCTTCAACTCACAGGTCCTCACATCTCTAGCTGGCCAATTCTCTTGGGTCAAATATCTTTAGAGCTGAGTGTACGTGAGGCAGTGGGGAGACAAATACCTCTGAGGGATAAGACAAAGACCCTGCACGTGGAGGTTATTTGCTCCTTCCAAGAGGCATTATTGTCAAATGAAAATAGAATGCAATCAAGGGACAAAGCACACCTGGTTACTTGTAACCCAGCTCTACCACCTACTAGCTTCATGACCTCGGGCAAATTATTTAACCTTTCTGAGTCTCCGATTCCTCACCTGTGTAATTATAGTTCCTCTATATACCTTATTAAATAAAAGTTTTAAGAATAAACTTTAATAACATGTATGAAAATATCTATCATATTGCCTGCCATGTAAGAGGTTGTTAATAAATACTCACTTTTTTCCTGTTCCTTATCTTCTTGATTGTAAAGTAACTAGGTAATAATAATATTTTGTCTCAAAAGAACTTGTGAGAAAATATTGTGAGAATACCTACAACATAGTAAATATTCAGCAGTGATAAAAATAATAATAAGACCAGCAGCTACCATACCATCATTACCTACTGTGTTAGTCTGTTCTCACACTGCTGTAAAGAACTACCTGAGGTTGGGTAATTTACAAAGGAAAGAGATTTAATTGACCCACAGTTCTGCATGGCTAGGGAGGCCTCAGGAAACTTACAATCATGGTGGAAGGCAAGAGGGAAGCAGAGCACCTTCTTCACAAGGCGCAGGAGAGAGCGCGAGCGAAGGAAACTGCCACACTTTTTAACCATCAGATCAGATAGTGAGAACTCTCTCAATACCACGAGTACAGCATGGGGGAAAACACCCCCATGATCCAATCACCTCCCATCAAGTGCCTCCCTCACCATGTGGGGATTACAATTCGAGATGAGATTTGGGTGGGAACACAGAGCCAAACCATATCACCTATTATCATGTTTAAATTGAAATGTTTTCAAGGCACACAAGCCTGATGGCCTGAGTGGATCGTGCCTCAAGTGTGTCCTCACATGCCTTTATGCCTGGTGGAGGGGATGGACAGCAGGTGAGGGGCACATTTATCTTAACATCACTTAAGTCTCAGGAGCCTTTCTTCCTAGAGTCTCTTCTACCCCAGCCTAGTTTTCAATCAGGTAAACTAGAAAACCAGCATAAGGGATTTTAAAATCTGATATATGAACACAAAAGCCTGGAGTGTTTTCTTTGCTTTCCTTCTAGGGTTCATTAAAAATGAGAATGTTTGATCTAGATATGGAGTCTGTGGCTCATGTCACCCACCCACATTTCCTCAGGATAGTTTGGCCTTCTGGGGCTTGCACAACCAAAGGCCCTGGAGTCACATGGCTTCTCTTTGGTCCCAAGTCACTGTGCTTGGTTTGATTCATCTACTACAGACAAATAAGCTCATCTAGTCTCTGTCTCACTTCATATTTATATGTAGTAATAGACAAAAATTCATGTACTGTTAATTTTTAAATTAATATAATCTTCCTGTGATACTTCATTGGAAGTTAGCACAAAAATGCTTTTGTGTAGGCCGGTAGTACTTTTTTTTAATATACATATAGGCTAAACTATCACAAAAGAGTAAAATATTATCTTAAAGGTAACTTCACTTGAAAAATGTACCATCTTATTCGTGAATTCTATCATCATTAGACCATTATTGTCCATGCTAATGTCATCCTGTGTCTTTCTATACCCTCTTTCTAAGACAGACTACATGCAGGTCTCCTCTTCTGGAGCCGAGATGAAAACATAGCACTATTTTATCCAAGATTTTAAATGCCTGGAAATATTGATCCAGCCTGCTAGCCTGCTCAGAAGGATGCTACACTTGCTGCCTTGTGCTTAGAGACAATCTAATAAAAGCTTGCTGAATAATAAACAATGGGAGCCCACCAATTCTAAAAATTTAGATTGACAGGAATAATCCCCTCCCTGGAAAAGACAGACCAGCGGGCGCTTCCCATAAACCCATTACTGTCCACTCACCCATAAGCCAATAGAAGATGTTGGGTTATTGGAACTCCTAGCTTTAAGAGAAATTGCTTTCCTAAATTTGACTTCCCACACTAAATATAAAATATGGACCATCTGTAATGAAGGGATTGCAGCCCAAACAGCCATCATCTCCTGAGGCAGAGGTTAGAAGGTTGATGCACATTGGTTCCAAAGGGATGGGGATGGGGATGACCTTTTACCTTGAAAATGGTCACTTGGAGCTGTAATGTGAGAGAGGGAGGTCAGGTATTAGCCAGTAAAGTGTCTCCAAAGCTTCTGTCTCGTTAGATTCTTACACGAGGTGGGGTGGGAGAAGCCACAAAAGCAATATGAGAAAACAGCATCAATTCTCATAAACATGAGAATGGAATACAGAGGGAATGGGAAACTGGATATACCTCAGACAAGGAATACATTTCAAAGCCTTTCAAGATAAACAAGTAACTGTAGGTAAAAGACAAAGGATTTGGAAAGGAAACAATTTCATATTTACTTGTGACACACTTTTGACCATTTGATTGGCGTGTCAGTGCTGCCACTTGTCTTCAACCTGCAGGCAAAGCACAATTTCTTCGAGGCTGATTCTTTTACAGAAAAACACTTTATAAAAACAATTTCTGGAGTTCAGCAAAATTCCCATTGTCCATGTCTGAGATTTGTTTAATTCTAACAAAAAAACCTATGACAGCAATGAAAGGGTAGTTCCAAAATACTGAAAGCTTTGTAAGCAGTAGCTTTTAGAACAAAAGGGAGGAGGCTGCAGATCAAAGATTTCCTTTGAGAACAGAGTGCCTCATTTAAGACAGGGTGACATTATACAGGAAACTGAACTGAATAGGCAGGAGGGGGACACCCCAGGCTGATGGAAACTTCCAAGGTGGAGTGCATTAATGCAGGATCAGATCAGGAGGATGGTTTTAATAAACACACAGGAACTTACACACCCATCAGCCTCCTGGAGGCTAGTAGCAGAGTTCTGGAGTTATCATTTCAAAATATAAGTGAGGAAAAATGGAGACTGCCTGACTTTAGGTTGTGTTGTAATTGGCATTTTGGAAAGACAAGATTGATATGATTAATCATGAATAAAAAATTGAATGTGATACTTCTCTCTTTTATCTCAAAAAGAAGTATTTCCCACTCAGCTCTCTTAGGCCATCTCTCCTAGGCCACTCACAGTTTTTAGCAAAACGGTTCGCAATGCAAGGCATACATGGAAATTAAACTTCAAAGAAAGAAGAAACAATTAATAGCTATTCCAGCTAGTAGAACCTTCATCAGCTCAGTATGAGAAAGAAAAATGACAGAGTAATATTGCCACTAGCAATTCCTAAGTCATGTGATTTTTTTTTTTTTTTTGGAACAGATCAATGTTGGTTGCCAAGCAACAGACACAAAAAAAGAAAAAAGAAAAAGAGAAGGAAACATTGTTATGTTTTGATAAATTTCCTTTTTTAGAAAATTCATGAATTTCATACTGATATTATCATTATAATTATTTTCAAGTTCGGTGTTACCTTAAAGGAGGATCAGCCTCATTAATTGAGAATAACTTTGGTGAACAATGGACAATGTGCAAAATATACTTGGTAAATAAATAGTGAACTTTATAAACAAGAGCTGAAAATTCATAGTTGCCACCTTGGAGTGCTTTATTAATGATATGTGTACGTTTATTAATGAGTTCATCGCCTTTGTGTCACACTTATGTCACCATCAAATATTAATGTTTTATATATTATAATAATATCTATTGATATAACTGAAATTTGCTTTCCAGTAGATGTCACCATGAATAATACTTCTGAAATACTAAAATCAATAAGAAGAATATTAGGGGGGCATTATAGCATGTCAATGAAAAGAATTCCTCTTAAACACTGCATGTAACATAAACCAACTAAATATACCAAGTTGTAATTTTAAATACATAAATATAGAAATTACAGATATGGATCATATAATATGCAACATACATTGCCTGAAATAATAGAATAAAGCTACCAAATAAATTAAAAGAGGCTCTGCGGATTCTCTAATTCAAAGTCAAACTCCTTCTCATTGTTGGAATTAATAAGCATCAGTTTCTTTCAGTATGACAGAAGATCATGTCAACAAGAGGTAGACTAAGTGGTTCAAATAAATCCTAAATTCATTTACCCTTGGATAAGATGGCCGCTGTTCCTCCCTCCACTTACTCCTCCCACAATTGCAAGCTCTTGTGCAGAAGCCAGTTTTTTTTTCACTCCATGTTGTGCAGGATTGGACGGTGTCTGTGCGAACAAGGGACCTTCCCAGTGAATATCAAGGCAGAAATGTTCGCCCAGCTCCTAGGACTCTGAGCAGAGGCAACTGTCAGGGCAGCTGGGAGTCTGGCTGTACTATCTGGAGATCAATAGAGCACTTCAGCCTAGCGCTTTGCGGAGCTGCTAATAAAGACAGAGGGACAGCAGGCTTCCATAACTAAGGGAGAAAAACCACGAGTATTCAGCAGACACACAACCCCACCTAGATGCTGGTTAAGTGTGAAATTATCTATGGCATTGTTTTTTAATTTCTCTCATAGGCAAGGCTGCTGGGATAGACAAAACAAAAGCAACGTCCCCTGATTACTTCTTGCTTTATGTAGCCTTGGACTTAGACTGCCTACAGAGGTCCTCACCCTACTACATTCTGCTGAAACTTGCTTGAATGTCATTGCTCACACTTGGACTAATCCAAGGGCAATTCTCTCTGGGCCTGTCTAGCTCATCTGACAAAGTCAAGGTGTATCACTAGCATAATGGTTGAACATGTACTCCTCCTGAATCATACAAAATTCTAGAATTGCTGCTGTCTTAATCCAAAGTATCTATCAATAGTAAGAATTTCAGGCCCCATTGTTAGTCAACAGGAATGCAGACTGGACATCCTTCCACTCCAACATCACAGACCATTGCCTGTTTTACTATGTACAGAGGAGAGTTAACTGTAACAGCTAACAGTGCCAGGGGCTGTTCCAAGCACTTGACACATGTTAGTTTTCTGATCTTCATAATGACTGTACAAGACAGGCCCTGTCTTTGTGTACATTTTACAGTAGAAGCGATTGCTCAGGGTTCCACAACTTGTAAAGCTGGGGCAGAAATGTGAACCCTGAGCATCTGGCTCTCAAGTCCAGAATCTTACTCATTACCCAACAGCTGCCTCTCACAGACTGTCACACCATAAGGGGCTCCTTGTTGATATGTGTAGCTAGTTTCTAGATACCAACTGGGAAGCTGCCCTGATTTGGACCCTCCTGTAGTAATTTTTTAAAAAACTTTTGTCGATCACCTAGTTCAGAGATGACTGATTACCTGAATGTCTCTCGCTCTGAACATCGCAAGAACCACAAAAAGAATTTGTTAAGCAGGTTGGAAACAATACCTAGGGGTACTGCATTATCTCTTCAAAGATTCTTTCTCAGACCCAAGCGTCAGGCTCACCACCTTCTAGGCAAGCTCTACCCTGTTGGTTATCTTATCATAATCCTCAAGAAATCCTACAAAGAAGTCTCAGGTGTCCATGGTGTCCCTGGTCACACTGGCCAGCCTGGCCTCATGTCCCATACTGGGCACCCTCTAGCCATTAGCAATCTGAAGGGAGCTAAGAATTATGCCCATGTTTTCTGTAAGAAATTTATGAATGTGGCTGCTAAAGGATTATCTTCAGGGAAACAGAAACAGATACATTTATCTAATAGAACTGGTTCTTAAATTTCAATAAGCATTGGAACCACCTGAGGCACTTATTAGAATCACAGACCCACCTCACCTCCATCCTCTCCTAGAAAATTCTGACTTGATAGGGCCCAGGGATTCATATTGTTAAAAGATAGTCCACTGATGTTACTTCCAGGACAGCTGCTCTGTGGTTTATCCTGATTTCCATTTCAGCACTTGCCTCTGACTAATGAGTCTGTGTCCCTGGGCTCAGAACAGACTAAAATACACACACGCGTGTATATACACACATGCACACATACACACACAAAAAATAAAACAAAACAACAACAAAATTTTGAAACCCTTACTTGTTCTTAACACATTATATCTACTTCAACCAGAGAGGGCAAGTGATTCTCTCACGCTTTCAAACTTAGCTACTGGTAGATCTTAAACCATATCTTTCATGTTTTACTTCTTTCCTCTAACACATCCTACCTCCCTTCTCTAAGGTATTCTGAATAAGGAATAATAAAACATGTATTTTTGCATATATAAAGGTAACATTTATTGAAAAGTTAGATAATTCTATAAAAGGCTGGCCAAATTTTTACAGGATCAAAAGAATCACAGATTTTTTTTTTTAAGAAATATAATCCAGAGGTAATAAAAGTATCTATTTGGTGTCTTAACATTAGCCATCCTGATTCCTAATGCTAATTTTTTACCTTGTGTAGGAGGTCACTAAAAAAAAAAAAAAAAAAACTGTATGTGCCTCAGTTTATCTTTCATCAATACAATACACAGGGACATTGTAATCTAAAGATTATAATCAACATTCAAAAAACTCAAAATAAAACATATTTTCACCTTCAAAAAATAATTATGTATGAAAATCAAAAGTTTTCAGGAAAGGTAATTGAAGTGATTCTTTTTTCTCATTACAAAAGTATTTACCACAACTCCTTGAAGAAGCTCCCCTAAAGTATGTCAAATATGATGTGTCTTATGGAAAGTTGGAAAGCAAATGTATTCCTCTTGGCCATTTTAGAAAAAAAAAAAAAGTCACAGAGATTGTCATTATGTAACATCAAATAGTTGGATAAAAACTAGAAAACTTCAGCCGTGTATCCAAATATTTGGTATAAACTATACTAACATGCAATAGTTAAAAGGAATTTGCTAATTCATTTGTTTCATTTAGATTGAAGCAGCAATAACTAACAGGTTTATCATGAACAAAGGACAGTGCTAGAAAATTTGGTATTGGGCATATGCAGCAGTTAAAGGCCAACGAAGTGCCAAACATCTCTAGGTTTGGTGCATAGATGGGGAAGGAAGAAAATGGGAGTAGAAAAATTTGTACCTAGAAACTATTATGGTACCAGAACTAGAAAGACATAATTAATGCTGGAGAATTACAATGATGAGCACTATATCAAATGACTGAAGAAAAGGAGAGACCAATGCATTACTAAATAAAGAATTTTCTAGTTTGTTGTTGTTGTTGTTGTTTTGTGAGACAGAGTTTAGCTCTTGTCACCCAGGCTGGAGGGGAATGGCATGATCTCGGCTCACTGCAACTTTCGCCTCTGGGATTCATGCCATTCTCCTGCCTCAGCCTCCTGAGTAGCTGGGATTACAGAGGCCCGCCACCACGCCCAGCTAATTTTTGTATATTTAGTACAGACAGGGTTTCACCATGTTGGACGGGCTGGTCTCAAACTCCTGACCTCAGGTGATCCACCTGCCTCAGCCTCCCAAGGTGCTGAGATTACATGTGTGGGCCACCACGCTCAGCCCAATTTTCTAGTTAACATTGCTTTGCAGACAAAATGCAGACGGGCCTTTCCAGAAGATTAGAATCTCTCAATAGGTCTCAAAGCCTTCTTTAGCTCATTGCTTATCAATCTCCTGTATAGCCTCCTTGTCCTAATTCTTCCATCACCTTCCCCCTTCATCCTCCTCCTCATTCATCCATTTATCATTCAGTCCCTGTCAGGGATCTTAATGTTTGGAAGAAACCAGTTTTGTATAGGAAGAATAGAAATCCCCTGTGTAGGGGAATGCTGTCAGTTAAAAACAAAATAGATTTCATTATTTAAAAGACAATCAACATTTTAAAGTTGTTTCAATAACGTTATAAATTATGTCAATTATAATACAGGGATTTTTATTTTGCTGTGTCTTATGACCCCAAAAACAAAGTTTTAAGGAAGATAAGATTTATTTGGTCAAAACATTTGACATTTACTTCATTACTCAGTGCACTAAATTCTCTCTAAATAAATTCCATACTGATCTGACTTTCCCCCATGAAAATCTGCACAGTGAACTCCTAGTTTATTATGCCTGCTTGAAAAGGGTAATTTAATAAGGCATCAGTACAAATACTTAATTGTGAATGGCTATCGACAATGCCTTTAAACAGTTGCATATTTGCCAGATTTAGCTAATGGAAGTAGAATTGCCACTTAATGTCTCAGCTTGCACTGGTGGAAAATAAATTGTATCTGACATTCCTTTGGCTTTTAAAGGACATACTTAGATAATATTTACAGTCAAATTGATCTATTGTTGCATTTATGTTTTCTTGGGTTTAAAAAAGGGATCAAATGGGTTCTAAAGGATAATATTTCTTTGTATCTGCGCAGTTTGGAATGCTTTTCCACATACATGCCTCATTTAGTGGGTGTGTGTCTAACCAAGGTCTAAATATCTGAATGGGAAGTAGACATTTCAACCAGGCATACAGTTGTTTTAGCTCCAGCTCAAAGACTCGGGTGTGTGGAAGATCAGCTGGTCAGTGAGCAAGGCTGTTCACTTTTCATGGAGGTCATATAGACAGAATTTGCTTTATTAAGCCACCTGCTACATGCTGTAACCAGGAAGAAGAAAGAGGTCATAGAAGAGAACCAATATTTCAACATCCAATACTTGCCAGGCACTCTTCCAAGTATACTATGTTACCTCATTCACTCCTGAAAACAAAACAATGAGTTATAGTATTATTATCTTAGTATTTTTCTTTAGGCTTCTACTTCTGTGAAATTCAAAAACAGGCAACTCGTATCATTATTGATGGTGTTAAAAATCAGGACCATGTTTACCTCAGAGGGTGGTAACTGGAAGCTAGCACAGGGGACTGCTTGGGTACACTGGTCAGAGTGCTGGCTACGTTGATGTGTTTATGGATACATGTGTTGCATTAGTCTGCTCAGGCTGCCATCACAAAATATCATAGACTGGGTGGCTTAAACAACAATATTTATTTTCTCACAGTTCTAGGGCTTCAGATTCCAAGATCCATGGGTAAGTATGGTTAGCTTCTAGTGAGAGTTCTTTCTGGCTTGCAGTTGGCTGCCTTCTGTGTTTTCATGAGAGAGAAAGAGAGAAAGACAGACAGGAAGAGAGAGATTCTCTTCTTATAAGGCCACCAGTGCTACTGAATTAGGACCGCACTCTTATGATCTCACATAAATTTAACTATCTCCTAAAAGTCCTGTCTCCAAACATGGTCACATTGGGAGTTAGAGCTTCAACATACAAATTTCGTGGGAAGACAGTTTGGTCCATAGCGTCTGTCTAACTCAAACTGCTATCAAGAGAGAAAACACGATCATCATCCTAGAAAGTTGCCTTTCCTCACCTGCAGAGATGGTCACTGTTCTAATTTTTTGCACCATAGGTTGGTTTTACCTGTTCTAGAACTCTACATGAATGGAATCATACAGTAGATACTCTTTTATATAAGGCTTCTTTTACTCAATATGTTTTCAAGACTCATCTGTGTTGCACATACCAGTAGTTTGTTCTTTTTTATTTTTGAGGAGTATCCCCTTGTATGCATATACCACATTTTGTTGACCTCTTCTCTTATTAATGGGCATATGGGTCATTTCCAGCTTGGGGTTATTGTGAATATGGTTTCCATAAACATTGTTGTATGAGTCTTTTAGTAGACATGTTTTTATTTCTCTTGGATAAGTACATAGAAGTGGAATTGCTGGACCTTAAAGCAGGTAAAGGGTATTATTATCTTGATTTCAGCATGATACATGATGGATTTTCCATTATCCTTGTGATAAAGAAAAAGAAGTTAGAGATTATGACAGCAGAGTCAGGAAAAATTATATCTGAACAAATATCTTTTCTCACAGTATTAATCAGAATCAAAATCAGCCAGAAAAGAGATCTTTAATGACATGCTCTGGGACCTAGGCCTACCCCCTTGTAATCAATATTTTTATAGTAAGTTAGATAAAGACTCACATTAGACATGCTCAAAAAATCTTTAACAGACTTTAAGGGCTTTTCGATTCTATCAGTGCCATAACCATACTGTTCCCTGATCACGCCAAGGACCCTCCTTACCTACCATCTTTTGCACAGATTTTCCCCCTCCCTGACAAAGACCCTTCCTGAGAGCTAAGGTAACTGTAAGTGCAATGTGGGCCATCACTCTGACATGGCAAATTTTCAAAAATATCTAATGCATATTTAGAATTGTAAGAAATACATCAAAGTTGCTAACAGTCTCTCTGGTTTCTACATCAAGCCACATATAGAGTGTTGTGTTCAATTTGGGACACCTCACCCTACAAGAAACATTAGCAAGTTATGGTGCATCTGGAGGAGAAAGAAAAGACTTCCTCAATAAGGAGAAATTAAAAGACCCTCCCTCCAACCCCAGCCCCACCCCATGGAGCCCAAGTTTTGCTCCACCAGACCCAGTTTGCTCAACCTGAGAAGAAACCTTTGCAGACCTCTGGAATTTTTAAGTCCTACCCACATCTCCCCTCACCAGCCCTGTTTCCATTATCCTTGGCATGCACAACTAAGACATATGGTACAAATCCTAAGGAAGAGCAGGGAGAAATAGGAAGGACATTCAATGACTGTAGGAATTTACTATACTCACAAAAAAGATGTAATTAATTGAATGTAAAGTTTTGTTTACTTGACTTTGGAAAAAGTAATTGTAATTAAATGTTCCCTATATTATAATTCTGTAAGAGCTAAACGAGTTAATGCTTATGAAAGCAATTTTAAAACAGACTTAAGGGATTGTTGACTCTATCAGTGCCATAACCATAGTGTTCCCTGATTATGCCATGGACTCTCACCCACTATCCCTTGCACAGTTTTCCCCTCCCTGAAAAATGTCCTTCCTGAGAGCTGAGGTAACTGTAAGTGCGATGTGGGCCATCACTCTGACATGGCAAATTTTCAGAAACACTTAATGCATATTTAGAATTGTAGGAAATACATCGATGTTGCTAATAGTCTCTCTGGTTTCTACATCAAGCCATATTTAATTCTACGATGAGGCATCCAAATGCAAGCAAAAAATCAGAAAAGGGATTTTAAGAATTTCTTTGCAGAGAATATCCACAATACAGAGATGAATCTGAAATGTTCTTAACAAATTTACTTCACCAGCCCTAACGCATACAGTCTAATATTAGTCCTTACAAGCCATGCACTATTGTGTTCCCAGGCCACGAGCTAAGTGAGAAGAGTTAAGCTGGTCTTGCTTCGGACCCTCATAGACTCAAATTTTGGTTTTGGTCTAACATTGAGGATTTGAATTAAAATTGTTCTTATTTCTGCCTTGTATTTGGGATTACATTTCTCTAGATGCCCAACCAGTCTTCACCAAGGCTTAAAAGAAGGAAAGAAAGCTAGCAGATCTTTCTCTACACTATCACAGACAGGAATATCCTTCACTCCTCTCACCCTCCTATAACTAGAATAAAAATGAGGAAGATGTGAGATATAAAGGCCAAAGTCTACTCTTTTTAGGTCATTGCAAGAATATGTAAAATGTTCACCTGGGGTAGATGCGTTACTCACATGGTTTCACATTCCATATCCTCAATTAAACAGCAAAGATTTACATTTAAAAAAGAACTGATCAACCTAGAGTTAAAAGACCATCTCAACAAAAGCCTTTGATATGGCATTTCAAATTTAACTATAGTCTAGAAAATGCCTCTGAATTGGTTAGCTCAACTATTCCAATTTACTCGTTACATAATAATGAGCCAATGCCTTAGATTCACCACTTTATCAGCCTACAACTTTCAGAATGTTCAGGGGAGCCATACAGTTCATCTAATTCTGATGAGGCATCTCACCTAAAACATGCCCCTGGACACCAAGAGATATCAAAGAGGACTCAACAAAGTTAATTACTATTCCTAACAAATCAGCCCATAGTACCTACCTAACCTGGTGGAAGATCTAAAACTTTAGGATCTCATATGCAGTTTTATTGATTTGTGTACCAAAATTGACAGAATAGCACATGGCCTATATTAATTAACTTATTTACTCATTCTACAAATACTTTTTGTTAAAGAGATGAAGTCTCATATGTTTCCCCGTCTGAATACAGTGGCTATTCACAGGTGCAACCTCAAACTCCTGGGCTCAAGCAATCCTCCTGCCTCAGTCTCCAGAGTGGCTAGAACTACAGGCACTATACAAATACTTTTTGAGTACTGACAACATGCCAACACATGTTGTGCTAGACCCTGACTGTACATTTTCTAGTCAATTAGGACAAATCTTTGAGTAGCTAATTGGATACCCTTTACTGTTAATCCAATTTTATTTTAGGAACAAGTTGTAGGATTCTTTTGTTTGCAAGATAATGCACTTAAATACTTCAGGAAAAGGGAGATTAAATGTATATGGGTCTGAAACTGACAAGCTGTTGAGAACTGAGGTGGCTCTGCAGACCAGCAATTCTTGTCATTTTTCATTGGCAATATGATCCTCTGATTCTTCATAAATATGATGCATTCCCCTGTCTTTGTTGGTCAGGTTCCTTTCCTTACTTGTAGATCTTGCTCCCTCACAATTTTGGTGTCTGACCATTTTACCACAATCATGATGTCAACTTTGTTATGGTTAGGAGCTACATTTCTCAAAACATCCTTCCTTGTATGGGTCTAAGTTAGAGTTGATTTTTAAAAATGGACTTGCATGGTCAGGTTGCATACCTACATTGTGGCTTTATAAATTACAACAATAATAATAATAGTAATAAAGACCAAGCCACTTTAAGAATCCAGATTGTAGTGAAAAAATAAGCTTTTACTCTAAGATCAAAAACAAAACAAGGATGCTCACTCTTGCCACTTTTATTCAACATAGTACTGGAAGCTCAAGCCAGAGCAATTAGACAAGAGGAAAAAAAAATGACATCCAATTAGAAAAAGAAGAAATTAAATTGTCTTTGTTTGCAGAAGACATGATTTTATACATAGAAAACTCTAAAGACTCCACCAGAAAACTATTAGAACTAATACATTGGGTAAAGTTATAGAATACAAAATCAACACACAAAAATCAGTTGTATTTGAATACATTAAGAATGAACTATCCAAAAAAGAAATCAAGAAAACTGTTTTCTTTATAATAGCCACCAAAAAATACTCAGAAATAAATTTAGCCAAGGAGGTGAAAAATATCTACACTGAAAACTATAAAACATTGATAAATGAAATTAAAGAAGACACAACAAATGGAGAGACATCCCATGTTCATGGATTGAAAGAATTAATATTGTTAAAATGTACATATGACCCAAAGCTATCTTTAGCAATGCAATCCCTACCAAAGTTCCAAAGTTCCTATGACATATTATACAGAAATAGAAAAAACAAAAATTTATATGGAAGCACAAAAGACCCAGATACACTAAGCAATCCTGAGGGAAAAAAAAAAAAAAAAAAAAAGCTGGAGGCATCACACAACCTGATTTAAAAACCTGCTACAAAGCTATAGCAATCAAAACAGCATGGTACTGGCATGAAGTCAGACACATAGATGAACAGAAAAGAATACAGAGTTCAGAAATAAATCTACATATTTATGATCAATTGATTTCCAACAAAGGTACCAAAAACACACAATGGGGAAAGGACAGTTTCTTCAATAAATGCTGGTAGAAAAACTGGATTTCCACATGCAAAAAAATAAAATTAGACCCTCATCTCACATCATACACAAAAATCAACTCAAAAAGAATTAAACACAACATAATACCAGAAACCAGAAGAAAACATAGAGGAAAAGCTCCTTGACATTTATTTGGGAAATAATTTTTTGAATATGAACCCAATCTCACAGGCAACAAAAGCGAATATATACTAATGGGATTACATCAAACTAAATAGCTTCTGCATTGCAAAGGAAACAGTCAACAGTGAGCAGACAACCTACAGAATGGAGAATGTACTTTTGAAAACCATACATCTAATAAGGGGCTAATATACAAAATGTATAAGGAACTCAAACAAATCAATAGTAAGAAAACCATCCAATTAAAAGTGGGCAAAGAACCTGAATAGACATTTCTGAAAAGAAGACATACAAATGGCCAATGGGACCAGTCATGCATTGTTTAATAATGGGAATACATTCTAAGAAATGTGTTGTTAGGTGATTCAGTCATTGTGTAACTTTTATAGTGTGTTTACACAAATCTACATGGTATAGCCTGTCACACACCTAGGCAATATGGTATGGACTATTGCTCCTAGTTTATAAACCTGTACAGCATGTTACTACACTGAATGCTTTAGGGAACATAACACAGTGGTGTTTGTGTATCTAAACATATCTAAATATAGAAAAAGTGCAGTAATAATACAGTACAAGATATGTTTTAATGATATGCCTGTATAGAACACTTATCATGCATAAGTTGCTCTGGATGGGTCAGTGAGTGAGTGGTAAATGTATGTGAAGGTCTAGGACATTACTGTACTACTATAGACTTTATAAACACTGTGCACTTAGGCTACACTAAATTTATTTATTTATTTATTTTTTGAGACAGAGTCTCACTTTGTCGCCCAGGTTGAAATGCAGTAGCGCAATTTTGGCTCATTGCAACCTTCACCTTCAGGGTTCAAATGATTCTTGTGCCTCAGGCTCCCAAGTAGCTGAGTTTACAGGTGTGTCACCAGGTTCAGCTATTTTTTCTTTTTTTTCTTTTTTCTTTTTTTTTTTTTTTTTTTTTTTTTTGTATTTTTTTAGTAGAGACAGGGTTTCGCCATGTTGGCCAGGCTGGTCTCGATCTCCTGGCCTCAAGTGATTTGCCTACCTCGGCCTCCCAAAGTAATGCCTGCTGGGATTACAGGCATGAACCACTGCGACCAGAAAAATTTATTTTTTAAACATTTTTTCTTTCTTCAAAAATAAGTTAACTTCAGCTTACTGTAACTTTTTCATAAAATTTAATTTTTTAACTTTGGCTCTTTTGTAATAACAGTTTAAAACACCAACACATTGAACAGGAGTAAAAATAATTTTTTTTTTATATCTTCATTCTATAAGCATTTTTTCTTTTCTTTTTTTCTTTTCTTTTTTTTTTTTTTTTTTTTTTTGAGACGGAGTCTTGCTCTTCGCCCAGGCTGGAGTGCAGTGGTGCGATCTCGGCTCACTGCAAGCTCCGCCTCCTGGTGGAGCCTCCCAAGTTGCTGGGACTACAGGCGCCCGCCACCTCGCCCGGCTAATTTTTTGTATTTTTAGTAGAGACGGGGTTTCACCGTGTTAGCCAGGATGGTCTCGATCTCCTGACCTCGTGATCTGCCCGCCTCGGCCTCCCAAAGTGCTGGGGTTACAGGCGTGAGCCACTGCATCCGGCCTTTTATAAGCATTTTTAATTTTCTTACTTTTAAACTTTTTTGCTAAAAACTAAGACAAAAACATCCACATTAGCCTACACCTACATAGGGTTAGGTTCATCGATATCACCATCGTCCACCTCCACATCTTGTCCCACTGGAAAGTCTTCAGGGACAATAACATGTATGGAGCTATAATCTATGATAACAATGCCTTCTTATGGGCTACCTCTTGAAGGACCTGCCTGAGACTGTTTTAATAGCTAACTTTTTTCTATAAGTAGAAGAAATACACTCTAAAATAACAATAAAAGTATAGTAAATACATGAACATAGCTTTTATCATTATCAATAATCAATATCACCTAATTGATCAACAATTATCAAATAATAGTTTTAATAATAGATCACAGTTTTTATTATCATTATCAAATAGTATGTACTATCTATAACTATAGGTGCTATACTTTTATATCACTGACAGTGCAGTGGGTTGTTTACAACAGCATCACCTCAAACACATGAGTAATATGCTGCACTATTATGTCACTAGGAATTTTTTAGTTCCATTATAATCTTACGGAACCACTATTGTATATGCAGTCCTTTGTTGACAGAAATATCATTATGCGGTGCATGACTTTTTTTTTTTTTTTTTTTTTTGAGACGCAGTCTCACTCTGTCGCCCAGGCTGGAGTGCAGTGACGCGATCTCAGCGCACTGCAAGCTCCGCCTCCCGGGTTCACGCCATTCTCCTGCCTCAGCCTCCGGAGAAGCTGGGACTACAGGCGCCCGCCACCACGCCTGGCTAATTTTTTTTTGTTTTTGTATTTTTAGTAGAGACGGGGTTTCACCGTGTTAGCCAAGATAGTCTCGATCTCCTGACCTCATGATCCGCCCGCCTCGGCCTCCCAAAGTGCTGGGATTACAGGCGTGAGCCACCACGCCCCGCCGTGGTGCATGACTTTATATGAAAAAAATGTTCAACATATGTAACCATTAGAGAAATGTAAATCAAAACTACAATGAGATATAACCTCACACTTGTTCAGATGGCCATTATCAAAAAGTCAAGAGGCCAGGTACAGTGACTCACACCTGTAATCCTAGCACTTTGGGAGGCCAAGGTGGGATGATTGCTTGAACCCAGGAATTTGAGACCAGCCTGGGCAACATAGTGAGACTTCATTTCTTAAAAAAAAACTTAAAATAAGTAACCAAGTGTGGTGGCATGTGCCTGTAGTCCCAGCTACTTGAGATGCTGAGGCAGGAAGATCACTTGAGCCCAGGCATTCAAAGCTGCAGTGAGCTGTCATCATGCCACTGCACTCCAGCCCAGGTGACAGTGACACCCTGTCTAAAAAAAAACAAAAAAAACAACTTTAAGTCAAAAATATAAAATGTTGGTGAGAATGTGGAGAAAAGGGAATCCTTGCACACTATTGGTGGGAATATAAATTAGTATAGCTATTATGGAAAACAGTGTAGCACTTCCACAAAAAATTAAAAATAGAACTGCCATATGATCAAGCAATCCCACATTTGGGTAGATAGCCAAAAGAATTTAAATCTGTATGTCAAAGAGAAAGCTGCACTTCCATGTTCATTGCAGTACTATTCACAATAGCCAAGATATGAAATCAATCTAAGTGTCCATTATCACATGAATGGATAAAGAAAATGTGGCATGTATGCACAGTGGAAAACTAGTTAGCCTCAAAAAAGAACGAAATCCTATCATTTGGGGCAATATGGATGAGCCTAGAGAACATTATGTTACGTGAAATAAGCCAAGCACAGAAAGACAAATACCACAAGATCTCACTCATATGTAGAGTGTAAAAAAGTTGAACTCATAGAAACAGAGAATAAAATGATGATTTCCAGAGACTGGAGGGTGGAGAGATTGAGAAGAGGTCAAACAAACAGAAAAATTTCAGTTAGACAGAAGGAATGAGTTCAAGAGATCTACTGTACATCATAATGTCTACAGTTAATAACAATAGAGTGTATATTTGAAAATTGCCAAGAGAGTAGATTTTAAGTATTCTTACCACAATAAATAAGTACGTGAAGTAATGCATGTGTTAAATAGCCTGATTTGGCCATTCCACACTATCTACTATATAAAAACAGCATGTTGTACACCATAAATATATACAATTTTTACTTGTCAAATAAATATAAAAAGCATTTTTAAAAAAACAGTAATCTAGACTATAAAACAGAGAAGTAAGGCACAAGGAGAGAAGAGTGGCTAAACACAGACTGAGACAGCAAAGGGCAATGCCAACCTAAGAGTAATTTAGGTATGTTTTGAGATGGGAAATTCAGTTACTTGAAAAAGAGAGACAGCCCAAACTTTTCATGTTTTCTCTTCCTCAAGTCTGCCCTAATGCCAAGGCTTGTGAAAAAGGAATTAAGACAACTTGAGTTCTGCAAATCAAGAGAAGGGAATAAAGGGCATTCCTGGCCACTGGGAACAAACTGGATGGCCTTTCTTCAGAAATGGAGGAAAACTACCTAAAACAATATTGGTTTTTACTGTGAAAAATTGATTAGCGGTGAATTTATACAAAAGAGTTTGTATGTTTAGAACTCTTGTTTTTGCAATGATTCTGTGTCTACGTTTCAACTTAAAATTAATATTTTTTAGAAAATGATGCAAATGAATGGATCATGTACTTTGGCCCTGCTTCTTCTCATCTGGACCTTAAGGGCATCAGTGTCTTTTAGCTCAAGAATTCAGATGCTACAGTTCACCTAGTGGCAGGTAACCATAGCAGAATGTTTAATTCACGCCTATGGAGTGAGATTCCACCTTTGAAAACAACAAATTTTACAAATATGAAGTACTCTAGCCAAAGCATACAACAGCCTAGCAGACTTGACTTTGGCTAAATTTCAAAATTATGTGCAATTAATAACTGAAGGTGAAAATTAGATTGTTTACACATCTCAAAAAAAACACTTCTTAAAATATTTTTTACCTTCATATTATATTATGCTTCTAGATTTGCAGACAGGATAAATTTTATCCTTAGTATGCTAAAGGGCATTTTTTAAATTCAATAATATTCCAGAAGAATCAAAAGTGCCAAGTGTTTACATAATTGAGTTGAACAACTGTTATTAAATCAGTGGCAAAGGTTATCTTTTCCGATAGTAAGTAGTTTGGATAAGTAGTAAAACTATTTCAAATTCCCATGGAGTCTCCACCAATATTTAAACTTCCATTCCTGTAACTACAAAATGCCCAAGGGGATGATAACAATTTTCTCTTTCTCCTCCTGTTTTTTAAAAAAACTAATAATAAAAAAAAATCACAACAAGAAGTAATGAAAATCTACAGAATGAGGTCTCATGTACACACTCTAAGAAGGCAGGGTTTATGAGGATTTTCTTATTCCAATTGGGGATTGTTTAAAGTGGTGGATTCTATTGTAACCAATATCGGAGAGAGACAGGCTTAGAGTAACAAAATTTCATCCAAATTCAGAAAATCAGAACATGAAGCAAGCAGGTCAGCAAAACCTGATGTTGGCTAAGGAAGAATAATAGAAACAAATGAAGATAAATTCATGTTTTAGGCCAAGTTTGTGCTGTCAAAATAAATAGGTGAGAACAATTCTGGGGTATCAATATTGTGGGTAATGACCACAATCATGATAATTTAAATCAATCTTTTTTGCCTCTCAGTTTCAAGTGATTCTTATGCCTCAGCATCCTGAGTAGCTGGAATTACAGGTGTGCACCAGTATGCCTTTAATTTTTGTATTTTTAGTAAAGACGAGGTTTCACCACGTTGGCCAGGCTGGTCTCAAACTCCTGACCTCAAATGATCCACCCCCCTTGGCCTCCCAAAGTGCTGGGATTACATAAATCAATCATTTTTTAACGTGAATTTCTTTTACTCAGCCAACTGGACTAACTCTTCTATTACAAATTCATAGAGTGACCTAGCCGGGAGGGTCATTTGGGATCATCTACTTCATTCTTTTCATTTTGCAAAGATGAAACTATGACCCGAAAAAGAGAAGTAGTATCCCCAAGGTTTCCCAGCTGCTGATGAGCAGACTGGGCCTAGAACCCGTCTTCTAGGCTAATGCTCTTTATACTATACTCCAGATCCTCCTTCCCAAAGAAAAACAGCTACCAACCGTTACTGAAGACATACTATGTGCCAACAACTACTTCAAGGGCTGTCTGAGGATTTACTCTTTTAATACTCACAATAATGAGTTACGTTCTGTTACTGTTCCCATTTTACAAATGGAGAAACTGAGATTTAGATTAAGTAATTCACCCAAAGATAGATAGCTACACTGGCAGAGCTAAAATAAATATTGTTTGCATATTCTAAATATGAGCTGTGAATCCTAAATATGAGTTATACATATCTGGACAATCCTGACAAGATTGTTAGACATTTAGGCTATTTCCAGTTTGAAATTCTTATCAGTAATGCTGCTATGAACATTCTTGTGCAAGCCTCTGTGTGGACATATGTTTTCATTTCTCTTGGGTATACACCTAGGAACAGTACCAAGTCATATGATAGTTTTATATTTAACTGTTTAAGAAAATGTCTAACTTACCACAAATGGAAACTGTAACCACAATGGATGCACAATTTTCCATTCCCACCAACAGTGTATGAGGGTTCGTGTTTCTCATCCTCACCAACATTTGTTATTTTCTTCTTATTTTTATAGCCATTCTATTGAGTGTGAATCATTTCCCTAATGATTAATAATGCTGAGTATCTTTTCATGTGCCTCCTAGACATTCATATATGTTCTTTGATGAAATATTTGTTCATATGTTTTGCTCATTTTTGTTTTTGGTTGTTTGTCTTGTTTTTGAGCACTATGATTTCTTTATAAATTCTGGATACAAATCCTTTATGTGTTTTGCAGATATGTGTTTTGCAAATATTTTCTCCTGATTTCTCATCTTTTCATATTGTTAATAACATTTTTTGAAGAAGAAAATTTTTAATTTAATGAAGTCCAGTTTATCCATTTTTTTTATGAACAGTGCTTTTGGTGTCATATCTAATAAATCTTTGTCTATCTGAAGGACACAAAGACATTTTTCTACGTTTTCTTCCCAAGATTTTACTGTTTTAGCTCTTACTTTAAGTCTGTGATACATTTTGAGTTCATTTTTGTGTATGGCACAAAACGTGTATGAGGTAAGGGTTTCAGTTCACTTTCATACATATGGATATCCCATCATCCCATCACCATTTGTTGAGGAGACTACCTTTTTCCCATTGAATTGCCTTGACACCTTTGTAAAACAAACAAACAAAAAAGTCTAAATTCTAAATATAGGATTTATTTCTGGATTCACAATATGTTCCACTGGTCTACATCTATCCTTATCCAGTATAATACTGTCTTAATAACTGCAGCATTAGAGTGAGTTTTGAAATTGGGAAGAGAAAATCCTACAAGCTATCCTTTTTTCACATTTGTTTTAGCTATTCTAGGTGGTTTACATTTCCACATAAATCTTAGAATCTGCTCATCAATAGGCATAGAGTTAAAAAACATTGCTTTTAAAGCACTCAACTCACCAAAAGTCTTGTTATACCCTTCTTCCATGACAATAAGGCCTTACCTGGTCTATAATTACTTCACTAAAAAAGAACACAAAAAGTACTCTTTTTGTTTTGATTTGTTTTGTTTTTGTTTTTTATTATACTTTACACGTGCACAATGTGCAGGTTTGTTACATATGTATACATGTGCCATGGTGGTGTGCTGCACCCATTAACTCATCATTTACACTAGATATCTCTCCTAATGCTATCCCTCCCCTCTCCTCCTACCCCACAACAGGCCCCGGTGTGTGATGTTCCCCTTCCTGTGTCCAAGTGTCCTTATTGTTCAATTCCCACCTGTGAGTGAGAACATGCGGTGTTTGGTTTTCTATTCTTGTGACAGTTTGCTGAGAATAATGGTTTCCAGCTGCATCCATGTCCCTATAAACGACATGAACTCATCCTTTTTTTATGGCTGCACAATATTCCATGGTGTATATGTGCCACATTTTCTTTATCCAGTCTGTCATTGATGGACATTTGGGTTGGTTCCAAGTCTTCGCTATTGTGAGTAGTGCCACAATAAACATAGGTGTGCATGTGTCTTTATAACAGCATGATTTATAATCCTTTCAGTATACACCCAGTAATGGGATGGCTGGGCCAAATGGTATTTCTAGTTCTAGATCCTTGAGGAATCGCCACACTGTCTTCCACAATGGTTGAACTAGTTTACAGTCCCACCAACAGTGTAAAAGTGTTCCTATTTCTCCAAATCCTCTCCAGCACCTGTTGCTTCCTGACTTTTTAATGATCGCCATTCTAACTGGTGTGAGATGGTATCTCATTGTGGTTTTGATTTGCATTTCTCTGATGGCTACTGATGATGAGCATTCTTTCATGTGTCTGTTGATTGCATAAATGTCTTCTTTTGAGAAGTGCCGGTTCATATCCTTTGCCCACTTTTTGATGAGGTTGTTTGTTTTTTCTTGTAAATTTGAGTTTTTTGTAGATTCTGGATATCAGCCCTTTGTCAGATGAGTAGATTGCAAAAATTTTCTCCCATTCTGTAGGTTGCCTGTTTACTCTGATGGTAGTTTCTTTTGCTGTGCAGAAGCTCATTAGTTTAATTAAATCACATTTGTCAATTTTGGCTTTTGTTGCCATTGCTTTTGGTGTTTTAATCGTGAAGTCCTTGCCCATGCCTATGTCCTGAATGGTGTTGTCTAGATTTTCTTCTAGGGTTTTTATGATTTTAGGTCTAACAGTTAAGTCTGTAATCCATCTTGAATTAATTTTTGTATAAGATGTAAGGAAGGGATCCAGTTTCAGCTTTCTACTTATGGCTAGCCAGTTTTCCCGGCACCATTTATCAAATAGGGAATCCTTTCCCCATTTCTTGTTTTTGACACGTTTGTCAAAGATCAAATGGCTGTAGATGTGTGGTATTGTTTCTGAGGGCTCTGTTTTGTTCCATTGGTCTATATCTCTGTTTTGATACCAGTACCATGCTGTTTTGGTTACTGTAGCCTTGTAGTATAGTTTGAAGTCAGGTAGCGTGACACCTCCAGCTTTGTTCTTTTGGCTTAGGATTGTCTTGGCAATGCAGCACCTTTTGTGGCTCCATATGAACTTTAAAGTAGTTTTTTCCAATTCTGTGAAGAAAGTCATTGGTAGCTTAATGGGGATGGCATTGAATCTATAAATTACCTTGGGCAGTATGGCCATTTTCATGAGATTGATTCTTCCTATCCATGAGCATAGAATGTTCTTCCATTTGTTTGTGTCCTCTTTTATTTCATTGAGCAGTGGTTTGTAGTTCTCCTTGAAGAGGTCCTTCACGTGCCTTGTAAGTTGGATTCCTAGGCATTTTATTCTCTTTGAAGCAATTGTGAATGGGAGTTCACTCATGATTTGGCTCTCTGTTTGTCTGTTACTGGTGTATAAGAATGCTTGTGATTTTTGCACATTGATTTTGTATCCTGAGACTTCACTGAAGTTGCTTACCAACTTAAGGAAATTTTGGGCTGAGACGATGGGGTTTTCTAAATATACAGTCATCTCATCTGTAAACAGGGACAATTTGACTTCCTCTTTTTCTAATTGAATACCCTTTATTGCTTTCTCCTGCCTGACTGCCCTGGCCAGAACTTCCAACACTACGTTGAATAGGAGTGGTGAGAGAGGGCATCCCTGTCTTGTGCCAGTTTTCAAGGGAAATGCTTCCAGTTTTTGCCCATTCAGTATGATATTGGCTGTGAGTTTGTCATAAATAGCTTTTATTATTTTGAGATACGTTCCATCAATACCGAATTTATTGAGAGTTTTTAGCATGAAGGACTGTTGAATTTTGTCAAAGGCCTTTTCTGCATTTATTGAGATAATCATGTGGTTTTTTATCTTTGGTTCTGTTTATATGCTGGATTACGTTTATTGATTTGCATATGTTGAACCAGCCTTGCATCCCAGGGATGAAGCCCACTTGATCATGGTGGATAAGCTTTTTGATGTGCTGCTGGATTTGGTTTGCCAGTATTTTATTGAGGATTTTTGCATCGATGTTCATCAGGGATATTGGTCTAAAATTCTCTTTTTTTGTTGTGTCTCTGCCATGCTTTGGTATCAGGATGATGTTGGCCTCATAAAATGAGTTAGGGAGGATTCCCTCTTTTTCTATTGATTGTAATAATTTCAGAAGGAATGGTACCAGCTCCTCCTTGTACCTCTGGTAGAATTCAGCTGTGACTCCGTCTGGTCCTGGACTTTTTTTGGTTGGTGGGCTATTAATTATTGCCTCAATTTCAGAGCCTGTTATTGGTCTATTCAGGGATTCAACTTCTTCCTGGTTTAGTCTTGGGAGAGTGTATGTGTCCAGGAATTTATCCATTTCTTCTAGGTTTTCTAGTTTATTTGCATAGAGGTGTTTATAGTATTCTCTGACAGTAGTTTGCATTTCTCTGGGGTCAGTGGTGATATCCCCTTTATATCTATTTGATTCTTCTCTCTTTTCTTCTTTATTAGTCTTGCTAGCGGTCTACCAATTTTGTTGATCTTTCCAAAAAACCAGCTCCTGGATTCATTTATTCTTTGAAGGGTTTTTTAATGTCTCTATCTCCTTCCATTCTGCTCTAATCTTAGTTATTTCTTGCCTTCTGCTAGCTTTTGAATGTGTTTGCTCTTGCTTCTATAGTTCTTCTTATTGTGATGTTAGGATGTCAGTTTTAAATCTTTCCTGCTTTCTCTTGTGGGCATTTAGTGCTATAAATTTCCCTCTACACACTGCTTTAAATGTGTCCCAGAGATTCTGGTATGTTGTATCTTTGTTCTCATTGGTTTCAAAGAACTTCTTTATTTCTACCTTCATTTTGTTATGTACCTGGTAGCCATTCAGGAGCAAGTTGTTCAGTTTCCATGTAGTTGAGCAGTTTTGATTGAGTTTCTTAATCCTGAGTTCTAGTTTGATTGCACTGTGGTCTGATCAATGGTTTGTTATAATTTCTGTTCTTTTACATTTGCTGAGGAGTGCTTTACTTCCAACTATGTGGTCAGTTTTGGAATAAGTGCTATGTGGTGCTGAGAAGAGTGTATATTCTGTTGATTTGGGGTGCAGAGTTCTGTAGATGTCTATGAGGTCCACTTGGTGTAGAGATGAGTTCAATTCCTGGATATCCTTGTTAACTTTCTGTCTCGTTGATCTGTCTAATGTTGACAATGGGGTGTTAAACTCTCCCATTATTATTGTATGGGAGTCTAAGTCTCTTTGTAAATCTCTAAAGACTTGCTTTATGAATCTAGGTGCTCCTGTATTGGGTGCATATATATTTAGGATAGTTAGCTCTTCTTGTTGAATTGATCCTTTTTCCATTATGTAAAGGCCTTCTTTGTCTCTTTTGATCTTTGTTGGTTTAAAGTCTGTTTTATCAGAGACTACGATTGCAACCCATGCATTTTTTTTGTTTCCCGTTTGGTTGGTAGGTCTTCCTCCATCCCTTTATTTTGAGCCTATGTGTGTCTCTGTACATGAAATGCATCTCCTGAATACAGCAAACTGATGGGTCTTGACTCTTTATCCAATTTGCCAGTCTGTGCCTTTTAATTGGAGCATTTAGCCCATTTACATTTAAGGTTACTATTGTTATGTGTAAACTTAATCCTGTCATTATGATGTTAGCTGGTTATTTTGCTCATTAGTTGATGCAGTTTCTTCCTAACATTGATGGTCTTTACATTTTGGCATGTTTTTTCAGTGGCTGGTACCGGTTGTTCCTTTCCATGTTTAGTGCCTCCTTCAAGAGCTCTTGTAGGACAGGCCTGGTGGTGACAAAATCTCTAAGCATTTGCTTGTCTGTAAGAGATTTTATTTCTCCTTCAATTATGAAACTTAGTTTGGCTGGATATGAAATTCTGGCTTGAAAATTCTTTTCTTTAAGAATGTTGAATATTGTCCCCCACTCTCTTCTGGCTTGTAGAATTTCTGCTGAGAGATTTGTTGTTAGTCTGATGGGCTTCCCTTTGTGGGTAACCCGACCTTTCTCTCTGGCTGCCCTTAAGATTTTTTCCTTCATTTCAACTTTGGTGAATCTGGCAATTATGTGTCTTGGAGTTGCTCTTCTCG